>NC_052537.1:16232314-17432314 GCF_016699485.2 Gallus gallus
TTGGAATTAACAGATACCTCAGCTGAAATGCATACAGTAAGCTGTGACATTCCATCTTCCTTGCAAGAAGATATCCGAATGCTTGTGTTTTTGCATTTAATTATATTTACATCAATTTCAAGGACCTCTTTGTCCATACCAGCCTATACAGCTGACCTACTAAATGCTTGCATTTTAGGGCTGCATGTTCATCTGTCTGATTCAGCTTAATCAGCTGTCATCTGCCTCTGTAATATTGTGTGCTTGTATGTACCAATGCCTTTTCCAGAGTTCCTCATGTTGGGTTGACTCACCAAGGTGTTAAACCATGTGTTTGTTGTTTAGTTTACGATCAGTCTAAAATTTGAAGTGTTTTGCTGGTTTGGAGTCTTGTGAGTTATTTATATCCCTATTGCAGAATGAATAGGCTCAATTTTGTGTACATTCCAGTTCACCACAAAGCTAAAGTCTTTAGGCTGAGCCAGACTTCTGGAAAAACCACCAACAGAAGTGAAATAACACTATAGTAAGTTGCAATAAACTCTGAGTATGCATGTATTTAATCAGCTTTTTTATGTGAATAATCTTGAAGTAATTTAACTCTTTCATAGACTATGCCTTAACAAATTATTTTATTTGGAATGCATCTACAAATTTGTGACCTTGTGTTACTAGAAATAGGAACTCAAAGCCATCAACAAATACTAAACGGCCAAGTTCCACAAGACTTAAAAAGGAGATCTTGCTAGAGAGGACCAAGTTTCTGTGAATATGTATAAACTCACTCCACACACAATGAAGACACAAATCCAAATAATACATCACATTGATGTACATTTGAGTATCTTATATGTGCTGTATCCATTAATTCATCTTGGCTAAAATTCTTGCAGTGTCCCAGACAGAGGAGCTTCAAATAATTACAATAAAACAAGAAAATTAACCAACAATATGAAAAAATACTTCCTCCTCCCCTAAGATGCTGAACCTACAATTATTTTAACACAATTGGACCTTAAACTCTCCTAAAGTTAAGTAGGACTCACTGTAAGATTGCTATGTGAATATATACATTTTGTTCTTCATTCCACATAGAAAAGCAGCAGTGTCATAGAAAGACCAGTGTACATTCAACAGCACGCCATGCCACTCTTGGGCTTAGAGAACTTCAGGGCTGTAGTGAGAGTTTTATACTGTTGTTAACAGGCAAAACTCAGAATTACATTAATCCATACAATATTTCTGGGCAGAAAAAAAAAAAAAAAAAAGCCTTCCTGACATTTTATGCCCATAAGAATTTATTTAAAATTTTGTTGAAATGTACTGAAAACATGCTCATCTTCCTCTTAGTCTTCCTGTTAATTAGATTCATGGCTATTAAGAATTAAGCTGTGCGTATCATACACATACAGAAGATCCCCGTACCTCGCCTTACTTTCCTCTTGAGGTAAAATATCAGTAGAGCAGATTTTTGTCCTGTAGCAATGGGACAGATCGATACAACAGGAAAGGCATTACAACAGAGGTGTGATAATGGAAGGAGCAGCACAATAGAAAGGTGCTATAAAGGAAGGGAAGAAGATTGCTCACCCATATCAGAAGATTCCAGGTTTGCAGGGGAAAGCTTCACCAAGGAGGGATCTCTAGAAAGAGATCCTTCCCTAGTAGCAGTCAGCCTTTAAGTGAGGTCGAAGAGAGGTGCAGCCAGGCTGTACCCCTTCCAGTCACACAGCTGAATTGCCTTCACCTGTGCTTCCAGGGCTGAGGGGGTCCTTTCCCCAGGTGTTCAATCAGTGGTTCAGGCCATGACTCAGCAGTTCCCATACATGCCCCATTACACAGATGATATTACCCACATGAGTATTCAGAGACAGAAATGAGAGATTGTTTAACCTCCTCTTAAAGGAGCGTGGTATGAAACATAAGTACTGGTAAAATACTTAAACATTCCTATTTAAGATATTGTGTCCAATATCATTTATTCAATCCACTGACAAAGAAGAAAACTTGACTAATAAAAATTTTAATGCCTAAACTAGAAACTAGTGGATATTTGTATTCTGCAGTCTGCTTGAAGATGAGTAGTAAAAATTAAGGGCTACCGAGTCTTCCTGCAGATTCCCTTCTACATATAGAAAAATGCCCCTGATGCAAGGCAACAACATTTCCCATCTGTATGTGTAACTCTTCACTGTCACGTACTGTGGTAGATGGTACTCAGTGGTAAAATGTGCACAAACTGCTGCCAAATGAGTGTCAATAGACAGCAATGTCATGCTGTGCAAAGCACGCTGTGCTTGTGAAATATTTTCTCCACTGACACAAATTTTTTGCATTAATTACAGTGTCTCTTGCAAAGCAGATAGCCAAGGCTAGACTCACATTTTTCACTCGTACTGTATTTGATTTACATCACTCGAAGAAAACGGTAATGCGCAACAGTGACTCTGGAATTTAAACAGTAAGCCACAAGGGATGTCCATACGGCAGGCCAACTTCCAAATACGGGAGAAGAGAAACCACCCACAGTACAGCAAGGGGAAAGTAGATGGAAATACAAGAGCCTCTTTGGAGTTTGTTCAGAAAGGTAACCGCTACAATGCTTTAGGCAGAATAAGGAAATGAAATAGAAACGGTGCGATAGCAGGAGGAATGTTAGCTGTCTGGGGCCTGATTAAATTTTATTCCTCTTTTCAGTATGTAGTAGTGCACTTACCCTAATTCAAACCCATAGCAATCTGTTGGCTTGAAGATTTATCACGAAGACTTGCGTGAAGAATGTCTGTGAGATCAATGGAACTTACTACCAGATCTAGGTGAACAGACTCACTGAACAGAATTAAAAACACCAGTGTTTAGGTGCCACATTCTACAAAACTCTACTCAAAGTCTTAACCAGAGCCCTAAATATACATTCAACAGAAGAAGGAACCTGGGGGGGGGGGGGGGGGGGGGAGGTACCCAATGCACAGATTCTATCTACTAGGTGATAGTTTCACTTGTATTTGGCTGTTGAGGTTTTGCAGGCTTCTGTAAATAGCAGTACATGTCAGCCAGGCGCATACAGAAGCAGCAGCCTACAGACTAAAGGAATACAGAGCCAAACCAGAAAGGGCAAGTCTGACAGAGAAGAGGCCAGCAAAGTGATTTTCATTTCTAGTGAGCTACTGTAGAAAGAAGGCATTGTAAGTGGTACCCTTATTGCTGCATTATAGACAAAGTTTATGAGCTTTTGATAGGATGAAGTTAAATGCAACTTTTAGAAACAATCAGAGAAAATGAAACCAATGTTTTATAAATTAAAATGCCATTAGAGGAGACCTGTTATGGAGGTGGGCTTTTATGCAGGAAAACAAATTGTAGGCCACTTTTCCTTTTGTCATGAAAGAACCATCAATTTTCTAGAAAAAGAGCTCAGGCAAGAACTGCTGTGAATGAGATATGGATGCTTATTTTCCTGGGAGACTGTATTGAGATGAAAGTGGAGTAAAAGATTTTTCTTTTCTAACTGCCTAAAGGAGCATCCTGTGTTCTTTTGGCAAAGGAGATTTAATGGTACTGTGTTTCTTATGAAATTGGTTGTGATGTCTGAACAGTTGAGTACGAATTTCTCACTCTTCAGAGTGGTACATACGAGTGAATTATTACATATCATTAGGCAAGAGCACCAACATTTCTCTCTGCGGAGTATAAATACTCTTGTGTGCATTCTTGCCCCTCTTCTACCACTGTCACCAAAATGATACTGTGTGAAAGTGCTAATGGGAAAGACTCCTAATTTTAAGTCACAATTCTCAAATTAGAATTGTACTGTTAAAGTTGAGTCACAGTGATTCAGCTAATGTGCTGTCAGTGAAAGATCTAGTAGAAGTGGTACTAAATTACACCATTAGCTTTCAGAGCTGTCCTGAATAGGAAATGTTGCAACTTTGATAAAGTCATTTCCATCTAACAGCAGAAATTTTACACTTCATTCTGTAATACACCATCTCTCTGACTACTCTTTGGAAGTTGTATTTTACCTCCTAAAAATCTTAAATCCTATTGCCTGATTTGGTTCCTCTTTTCACCTTCCATCCTTCAAGCGATCATGGAGTCTAAAAATCAGTTTGCAAAGGTGTAAATGAGTCTCCCTTGCAGTACGTTCCTTAATTGGTCAGTCCTTCCTTGACAATTATAAAATGAATATATGCATTCGTAGCTGTAAATAACAGAATAAGGGTTTCTGAATGTTAAGTACTTATAACTTCACTGGAGATATGTTTTTTTTTACAGTTTCCCACAAACACGTTGCTAATTCCAAAACTTTATACGGAACAAAGTTCAAAAGACCAAAATCTAGTTGAAAAAATTTGCAACAGAAAATACCATCAGAGTCTAGTGAACACAGAGGCAGTATTTCTGCCTGAAGAAGATCCTCAGCTTTATACAGCTGGACATAATGTACTTTGGGAACTGTTGTCTTATTCTTTCCTGCTTTAGTACTTTTTCAGTCATCTACTGTTGGCTACTCTCAGAGCTGCGATAACGTGCTAGATGACACCCACGGTCTGACTCTGTCTTTATGCTTTCTCATAAATTGATTCTGCTCTAACACCTCAAATCAAGAAAGAAGGATCAAAAACGATATCAGGATTACAAAAAACCTTACATGAAGATATGAAAATAACTTCTCTGCTATTGCTGTTTGCTCTTTTCTGTGTGACAGGGCTTTTCTTTTGCTAGAACTGACTTGTCTCAGCAAGGATACACATTCTATAAATAGAGTACTGTTTCTATTTCAAAAGTTAGCAATAAGATAAGAGAAAACATAAAACATTCTGCATCATCATGTCCTGACCCTACAAACAACCCCAGACACAGTGATCCCAGAGGCACAGCTGTGGGTCAGGTCACGTGGTGGGGTTACAGCTGGCTACTGGGCAGAGGCAGCCTGCTGAGCAAATCTCTAACTGTCACACAACACTCCAGTTGTAAAAGGAACTGCATCCCGTAATGACTTTTAGTGTATTACATGTATATTGTAGGTGCTCCTTTGTGTACTCCCATGCACTTTAGTTACATGCTTACGATATTCTGTGAGATATAAGCTCATGTGTCTTCCTTTGTGTAAGCTGGGAGCAATCTTGCGGCATTTCTCTTCCAAAAAGAAGCGTGGAAACAACCTTCCATGGTTCCATGCAAACCTGCTTTATTTCCAGTTTCTAACCATCTCCAACACAGCCTAAAAATTCTGTGCATATTTAATTAAGTTTCCATTTCTCTTCGAGACTGGGAGAGAGGGCAGACAGAATGTAATGCAGTAGAAACCCAGGAAAATTAGATCTGGAGATGAGGTAAACAAAACAGACACTGGACAAGCAATTAAGATGGGAAGAACATTTATTTGGGAGAAATCATAGGAGGATTCTAACAGTGCTGTTTAGAGTCTGAGCGCTTTCATTAGGCAAGATAATATTTTTTCCATGAAATAACCATGAACAAAAGGAACCTGACTTCTGTATATTAAATCTGAAGTAAATAACAGAAGAGAGGAAAAATGTGGGTTTAAACAGCACCAAAATATTTGAAGGCCCTCTACATCAGTGTTACAGATTTTGCATCCACGGCACAAAACTGTTGGGAGTTCAACTTCCTGCAGCTCCCATAAGGAAACCCAGACTTCTGTAGTTTTCAGGAAGAGTTAAAAATAATATCACTAAGTGTATTTCCACATGTCATTATCAGCAGCGAAGGCCCTGTTCTACACTTGCTGATGTCAGTAAAGCTCTGTGCCCGCTGTGTTCTTCTGAGAGCTAGTTGTGGTACTTGATGGCTACAAAGTGCATTGTCTCAGTCCAACCACTTTCCAGCCCTTTTGATTGCACATCAGATGAGACACAAATGTTAGTTTCTGCATGTTATAGGAAGAGGTAAACCTGCCAGTGAAAGAACAGATGGTGGTCTTCTCTTACGTGAAATTTAAGAGACATGATTACATCCAGCAAGCCGATCAACCCTTGAACACAGCAGACAGTACAGTCTTTGGATTTGTAGATAGGTTCACTTAATCAAATTTAGATCCCATTCAACACCAGAGAACAAGTGAAGATGAGAAGAAAGCAATGAGAAGAACATGACAACGTCCATTTAGCAAGAATCGTTTAAGGAAGATTTTGCTCTGTGACAAGTTCAAACAAAAGAAAGCACACATGCTAAGGAAAGAGCTAGTCATGATGATAAAAATAATGGGGCTTGCTTGTTTGTTTTACTGGGAACTAAACAATTGAAAAATTCACCCAAACAAACTGATTTACATTTAAAGTGATTATTATGGATTACAATCAGCTTTGGGCCTGCAATAAAACTTGGTATGCGCTCTTAAGTCGCATCTTACTTTCAGTACATTCAGTATGGATGCTGCAGAAGGACTCCAGGGAATTAGATATGCAGTTGAAAGCACTGCAGACTGGAAAGCTGTGCATCTTCCCTCCAGATTTTGTATGAAGCTCTCCCACTCTGTTCAGAATCCATGGAGTCCACCTCTTTCTACTGCACTGTTTCCTCTTCTACTCTCTGGAGTAGCCTTCAAAATTAAAGAGATGGCAGCTGGCACCTTAGAAATCTATTTTCTTTTGGTTGCCATGGTCAGACTACTGCCTTCGTATTGGGACAAGGTAATCTGGCACCACTGTTACTGCTGCTTCAAGCATTTCTATATGCATGGAATGCTCCAGGGCTTCATGAAAGTTTCCTCTATTTCTCTTACTTTATTCCCAACTAGAACCCTACAGCCACACTGCATTCAGACATCGTTATTCCAGAACCAGACAAAGATACTTTCATTCAATTGAATATTTGATATTCAATATCAAATACCTGCTATTTATATTATCACAGGATAAAATATACACAGACATGTTAAAGAATGTAGTACTTGTATGCAGATCACACCACTGATCTGCTAACTCTAATCCAGTTGTGGCCAGTCCTAACACCTTCAAAGGAATGTTTTAAAAACGCTACTCAGGAATTTTCATCTAACAGTGGCAGAAAACTAGGCATAACATTTTCTTTTTCAGAACTTGTAACACGGCAGTGAATTTCTCCAGTTGTCTTGCAGCTGGAAGCCAGAACAAGCTCCCTTCTGCAGTGAAATAATACACACTGGCTCAGAATTTAGATGCATTCATTCCATTACATATGAAATTCTGACTAGCATTGTCTTTTTCTACAGGCTGCATGAGTCATATACAGGCAAAATGTCATTCAGAAGTAGCCAGACTTGCAAAACTGCTAAGCTTGCAAAATTCCCCTCTGTAGTCTATAAATACGAATTCTAAAACATTGGCTTCAAACACATAATAATTTGATGTTGTCAGCAATAAAAACTCACATTTTTGCTTCCAAAAACTACTACTGTTAATAGTGAATGTATTGTTTAGCAGTAATAATATTGATCCATCTTAAGATAGATTCACCTTTCCATTTATGGACTTTGTTTTCTCTGGAAGTAATAGTACTACAATACATATTGTATTTTTCAAAGGATGGCTTAGATATTAACTAATGTCTAGCATTCTCTTCTGAGTTTGGCATGGAATAAGTCCTTATTTTAGAGAAGAAAGAAGTGAGACTATTTTAAAAATAAACATTTTTTCATTCTTTAATAGTGCCGGGAAATTGCTACGTAACAATTTTAGGCTTAGTCTGTAGACAACTATTTTAGAGCTATTTGAAACTACTATTTCTGTCTGCTATTACTTCGCATGATTTGACACTAACATAGCAATTATGCAACTGAACGTTGATTGCCTTAGTGTTAATGTATTCAGATGTTAAGAGGTAGTCACAGAGTTGCTTCCCAGTTTAAGGCTACTCTGGCTTTTATTAGGCAACAGTCAGTGGTCTGGGACTAGCACTGATAACTGAGTACACTGCTGATTCCCTTCTGCTGATTTTAGATGACCTGGTCTGATCCTCTAACATGTCTAACTCCACGATATATACAGCCAAGAGCCCATTATCTTCAATTCTTAGCTTGAGATGTTAAATTCCAGATAAAGGTACTGTGATTTTATGTCTTGATTTATTTTCCTCCACACTCCTATTCTTGAAACGTAAGCATACTTATAACTTACATCAGGATGATTTATTTGCCCTCTGTAAATTGTACTACTGTAAGACTTCTGCATGTCTCTCAAATGCTTACAGTAATTTTTAAACATGTGGAAAGACTCTTAATAATAGCTACCGCTTGTACACTCATATAACAACAGACAAAAGTAGATCTTATACCAGTCTTTTCTACTTTTTCTTCTAAATATATGATTTGGTCCAAGTTTCCTAAGAACTTAACCAAATTTGCCAAATTATACCCTGGTCCTAAGCATAAGGAAGTATCTTTGCTGAAATCCTGGTCTTACTAAATTAAGTAACAAAACTCACATATATTAATTGAGCAAGGAATTTACCCAAGAACTTCGAAGTACTTACATGACCTGAAAGAAATCCACAAACTTGTTTCCCATTTGAGCATCACTAGAGCTTCTTAAATTGAAGTACCTTGTAGAATTCATACAAAAGAATTATGTGTTTACATTCATATGCATTACACTAAATGCATTCAGTCTAGTCTTAAGTTCTTGACAGTCCAGAGATGCCCCTGGATATTGCTGTGGAATCTGTGAAACAGAGCAGGAGCTGGCCTTGGACCGTGTGCATAAACATTCCAAACATTACTTAATTTACTTAAACCCAACTTCTTTCAGAAAATAAATTGCTTCTACTGCATTAGTTCCAGGTATCAGCTTAGCTAAAGATGTGGTCAATAGTGTTTACACCATTAAGTAGCAATACAGTAAAACATAATGTACAGTCTTTGCTACCTCTATATTTTTGCAGTAACATAACTAACTAATTACAGATAAACTAGAGAAGATGATATACCTATGTAAAGAGCTACTGAAAAATAAATGACCTCTGGGAGGCTTTATAACTGTGGTGGAAATTAGGGTGTGTAGTGGAAATGATGAGTCACAGCCTGAAGCAGTGATTGAGCACCTGGTGAGAAGGCAGGGCCAGCGCAGGGGAGCTCAGGTGCATGCAATGCTCCTGAGTGACTGGGAGGGGTGGAGCCAGGATCCACCCCTTCCCAGACCTCATTTAAGGGCTGGCAGTGGAGGTGGGGGTGCTTTGCTGGAGATAGTTGTCTATGTGCTGTCTTCTAAAAGTAAGTAGCTATTTTTTCCCCCCCTTTTTTTTTTTATGTTTGTTGCTTTGTTTGGTCTTGTTCTTATTTGCTGTTGTTGAAGATTTTGCTACTCTGCTGTTATTGCTATATTTTCTATCAGATTATAGCATTACATGGAGTATCTATCCAGTTATGAGAGTGATAGACTAGGAGATGATGAGCAGCTCATTTGTGCTTCTGAGGCAAAAACATTATGGTCTTCTGATATTCTGGTGTATTTTTTAGTAATGATAACATGAAATGCTGTTAACTCTCGAGAGGGGAGCATATACTTTTAGAGATACTTTAAACCACTCAGAGGAGGTTCTTTAGCTGTAACTGGGGTGATGCTCCCCATTTACTGTCACTTCACAGTGTTGTCACAGTGCATGGAGTAGAACTGTAAACTTTTTCCATATTATTTGTTTCTCCTCTCATAGTAACTCTAGAATTGTTCATTTGCTTCAAGCTTGAAAGTCAAGCACTCCTATTTCAATTAATATTGTGCTTGTGAAGTGCTGGTGAGGCTTGTAAACCATAGGAGCTGATGTTTTGAAAGGATGGATTTAGTAGGTAGGATGAAACTTTGTTTGCTGAAGATCTGGATTTCAAGAAAGCCAACAGAAAGACAACTATTTGTTGCAGTTGTATGCGTCTACCAAGAAAAAGTCAGTAAAGCTGTATAAGCTATTCAGTTACTTGTGTGTTAGTTGCAGAGACACAAAATACATCTTCATTTGGAATTAGCTCTGCAGTCACTGATGTGCAGGGAATGGTACAGCTCCCTATTCTGCATGAGAAAGGTAGCAAATTTGTGCTTCTCTGAGGTCTGTGGTGATCTCTGCTCACAGTATTTTGTGTTCTTTTTTTTTTCTTATGAGTTGACCTTCTGTAGGAACATCAGAGGCTGTAACTGTGGTGAGTTCCACCCATATAGCCTGAACAGGCTAGATAATGCCATAGACTTCAGGTGAACTACAATGTTGCAAAAAAAAAAAGTGGGCTATGACCTGAAGTTGTTTTAAGTAGAAAGCTCCTGCAGTGTGCAACTCTGTGGATGAGGAAGTCCTCCTATCAGAGTATTTAATCAAGTGAAATAAGTATTCTTTTGTTACTAAATGGTAGTCTGAAACAAATCCTATGTGCATATCTGTAATTCTTAGGTCATAGCTTTCTCCTGATCCTGACATGATGCTGTAGAAGAGGCTTTAAAACAAAATACTAATGCAGACAACCTGTCTCCACATGCCCACCAGCTCGTGTGTCAGCCAGCTAAGCTTTCAAAGAGTTCTCCCTGTGACAGCAGTGTTTTCAGACACTCAGTAGTGCTTCTTGTTTGAAGTCTGAGTGTTGTTAGTTGTTCTCTTATGAGAGGCATAGTTTTGTCTGCTTGTTATCTGATGGAACAAACTGCTTTCATGATGCTGGTTTAGGTATTTTCTGAATCCCTACTAAGTCAATGTTCAAAGTTACTACCAAATTTTGTTTTCTTCTTAGTCTTATTGTTGCTACTAATAACTGAGATCTCTGATTAGTCAATGCTCTATGTCCTTAAATGAAAATGTCCAACTCTGTTATCTAGTGTGGGGAGGGAACCTCAGAATTGGGACAGTAATTCTATAATCCTAAAAAGTAGATTGAGTCACAACTTTTAATTATTTAACAATGTGATTTCTGACTGAATGATTTTGATTTTATGAAGGACATAATTATTTTTTGCTCTTCCCATTAAGTATGTTAGTGTACCAATGTATTTGTAATGTACTTGGTTTGCACTGTGTTAATGTTTACAAGTGGCACAAATACATGCCTAGGAAGAGATTCAGAATGTTCCTCTTTTCATGTCAGATATCTCTGTGCTGTAGATAATGTCTGTAAACCTGCTGCAAAGGAGTCATTGGTACTGTGATTGCATCCAAGGCTTAATAATCTCAGAGATAATGACTCATAGAAAATATCCTATTTAGTCCTGGATGCTGTAGTTCATGAATATGAACTCCTCCCACAAGAGCTTCTCTTTTTGTTTTGGGCCTTGAAATTTATACTGTGATACTGTTACTGAGAACTACCAAGGAAGATGTATCACCTCTTTGTTTCTAATTTAAAGCTGTGTGATGGTGGAAAGCTAATAGCTCAACTTCTACAGAAACAATCAATCACCTTAATTATGGTTTTTGTAAATGTTTCTTCAAAGTCTCAGTTCATTTGTGTGCTTAATACAGTACATACTTCTAAAAGTACTATTTTGAAGTGCACTTTGACTCTGGGAAGGGATTCTAAAGGGGTTTTCAAGTGCTCAGTGTTTATACCTTAGTAGCTATCTCAAATCCTTTGTTTACAAATAAAATGCTATTTTTGATGGCTACTGTTGCAAGATTTCTTTATAAAGTGAAAGCAAGGAGAGTTTTCCTCCTGTTCAATACCTGCCAGGAAAGAGATCAGGTACTATAGCATGTGAACCTTTGTGGAGATTGTGTATTTGAAGCCTTGGGAGGTATTCAGAGGCCCTAATAAAAACCAGTTTCCTTTTATAGCGTGCCATGCAATGTGCCAGTGCTGTAGGAATAAAAGCAGAAGGTGCCAGCTTCTCCTGCTAGTGCTAATACAGTTTGAAATGAGGAGAGGGGCTTTTAACTGGCACTTTCAGGAGTAACAAAACTCTTCAATAATGAAAGAATCATGTGTCTTTTACATTAAAAAATTGCTGTATTGTATTCAAACAGGAATTTTGCTCATTTAAAGTTATCTAAATTAGAACACCAGTGATGAGGAGGCATGTTAATTAGAGATTAGATTAGTTTAGATTTCATAGAACATGGAGTTATTTTACAGATTACCTGTAACTGTTTGAGCAGCCATCCATTCTAGCATGTATGGACAATTCACTAAACCTGTGTTCCAGATTTCTTGCAAAATGAAGTGCATACTTATTGCAAGTTTCCTCTTCAAGACAACTGTTGTATCAAGAATATCAGCAGCTACAGCGTATCATGTTGTATACTCCTGAGCTATATGAATCCAGACTTCCTAGCAGTCATGCTCAAAACAGGAGAATAGGAAGTCTAGAATAGTAAATCTGATTAACATTGATGTAAGACTAAATCAAACCCACTTTAACATCACTTAAAGCTTTGGGGTTTTGAACATCACATGGGTTTGACTTTAGTGGGGGAAAAAAAAATACAGGATCTTGTAGGTCAAATATTAAATTCTTGCTGCACAAAGTGATCTGTGAAAATATTTTCCATGAACTAAAATAGGACATGCAGACCGGAAACATAAACTGCAGTATTTCTGTGGGAAACCAGAGGAGGATTTAGAGTTTCTTTTATCAGACTTTTTATAGTGTTCAAAAAGACATGGATCTCTGTTTTGTCAGTCTAAGTCATACATGAAGAAAATTTATCAGAGTTTGATAGCTGTGTGGGGAAGAAGCTGTCTTCCCCCTCCATTTCACTCAGCCATCACCAGCTATGTAAGTGGCACATGCACAGCTGAGCTCTTCTGTCCATGAGAAAAGCTGTGGAGGAATAGCTAGCTGCTGGAGATGTTAATGTTACAGTTTGTTCCTGATTTCCTTTATCTGTTGACAGAAGTCTGATGCTTGCATCTCTCTCAAGCTAATGTATAAAAGTTCCCCAGGGTATTTTGTTGTGCTGATGTGCTCTGCCACAGTGTTGCCCCGTGAAAGGGTGTATATTGGTATGGAATTCTTTGTGAAAGTTGCTTATTTTTTCTTACTATGTTAAAAACTTCTTCGGGGTCAGGAATGATCTGTCAAAGACCGGAGACAAAATAGCCTGCAGTCCTGTTTGGAGAGCTCTGCTCTCTTTGATACCAGTGTCTTTGCCAGAATGTTACAGGCTGGAGCTGTTGTGTCTTATCAGTCATAGCTGCTGTGTGAGAGAGTGCTTGCAATTCTTGTTTGGGGAAGAAAGTATGAGTGAGGAAATGGGCATCTGTTCCCAGCTGCTACATGAGTATGCCTATAGTGGTGCAGGGATCAGAGCCTTTGAGGTTAACTCAGAATCTGACTCAAATTCACAAGACTTGGCACCATACAGCCTACCAGTTGGCCATAGGTCTTATATGGTGCTGAGACCTCATACTGGCTCTGTCCAAGTGATGGATATCAGCACCCTTGCTGTGCATCAAGCTGAGCAGGCACTTATGTGGACACATCACTTCTAAATGTAGAAAACTGTATGACCGCCATAAATTAAGTAAATGTATTGGGGCAATCTCGACTTTGTTGTTCTGTAGCTTCTGAATTTTAGCAGTCTAAACTGCTCTCTACCTAGCTTTTTCTTCACTGAATTGTATACAGCTGGAGTATGCTGTTTAATGATTTTTCTTGACTCTTGGTGTTGAACACTGATAGGATATTTTTCTGAGCTACCACATTCCTAATTTACAGAATTAAACCCTTCTTTTCACCCTCCAGCCCTACCCTATCTTTGATATGCTGTCTTTTGAGTCAAAACGAAAACATTTTCAATTACCTTTCATATCAGATATTGTTAAATGAAAGGTTACATACTGCAGTGGCTCTCTATCTGGATGCATACATTTTAATTTACCTGTGGTACTCTTAGGGCAGGACTAAGGCCATGTGATATGATGCTTATGCGTCACATAACATAACTCTTGCAGTGACTGTTGTTATTGCCTTGCGACCAGTGGGGAGAAGCATGGCAGAAGGATCTCTACAGTGTCTCAGAGTGATGTGGATGTTTTCCTGTTGTCTAGAGATGAGAGCCTGCTGCTCCTATTCAGTGATGTCTTCCCCATAGTGACTGGTTTCTTGAGAGTGCTTACTATCACAGTGCTGGTGTTTCTTGCAGGTAGAATAAAAACCCTCAGAGACCAGATTTTTGCTGTCAGTTTTCAGCTGTGCCACAGATGTCTGTTTATTATCAGACAAGTCTAAGCCTCTGTGGCTGAAGCAGGTTTAATATTTACGCTTCTCAGAGCAATGAGTCACATCTTGGTTCTGTCCAGTGGAGCACACAGTTCATCATGAAATACAGAGTTATTTCCAGACAGGGCCCCTCTCTGAAAAATGTTAACAGGTGGAAACCCAAGTAGATAAATGAATGTCTGCTCTTCACAGGGGTTATTTTTAGGATATTTTACAGAAAGCATTCATAGCTAGAGTGCTCTGGACCTGTCCCTCCCCCATGTTTAAAGCATAACAGTCCAACAGTCTGATAATACGTGCATCTTTATATTCATAACAGACATGTTAGGTGATTATTAGAGTTTTGGGCACAATATTAACTTAATCACGTAGCAGAGGGAACTCAAGCATGCATGAGAGCTATTTAACACCCAGCCCATGAGGCTTTGATTAAAAGGAAGAGTATATTGTGGTTTTTTTTCAAGAAAACATTGCTTGTCTTTGTGTGCTTTCTGATCATGGTAAATTTAAAGCCATCTGAATGTAGCTGAGGTTTTTCACAGGCCTATGCATGAGAAAATGTCTAAGGAAAAAAGGGTTTTTCTCCCTCCACTCCTTTACATGGGGAAATATGAATATTTAGCTTCTCAGATGTGTGCTTTTTTCCCCAGTGTTTAGCTTTGTCTTTTACACTTGGAGAAACATGGATGCTCATAAAATTGCAGGGTTTTTTTATGTGGAAAATCAAGCTGGTAACTAGATGAGATGTTCCTGTTTGATGACTGGTGCTCAGGATGAGAATGAGACCAGGTGGTTTGAGGGTGCCTGTTGTCTTAGCCCAAGTGGATGGGCAATGGCCCTCATTTCCCAGGACCTGGCAGCTCTGATTGTGGATCTTAGTGATGTCTGTGCTTTTGGCTGCATTGTCTGCTGTAGCATTTGAGGCCCTCCAGTGTCCCTAGAGTGTGTAGGCTCGCTCTGTCTTACTAAGCATGATACCTTCATACAGTGTCTCTGAAAGTAAGGAGTCTGACTTTATCCAAGTACAGTTTTATGGGAGAAGGCTGTATAATGAAAGCCCTTGACAACAGTGTAGTAACAAGAAGCTGTATTATGCTGCAAGCAGAGTTTAAATTCAGAATGAGGAATACAGTGGTGAATCACCTATCACCTAAATTTACCTTACCATTTACTGGACATGTTATTAAAGAAAAAAAATGCATGAGTATTACTAAAAAAATCTGCTCTATTCATGCATTGCATATCTACATCTGAACAAATGGAGGCTGTGCTCCCCACATTATTCTAGCTGTTGCATTTTAGTCAGATTCCAGAAAGGCCACAAATCTTGCATGCTCTAAGAGAACTGCTCTGTGTATTTTCACTTCTTGGTCTTTTCTGAACACCCAGCCCGAATGCCAAATAGAGGCATGTTTTTGATGAGTATCTTTTCTTTAGAAACTGGGCTGAGAGCCACAAACCTCCTTCCAGTGAACCACTAAAGCTTCTTTTAATTTGATGACCTCAGTTGCTGTTGAATTTGGATGAACTTAGACAAGTTTATATGTGAAAGTGTCTTTCACTGCTAATCCTTTGAGCTATTCAGTCCTGTTAAATCCTCTTCTTTTTAGGCTTAAAAAGGCTACATCTCTATCCAGACACTTTCAATGTTGCTTTCAGGACCTAGGAACATTTCAAGGCTCTTCCTGCATTTGAGACTGTATTGATAACAACTAAGAAATGCTTTTAGCAAAGATATTCACAGCATCAGCCTGCAGACAATATTCTTTCTATTGAGTTAATTATGTCTGGTTAAATAAATGCACTACTTGCATATTTTAAAATGATACTTTCTAGGAAAATATATCTGAAGTCTGGAGTCAGGTTGTCTGAGGTTGTGCTTTAAACATTATCTGCCAATAAAACATCCCAGTCTTCTTTCAAGAATAGTCAGATTACATCATGATTTTCCAAATAACTTAATTACAAACTGCTATATGGTACGACAGCAAAGAAATGGAATAACCTGCCTGAGTTTGGAGCAGTCAGTGCTTCGCAGAAATATCTTTGGGGCAGGGGAGGAAGGAAATTTCATGTTTCATTTCATGATGTCTCATGTGTTTCATGTTCATGTCTCACCATTTCATGATGACTCAGAGCACTTTGATGTTGCAGCCTTCTGCCTGGTCCCAGGCCCTTGCAGGGGTAACAGCTCTTGTGATAGCACATGGTTACCCCTGAATGCACCACCTGATGTTTTGAAGTTTCTAAACTTCTGAGAAAATGACTTCCCCATTCAAGGAAAATAACAACAATTAAAAAGTAATGATCTATTTTCAGTTCTTATTTAGCATCAAGTTGAAACCAAAACTGTTGCTGTTTTTTAACAGCTGAAAAAAAGTGAGAAAAAAAGCTAAGAATGGAATTGGTAGCACAGTGGTCACTGCACCTGTTAAGTTGTGCAGAGCTTCAGAAGTACTTTATTTTCTGACAGAGCGCCCCAAGTCTTTTCTGTGGCAGGATTTCCCACCTGAATTGTAAGTTTGACTTGACTCAAGATGGTGATCATCAACTCAGGTGAATTTTAAGAAAGTTAAGGATTATTTTTCTTGTTTTTAGTTTAGCTCGAGCACATTACAGAGCACTATGTGTATCCATCAAAATTTCAACAGGGAAAATTGCTGTCTTTTCCTGAGTAAGTTAGAACTTCTAACTACTCAGAAGTTGTACTCAGAATGCTCTTTTAAGGTCATGGAAAGTCAAATGCAATTAATGATATTGGGAAGTGGAGCTGTGCAAACCAAGACAATGTGAAATTGTCTCTATTTGTCTGTGCAGGGAACTTTGTGCTTGCTCAGTGTGAAGTAAAGCATCCACAAGCACTGTGAACAGGAGGTGGAAAATATTTATTTTTCTGCACCTTGGAAAGGTTTTAAGAGATTCTTGTGTGAGTGTCCTTACCATTCATCTGCTATGGATGCATAGCATCGTGTGCTGTTAATCTAGTGTTAAGCTACTAGGCCAACCTACTCCTACCTTCTACTGTCTATTAAAAAGTAATTGGGATATGCTGTACTCAGAACATGAGAGAGAACTTAGCAAACAGCTTTTTTCTGTGGCAGAAGCTGAAGATTATAAGAAGTTACTCTTAATCTCTTGGAGACTGCAGAAGGCACCATACTGAATGTGGACTTGCTTTAGTATTAATGCTCTCTGCTGACAACTGCCCCTCCAGTTCCTGTAAGCAAAATCTATTGCTTACAAGTCCAAAGGCTGCAATATGTTTTGCATCCTGAAGCAATCATCTGTGCAAGCTATTGACTCCCTAATGGAGGCTAATGCTAAAAATCTTGACATGTTCCTCACTGTGGAACTAAATATTTAAAATAAGAGAAAAGCTCAGTTTAAGGCATGCTGACAGCTGAAAATGAGTGCCTGTTTTTCCTTCCCGTGCCTTACACCAGGAACTAGCAAACTGCTTCCACTTAGCACAATGCCTCTGCTGTGCGGAGGAGGAAGGAGAGCCCCACTCTGTGCCTGGGGGCTCCCCAGGGCTGTGCTGGGAGCACCACACTGAGCGCAGCGCCTGAGCGGAACATGGGATTCATTCCAGGCACTCTCTGGCTGTGAGCGTGCGGCAGGACTCACTTGCCAGGAATGTTCCCGTTGGCAGGCAGCTCCCTCCTGGCACTGGGGCTGAATGATATCAGCTGTAATTGTTGCTATTTATGATTTTTCTTCTTGTTTATATGAATCATTGCTAAGACAGCCAGGTTATCCCAGATCTTCCAACAGTGCTTTTAGTTGGAAGTCTGACAGTTGAGAGAGGATAATGCGAAGTATTTTGAATTGAATTTCTTTTTTTAATCTGAGAGATGAGCGTATTCTGCTTGAGCCTGGAGTTTTGAATCTGAACTGCCACTGAATCCCAGTTTTCCCACACTGGAGCTTTCAGTGTGTCCTGGAAGAAGTTTATTTCATGTCTCTGTTTTGGCTTTCTTTTACTTAAGCTTTTCTCTATTTTCTATTAACGCTCTTTTTGTTTGCTAGTTGTGAAGTTCATGTAAGCACACAGGTCCACATGTAAATAAGTACTCCAGCACTTAGAGTAATACCTTTGGTATATGGTGGGTCTGGCTGCTCATTCAGCCCAGAGCTTCTTTGTGTATTCATGAAGTACATAAGTGTCAGTTCTGGTTTTGGCCTGAACTAACAATTAGGAGCACAACAGTTTGTTTCACTTTTCCCAAATAAGCAAAATGCAGGTATACCAGAGAACATAGGGAATTTCTGAACTGGATGCTGCTGTGAATGCCCAGCAGCTCCAGCCTGAGTTTGTGCTTGCAGAAGCCCTGGGCATGCTCACAGGCCCTGGCATTCCGGAAAGTGTTGAGTAAAACAGCAATGCTTACACAGTAATTCTGGCACACCCTGAAAGCAAGCAATGCTGCAATGAATGCAGAGTGTGAATGCAGGCAACTTTGACCAGAAAATCCCAAGCAGAAATACATTTGTTCCTTCTTGCATGTCACCACTAAATACAGACACAAAGTCTGGAAAAAGATAAAAGAGGACATTGTATGTGGGGTGTTTCTGGAAGTTTGCTGTAGCAGCATAGACAAATAAATCTCTTTGGTGCAGAAAAGCCTTTTGTGGCACAGAATTGTCATCTGAGACTTTTGTGAGAATGCTTTAAGTCCTGAACAAGGACGTTGTAAGTGTTTCCCCATCCTTTTGTGGTTGACTGCAGGGTAAACCAGCAAGCACCTCTTCCATTTCTTGTGCAGTACGCTTTGTGCCTCTGTGGTTATGTTACATAAATAATATTGCTCATTTCTACTTACATAAGTATGGATACAACTGATGGCAGACTGAGTTCTGCATTGCTGTTAACTGCTGCTATGCTTTTAATTTCAAATGTAATTCTAAATGAAGTACATCATGCTTCATTTTGCATATGAGTAGTACCTATCTCATATCACCCTTTATGGTGACAAATTTACAAAATGTGCTGCTAGAAAAATAAAATGTCATTTTCAAGTTCAGTGCCTGTGTGGAGAAAGTATAAATTCAAATGTAGGCACAAAATGCAACTGCTGCTAGCCCACATTGTGCACATTTTCATCAAGTCACCAAGAATTGTCAGCTAACAGACACACTGCAGATGTCAAACATCCGGAGACTCAGGAGGAAGGCACCATGGTGATGTTATGCCATCAGAGATCATGCAGCTTGTCCAGAAATAGGAGAGTTAGTGACTTGGAAATGAAAGACAGAAGGTTTGAACTGATTAGGAACATCCTGCCAATGCCTTCTGTTGCCTTCAGACTGGTGCTGTGTCAGAGCAGGGACAGTGCTTATCCTCCAGAGAATAGCAGGGTGTTACTTAGTACGAGGCATGGGGGGAAGTAAAAAGTTTTGAGATACACTGTCTGTGACTTGCTCAAAGGAAAAGATAGAGTATGTTTTTCAGTGTCTCTCAGCCTAGAAAGCCAACCATATCCTGGATTGCATCAAAAAAAGTGTGGCCAGTGGGGAGAGGGAGGTGATCCTGCCTCTCTACTCTGCACTGATGAGGCCTCACCTGGAGTACTGAATCCAGGTGAGGAGTCCTCAGCACAGGAGAGACATGGATCTCTGGAGTGCATCCAGAGGAGGGCTACAAAAATGATCCAAGGGATGGAACACCTCTCCTATAAGGTCATGCTGAGAGATCTGGGGCTGTTCAGCCTGGAGAAGAGAAGGTTGCAATGTGACCTGATAGCAGCCTTTCAGAATGTAATGGGAAGTGCAGGAAAGAAGGGGACAGACTCTTTAGCAGGGTCTGTGGTGACAGAACAAGGAGAAATGGCTTCAAGCTTAGAGGTTAGATTTAGGTTAGATATAAGGAAAAAGTCTTTTCCTGGGAGGGAACGTTGCCCGGAGAGGTGGTTGATGCCCCATTCCTGGAGATTTTCAAGGCAAGGCTGGATCAGGCCCTGGGCAACCTGCTCAAGCTGTGCATGTCCCCACTCACTGCAGGGGAGTTGGACTAGATGGCCTTTAAAGATCTCTTCCGACTCTGAGGATTCTATGAAATACGGGACTGAACTCTGAGCAAGCCACTAAGACCCTGAACACATGCTGAAGCAGCGAGCAGCCTGTCTGTATCAGCTACAAAGAATGCATCACTGTGCATCCTCATTCCTGAATCAAAGCTTTGGGCTCAGACTGCAGAATCTCTATACATATCTTCTCTACTTTATTGCAAACTCAAGTTGGTGCAAAACTCCAAAAGAACGAAGAAAAAATGAGGCGCTTCATTATGATGCAGTTGCAGAGCCAAGAATCAAAGGCCTGTGGTGTAATCTTAGCTTGAAAGTATTAGGGTATGGTTGGGAAATTGTTGCTTGTCAATGGGAGCTGAAAGTGAAGAACTGGTGTGTTTTGTAAACATGAGGTACAGAAACAAGAACCAATCTAAAATACAGACTTGCTTTTAGTTGTTCATTTCCTCTTTCTTTACTCTCAGTATTTATATATCCTGCTTTCTAAGAAAGATCTGGGGGAAGAAATGCAGGGAACTAGTGGTTCCTTCAGTAAATACCACACCTACATGTGATTTCTGTCTTTTCTAGTGAAGAAAAGACTTTTCCAGGGTATAATTTTTCCCCCAAACCTGTAGTCAGTAAAATTACCATATATATTAATTGTCAGCAGTTGTCTGGCCTGCCCAGGACAATGCATCTTCTGTTTTTCCACTGTTAACAGCTTTATAGCTAAAACTTTTCCATATTTAAATTACTGCAGAGCTAGCAAAGTGGCAACCAGCTAGTAATGATTAGATCTTTTCTCTAAGTATTTTGTCCTCAGTTAACTTTCTTCTGTCCTGAAGACTATATTCAGTGGCTGTAAGGTCTTGGATGTATGGCACTGAGTACAGTCTGTTCAAGAGTATCCTTTACCTTCATGGTAAATAGGCTTTCTGTTTCTTTAGACTTGAGGTCTTCTCTGCTGATGACTGTGACAGTTTTGTCAAGACAAAAGGGCAGAGACTGGGGGATAACTTTGCTTTACCAATATATTTCTCAAAAGCAATCTAAATGCCATAGTGCTGGATGGCTTTCAAATACTTCAGTTTTTAAACTTGCAGTTAAAGAGCTGTCAGAGGAAGGGAGACCCTCAATCTTAGCCTGAGCTAGCCACAAACAAAATATTGGTGCTTTGGACTTTCTCACTTCTGCCTCTTACGCACACATTCCTAGTGAGGACTGTAACAGAACATACAGTTCTTATTTTATCCTTTTTATTTTAATTTTTTGTTTTCCTGAAGCTCATCTGTTCCCTATGAAACTCTGGCTGTATCCTCTTTCTAAACTGTGTATTGTTTCTTTGTGCACTCTCTCACAATGTCAAATCTGTAGTCAGCAAAGTTGCCAAACCTGGAGATTATTGGTACCAATGAGGGATTAGAATTGTATGGAGAAACATGCAATTTAGAGCACAGCTGGAAAGCAAACCAAAGAATTCAAAATTACTAAACATCATCCTGACTTGTATGCAGCTATTCTCATTTTTACTATAAAATTATTTGCATCAGAAAGGCAAGTCTAGCATTAGTCACTATTGCAGGCCGCAGTATTGCTGCTAGGGGAGTGGTTTTAAACTAAGGTTGAGCTTAGGTATTAGGAGGAAGTTTTTCACACAGAGGGTGGTGTTGCACTGGAGCAGGTTGTCAGAGAGGTTGTGGATGCTCCATCCATGGAGGCATTCAAGGCCAGGCTGGATGTGGTTCTGGGCAGCCTGGTCTGGTGGTTGGTGACCCTGCACATAGCAGGGGGGTTGAACTAGATGAACTTTGAGGTCGTTTTCAACCCAGGCTGTGCTATGATTCTATGATTCCATCTCAGGATCAGTAAAACAGAAGGGAAAGACAAAATGGGGGACAGAAGGGAAACAAAATGTGCAGGGTACAGATTAGCCTAACTTCTTAAGCCTCTCTTCAAAGCTATATCCAGGAACTTTATTTTGACAAGCATTGCTGAAATGGGTGTGTTTACTGCAGTGCTTCATTCTGTTGCTCTTGCTTGTCAGAAATTGTAGCTTTTCCTAATCTAATGCCGTTGTTCTAGTAGTGATAATGGCACTGAGCTGTAGGGGACACTTGGAAAAGAGCATCTGTTGCAGGAATCCTTGCAAACGGGGGGAGCACACATGCCTTTATGATCAGTCATTACAGCATGAGGCAGTTCTTAGCAAGCTCTCTGACCAAGTTTTGCTCATGAGGAATTTATTTTTAAGTAGTACTAAATAGTATCTTTTCTTGCTCTTGATGTTTTGGGAGCTTTCTACACTTCAAACTTTTGAAATACAGTCTAGCAGGTAGAAACAGCACAAAATATGGCATTTTTAGTGTGGATTATGAAGTACAGAATTCCAGCCTGGAACAGCTGGCTGTTAAATTACAGTGCATGCTAAACACCATATCACAGTGAGGGATTTACATGGACAACAGCAAATGCCATCTAATTATAAAGTGAATGCATCACTGTATCTGTCTTCTAGACCAGAGCACTATCTGTATAGTAATTTGCTTCTGCTCCCACTAAGCTGTAATTTCCTGTTCATCTGGAGGAAGATGTAATTACTAATATTTAGAGAGATTCTAGGGGGAGAGATCTGTGTATGCCAGGACACTGTAAGCTTAAAAAAAAAATTCAGGGCATATAATTACCTGGATTTGGAGACTTTTTTTTCCCCATTGGTGAAATGGCACAGTAGTAGTGACATCTAAGAAGTGACCTTGACTTCCAGATCCTCAGAATCCCCTCCACAGAAACTTACGGTTTGTAGAAGAGCCTCTGCTTCCATTTCAGACAGATAGTGAAGCATCAAGCAGTGAGTGTGTGCTGACATACACATATGGGAGATATGCATGTAAACAGATGTCAAATTAAAGTAAGTGGATAATGACAGGAAAGAAAATGAATAAAAAGTAATTTGCAGTGAAAGAGGGCTGTAGTTTGTGTTTTTGCATCATTTTTGTTGTTCGCTAATGGCTAAATATTTCTTGCTGTGTGAGATGGTAACCATTGCAAAAAAGGGTCACCTCTCTAGTTGTTGGATGTTCTCAGGGTGCATCTTTTCACCTGTAGAATGTATGTAGGTCTCTCTAAAAGTAATGCCTTTTATTTCTGTGGAAACTGCAACAGATACAAAGGGCACAATAGCACTGTGTGCTAGAGCAAATTCTCAGTTACAGAACAGTTTATCAACCCAGTCACTGCTGTTAGCTGTACGTTTTCACCAGTGCTGAACAAGACCTGCATGCCATGCTAGTAAAAATATGCACCAGTGGAGGTGATCCACTGTTACCACTGCTGAAACTCACCACTCACTGCTCACATCCACTATTTGGTCTCCATCAGTGTTCAGCAAGCATCATTTAATGTCAGTGTTGGGTAATGGGCCGCTGTGTTCTTCAGCCACTCAGCCGTGTAGCACTAATGCTGGATGACTGATGAACACTGCTAGCTCATTTAGCTCAGTTTACAATGCCTTTATGCTGAGCTTTGCACTGCTGGAGCTTTCTAGGCACTGGTTGAAGTCTCTTGTTGCTGTCATGTGTACATGCTGCTAGGCAGCAGCAGCACCCAACTTCAGCTCTGGAGCTGTGCTGATCAGATTGCTAGAGGATAGGAAGTCTGAGAAGGAGAGTAATTCAGCTTCTGAGAGACTTTTACTGTTTCCTTATATGGTCTATGAGTTGTAATGATGTTTACATTTCTTCTGAACACTTCTACATAAGCTACTGTTCTGTGGCTCTATACTGTTGCTGAGGCATGAAGTTGTGAGGAAATGACTAAGCCATATTGTGTGCCTTGTTGTCTGCTGCGGTTAAGAACAGTACTGGGTGGTTTTGAATTTACAAACATTGCGTACTGCTGAGACCATTGTGGCTGGGTTTCCCCTGTCAAGGAGTACAATATGGGTTAATTTGCTGAAGAAAACACAATGAAGGGGTGTCCAGGAGTTATACTTCCAAAACAAAATCATATTTAACATTTCATTTGTCTGATCTTGTTTTCCCTTGCCTTTAGTTTGAACTCTTTCTGTTACAATGGAGACTCCCAGTAAAGTCCACTCCCTAAATGTTAGATCAGGTATATTTTTTTATACTTTCTGCTACTGACTCATGCTGTCTTCAGCCTGGATCTGTGAGCAATGGCTACACAACAGCACAAGAGGAAAGGGAGCAAATATACTTCAGTAGCTAAAAATGCTGACCTCCTACTACTCAATTATGAGAATTTTCTTATTTAAGGGATGTGTCACACCACATTGACACAATTTCATTTCAGTGGTTCAGGTGCTACTGTCTGATTTTGAGTATGAATCTGTTGCGATGTCTAATGTGAGGGGGGGGAGATATTTGCTTCTGTGTAGGAGGTCATTTATAAGCTAATGATACTATGAAGCCTGATTTGAGCTTTCAAAAGTAACCTCTGACTTCAAGGACTACAGACATTTGCTAGCATGATTAATAAAATATGGCTGGCAAGCATAAACAGAGATGAGAGGAAGGAGGGCTATAAAGTATACATCAATACAACATTCTGCCTCTGAGTTTCGAACCGGACTCTCCTCAAAGTTAAGTCCGGGGAGTGGATTTCATATGTCTACTGGGGATCATCAGCAACCCCAGGAGATTGCGACAGGGTTAGCTAAAGAATTCTCTTGCATTATTTACCAGTGACTCATTTGTAACCATCTGCCAATCCTCTTCCTTGACTAAATATTGGCAAATGTTGCTGCAAAAACGACAGTCAGCTCTGCATCACAGCTTTCTCAGATACTGGCACAATGGCTGTGCCAGAGTAAGGCAAAGAGTTTATCTGGAAGCTGTGAAAACCATATGAGACTTGCTTAAATAATATCAGAGTAACCCTAAATGTATTCTATCAGATGATATGAAAATCAGGACTTAGCTCATGAAACTGCAGAGATCTGTCCCTCCATTCCAGTTGTGCCAGAGGACCTGGTCTGTTTGCTCCTCAGCTGAAAACTGTCTTCTGTCTTGAGAAGTGCAAAGGCTATAGATGGTTCTGTCAAATCCATTTGGGTTCTTGTATCTGGGGGAGGCTTTTGGATGCAGATGATGTCTAGTGTTCTTGCTTTCTTCAGCGAGATTAGGAAGGAGACTATAAATTTTATTTCCATACTGTGACATAGTGGTACGCATTTTCTGTGCCTTCACCTTCTCCTTCATCTTCATTATAGAACTGTGAAATCCTCTGTGCTGTGATGCTACACTTTTAAAATTAAATGGCATCTTGAAGCATAACAGCCAACAGTCCATTCTTTCTACTTTCATGAGTCATTTTGTTTCTTAAAACACAAGAAGAATATCTTGGTTGCGTTCTTGTTTAGAAACCAGTGATCTAAAATTACTGCTTCATTGATCTGGCACTTAGTAGATTTCCCATAAGACATAAGAACTGTAATGACTGTGCTTTTGAGGCTTAGTAGTAGATGGCTTCTGTTTGTTTTCAAGGTAACCTTTCATGTTTATTACATTTTCAGAACACTTTGAATACATGCCAAAAACCACCAAAGACATCCATCCTGCCACATCTAGCTTCAAAGGCTATTTCAGTCACTTTCTTCTGAGCAAGTGAAGTTGTTTTGAGATGATAGTTTAAGTGTCTTTCTCCCCTCTACTCTGGTAGAGACTGAGCAATGCAGTGTGAAGGTAGCCCACTAAGTCTGAGCTATTTAGCATGGGCATATGGGTAGGCAGTGCACGGTGGTTCTGTATATGCCAAAATTCTCAGCTTCATACTGGTTATGCTGAATAGAATGTCAGTGGAGTAAAATGTTGCCTGGTCAATTAAGGGAAAGAACATATTACTCTTTTATATTTTGATTAATTAATCTGTTAATGTCTGATTTCTGGTGATAGGTACTGCAACTAGTGCTGTAACCATGCTCTGCCTGATTCAGAGGCATGTGGGATGAGAATCCATAGTGAATACCTGTAACCCATATTCATATATCAGAGCAGAAATTTGTATCAGATCAACCCGAACCCTCTGGTTATTACAAAAATATTGAAAGGTTTTGCTTGCAAAGGAAAAATACCACAAACTTTAGGGGCTTGAAAGGATCTGCAGGGCTAAACTGAGATATGCCATCCTAGTTGTGTGTTATCATTGTGGTACAGCATGTGAGAGTGAAATGTAAATGTCTGCAGTACTATAACCACTCAGATTTGTCTTCTGTTTGCTTAGGCTTCCCCGTGGATTATCTTTACATCATAAATAGGGTTATACAAATTCCAAGTGTATGAATATTTGTAGACTCCTCTATCCCATCTCTTCTTTGTCTTCTCCTATCCTGCTGAAAAAGCATGGACTTTCCTTTGGGATTAATGAGTTTTTTCACTACTTTGTGTAAGGAAACATCTCAGTCATCACTTTCCTTTCTCAACCATGAAGGGTACTATTTTTCTTGTGAATAAAAGCTTAAATCCTCTCACTTTGGGAGCACAGCTTCTAAGCACAACACCAGTTATCTCAACAGTTATAAGTTCATGTAGCTTCTTTAATCCCACTTCAGGATGAATGTCATATTTTTCTTTGACTAAAAGTCATGTTAAATACTAGTGGTGATTGATTCCTTTGGTCCTTGAAACTCCAAGGAAGCATTTAGCCTTTTTTTTGCACTACAGGATTCTTGTTGATGAGGCTGCTAGGTTTAAGCTACCTGCAAATGTGAGAGATACTGAGGTGAGGGAAGACAGGAATGTTGCAGTCTGAAGCCTCATATTTGCTTTCAACAGACTAAGTGAAATAGGATACTAAATTCAAAGTTATTTTCTATGCTTGACACAACAGCCTCAGCTGAGAAAACAAGACGGTAGTTGATTTGACTTACGTGCTGTGATCTTTCCTAGTTCTATAATAAGTGTTTATCCCAGTTTCACCAAACAGCTAAAGTTCTTAGGAAGCCCTCTGTGATTTTATTTGTCAGTATAAAGGAAGAAGCAGCACCTTATGGACTCTTCATAAATAGATAAAAAAATCTTATTGCCACATTTTCTGACATCAGTGCTTACCTGTTCTGTAAGAATGCGGGTTTGTATCATAGCTGTTTCTCAAGGCTGTCATTATCCTCTTTCTAAATCTACTGACATCAGTGTCACTTGAAAAGAGCTGAAGGTAGCTTTCACAGTGGGGAACTGTTTTGATTCTTGATATTTGCAAATAGTCATCAAGCAGTGTACTAAAATCTTGTAGTCCTCCATGGGAACAAACTGGGAATTTAATTCCTTGCTCCTTGTAATTTATATAGCTTTTACCAGTATTTCTCAAAATTAAATAACAAGCTAATGAGCAGCTCAGAGTGTCTTTATATGAACATCTGTCTTAATGACCAACATAGCATTTTTTATTGTTAACTACCTCTACTGATGCCAAACAGGCTCATCTCCATGCCCATTTCCTTTGCACACTGGCATTACCTTTTTCAATTAGCCTTAGTGCCTGAGGACTTTGTCTTCATATGCTGCTAAGCTTATTATCCTTCGAGGCATGCAAGCAATCATCTTGGTGCAGAATACATCACACTGTTGTCCCTCTGGCTTGGTAGTGCTGCTTTTACAGCAAATTCAATTAAGGCATTAACTTTATGCTGTGCTGCTGATAATAAATTTTCTATGTAATAAAATATATACTTCAGTGGTTTTTCACATGTCATTTTAATTAATCCATACAAGTTCTAAGGAAAGAAAGCAGTGGTCTGGGCTACTAATACTACCTTCTGCTAAGCATTATGCAAGAAAGAAATGCAGGAAACAAGTTTGGCTTTGGCAGCATTTGTGGGACTTGCACTGTCAGAGCACATGTGCTTTGGAAGTACAGCTGGGGCTGTGAGCACTGTACCTTGGAGTGCCCACCTGTTGCAGGGGAAAGCTGTACTTGGTTTGGTGACTAGTTGATAGTCCATATACAAGTGTTGGCTGTTTGCTTCTTGCAGGTTTCACTGGGCTGCAAGCAGTACAACTAGATGTGGAGACATCTGTTGAATTTGCTCTCAGTGTATGCTCAGAGCTTGAATCTTGTAACAGGGTTTAATGCTTACTCATGGGACTGCAGCTGATGAGGCAGAGTTGTGCATATGGTGCGGTCAAGGATGCATCATGAATTCATGTCTGTGGGAAAGTGCTGAGCTTCCAGGCAGTGGCCTAGAGTGTGCCTTGTTGCCACACCTGCTTCTTCTAAACCTCATGAGCAAGGCACAGCAAAGAGCCAGAGGAAAGCTGTGGCAAAAGTGGGAAAGTGCATGAGCTGAGGTCTGAGTGAGTTGTATGCTCTGAGCAATGAGACCTGACAGGCCTAAGTGAGGAGAGACCCAGAGGGGGGCTCTTTGGAGACAGAGCACTGTTGCTAGAGCAGCTCAGTTTACTCTCAGCCTCCTGTGAGAGCTGCAGCCCAGCCTTGAAACTATGACTTGTAAAAGTTTGAACAATGTAACCTGCTTAGGAAGCTCATACTTATGCATTCTGTAGTGTCTTGATGGTCCTAAATGGAAGTTGCCTTTGCAGATATTGCTTCTCATTGAAGTATGCCTCTGTTTTATGACAGTCTGGACTTTACGGTGATAAAGCTGCCAGATTCTGCCTCTGGGAAGTGCATGCGGTGTCAGATTCAGTGGGAGCTGCTGGCCCTGAGGAGAACAGGACTGAACATTTGAGACTGATCCTGAAGAAAAGTTTTAGCTCTGTTTCATTTGCTAGGAGAACATAACCTAGACAAACAAGATGTGTGGAGGATTTTTTATTGTGACTCCTTATCATTTAATTTATTTTGATAAAATAGATGTTTGTGCAATGTAATGTGCAACATAAATACCATTTTTGGATTTGGCTCCAGCTGAGGGCAGATGTATGCAGAGGAGGTGGAAAAAACACTTGGTGAGGAGGCTGACCTTAACTCCCCTGCTGGATGCACACTCCTTGAGAGGCCCATAAGTAAAATGCAGTTTTTACGTTAACTTAGGCCAGCCCAGGTATCACCAGTGTGTTTGAGTAAATACATTTAGCCACTTATTTCTGAGAAACTGGTGTCACAGTTCCCCAGCACCCTGCCCGTAAAGCAATTGCATGTGAATCTGTGCTGCACTACACCCACCTCAGTTTTGTCTGTCCTGAGCAGTCAAGCAGGTCCTACAGCTCAGTTTGATCCCTCTCCTTTCACAAAGATGCAGAAATAACCCTGTTGCTTTAGTCTTGTTCAGAGATGAAATTTCTCTTGAGCTTTGATATAATGAATGAGTCTGTTTTCCTGAACTGACACATTTTGTCTATTACCTCCTATATGTTTTAAGGAAGACTGCTGACTGAGGGATCAAATCAATCCAACAAAGCAAAGCGAAGTACATTTCCAACCTTTTACTATCTTTTTCTAGCCAAAGAACATTCCAAGCAGCATTCTTAATTATTCAAAATCCTGTAGCCTGAGGAATTTTCAATCTGTGGGAAACAGTGAAAAAATAAAAACCACATGCTTTGCTGGCTCTGAGTACGGGAGGCTGTTTTAAGCTGCAGCCACTGTACACACTGTAGCCTCTCTGTATCATTTGGTGTTGACATTTGCATTATGATGAGGGCAATTATTCAAAGCCAAATTACTATTCAGAGTGGTAGTGTGAAACAATGAAAATGAGATTGCTAGAGGGGAAAATATATGCAACAGTTTGTATAGTTGGGAAAGAAAATCAGTTTCATTTACTGAAGTGCTTTCCTCTTTAGCAGAGTTTAACCCGTTTTACGACAGCTAAAATAAGACTGTGACATGGCTGAACTTCACAGCACTGTAGCACCCTTTGTTCCAATGGCTTTTAGAAAAAGGAAATCTATTCTATGTATATTTGCATGACATTGTATTTAAAGGCAGAATCCTTATCCAGTGAATAGTGAAATGGTGAAACTGTTCAGCCTATTTTTAGAGCTGGACAAACACAGGAGGGGACAGACCCACAGCTCAGTGTAGGTTCTTTGCAGAAGAGGCTGAAATGCATCCAGAGCACAGGAAATGCGCCCCTGGCCCTTGAAATCTCAATAATGAGATTTCCTGATGTGATTCAAATATTTCAAGCAACTGTTAAAACATTTTCAGTATTGACAGAAGGTCATTTGTCAGAAATGAAGTCTAAAATCGTCTTTTCTGATATTCAGTAGATTTGGAAAAAAAAATGCAAGGCTTGTGGTCATTTTGAAGAAAAGATATTTTTAAAAGCTCAAATATTGTGCGATGTATTGTATGGTTTCTATCACAGTTTCCCTTTGGGAAGTGTTTGGTGGCTCTATCAGTAAGGGGTGGGACTGTGGTAACTCATGTGGGGTAAAAGGATGATGGGGGTTGGAAGTGAACTCAGGAAGAGCCAGATCTGAGCTGCTGCCAGAGCAGGGTGAGTTGAGGTCACACCACCTGTGCCCAGCCAGAGCCCCCAGCAGGACACTGTGGGCTCTCCTCTGTGTACTCATGGGGAAAAAGGTGTTCCTCACTAGCCTGATGCTTTTGCCTGCACTGCTGCTAGTAGCTGAGCTCTCTCTTCTCAGCACACATCATATGGGTTCTCCATGCAGACACGGAGGGCAGAGCCCCATCTGGCAGCACCCTGTACCAGTTAATCTTCAATTCCTGGCTGCTTAGTGGGAGACATTTTTCTCATGCAGTACAATCTTTGGTTTATGTGGCATACTCTAATAAGTCAGATGCATCTTGTTGTGAAAGGCAATTACTTGCTGCTGCCTTTCATTCCATTTGCAACCCAGTGCTTTAGAAAAATTCTTCTGTATTGAATTGTTGTCTTGTTATCAGTCAGACTGGGGGGAAAAAAAAAACCCTTTACCCCTGGCATCTGAACCACCAGATTTTGCAAATGATATCAATAGTAGGAATCATTTTGACAATGGCTGTGTGGCAGAAATGCTGAGTCACGGCCTGAAGCAGTGATTGAGCACCTGGTGGGAAGGCAGGGCCAGCCCAGGGGAGCTCAGGTGCATGCAATTGAGTGACCAGAAGAGTGGAGCCAGGATTAACCCCTTCCCAGACCTCACTTAAAGGGTGGCAGTGGAGGCGAGGGTAACTCTCTGCCTACTGGAGGCCTTCCAAAAGTAAGCAGTTTTTCTTCCTTTGTTTCTGTGTCCACGGCTGCTGCATTTGGGCTTGTTCTCATTTGCTGCAGCCTACAATTGTGCCCATCTGCTATTACTGCTGTATTTTTCATTGTTATAGCATTCCAGGTTGAAAATTGTCACAATTCTGTATCTCCCCCAGTAACTTCTGGCTCAGTGCCCATTTCCACAGCCCAGCACCACTGTTTTCACAACATGGTGTGTTGGGTACCTGTGGCAGGGGTGCGCTTCTGCCTTTGAAGGGGTCAGTGGTTTGGTGTCATTTCAGACCACAGCTGATCTGTCATAAAGTTCAGCAGCAACAGAAAGTGGGTAACTTTGGTGTGCGCTGCTCTGCAGTTGTCTGTGAGGTACACAGCGTAACTCCCACAATTCACAAGGCCAGTTCCTAACATGGGAGGGAGAGGTGAGGGAGGTCTCAGGCACTGCCTGATGTTTGGTATCTGCTGGGTGAGAGGATGAGTTTGGGTCTGACCCAGAGCAGTGTCTGCCTCTTTAAGCAGCACTGTGCTATGTGTGTAGGCCAGGGAGAAAATCTGCAAGGTGCTGCTTAGTGCAGTCACAAACTGGGGCTGCTTATCTTTGCCATGCATTTCACATTTTTCTTATAGAAATATATTCAGAAAAATACAGGAAATTTGATAAACTAGAGCATGGAAAAAAAAAAAGCCTCTTGACCTTCCCACTCACTGCAGCCGTTAGCGTTTGAACAGCTTCCTAATTCCCAGGCCCGGAATGATAGCGGTTCCCGGCAGCGGGTTCGCTGCCTCCGTGACCGCTGGGGCGGGACGGGCGCCGGCAGCGCGGGGCTCGACGGGGCGCCGGCGCCACCCGGCGGGGGCTGCGGGCGCTGCGCTCGGCGCTGTTTTGGTGCTGCGCCCTCTGGCTGCGGTCGTGCCGCCCGTCGGCCCCGCCCGCCTCGCCGCTGGCGGTACGACGGTATAGCGGGGCTGGGCTCCGCTGGGTTGAAGCACGAGCAAGCGAATGAGGGAGACAGTCAGTGTAAGACAGAAGCGTCTTTAGATGCCGAAAGATTTAAAGTGTAAAATACCCAACTGCTGTTATTTTAGATGATATTGAGTTGTTCTGGAAAAAGATTTTAAAATCCATACGCTTACACCCAGTTTGTCATGAAATTAGCAATCATGTATTCTTACAGGTGATATATAATGTCTGTGATCCCCAGTGGAGTGGAACACCCCAGCCTAGATTCAGTCCCTCCAGCAGTCTTCTATAAAGCTGGGAACGAAAAATATTTCTATCATCTTCAAGTTTGAAGATGGACTGAATGTGATTTTCCAGCCTGGGCTTTTAATGGAATCTTCTACAATAAATCAAATGCTTGAATGATGATGCATGCAAAAGTACCTGCAGAAATAACCTAGTTAGGTTTGTTTCAGCTTTGAGCATGGCAGCTGTTACTGTAAAGCAAGTTGTCCATCCCTACCCTCTCATATGACCATGATGTGTTACGCTATTCTATATCATCTATGGTTGTACATATTTCTGTTTATAAAATCTTTGTTCATTCACACATCTATCCAAGTTTTTTCAGCAGGAAGGGTTTTGTAGCCAAATCCAACACCAAAAAATGACTAAAATTACTGCTTGAAGAAGCACAGTCGTAAGAGGACAACTAAGGTTCTCCAGGAGTCAGACAGAAGCTGTTACCTAGCTTAGGAGCTGAGAAGGTCATCTTGCTGCTTGAATGATGGAACTTGAATTCTTTTGGTGATTTAAGCTTGATAGCTTTTTCTTTTCTTTTCTTTTTTGAAAGATTACTGGCCACAATCACCTTTTAGACAAATGGGTTCATTTTGAATGTCAGCTCCTTAAGTCTGCTCACTGCTCTGCAGTGGTGGCTCAGGTTCCGGGGGCACTTCCTAGAGCAAAGTATGATGGGGACAGGCAGAGCTACCTGTGAAGGCAGTTCTTTATGTGGCTGTGCTGCTATTGCCATAACATGGGGATGTGCTTAGAAATCAAGGAGTTAAACCATCACACCAATTTGCTGTGTGGAGGACTTTGCAGGTGCATTTGAAGGTGAAGGAACTGGAGCAATTGTTAAGATTTTACAACATATGTTGTGATGTGCTGTGGTAATTCCAAGTGCATGCTGCAATCTTTGTGGAACAGCTGCATTCCCAATGGCTGTAGTGATTCTCAACAGCTGTGGAGATGCTCAGATGTATGTCATCTGGGGATGTTTTGTTTTAACTTTGGCTCACATTTTGTGCCACAACATGAAAAAATTTAAGGAAGAATTACTAAGTGGAGTTTCTTAATTACTGCTGCTGAAGGTACTGATAGACATATAGAAAATCAGTGCTGTGACCAACTGAGATGCTTTGGCTGCAGTATTTATTAGTAAGTATGTCCACCTGTTTCTCTGGAATTACACCACATCACCAAAGATGTGTCTGATCTTAAAATCCATCTGCCTGTGTCTGATGGCTGCTTGTGATTTTTGAATTGTGTTCTGATTGCCTCTTTATGATAATACTGTGATTTGTGGGGTTTACTTCACACCCAGAGGCCTTTGGCTTGGAACTTGCTGAGGTAATTCATGCTTATGATGCCACATCATAACATTACATACAAGATGCTTTCCAGCTATTCAGTAGAGAAATGACACTTCCACTATCCAATGGGGATATTCATTTTACTCTCTTGCCATTTGCACATGTAATTCATTGAAAATACATGAAAGTAATTAATTTGATTCTAGCTGTGTCTAGCATGTCATCTTTAAGAGTCACAAACATTTGCTCAGTATCTTTTTTTATTAGTCTACCATTAGGAGATTTCCCTTCAATAGTCAATTCAGAAATCCACACCCTTGCCCATCACAGGAGCTACATCTCACAGCCACTTTTTAACAAGGCATTGCAATCCACTGCTGCGTAATACTATTTCTAAACTCTGTGGTGTCTGTATTTTTATGGAGTCATCTCAGTTACTAAGCACTGTTTATTTCATAATAGAGCGTGGAATCTGAGATGAAATGATTTCCACAGCCTCTTCGAAGTTTATGGCAGTATCCCAAACCAATATCAGAGTTATCTCTAATGTATATCTGTTGAAGTTCTGAAAAACTCAAGTGGAAGAGGTTCAACACCACTCAATGCCATTTATTTTAGTGCTTCAGCACTCTTACTTTTAGAAAAGTTTTCATAATATTGCAGTTTAGCTTCCTTTCCTGCAGTCGGGCTTATTGTTTCTCAGCCTGTCTCACAGACACAGAGCAAAAGCTTTTCCCCCTTGAAGAAAAAAATCTCCCTTTCAGGTTTTGCTTCTTTAGACAAAACTAATCAATTATTTTCAGTCTTTTCTGCTCATCACATCCTAGACCATGGATCTTATTTGCTGTGTTGTCATCAGGAAGGGTGATGACCATAGTGGGACACAGCTGGGTGTTATCACAGTCCCTAGGCTTACAGACTGTGCAGGTGAATGTGTCAGTATGTTTAAGGTTTTTAACTCAGTGCTGCCAATTTAAATCCTCCCTGTGGTTTGCACCTTTTGGATCTGCTTTCATATCAGTCATTTCTCTCACCTGCATCTGTTTGATTATTTCCAACTGTCTTTATCAACTTGTTTGCTTCTAGTAAATCTGGTTTGCTAAGCTCACACTGATTTCCATTTAGACACTGGTGTATGTGTGTCCTTCCAAGCTTCAAACATGAGTGGTGTAAGCTACCAGAGAGAGGCAGCCTAAGTCTGACTGAAGCCTTGTGTTGGCTGACACAGGAGTTGGTCATGCTGCTTGTATGACTCTGCCTGTACATTCACACTTGCTTGTGGATGTACTTTTCATTTTACTGTTGAAGAGGCATGTTATATCTGTTCCATAAGTTGTTTGTATTTTCAGTTAAAGTTCCACTGGCCAAAAAGTTAAACATTGCAGTTCTGCTCAAATTGCCCATTTGAAAACTGCATGTGGTGCAATGAATTTGGAAGGGGGTATGTTTAGTCTGAACTCATTTTTGTTCAGTAATGAATATGCATGCTTTCAAGTACATCGCATTTCTTTGTCTTAGAGGTGAAGGTACTTAGAACCACACGCTACAGGTCTGATGAATGCAGAGCCATTTGATTCTCTTTTCTGTGGAAAGCTCTTTTCTCACTTGCTCCAAACCAAGCAGTGTGGTTAAGCATCAGATATGTGACCAAACTTGGTGACAAAGTAGTTCTGCTGCTCTGTAGTAGTGCGGGGTTCAGTATGGCCGAAGTCCTCCCCCACATACAATTTCATGTGCAACAAATAGGTGGCTTTGTACCGCATTTCACCGCAACTTAGTTTATTTAAAACATGTCTTATTTTTAAGTGGTTTGAGTCACATTGTAGTTCCTACTTCCATTAAGAAAGCTTAAGCTATATAAGGCGAAGTGGTCTGTCCATTCAGAATGCATCACTTCCTTTTAAGAGATGACAGGTTTAACTGTCTTCCCATCTCCTGGGCACATTAGCTATGACTTTATATCAACACATTGCTTTTGTTAAAGTTTTGAAGAGGAACAGATCTGAGTTCGTACTATTCGTGTTCTGAGTTTCTGAGGTTGATCTCTTCTGTTTGGCTAGTGCTCATCCCTGAGCAGTTTCCAAATGTTTATCTGCTATTCTTTCCACTGCCTGTCACATAATTAAAGTCAAAGAGTTACTTGCTTAAGTAAGAGCAGATTTATGGTATCAGGTTTTGTCTTACATGCATGTTAGTACTCAGAAGATATCCTGTACCTTCCAATAAGGTTGTCTCTCTAGTATTTCTGTTGCCATTCTGCACTGGTGCTTGCTAGTTTCCAGGCACAGCGCTCTGTTTCTATGGCTTCTTCCTGATGCCATAACTTGGATCATCTGTTCACTCTTTATAGAGGGAAAGTTTTTCCTGAAGCCTCTGTTGCAGGAAGATAAACTTTTGCAAAATTTTGCTCTTGTCTTCTGCCCTTCTTTTTCCCAGGCTCCAATAACAAACCAGCCAAATGATATTACAGTTGCCAAAATCGCATATAAAATATTGAAAGTACAGAACACAAGGGAAAGTGCAACAAGACAGTAGAGCAGCAGGGCTGCAGGTCACAGCGAGTGAGGATCCACTTAGATGTGACAGTAATAGGTGCCGAAATAGAAGAAAGAAGCTGCTTACTTCCAAAAAGCCTGTAATGTCCTCAGGTAGGCAGGGATCTCTAGATGATATTGCATTGCCTCCACTGCCAACCCTTGAAGTCTGGGAAGAGGTAGAGCCAGGATTCACCCCTTCCAGTTGCTCAGGTGCATGCAATGCACCTGGCCTCCCCTGGGTTGGCCCTGCCTTCCTTGCAAGTACTTAGTTACTGGTTCAACTTGTGACTTAGCATTTCCACTACAGGTGGTCTATGAAATATGATAGCAGCCAAAACAGACATTTGTTTGTTGTATACTTAAATCTTCCATTTTTGCTGTGGAATTTCAATGTACGCTAAAGAACAAATGATTGCACACACAATCAGCCATCACTCAGCCTTAAAACCTGAGGCTTGTACCTGGGAGTGTACTACCCAGAAAAAAAAAAGAAACATCTCTTTGCTCTTAAGGCTCTCCCTGTATTCATGCTTTCTCCAGAGCTTACTAGATTTCAGAATTAGAGAGATTTAAATGCACCTTTTGATTGCACCTTCATTCTTATTATGATGGGAGCAATTTGAATTTTTCTTATTGACCTGGCTTCATACAAAAAGCTTACAGACATCAATGAGAAAAACACACTTTATGATGATAATATACGGTAGCTCTGTTGCAAGCCTTTTGACAGTTATGCTTGAAGTGCTTAAATGAAGGAAGTACTGAAGTGAGAAATCATTACCATCCCAAAGGATATGACTAAAATGTAGTGTGTGTGTGTGTGTGTGAAACTGTTCCTGTTGCTTACTTGATTAGCTGCTCTGTTAGCTGGTTTTCTAGATAGTAGCTATGAGTATCTTCCTCTTCTTTGTAGACAGTCTCTAAATTCTGTGCTATACAGGAGATCTCCAACCAATGCAATTTTAACTCCCTGCACAAACTTTAATTGGTAGTCCGCAAACAGTGTGTTCACCAAACAACTCCACCATGAACACTGGTGACCTCTACTAAGAAAATTCTGTTTGCAGATCCCGACCACAGATTGTACTGATGAAGAGTTCACAACCTAGTATTGTTGCTTACCATTTTGTGTTTTAAGTGGTGCTTGCTGTCTATGCCGTGGTGCTGGCAAATTATGTGCAAGGCTCACTCCCTCCACCAGAGAAATCATACCAAGACAGATCTGTGGGAGAAAGGAAATACTGGTCCACATGCTTAATAGATAGGAAACTGAAGCATAGACATTGTGACCTAACAATAGCAGAGCTGGAAATAGTCCAGATGTCATGTGCTTCAGGCTTGACTCTAAAGGACAAGATTTTGTTAAGATTCCTATTCCCATAATTCCATCACAAATATGCAGACTTCATGTACCCAAACTAAAATAAGCTACAAGATGTAGTACACATCTCACAAATAAGTGTTTATTGGATGGAGGGAGTTCAGCTGATGCTTTCCCTGTTCTTTTTTTTAAAGACTGCTATAGTTGAGTTTGTACCTGAGTAATTATAAATTCATCTTCCTTGCTATGAAATGATTGGTCAGTTAATCAATCTAATAAGGAGTTGAGTTCATATACCTCATCTCTATTTGATCAAAATAAAGTATTTCTCTCTTTTCTTAATATTCTTTCATGTCTATTTGACCAAAATAGTGTTTTGAGTGCTTTTTAGAAAGAATCCATCTGTTCCCAGGTACTGCTCACCTCTAGTCAAAGCACTGCTTTTGGGTCACAATGAATTGCTTGATTAATACTCTTCTGAAATGGTTTTTGAAATCTGGAGTCATTCGTCATTAAGCAGCGATTGAGATTAAAATGTTTGTGTGAGAGCCCCACAAGGAATGATTGCACATAAGTATTGAGATTTTTTTCTTAAACACCTATAGCAAGCAAGAAAACGTTATCAACTGATATACAAAAATCAGTGAACATTGATAGTGATCCTCTGTTTTGACCTCATTGCAACCCAAATTTTGCATTTATGAGAGGAGATGAAAAAGTAGTTAGTACCCAAAACAAAGCATTTGGGTAGGAACTTTTCTTGAAAATGGGCTAAAAATGGCAAACCAAATTGCTGGCCTGTGATCTTTCCACCAATAACTACTGGAGTCCTGATGGCCTGCTGTGCCATTTTTTAGGATGGATCGGATTGATAATTTAAGAAATTAGCTTGCTGATTAGTCTGCTTATTTGTTCCATGATGGCCATTTCAACATGGGAAGTCATTTTTCACATTCTTAAATGCTTGGCAGGATATTATGTTGTATATGCTTGTACATAACATGTATATATGGTGCAGTGATACAGATTCTTACCTGTTGTAGTGGAAATGCTAAGTGAGGGCTAGAAGCAGTGATTGAGCACCTGGTGGGAAAGCAGGGCCAGCCCAGGGGAGCTCAGGTGTATGCAATGTATTGAGTGACTAGTAGGGGTGAAGACAAGATCCACCCCTTCCCAGACCTCATTTCAGGGTTGGCAGTGGAGGAAAGGGTGTCTTGCTGGAGAACTCTGCCTATCAGAGGCCTTCCAAGGCTAAGCAGATTTTTGTCCTTTGTTTTTGTGACTATGGCTGCTGCATTTGGGCATATCCTCACTTCCTATAGCCTAGGACTTTGCTACCCTGCTATCTTTGCTGAGCTTTCCATACTTTTACAGCGTTACACCTGTGAATTTGCTATGAATGCTGCTTGTAGCAGTGCCCCAGTATATCCATTCCTCTGAGCTACTTGAAAAGAAGCAAAACCACAGCAAAGTGTTCTCCTTCAGATGCCGAAGTGATGCTAGAATTGAACTAGGTTCCCCTCAAGAGGGGAGACCTTGTATGTATTTTTCAGCCTTTGTTTGCCCAAACAACAGAACATCTTCAACAAGGATTTACTTTGTGTTAATAACTGATATTTTGTCCAGAATTTGCAGTGCATTGACTTTAAGTATTGGGTTGTTCTTAGCACTCTCTGTTACAAGTTCTTTTCTGGCTGAACTTCTTTCTTGAGGGGAAAATAAGTGAACTGAAGTGTAAATGAAGCTTTTGCTTGACATGCAGTTTATATTAATGAAGACGTTACTTAGAAGTGCTTAGTGTCAACATGAAATGTGCTTCTTTTCTAAAATTCTTATTTGTGACAAGCTACTGAGGAAAGCTAGAAGTATCACTTTTATCACCTGTGATATTGCTGCATTGGGTTGGTGAAAGGAGGATACTGTGCTCTTACACCTGCACTCACACCTTGTTGAAGATAGGGAATGCACTTTTGAAATGAAGTTCCTGACTACCCACCTCCCTCCTTCAAGTGGTTGGGAACTCAACACAGTTAGTATGCTCTGTGATTTTCTGCTTTTCTTTAAGGTGAAACCAAAACAACATAGTTTGCTTTAGGAATTCAAACCAAATGTGCTGTATTACTTGGGAGCATCTAGTCTAAACAAAACCCTGCAGTGTGTATTGTACAGATTTTGGTTATTTGTGTGCTGTATCACTGGCTACTGAACATAATCACTTTAGTACCATATGCCAGAGCTGAAGATAGTAATTAATTAAAGATGCGTGAAAGGAAGTTCAGACATCTCCATTTTACCAAAGGAAACAGTGATTGACATTAGAACTTCAAAACACAATTTTCCCTTTCCAAAAAAAAAAGGAACAGCTACATAAGAATAATAGTTTTATTGATAGTTTTACACGTATAATACAAATAATAAGTTAAACATAGTAAAAATTAAATAAAAAAGAGGTTCCAGCCCTCATGCAAATAATTTCATCTATTAAAAAAACAAGTTTAAAAATAAAATCAGCAGAAGTCTTGAGGGGCAAAAGTGTCCATATCATATCAGGTGAATGGTAATGAAGTTCTAACTTTTGTTCTGACTTCCAACATCTATAACACTCAGTGCATGTTGAATCCTTAGCTCTTCTCCAGGTTGCGTAGGTAATGGAGAAAAGTGGTACCATCAGACTTCTAAGAGAACCCAGGCTCCTTTGGATGGGACCTGGAAGTGCAGTCACATTACTTGTTTTCCCTCTTCACCGTAGTTCTTCGGTGGAATACCGTTTTTATAGTATTTTTTATGCTAACACAGCTGCAGTTGCCATCACTAAGATTTTAGTACTGTTTGGTTCTACAGGAATGAGTCCTGTATACCAAGTGCTGCTTCAGTCAGAGTGGACTTCGGTCCTTCTTCACACATTAATAATAATCAATGCTGATGCAGTTCCTTGCACACTGAGGCAAAGCCTATTCACATTCCCAGTACTGGTCTTCACAGGTTACGTTTCTGTCATTCTGTGTTGTTTGGAGTGATGGGGAAAGATGTTAGAGATGCTGTATACAAAATGCACAAGTTACATAACTTAAAACTTCACCAACACTTCCAGAACAAATGCCAGTTTGTAAATTAAGTGGACAGTTAACTTGATATGTACAGTATTGTGCATGGGAATACTCATTTAAATGTTAAATATTTTAGATTCCCATTGAGTGGTTTTCAGTAATTAAGAGTAGTGAGATAGTATCAAATTCTGCATCAGAAACACTGTAGTGGCAAACTACATGATCAGTTAAAAGCAAGAACTCTGACATTCAGGGCTTTGGTGCCCTGGCATCACTGCAGTCTTATTGTCATTCAAGTCCAGAAGTACACAAGTGGTCACTTTGGTTCACGGAAAGAGCGACTTTTGGTGAAAACTGCATTCATATTAGAGTCAATCCAGTTAAGGTAGCGAGTAACCCTAGTGTAAACTCCAGGCTTGTTTTTCTTTGCACAGCCATCTCCCCAGCTGACAATCCCATAAAGCGTCATCCTGCCATTGTGCTCACAGACCATGGGGCCGCCAGAATCTCCCTGGCAATGGAAAAAGAATGTATTAGGATTTTTTCTGTAGATGAACTTTGATAACAGGGAGCCTGTGGTTACTGTTTTTCTGAACTGAAACAAACTGTATATACAAGCTAAAGTCCTGATTTTTTTGAGAGTACTGCATAAATGAAAAAGAATGGTCAGCATCTGTATCAACTACAGCGCAGTCCATAAGCTCGAGAGTTGTATATTCCCCCTAGCTTGCTCAGGTGGAAAGTTACTTTGGACACAACACCCAAAGCTCATAATCACAGCTGTTAAGCTAGTTGTACAAGGTCAAAGCAAACATGCCCTATTCTGCATGACATAATTGTCTCCCTGCCCACAAGATACTTGTACACTTAAGGGTAACTCCTGTGTTGTTTTTTTTCTAGTGGCATATCGGTCAGGCTCCCCAGTGAGGGTGCAGGGAAGCAAATCCAGTTTTGAGGAATTTGTGTAAGGGCTCAGTGACTGCCTGTTATCTGTCTTATCTGTCTCTTGATGCTCTGCAAAATAGTTGTTAAGAGCAAGCAAGTGTAGTTCAGATTGGCATAGCTACTGTATTCCTCTGTGTTTATCTGCTAGCCACTGCCAGAACAAATTGTAACATCTCCAGGAGCAGCAGTGATTAAGGCATTGCAGCTGCTGTTCCTTGAAAGGCTGACCTGAAGAGGTTAACACCAAACACTGTCCTTATCTGCTTCCCTGTCTTCAGCGACCCTAAGAGTCTACTAGCTATAGTGGATTCCCTCTACTCAAAGACTCTCCTGAGTAGCAGAATTACAAGATGCTGCTATGCTACAGTTGATCCATTCAGTATACTTGATTTGAAATCATTTAGAGGAACAACATTAGAAAAAACTTTACCTTGCATGCATCTGTTTCCCATAGTGGGTCTCCAGCACAGACCATGTTGTCAGTAACTCTGGTACTGTCATAGTATTTATTTTTGCAATCGTCCTGTGATATTAAGTTTACAGTGGCCGACATTAGTCTTTGAGCATAGTAAATATCATCTAGGAAAAGAAAGAAAAAAAAGGTCATCTCTAGGAGTTGAATATGAGGTACATACAGTAGTAGCAGTGAGATTTTGGGTCTTTTGGAGATCACTGTATAAAAAAAGCCAACCAGTTTCCATTGGGTTTAAGTAGCAGTTTGGAAAGAAGTCATCCACTTACAAGAGTTCTGTTTTCCATAGCCAGCTATTTCGCACCAGGTATTGTCGTACAGGTTAAGGTTCTTCTCTGGCAAGCAGACTGTTCTGACGTAGTTGGATTCTACTGCACACTGTCCAGAAGCTGTTCTTATTCTTATTAAAGCTAATAAAAACAACAGAAAACAGAAGATTACTCAAACAGGTAAAGCAAGTTCCCTTAAAGTTCTCTGAAAATTGGATTATCCGGTACAGTTAATGGGAGTATTTACATTTTGTTCTCATTATATATGGTTCTTCTCATTGCTTTTGGAATTAGAAGAATCATTATTTAATGACAACAATTCATTTTGCAGCACTGAGTAACAGAATTCAGAAGGTCATAGGCAAGGGCTTACTGTCAAGTGCAAGGGTGACAAGTGTGTTCTGTGCAAGTTATGAAAACCTATCTGAATTTATTTGTTTAGGGAAAGGTTTGTAAAAGGGGCAGAGACTTCAGGAAGCACAACTTATTTCAGGAAAACCTTTAGCTAATGTGCTAGCTCATACGGCATTCCCTTGCCACTTAGTGTAACCTACTGTGCGTGCACTGTGTCTCAGTCTACAGTATTTTACTATGTGCTAAGTGATGCATGGAATTTTGCATCTGTGATGTGCTATAAGCTAGACAGACACATGTGGAATGACCTTGCTCACCACAGACCTAGATCTCAGAATTACCTGACTTCTGTTCTGTTCATCTCTGCTTTAGTTCTACTTCTTTTACTTGACGTACCCCATAATCACACAGTTCTCAGCTATCCTTAGTGTTTTAAAGGCTCATGTTAAAATGATGCTTACCAATGTCATTATCATTGCCTCCTGTGTGATCTGTAAAGTCAGGATGAGAAATGATTTCATCCACCATGAACACCTGTTCGTGTTCATCATTAGTATTCAGTATGGACTTCCCAAGGAAGACTTTGTAGACTGACTTGTTTGGTTGCTTTTTTGTCCTGTTAAAGAAAAAAAAGATTCATGAAGGCTACTGCTTCTGAGAGTAAGTTTAACAACTTAAAATCGAGTTCCAGTTTGGTTTCATGTTTACTTAAATGCAGACAAGAAAAAGCAATAAGAAAGTTGATAGACTGTGCTACAGGAAGGTCTGCTGTTTCACCACTTGAAGTGAATAAGCTAGATGTTGGGGCACTGTGAGAGGCACACCTGGCTAGATGCTGCTCATGTCTGGCATCAGCAGTGAGACTTCCTAGCAGAATGCAAGCGGGATCTGCTTTCCACAGGGGAAAAAAAAAAAGTACTGAATGTACATCAAGACAATTTTTAGGTTTTAGGAACATCTAAGTTCAAGTGGAAATCTTGGTTCCACTTTAAGCTAAAATTGTTTCAGCTGCATAATCCACGAAGATGTTTGTATTTTGCTATGTGTGGACTTCCAAAGGCTTTAGGTTCATGGCTGCTCCTCTTGCTCTAGTTAAGAGAGAGTGTCATAACTATGGCAGATTTGAAGGTTTGCTCATTCAGCAGTGAGGGGAAAATATAGCAATCTATTGAAGTAAGTTGCAGAGAGGAAGGATGCAGAAGTTCAGAACAGTACACTTACGGATTATAGAAACAGTGTGCTGCTGTAAGCACCCAGCAGGGGTCAATGAGGCTGCCACCACACAGAAACTGGTCAGTGCCCATTATGTTTTGGAAGATGCCAGCTATCCAAGGCTGAGTCTCAACCTCAGCCTGGCTTCCACCAACAATCTTGAAGTACTTGCTGAAGCTTCTTTGGCCACATGTACGCTCTATGAAAGAAAATTTTGTTCAGATGTTCACATGGCTGGCAAGCATCAACTTTGTGTTAGAAATCCGTTGTCTTGAAACCAGTGTTACTTACCACACTTCTCTATGGTGCTGCAGGGCGTTTCTTGAATGGAGTATCTTCTCTTGGTGTAGCACCAGGGCCTGCTCCTTCCATTTGGGTTTCTGGAAGATAAAGGGAGTGTTCTTTTTATAAACCCAGTACTAAAACAAAAAGATAGTATCTTTAGAATTCTAACTGTCCTGGAAAAGCCAAAAGGTGCTTTTCTTGTAAGATACACTGGAGAAAGCAATTAATTGTTTGAACACAGAACTGGCTGCTTGTTTTGTCATAGCTGAGCCTTCCCTTTAGAGTTATTAATGTGATATGGTGCCTCTGCAAAATTCCCAGCAGCTTCAGTAAGCAGTGAGAACTCTAGGCGCTTCAGAGAGTCCCATTCAAAATATTTTTAAATTCAAATTGATCTCTGAAATATTCTGCCATCACTCATATACTATCACTCAAAGTTCCTTTGGTAATGTCATCACAGGAAGAATGTATCATCTCACCTGCAGTAGTTATGTTTGCCCAGTCCAAGTTGCAGAGCATTCTTCAAATCAGCATGGTAATCACCCCACCTGATTACTGAAGGATGGTCCCAATACAGACAACCTGGATCTTCTGCCATTCCTCTGTAGTCCTCCCCATTCCCACTGTAGCATATGCTGTTAGTGTCTGAGAAGACAAACATTCATTAGCAGCGTGTTTTGTTTATAATTGTTCTGAGACAGAAGTAATCTGTATGGATCATTGTAGAGATAAAGCATGCATACATTACTCAAAGATGACACAATCTGAACTGATTATATGTTCTTACTCAACTTGTTCTCTGAATTTTATGCATGAAATAACCTATGCTTTAATCCACGCATATTGCTTTTTCCAGCAATTTCTTCACAATATAATTATTTTGCTTCTGGACACTCCTAAACAAGTTGATTAATACAAGCTACAACATTAATGAGGAATGAAAGAACACCTGTGAGGAAGCAGGGACAAGAAAACTAGAGATCCCAATTTTGCTCCATTATTTGTCTGTTTCTCCTCACCTTGTTTATTAAAAAATTGCTGAAGGATATTAAATTGTGTTTATAGGTAGCACTTTCACTTGAGAATCCTTATTCATGATTTGCTTACTTTTCCAATTCATTTAGTTAGTATTAAGGAAGATGGATACTCTACCTATTTCACAGTGAAGTCCACCATATCCTTCTGGGCACAGGCAACGCTTAATTTGGCTGAAGAAGCGATAGGTAATGCAGGTTCCGCCATTCAGACACTGGCATTCTGCAAATAAAAGACATGATTAGTAAGAGGTAAAACACTTGAGCGGTCAAGTGAAATGCAGTTGCAAACTAAGTTTTAGCTGCATATTATTGAAAGCCTTCTCTCTTTGATAAAGATGTAATTGCAGGCAAACAAGCTCTTTTTAGGTTTAAGTAGAACAGACAGATGCTTACCTCTATGTTGGGGTCTGTGTTTATGTGATAACTTGTAGTACTGCCTGATGTAAACCTAAGCAGACAAAAAGGAAAAAAAATATTGAAGGAGACAGTTCCTCTGACATGTTTCTATTACCCATTACAGGACTGTGCTCTGTTTTCTACTGCATGCTTCTCCAACAGTTTAAAGTTTTCGCATGTAGTTACCAGCTGAACTTGCTCTATTGAGTCTACATGTGACTACAGTGGAACTCTGAACAAAGCAGATGAATGCATCACACCAGAAAACCCTCTGTAGAACTCTACCAACCTGGTCCCACTGCACCAGGTCAGCATTGCAGTTATTTCTGCTGTGAGGATCTGGGCAGCTCTTAGAGGTGGAAAAAAAAGACAACTTCTCCCTCCCCACCTATTATGTACTGAGCAGTCCAGCAAAGATGGAATATGCGCTAGCTGCCTGTCATTGGTGACCTTGGTGCTTCATGCTTGTCATGACAGCAAAACATTCAAAGTCAGGTCTGTGTCTCCTTTTTCAGCTTTGCATTCAAGTAGGGGAAGACAAATGTATTGGAGGTCCAATATCCTCCTACATAAAACACCACTGAGTTCTTGGTACTTTGTGTCCAGGTCTGAGTTGCTTTATGAAAAGGTAAATGCTAGATTTCTTGGCTACTGCATGATGCCCTCACTATTTTAACTCTAGAAGGCATCTCAAGATGGAACAGAATCAGAGAAAAAACAAAGGGTTCAAATATGCATTTTCTGGAGGTATATGTGCAGCAGATGTAAATGCAAAGGCAGCAGAAAGAAGAATCCAAGTCAGCACCCTGTCCAAAGCAGAAGTATAATTAAAAAACGGAAGTGGATCTTAGTAAAAACCCCCTCATTTATTTCAAAACTTACAGAATCAAGTCCTGTGACAAGTGTGCAGAGAGTTACTGTGAGAAAGATGATTAACTTCATGTTGGTAAGTTCTCACTTTGCTCCTGGCCTTAGTTTTCTTTTGATTCTGAAAATAAAAGAGGAATTCATTGACATGCTGTAGCCTGCAGCATCAGCTTTCTTGTTCTTGTTGTCTTACCTGATTTGAGTAGCAATACAATGGGCAGAAGAATTAAGGACTGACTTAACTGTGGAATGTCTGCACATTATTTCCATAAATTAACTTAGAGGTTATGATTTTATCACTTGAAGCTTTTTTGTGCATTTAGAAGTGCAGCCAGATTTTTGCAGAGTTCACATGAAGCAGAGACAGGGAAGCTGGAGAAATCCATACTCTGGGTTACTGCAGTGTGGACTAGCAGTCAGAAAGCAGCAGATTTATTTAGCTGCATTCCAGCTCTTTGTGCTTGTTTAACTGATTATTACTGCCTTGCAGCAAGACTTCTAAATGGTCTGAACATGCACACTGAAGCGTGGGAAGGAACACTCAGCTTTCAGTGCCTCCCGAGCTGCTGACTGGCTCTTGCTGCTGCTGAACCCTTGCGTAAGCCCAGGCACCTTGCTGAGCGCTGCAAAGTCCTGTAAGTCTGGTCCTGCGGTTACTGCATGCTTGGTATAAGAGAGGCTTAAACCTCTTCTGTCCTGATTTCGTGCATGCAGCTGCCTCCTGCAGTCAAGCACACAAAGCGATCAGCTCAAGAGTGAGCATTACAAATCAGCCTGTGAAAGGGGCATGGGGGAAAGAGCTACCAAGTACTAATTTGGTTGAAAAACAAATATAGGAATTTGCAGTACAAGTCATGGGAGTAAATACCGGTTTATTATTATTATTTCTGAAAGAGAAAAGCATCTTCAGTTCTGAGAAATGAGAAAATTTACAAGAAGCCATAGGAACGGAGCTTGTATGACACTAATGAGCATTGCACTGCAGAGCAGGTGCTGAAGTGCTGCTCTGTGCTTTCACAGGTTCTGACATCAGACCAATTCTAGATCGGTCTCACAAACTGCATGCTTACAGGCAATGGGAATGTATCTCTTAGGTTTAATGATGAAGAGATACAGTGCCCAGACTTTAAGACCATAGTGTGGTGCAGACCCAGGTATGCCAGAGGAACAGCAGGCTTATTTCAAGAAAATGCAGACATGGCCCAAAGCAAACTGCTAATGCAGCAGCAGCCTTTGCTTAGAGGCAGGCTTCCTAAGGCAGGGAAGCAGACCGTGCCCTGGTGCTCAGACGCACTTCTCAGACACGGCTGGGACTGCAGCAGATGTACATTCTCTTGAGCATTATTCACGTTAAAGCAGCGTTTTTTAATCCCTCGGGCAGGTATGCAAGTAACATGCTCTCCGTTACCGTGATTATGTTCTCAGGCCCACCCCACAGCATCCAGCAGCAGCATTACCGATTTCTGCCCGAATCCCGCTGCCGGACGGCAGCGTGCAGAGCAGAGCTCTGCCGTTACCGACGCGGCACGCTATCTGCATTTTCACGTCTCTGATTTCAAGAGCGATCGCTAAAACCTGCCACAACGCTGTCCGCGGACGCAGTACTTACCACCTGGAGCGGCTGAGCCAAGCACGGTGCAGCTGCAGCAGCGGTGCGGGACGAGCGCTATAAAGGCCCGGCCGGGGCGGTTCCTCAGCCGCTGCCCGCCCGCCCCCGGGGCGTTCCGCAGCGCCGCCCCCGGGCAGGGCCGCACCGCACCCCTCGGGCCGCCCCCCCGGGGCCGCAGGCGCCTCGCCGTTGACTCTGTGCGCAGCGAGGTCGGCAGTGTCACTCGGGGAGCTGGGGCCGCTGCTGCTTTCGGGGCGAGGGAGCGCGAGCAGCCTGAAGGGGGCGCGGGGCTCCTCTTCGCCTCCGTGGGGCGGCCAGCGATGTGCGATGAAGTGTGTTAAAACAAAAGAGAAACGTGAGAGGCAGCTATGAAAAGAATGGCTTGTGTTGGAGCGTGCTGAGAGGCGCAAACAAGCGTGGCGTATTTAAATTTCAGATCTGTGGCGCCGTCCGTGAAGAATGAAGCCCAAATGCCTTCATGGTTAAGAGGATTAACTCCTCTTAGGTGTGGGTGAGGGCAGAACACACCTGTGCTGAAGCTTTGGGCATGAGGGGCTCCTCAGGTCTATTGGTATTGCTCGGTGAGCACTGAGCTGCAGCGCCCATAGCCTGAGGTTCTGTGCTCCCCCAAGAGGTGCTGTGTCTTTGCTGTGATAGTTTCTGCCTTTCAAAGGTGTTTGAAGTGCGGCCATTTCGTGAATGGGGATGGCGACATCCTGTCTCATACTGCAGGCCCTGAGGAGTCTCCTCTACTCCCATTCAAGTGCGATTTCTCACACTGGGCAGTGATACTGCAGCAGTGCAGTGAATAACAAAACCCACGCGTGGTATTTGCAGGCATAGTGGTAGTGTTCAGCCTCAGGTATTGGGGTGACTAAGCTGAGGCAGGTTTCCTGCGGTTGGGTAGCTGATGAAAGGCAGTTTCTTCAGGTGCTGCTTCAGAGCAGGGGCTGACATGAATTTCATTTGGGAGGAACATTTTTCATAACTGGGCTATTTAGAGCTTAAGGAGACCACCCATCTGTGTTTGACATCTAACTTCATTGATAAGAGAATGGCTGAGTTTTCTTCTTCCCTCTGCATCTTCTCTTTGTGTTGAGTCTTTGTTGTAAAAGCACCCCTACTGAGGAACTGTGTGCTTATCTGCTCTATTCTTTTTTGTTGTATTTCAGCTCCTCAGGCTTATGTTGGAACAGACTTCTCCACAGAAAGTGTATTGAATTCACGCTCACTGGATAACAGTAATTGAGTCAAGAGAAATGGATCAAGATTGGAAGCCCAGAAATGGACATAGGTAAGGAAGAAATCTTCCTGCATTTCAGGAGAGTGATTTTTTTTTCTTATCTCTATGTGATGTCTGAATATTAAGAGCAAATGGATCCCCTAAGAAATAGGGAAGAGAACATTAAGGTAGGGTCCCTGTTGCTCTTTCTTCAATCTAGAGGACTGTCTATGATGTAAACTTATTCTAGGGATTAAATTCAGTGAAAAATAATCCAGATTCTAAAAGCAGTCTGGAACTTTTACTCTCTGAATGAATTTTAATACATTAGCCTTACAAAGTAAGTAAAGAATGGGTCATAGCTTGATTCAGCAGAGGGAGAGGGGAAGGAAGAAGCTTCCAGGGGGAGAAGGGGCTCTTCTGGGTCTGGACAGCTCCTCTCCTTCCTCCTCCACCCTTCCAGGGAAGAGATGCCAGGCCTTGGCAGTTTCCTCAAACTTTCTGGAAAAAGAGTCAACGCTAGAGCATCAGGATTTCCTCATTCATACTTGTTCCCTGAGGAGTACTGTATAAGTCAGTAATGACCTTCTCCCTGAACTTCTGACCAAGCAGTGTAGGTGTCACCTGTTCTCTTCTTTCCCCTAAAACATGAAGATTCATTCTTGTTTCAGAGGCTGAAGAGCCAAAAAACGTCTGTTTTCAATCTGGCACAAGATTTGACAAGAGTCAGAATTCCCTTTTTCTACTGTTTGGCACGTAGGTTTTACTGAAATACTGTGTTACTTAATCCTTACTGACAAGTGGCCTGGTCTGTGGTGTCACTTTGTTTCAATCCTGTGGGTAAGATACTGATCGCAAACAGTCTGCCAGGTTTGTATTACCTCTTTGGTGTTGATCCCTTTGCCTTGGATATTAGCACCTAGGGGGGTGAATAACTGATAAGCAAACCATTGCGAACTCAAAATACTGTTCAGCAGAGAGAGGTCCAAGCAAGCTGTAGGTGAGTTTGCTTTGGTACTGGAGGCAACCTCAGAGCAAATGAGGCTGCAGTTAAATGACTGTTAGGGAAGCAGAAATGGCTGAGATAATTTGCAGTGCTTGACTTCCCAGAGCTAACTGGCTGATGGCTGCTACAGTAAGATCTGAGGTGAGGCTGCAACTGAAATAAACTCTTGAGCTTGTAAATGCCCTGCCTTCTGGCAGAGGCCTTGGGAAATCTGTAGTTTGGCAGTTCTGGCAAGCCTTCATGTCAAGGTCTTGTAGCTGGACCTGCCTGCACAGATGGGAAATAGATCTACCCAAATAGTAGCAGAGGTGAAACAGAACTAGTTCTCCTACACAGAGATTTTGTGATAGCTTCAGGGGCAGGATTTTTTCATTATTACATGTCTCAAGAGGTTAGAAGAGCTCTGTTGGAAGTCTTTACTTTGCCAGCCGCTTCTACCTTTTACAGTTTAATTCCTTCTCCTTTCTCACGTCTAGGGTTTCAACATTTTGGTCTATTATGTGAATTCTGGAGAGGTGTGGGCAAGATGGTAGGGAAAGGCATCTGGAGAAAAGAAAGGTGCTACAAGGTGTGGCGGGTTTGGTCTTGCAGAGAGCAATTTACTCTCCGGTATAGGGGTATAGCATCTGATCAAAAAAATACTGTTCACAAAATCTGAAGTTGTTCTCTCACTTCCATGCTCAGAGTTGTTAATAATAAGTTTTTGTTTTGTTTTGTCTGTATGTGGATTATAGCTTTTAGCAAAGAAAATACATATAAATGCTGATTATGAGCTGCTCATTTCATCCAAGTGTAAACCCCTTGGGATCATATAGTACCTCTTTCCAATAGAGTTCAAATGCAGTTGAATCGAACAGTCAAACCCAACCCTGAAGAGCTAGTATGATTAGGAGCGCAGTCAGACAATTCTTGTTTTCCTGCAATTCAGTTACTGATAAAAATCTTGCTGATTCTTTTAATTTGTAGTTGCAATAACTTGAATGTTTCAGTCTAGTCTGCCAGCCTGACCTAGCAAATATCAAAAAGATAACATTTCATTCCAACTAGATGAGGACACTGACCCTTCTAATGAAATACAGATTTTCTTATCTTATGGTGGTGAACTGAAAGAGATTATGAGGTTTGCATTGTTCTGTGGTCATCGCTGGGCTAGAGGTGTTATTAGTTCCAGTGTTCTTTTTCACAGCTGGTGATAAAATACTAAAACTAGGGCAAAATACTGTCCACCATGCACCTTCTGGTAGTCCATCAGTAAACTACACAGGGACAGAATTTGTATAGTTGAAATAACCATTTAAATGTTAGTAAAAATAAAGGCCATAGAATTAGTATTCTATGAGGAAAAGAATCCCTCATTGTGGTACCCTGATACTCCACACTGATGTTCTCAGGTACAGACACTCTTTGGTCTCATTGGAATTTTCGTGTACCTTAGAATTACAGCCAATACTCGGATATCTGCCCTAATCCTGAGCACTTGGCACTGGGAACAGAACATCCTCTGAGCTCCTGCTAAAGGTAATGGGACTCAGTGCAGGGGAAGTGAACCACCATTCAAGGTACTTTGAGCATCAGGACTCTGTGATCTTCTGTTATCTTCAGTCTATTACTTGTGAGGAGTACATTCTGGTTTGTTTCACGTACAAGTAACACAGTCCTGTGTCAACTGATTTTCTGTCTTGACAACGCGGCTTCCTGTGAAAAAAATCCTTTGCGTGTCCTCTCTGCTCATGGTACATCAGGAATGAAGAGGTGTAAATTTGCACATGAGCACTTACGTGTACCTGAACCTCTGTCACCTCACGTAAAAGAGCAGAGTTAAACCTCCCATTCAGTATTTGTGTTTAAGTATGCATAAGCCAGTACAACACCTAAATCCTTTTGACGTGATTTGTCATCTCCATAACGGTCATGGGTTTGTTTGAAAGCAGGTAACCTGCATCCTGCTATGTGTATGGGGATATAAAGAATACAGCAATCTTTACGTCTGTCCCATGTATATAAGAATGGTGCTTCAGTGTTAAACAGTACTGGGTTACAGTAAATATTTGGATTATGGTAGAAAGAATTTCAAAGCAGTGGTAAAATATTTTATGAGCTTAAGGGATATTTTCTCATACAAAGTTGTTTTCAATATTCTAGCTTCAGTTTCCAAATACTGGACACTTTTCCAACAAAATATTTTATTAGCCAAGTTCATTTTTACAGCCAGTTTACTGCTAACTCTTGAGATAATAAGATTTGATTGAATAAACCAATAGATTTCAGGTGTTATACTATCAGTAAGATGTAAAGAAATGATAACAGTTTTAAAGACAAAATACAAAACTACAAGAAGTAGTTCTTTCTTTAATCTTATTTTCTTACATTAGAGCTTGTATGAGTCCCAGGAATTTCCACATTAGCTGATTTTAATGTCAAATGTGATTCATAAAAATTCTTGTACTTTAAATGACTCTTGATTACTTGTCAGTTGTTTGTGGTTGGGAGGCAAATGGTGATCTCACTTCCTTTAGGTATAGTTCAGCTACTCAGGTTTCTTTGTTTATAATTTTGTTCCTTTTCCTTGATGCCTACCATATTCTTTATCATTGTTATCTGTGTGGGTAGATGTAGCAGTGCTTATCAGTTGAAGGGTGCTGGGCTCCCTGCGGATGCGTGTGTTCCTTATTGCTCTGCTTGCAGCAGGAGTAGCCAGCCTTATCTCCGAACTGAGCCTGTATAATCAAAACTTAGAAAGTTGCTTCAGTCATAGGAAACCAGCTGCTGTTAGCTCAGCTGTTTTGTTACACTAGGAGAGAATGTGGTTGAGGCTTTAAAGCAATAAAGCCTTCCTCAAGCATGGTTTCATTGGATACTGCTGCTGCACTTCCCCAAGGGAATGACTGTGCTACAGTTTGACTATGAAGTAACAAATAGAGATGGAGCACCTGTGAAATCCCCTGCCACTGAGTCCTCTCACTCACGGGAGTAGTAGAAAGCAACTGTTCGATGAATAGTCTTTGTGGTATGCGGTGTTCTGCTGCTTCAATGACCTGTGCCATACCGGTGTTTTGTTTTTGAACAGGAGTGCTCCTGTCTGATGACTTCATCAGCTTTAAGTGCACCTGCTTTTAAACTAGGCTTAGCGTATGTTGCATCTCGCCCAGCAGTAGTAAAAATCCACAGGTCACAGAAATTGCCGAACTCTGAGATTTGTTAAAATTGCTCAGTAGAGACAGCTAATATCAAAAGCAAAAATTAGGCCGAACTGCTGTTGTTTGATCCAGATCCTAATAGCTTAACATTGTTTGCATTCAAGTCTAGGCCAGCCTTTAGTTGCTAGTTAGCTGGTAGCACTGGGAAAACCCAAAAGAGAAGCTTTTGAGTCTCCACCTAGAAGGTGGAAAGCAAATACAGCATATGTTAGAGATTAAGCTGTGCTTTCAGTGGACATTTTATGTTTTGAAAAAGGATATATATTTTTAAAAGAATGCTACGTCTGCCTCCCATATACTGATCTAAGATAACACATTAAATTCTAACATTGGAAATTACAGAAACAGATGGCTTGGACTATTGTTTATGAAGTGTGTCAATCAGATTCACATTCCAGAGGAAAACCAACAAACTGAGAGCAAGCCAGCTGGCAGGATTCTGGAGAGAGCTTGCTAAAAACTGGCAAGAAAGCAAATTTTGTGTAATACAGCCCAGGTGAGAAACTTGGCACTGCTCATCTCAGCAAGAGGCTTGCCTGGGAAGCTCAGCTGGGATTACACTCCTTCCTTTTCTGTCTTAGGCATTCTTGCTAATGAAGGAAAATAAATACCTACTATAGACATGTTCCTGTCTACTGTGAAGGAACTGTGATGTTACAAGCTGTTCTCTCAAGCAGCACTAAAACCTTAACAGGTGACTTGGATAAGAGACAATTGTTTCTGTTCTCAGTAGGGTACAACACTGCCAACCCTTAACAGTTTGGCCTCCTGGAGGGGAGAAATGCATATTGTATAGGTCCCACTCTTCTTAGGTAGGTTCCAGGGATGCAGGATCAGCTGCTGCAAGACCTGAACGCCCAGAGCTTGGCAGCAGGGTTGGGTGCATCGGCTCCTGCTCGCTTAAGATGCAGACTGCAGGCAGGCATGGCAGATAATTGTACTGCAATATTTAAATAAATGGATTATTTTGATTGTAAATGTCCAGGCACCATAGTGGTGTATTACAGCATAAATTTCTAAAGCATTAAATATTTAAGCCCCAAGTTATAGAGGGACAACTTTGTAATAGTAATATTAATGACATTAGTAGTGGACTGTTCTGTGAAACACAAAAAAAGCACTGAGGGGGAAAAAGGACAGTCTTAGAAGTTCAGAGCTGAAGAAAAAGGGGTACTGCAAGAAGACAGCAGTGCAGAGCCCATAGGGCATCACTGCTCAGTGTTTCAGACAGGGTCTCAATATACTTGTGAGCAGCTGTTGAATAACTCAGAGGTAAGAGTTTTAAGGAGAAAATTATTTCCTGGGTGCTGCTGAAAAACAGCATTCCAGCATTCTCCCTGTATAAGCTCCTAAAGGCATTGTGCTGAGAAGAAAAGGGAAACAATTAACCCAAGTACTCTAATAATAATGTAGGTCTTGGGCATTCTAATTATAGCTGTTATCTCTTCTCCACCTCCCACTCCTTCAGATGTTTTGGCTGCAGTCTTCCATTTTCTTTCAAATAAGCTTTCTGTAACTTATTTCTTGTATAGCAAAAGCTGCAGAGTGGCTAATCTCTATTTGCTGATTGTTTCAGGTTTATAGAATTAAAATAAATACATTTTTAAAGAAAGCCTTGCTTGCTGTCATGCAGGAACTTTAGCACCTCTCTTGCGTAGGGCAGTATCAGCTTTCATTGATGGACAAGGAAGACAAAATAGAGATTGCAGAGCCTTCCTGTTTACGATAAACGCACTAGAGAAAGCCTTTCAAAACCGCAGTTGTTTGCAAAATAGGCATTTTCCTTGTTTTTCATAGTGTTCTAGGGGCAATTCCGGAGTACTGAGGTTTATCGTTAGTACTGTCAAGGGTATTCTTGCCAGTAAGGGGAATGCCTGTTTTGTCTCCTCTCCCTGTGACCTTTTCATGGCAATACTGACCGCTTGAGCCATTCTTTGATTTTGGTTAGAGCTGCTGAAGAAGTCAACACTTCATTTATTCTGCAGTGTATGTACTTTTTGAGCAAAATATCTCAACTTGACATTTAATGGTTCATTTGAGTTGATTATCAGTTGAACTGGAGTGCATCTTTCCTTTATGCACCTCCCGGTGTCAGGAGTATGTTCTCTTGTCTTTTCAGACCAAGCAGGGAGTGAGGTGGAAATTTAAAGGGATATTGGAGAAAGCAAGGTGTGAAAGCAAGTTTATTATGGTTTCTGCCAGGCAGAAAAGTGGCACTGCTTTTGGTGACAGAGAAGGAAGGTGGAGGACCGTGGTGTAAGGAGCAGGAAATTTGGAGTCTGGTTATAAATTAATTGTATTTCATCTTATGAAAGGTCTTAGAAAAAAAAAAAGTGATACCAGAAGAAAGTACAGATTGATTCTGACAGAGTAAAGAGGGAGATATACTGTAGAGATGTGATGTTGCCTGCATGGGAACTCAAAATAAATTACTCTTTCTAAGAGAGATACAAAATGGGGAGGTAAAAGAAGCAGCTGCCATTTCAAGGCAAGTTGCACTAAATTGGAAGGATACAAAGAATCAGTGGTAAAGAGAGATGTGAAGCATTGTTGGTGGTGTGTAAAGTGAGTTCTCAAGCCCAGGAGAATGAGGACAGATTGCTGGCTCTGATCTGTTCTAGTGAGGGGAATTTCTATTCCATGTGCAGGCGAGAGGAAGATTGGATAAATCCTAAACTGGAGTTGGAGTTAAACTCTGCTCTTGCGTTTGTGTTTGTTGACTTCAGAAGTGATCTATGTATGAGGTTGTTGCAAGTACTGTTAAAGAGTGGGATATTGTTAAGGTAGAACAAACTGCAAGAAATAATTGGATTTTCTCTCTCCACACCTGATGATGAACGTTTGTCTGTAGTCCAGTAGGAAAGCTTGTGCCAGCCTATGTAAATCCCCCCGAGATAAATGGAAATTTGTAATATACCCAGTATAACTTAATTCCTTAAATGGAACTACTTCCATGAATAAGCATTACTCAGTGGTAGTGAGGAATGTCAAGACATCCTAGGCTAAAATATTTTGCTGCACTGACTATTACTTAAAGATAACTAGCTTAGAGAGATCCTTGTCTTCTGTTCATTTCAATTGAATAAGCCTGGGTACGAAAACACCAGCTAAACCAGAGATTCTCTTTCAAAACACATATAAGCTCAGTTACTCCATAATGTGTTCATAGCTTTGTAACAGAGATCAGCAGCTGGCTCATCACTTACAAGTCTGTTTTCTTTCGTACATGTACACAAAACTATATTAAAATAGGCCACTGTAGAACATATGTTCCTGTGGAATGGCTTTTCCTGGAAAGCTGCCTGGTTATTCATTGTCTCTTGGGTCTCACAGATCTTCCATGTTTCTGCAAGACCTTTCAACAGGAAAAGGCAGAGAATGACTCCTGTCTAGGCCACCCACTTTACTGTAAAAGTTATTAACTGATCTCTTAGGCCTAAAAGAACCTGGAATGCCAGTCTTTCCTGTTAGGGTTACCTCAGAAAGTGGCTGCTGCTACTGCTGCCTCTTTTGTCAAACTTAGAAGATATTTTAAGTCTGAATTTGATAACTTATGAGCTTTATTTCAAAAGGTATGATTTTCAAGCTGAATTCCAATTAATGCAATGTAGGTTACTATGTCACTTCAGGTATTTTTAGGTGATTAATGCTCTGTCCTTTGCTCTTCCCACTGTGTGATTCATATTAAAAAAAGAATTTCTCTTTTGCAGTCTGGCAGTTCCCCAGTGCTATTCATTGCCAGGCAGAGGTGTTTGCTCTAGTTCTCAAACGTGTTGCTACATTAACATGAGAATTCCTGAAAGCGAGGTGATACAGTGCTGTACAGTTATGGTTCCACAGCTCTCAGCTCTAGACTAGGATCATCTGGCATGCTGGGACCTCTGTTCTCCTGTGTTGCCTTCCATAGGCATGTCTGACATTTTGTCCCCAGCTATGCTAAGCTCTGGGAAGATTTGATTCCTTAAAAAAAAAAAAAGAGAGGAAATGTAAAAAGAGGAAAGACAACATAATTTAAGGAACACAAGGAAACCGCAGTTCAAGGCATGTGACATTCAGATCTGCATGAGCATACATGAAGAATTACAACTGAAACTGTGTGGTAACTTCAAACTAGATAAGCTAACTGGGCCTTAGATATCCTCAAAAACCTGTATAAAAAAATACAAAGGTTCTGTGAAGCTCTGACTACTACCTATCAGTGTAGTACAGACACTTCAAAAAGCGAAAGAACTGTTACAGGGTGCTTTGGTTACTACTAAGTGATGTGAACGTTTTCCAGCAAGTTAATAAAAGTGAATATAAGAATGAATACCTGAATATATGGTGCAACTTTGATGTTATGAGAGGATTTCTTCTGATGTTAGATGGAACAATTCTATTAGAGCCAGGACTGTTCTGAGAGCTATTTATCGGGAGCTCTGAGGCACTTTTGGTGTGACAGGTGGTGCTCTGAACCCTGACAGGAGATTTACTTTGTGAAGCAATAGTAACATTGATTTTGAAATCATTCTAGGAAGAAAAGGAGTAGAAAAGATGTGTGGTTTGGAATCAATGTTATATTTTGTTTTTTCTTATTGACAAAGCAAGAGTATTGCTTATAGACATTGCTAAAGGCAGGTGTTTAACAATAGGAGTGTGTCCTTATCTGATCCTCCATCCCATACCCTTGGGAGGATAGATCAGAGAAGTATATGAAGGCATAGCAAATGTCTTATGTGGACTAGTATGACTTGCTCAGAAGAGTAATAGAGCCTTTTCTTATGCAATGACCCAAGGCAACAGAAAACTCCTAGGTGATTGTTCTTTTATAGCTTAATTACTTGCTTACCTCTACTAAAATTTGTACTCTACAGCAAGGTGATCTTCTGTAGCACTGTAGCGGGTGGTTAAGATTCTTGCACAACAACATTGTAGATATGGGAAGTTCCATGATAACTTCATTAAAAGCAGAAGTTTGGGGGTATATAGGAGAACTGTGAATCCTGTGGATTGACTTGGACTGCATGTATAAGCTGAAAATTGCTGAAAATACAATCCAGATCTTATTGTCTAACAAGGAGGCAGCCTGCCTTGTCTGTCACCTGCCAATTTCTGATTTGAATTTTGAAGCTTGCCAACGATTGTTGTCTGTGTTGTCAGTGGTCTTAATCTGCCATGACATCATGTCCCAGTTCCTTGTGCACTAAATGTAAGAAGGAAATATGAATGTATTATCAGCCAAAGGATAGGTTTGTAGTGTCATCCATGCATCCTGCTATTCTCCTTTTGAACAGTCTTCCTCAGAAATCTGGTCAATTGAGCCTATAGACTAATAAAGTCTTTGGTCACTCTTAGAATGAAAAGTGACTCAGTACTGCCAGTTAAAGCAGCTAATGCATGTGAAATTTTAGCTTTTTGAAAGATGTGCAAGTGGTCAAACGTATCGTAAAAACTCTTTCAAATGCGAATAGTTACATCTGGACTAGCAGTGAGAAATATAAATGGAAGCATCCATTATTTCTGTTTACAACTTACGAATGCATGTTCCTAGTACTCAACTTTATATAGTACTCAAATCTTTATATAAACATAAATTGCCAGAACATTTGCTGATGAAAATCATAGGAGAGTCACGAGAGAGTAGAAGAGTTCATAAACTTCTCTGGGTTGCAGAAACAGCTCTAATGTTCCACTTACAGCTGAAATGGGACAACATGAGAGCATGACCTCTTGATACACTCTCATTCTCACTAGGAATTAACCATTTTAACTGCTTGCAGTTTATCACTGAGAGGAAGACACTGGTGCTTTTCTTTTGCATAAGACAAGTACATTTACAAGCCTTATTGACCAGAGTCAATAAAATTTATGAGTTGAGGTGGTTGCGTGTGTGCATATTAAATTGTGTAATTTCTTAAACTGGTACTGGATAAAATTCCCCCATTAGTACTTTGATTTCAGAATGTGTAACATTGCAGTGATCTAAGAGTTGCTTGTTTAGTTTTTGTCTGTTTCTAAAAGTGTTGTACAGCTTAAGAAATAGAGAAAATCCAACTCCTAAAGTTTTTACTAGCTTTACTTCCTGATATGGCAATAATTATCCTAGTCAGTAAGTTGTTCATTCTGCTTTAAAGGCGTTCTTTACAATGCCATTGAAGGACACAGTGTTAGAGAAGTATGAAGATGGGCATGGTTTCTGTTCTTTGACAAAACTTGGTTTATCTTCCTAAGAAAAATGAATATTTTATAACACACATGAGGCATTACTGCATTTGCATTATCTCAAAGTCTTTGTGATGGAATAGTATATTTTAAACAATTTTCCTTTATCTGCACAAACTGTATATACTCTGCAGTCTTGTCAACTAAGCTGGGAGGTTGATTCTCAGCTAACTAATCTAACACTTCTTCACAATACTACAAGCAGAAACAGTGCAGCAGGAAGTGGTATTTATGATTCAGTGAATAACACCTTGCCCACTGAGTCAGAGTTGAGCCAATGTCCAAAAGCGTTGCTAGAATGTTGAGTTTAAAATCCAAGTCTTGGCCACGTGTAGCCATTGGGAAACTCATTGAACTGTTGATGAGAACAGGGATATTAACCACAACATCCCAGATTCCAGACAGGGATAACTGCAACTTTCCCTCACTTCAGTGGTAGAACTATTTTCTCTTTCCCTCTGAGCTTGTATGGTTTCCCTGCATTTAGCTATGCACCATCCTCCAGGCATGTTAGAAGGCATCACAATCTCTGTCAAAACAGGATGAGTGCCACAGCACTTTCTGTGGACACTGCTGGAAGTGTCAGGCTTTGCACCCGCAGTTTTGCAGCCCCGTGACTTATTTCACTTGGATATTGGCTTTAGAGAGAAGCCATCACCGTAACCTGTCTGAACTTTTCAACTGGTTCAAATTAGCAACAGGCAGGATGCACTGAGGCATTTGTTGTACATTTCCTGTCAGGACTCGTAACCAGTAGATGTGCAGAGTGACTCAGAACAGCCTTCTCTAAACAAAGTTTTCATTTATGGATAGGACTTGAACAAACCTCAGCAAAGGTTACACTGAAGATGCTCTCCATGTATGATCTTTCCTGCTGGCTTTGTTGCCAGTTGTCCAGTACAGAATGTTCTCTACGCAGTAGGTTTTGTTTTTTAAATTTCATCATTATATATAACAAAAAACTTTAAACTTTAGTATTCAAGGCAAACAAGTTCTCAGAATAGATGTCTTAGCTCTTTCATCTACACAGTTGTTGCAAAGGTCTGTGGCAGCAAATTTTGGCACCTGGACTTATAAAATAATGCTAGAAGCTGCTGTGAAAGATCATAGCTTCAAATTCTAGATTGACCAACAGTTGGTGCAGGTGCTGTGATCCCGTGTGTAGCTTGAAGTAGTGCTTAGAATTTTGAGTCTTTTATGTTTAAGTGTTTGCAGATATCCTTATATTTTTCTCCTGATTTCCTTTCTTCCTTTATTTTCTTTTTGTAACATCTGCCTGCATTTAGCTTAAGAGAAATTTTGTTAAGATATTTGTTAAAGCTTGTTTTAGACCTGACATTGTTACAATCATGAGTAGCTGCAGAGAAACGGTTTGAATTTTGTAGCACGAAGACATGTTTTAAGACATGTTTTGGATCATTTAATTAATGACTGTAATCTGAGTGTAATACCTAACCAACCTCTGGAGTTATAGAACATAGTACTTCAGGTAGCTCAATTAGCAGGTGGGTGGAGGTGGAGTCTGTCAACATGTGAGTTTCTGCATTGATGTTAGTTAATCTTTACACATTATATGTATTATCGTAGCAAGACAGTTCGTAGGGGAGATGCCATCTGTTGCAGAGAAGGGAACATGAAGTGCAAAACTCAGGTCCCTGGGCACAGTAGCACTGACTGAACATCTGCTGGAACTGGGCTTGCAGGTTCAAGCCCCTCTGTTGTTCAAGGAGTAAATCATTCCATCAGAATGAGGAATAGGATATTACTCAATATGAGGAACAGTGGCAAGGTTTCACTGTGAAATGTGATCCTCGTGATCTAGAAGTTCTCATGGTATCAAAGAATGTACTGATCATGTGCATCACATCAGTTCATCCTGGTCTCTCATCTTCCCCTTCCTTTATCTTTCCTCCACCCTCCAAGACAAACTTTTCCCCTGATCATGAAGGAAGTGAGGGAGCCTGGATGTTACCTCAGGAGAGAAAACTGGAGGAAGGGCTGGGTCCCTTAGTCAAGCAAGAGGGAGGAGAAGGAAATGGTCATTGAAAAATAAAGTTCTAAATATGGGACCTTGGGCTAAAAATAGGTTGAAAGATTTGTAAAGAAATGAGGAAAGGAAATAATATAGGCAAAGCGATTTAATCAGGTGCTATTAGTTATAGCTTTCAAAGTCTGTGCGACCAACTGCCAGCATCATAATGTAGAGCGGCAGTTCTCTCTGTGTACTGAACTACTATGAAATTACTTGTTTATCTTCCCCCTGCAGCCCACCTATGGGGCTTACTGGTTGACTGCAATTCCATGTTGATCTGAATCCTTACTGATGCCTTCGTCTGTCATATCCTGGCTATTGCAGCGCATCTCTTGTGGCTTTTCTCTCTTCCTCAGATGTGATGATTTATGCCGTCTTATATTCTAACTGTTCAGAAAAAAAAACATATCAAAGGAAGAAGTGGATTGGGTCATATCCAGTTTCGATATTGATGTACATTGTTTCTGCAGAACAATCAAACACAAAAAAAGTAGCTGTTGGTCTTTGTATTAAGCAAACAAGCAAATGTGTTTCATTTTAGTCCATTGTAAATTGAGCAGTTTTTCATTCTATTTTTAAAATTTTTCTCGTTTTAATTATTGCTTTTCGGATATTTTTCAACTACTTACTGCAGTTTCATGAGTGACTGTAGAAGCCATACAATCCATTTGTGAGCATTTTAGTACACTCCTTTCCATTTTTAATGCAGAAAAGATTCAGTACAAGATGTTAACTACTTCAAAAGCTGTTCAGTCAGAAAAGCTGGTATTTTATACCCATGCTACAGTAACATCTTATGTCACAGAGTTCATGTTAAGCAAGCTGGAAAGGGCTAGAAAGAGCTTCATGGGCAGCGTAGGCCTCTAGGAAGCACTCTGGCTTCCTGTTAAATTTTGGTCTTTAGGACTGGGAAAATAAAATTGGGAGGAAAAAAAAAGAAAAGGCACAACCAACAACTTTGCTATTCTGAGATTTTTAAGTTGCTTATAGCCCTCCTAGATTTTGAAGAACTTTAGAGACACAGATAGCATGCTGAAACAGTTACTCTTTCCAAGATGTGAGAAAGAGTTAGTAGTTGAAGACATAGCTGAAAGATCACGTTTTCAAATGACAAGGCTGTTCGAATCTCTTCTAATATTAGCTTCAGGAAAATTTCTTAAAGGGAATCAGTTTTTGTTTTGTTTGCTTTTTACAAGGTACCAGTGAAAAATCAGGAAAACGAAGAGCATTCTCTTCCTGTACTATATCTGGTTTATGCCTAAGATTTGCCAGTGCTTACTGCACACTCCCACTTCTGAACCTCATAGGACGGTGAACAGGCAAAACTGTTGTGTTTCTGGTGAAGAATTAAAAGGGCAGGGTTATAGGTTTATTTTGCCCTCTCTTTGGAAGTACCACTTGAGGATAAAGAGTCTAAAACATTTTTATTTATTTATTTTTGCTGTTTGAGAATTCATGAGTGTTAGTGCTATAGCTTGTGAGCATTCACTGAGTTTTGCAATGGGACCACTCCTTGATGTCTGCTCACATTTTTCTTAATTTTCTTACAACGCTCAATATGGCATGCAAAAAGTAGGTGCTATTTCACCCGATTGGAAGAATTTTAGCTGCTCTACAGACTGGGAGACTTAAATACTGAGGAGCAACATTTATTTTACCTAAAGGTATTTTTAAGTATATCAAGGCAATTTCCCTATTTCCTTTAGACACATAAACAAGAATATTGCATTTAGTGAAAGTAGGATGTTTGTTTCTTTCACTTCTTGAGAAAAATACTTTTTGTTCATTATTTATTCTCTGTTGCAAACAAAGCTTTGCTAGCAGATTCTTGCCCAGTGACAATATCCCTGTGAGATATGATTTTCAGCTCATTCTCTGAAATCAGCTATTTGATGTTTTGTAGGCACAGGATCACATATTTTTATAGCTCCTTTTTTGTAATGTTTCTTACAAGGCATATATCCATAGACACTAGATGTAGATTTGCCATTCACAGTACCATTCGTCTTGCTAATGATGCCAAAATAAGAGCATTTTTCCTGGCTCTGCTTCATGCATTTGCATTAACTTATCTGTAGAAGCAGTGGGAAATAAAGTTTTACAAGGTCAGAAGTAGTCAAGATGGAGAGCAGGACAGAGACCTGATACTTACTCCAGTGTTTGAGTTTTCAGCCAGAGGTTTCCCAAAATGCTGCCTGAAGAGATCTGGGTTAAAACATAGTGAAAGGTTCTCATTCTGTTAATTCCAGCTGACTCAGATTGAAATCTTTTGATGCCTAGCAGTGTGAAAGCATACAGGGCAGCTAAAATAAAGTAAAAACAGAAGATCTCAGCCATCTCCTTCCACATCTTCCTCAGACTTCAGGGGAGAAGAAAAGTAATTTTCACTCCACGCTATGTCTGTCAGAAATCAACAGGATTACCACAGATAGCAAAGACAAGTAACATTAATTTTCTAGAAGCTGATGGAAAGAACCATATCTGTAACAGTACAGACATTCATGTAACATGCTGCACTTGCCAACTACTTTTTTGCTGAAGGTTGCTAGGGAGGTCTTGAATGTGAATGAGAAGTAGGCATATGATAGCAGCCAGGAAAGAAAGGAAGGTAAGCTCCCTGTTGAAGTTCAATTGATCAGGATATTTCTGAAGAATTTGTAATCCTTCGGTTGTCTGAAAAGTCAGATAATTTGGAAGAGATTATATTAAAAGAAAAGAGAAGTTCATTGCCTCTTAACAGAACTTCACAGATATTTATTTCCTTTTCTTTGTCCTTGTTTCAAAATAAAATGTTTTGACTCTTTCTTTAGCTTCTTTCTTCAGCAGGATTGGGCTCTGTTTCCAGGTTCCATTTCCGATGCTTATGAACATGCAGATTCAAAACATGAGTGAAAGAGTTGGTCTTCTTGACTTAAAAGTAATAGAATGTGCCAGACCTCATCAATTCTGTTTGATTTTAGAGGTGGGCCCGCAGCAGTGAGCTTCCACATTGTGGTATTTTAGTTCACTCCAATTCTTTCTACTAGTAAAGTGAGATATTGTGCCTACATAATAAGTACCTTTGATCGCTTTTGAGAAGAAGACTCCTTTTCTTCACAGAAAGAATTTCAAGAAGGCCTTCTAAGAAACACAATGATTTCTGTGCATCTGCTTGCCTTGAAAAGTGGCAGAATGTTCCCAATGGTGTAATTCCACCACACTTGGGAGAAATGTAATGAGGAATAAATCCATTAAGGTAGGTTAGGGCTCTTCTCTCTGTTGCACTGGAAAAAAAAACCTGTTGCCAGAGCAATCTGTTGAAAGTACACTCCACTAATAGGATTTTTAAATTTTTATTTTTTTTACTATAAAGAGAGGGTCCTAATTAGCTGGTATTCCATTAAAAAAGGAAAGTGTAGAAGGTATTTTATTATTCTATTAGGAAAACTTTGTTTTAACTCTTCAAAATGACCCAAAACTTGCAAAGGGAAGGGATAGATTTCACGGAGTTGTAATAGTATGATCTATCAGTAAAATAGTCTGTGTGTTCTCACTGCTACTCTGTAACATCTCAGCAATGACAGTGCATCCTGCTGCATGACAAGTACAGGCATTTGGTTACATCAAATTTGTACCTTCTGTGTGTAAACATGGAGGCAGAAGGCTGTTCAGTTTTGTTTAGCTTTTAAAGATTTTTAAGATAAGAATTCCCCAGCAAGCTGGGAAGAATTCCCCATGGAGTTCAAAGTCATAGTTGGCGTATCTTGTGCAAAACTGCAACAAACAGTTCAAACGTAAACACAGCTGAAATTAATTAAGACATCTTAGTTTCAAAGAAGAATGAAGTTTGATCTGGCTTATATTTTTCAAAATAGTAGATTAAAATATATATTTGAGTATCTACATAACTGAAGTGACAGTTCAAATGTGGAAAGACTGAAGTAGGAGTCTTCTACGTTTGTGTTAAAAAACGTTAAGATAAGCAGGCTTAAGAGGCAAGATATGTTGCTGTCATGCACCATATTCAGTTCTTGCTAGATTTGGCTTACATTGGGAAACACTAGGTCTTGATCTCTGGTTCTCTGGCATATTTCTTATCTCAAGACTGGCAAACGCGTGCTCTGAGCTGTGCTACCCTACTGCCTAGTGCAGTGCCTGCCCAGTGATGCAGAAATCCAGCACCCAGGCATAAAGGTAGTTGAATGAGTTGAGTGATCATCTAAAGCACGTGTTGCTTTGTCCTATGTAACTTTCCTATATCAGTCCTGAAAATAGTCAAGCTGTCCCTGCCTTTGCCGTTCTGTGTGCTGAGGTGCATGTAGTACTGCTGGGAAGGTATGTCATAGCATTGCCTGTTGACTTTGTATTGCAGGTAGCTGTTCATTGAATCAGTCACTTGGAAGCAGAAAAGCAGACAGTATCAAAATAGCTGTCTGATGGAGGACTATGAATTAGTCATATTAACTATTGTATGTCATATTTACCATAAGACTTATTCCTAAGATAAGTGTTTGTGTGAAACTGTGTGAAAGGTACTGATGACTTGCTCATTTCCTCCCTCCTCCTATCCTATTGACAGCTATCTTATGATTCTCAGCTGTTTTCCCCAGGTGTCTCATTATGATCGATCTTTCTGATCAGCCTACAGTATTTGCCCTCAAAATATCCTTGTACTGTCAGAGGCACACCTGGGAAAGACTGTTAACCCATTGACTTCCCTTTCATCAGTGCCCCCACTTTTCATGTTTTATTTTGCCTGCTCTCCTCTCTTAAGGGTATTTTGCTAATTGTTGCAATCATGTGGTTGTTCATATACTTTTCTGGTCAGGTAGCTTAGGGGAGCATTGAATGTCATGTTCTGTCCCTCCACAAGAACGGGGCAAGAAGGAAGGGTATCCTTTGCTTCTCTCATAGCTGTGAGCCGTTACTTTATTTGCAGTAGAGACTGACTACAAGAGTGAGAAGATCAAAAATGGAAAGCCTATCGGGTACCTTTCAGCTGTCTTTGTTAAGACCTAGTTATTCTCCTATACTGAATTATAGAAGAACTGCAGTTTTAAAAGGTTAGGAACATTTAAGATTTCCTGTGCATCTTTATTTCCATCTACATGAGATGAGCACTTTTATCTAATATAAATTCTGCAACCAAAAAGTGTAGTTCTGCAAAACAGGTATAGTAAGGATTCTTACCACTGTTTTATAACAGTTGAATAGCTCAGGAATGACAGAAATGGCTCACATTGTCAGCTGGGCTGAAAATTAAGGGACACCAAGGTTTTTGCCACAGTGCCCAAGTAGTGTAATTTATCTCAGAAACAGATGGATTGAAGAAACTGTCATATCATTCTGTCTTGAATTAATGAATAAAATCAACGAAAACTGTGATTAGAAGTATGCAGATTGCTTACCTCTTTAACTTTCAGGTATTTCAAAAATGATTCAAGCAGCTATGGCTGCAAGTTCCTGTTTATTGTTTCCTGAGGGCAGAAGACATAACCCAGGGCTCTGCAAACTTAACAGTTAACACTAATTTGGAAACAACCTATGCCATTGCCAGATATTGTGCTTGTTGCACTAAGTTTTAAAAGTAAACTATTGAGTGTGTTACAGAAAGAGGCCAGCATTCCCTTTCTGTTACAAATGTATGAATATTATTGAAATAATTTGAAGAATTTCTAGAAAAATGGTGAACGCTTGCCACTATTATGTGGTAGCTCGGTATCTGACTGGTCATTAGATCAATCTGGTCATTACAAATAGTGAGTCAAAATTTGTCCCTCGCTACACCCGCACAGATCCACTGGCGTCACAATTTGTGACCTTCAAACACCCATATTTATAGCTACAAGCGAGACAAGTAGGAAATGGAAGGATGGTGGTAATGTATTCTTCACAGAATCATTAGCCATACTAGTAAGGGCTCTGATTAGAAGAACACAATTAGCAAGAGGAAGCAGCAGTAATGCCTTGTAGCTGTAAGTAGGTTTCTGTTTTGCTTTCGGTCAACAGGAGCTTCATTTATTTTTTTTCAGTAGTGAAGATGGCCAAAGATTTTCTGTCTTTTGAGATTTACTGGAAAGAGGGACATCTTGATTTCCAATCAACTCAAAAACTGTTCTTCAAGTGGTGTTTTTGGTCTTTCTCCTTAAGCACAAATTGTTTAAATGGTTCCTAGCTAGCAAATCAGGTCTGGTTTTGCTGTTAAGAGAACAAGACACAAAATGAATCCCATGTCTATAAAACTGGCGTGTACAGTTAAAACAGGGAGAAATCAGCAAGCAAACTTGCTGCTTTTGCTACTCTCAGGTGTATGTGTGGGATAGAAGGAAAGTCAATGGCAGGCACTCATGTAGCTAAAGGGATGTCTCTCCTTTGCTACCAGCTGTAGCTGTCATCTTACACACTCCGATTCTTCCTTTGGAGGCAGCCACAAAAGCACTCACATCTGATTATCTGCAGCTCTGCCTGTGACTCATTTCCAACTGTACCCAAGAAATGAGCTGCTCTTGTCACCTATACCACAACTGACCTCGCTGACGTATATAATGAAGGTCTCCAGGCAAAGTCTTAGAAATTCTCCGTAGTAGTCTTAAAATAAGATTGTCTTACAAGTAATCTAGACTAAAACATCACAATAAACATATTGCTGTTTGTGCAGGATACCTAATGAATATTGTTTACAGCTTTAGCAATCTTGTATGATGTTCCTATCATATATGTATACTGATCTAAACACCTGTATGGCACCACTGTGATCTAGAGTGGGAGTAGGTGTGTGAGGCAGTGAGCAGCTCAGGATGCTCGAGGCTGATACTCCCTTGCAGTTCTCACCATCTTTGTAAGCAGTGCTGCCTGTATTCTTTATGTATGAATGAATAACTTAACTGCAGCAGGAGGCACCAGAAGTTTCAGTTATTACTGCTTACAGGTCAGTGGGGAAACAGGATATAAATTGCAAGTATTCTGGGTTCCATTCCGGTGCTTTCCTTACAGGCACCTTCAATGAAATCATGAGAGCACTAAAATGCCCGGAGGGCAGTGCCTGTTACTATTCATGTCACATTAAACCTGTTTGGTTTAATCATTTCTGTTTTTAATGGCTGCACAGGGATAAGTCTTCTCAACTGTTAGTTTCTTTTAGAGAATATGAAGAACAGTAGCTTCCTGTACCACCTACTACAGAGTGATTTTAGAAAAAAACATGAAGTACAATAAACTCTTGAAATTAAGACCTTTTTGGATGATTGCATTTCTCTGAATTCCATGTCAGCCTTATCTTGGAGACTTCAGGCTTGTGATTTAGTGGAAATGATAAGTACTTGTGTTTTTCTTGTTGCATACTTAACATTCTTACACTGCATTTATGTTTGTTTTGTAAATACAAGCTGCTACAGGAATGCTTAATACTTATTAGTTGGCAAAATGTTTGTTTTTTCATGAAGTTTAAAATAAAGTGTCTTGTCAGTCTAAAGTATACAGTATTCCTGCAGCTCTGGGGACATTTCATTCCCTTGCATGCCTGTGGTGTCTAATGGAGTGGAAGGAGTTCTGGATCATTCTTGGTAGATTAGTTTAGTTTGAGTATGGAATATAATTTTTAAGATTATGTAAGGGACCTCAATATTTTTGGTCTACATTTTAGAGTAAAGAAGTCAATGAAACTCATGGGTCATGCTAACAGGTGATCGCAGCCTGTGCTGGGTATGGAATTAATTTATATTACAGGTGTTCATTTGTTGTTGCTGTTTTAAACCTGGGTTCACTCCTTTTAAAGAGTCTTGATTCACACTCAAGTTTGATGAAAAGATTAACTTGTAGTATCTTAAGTTGACCACCCAAAAACATAGCTTACCAATTTTTCAGCTTATTTTTGGAGACTGTTGTGATTGATACATGTTTTCCAGTTTGGGTCCTTTGAATAAACGCTGTAGAGTATGATTTTGTTGTTTTAAGTATTTTAAAAATGCATAGAAAATCATGTTTTCAAAAAAAAATATGGTTCAATTAATATACAATTATCATAGAAATGTGATCTAGATGTACATGTCCCTGTTCATTGTGGAGGAGTTGGACTAGGTCTTTAAGGGGCCTTTAAAGGTCCCTTCCAACTCAAACAACTATGTGATTCCATAATTTACTGGGAGAGCAAACAAGAAACTGAGGCAAGGAAAGTTTCTTTGGATGGAATAAGGTCGTAAAACTGAAATCTGGCAAATTATCTATGGAAGTACCAGGAAGATTTCCCAAACAACTTCCTTGCCATATGGATAGGTCAGCTGCAAAGTCTATTCCTTTATCTCTCTGCTCTCTTGAAATGAATATTGCTTGTATAAACCCCTGCCCAGTTAATAGATTTCAGATTTATACTGAAATACTAATAGCAATCTCCAGTCTTGAAGATACTGTGTCTAGCAGAAGTAGTTTTTGCCATGGTATGGAATGGTTTGTTTCTGTGGAGTTCAGGAGTTTGCATTTGATTATCTAATGTATTAACTCAGTTTGTCCATCTGAGATACTGGAGTACATTAGAAGATTTTTACTTTCCACTGATACATGGCTTTGGTTTTCTAGCTGGAGTGTTTACTGGCTGCCAAAGGTAAATTCATATGCCAATTGCTGGAGAGCACAATACTTGAGAAATGAGGCTTCATGCTTTAAAAAAAAAAAATACAAATAGTATCATTCCTTCCTGCTGCTTCCCAGATTTAGCAGTAATAGCTGCCATTATCTGTCAGTTCCTATGATTAATATCTCTGACAGATTAAAAAGTTGGAGTACTGTCATTTGAACTTGCATCTGTCAGTAGTAACAATTGTACATTTTTCCCTGTCAGACGTTTTGTAGTTCTTACACCTTTCATGGAAAAAGTAATCAATTTATTTTAAGATATTAAGAAAACAAAACAAAAACAACAACAAAAACCATCTTCCTGTGTGGAAGGCAAAGCTCAGCAGCTGGTAATATAACAGTGCATCTGTTTAATTACTGAGAAACAGTGAATGCAATCTGTAATTTTAACTGTTCAGGATAAAGACTGCCAAAGAAAACAGATATAGGAGTAACTAAGGCACATTCTGGTTTGTGACGGTAGATGTGATACAGCAAAAAAAAAAAAAAAAAAACCTCTTGAGGAATTGATGTTCCTGACCTGGAAAATGGGTAAAGAAGTTCTTCCTGCACAGGAATCGCTATCCTTACACCCGCAAACATTTACAGAATTAATGTAGCAAAAACATCTCACACTCAACGTATCCAAAAAGGTGGCAGAAATTCAACAGTTCTGCCATTAGCCACTTCTTTACACGTTATTTCTTGCAAAGCAGAGAGAAAAAGCTATGGATTTGCTATTCTTTGTCTTGCCCTCCACGTGTAGACTTTGACCAAAGCTCACTTCATTCTGGTTGGCTGAAGACTGCTTTTTCAGGCCTTAAGGACAAAGTTAGAGTGCTAATGAGGAATATACGATGATCTCAAGCTTTGCTGTGAGGGAAGAAAAAGAGAGGTACCTAACAAGGATAGTTCAGAGATGGTTAGGAGATATTAAGCAAGATATTTCCTCTGCTCTACCAGCACAGACTACTCGAAGTCACAGGGAGTAAAAGGGGCATGTTTGAGGCAGGCAGATATTGTCCTGCTGCTTCAAGTGAAGGTACAGCACGGGTGTGTGTTTCTAGTTCACACTAGAAGGAGTAAAAGAGTTATGTTTGGGGCCTGTTAGGAAGAAGAACAGGTCAATTTGGGTTTGAAAAAAACCCCAACCAAAACAACGCAATAATTCTGAAATCTGGATAAACAGACATTTTGGACCGTGGAAGCTGAGTGCTAGTTCTTATAATTCTTTATTTTACAGAATGAGGCTGAATAATCTGAAAGCCATTACTTTTTTCACTGACGAAAACAGTGCTTGCTCCCCTTCCACCAAGAATTGTTTGGAATCGCATTCCCATGTGCTTCCGTACCTTCTGCCCCTGTTTATTGAAGGGGCAGCAGGAATAGAAGCAGTGCACTGGCACACTTTGTGTCCATTGTCCTACAATAAAGTACTGAGCTTGCTCATCTGGGGTATTACATTCATCCCTATGAAGATGAAAAGTAGATATGATAGTTCTTGTATTGCTGTTCCCAGTAGAAATTCTGAATCAGACTTCCACTTCTCTGGAGATGTTAATTTTAACAAGGAAGATGAAAGAACAGGATATTGTTTGCTGTTTTGCTGATACAGATTCCCCTTCTAACAGCGATAGGGATTTCCCTCCTATGATTAATATATCTACCAGATGAAAAGATGGACTAAATGTTCTTTGAAGTAGGATCAGTCAGTGCTCATAATTTTATATTTTTCCATCAGATATTTCAGATTCCACGTATTTCAAGCAAAAGACTTGAACATTTATGTCAATTATACAGCTAGTGGTTCACAAGATAAAGTTGTCAAACTTCATCCATTAATCTTCTATGATTATGTCACATAAGCTCATGAATGAACTGGAATTCAGTGAGACTTATGATGCAGTTTTCTCATTTCTTAAGTAATTTTTGCCTCTGTCCTAGTTTACTATAGGAATTTTGACTTGGGATGCTTTGTAGATGCAATACATGATAGTTGTGTCAGCAGAATAAAGTATCTTATTCTTCTTAACTCTCTTCCATTCTGGCATTGTAGTACCAGCAAAAAGATTTATACTACAAATAGAAATGCCATTAAAAATTTCCAGTTGCTGAGTACATTCCTAAGACTTACCAATACAAACTGAACAATTTTTTTCATCTAAAATTTTGGAAATGTAATCTGTAAATTGTAGAGACACTTTCCTGGGTTACACACAATACTGATTCTCTTGTAGTTCATAGTGACAAGTTGGGAGTAGCAGCTATTAAACTGGCATTTCATCAGCTTTTCTTCACTGAGAACAACTAAGGATGTATGTATATTAAAACTGTTTTCTCAGAATCACAGATATTCCTTAAACGAACAGCACTTCCTTGACGCCCCAGGAAGGGCCTTATTCGTAGTTAATCATCATGTATCCCTCTTGCTTAGAGCTCTGTGTTCAGCCCATGCAACAGACCTCTCTTCTCTTTAACAATATTGAAAGCCTGCATGCTTCACTGTCCTTGTCAGGTGCTAATCTGTAAGATTATTTTGTTGCTGATGTGCACAGATAGGTTCTGACATGTAGTCACTCAGCTACGTCAGATTAACTACTCAAAATCTCTCAAGGAGCAGATGTTTTTTCTTAAGTACATGCTTTAGTATCTTCATTTGAATTTTAATAACTTATAAATATAACTATAGAGAAGGTGCAGAGTTAAGTTCTGAAGCTTAGTGATATGAATGAGGGGAGAAGAAAAGTCTTTAGAGATATGCTTGCATGAATTTCGTTTGCTTATTCACAGATGTTTAAGTGTATAGGAAAGGTCTGTTTTTTAGTACCAATGTTTCTATCAATTTAAAGAGTTTTGTACATTGGATCTTAAGGTGCAACTAGTTTACAAATAGTCTTCATGACACGCCATATCCGGATAAGAAAATTGGATATAATATCACGTAAGTACAGCTTAATAAGTAATCCTGCCCCTTGCTCCCGGGCCCAGTGGCAATAAAAAACAATCAAAGCACATTGAGGTGTGTCTTTCGATAGTACTGGTGTCAGAAGAAAGACTCACTGGCAGTTGTCAGTCTAATTCTCAAAGAATTCAAAAATCAATGTTTTACATGCATTAACTATTACTGAGTGAAAAAATTTAATTGTACCGGACTTAGGATCTGAAGAGTAAGATTCTCCTTCGTTGTACTTGTGGACATTTCAAATACGTAGGAAACAGCACAGCTCTCCTGAAGCATGCTAGTGTACCTCCTTAGAAGAGCATACCATACTACCTCTTGTCAGGTGTCACCTTATCTCAGCTTAGATCTACAGAATAGCATAGCTTGGATGCTTGCAACCATATTAGCTGTCTCATTAGCAGTATGACCCATTCCTCAGATCTAACATAGATAACACTTGTTTGCATAATCAGTATTTTTGATTACAAGGGACAATTTTAGGCATCTGTGTCCCTGTGCAAGCTTACTGATTGCCGCAGCAGATAAGTGATTGCAGTAGCGTGAGCAAGAGGACTGCCTAACCTCAGTCAGGTTTACAGTGTTTTTTTTTCACACTACTTCCTTTATTTACTCTATTGTAAATGAATTTATGCAATCGTAACTTGACGCTAAGTCTCCTTGCTTTACATAACTGTGGGATGCATTTCCAAACAAAGTCAGATGTGACTTAAGAAGCTTTTAAGACTGAGTATTACTGTCAACCTTGTAGGGTCATCTTTATTCATTTCCTCTGCATAGATACTGCATATTCTATGTCAAAGGTCTCCCTTCTCTTATTTGTAGTTCAGTAATGACTATTAATGCTGCTAGCTAATTGCATTTTGTCTTTTCTTTGAATTTACACTTCAGCTTTTGTCTTACATTTCTACACTCTTTCATGAACTTTAGGATTTGGTTTCATTTTCTTCAAATCCGCCTGCTTTTTTTAGTTGCTCGCTTCTATGGCACTGAAACTTGTTTTATTTTACACCTGTGCTGTTTCCAAGTACTATTGTTTTGGTACGATCCTCTATCCATACTTTCTCAATTTCAATTAAGTTCTTTGAAAAGGAATTGGGTTGATAGCTTAAAAAAATATACTGAAGTTTCAAAAACATTTCTCATGCCATTTCAGAGAATAATTTTGGTTACATGGCAAGGTTCGAAAAACCAATGAAGCCACAAATAATTCTTTGACAAATAAAATCACTTAAACATAATATAAATTACTACTGGCATTAAAATGAAAGAGATCATTTACAGATGATTCAGAAGAACTGCTAACATTGTGAAATCCAGAAACGGAATCGTGTCATCTTAGGCTTATTTGAAAAGGCTACTCTGTGACAGACTTGGTTAGCCTATTGGATCATAAGATATTGGAAAACAGGGAAGTTAGACTACTGCCATGATTGCAAACTTACCGTCTGTGTCAATCTTTTGTACTAATTTTGGAGAGATCTGTCTTGGACCCAATTTCTTCATGTAATATATATGAAAAATGAGATATCAGAAAGACTGGTGACAGAACAAACTAGCTGTTCAGAAAGAAGGGGGTTGTGAGAGGGTGAGCAGCATCTGAAACATAAAGTATAGGGATGTTAAAATCAATGTTTATTCTCAAATGAAATTGCCACTGCTGAAGAGTGAGTAATTATTGTTCCTGTGTTGAAAAATATTCTAAGGTTAACACAAAGTGCTGTATGCCAAAAAAAAGCCTTACCTCTATTCCCAGGAATTATTTTGAGCTGTGGCTGGAATTGGTAAGACAGAAGACTGGAAGATGGTGCTCTGAGGGCATCAAAGAATACAGGGTTTTTTTGCAAGAGAAAATCTTACTTAGCTGAGAATTCCTTGAATGTGTCATTAGAGTAAGAGATGAATATGAGCCAGATGATGTAGTTTAATTTGTTATAGTTTTGATTAATGTGTCTAACAAAGTTAAATAATCATGAGGTGAGAGCCGAGATAAATTTGGAATCAAAGACATCAATAACTATTTGGATTCCCTATCAGTCTTTCTCCACTCTGGCATTTTTACAGACACTGATGTGAAACTAAATGTGGTACTGGTTATTCTGTTAATGAAATAGTCTTCAACTCAGATTTGGCTACAGTTGTATTTTCTTGTAATTTTTAGGGAATTTGTGGCAAAGCAAAGCAGCATATTTTATGGTCATTTTCAGAGATGATCTAACACAGTAAAGGAAATAGTTCTCCCATAAATTATGAGTGTATGGTGAAGGCTGTAAAGTTTTCTTTTTCGCTGGTTTTGAGAGGTCAGTATTGATTATACAGCTCTTTCTCTTTATACTTCAAAGTATAAAGTAGTAATTAGAAGCATGTTGAGAGTGGTCCTGATATTGTTTAATGTAAATTTATGGTTGTAGCACCTTGAATGCTAGAGAAAAATGTTTTGAAGAGGGCAAATGGAGTTTGTCGAAGAGGGACTGACACTACAAGAGTTTTAACGCATGAAAGCACAATTGGTTGCAAGATTACATTGAGATAATTCTCAGATCTTTGTGAAAGTAATGTGATATATTTTATGATCAATGGCAACATTTGAAGAAATCAAAATTGACTCATAAAATATATATAAACCAAAAAATCCTTCAGTGTAATAGTTACAGCAAGACCTAGTTTCGGCACAGTCCCTTTTCAAGTGAGCAGCAATAGACTTCTTGCCTTTGTCAAATGAACTTGGGTTAAAGTGAGTCTATTGAGGCACGAAATGTCAAAAAACCTACAGTGCTGAAGCTGGCAAGCTTACAGGCTGTGAGCTGCCTTCAGCTTATTTCATGCAGGTTAGCCAGTGGGGTCTTCTGTTCCCTAAACTCCGTTCAGATTTCGTCTAAGTTAGCCCAAGAGTATGTTAAATGAGTTTCATAAAAGAAGAGAAAAATCTCTGAGTCTGACTTTTCTCCAAGACATAATGCAGATGTGCAGTAGTTTACTCTGCAAATTAAACAGCTCTCTGTGAGTCAGTGTCCCCAGTGTTGTTCTTGGCACCATTTTCTGAACTGAGGTTGCTGGGCCCATCCTGTGCAACCATCTCTGTTTTTCTGTGTTTTATTACTTCGGAGACCTTGTTTAGAAAGTCATTCCTGTTCAGCAATTGTTTTTGCAATGTCTTTATATTTAGGAGCATAGCATATATTTGAATTTTCTCATATATTCACAAGCTTCAATTGGACTGAACAGGCAAAAAGAAAAGCTTGTTCAGAGTGGTTATTTCAGATGCAGAAAAGCATGTGAATTGTTATGTTACCATATCAGCATTTCCCACCTTTCAACTATTTCATCAAATTGAATGGTGGATAACTGTCTTTTCAGACATGTTTCAAGGTGGTAGGAAACCCATCTATGCCAGTGGCCTCTGTCACACAGCGCCATGTGCCTGAGAGCTCCACAGCTGCAGGATTCCAGCCCTTCCTCTCTGTCTGAATCCCAGTTCTCCCATTCCTTGCAATGCCTGACCTGCATGCAGCTGGGTGCTTAGCAGACAACATGAGTGTATTTGCTTCCTTTTGTTCTGAGGGCTGCTCTTTGCAGAACTGGAATTGGTATGAGATTTAACCTCTCCATCCTGAATCCTGAGTCTGGTTGAGATTTTTCTGTGATTTGTTGTTTTGGTTTTGGTGGTTTTTTTTTTTTGAATCCTCAATCAGGATAAAGACAATCCAGTAAGCAGCTTCATAATACTAATACTTCCAGTGCTAGAAATGGTAATTCAGTTTCAGATATGCTCGTGAGGTGTATTTATAGAACCTACATACCTTTCTCACTTTACCCAAGTCACTGAAGTTCTTTTAGCAATGATAGCTCCTATTTTTCCTGAAAGAGCAGTGAGGAGTGGTGCTTATCCTGGTTTTCAGACCCTTCTGTGAGATTATGTGACTGGTGGAGCTGTCTTCCAAATAAATAATTAAATAATGCTGCTGTGGTATTTTCAATTTAAAAAGCTGTGTGTCATAGGAGTAGCTGCCATGCATTCTGGCCAATACACCAGTTGGCCCATTCCCTGCTTTTTGTTGTATTGTCAAATATACTTTTCCTTGACAGTTGTGACTTTAACCTTGCAGTGTTCCCAGGAGTGAGGCATGGGGAAATTAGATAAACCTGCAAAGCCCCAGCAGATTAAAAAGATGAACTATTTCTGCAGGCGGTGTGCCTCGCAGAACATACAGGCTTCATAATGGGTTAGAATTTTAGGCAAAGATTTTATTTCTGGCAGGAGTGGTATTTTTTAGAAAGATTTGCAGTTAATGTGCCAAATGTTTCTACGTTTCCATAAAAGGTAGAAAGCAGAGAAATTTGGTTTCATGGGTAGACAGGAGAAGCGGGTATCAAAGATTTAAAACAGAAAAAGGAAGGAGGTGATTTCTTTGGGGTTTCTTTTTCTCTGTTAGAATATTTGTGTTTCTGCATATCATAACAGAAATTGACAACATTCACATCCGCATGGTCTTGTGAGAAGGAAGTTGCCTGAGATGCAGAGGGCTGTATAACACCCGTCTAGATTTTCTGTCTTATATGATCTTCTTGAATTCAGAGCTGATCTATCTAAAATGCAACGCCCTCAGTTACTCTTTATTTCATTAAAATATAAAACAAATCGTACTCAAGGGAACTGTAGATTCCTCCATCTGTCCAAAGGCAAGATTACTCTGACATTTTCATTTGCTTAAAGGAAAAAAAAATCCATAAAAAAACCACAAAGACCAACACCGTTCATGATGGAGAGTGTGTACTCCGCAACAGTTCGTTCTGATGATAACTCATAGTGCAAATGCTGCAGCTGAAGTCCATTACTTCTTGTCCTCTCTGCAGGCATTTAGGAGTTTTATTTCTACCCTCCTCATGCACTCAGACTGCTATCATATCCCATCTCTTGTCCTTTCTTGTGATGGATGCGGTTTGATCCCTGCTTACAGGCAGCATCCCCTGAGCATCTGAATGCTTGGGGCAGTGTCTCCTCCTGTCTCCCAATAGCCTGTGTCCTTGGCACTTACAACTGCGTCTGGTTTCAGCTGAATCTTTACCAGTGCTGAAGTAGAATGGGGAGGAGGGTTTTGTGTGCTGTGCAGGCCTTACTCCAATGCAGACGCTTCAGTACCATGCCTGCGTTTTTCACAGCAGCTGACGTTGAGTAATCTTCAGCCTGTGAATGATGGTAACCCTGAAATCTATTCCTATGAAACTGCTGCCTGGACTGTAGTATCGTAGCCAGCACCATTTTCTCATTTGATCTCATTTTCTTAAACTTGCCAGAAGATCTGCATATTTATCAGTTGGTTTTCAGTTTGTCAAAACTGTCTGGATTTCTTAACTTAAATCTTCATCAGTACTGGAGTCCTGAATGTTAAATAATGATAATTTCTATTCCACTGTCCTTGTTGTTTTGAAAATATGGAACAGCCCTAGGTAAAAGACAAAATAGTTTCAAAATGCCAACCATTACCACAAAGGAATCGGTGTCTTGTGCAGACAAAGTCAGCCTCACATTCCCATAATCCCTTCTGTAGTGTGGGACTATTTAGAGCTGCTGTCATAACTGTCCCATGGCTCAGCTGATGTCTGCTAATATTAAGCTACCAGTCTGAACATTTAATGTATCGTGTATAAAAAGGAGGAAGCTGGGAATTTCCCAGAGAGTTTCAGGAGTGGATATCAATTTGATTGGTGCATAGGGCTGTGTACACTGAGGAAAGAAAGAAAACTTCTTAAAGAGGAGAATTTAATCTTGCATACACTATGTTCTCTCCTGCTTCTTTTTACCCTATCTGCCTCAGTTGGAGCAAGTAATAATTGTGTGATTGTTTTCCTGTATGACTGAAAAGATCTCAGAAATGTGAGAATTAAAGGGAACTTGAGAGATCATGCACTCTGCAGAGGTAGCATTAATTATAAAGAGTTATAAATTCCAGAGACACTTTTGTGTTCGAGCCTTTTTATCCTTTCGGTAACATCCTTCTGTATAGCAGAGGCCTTTTACCTTTATATTTCCTCATATTCTGTTATAGCTCTCTTCTGAACTGTATCATTCCAATTCCTTCAACCTTTCCTTTTCTAGAAAGCCTTGCCCTCCTCCGGACTCTCTTCAGCTTGCTGTACATTTGTTTCTTTGAAGCAGCACCATACTCCTCTTTGTCAGCACCCAGGAGCGCTGGATTTTCACTGCCTTTCTCTAAGCCACTACAAAACTGGTAACTTGGCACAAGCTGGTATTCTGAAGCCATCACATTGCTGTTTCGGTTTGTGCACATCACACCCAAATGCTCCTCTGCCCTTTAGCTAGTAAGCAACTATTCTTCATTTTGAGTTTGTGTCGTTTTGTTCTCAAAAGTGCTGGTTTTTCTTGTTGACTTTCACCTTTCTGTTTTGAACTTTTTCTTCACCTAATCAAAGTCCTGTTAAAATTTTGTCCTCCAAAGTGACTGCAATCCCCCTCAGCTCTGCACTGTGGCAGACAATACAGCTGTAACATCCAGTGTTTGATCCAAATTGTTAACAAAAACATTGGCTAGTTCCAGGCCTGTGGGAACTGACTTAAACGGGTTCTGCACTTGCCAAGCAAAACACAGCTATACAGTATGTATGCTTTTTCATACAGTTGGACTACCTGCTGTTCCATCTCAACTGTACTCCACTACTTTCCCCAGAAAAATACCACGTGAGAGTGTGCCAGAAGCAAATCTATTGCCTCTCCTTTTTGAGGCCAATAGCTCTCCTGTGTCAGGGAGTAAACACAGTTCCATGCAATTTGGTCTTGACAATGCTGTGTTGGTTCTTGATTGTTTCATTTCTGCTCTTGTAAAATTAACCATCACCATAATTTTGGGATTACTTTATAATTACCAGTATGGTATGAATGCTCTGAGTGATTAAACTGCAAATAGTTCTTGTTCAAGAAATCACACTGTTTCAGACCTGTCTGAAGTTTAAGGAAACTGTCATGTGTTGAAAGTGAAGAATCTGCTTGACAAAGTGTTCAAAACATTTAATTCATTGTGATTACAAAAAAAAAAAAGAAACTGAAAACTGCAGTGATTATACTTTATCATGGTACCGTGAAACCATGGCAGTTTTAACAAGTTCTCCTCAAATTCTTGTTTATCCCCTTGTGAACATGTGAAGGTATAACCGATTTGATTATTTTTAGCAACTTGCCTACGAAGCAAGCAAAATATACAATGCAGAGCATTTGAAGTTAGGGAAGCTTCTGTTCCCTTCCTCCATATTTGCTCTCAGCCATGACAGCTAACCAGAAACAGGAGGTGAGACAGTAATACGCCTAATGAGGGATTGATAAGATTTAAGTCAGTCTTATATTCATGTCTGTTTTCCTTTCATTTTAATTCATAACTACTGTCCAAATACTCACTCGATGCTTTTCAGCCATGCTTCCTTTTGAGAATAGACACTGGATCATCGCCGACTTGTTTCCATGCATTGCCCCAACACCTTTTTGGAATGCTGGTTCTCTATTTCTTGCTATTACCATGGTGTGATTGATCTCCTTAGTCACTGACTTTCATTGCTTTCCACAGAAATGGGAGGAAGAAGACAATTTACTTTTGAGCCCCCTCCCCATCCCCTGAGAACCTTTCATAAGAAAGAGCTGGCAACATTGTAGAATTTTAAAAATTCTTCTCTATGGCTTGAATCAGACCTTGGCAAAGATAACCCAGCCAGTAAGCTATTGTAATAGAAATGCAGCTGTCAGATGTGATGTTAAACCATGAGCTGTACTCTAGGAGGTGCCTGGACGTCTAAGTAATTGCTTTATTATTTCACTGCTAGTAAATAGCTTTGGGCTAAGGTTCAGCAAACGCACTCCTTAAGCAACTATGTCTCCTCCCATGTATAAGTCTGTTATGTTTACCAGGAGTATGTATCCAATTTGCTTGACCTGAATTTTGTCATCAAAACCATCATCCAGACACTACTGGTCATTAGCTCTGACATCAGCCTCTTAGTGAGACATATCCATGTTCTGTAGAACTGTTTCATAGATATGGTAATGATGCACATTAGCTCCTTAATATCCGTGCAATGGAGGACACACAGCAAGAAGCTGCTACTAGCTAGTGAAACGAAGTTCTTTGTAACTCCAAAGGAGCACAGAAATACAGGTCACATTTTAATTGTTTGGAGGGCTTTTTGTTCTTTCTGCAAGTAATCATCACGATGATGGACTTGTCTTGTCGCTGACTATCTGTAGTGAGAAGGAGACACGCTAGTCAAAGCAGAACATGGCAGAGCACTAAGTGCAAGAGCTCTCAGAGTAAGTGTTCCTTCCTGCAGTCTGCCAAAGTTGGCTCACCACGCTCCCCCCGCACATGTCTTTCAGAGTCAATTTCCTGTTGTTAATAAGTGGAAGTGGTCTGCAAAGGAAGTGATGTGTCTGTCACAAGTTTGACTAGCTGAGTTTGAGAGTGGCAGTCAGGACTGAAGCTGGCAGATGAGAACTGTTTTTCCTGGTAATATTTGGTTTTTCCCCCCTTGGGGGCACAAGGCTGTGGATGCCCCATCCCTGGAGGCATTCAAGGCCAGACTGGATGTGGCTCTGGGCAGCCTGGTCTGGTGGTTGTGCAGGGTCGCCATAGCAGGGGAGTTGAAACTAGATGATCATTGTGGTCCTTTTCAACCCACGCCATTCTGTGATTCTAACCACAAGGTTGCTCATAGGTAGCCTTTTCTGTTCTTTACCTTCTGAACCTGTTACAGGTCTTACTTAGATCAGAAGGTAAGAGGTGAAGGGGCTCTCTGACACGCCATTTGAACGTATGCTCACTTTTCCTGAAGATACAGATGTCTTTCTTTGTGACCCTAGCTGAAGCCTGAAAGAAATCTTTCACTATTTGCTTCCAAACCCTGTTACAAGGCATGGTACTCCTGGGAGTTGCGTTCTGATGCAAATAAATCTGTCATAATCATATCATGCAAGCCACTCATTTCTCCAGAGGCTGAACACACAACATTGAAAGAATTCCTCAAGTTAACTGCCCAGCAGTTCTACCCCCACTCCATCCCAGCAGCCCAGACCTGGGCAATAACAGAAAGGAGGAAAAAAAATAATTTCAGAAACTATGAAAATTAGAATTAAGAAAGGAGATAAAAAGAACAAGAAGCTAGAGTTCATGCTTGCTCAAAGGCCCCAAATCTGGTCATGTTTAATAAAACCATGGAAAAAAAAAAATGAATTGACACGTGGATAGCATGTCACAAATTGGGCCCAAAGGAGTCTGTGTAGTAACTCAACCTCTCTTGGCTGGATACTGCAGTGAGCTAACTATGACAGTGTGGAAAGCCACCCTTCAGTTTGTCAGTATTGCCATATTTCACAACCTGATGAATCGAGTTTGAGATTGGTATATTACTTCAAGGTTTTTTGGTGTTTAGGACCAGTGAAGAGTCTGTTATATTGTTTCTTACCTTACTGATTATTTGAAAAATGCTTCAAGTGTTCAGATTGGAAATCGTAGCACTCATAGAATACTGTGTTTTTAAAATGTCATTAAGCAGGACCTTTTTTTAAGCTTTTCAGGAGCCTCCTGATTGTTGCAGCTCGTGATGTGTTACAGCAGTGTGATGTCATACCATGATGGAGTAATGATGCAGTCTCTAGACAGCTGAAGATTACAACCTTGCACTCTTAACTTGCCTTTCTCTCTTAGGCATTGGTCAGTACAGAGAATGAAGCTGCTTTTTCATGAATTTAGGTTGATTTTTTGTAAACCCAAATTCAACTCTGAACCCCTCAACATTCATATAAACATATTTCCTGAAGACCTGGCCTCTACAGCAATATTTCTGAAGAGCAGGCATCCAACAAAGTGCTTCCAATTGACAGACACCACAGTGAGTCACCACTATGATTCACTGACATAGTTGCAGTGCACGGGATTGTAAAAACAGGGTCAGGTTTTCCTTTGCCAGTACACAGGGAAAGCAGGCCATTGGCTTCACTACACCAGAATGAGGGATGTGGCCCTGGCTAGTGGGTAGTGGTAGGAACACACAGCCTGTCCTTGCAAGCTGCTCCACAGGCTGAAGTTAAATGACATGCCACATGAACTTGAAAAACTAAATCTGAACAGCTCCCATTTTACTAACCAGTGCTGTACCACTGCTGATAGTAACCAGTGTTATCTGTGCATTTTCCAAGGTATGGACAGTTACTGACACAGCCAGTTGGGGCTGTCAGGCAGGTTTTACTGATGCAAGTCAACCAGCAGTATGGTGATGGAGGGAGCATCCTAGGCCAGATATTTAAATGGCAGATGTGTCCAAAAGATCTTTATCTAGATCTGTTTCCTCTTTACTTATCATTTCTTCTTGTAAACATTTCTAAAATGATGCAAAAATACTGTTTCGTAAGCAAAGATATGTTTGGACTTAGCAGAAGCTTTATGTAAACTAGAAGGTTGACCTGAAGAGTTGGTTACGTTTGTTTAACCATCTCCAAGCACACATCCCACTAGGATCTGGATAAATCATGTTTCACAGGCACTGTGCAAGGACTAGTGTACTCAGTGTTGTGTTTTTTGTTTTTTAATTGCATGGTTTTATGGAGCTATGTGAAAGTGCATAGCGAAAATATGTGCATTGAACAGTTTATCAGAAGCTGCATAGCACTTTTTTATGAGACAGTCAAAAGAGATGTGTCTGTCCACTAGAAGGAAGAAGCTTAGAAAGATAGAAGAGGCAGTAGAAAAGAAGCAGCTTAGCTGCAAAAACAGCTGAATGTTATGGTGTGATGCCCATTCACACACTGGTTGCTCAGAACTTTACCACCAAATTGTTAGACAGTGAACTCAGTGTATCACACAGATTGGAGAAACCAGATGTCATAATAAGTGATCCCAATTGTACAGTAATTGAAAACAGGGCAGAGGCAGCAATTTCTTCGCAACAGCGTTTATGCAACGTCACCTTTCAATGGAAAATCCTCACTTCATTTAGTTCTGAGTAACACCAAATGATCAGGGCCTGCTAAACCAAACATATCACTTCTAGTTTTGGGGAAGGTTTTGCTATGAGACACAACCGTGGTGTTTGTGTATTTCAGGACTAGTGCAGCTATCATAGTTCCAAAATATCCTTGTGGAAGTATGCGTCCTTGGGTAAGGCAGGACTTCTCCCCAGGCTTACACCTGCCCATTAGGAAGCAATAATTTCAACTCTTCTTTAAGAAAATGTTTTGAAAGCAGTGTATGAGGGATGCTGAATCTTACCTTTTTTTTTTCTAAAGGAAAGCCTTTTCCTAAAGTAATTTTAGTAAAGTAGCTCTAAAGTCATAGGATGTGTAAGAGAGACAACTAGATAAGATTTCCATGTAGTTAAATGTGGATAGGTTAAAAAATTATTCATGGAAGACAACATGGAATTATTATTCAAAGTTGCGGTCTTTTACTCTGTCTAGAAGCTTAAATGGAAACGTCATACATTTGTTTTGCTGTTCTTCTGTTTGTCAAAAGAAACTGAGAAATGAAACAAAGAATTAAGACGTTCATTTCTTTGGAAAATTTGTTTAATTGTGAAGTTGTTTTAATTTTTTTTCCCAGTACAATTGATACTTGGTACCTTGCAAAAAAAAATAAAATAGAAATCTAGTGTGTAAGATCTTTCATTCAACAACAAACATGTCTCCTATAGTTCAGCATTTGTAAGTAATGCCAGAATAGCAAACCTGTGCAAACAACCCATATCTCTTCTGAGAAACTCTGAAGTAAAAAGTGATTTTGTACAGAACTCAGCACTTTGTAACCATTCAGACAACGGCAAACCAATGTTCACAGCTCAGCACTTGCCTGCTATTCTGCAATAATAAGCTGGTGTGAATGTATAGCAGAAGAAAAACACTTGGACAAAGATTTCAATTCCAAGTTCACCAGGGGTAAGTAGAAACAGACTTTCTCACTTATTCATAAGTTTTCTTATGTACAGAATAACGTGTGAAAGGTCATACGTGAGCATCTGGTGTGCTGCAATGCTTGGTAGTACGGGAAATGTGATTTTTATTCTTTGAATTTCCTTGCCAGAATTCTGAGGCCACGTGGAACAAGGAGGGGTGAGGCGGGCTAGGATAACTGACAAGCAGTGATGAAGGGTTTGCTCTTTTTTTAAGTTTGGGAATGTCACTCTACTGTTCACCGAAGTGCAGTCAGGGTGCCTTTCTGGCTTTCGGGTGACTGGGGTAGCTGAATGCTGCAGGAAACCATTTCAGCTTGTACTGCTTGTATAGTAGTGTGATGGGGACAGCTGGACTAACTGTTCGTGTCCGCAGGACTGTGTTCCTTCCCTGTCCTTTTCCTGCTCTGAAACATGACTCTCCTTTTCCCATATTCCCTCTCCCCATTTCTGACTCATTCACTGTTTCTTTTTATATACAGAAATAACTGGTTCCAGTGCAGGAGAGGTCAGAGCTGCTTCTGCAGCTTTGTGCTGCTCACATCCCTTGCACAAAGGCAGCATCTATGTACCTCTCATTTACCTAGTGCTATGTAGACATAAGGGACCAAAGTATCCAGCCGACTGTTTTCCTACAATATTCTGCTCTTCAGTATTCTCATCTCCTTCTGCTGGCGCTGGGGGAGGGAAGGCCATGTCTGAAGGGAGAGTAGGCCAGCTGGATTGGCATCTGTCATGTGGCAACAAAAATAGAAAATCACTATTATGATTTTAAACTGCAAAACTGTTATATAACCCTGAGTCATACGAAGTTCAAGTATTTTTCTGTTATGTTCATGAAAATGACCTTTAATGACTGTTTTCTGGTCCAGAATACACAGATTTCTTTCGGAAAAGGAAAGTCCAGTTACGCACTGGATGTTCTCAGTGCTGACATGGAGCTGGGAATTCAGCTAAGACCCAGATTCATGATGAACCATCATAGTCAGGACGTATTTTACAGACGAAAGTTAGTTTATGGAGTATTTTGGGGGCTTTAACTGGAAACATACTGGAAATTTGTCTGGAGCACAAATAGGATTTGTCCAGCAAATGCCTAGCAAGGGCCTTCAAGCAATTCCTTTGACTGAGTTAGCTTACCAAGTAAACTATGCAGTGATTTCTTCTGGATTTGAAAATCTGGATGAAATTGATTAACTGATTTCTTTTACAGGTGCATTGGACATATGAGTGCATCAAGGAAAGATTAAAGTCACAGTCTTTGGAACTGTGTTTTAGTTCAGTGAAGTTCAGGGCCTTTAAAACAGAGGGAATTTCTGACTGTGAGTTACCAGCAGAGCTGCTGGGGGTCATCACCATGTGGTTTCAGAACACTTCACATACTGCTGAAGTCATATTTTCACACATGTGAACAAGTAAACAGCAGGAATGCTGTCTTTGTCAGTTGGACCAGTGATGAGTCTACCTGAAAACTCCAGAATTTGACGTGAATAGAGATTTGCCTCATCCTCTTGATAACATGTACTAATGTCCCAACATACACAGGATAGCTCTTTGTGATATGATTATTCAGGAAGTGCTGAAGCGTGATAGTAGACAGGGAAATAATACTGAAGTCAGGCACTCAGGTTCTTTTAGTTCCAGTCTTCTGATAGGGGATGTTAAGTGAGCTAGAGGATGCTTCCATGCAAGGCTATATTAAATAACCCATAAATGCATAGCACACTTGCACAGAGGTTGCATAACTCAAAGTATATGGCCTATGAAAAATGTGGCTTTGGAGAGTCCTGTAATGACATAAACAATAAATTACGGTTTAATGTCCTTCAACAATGAATCAATTCAGGCATTCAGAATGCTGCGAGCGTGTGTGTCCTGTAGTGAGCTAGCTCCTTTGCAGTCAGAGAAAAAAACACTTTTATTGGGAAAAATAATGTAATTCTCTCTGTGTGGCTTTTAGAAGTTTTCAAAGCAATGAAAATGTGAATCGAGCTGCATTCACTTCTCTGAAATATTTCGTGTTGTTAGCTTCAGTTTACTCTTAGACATCATTTTTGTCCAAAGGTATCCTACCAAGCCTTCATGAAAGTAAGCCTTAAAGTACAATATACAAATATTTAGTAAATGGTTGGTACCACTTTTTCTGGCTTGGCCAAAATCCTATTTTTTTTAACCCAATTTGCTGCATTGTGTTTGTAGTGGTTGCTATTCTACAATAGAGACTTCTGCAGTAGCAACTGTACGGTCCTGTTCTGAAAGTATCTTGTCTATTTAATTTTTTATCACAGTGCTTTACAGAATTATTAATTGGTATTTCTCATATTACTCGTGTGGAAATTGGCAGAAGGGGTAACGCTTCTCAAGGCTGCAGACAAGTTGAGTGGTAGAACCAGAATGAGCCCCTGGTGATCTGCGTGTCTGGTCTTGCATTTTAGTCAAGAATCCAGCACAGCGTCCCAGATCACAAGGGGCACAGGACTGCTCTTCCCTGTAGCCGCTGTCATGAGAACATTATCCTGCACCAAACTCTCTTGGAATCTGGAAAAAATGGAGTGTCTGATTTTCTGTGCTTACAGAACTGCAACCCAACTTCTTGATAGAGCTGCTTTTTTTCAGCTGGCTAAAAAAACATCGGATTACATGAACCCATACATTGTCTGTTAGTAGGACAGACAATAGATGGGATGAATTTTGTAGCTTATCTGTAGTTTTCTAGATTCGTTACAGTTTTTGCTAGAGAGAGACATGACGTTGCAGAAGGTGCACCCTTTCCTTTGGAAAAAAAGAATTGAGTACAAGAGTGGACTTGAAAGAACCTTTGTTAAAATGTTACTGACAAAGGAGGTCAAACACCAAACAACAGCAACAAGAGGGACAGAAACAGAAGCTGGTCCATGTCAGCCTGCATAGACTGTCTTTGTAAGTCTTTATGAGCTAGGGAATAATCCAGAAATCTTCTCACTCCACTCCGTGCAGGTTGTTCTGTGATTGCCACAGATCTGTCTGCTGCCGCTTTTGGAATTGGGCAACTCCCTGTTGCTGTTCACAGGCTTCAGTGATGCTATGACTTGCCTGGGCTTATGTCTTGCTCTGCAACAAGTATGCTGTGAGTACACAGCTCACTGCCCCAACTTACTTCCCCTCAGTTCCTTTTCCCACTGCCATTGGTGGTTCTAAGTGGCAGAGCTGAAGTCGGTGAGACTGTCTAAGGAAGGAACTGGTCGTGTCTGCCTTTCCTGTTGAGCTTTTTTTCCTTTTACAGTTGTGGCAGAGCTATTAACACATGAGAGAAAACTGAAGAGTAGATAGGTCTTACAGAGCAGTTGCGCACACTGTACTAGAGATGTTTCCCAACACCCCCGCCAGGCAAACAGGGTGATTGTGAAAGCATGCCTTATGCTTATGAGGGGATTTTTGCCTGTTTGAGTATCGCACGTCAGTCCGCATCAAGGTAGACAGGGAAAGGTGATGCTAAAGCTTTTAGAAACTGTTTTGAAAGTCATGAGCAAAACAGGAAAGGACATAATAAAATGAGCACATATTAATGCAGATGTGCTAAACATTCAGGGGAGAGGAGTTAACCATTAGGTAATCAGTGTGAGCTTTGAGGAAGGACTCCTTGGAGGCTCTGTGTGCTGCAGAGGCCTGTGAGTTTGGAGACACCCCCAGAACTTGAGCAAAGGAGGGTGCAAATCCTCATTTGCTCCTGGGACAGGGGGAGACAGAGAGCTCTTTGGAAAGACAAAAAGTGGGCTTTGATGAAAGCAGAACTCACTGACACATATGTTAAAAGAGACAGTGGTTTGCAGAGAGCTATTCATCTGGGTTTTGCAAAGCTCACTTTGGATATAGGTGCACAAGAAAATTTACTGCAGAGTATGTGAAGATAAGTTTCAGGAGGTCTTGATCCACCAAGGAGGGAAATGGTCTTACCCTTGATCTTGGTCCACAAGTGTTTTACTACATTTCTCCATTCTACTGCATCTCATATACCCTGTCTTTTGTGAATCCACTCTTTCTCAGTTACACAAACAGGTAAGGTATGCTGGAAGGAAAGATGACAAATGTGATAGGATCCACATCCAGGAGAGAGGAACTCTGCCTTCCTGTACTTCTATGTGAAGTCTTACTGATTTACACCTGCTCTTCAAGTTTTTGTTTCTTACTGTCTGTTAGCTGTTCCCCAAAGGCAGCTGTTCTTACACACACTTTACATAGATTTCCACATTGCTCAGTCTATTTAACCAAGCTGATGCTGTATCCCGGCAACATCCAAATTCCAGTGTCATGGAAGGCAGCACTTCCAAGATCTTAGAATCATAGAATAGCCTGGGTTGAAAAGGACCTCAAAGATCATCTAGTTTCAAACCCCCTGCCATGGGCAGGGTTGCCAACCATTGGACCAGGCTGCCCAGAGCCACATCCAGCCTGGCCTTGAATGTGTCCAGGGATGGAGGACCCATAACCTCCCTGGGCAAGATAAATTACTCACTGTTTTCAGCAGTGTCTCTTTGAAGAGAACTGAGATTAGATGGATGTGGGGAAAGAAATCAGTGGTAACGTAATGGAAAATCGACAGAAATTCCTCGTTCTCTCTTGATATATCTCAGCAACCTATTAAGATCGCAGCTCTTCTTCCAGCTCTGGCTGTCTGTGAAAGGGACCCTAGCAATGCGAAGTTAATTCTGAGTTTTAGGTTCCATGTCCTGTGTCCTCAGATCTAGCAAAAGGAAACACCTCATGATCCACTCCCTCTGTGCAGTGTAGAATGTTGCAGATCTGTGTGCAAACATCTGTTCCTTTTTTCTGTTCGCTGGAATCTTACTGGCTGCTTGCTTGAAAAAAATTCAAACAAGCAGGTATGTTAAGGTATGTGTGGATGTCTCATCTAATGCATGGATATTAAATGTGTATTATCATGCTTTTTTTTTTTTGGTGTGTGAAATAGCAGGAGCTGCCTGGTGTGACTCATGGGTTTGACAGAGGAGTTAGTAAGTTACCTGAGGACATTCTGAAACATCATGAGGTGTGTTGTAGCTAAATATAAAGCAAGGCAATCTGTGCCAGTCTGGGAAACAGAGCTAATGGTGTGGTGCAGATACAGCAGAGACTGCCAGGAGAAGGCAGACAAATGCTCCCACTGACTTCTTGCAAGCTGTAAAGGCAGTCAGGCTCACCCACAGATGTAGGGCTGTGACTGGAACAAATATTCAGTAGCTGTAGGAGGCTGGGGTAGGGAGGAAGAGTGATAAGATGCAAGAATTAGAACAAAGAAGGCAGGTTGTTGAAAGCTGAAGAGATTCAAGTGATTTCAGAGCACTTAGGGCTTTCCATCCCATCATGCATCCAGGATGATTGTAACTTGGACTCAATGTACATCAAAGTGTCCAGAAAATAAAATTCTGCTGATCTCCTTTTGGCCTGGATAATGATTTGAATAGCCAGCTTCTAGCAGCAGTGCTGTAACATACATGGGGCCAAATGCTTTGTGATGGTACAGTGGCAGCTCAGCAGAGCCTCAGCAGAGGAAAGGTGCTGGGTGTCCTCCAAGAAGGCAGCGATAATGCCTTGCAAGGGGTATGGTTTAATGCATCTGGAGGGAATTAGCCAGCTAAAATATTTGCTGTGTGGAATAAGCCATTTTCAACAGCACAGAGATACTGCTGAAGATGGTTACTGTATTATGCTCCTGTCAGTCACAGGCAAAGGAGGTTTTTTCTGATTTTAACCTGCCTCCAGGTCTGGCCTCCAGTTGTGAATGTAGAAGAATTATGTTTTGGAACTTGACGTTACTCACAGGTAACCATCTTGCATTGAAAAGTTCAAGAATTTAGTCCACTTACCTCCAAAATAATCTCGCTGTGCATGTGAACTTCTTTAATGCTCTGACTTTTAATCTCTCTTCAGCTTGAATCTCATCTGTCCAGTTGAGCTGCTGATGCTTCCTTTCACCTACTGTTTTCTTTATTTTCCTATTTAGGAAATTTGGGGGGGTTTGCATACACTATGGCAAAGCACTTTATCTTCTTGTTAATTCTTTCAAAGCTTATGGGAAGAAACAGAAATGTACAGCAATAGATACGTGTATAGAGGTATGATACCACATCATCAGTGAAGACTGAGGCAACAAGTCCTGTTCTGTCAGTGGTCCCAGAAAAGGCATGACTATCATGGCTTGCAGGTGAGACTGTCACCAGAAGTGACTAATAATTAACTTGTGCCTGATATTTCCAGTGCTTGATCACTGAGCTGCATAAACAAATCACAAAAATAATATTCTGTAGTGAAAGACATTGCATGCTCATCTCCTAAATCTGAAAAGACTCAGGTTTTTATCATCTTTCGGTCCAGACTTGAACTAGAGGAGATATCTTGAGCTAGAAATTTAAAAAAAAAAAAACAACAACAACAACAACAAAACAACAAAAACAACCAAGTATCTGGGTATCACATAACCTCTGTCTTCAGTGTGCTTACCAGAGGGTAGGGAGGCTCCCGTACTAGTGACTGCATGAAAGTTAGAATATTCAAAGGCAGCACCCACAGAATGTCCATCTCCCTGTAGAAATTGGTCTTGCTGATACAAGCACATTCATGTTTAGATCATTATCTGCTTAGTAATTCTTGATTCCTCATATATAAGAGGATATGCCTTATCTGTTTTGAAGGTGGATGGCAGAGAATTTGAAGGCTTTATTTACATACATGGACTTAAAAAATAATGTCGTTGATTCATAGAATTGTTAGAGTTGGAAGGGACCTTTAAAGATCATCTGGTCCAACTCCTCTGCAGTGAATAGGGATGCCTGCAGCTCGATCAGGTTGCTCAGGCCCCTATCCATCCTTAGATGTCTCTGAGGACAGGACATCCACCAGCTCCCTGGGCAATCTGTTCCAGTGCTTCACCACCCTTACCGTAAAAACCTTTTTTCTTATATCCAGCCTAAATATCCTCTATTTTAGTTTGAAACTATTTCTCCCATCCTATCACAACAGACCCAGCTACAGAGTCTGTCCACTTCTTTGTTATAGCTGCCTTTAAATGCTGAAAGGAAATATAACAGTTTTAAGTGGAACATCTTACGTACTTTGTCTTACACCAGATTCACTCTAGCTGCTCATTCTGGTATTAGAAGAGGCAATATTACAGTTAAAGATGATAAAATGAAGTACTTCTGTATGACAAATATATATTTTAGGACAGCTTTTACTCATTTTACTCACTCATTTTACTCAGGACTATCCATTTATTAGACTCTCTTGTGGACCTCTCCAGATCTATTTGAATGACAGCCTGTTGTCCCTGGGTACAACCCATGAGCCTTCAGTCACCTACAGTTCTAGCCAGCACTGAGGTAGGGAGCTGTGATTTTTTTTTATAATACTAGGACCCAAGAAAGAAATAAAGAAATAGTGTAATCTACTATGACCTACAAGAATAATTGCTTATGTATAGAGAGGACAGGAGTCATAGAAGGAAAAAATAATATAAGGCCAGCATGCTTATTGTTTGTAGTGCTTAGTATCTTCTTTTGTACTAAAGCAAGCTCAAGTGTCCTTATCCACAGAGAAACAAAATTTCAGCTCTTGCCTCTCCTATTCTGTTCTGTAGGACAGATCTTTAAGAGTTCTGTTAACAACTGTATAACTTGTCTCACTGGAGATGGTCTTGATCAGAAGCCTGTGACACCTGCTGCCCTCTCAGCTATCTGAAATATTTTTCTTTTCTTTTCCTGTGGGTATATGGAACTACCATCACTAGATTTAATTTAATGCCTTGCAGGCAATGCAGTAGCTATCAAACACCCAAGAGCATCAGCTAATGATCAGTGATATTACCCACGTCCTACTTTACAGGGAAACTACAACTAAGTCTCTTGCACTGCCTTCGAGGTTTTGATTAAAAATCAGTGCTGAAATCAAGCTTCCAACCTGCCAGAGAATTTACACCTACTTGCTAAATCGTCACCTCTGCCCTGAAGGTTTTCTGTTCCAAAAAATCTTATTTTCATGGACAGAGAGGTGAGGCATAAGCCCAATCTAGTATTAGATTTTGCAGTGGGTTAATAGGGGCTTACCTGATGTCTTGTAGGGCACCTGTGAGAGAAATGTATTTTCTGGGAACGCCATGAGTCTCAGCCCTGTGCCTTTCTTACCCTATCTCCTCTGTAGGTGAGACACACAAGGAGTAATAGGTGGCATGGTTTGTTAAGTAATCCTGGCCAGTGTGGGCATTTATTATTATGAAAATCCCTCAAAATTGCAGATCCAATAGATATGGAAATTCACACCCACCTCCAAGTGTCAAAGTTCCTGTTTCATTTCAATTCCCATAAGAATGGTTATTCTATCAAGCATCATGTTTTCAGCTAAAACTGCATCGGGTTTTGCCGTGTTGGTTTTTTTGTTTGTTTGTTTTTAATCTTCTATTGAAGGGAGAATCTCGCATGGAAAATCATGCAGTTTATTTCGTATGTGTGAGGAAAGGCAGGATCCTTCTCTGGTGAATTCATGATGTGTGAAAAACAAATCATGTTGCCGAAACCTACGTTGAATATACTTCCTTAAGAAAAACTGGTTAAATTACATCAGGCCTCAAGGGGTTTTAGTCACTGCAGTAAAATCAATCCATAGTTTCTACTCTACCAGCAGGTTGTAATGCCCATACTTGTTCAGAATATTCCTTTTGTATTATACTGCATTGGAAGTTCTAATTTATATGATAGAATCTGACTACAACATATTTTTCCTTTTTTTCTTCTTTATTTTTGATCTATGTGAAGATTTGGGGAAGACCCATATAAAACCCACTTAGACAGTATTTCATCTTTCTCTCTGCACATATCAAAGTACGTGAAGGGAACAGGTAGTGATGAACAGGAAAACTGCAAAGGGCTGAAAACTTCTCAAGTGTTTCTCATGTCTTTACATTGCTGTGAAGGAAGCATGCAATGGTACTTCAACAAAAAGTGGGGCATTTGAAGGTGACCTGTGTTTGTCACTCATAACAGTTTTCTTGACACCTGTTTTGCAGGAAAGAGCTCCCATCCTTGCAGATAATACGTACAGTGCGCTCACTAAATGCAGTCACTACTACAGCAGAAGAATCATGCTTGCTTCTGCAGACGTCTGTATGTGTCATCCTGTCATTTAGTTTGTATTTTCATGAAGCACCTGCATAACAGAAGTTGATAGTCAGCTTTTAATTCCTGTGTGTATTTTACAATGTCTGCATGATTTTTGAGAGTGAAAACAGCTCTGTAAAAGTAGAAGTGTAAAGAAGTCATCAGCAGTGAAATGTGGCCATTGCAATTTTTATTATTTGAGTGCTGACAGATCATTTCCCCTTTGCCTCTTCCATAGAGTGTAATGTTATCACCAGTCAGCACTAAACATTTGGCTTGTCAGCAGGAGAGCAGGGAAATCACACAGCAAGCAGGGAAAGCTTCTTTGTTTCTTTCCCAGGGAAATCCATGGCAGGAAACAAAGGAAGAAATTATAAACGATGATCGAATGAGATCACATCATCCACTCTGGAATTTCATTCTCTTTTCACTGGGAGATGAGAACAAAAGGCTCAATGTTTAGCTGCTCTGTTCTTGAGCGTGCCAAGTCTCGAGACTGAGTGCTGGGGCTCTGATAGTGACTAAAAGCAAACTTAGAGAATTGTTGAGTTCCAAGGGGCAGGCGAATGGAAGAAGTTAAGAATGGATACAGCCTCAAAAATTATGAAGCACTGTAAAAGAATCTGCCTTTGCAGATCAGGGTTTGGATAGAAATTACCCCTTTTTTTCTTGGTTTGTGTCAGTCAGATCTAAGAAACAAGGTGCACCACTTCAAATACGTAGAAATGTCACTTGGACCTCCATAAAGCCCTTAATTACACGGCGGTTAGGGAATTACAGCACTGCTAGCAGTATGAAGTGCTCAGTAATATCCCACAGCTGTTTGAAGAAACCTTTGTGATGCTGCCAAATAGTCTGTGGGGACATGAAAATGAGCTGCAAATTCTCAGCAAAAAAATTAGTCTGAGAGCTGTCACTTTTAAAGAGCAGTAATGCTTCTGGGCTTCAGATGTGAGCGGTCCTTTTCCTCCTACCCATGTCGGTAAGAGAGAAGGGCTCTAAATCTTTTTTTTCTGATCTGGCTTCTGAGAGGATGCAGATCTGACACCTCTTTGACCTCTACTTTACAATAGCTTAGGCTCTGGGCTGCGATCCTCTCTCCCATGAGTACAGTGTGTCTTGGCCATTTCTCTCTTCTCCCTTTTAAATACAGTCAGCATACCTGAGCCCTTCTGTAGACAGATGTCAAAAGCTGGAGCGTGAACTCCAGGGGAAATGGTAAGTTATCAAATGCAAGAAACAGATCCTAGCTGGATGTGATTCATAAAGTTTTATTTAAAGCATGAAACTAACGGAGACAGAAAGCTGCGATGAGCAGACAGCTTTCTTTGAAACATAGTTTGATTGTTTTAATGGCAGGAGGCCTGTGATTTCCCAGTGCAGAATGGGAAGTTCCCATGCATGTGGAAAGAAAGGATTTGGTTTTGGAGACAGAGTTGAAAAGTTCTGCTAGTTCACCTAAGTCACATGTATTAAAACAGGAAAATGTTATCATCTCGATCCCAATTGTTTGCCAGTATTTTGTTTGTTGCTTTAGGTAAACCAGAAATTTTTGATTTCTCACTGCTCATATCCATTTAGTGGGCATACATGTAGATAAAGCTTAGTTATCACTTGCGTGTGCTATTTAGGTTGACTAATGACTGTTAAGAGCATGCAGCTGTCTAAGACTCAGGATGTTTTAGGTGTACAGAGCCAAAGGTGCTTTTAAGAGAAGAGAGCCTGAGCTGCTCCATTTCTAAGGCTTGTTTTTGTTCCTTAGGTAAATCCTTTTGACAGCACCTGTGGAGGTTTTCAGTTCAGCCATTTTCTGAAACAATTCAGAAGTTAGCAATTAAGGGAGCAAGGAAGAGGCCACGTTTTCGGAAGTAACTCAATGATTTTTTTCAACAGCACTGTGAGTTGTAGAGCAGTAGCAGCAGGAAGCCAAGTGGTGTTTCCTCCAGGCTCCTGGTGCACAGAATCAAAAAAAAAGCTCTATAAGGCAGAACTGATGTATCAAGCTGGCCTTTAATTATATGCCTGTATCCCATTTGGGCTCTGTACTGTCTTTTTCAGGCCTGCCACTCCTTGCTGACACATTATCAGGTCACCTCCGTTTCCGTGCTTCTGCTGCATTTTTCCCAGGCAGGCTGGGACACCCTCATGAGCCTTTTGGTCAAGTGGCATTCAAGGAGCTGAAGGAGGTGTCCTCTGCAAACAGGAACGATCCTTCAGGCCAGATAGCAATCTACTATAGTGGCTGGAGATTTTTAGCTAATTCTAAGGGCCACCCATTCATATCCTTTCATAGAACAATACATACATCTGCATGTGAGTCAAAATGCATGTGAGTCAAAATGAATTTTCTTGGCAGCCAGCAACATCCAGGAGGTAAATTTGCCAAACCCTAAGTTACTTGGTGTCCTTCCCTTCCTGAGGCTTTCTAACCTCTGCAGCCGTGGGGCTCTTAAACAAAATGTTTAGGATAGGCAGCATTCTCATTAAACAGTAAGAAGGCCTTTTCTCCAGCCAGTTCTCAGTATGTTTCTTGCTCAGTTCTCTGGCACTGCTCACAAAGGTAACAGGTAGAACTGGCCATATCTGGCTTGAATAGGTTTCTGCTGTCTTTTGCATAAGTACTTATGGCATGAGCTGGGGGAAAGAAAACCCACCTTCATGCAAATGCATCTTTGGAAATTCTTTCAGGGCTTTTCAAATATCTTCCTTTGTCTTCAGTTTGGTTCCTAGCAAGTTTTTGCATAATTCACTAGGAAAGAATAGGAGCTGATCTCATTTTATAACATGACCGATACTATCCTCCTAGCAGCTTAGGTACTTGCCCTGGGAATGAATAGCATGGTGAGTGTGTGGTTTTTGGAGGAAATGGTTCTATGTTTCCTTTCACACTGTTTTCAACAGGATGATCTTTCTTTCTTTATTGCTGATTAAAGGCTTCCTTTATAGGATGACTTATCTCCTTCCTCCCCTAAATAGTATTTAACCCTCAAGGAACTAATTCTCTGCAGAAGGGAAGACAGGTATATTTCAAGTACATCTTTGGGAGGGCTTCACAAATGTAGAGATAGCACTAGATGACAACTTACTGAATACTTAGTAACATGCCAGCTATATTTGTTTTTTAAATAGAAACCAACCAGAAGACCAGGTCTGCTCTCATTCCTGCTCTCCTGGAAAGAAAGTTGGTGGTGCAGGTAATCTCATCCGAATCTAATCCTGAAAGCTGTTGCTAATGGAACTGTAAGAAAATGGGACTCAGGCACATCAACACTTTGTGCTTTGTATCTGAATTTGAGATTTGGGCCTGAACGTTACAGAGGAAGATTATCTCTAATCAGAAAACCAGTAGATGATTCCTTTTCTTCTGCAGAGACCAAGAAACTCTGGCTGCAGGCTAGCACCTTTGTGCTGTCAGTGTGAAGGTGAATGTGTGTACTGATTCACTTGCTATGTGATATTGCATTCCAGTTTCATTACCAACAGTGGCTTGAGTAAGTGACTAGAGAAACCACAATCTCTGTGCTCAACTGATCAGCTACTTACTATTTTATTTACTTAACTAATTTATCCGTACACCTGTTCTCAGTCCTTGTGTTTGTTAGAATCTTCCTTTAGAACCAGTAAAAGGCTATGGGCTGCATTCAGAAGCCATGATAGTGTAAGTTATTTTTCTTACCATATCTGCCTTTGAGAAGGAATACCAACAACCATGCTATTTGATCTGCCACCTGTGGCTCATACCCTTAAAGCTAGTGAGTCACTAATATTTTAGAATATGTTATGAAATATGAGGGCATTTTTCAATTCTTTTGTTCTTTTCCTAATGCAGAAGGTGCCTTCAGAGGTGGATAAGCAAAGAACCTTTTTACTATATTCCATCATTTTACATTTATGGTCTTTTTCTTCTTCATAGGATATCTGTACTGGAGAAGATGAGTAAGCAGGGAGATATGGCTAGTTTAGCTGAATGCTGAATCTGTTTAGTGAAGCTGCTGCGACTCTATGTGTAAAGGCATGCAGTCATCTTAAATCTGGTTTGCAGAATCTATAAGTGAGAATCTAAGTTACAGTTAGACAAAGCAGGAGGACACAGATCCTACTCAGATATCATCTTCCTGTTTGAATTCACTCCTTGGTTATTTTTTGCCTGATAACTGGAAAAGCAAGGCAAGTGCATATCTCTAAGTAGTACTGCAGGAAGGACCTTGCAAAAAGCTATGACAGAGTATTCTCATTCCTTTCCCAATTCATTAAGCAATGCTGTGCTTTCTGTGGTGCCTATTTTCATGCCCTCTTATGCATCACTGGGCTTTCCCTATCCTTCAGGTTTAGACATGAATGAGGGAACACTGAGGAGCTAATAATAATAATAAAAAAAACTGCTTTCAATCAACTGGGAAATTCACAGATAACTAGTTATATATGTCACAGCTACTCACATTTACCAGGTAATGAAAGGTCTAGCCTCTTAGAGAATCTGTTAAGGCAACTATATATTTCACATGCCTTCAGGAACATAATTATAGGTGATAGTATTTGATCCATCGGGTTCAGCATCCTGCTTTCTGACCTGGCTGGTAACAGAAAGATGATCAGTATAGATTCCCATCTCTTCTCTAACCGTGATAACACACACCAACTACTTTACTTTAGAAGCCAGTTTTATGCCCTGACGAGACACTTGATTCATGAGTTCTAAAGCTAAATTGTACTGCCGTCTCTGCTGAAAATCTCTTCCCCAGCTGAATTCTATTCATGCACCACGCTATCTGCAGACTCCTCTGCAGGAGGGGAAGCTGGAGGCCCAACACATATCTAATGGCTGCAAGGAGACTTTCTTCCATTGAACACAGCTGGTAAATCTGCCTACACAGTACGGAGGACAACAGCTTTCTCAGGAAAAAAGATAAAAATACATGCAGAGATAAGACCAGAGGATCCTAGGAAATAAAAATAGTGAGGGAAGGTATGCATAGATGAGTTTCTTTGGTGTTGGGCACTGAGGGAGTAGACGGTAAATTGCTGTTTGAAGAGATCTGAAGAAGCATTTTAGGACGTAATGATAACTGGAAGGAAAAAAATGTAGCTGGTTAATTGACATTTGCACGGTAGGTGCTGTTTATGCAGGAAGCATCACTTAGGAGAACCCATGGAACAGCTTGTACAGACTGTTTCAGCTGGTTGCAAGTGTGTTTGGGCTGGAAGGGAAAAGCATTCTCTGACAATCACAGCCAGTGGTTTGGACCACCTTTCTAAATGACGAAATAAAAAGCACATCACTGTTTCATGAGTGGAAATTAACCATTTTTAGAAACAGGACTTTATGAAGTAGCTTTCTTTAGTAGCCACGGACAAAATCTGAGGTGCATACTGCCCCTTTAAGTTGATAATTTTTGTTCACCAGCAAATTAAAGCATTACTTTTTTTACAGGATCCTTACATTGAGCTTCCCGTACGCCTGCTTTTGAGCATCTGTGTTTGGATAATTTAATCTTTGTTTTCATCTCTGTCACTGAACTTCTTCAAAGAAACCAAAATATTTCTTAGTAAGAAAAACAGTGCTATCAGGCACCAGCTGAGGACACAGTGGAAATAACCCCACGCAATGTAATCCATATTTAATTGATCACATCATTCAACTATGAGTAGGTAGAAGACGACAGTGGAAATAAAATGTTTTTCTCACAAAGACCGAAGAGTGTTAAGAAAGTATAAATACAGAGAGTGAGTACATCAGAGTAAAACTAATGATATGGGAAATTTAAGAAATTGTTGTGCATTAGGTGAAAATATTTCAGCTTATTACAGTTACACATGGGCCTGAAATAACGTACATTTTGCTTAGGGTTACACCATTCATATTGTCAAGTTTTGATTCTGGACTACTGCATTTTTACCCAAAAGGAAGATAAGCTCTAAGTTCATCTACTTGCTAAAATGTAGGTCCTCTTAGATCATTCTCTCTTTGGACATAGTAACTCGTGTCACTTATTTAGTTTTCACTGGTGCTGAACATGGACCTTGTAAGAACACATGGTTAGGTGCTAGTAGAGCAGTAAGGTAGGATTTCATGCTTCCCAGTGGGAGAGAGGACAAGGTACCACAGCAGTGGCAATGCTGCACCTTTCACTTCTTGCTCTTCTTCCTTTGACGAACCGTTACAAATCCATTAGACATGAACTGCGTTGTTTCTGCCTTCATTTTTCTGTGGAAGGGTAAAAATGAGGCAGGGAGGGACTGGAACTCTGCAGGTCTGAGTTTGTTCACAGATTTGTCGCTGCCATGGCCTCTGGCTTCCATACCTCTGCCATTGTTGACAGCGAGTTGAATGTGAGCCAGCAGCGTGCCCTGGCAGCCATAGGGCCCTACAGCCTGGGGTGCACCAGGCCCGGCACTGCCACTGGGTGAGGGGGGGATGTTCTGATGTGCTGTGCAGCCTCAGCTCCAGCACTGCGTGCGGGTCTGTGCCACTATGTGAGAAGGACAGAAAGCTATCAGAGAGCGTCCAAAGCATGGCTATGAAGATGGTGAGGGGTGTGGAGGGCAAGGTGTGTGAGGAGCGGCTGTGGTCCCTGGGTTTGCTCAGCCCAGAACAGAGGAGCTGAGGGGAGCCCTCATGGTGGCTGCAGCTCCTCACAGGGAGCGGAGGAGCAGCGCTGAGCTCTGCTCTGTGTGACAAAGAAGATGTCTATCCTATTGGGCTGTGTATAGAGCTGTATCAGGGGAGAGGCAGCTGGGGGTCAGGGAACGGTTCTGCACCAAAGGGCACTGGGCATAGAACAGGCCACGCAAGACAGTGAGCACAACCCAAGTGCTGGAGTTCAAGGTATGTTTAGACACTGCTCTCAGATGTTAGCCACCTGTGTTAGGCCTCTGCACTCACTGATCAATAGCCTGATCAGGGCCAAATGACTGCAGACACACACCAATATGATGAGCAGCAAAATGGCGTCTATTCACTACTAAACACAGCTTATATACATTTTTACCTACATAACCGTGCTGTCATGTCCCACTCTGATTGGTTCACACCAGATAACATTGTGCCTTATTTGGCCGTTTCCACATTCTTTTCTCATCCTCCTCCTTCTCCTGTTTTCTCTGCATCAAGGTCAGCACGATAGCACTGTCTCTCTATGCTTAGGGAGAGGCCTGTCCCGTACATCCCATAGCCCCGCAAGACGCCTACTACAACAGACATAGGGTTTGAATTTTGGGTAGTTTTGTGCAGTTTTTGGTTTTGAGCCGGGAGTTTTGAGCTCTGTGTTCCTTGTGGCTCCCTTCCAACTTGGGACTTTTTGTGATACTGTAACAGCTTGGGCAAGGACCAAGGCTTAGGGCAAAAGCAAGCAGGCTATGGCTTCTTAGCTGTTTCTCCCAACAGTCTAAAGCAGGTTCCTGCCGAGCTGCATCAGCTCAGGCCTTGCACACAGGCAGCTACACCCCGGGGCAGGGAGGTGCTCAGCACACTGGCAGGCAGAGCTCACCAACAGTCCCTTGCTTCACAGGCATCTGGGACTGGGCGGTGGAGTGTGCTGGCGTGGACTTGTCTCTGTTAGCTCAGAGCTGTGTGTAGTTGTTTATGCAAAGGAATCCAGAATGCCTCTTTATTAACAGATAACGTTCATGTTAGTAAGACAATGGCTTTGGCTGTAATTACTGCAAGGTGTGTACCTGCAAGTGTTTTTTTTTTTTTTTTTTTTTTCAGTCCACTCAATCTCTCCTTAAAGCAGTTTAAAAGCCAAAATCTTTAGAAATTTAAGATTTGCCTACTCCTGTTTTGTGAGGACAACAGCAATTAATGGTATATTGTATTTGCATATTATCATTCAGCCAAATTACAGGGAAAGATATCATTATTTACATAATTCAAAGGAGGAAAACAGGTCTCCGAGAGGTCAAATGAGAAGAGAGCCAGTACGTGAGTGAGGCAGTCATCTAGGAATAAATATTTGGCATGTGAAAGCAGACTGGTTTTTAAATATTTTCTCCCAGAGATACTGATTCACAGTCTGCTTGAAAATTACTGGCAACTCTAGCATTTCTGAAAGCCAGTCCATACTTATGGCCCACTCATACCAGTAAGTATGTAACTTCAAGTGCTTAGAGCTAAGCACCTTGCGTACAAAGAAATCACGCCTAGCTGTCACGGAAAAGTAGAAACTGGGATCTGTGATTGAAAATCCTATTTACATCTACTTTTATTGTGAAGTGTCTGGTTATCTGGGAGCGACAGGATGACAGCAGTAGCTTCGCTCCAGCTATTCTGTTTGAATCCGTCAGTTTCCACTAGTTGCCTTTGCTGACGTCTTGTCTGATTTTATTGCTAGGTCAGCTCACAGCTGAAAAAAAAAAAAAGAAAAAGCTTTCTGTGGGGTCTGAAGAGTACAGCTTTGCAGAGGCAACATGTCCTGACCCTCTGACAAGTCATTCTTATTTGTCTCATCTCTTTTTAGTAAGAAATCCCCATATTTGGCGATGCGACTCCATGCAAGTCCCAGGATGAAGCCTACGCACTTGGTCTACAGGGGATGGATGAAGTGAATTGCACCACTTCCCATCACTCAAGACCACCCTGCTGTAATCAGTGTTCTCACTGCCCCTTCAACCCACATATAGGTGAGTCAAAATCACAGTAGATTTTCCAGTAGATGGAAGTAGTGATTTGGCTTCATACATCACCAACTGGAACCAGGGTCTAAAACCTTTTGGGAAAAGCATAAGGATGGACATCAGCCTAAAAACTGAGCATTCTCAAAGGTCTGAGGAACCCTATGGAGTCTTCTACATACACAGATGCGTTGCTGGCTCCCCATCCCTGCAGCGGGTAGTAAACCACTAATTCCCAAGGTAGCTCTCACTTGGACCGTATAACTTCTGCTAAAACTGATGTTCAGTGTTGCTTCTGCTCAAAACAAGGTTGATGCAGCAGCTCCGTAGCTCTGCAGTTAACACTAGCTACTTTTACTGTAGGATCATATAAGAAAGGGCATAGGCCTTTATTGATACTTCTCCAAATAAACGGTTAATCTGGCTTACATCTTTGGCTGGGCAGAGCATGTCTGAGATCCATCCTCTCCCTTCTGGCTCCCCAAGGAACTGTCAAAGTTTAGTAGAGAAGCCTGCATGGCCCATTGTGAACAAGATCTGCTTCAAAGCAGAGCTTATTAGTGCAGCTCACCCATCTCTTCCAAATATCACAGTTGTCTTCACATTTTGAAAAGCAATTAAAGTCAGCAGTACATACACATCGCAGATGTAGCAAAAATTTCTCTTGGCTGAGGCAAACTGCCCTGGGGACTCTAAACAGCAAACAGCAGCCCCTCCTTCTGTTTGCAATGAGGATGCACACTTAAATTCAACACAGAAAGTAATTTTCTCACATTTTTTCTTCTTTGTCCTTTGCAAGCCACCTAGGGGAGCCACAACTTTTGGAGTGTGGAAGTTAGAAAAGTGAAGGCACTCGAGCAGACTGGGGTTTCTACTCTAGTAGAATCAGGTATTAATTATGGATTGCACAGAATGATGCACACCCTACATAGTATTCATTTCTCACTGGCTACAGGTTTGTCAGGTTAATCACACACACTGATATTTATTGCCTAAATGAATACACCCACAGCACGATCAGAACAAGTTTGCAGGGGATGTTACTTGGCATAACTTCACGGGCTGTTAATGTCTTCATTCTTTATAAAGCAGCTGTCAATCATAGCTCTGTGTATGATTTATAGGAGAGAGAAGTGCTGTCAACATCCTTCAACAGACAGAAGCAAAAAGCATCTGAGGCCATTGCAAAGCCAGTGCCTAAATGCCTGACACTTGCAGACCTGTGTTTACAAATCCAAATTGCCCGATGGCGTAGGTCTTGTTTTACTGATAACAACTCTTGCAAAGCGCCGTAGTTCACAAATAGCTCCTCCATGCAAAATGAACTTTTCAAGAGCGATGAGCTCTGAGTTACATCTGAACTGGATGCTGTCGCAGACGTGCGCCAGGTCTCACGTTGCATGTTATCCGTTTGCTCTTTGATCAGTTCCTCTTTCTCGGTTGAAGCTGCAGTGAAGCGTCTCGCAGGAGTTGGGATGTTTGGCCACTTGCAGGGCACTGTGGGAATGGGACTGCAGGATGCAGAGGCAGTACCTCAGAGCAGCCCCGCGCTGCGCAAAGTATTCCTCGAAAAAAAGTCCCTAGCCTTGTAAGACCCTCAGTCCATTCGTTGTAATAACAACTTACCGCGTGGTTTTGCCCACCCCTGAGCGCCGGGCAGGGCGGCAGGGCAGCCCGCCACCCGCAGCCACGAGTCGCCGCGCGCTCAGGCGGCGCTCGGCGCGGCCCGGCCCGGCGCCATTTGCAGAGCGCGGCGCGAGCTCCCCCTGGCGGCCCCCGCTGCCCGGCCCCGCAGCTCCGCTCTCCTCAGCACCGCCGATCCGTCCCCGCCGGCGCTGCCGTTCCGCCCCTCGCAAGCCTAGGCCTGCTGACCGGTACCAGGTGGGTTTCTCGCCGATTTCTTCCACACGTACGGTATTTAGGTAGCTTTGGACTTCTCGGGCTCTGCGTTGCTCTGTACCACAGCCAGCTCACGCGTCCGGCGTCCCTCTGGACTCCCCTTTACTCTTCCCACAGCACCGCTTTGTGCTGTTACTGAGCTGTGGGTTTCTGGAAACGCTGAGATCTGCTTACAGCAAAGTGGCTTTTGGGACCAGAATTTAAAATGTTAAGCCTGTTAGGAAATGGCAAAGGGAGTTGCATTAGTGTAGGCATGTGTGTCTTCCGCAGAATAAAAGGTTGGAAAAGACTTTAAAAGGTCTTCTCAGGTTTCAGAGGAAAAGAATGTGTCCATAACTATAAGCCAAGTGAGAAGGTCGTGCAGGAAACTGCTGTGAAGGTGGCAGCCAGGTGAATATCCCTTTGTTTCTGAGGGGCTGTGCAGCTCTGCTGGGGCTGCTCTGTGCAGGCCCTGCTGAGGACAGAGGCAACAGTCGGAGCCCTGCTGCCATCCTGACACCAGCCAGCTCCTCAGGTAGGCCCAGCTCAGTTCTGCCCTGTCCACACCACCACTGTGTCCTGAGACTCAGGCTGGTGGACTGGCTGCAGGGATCTAGGGTCCCTCTGTCCTTCTAGGACCTGTTAGCTGGGTACACATTTAACGAGTGTAAAGCTATCTGGGTTGCTGAATTTTGAGGGAAAACACTAGGAGTAGCTTTGTAATGGAAAGTATACGTTTATGGCATTTGTCACCATTACCTTCTTTCTTTGAGTCCACTTGCAATTTTATATCCAAGTGTCACATCACCTTTCACTTGTCTCCTTTCTAGCCTCAAGAGTCCCAGCTCGCTCAGCCTTCTCTTTTCCTTACCTTTGACTATCCTTGCTGTCCTTCTTGCTTGTAAACACTAGTGGTGAGCTCAGACTCCATCCCTTTATATATGAAGATGGGATATTTTTCCTGACAAGCATCGCTCGATATCCACAATAACAGTGCAGGCAGAGGAGTCTGTTGGAACAAAGGGGCCATGAGAGTGGAAAAGTGTGGGATGCTGCCATGTGGGGGCAGTGTGCGCTTGTGTAATTAAAACGTCAAGCTTTATTTCTCAAGCACAGACCCTGAGTCTGTTGTTTCAATTCTTCTTCTTAAACAGGAGCTGCCTCACTGTCGTATCTGGTCCGGTTCTTTGCACCTCCCGTACGTATTAACGATGGAGCCATTACTTGAGGCAATCGTGTCAATGCTTCTGTCACCACCTCCAATTCCTGGAGTTGTTTTCCTTCTGCTTTGGATTTCTTTGGAGTCTTTTTTTTTTCTTTTTGCCTCCATATATAGGCATGTTTATTTTTCCCTTATTACCTCATCCTAATAGAGAGCTATTTGAAGACACCCTAGAGAGAAATTGTTAGTGGAGGTTGAGCTCTCGGCCAAGGCTGTCTCTGCAGACTTTTAAAACAGTGATCTCAAATTATTGTTATTCATCAGTACGTAAATTCTTGTCAGCCTATGCAAATAAGTAGCCCATCTCTAAAGAGTCTGTTGACCTAAAATAAGGCACGGTAACAGATCAGTAGAGGAAATGAGAGGCAGGGGCTTCTGCTTCAAGCTCCGCTTCCAAGGTTAGACCTTAACAAGGGCAAGTGAGCACAAAGAGGGTTTTTACAAGTAGAGGGGACAAATGCGGGATTTTTCTTGTCAGGAGTAGAACACATACACAGTTGAGGCTATTGGAAAGGAATGCAGTTCTTCAATGTGGGTAATTTATAACCCCTTAAAGTGGAAGCGTGTGCTTAGCTAATTGAAGCCCAGAATTACATACACTAAAATAGTCGTTGCGGTTGCGGTTTGAATCCTCTGGCAGTCTGGAGCTGCTGGCAGCTGGGGTCTGTACACCTGGGGCTGATTTATGCGCGCAGGTAGCCAGCCTTAGCCCGAGCCGCACGTAAGGTCACTTGCGCAGCGTTTGCCCCAGGCGCTGCCTTTGAAGCCGTGCCGCAGCTCCGCGGCGAGGGCTGCTGCTGCCGCTAGGTGGCTCTCGGCAACGCGCTCTTCAGCGCTGCTGAGCATCTCAGGTGCTCGGCTGGTGATTAAAGCGCTGTCAGCGCAGCACGCGCCTTAGCAGCGGCACTGCTTTGTACTGAGGCTTTTTGACTGATTTTTTTTTTTTTTTTTTTAATCTTGACACGAGGAACAGAGCTGAAGCAATGTGGATTGGGCCATCTTACTTGATTTGGTGTACTGTGATCTGACGATCCATTTTCACTGCTGTCTGTAGGACTTGAGAGCTTATTTTCTAAATGGTAAATTGCATTGCCAATGAATTGCTGTTTCTCCCCGAGTGGCCTCTTATTTCGAGTTAGTGGTAAGAGGGCAGTTCCTGTACCCACTGACACCTCTCCTCCTTCTTCCACTCAGGTGTCACCAGTCAGTTTTAATGGTACAAAGCTTGTATATACTTTAAGGCTACTTCTTAAATTAGTGCTGTTATAAAACTTCCTGTATAGACTAGAGATCTTCATGGACTAAGTACTCAGCACTGCATGGTTTTCCTCCTCAATTGTGCTGCATAAGTGTGCTGGGTCCCGCCAGGATCCTTCCCAAACATGTGTGCTTCCAATAGTGCAGAAAACCTCAGGTGAGTCCTAAAGGCCGCTTATTCTCCACTCCTGCCCTGAAACAGTTCTGGAAGCAACTTGTGGGGACAGGGTGGACAGAACACAAGTCCAGTCCGTGCAGGATGTTGTTGGCAGTCAGCCTATGCTGGTGTTTAAGGAAGCTATGCTGAAAACTCAAATTCTGCATGTTGCTGTTGCCGGACCCTACGCTTGTACTGATGTAACCATTTGTCCAAGGCCAGAGAAACCACATGCTGAGCATTTGGTTAAATGTTGGGTGATGCTTGACTCCTGGAAACAAGAAGCCGTGGGGAATAAGGATCTTTTTCACTTTATATCTCACTTGCCATTGTACTGGCTATAAACTTTGTATCTAACAGAGCTTTGGCTGGGAGGAAGGTGTTGGAAATAGGGAAGGGCAGATCCTCATCTCTGGCACTCAGGTAACTTCTGGCAGGGTCTGCCCTGTTAGCAGATAAACAGAGGTACAATCTGTACAGAGAGGTACAGGTGACTCTGGTGTACAAAGTGTATGTGGTGTCTATAAGAAGGCTGCATCTCTAAATCACTTGTGCAGGAGTCCTATCTCAAAATTTTGTCTGTCATATACAGTGTTTCATACACAGAAGGAACAGACGTTACCAGCGGTGCAGCAGGTTGGCGTTATCAGACAGTCATGTATGCCCACAGACCGTCCCCTTTTCATGTGAGCATAAAGTATTGCATTGTCACTCCTCTGACCCACCCATTAGCCTACCCTTGCTGTACAGAGCTCACTGTGTCAGTTCCTCCCCACAGTCTCTGAATCCTTATCCTTTACACATTCTGACTTCTTCTCTCTCTCTCTCTCTTTTTTTTTTTTTTTTTTTTGGTCTTAGCATATACAGATATGTAAAGATGACTTTGATCTGTGCTTGTGCAGTTCCCAGTGTCTCTTTGCTTGGGGTAGTAGCAGAGGGACTGTAATAAATACACATACCCAGGCCATGTGCCATCCAGCTGCATGTACACATGCACACTTCAAGCACGAGTCACGTTCTCCACATCTTCATGTCTAGAAAGGCAGTTCTGCCTCAGACGTTCACACGCACTTCTTGGACTTGCAAGTACTCAAGAAACAAACAGCCACGAGCTACAATCTTATTCTGCTGCCGTGGTAGATTTTTCACTTGTATGTTTGGAATGTAATGTAAGGACATTAAACTCGGAAATAAGCATAGGAATTCCTTGAAATTTTTTGAGGACTTTTTAATGTGCAAATATTTGTGTTTCAGCAAAGTCAGGTGTATTTGCTGTCTGCCCTTCAAAAGCAGGAAGTCCGTGTCACTGCAGCCTAGCAGTGGTGGATTCCTAATGGGGATCCCAACCCAAACTGACAGATCCTGGATGTGATTTTTTTTACCTGTCAAGAACCATCTTTTTTCTTTTGCATGTTACTTTTATTAACAAGATGCAAAGAGTGAAGTACACTCAGAAGGAGAAGCAGTAAAATTTGTAGCCACTGCACTTAAGCGTCACGCAAGCATAACAGAGGTTTAGTGAGTGTTTAATTGTAAATGGCACTCCATGCTGAAGGTGTAGTTCTGGGGAGAGCTGCAGATTTAATTCAGAATGTTGCCACTGTGTTACCTTCACCCCAAGTCAGCATTGGTGGGGAAGTGTCTGTGTCAGTCTGTGCTGGAGGAACAAGCTGGGTTCTGCCCTTCCAGCTGCTGCACACCTGTGGGGTCATGAGAGGTGCACTGTCCCTCTCTGCCTCATTTCTGTCATTGTGAGATGGGATTTACTTCACTTATTCCTACAGGTCTTGTGGCCATTAATGGAGAGAGTGTAAATCGCTGCTTTACTGTTACTCTGGCTGGGAAATCGGGCCCCTCTTTCTCACTACATGCCTTCTCATGCACAGGGAGATCTGAACCCTGGAGAGAATGGAGAGTCCAGCTACTGGGTGGAGGCTTTGCTGTGGTTCCCAAATACCCTTTTCTGCATTTGTTGGCTTGGGCTGTGTTTGTAAACACCACAGGCCCTCTCTTTTGGATTGTTCTTTGGAGCCAGATTTTCTTTTGATGTTAAACAGGATGTGTGTGTTAATTAATTTACATTACTCAGGATAGGAAATTGCTGCCAATGGTCTTTGAAGAGTCCTGTGAGCCATCTCTGCCCTGAAATAAACATTCAGACAACTTTGGTTAAAGTGTTTATTTTTTTAAACTATGCATAAATGTTAATCTGGCTGTTTTATGGCAGAGAGGCTTTACAGCTCCTTTAGAAATGTCAAGGTCATGTTTAAACAGTTACTTAGTAAAGCAAGGAAATGAAGCAGGGGGATTCAGAAATAATATTAAAAAAATGACATCTGGTATTTTATGTTAACAGGTGTTACTTGAGAGTTTAGTGATGGTGAAATTCTTTGGAGACTGACCAGTTCTGCATCTATTCATGTGTCCTTCTACTGCAGACCCTGGTAGTGAAAATACACCCTTCCGCCGTAGTCCTACACTGAAAGAACTTCTGCCTGGTGATGGCAGGAAAAGCACAGACTATAAACCTTGACTTCCTGAGACTGACAGGAGAGGCCATTTTGTGCCAGTTGTGGCAGAGATGACTGTGATGTGGATGTGTACTGCTTTGCGTTTCCCAGTGGTCAAAGAGGCTGTGATGATCCACAGCCATTTATATCCAGACCTAACTGAGAATTTCATGGAAACAAAGTTTAGTATCTCCCCAAAGACTGTGCCATAAATATAACTGAGATGTCAAGAGGAAGGAGTTACAAGATTGATAGTATGAGATATATGCAGTTTAACTTTGAGTTTAATTGAATTAGCTAGTAATGGCCAAATGTTAAGATGACTTCGGTGTTGAGAGTTGAATTGGAAGTGTTCTCAGTGATCTACTCTCCATTTTAAAAAGCAAAGAAACAAAATTTGTTGTAGCTGGCACTAAATGGAACTCTTTTTAGCAGTAGCAATAGACGGCAATGATGGGCTGATCCACAGAAACCACACTGCTCATTTCTCATTCCTTTTGGTTATGGGTGACCCACAGCAATGAGGGAGCTGCTGTGCATATTCTTCTCACTGCTGTAAAAGACAGCATTCATCTCATCAGGGCTGTCAATCCATCACCTTTTTGGCAGGAATATTGTTCCTCTGGACAGAGACCTATTTAAAAAAAGAGGGAGACCCCCACCCCAGGACATAGCATTAATAGCCAGTGTTCATTCAGCTGGTAATCGGTACCATTCAGTATGGGATATGGATAATCTCATACAGTATCTGGGATATAGGGAGAATCTGTGTTCATCCTTTACGTAACAGTCACGCAATCCTGTTTAAACAAACAGCAAGTATCTTAAAATAGACCCTGGACATTCCATGGCGATGGCCATATTCAAATGAATGTTCAAGATGTTTCCCCACTATTGTATACCCACATAGTAACCCTTTAGTGACAGCAGAGCTTTCTAGACAGTATGAAGCTGCACTCAGCAATGGAAACACAGATCTGTTCATTTGCTCTCATGTAGCAGGACAGTCTGCTTGTCTGTTGTCCACTCACCAAGGGAGACAGCAGACATTAAACTTGCTGAGTCTAAGGCCATCTGAGGGTGATGTTAACTGTTATCGTTACTGGATATTTATTAGAGGAATTTGTAGAACATGATCTTTTTCTGTATAGATGGTGGAAAATCCTGCTCTTCACATGGTTAACAACTGACATTGGCCATTTTAAAGATGGTAGGGATGAAAACTTGGAATTCTTCGAGGGTGATATTATTAATGTTGCTGTAGATACAGAAATAGAGGAAATTGTTCGTGCTGCTCAGAGCATCGGTCAGATTTCTGTAATCCTCAATGGAATTTTCTGTGAAGTCCAATTCATACATTTTAAAGGATAGTTAAAGGAAATCATAAAGGCATAAATATGCTGTAGAAGTGATCAGTTATGAAAGTAGCCAGTGAATGTTGCATTCAGATATTGCTTAGTGGTGTTTCTCTAGCAAAGAGTTGCAAAGAGGAAGCTGGAAGGGCTTCTCTTGGGTAGCTCACGTGTTTTAACCCAGAGCCCAGGGTGGTATCGGGTGGACTTGGATTTCCATGACATGGGAAAGATAAAATGAGGCTGCTGATGCCCCCTCTGTATGGATCTGCAGGTCTTCAGGACCGTGCATGTATTCCCTTCCACAAAGCTTCGTCCTAGTCTTGTGCAGGAATCCAAAACACTCTGTGAAACTGGTCAATAAACCTGATATTGAGCGCTCAGAAAAGGTAGGATAAGGCTTCAAAGGAAAAACTAGATGGAATGAGTGCATGGCAGTTAAGTTAGCTGATTGTATACTGAATGCTTCCCTTTCATTGCTGGAGACCTCAGCTGTGCTTTTGAAATCCAAAGTCTCAAGCACTTCAAGCTGAGAAGTAAAATACCTCTTGTCTTAGTGGCTTGCAAATATCCCAGGGAAGTAAAGGCAGGAGTCTCCACGAGTCACCGGCAGAGGTGGGGAAGCAGAGGTAGGCCAGCAGCATGCACATGCAGCCTGCTGGTGGGCACCGAGATGCAGAGACCCTGCCAGGCCACTGACACCCCTTCCTTTGCCTGAGCCCCCCAGCACAGATACCCGTGGCACTGAAGAGCACAGAACACCATGGTCCTTTGGACATGCTACTGACCCAGCCTCGTAACAGCAGAGAGCTCTCTGTGACATTAAAATAGAACAAATTTGCAGTGATATCAGGTTATATGTTTTATGAGCCACATAATTAACATGCGACGCTCAGTGCCATGGGATATTATTGACTTAAATAGCTTAGTAAGAATCAAAAAGGATTAGGCATTGACATGAAACAGAATGTCATATGCACTGACACAAGCTAGGATCAAAATTACAGGGGCTACCAATCCTTGTGCTTCAGGGCATATTTCGATCATCAGCCTGGGGTCAGGAGGAAAAGCCACTAATCAAGTTGTGTGCAGTGTGCAGGTGGGTGGTACACCTCTCTGCATTGGTTTATTCTGATTCCTTTCCTTTCTTCTCCTCTGTCTTCCTCTCATCCCCTCCTGTTCTCCCTCCCTCGCATCTGTTATCTGGAATAGGTCACTACTGAAGACAAGACACTAAACTAGATGGATGGTGGAATACTCTGCACTAATAGGGTAATTTAATGTTTGTATCTTTCCAGAACTCTAGAATCTGTTTATTTCAAATATAAATTTTATATTAACTCACAAAAGGTTCCTTTTTGCATCCTTCCTTCTATGCGTGCTGCTTTTTATTTTTGTCAGCTACACCTACAAATCCACTTAGACTCATCTGAATCATGATTTTTTTAGAAGCACCAAGTGAACCTCCATTTAAAGGAAGGAACAGAACAACCACACATGTTAAAGGAACCTGATTTTTCTGGTAGATACTCAGCAAACACTTAAGTCATGCTTTTATTTTTTGAGAGATCTTGTGTAGCATAGCCAACATGAACAATCACCTATGAGAACAAGTTAATTTTTTCCTGTATACACGTCTCTGAGTACATTGCCAGTCATGATAACATGTTTCAAGGTAACGCTGTGTACTCTGGAGTCAGAAGCGAAGTAGTTGTTCAGAATTTTAACACTTTCCTCCCTTCTGCCTGCCAAAATATTCCTCATTTTAAGATGATACCATATTTCATCAGATTCAGGGAGTCTCAGTGTTTTGTTTTGTAGTTGTTAGCAGTTGTTTCATTGTGTCAGTAGCGCCAGGAAGCCCCACGTAAGAGCAGGGCAGGTTGAGTTTTATGTCCTGTAAGTGCCCTGTGAGAGATAAGACTACCCTGAAATTGCTCACTCTGAACAGACAAGTTGGGCAGCAGAGGCACTGAGAAGAAAAATGACTTGATTCCTTGAAGGACCCTCTGCTAATTAGAGAAAAACAGAGCAAGTGTATTTAAAAAACATGCCCACTCATTGCATTTTTTGCATTATTTCTTTTTTTTACTTCTTGCCTTCCAAAACTGCTTTCAAACTCCACACGTTCTTCTCAGGTCCTTTATTTCTGCTAATGCCCTCTCTTCATATCTGGCAGCAGCCAGCACTGCTCCGCTCAGCACACTAATATATGCTGCCCTTTGGCTCATTTAACCTCGCTGGGAAGACTATCGTGCAGCTTTTGCAGTGGTTAAATACTGTACTTCTCATTTTCCACTGCAGGTTGAATTCCAGTTAGTTTCTGTGAACTCATTTTGTTGTCTTCACTCCACTTCCCTAAAGACCAACGCTTTTGTGTTGTTGCCTTCCCACGGACATTCTTCAACATGCCAAAGCTGACCTTAGGCTCCATGAACAGATGGGGCCTGATCCAAAATCCATTAACATCAGAGGAAATGTCCATTTATGCCCATGGGCTTTGCATTAAATCCTTTGTATTTTACTTACTTTCTTTAGTGCCTCTTACTCAGCTCCGGTTATTAAAATCAGATTAATCTCTTACAGATCCCTGACAGTTCAGTGTACTGTATAAGCAAACCAGTGCTACTTCAAAAGATAGAGACCAAAACCGCTGTTCCGCTAATGTGAAATCTGAAGCTGGCCCACTAAAAGCAAGGCACTACTTCCAGATTTCATCCCTGCATAACTGAGGTCAGGATCTCTCTTGCTATTCATTAGCTGAATCTCCCATTACTGCTGCAGAGGCTGTCTCAAGAACATTTCTTGCTGTTCAAACATATATTTTCCAGCCTCTGTGAGATAATTCTGCTCAGGCATAATTCAAGATTCACCCGTTTGCAGTTTTATTCTCAGTCTGAATAGACTGCTATGTCAGCCAGAGCATCAATATTTCTTTCTGTTGACATAATACTCTCTCATCCATATTGCCACCCCCCCTCCTGCTTCACTTTGTCTACACTCCTTTTGAAAACTCAGCTCCCATAACTTAGTCTCCCACTCAGTATTTGGTTTAATCAAGTCTGTCACTCAATTCATATCCCACTTCTCGCTTCACACAAGTTTCTCAGTTAGCAATCTGTTCTTATAGCTCTTGCTGTGCATAACACACGGTTAGCTTTTCTTTCTAACCTTGCTTCTCTCTTCCCTTTCTTATTGCCAGACCTCTTTTATTTGTAACACTTCAAGATAAGAAACTTTCTCTCCCGTCTTCCTCTTTTTACATTTCATATGTTATGGAACCCCCGCAACTGGGGATTATTAAATATCATGGGGTACTTTTCCCCCAGAGCAGTCTTTGGGTCCATTTGAACCATTTTCAACAGTTTAAAACCAAAATCCTACCCAAGGAGTCCTCTAGGGTGGGAGCTGCCTTTACTTGAGTGTCTGGTAAAGTGCATAGATGATAACTTGGGCAGACTTGTTTAGAGTCCTCGACTGTATGCAGTAAAACACATTTTGAAGTAAGATAAACATCCAGCACTTTCATATTTCTGTATTTCTGCATGCTACTCTTGGAGTGGTTATTTTTTACTGTTTCTGCTCTCCTACTGTTACTATCTCATCTGCTATTTGTTTTACAAGGTCCCAGTTAAATCCTAAGAATTACAGATCTCCCCGCTTCCATGCATTTCTTCCATCATGAGTAAAACAAGTAAGGTGCAGCCTTTTCTGGAAGCGAACTTCATCCTCCCTGCCTATTACCTGCACCATCGCGAGCGTGTGCTCAGACTGGCAGAATCCCACTCACAATTATACATAGCTTTAGGTAAGCCTCTCTTGGTGCTGTATTTCTTTGTGCGCCTCCTGTCTGTTTCCATCTTCATCACCTTACCTCAGTCTGTAGGAGTACAGGACAAATGCACAAAAGCTTACATTCTCTCCCTCTGGCTGTTCGGTGTGCTAAAATCCGGTCTCAAACGTTCATCTCCCAACTTTTGCATTGAGGAACAGTCAAGTGGAATAGGGTCCTGTTTCAGTGCACCCATACATTTTTTACATAGGGGACTGGATTGTGCATCTCTTGACTACCACCTCACAACCACACCGCAAGTGTAACAGCTTGCCTTTTCTGCACAGCCAGCAGATAATGTCATTCTGGACAGTGGAAGCGCACTGCAGGCTGCCTATCAGTAATGTTGGCCACCGCCACACCAAGGATCTCCCACCTGGCCTCTGCAAATTCTGTGCCAGTCCCTCCCGTGGGGAGGGGAGCGTGAGTCAGGCAGCCAGCTTTCCTCCTCATCTACAGCTCTTCTGCTAGAGTAATGGGTGGGCTGCAGGGGGCTGCCCGAGCACCTTCAGCCCGGCGCTAGCTCTACTCGCTGAGCGGCACCTGTTGGTTAGATCATTTGTTCCTTCTCTGAATTATTCTGCTGGGTCAGCAGGTTTCAGTGCTGGCACGGTGCAAGACGCAGAATGCTGTTGTTTCATAATCACCTTCTAGAAGTATTGCTTTGTTGTAACGTTACTGTTGTATTGTCCTACTTTCCTTCTCTACTTTCTGCATAGGCAGGTCGGATCTTTCCCCGCTGCATCACTCGGGTGCAGACTTTGCAGCACCAGGCTGGCTGCTCTGACCCGGGGCTGGGGAGGATGCTGCCAGCTGCCGTCACTGCTTTCCACGTGATTGAATAACATGACGATTTCCGAGTCCAGTTATAGAGCGCTAATGCGGGGTACTTACACGGTACTTTTCATTTTCAGACCAGTTTAATGCTGCTCCTGGCTTATGGTACCCTCATCTGTCTCTGTTCCCGACAGAGGCTGCGCTGCGGGGCGCGCCGGAGGCCGGAACAGCCCTTCCCTCTGCCTGATCGGCGGCTGCCCTATATAAACGTGCATATTAAGCAGATTTGGCAAGTGTTCGGGCTGAGACAGACTCAAATAAGAGGTGAAAATAAACTTGCTTATAAAGGCGCTGCAGCAGACGCTCTCCAATGGCACGCTAGTAGAGACAGAACAGAGCCTGGTTTGTTTTCCTTTGCAGCCGAAGGCTGATGATTTCTGTTTGCCTTCTGCGGCCGTGTCCCGGCAGCACAACGCCCGGCACGCACGTGTGAGCGCCGCCGCACCCGCTCCGCGCGTACCGCCCCGACCGCCGCTTTCCCCCGGACACCCTCTGCCCGCCGCTGCCTCCCCGGGCCCGACTTAGCGGCACCGCGCCCCGACGTTCCGCCTCCCCCTCCCGCCGGGGACGCGGCCGCCCCGCTCGGCGCCTTCCTCCTCGCCCTCCGCTCCCCTTCCTCCACCCCGCGGGGCGGCCGCCTCCCGGCCCTCCCCTCCCGCCGCACGCAGGAAGTCCCTCCGGTCGTAGCCCTTCTCGCCCCGGCCGGGAGCCGACAGAGAGCCCCGCGTGGTGCCGCCAGGAGGGGACCGGGCCGGGCCCCTCTCCCGGCCTCGCGGCGTAGCCCGGCGCCGGGGGTACCGCCGCAGCCCGCCCGCCCTCGACGCGGGGCGGGAGCGCCGACTGCAGTGCCCGCCGCCCCCCGGGGGGGGGCGGCCGCGCCCCGCCCGCAGTCCCCGGGCGCCGTCGCCGCTGCGGGGCCCCGGGAGCGCCCCCGGCGGCCACACCCCGCGGCGGGCCGGGGCCGGCGGAGGGGCGGAGGGAGGGGGCCGGCGCGGGGTGTCTCCGAGCCAGTTCTCGCGGTGCTGGCCAGGCTCTGCCTCCTTCCCCTCCCCGGCGAGCGGTGACTGTGCACGGCGGAGCGGGGAGCGCCGAGCCGGGCGCGGGGGGAGCCCGCGCCGCCCCGCCGAGCCCGGAGGGAGGCCGCCCAGCCGCGCGTCCCGGCCCGTCCCGGTCGCCTGCCCCATGCCCCAGCGGCGCTGAGCCTCCGCAGCCCGAACATGGCCACCACGGCAACGTGCACCCGCTTCACCGACGAGTACCAGCTCTACGAGGAGCTTGGCAAGTACGGAGCCCGCCGCGCGCCCCGCCGCCCGCCCGCCCGTCCGTCCGCCCGCCCGCCGCGGCAGCTGCCGGCGCGGCCCGGAGCCGCTTTTCGGCTCTTCGCGAGGAGCCGGAGGAGGGGAGATTAGTCGCCGTAATCCTCCTCTCCGAGCCCTGCTCCCCTAGCAGAACCGCTGCCGGTCCCCGCCGCCTGCCTCGGGCTGCGCGCTCCTGTTGCACCCCGGCACTTCCTCTCTTCCCCCCTTGCCCTCCCCGGCCCGGTGCTGCTCCCCGCCGCACGCTGCCGCTCCCTCCGGGCGTTCTGCGCCGGGACGCGACGCCGTCCCCGCCGTTCAGCGATGCTTTCGTCCCCACTTCCTTGTCCCTGAGAAAGGACCAGGTGCTGCTGCACGGCGCTTCGCCCTTCCTCCTCCCTCCGCACTTGTCTCCGCATTGGCAGACCTGCTGCTGCACCCTAGCACAGGGCTTTGCGGGGGACCTGGAGGGGCAGGGAGGCAGCGCGGGGGCAGCCGGGGCGGGATCGCGGAGACGTTGCTTCCCGGTGCCGCTGCTCCCCGCTCCCTCCCTTCCTGCACCAGCTGCCCGGCTCTGCTGCGGCTCTCCCTGTCCCCGTCCCTCCCCGCGCCGCTGCGGCTGTGTGTCACCGAGCCCGGGCCCCGCGCTCCCACTGCTGCGCGCTGCTTTGTCGGTAGAGGTTGAGGAAGGGGAAGCAGGGACAGGACTGCAGTGTCAGGAGGATCCGAGCCATGTCAGCCCGGCTGTAGGGCTGCGTGGGGCCGCTGCGCAGCTCCTGATCCCATTTCTTATAGCTACATATGTCCATTTGTCCGTGAACGTGGGGTTATATTCCTGTTCTAAAAGAACTTGGAATTATCTCCCCGCTTTCTCTTATTTGTCCTTTTCTCCTTTCCAAACCTTTCTTGTTAAGCCAGTTGTTATTCTTTTCACACCCTGTTTTTTTTTTTTTTTTTTGTTCTTTTTAAAGAAGGGACAGCACTGAGAGCTCATCTGTGTAGTCCTGCAGACTTTGAGTCCCTGTCTTTTCACCTTGGTCTCTGTTGTATTATCTCTTTTTTCCTCACAGAAATCCTTCTTCCCTCTCTCTCAGACCTCTTCTCCGAGTGGCTCTTTGGAGTAGTTGTAATAATATCAATAGTTCCAGCTTGAGAAAATGTACGAAGCCTCGTAGCTTCCTACTCACTCCATTCATAGGTACATGCTTATCCCCTTTTCAGGTGGGTAGACAGATGGAAGGGAGCCAGTACCTCCTGCCAGGTGGTGCAGGGATTTGTGACCGAGCACTCGAATGTGGGCAGAGTGCGTCCCAGTTGTCTGATGTAGCTGCTGGGGCCACTGTCTTTGGGAGATGGGCTCACGGCTGCTGTTTGCCACATCATTCCGGGCTGCTTGTCTTCCACTCATCAGTCCCCGCGTGCTCTGTCCCTGTGCCTGTGTGCTCTCCCTCCCCAGTGTTGCTGTTCTGTCTGTGAGGGGGCTTGAGGCATCTTCAGGCGGGCGCTTGAGTGCCGTATGTACCAGGTTTGATTTGCTCAGCAGGCAGCATGCACTGTCCATTGGATTCCCATGTGTTGTTTCCCTCCTCTGTGTCTAATGTACCGTCCTCAATCTAGTCCACTCTGGGGATAGAAGTTGCTGCTGTCACGTTCCTATTTTCTGTTTCATAGCGCCTGCCCTCTTCGTTTCTTTTCCAGGGGAGCCTTCTCCGTGGTCCGCAGATGTGTCAAGAAAAGTTCATCACAGGAATATGCTGCAAAAATCATCAACACCAAAAAGTTGTCAGCCAGAGGTTAGTGCCTCAGCTCTACTCCTGGTCCTTTCATGAATAGAAAATATTTCATCGCCGTTGAAACAGATCTGGAGTTGTTTTGTCTGGGTCACGATGTGTCTGTTACAAAGTAATTGAGTTATGTGGCAAAGAGGAGATTAAAAGGAGGTTATCATGGGATGATTGAACATCTTTTGTATCTGGAAATGGATACTTTGTGATGTTGTTTTTTTTCTTTGGAGGATCTTTCTCATGTGAGCCGAACAAGGGGTGGGTTTATAGAGAATTTACCTTTGTCCGTGCGCTCTGATCACTCCCGGCAAAGGGAATTGTTGCAGACTGATTCTGCTGAATGCTGTTCTACCTGGGAGATCTGTCTTACCAGAACAGATGTGGGATTGGTTGTTTGTTGGTTTGTTTGAAGGAAGAATGCTATGTACCTTGCTCCTGTTGTATGGCAGTTACATGTAGGGGGTTTGGGCGCTAACAGGTTTGCCTCCTAAGGCAGAAATAGGCTGCGTGGGGCAATCTAATGAACTTGACTTCTTGATGAATTAGAACAAGTGTTGCTTGCGTTCTTCAGCTCCAAAGTTTCCAAAAGCTGAAGCCAGACTGCTGTTTTAAGGAGAAACAACCTTAGCTTTTCTCCTAAGCTGTTGGTTTCCCAATTCCCAGAGGTATGCGTACACACAGAAGGTGGTGTATTTCCTTGTGTAGGGAGTGTGGTCTCCTAACGCCCGGGGAATCCTTTGCAGGGGTTGGGCTTCTTTCCATGATCCCTAAAAAAGAGGAGAAAAAGGATATCCATTCTCTGTTGCACCAAAATATGAACTGTGATGATAAGAGCATAAGATGGCTTGAAGAGTGGCAAAGAAATTTAATTAACTGTAGTCACACAGAGAAGTAGTATCGGAAGCAGAGAGTGCCAGGGTGAGAAGGCTGATTGCCCCAAACCCATGCCTTGTGGAGGTACACATGATGATTTGTTGTTTCAGTACCCAGCCTGAGTGAAGTCATGCTGGGAACCAGCTGGTGTGGCTGTGTGTTGTTTGGGTGGTGGCAGCAGATCCTGAGTGACTTGGTGTGCCCTCCATGGTCACATGACATAGGCCACTGGTGAAGGTGAAACATCCAATCTCTTAAGCTCAGTATGGGAAAGGTTTGGAAGATGTCTCTGCTTTGCTGATGGCCACGAATGCTGTGCTTTCTTTGCCATATTCCCTGACACCCTGTAGTGAGGACGACAAGTTCCGGAGAGTCATCTTCTCAGTGAGTGGCCACAAACCACCTCAGGGAAGGGAGGAGTTGAGCTTGAAGCTTGAGAAGGCTTGAGAAACTGATTACAAAGGAAAAGTTGTTTCTGTGCAGAGGAGACGATATTGAAATTAATGCTGGAGATAGGAGAATGGCAAAAAAACTGCAGGGTAATAGCACTGAAACAAAATTCATACACATAACAGCACAAGCCCAGAAGTAGCAGATCTGATGGAGTCATTTTTTTAAGTGTTTAGGCACCTAATGAGTTACGGAGGGAGCAATATATAGATCCTAATTGTTTTTTGTGTTATGGTGATGACAGTTTTATGATCCAGCAAGTAGGAGATGTGTGGGTGAGTACAGCCACATTTTGAATTAGCTTCTACTTTTTGTACCTTCCTGTCAGTGAAATAGATTGAGGATACTAACCTGGTCCTCAGCTAACTGACTTGCAGCAGCTGGCAATGGTTTCCTTAGGAAGGTATTGGTTAGAGCACAGTTGTGGGAAGAGCCAAGAAATGAAATGAGTTTCTGCTAATGTAGAAGAATGTCAGAAACAAGAAGCGACTGATCTTGTTTCCTTGAAGTCTTGCTGAGAGCTAAAGAACCTGTGTTCGCCATGAAAAGTGGATGGTAAGTTCAGCTGAATATATGGGTTCCTCAGTTACACAGCTGTGTTTGCTGATAGCTCAAGAGGTTAACACGAGAAGGAACTAAATGCTTTGATAGGAACTTAGTGAGTTCACCTTGGAATAGGGCTTAAAGCACTGAAGGAAAACGCGTGCCGTTTGGACATTGCAGCTGTAAATCAGTGATCAGAGAGATTCGATTCAGCAGCCTGAAAATGAAAGTCTTGGGGAAAGGCATTTTATAGAGCTGTCTGCACAGGAGGAGAATTACGGCGTTAATTCTGCAGTGCCCTGGCTATATGTTGCCTGATGCTTCCTTTCCCAGAGCTGGCACTTCTCCCTGGGGAGGCCACATCTCTGCCTGGCAGGATGCACACCCAGGGCTCTGCGGCGCACCCGGCTGCCTGCCTGCTTGCCTGCTGGTGGGCCCACCACCCTCCAGACCTGTGTCCTGCACCAGGGTCACAGCAACAGAATGTCCCCTGGGCGGGGATGTGCTGCCCCTCTCCAACTTAAACATGGCTAAATCTGATGTTTTGTACTTTCTCCAGCAGAATTTGAACTACCTGACATAGTCAGTGTTGCTTCCAGAGGCAGCACCGTGCTGCTGGTGAGGAGTACAGCCCATTGAGGCTGCATGGAAGTTTTGCTTTTCCAGTGCTTCCCTCGGTTATGTCCAGGGAAGTGGTAACAAGGCTCCTTTTGCTGTACTTTGTGTTACCTTTGATTTTCAAGAGTCTTCGTGAAGGAATAATAGATAGCTGACTGGAAAGTGCTCGGTAGTTTGATGCAGGTAGGTGGGAAGGAGGAAGAGGAACACTGAAGGGTAAACGGTTTGTGTTTAAGGGGTTCCCCATTACTTGGCTTGTTTGTAAAACTATTCTCTCAAAGAGGTGGAGAGATGTGGTGCTGGTATGGGGCTTCTCTGAAGGCAAGGAGGGTGAATGGTGCTGCTCTCTGCAAAGAGAACAACTCCAGTCTTGTAAGCTTCGTCTTCTGTAAAATACAAAATCTGATGTTGAGAGTCCCTTGTTTCTTTTTGGTCTGTGGTTTTCAGATGTCTGTTCTCTCTTTTATTAAATCATGTTAATCAGAGCTGGTCTAGATTAAAATTCATACTTGGGCTGTAATGAAGTATTTGTTATTATTCATATTGTGTTGATGCTTAAGACTGTCTGGTGAGGAGTATGCCAAGAACTTTAACGTTAAATAGGGGCCAAATGTCTGTGGAAAAGGAGAGGAAGCAGACTTTACCTTAGTCAGCATTCAGCTGGTGTATATAAGAGCAGTGGTTATTGCACATGGGGAAATACAATGCCTCAGACATCCGAAATTCCTATGGGATTGAACGCCCAGGCTCTTATGAGAGCGATGGGCAGATGGAAGTAATAGCTGTGATTTTTTTTTTGATTTTTTTTTTTGGAAGCTATCTTGTGGGTGTCACCAGAGTACTTGCTTCAGTGTAAAAATTCCTAGCAAGTAAAGTGCGGATCCTGGGCAGCAATTCAGATTGCTTGCAGTGGTCAAAATGATCGAGAGAGAAGCAGAGGCTGTAGTGGCAGCAGGGAAATGTCCAGGTTCTGACCGACCGGTGTTGGTGTCTTCAGTAAGAGTGAGCTTCCTGGGGCTGGCAGTGGGGAAGCCCAGTTGTCACTTGTTTTCAGAGTATGCATCCAGAACGTGTTTAAAGATAATAGTCCTATACTGGAAGGAAGTAGGCAGAGCTCTATCCTGCAATAAGTCTTAGCATGTTGTTTATATCAAACCATATGTAATGATCTTACCAGCACGTGCAGAGGGACAGCATTATTGGCCCCTTTTTTGTTGTATGTAGGGATCCTCTATGTGTATTACCTCAATTGTTAATATTTCTTTGCTGCTGAAAATCTGTATCTTTCAACTCCTGCAAGTGACAGCTTTTGAAATACAAATGCAGAGCAGCTATTTGGAAAGTAAGACCTCTTTGCTGCTTTCTCCTTGCTGTGCTTTTGCTCTCGCCAGTGGAATACAGAGGTGGAATTTCTTCCCTGTTTTCCATCTTTCCAAATTTGTAAATTAGAAGAAAATTTGCAGCCTACCCAGTTATTTTTGTTGTTGTTCCTGCATGAGATTATGTGGATTGTGGGAGGAGCAGGGAATTACTTGTGTGTATCAAATCTCACCCGGAAAAAGCACTCTTGATGGTTCTAATTCAGTTTTTTGTTTGTTTTTAAGCAGCTCTCTTGTCCTGGGCTTTCAGTTCCAGAGTGGTTGTTGACTTCGGCTTTCTGGAGATGTCAATAGTAGTTCTCCTGGCTGCTCAAACATTGAGCTTGCATGCTACAAAGGAAGTTTAGCAGCATCACTCACCACCTTCTGCTTTGATACACTTTGCAACTGCTCTCAGCCTGCTCTCGGGTCAGGGCTCTGGGGCTGCCCTCCAGCCCCAAGGAATCCAGTGCAGCAGTTCTTGGCTGTGTGCACAGAGCTGCACTGCAGCCCGCTACAAGTGTGTGTGGCTGCACAGGAAGCCTGGTGTGCTAGTCACAGATGGCCGAGGCACAGATCTGAGCTCATGTGGGAATGTCCTGAGATAGGTGTTCTCTGCCTGCTTGTTTTGATGGGCAGGGGGCAAATGTCCTTTCTTGCAAAGGACAGCAGATCAAGCTGTGGCTGCCCAGCCATGCTTGCTGAGCAGCCAAATCAGGTCTGGTCACTTGGAGTGGGAGAGGAGCTGTCCTTCTACCACAGGTCTTTAAGCACTCAAGAAGTGCTGTGTTGAGTCTCATGCTTCTCCTCCCCTCTCCTGTCTGTGAGCAGACTGAGGGATGCTTTGCCTGGGGAGCACGGAAATGAGCTGCAGTGATGGGAGCAGGGTGGGATCTGCATGCTGGGATCATAAGCTGCAGCCCAAGTTCCAGTGCTGCTGGGAGGGGGCTCAGCCAGTGCGTGTCACTGGAGGGTATGTCCCTTGGAGAGGTGCTCGGAGAAGGAGGGATGTGTGTGAGGAGAGACCTTTGCTTGGGGGGAGGTGGGGGCTGGAAGTGGGACAGGGAGTGGGAGAATCTAGGGGACCAGCCTGGCTTCTCACCTGCTTTGGTGTGATGGGGCACGTGGGATGGTATCAGCAAGGGAAGTGGTGGGCTGGGAGGTGGAAAGAGTGGGAGCACAGCTCATCCTGCAGCCACGAGCTGGCTTCTTCCCACTGTGGATTTCAGTGATGGCCGGGGTTACCCCAGGTTGCCTCTCAGTTTACACTGTATATTTTATAAAGGATCTGGAACAGAGCAGACAGGATTTCAGCTCGTGTCTGCCTTTTCTGTGGTCACATTGAGTATTAAATTTCCGGCATTAACAATGAAGGGGGGGCAGTGGGCACCCAGATTGGGCCGGAGCTCACAGAGCCACAGCGTGAGCGTGGGGAAAGGGGCTTGGCAAGAGTCGGGTTTCTCATTCACACGGTGTAACCTGGATTTGTGTGGGGCAGAGTAGTGATTAGAATAATTCCTGTGTACGTCCAGAAGCCCTCAGTTCTAGAGCATTTGCCCTGATCAGCAAATGGTGGAAATATTTCCAGGTGTCCCTCAAGTGAAGGGTGGGATGCTAAAGTCCCTGGCAATGTTTGGGGCAGGCAGAGCTGCCAGAATTCCTTGTAAGAAGGGCCCAGTGCAAGAGCTGGTGGTGGCTGTTGTTGCTCCTTCTGGAGCATAGTGTGGAAACTTCACAGTCTTAAAACTGAGTCTTTCTCTGGATGGTACTAAAGACATCACCACCAGAGAGGACCCATCCATGGATCATGAAGAAATTTCTGGAGATTGTATATATTCTTTCTTCTTCCAGCCTCCATGACATGTTGGGTTATTAACACGACTGTTTTCAAGAGAGGTCAGTGGCAACTTTGTCCCCTTCCACTCCCCTGAGCAATTTTATTTTTTCTGATCCCATAAACCGGGTGATTTTTAAGAGGAGAGCACGCTAATGTAAAATGAAATCTCTCTCCACTTTGCCATCTTTGAGCACCATCTGTCTGCCACGTGACCCTTAAAACCAAGGTGTCTTTCCCCTTTTGTTAATTCCTGCCTGTCACCTGTTCTAGTATTTCAGGTATGGTGGCTTTTTCCCTGTTGTTTTTTTTTTTGTTGTTCCCTCCTTTCCTCCGGGGCCCTGTGAGCTGGGCTGATTGCAGGTTCCTTTTTTACTTTCGTAGATTGACTATCTACTTAAATATCGCTGCGTACTGCTCTTGTGGCTGCTCAAGCATTCTGGTGTGGCTGTATGATTTCTGGAGAGCAGTGGCAGAACACTTCTGAAGAAAGGGACTGGCAGCATGTTGGAAATGAACATTTTCAGCACTGAGAGTTGCTGAAGAACAATGGAGCATAGATGGAACCTTCTGGGGAAACTCAGTCTTTAGTTGTAAGATTTTGTTTCCTCGTAGCTTTTTCTATCTGTTCTCCCCAGTTCATTTTTTCTTTATGTTTTCATTTTTGAGCTTATTTTGAATGTTCAGTTTTCTGACATGTCAATTAAAAGTAATTTTAGACATCTGTAATGCTTTTACCGCAAATGTAAGTTTAGTGGTACTGCTTTATCCTCCTTCCCTCCCAGCTGGCACTGCAGAATCCTTGTTGCTCTCACCTTTCAGGTGAGCAGATGAGGGAAGCTTGTGGTTGTGCAAGTGGTGAATTCCTGACAACCCTGAGAATAGTTGAGGGATGTCAGGAGAGCCGGTTAATGTCTGTTGCCTGTCAGGAAAGGAGGAGATAACCATGGCTCTGCTCTGTGTGTCGGAGCCTGATTTGCCAGGTTCTGGCAGAGGCAAAGAGGAGAATTCCCCATCTCTGAGATGAGTGAATATGATGACCTTTCAGAGAATGCATGTATGCATATAGACTCATATAAGCGCTGTACTCTCAGCACTTTTGTGTTATGTTCTTGAGGGCGTGAGTTACACATCTCTCGGCAGCAGTGAGCTGCTGTTCTGGTGCTTCCATCCAGTTTTCCTGTCCTGAGCTCGCCATGCTCTGGGCTCTCCTGTTGTTCCCGTGGCCGGGGTTTCCTCAGCAGTGACACTGGGATAAGGCTGGGCTTCTGTCCTGCTGCTAAGAAAGGTGCTAGCCAACCTTTCCTCTGTGCTGGAAGCCAGAGCTGGTTAGCTGTTAAACACAAGCTCCTTTTCCCTGGGGTACCCAAGGTACCATCTCCTGACGCACTGTTAATGTGCTTCTGTCAGAGTCCCAGAAGCTGCTGAGCGCAGTGCTGGAGAAGAGAGCAGCCACTGTGGGAATGAAGACCAAGTTAATGTAAAAGAAAAACACAGGCAATGCCAACACCTCTCTGGGGAAGGAAGGTGCCCGCAGAGATGAGGCTGGGAGCAGGCACGGCTCTGGCAGGCCAGCGGGACCATACAGGTTGGCGGTGGGACCTGGGAGCTGCCGTGCCTGCTGGGCAGTGCTGCTGCCTTATCTCTGTGGGCTGTTGCCATGATGACTGTGGCAAACAGGGACTGAAAAATTTACCAGATGCGTGTGAGCCAAAGAATTAAACTTTCTCATAGGCGGGAAGGGAGGGAGGAGGGCGGGTGATGATGTATTAACGAAGGACAGCATCCTAGTGAGAAATACCAGGCTCACTATCCGTTAGCCACCGGAATGGTGGGGGGGTGAGGAGGGACATTCCTCCTGCTGTCTGTGCCCAGGAGTGTTCAGACCCAGCAATGGGTACTGCTGGAGAGGGGGGTGAACGCGTCCTGTTTTTCCTGGTAGGATTTGCATTAGTTGGGTAGCTGAGAAGTAAGAAGTGGGAAGAGTGTCCATTTCTTATATCAGTCTCTTCTTTTGTTCCTTATACCCACAAATAACTCTTGCCTGCCTTGTTCTTGGAGCTTTTCCATGTTGGTGTTAGTGCAAATCCCTGAGTTTTGTTGTTGCCTGCAGGTTTCAGGCTATTGAATGTGAACCCATCCAGCCTGCATGGGTGGTATTGGTAGTGCAAGGCTGCTGCCATTGAAAGTGTCTGATGCAAAATTGTGTCAGCACCATTAGTGCTCGTGCTGGTCTTGACCCTGTGTGCTGCTGTTGTCTGTGCTGGTTGGCTGCTATGTGGACTGACCCAGAGTACGTTAGGGGCTGGCTGGGGAGCAAGGAGCTGATGATGGGAGTGTCTGTTCTCAGTGCCCACATCTCAGTGCACCATCGCTCAGAAGGTGGTGTCACGTGGCATTGCTATGAGCTTACAGGGTGCCATTCTGCAGTTTGCTTTGGGAGAGACAAACCTCATCTTGCCCAGCAAAACTCTGTCCAACAGTACACACGTTAGCTTAAAATGTTTGCCTAAAGACTTAGCAAGATAGAATTATGGTAATTAAAACTAGTCTCTCTCTAGAAGGGCTTCTTCAACTTACCTAAAAACGTTTATTTATGAAATGAGAAATTAATATATATGGAAATCAGTTGTGTATGTCTTTCCCACCAGCCCAACTGCCAGTGAACTTTTCAGTTCTCGTGAGTAAGGGCTGCAAATGAGAACAAGGATATTAAGGCACCTAAGCCAGGTTCTGAAGTTTGTAGAAAGGATTCTTTTCCCTCCCCTCACTTTCAGCTCGCTTGTAGGCAATTAACTGGGGTAGGCTGCAGCTTGTCTGCTGGGGTAGCAGTATCTGGAGGTGCTTTATCTTCTGCTCTGCAGTGTCACTTGCAGTCAGCCAGTTGATGTGGACTAGCAAGGAGGGGTTTTTCTCAATGCCAGGGAAGAAGTGAGAAAAGTGGTATGACGCTGCAGCCCAAAATCTGAGGTGAAAAAGGGGGATAAGAGCTAGCAATCCTTAAAGGCACCTTTCTTTCCTTTCCTTGAGCATCAAGTAGTGCAGCAGGCAAGTTTTACCATGAGTTCTCTTCAAGGAGGTTATTTTCTGAAGCTGTTGCTTTGCTCCAGATGTGCCTTAAGTCCCAGAGGGGCTTACAGTTGGGCTCGCTGCTGGGTGAGGGTCTCCTTAACTGTGCAGCAGAATGTAGCTGGTGTGTGAAGCTCCTGCTTCTCCAGGATGTGTGTGTTGAGCCTGCAGGTGTGCTTACTGCTAGAAGCCTACTTTCAGGGGCCTGCCTTGAGATTTGACTTGAGAGGGGGATAGTCCAGTGCTTTCTCTGGGCCACACTCATTAGATGCACATTTCAAATAACATGAGTGCCCTGGAAGCTTTTGCAGGGAAAACAGCTCGTTAAATCTCTTCTTGTATTGGTCTCCAGTGCTTGCCAAATACACTTAGCATTTCTACTGTAGTGGAGCAGCTGTCATTCTGAAAATGTGTATCTTGTTTTTTCCACTCCCCTTGTATCAGAGCATATAACATTTCACGGGTGATGGGCCAAGAAATCACCCATGTTGGCTGAAGAAAAAAATAGATGTGGAAGAAGGAAGTTGTGTTCATTGCTGCCCGTAGCTCATCTGTGCGGTGCCCAGAGAGGTGGTATGGTGTTAAGTTTAGTTTTGCCTGCCTCGGGCCTCTCCATGTAAGCTTTGGATATCAAATGTCCTCTGTTGAGATTGTGTCGGAGAGATTAGAAGTGTTAAAGTTGCGCAGCTTTGGTTTATAAGCAGTGCCAATGCAGGGACAAAGCTGGTGCATGATGGATGTGCTTCTTTAGTGCAAGTCAAAGCAGTGATTCATAGATCTCGTGTTACTTTAAATATTCCTGATTTTTGGACTGCAGGCTTGAGAAGTGGCTTCCAGCTCTGCCCATTTTGGTCTGATTTGAATGTCATCTGGGCTAGAATCTGCCAGCTCTGCAGATTAGGATATTGTGTTGTGCCTACTGCTTGTTAGGAAGTCGTCCGGCTGAAAATTTTCGGTGTTGCCTGATCAGTGCTGAGCAATGATCCACTGTCATCTCTGTGTGTGTCTGAATTAGCCCTGCACTTAGCGTGGATGGTGCAGGGGAGCAAAGTGCTGCTTAGCTTGTCCTCCGTGTGAAAGCACTTCGACAGCAGCAGACAGGGAGCCTCGTGGCGTGCCTCTCTTGTGCAGACAGTGAAGCCCAGCATCAGAGATGTGAAAAAAAGAGGAGCAAGGTGGTTTGCTTTCTTGATAACCATTATCAAATATTGCTGACAAGTGCAGGTGGCTCTGGCTGCTGCTAGCAGTTGCTGCAGCACTGGTTACCCAGCTTTAAGGAAGCGCATTATGCCGTGTTAACTCCTTGTGGCTGTGCACGCTCTGCATCTTCACAGTTCTGAGGCTGAGCTGCAAAAGGCTTCCCTGCCACCACCTCACAAATGGTCAACAAGTTCCTTGGCTCTCATGGGCTTTTCAGCCTGCTCATCTCCCTGATGAAGTATGAACCATTAACTGGAGGTTTTTCTTATGTGAAAAATGGAGAGAACTTCCTTGTGTTGAAAACGCGACTCAGATCTCACCTATCTCACCTGGAGGGGCAGTGGGGAATGAAATGGGAATGGTGAAATCTCCAGCTCCATTGAGCCAGAGGAATTTATACTCTTCCTACCGCATCTCTGGATTCCTGGATCCTGCAGTGCAGTGAATTGGCACTGCTAGGACCTCCCTGCCGCATGCTCGCCTTGCCTGCCCACCGGCTGCTCCATCTGAGCCCACCGGCACCTGATGGGAGTAGTGATGGGGAGAAGGAAGGAGCTCCTGCCCAGGGCTGAGCTCCCTCAGTGGGATTCTTCTGTGCCCAGCTGTGTGCTTCAGGACCCTCTATATGCAGTTGAATTGAGGTGGGCAGGCTGGAGCTCTTCCTGGGGTCAGTCACCATCCGTGTGCCGAAGGGTCTGTCTGTGTGGCCACAGCACTTCGGAGCAGCTCCGTGCCCTCCTGCCTCTCTCACTTCGTGTCCACTTTAAGAGGGTTCATCTGCAATGCAGCTGTTAGCAGGGAAGTTCTGTAAATCAAGAGGGAGTGAGTGCGAGCCAGCCCTCTGCCTGCAGTAGTGGCTGGGTCCTCAGCACAGCCTGGGCAGACTTGCTCACAAAGGCTTCTGCAGGAGGAGGAGGAAGGGGCAGCAGCACGGTGCAGATGGTCACTGCCCCCCCCCCACCCCCTCCTTGCGTGTCTGTGCCTGCACCTGGTGCTCAGCAGCTGGAAAAGCACAATGGGCAGCAGCCTCGGAACTGGAAAATCCTGTCGTGCTTTTCCCTTCCTTGCTTCTCCCTTCCTTGCTTCTCTGTCGTCTCACCAGGTGTTTGCTTAGGGCCGTTCCTGTCAGGATGCCTTCGTTGCACACTCACTTCTTACACAGGATGTCCTGTTACAATTCAAAGCCAGCGATCTTCAACACATGACTCAGAGAGTCGCAGAGGCCTCATCAGCCATGGCTGTGTAGCTATTTAGTGCCTCACTGCCTGGCATCACAGCCCTGCTCACTGGAGGAAGAGTAGGAAGAGCAGGGAAGGGCTGCTTGTGGCCCCGTTGTGACTGGGAGCTCTCGTGGGATTGCTTATGGTTCTTGGCCATACATTTCTGAGGATGTTCTGGTAGAGAAAAGCCCTCTGTTTTCTGCAGCGAGGTAGCTGGGAAGCAGGAAACCCTCACAGGGACCTGCAGGGCTGGAGCTGGGAACAGTACCCATGTCCTTCTGCAAAGGCAGCAGCTGTGGGAGAGCACTCCTGCTTCTGCTGGTGCTGAACAGGCAAGATTACCTCCTTTGCTGCACGTTCAAGTAATCTGGGCAGACTTTGCTATGGAATTCAATCTCAATTTCTCTATTACCACTTTGGAAAGTCATCGGTGATGCAGGAGAAACAGTTGTGTAATTCACCACCTGCTTTTTCTCCTCTGTTTTCCTTCTCTCCTGTTTGTCTGGGCATTCGTTGTCCCTCTTGCAATAACTGAATTGTGCGAACCATGTATAAGCAGTGTTCCCTCCCCTTTTGCCGGGGGACTGGCTGACTTGTTGTAAGAAGTTATTTTTAGGGTTTGCTTCCTGGGATATTCTACCCGTGGCCAGTTATGGTGATGAAAATGTCACTGAGACGTATAAAGGACTCCCAACTCATTGCTAGCATGCCTGATCTCTCTGTTATAATGGTGCTCATGGGAGACGAGAGTCCCTTCCCACTGCATCACCTGTGATTAGGGAGACAGTCACAATGACTCTGCAGCGCGACTCCCTGTGAAAAGAACACCGAGCTTCCACCCTAAGTGTTGTGCTGAAACTGAATTGGCGCAGGAGAGGGGAAAAAAAGAGAGAAAGGGGGGAAAAATAAAAGGAGATAGGAAATAAAGGCTTATCTTGGGTGCACTGGAGTTTTTCTGCCTTATCCTTCTTTCTACATGGGGATGTCAATGCTGCAGAGCTGTTTGTCACTACACAGAGCTGTCCCTAACAGGCCATTTGCTCCTTGTACTGGATGTATTGGATTGCACTGAGTTGCTGCCAAAAGCCTAGGCAGACCAGAGCAGGAGGTTTGTGCTTTTTCTTTTTACACGCCTCTGCTGCCTCCCACCCCAGATCTGCTGCCTGAGCACCTGAGAACAGTTGATCTTTATGGCAGCTATCTCCAGCTCGCACAGCATGAGTGCAGTACAGGAACATTGCAGAGCTGAACGAGGCCACGGGCTGTCAGTGCATGTTCTCTGGTGCCAGTATTGGTTTAAGGAGCGCCTGCCTCTTTTTCTTGGGCTGTTGTTCCCTTCTCGCTATCACAGCTGGCCCCATTCCTTTTCTTTCCTTTTCTTCACATCAGGGAATGAAACTCAGAAGAGCCCTTCTAAAGGGAGTTACTGAGGTTTTGGGGTTGAAAAAGCACTGGGTTTCCAGACAGGTTTCAGGGGAAGAGATTGCCTGTGTGTGGCTCCTGAGGCTGGAGTCACTGCTTAGAAGAGTGCATGCATGCGCTGTGTCAGAGCTGCGCTGTGTGGATGGGATCTGGGGATGGGATCTGCGTCACCCTCCTGGCAGAGGCTGTGAGGAGCAGAGCCTGGAGCAGCTTTGGATAGAGGCAGCAGGGAGCTGTAGCTTGGTTTTCAGGCCTAGTGCCATTGGAGCACAGTAAAGGACAGTGGCCTCGCCTTGGCAGTGGTGCCGTATTGGGGCCACGCGGGGCACTGCCAGCTGCAGCGAGGGGCAAGGGGCTGTGGGAGGGCTGGGGGACAGTGCCCCTAGCTAGATCGTGTCCTCAGGGCTAGCAGTGCTTACAGAGCACTCTCTGTGTGTTTTTTTTAAGTGTTCCTTATATTCAAACTTGCTTTACTGAATGCTAACTTTTTCTGCTACAGTCATTTTGCTAGTCTGTTTCTTGGCAATAGCTTAACGTACTTGTGCATGGTACAGACAGGATCAAGTTTTTAGACTCTTCCAGGGCCACGGGCAGCTGCAGTGTCTTTTTGTTTCCCTCTTCTCCATGCTCTTGACTGTTGAGTGGACTTGTGGTGACATGTGGTGCGTGTTGCCCTTCTGTATAGAAGTGTTTTGGTGGTTCTGCTATATGTGATGTTGGATGGGACACATCTGCATTTCAAGTCCTCTCTCTGTGTGGTTTCTTGGTAGCTCTGTACTTACAGCTTTCTCTGCTTAGTTTAAAGTTATCCCAGTATTGCAAAGGGAACTTGCTCTTAAAATAGATGGCTTGGCCTTTTTTTTTTTCTTCTTAATTATTCTAATCCCCTGAAACTTGGTTTTTCATCTCACTGTCAGAAGAGCCTATTTTGACAGGTATTATGTCTTAGAGAGGAGTCATTCAGCACTTGGGTGTGGAGCCATTCACCTATGCCCCCAAGAAGACATTGTGTTTAGTTGGTTCCTGGAGTGCCTGATACCAGAATCAAGGCAGGGTTTCCAGCATTTCTCCCTCTCTCAACTGGTTGGAATAGCTGGAAAAGTGGTGAATACTGACATGTGTGGACACAGGTCCTACCACCACATCTCGTGCAGTGAAGAAAGGCTTTCTGCTTAATTCCAGTGTTAGGAACGCATAGAGATTCTGTGCTTTCATTTCTTTCCCTAGCTTCATTATTTGGGTTCAAACCACATTTCCTTGACTTATTCAAGAGAAATCCCCCTGTTTGATGACCAGTGATATGTATAGCATTTTATTTGAGACGCTGTGATGTCACATTGTGATGGAAGACTGGGGGCTGGATGCTGTAGCTTTCCAGTCTTGGACAGCCCTGACAGTGACTTCTGAACGTTCATGTGTCAAGGTTGTATGAGAAGGAGCTTGCATAACTCCTCCTGCCTGGAATCCCTATGGATTCAGTTCTTGCCTTGTTAAAGGTGGAGGTGGAATGCATGGGTGGGGTTTTTCCAAGTTTTTGTTAGGGATTTGCTCACTTTTGGAAAGGAATGGATATTTAGTCCTGCTCTCTAGGGGACTGATTTCCACTTCTGCCTCCACTGTCCTCCCAGTAGGCTGTTCACTATGTTTTGCTCCTCTGTACCACAAGACTGCTATGTGTACCCTGAGACCACTACGAAAGCAGTGTTTTTTTTTTTGTTGTTTTGTTTTTGTTTGTTTTTACTTTAGCCACATACCCTCAGTCTTGCTATGCTGTTTCCCTCACCATCTACCTAACAAATCAATAGCCTTTATTCTTTCATTGAGCAATTTGGCATCTGATGTCCTCTGCCTTCCCAGTCCCACTATTGGGCAGGCAAGTGTTTTACACTTGGACAAACCAGGAGATGTAAATTTTAAGGTGCTTACCAGTGCACTTGGACTCTTTTCCTAACTTGTTAAAAATTATTGCCAGGTCTTATTCTTTGCTGTAATGGCAACGTGGAAAGCATAGGTAGAAAAAGGACTGTGGGCATTTTGGAGGAAACAATGTGAGCTAAAACATATGGTATTAACCAGAGTCCTCTAGTTCAATGGGCATGTTAATAATGTTTTTGCATATTCCCTGTACCGATTTTCCCTTTGATTTGCTTATTGCTTATGAAGTACTGTGCTGAAATACACAGTGTTTGCCATGCTGTGTCTGTGAGCTTGGACTCGCTACTGTTCTGTTATTTTTCCAAGTGATAAGAGGGAGTTTGAAGACTAGAGGTAAGTGCAATTTGTACAGAAGGCTTTTTTTATAGGTGACAGTGAACAGGATGCTTTTGTTAAGACTAATCATAACAAGTGAAAGGAATCACCTGGATAGAAAACGTTAGTGGTGAGTGTTGGTCACAGCTGCAGGAACTGGGGCGGTAACAGCTGCAGTGAGTTGCTCTTTGGAAGGGGTGAAAATGAGATAGCAAAAATGAGAACTTGGATCTCAAAGATCTAAAGGAGTTGCACTGCCAAGAAATGTATAATTTGTAACTAAAATCAGCAGCTTCACTTGAGAGTGAAAATAAAAGCGATCTTAGGATGAAAATTCAGATAAATTCTAAAATTGGCTTCGTTTAAGGATCTAAGTAATTGGGCCAGTTGTGAAAATTTAGATTATGGGATGCTGTCAGGAAATAGTTCCCTTTCTCTGCTTGCTGTGTCTCTAGCTAAACCGATCAGCATGTTAGTACAATGGCTTCCTACCTCCTGGAGAACTTGGAAATATTGGCCTTAATGTATGGCTTGAAGCCTTTCCAACAGAAACAGCTGTAGATGTACAAGGTACACTGCTGCAAGCCCTCTTGATCATATGATAGTGTCAAGCTAGTATGAAGTCTTCAAGAATGTAACATCCTTTGCCACCCAGGGAGTGGACGGGTTTAAGAAGATTACAGTTAGCTTGTCAGAAGGAATAATTAGAAGTTACGGGACACAGCTGAAGAGCTGTCATTAATTGAATGCTGGTTCTGAGTAGGGAATAAAAAATGGGAGGGAATGTCCAGAAATCTATTCTGTACTTAATAATGTATGTGCCAGGGATACTGCTCCCGTGTGAACCAGCAGGATTCAAGCTGTCTTTAGCGGGCAGTTAGAAAGCATGCTGCAGGGCTGCGGGAAGGAGTATCCGTGTGAGGGGGAGCTGAGGGAAAAGGAAAATCCTAGGGAGGGGTGGAGTGTGATAAAGGTTAATTAAAGTGTGCTGTGGAAACTTGTTAGATGTTCTTGTGTGCCCTTTCCATAATAAGAGACAAATTTGGTTATGCAACAAATTGAAAATTTATCTTTTCAATAATTCATTTCAAACTTGCTGCCTTGAGACACATATCACAGATTGAAAAAAGGGATGAGGAACTTCTGTGTAATTAAAGTCAGCATATGTGAAAAGGAATTCGTTTTAGAAAGTGAAGGCTTACGGTCCTATTTCTTCAGGTTATTTATGTTTGGCACTGGGAGATTAATCCTTTTTCTCCTTTATATGAGGTGACTGGGGCAGTCCTGAAACAAACACAGATTGCTGTCTCCTGTATTTGCAATTGCTCCATCCTCCATTTCAGGGAAGAATACAAGATTTCCCCTGCCTCATGCTTCCCTCCGAAGAGCCTTTCCTAGCACCGCAACAGGAGAGTGGAGGATGAGGGATGGAGGTTGGGCTCCAGCATCGACAGCGATCTCTGCTATGGCTTGATAGGAAAAAAATAAAAATAAAAGAAGGACATTCAGTCAGGAGCCTTTTTTGGTTGGTCTTTTCTGCCATCTGGCTGTCCTAATGTTCCAGCATGTTGTAAGCTGAATTGATTCTCTTCTACCTGAATTAGCAGGTTTCAGCCACTGCTGGTTAGGGAATGCGAGACAAAATGAATTAGTGGTCTGGCAACGAGGAGTATTTAATTTAACAGCTCTGAGAACTGACCGTTGTGGCTTGACTTTCCTCGCTTTTGGAAACTGTGTCCATCTTCACTTTAATGTTAGCTTTTCCTTCGTCTTTAGTTTGAGTGGGTGATTGAACTAGATGATCACTAGAGGTTCCTTCCAGTCTCGACCATTCTGGGATTCTGTGAAAATATAATGCTACTGAGGACTAATGCTGGCATGTAGACCTATGCTAGCACTATTGCACATGAGTTTTTGGCCTCTAAGACTCAAAATTTCAGTGGGACTGTAGGGATTTGGGTTTTGTTGTTGTTGTTTTGTTTTTGTTGTTGTTTTCTTTTTTTCTTTTTTTCCCCTATAGTAAGGGGAGTAGAGAGAAGATGTTAAAGGGAAGGCTTCAAGAACGTAGCATCCTATGATGCTAATTTTAGAAGCTACATAGCACAGATCTCAGTAAGAGAGTTAGAAAGTAAGTTTTGGTTGTTTGTTGTTTTTTTTTTTTCACTTTTGTAATTGGTAGGAAAGCTAATATTTATGCTGTAGAGGAGGACATGAAGCACAGTCCTGTGGGTTGCCGAGATGTGGCAAGTACTTGGAAACAACTTCTTACACTGGAGATCCAAACGTTGTTCCACTTCTCTCTGGGGGTGTTATGCTGGCTGTCTCCAAACAAACAGGGCTTCTGCTCAGGGCTAGAAGTTCAGGTTAAGTATTTGAATTGAAAGCATGAAGAGTGTAATTTCATACCTTCTCTGTGGCAAATGATATTACAAGTTATTAGCCAATTCAGTGCACAAGTCTTAGGAATGTAAATGATGAACATAACTGAAAGCCCCGGCGATTCCACAGTTTTTGTGAAAACATGGGAACAAATCAGACAAGGGCTTCTCCGAGAGTGAGTTTGAAGTGCTGTCCAGGCTGACTGTGCCAGGAAGAAGCATGCCAGCTTCTGCACTCAGTGGCACGGCAGCTTTGTAGAATTGAGAGGCATGTCCAGCCGTCCTTTGACACCTCCAGGAGCACACACCGTGCCAGGCTGTCGGCCGGAGGGAGTTCACACTCCAGAGTCTGGCTGCCTGGGGGAAGGGGAATGTTTGTTTGCTTGCTCCTTGGAGTCGCCTGTGTGCCTCTAATTTAAGGATGTGATTGCATATTGAACGTAACTGTAAAATCCGTGATATGATTGCTGACCCCCTAAAAGCTCTGAAAGTTTGTCTCAAGTGAAAAAGAAGAGGTTTCTGGTTTCCTAGTGCTGTGTTTTAAAACCAAGTGCTTATTTTCAAGGCATGAAGTATACCTCAATTGCAAACTGGGGATCTTAAAGCCATCCCTCTCTTAAATGGTCAGTTCATTTGGAATAACTGTGAACCCAAATGAAGGGCAAATAGCACTTGGTTGTGAATTATCAGTGTTCATGGAAAGGCAAACTCTGTTTCCTTCCCTCCTGCCCTTGCCACAATGAGAGCATTGCTTTTGTGCAACGTAAACTGCATTTAGGAATGGTCTTGTGCTTAAGAGCCTTTTATTAATGAGGCCTATTAACAATAATGAAAAATGGCAGCCTGAAAGTGCAGAGCTAGCCAGAAAAATGATTGTCCCAGAATGACAGGATGGCTGCGTACTCTTTCTTGGCTTATTTGATTTGGAGCAGGGGGAGGAGTGTGGGCTTGGCCCTGAAGGGAACTGTTCTCCTGCTGGGGACTGGTGGGGCTGGGGCTCCCCATGCCACATCTTCCTGGGCTGAGCCCCACCAAGCCCATGGCAGGCCTTTGCTTTCCCAAGGCTCGGCAGGGTGAGCAGTGGCAGGACCCAGCTTCACATCTGTTAGAAGGAGCAACTCTGACTCAGCAGCACAGAGCAGTTGTGTGGAGTAGGAAAGTGACTTTTTCACGTAATTATTCATCTGGCTATGTTTGTGTTGTAGTGTGTTGCCACCTCCGCATCGTGTGTTGTTTTAGTTGGGAAGGATATGTGTTGCTTTTCATTGCATGAATAATTCTGCTTAGGGAAAGAGGATCCTTGGCAGTGACTATATTAGATTAAAAATGTGAAAAAATGTTCCCACTGCATTCCTGCTTAGGAGATGACACAAGAAGACTGCTTCAATGTTGCCTATTCATGTGAATAAACAGCCAGGCATTACAGGGACAGTCTGCAGAAGTGGAAGCTCCCTTTATCTCCCTGCCTTTGCATCCTCCAACTCCGTGCTATACCCACATGTCCACGCTAGTAATTTCCTTTTGAGACAGAACAGCCTGCCATGGCACACTGCCGGCTTGGAATAGCTTCCCCTGATATGGGACCAGCTTGCCTGCCCTCACTGAAAAGGATTTCTCTGCTTGTTCTCTTACTCCTGTTTGTGCTACGTTCTTCTTAAGAAATAGTTTGAGGAGTTATAGGGATTCTGTGCCTTGGGAGGATTTTCGTGGTGTGGCAGGGTTTTAGGGCAGACAGGAGATCATTTCATATCAAGATGATGATTCTTCTCTTCTGGAGGCAGCATTGTTTGCTGGAGAAGGCTGGAAGGAGATGATTTCTTGGCTCCATGAGTGTCCAACCTTTTGGCTTGCCTGGACCTCACTGAATGAAGGGGCATTGTCTTGGGCCGATGTTTTGGCTGTTGCTGAGTGATGAGTGCACACCTGGGGCTGGGCTGGGCCTCTGAGTAGGGAACAGCTGCTACCATGATAGCACATAGGGTAGGGCTAATTACTAGCTGTGCTGGGCCACATGCAGGTCACAGGTTGGACGTGCCTGCTCTAAACTATGGCTGCTACCTCAAGCTGAAGTATCAGACACTTCAATATTTTAAATAGATTTCACCTTCCAGTAAGCCACCTCTTAACTGTACTCTTCAGCAGGACCCAGTGCTTGCAGCTCAGTAGGCTTGACTGGGCAGCACAGTGGTACTTCCTCTGTCTCATCTGTGGTGCTGAGGAGAAGGGTGGCACTGTCTGCTCCTGAAACGTATTCTGTGCTGCAGGGAAGGCATTTCAAGCCACTTTGCCCTTGGCTCTAGCAGCTGCATCTTTCACATGGAGGGGTAGCTCACCTACCCTTCACACAAGATGGGGTCTGCATGCTTGCAGCCCAGCCCTCCAGCCCTACTGTGGGGACAGCCAAGCACTCCGTAGGAGCATGAAGCTGCTTGAAGGGTGCCTGGGCCCATGGCTGAGTTGGTTGTGTGGGGAGTTCAGAAACTGACAGATGCTGAAGGCATGCAGGAGGATTAGTAGCAGGCTGGGTTAAAGCAGAGATGAGACTGATGCTGTGCACCAAGGTGCCATGTCCTTGGTGGAGTTGGGAGCAGGCTGCCTGTGAGGCTGTCAGTGCTGCTGCAGGGTGAGAGGAGAAATCAACTCTTGGTGCAACACATTTTGTAGTCTGGCTGCCAAAAGCACTGAATGATGCCAGCTTTGTGCAAGTGCCGTTTGGCTGGATTTTATATTCCAGGTCTCACTTTCCTGCTGTACATTGCCACAAGGCCAAGATTGGTGAGTTGGACCCAGAAGAGTTTGCTTCACCTGCTGTATTTGAAAAGATTGGGCTTTCTTTACTGAAAAATTCAAATTGCAAATGCTCCCCTAAGCTTTAATATTAGTAAGGGAGGAGAAAGCAATTGTAAAACTGAACGTGGTAATGCGTGTACTAACACTCAAACCTGGCAATTGCCACTTGCTCTCTTCAGTTCCTCTGTTCACAGGTGGATGCACTGAGCATCCGTGCTCCTCCTGAGTGTAATTTGTCTGGCATACGCGGTATTGCTAAAAAGTCAAGTTTGTGGGTATCCTTTGGAATATTTCATTCCATGTTCTATAATCACGTCTATGATGTGTCACTGCCAGTTTGCATGTACATTAATTTTGCTGTTTTTTAAACTTCCTAGTTTTTTGTAAAACATTTTCTTGGGGGGGGGGGGGGGGCGGGAAGAGCATAGAATTTAAGTTTTATTGCTTTTTAGATTTTATTTTAGATGTGTTATGCCTACAGGGTCTAATGAAATGTTTTCTTTCCTCTGCCTCTTCATTGACTTGGTCATTCAGTGCTGCAGCCCAGAATTCTTTTACTCACACCCGTGGTTGGCTGTGTTGGCATGAAGCAAGCAAATGCGTTCAGGTGTTTTCACCTTTGGTGTTAAATCTGGACAGAAATCCCCAGTATCCCCTCGTCTTATTTCTTCTTTTTTCCCATTTTGTCTGTCTCCATTCCTAGTTCAGGAGTAGCTGAAGTCTGAGCAAAGCACATCAGATTGTTGGGTGGGCAATATCTGTTAGAAGACAAAGAGTATTACTGAGCCTCAACTTCTTTAAGAGCAGACCATCTTGAGCTTTCACTTGTGTTTCTGCAGAGCGGGCTACTCCCCTTATCTCATTACTGGTTCTGTTAGGCTAAACTTAAAGCATTGAAAATGCAGTGCTATAAAATGTCATAGGAAATGTGAGGTGTTCTTTTGGAGCTTGTACTGAGAATCTGGATCTGTATTTTAGTTGAAGGGCATTTCAAATTGTTCTTTTTGATGCTTAGTCATGACTTGTCTATATGCTATCATGCATTTTCTACTTGATAAATAGTGACTTTAACAATTTATTTGCTGACTAGAAGTTCTTTTCTATTACATATGTGTGAAATATTTGCCAGTAAGCTATCAAGTTTTGGGTCATTCTTGTCTTTACTGAGGTAGATTAGAAATGGTTTAATGATTTCCTCAGAGCTTTACTAAGCAGACCCCCATGAAGTACAGGAGGAGCAAATATTTTATTTATGTAATAAGATCTTATGCTAAGATTTCTCAAGGTACGTTACCAGCTAACAGGACCACTGAAATGTGCTCATAGGGTGGGAATCACAGAACAAGGGTGTTTCTCAAATTGGGGTTGAACCTGTGGGATCCTATTCACTTACTTGGATGTGAAGAAGGCAGTTAATGTGTTAGGAATATGATGCTCTAGCATGTGCTCAGAAGAAATAATAAAGATGCCTTTTGGGGGTTTTGTTGCTCTTTTAGTAGTGTGAGAAACAAAGGGGAACAGCTAGGTTTAACTTATGCTGATGAACACAGGAAGATGTAGAATAAATATCTGAGGTTTTTACTGGGATATACTTCTGCCTAAATATGACTCATTGTTTCTTTTGCCCAAATTATATTCCCGAGAGCATCTGATCACTGCAGAGGTACAAACTGAGTTTGGTCAGTGGCTAAGACTCGAGGATGCATCTTAGTACGATAAAGGCAAGTCACTGAAGAGATTCTCTCTCAGAATAGCTGCCTTGGACAGGGTGAAACAGATTTAAACTTGACAGCAAGCAGGCAACACTGGAAAAGCACCACAGAGCAGCAGGTATTTGGTTTTTTGAGACACACTGACCTCTGCCTCCTCAGACTGCCTAGAGTGATCTCTCCCAGCTTCTCCTACACGAGGACCTTGCTTGTTTAATGAAACAGAACAGCCTTCTCAGAACCCTGTCTGACAGTCTTTCCCTGATAACCTGGGTGTTCTTCTCTGGGTTGAACGCTTGCAAAGTCTTCACTGTGCAACAGATTAGAGAGGACAAAACTGGTTTATCTTGGTCCACGATAGTGCACATTGCCTTTGGCATGATGCTGATGCAGTGCTTCCTGTCAGCCTCTGTTCTTGCTGTTGTCTCCTGGTTCTCCTTTCTGAAACTCTAGCCTCCCATATCTACTATGACAGTTTGATCATTGGTTTCCCCAGACCTCTCTTCACCTTATTTGTTCCTCTGGTGCAATCCCTGCAATTTATTTTTCTTTGTGTGTAGAGATATATATATGCAATAATAAAAGTTTTTCCCGTAAGCAGGCAGTGATGAGTTTTTCTAGATCTGCTACTCACTGCATGGTTTTACTCTGAAAGCTTCCATTTCTCTAGTCGTGGATTCAAGTTTGCTATTATCTTATAGTTTGCTATACTTGAATAATTCTTGATGTGTAGTCTCCATTTGATCCTTGTAGGGCAATTTGGGAGCTTTAACAGTCTCTGTTTTCAACTTCAGATGACACAAATTTGTCTGTGCTTGCTGGCTTCCTCACCAGCTAGAACAATAAAGAGAATTACTCTGCATGATCGTAGGAGATGCTACTTGCTGTGTCCAGGAACAGGGGTGCTCTGGTTTAGTCTACATCTGTTAAAAGAGGAGTAGACAGCCTGACAGATATCAGACATTGTGGTGATGTCTTTGGTTCTGCTTGTCAGCAGCCAACAGCATAATTTCTTTTTGGGAAATTGGTATGTACCACTAGCTGCTGAATAGCCTGTCTCTAAAGCAAGGCTGTCCCAGTAGCAGTGCCATATTTACATTACTCTAATCCAGATCTCCTGTGATCTTTTGGTATTATGTTATTGGGTTTTGATTCTTCCTTCTTTTAGCTGCAGAATCTACGGCTGCCCAAGTTGCAGCACTGGCCGTACTGCTGACTCCTTGGGATTTTCAAATAAATTATTCTCATTCTTCTTTTAATCTGAAAAATGGAATATTTTCCTTCAATATGTGATGAGAGGATGGTAAAGATTGATCTTTATTCTGTTCTTGTAAAAATGATTACTTCTTATATGAGTGCCAGGAGATATGACGAGAAAAAGCTAAAGGAGCTCTGATGAACAGTTCTCTCTTGTGCTGGATCAGAAATTAGGGGTAGGCTAATTCAGTCAGAAGACAAGAACATCGTATGGGCTGACATAAAACTCCTGTGGGCATTAATTCTCAGAGTATTGTAGCAAATCACACTGAACTGCATGAGCAGTTGCAGCCAGTGTGAGCCATCTTCTGCTGCTTAAGGAGGCAGCCTTTCTCCTGACCATTTGTTCCCTCCTTGCACTAGCACAAATTCTTTATATAGGTACACGGTGAACCAGGTTAATGATGGATCAGTTCAGCTCTCCCGTTCAGTACACTGCTGCACGAATGCTTGCGCCAGCATCAGAAGCAAAGAGGATGCAGAGCCATTAGGAAACAGGGCAGAGGAAGGATAGAAGGAGCGCAGTGACAAGCAGGGTTATAGCACAGGAGCCTCCCGAGCCTGCTGTTGGACAGCTTTGCACCAGTGTAGTGCCAGAGGAGTGATTTCTTTATTCCTAGAGATATCAAAAAAATCTGGCTTTATCTTAGTTGTGGCCTTCGGAGAAGAGGGTGAGGAGAATCGGTGTTGCAGGAGGATTTTGAGCTCATGCAACTGTACTGCTGGGATCCTCATTTCCAGTAGTCTGGCTAGGAAATTGGAGACTCCTCTGCATTTCTGTATGGCTAGGTTGTTAAAATATGATATTAAGGGTAGAATGGCTTTTTGAAGGAAGCACGGGGTTCTTCAGTTGAGATAGTGTCGTGCTGTGGTGCTGGCTTTCCTGGTGTGCATTTCTTTGTGCAAACAGCTCTTGTAACAAAAAATGCAGGAATTACTGAGCCTGTGATGTGTACTTGCAGAGAAGCATGATCTGGACAGAAATCAGGACCAGCAGCAGTTAGCATCACCTCTAGCAGGGAACATTCTTGTTCTGGAAGTTTGGACTTGATCTGATAGCACTGTGTAACCCTTCTCATGCAAGCCTCAGTTTCCCTCTGAGGCATGGGTACTTAACCTGAAATTTGGGTCTGAATCTGCTTGGATTATCTATCTAATGCCATTGCATATTTGATGAGGTTGTCTCCCAGCTCTAATATCACCCAAATGAAGAGATCTCAATGGTGTTTCTCCCTTGTTTTGTCTCTTTGGGAAAGTCATTTCCTACCATTAAAAGCTAAGCTCCAGGAGTGGGAGCGGGTTTCTCTGTGATCCCTCACGGTGTCATTGCCCACACGGTGAGTCACTGGTAATGCCCAAGTTCTTATTTTTAGTTCTGTTGCTGCCATCAGACTGAAACCATTGGCCAGTAAGAGACTTAAGCGAGGAGATAAACATGTTAATCTCTCTAAGGCCTTCCCCCTCAGCTGCTGCCTCTGTGCCTTTGTGCATCTCGAGGTATAGCTTTCCCTGGTCCATCGGGCAGGACAATGTCCCCTGTGCACCCCAGAAGGATGTCATTCAAACTTGTTTGCTATGGAGGGTTGGAGCTGAGAGGGAAGCCTCTGCATGCACATGGGTTTGCGTGCGCAGACAGGCAGCGTGCTCTCCCTGCAACAAAGGCGAGCTGGGCATGCTGTTACTTCCTACCCGGGCAGCTTTGTTTTCAGGGCTTTTCAGAGAGCATTTATTTATTTCCCAGGTCTTAGCTGCTTTCCCCTCTATTTCCTCAGGAAGAGTCCTGAAAAAAAACCAAGCCCAACAGGATTGTTTTCTGTAAGCTTTCTGTCCCAATTGAGAAATTTTGTCCCCTTTGAGCTTTTTCAGATATCCTCTTCCATTCATGGGTGGGGTCACTGGTCTCCCTCAGTGATATTGCTGGACAGTTTGTATATTCATTCTTACCCTTTCTTTTATTACTTGCTTTCTTGGCATGGCAAAGGAGCAAACATAGAAGTACCACCAAGCTCCTCTTTCCCTGGTAGGGGGCTGGTGTTTGTGCAGATGGAGCATGAGGTTTTCTTCTGTTCCTTCCTCCTCACGTCCTCTTTCCCAGCTACCTCATGTCCCGTGAGTAAACTCATTTGCTGATCCCAGGTATCCAGCTCTTTGCTCTGTCTTAGCACGTGCATCTACATTTTCACGGGGACTTCTGCTTAGATTTACACGATCTGAATTTGAAGGGAAGAAAGGACTGTGTTCAGCTGTTCTTGTAACAGGACAGATTATTTTAAAAATTATTTATTTTGAAGGCTTTGTTTGTGTAAGAGAAATGAAGGAAAGACTGATCATCTGAGGGGTGATGGGCTTTTCTTCCAGCAGCACAACACCCGAGCCCTTGCAGACCTTGTTGTTCCTCACGTCTCAAACCATGCATCTGAAGCTGGTAGCAGTGTGGAGTTGTGGCTGTTCTGCTTCTCCATTTCTGTGGCTCTGTGGCCTCAGGTAGCCATCTGTAGCTCATCATCTGGGTAGGGCTCAGGCTCCTGGCCTGCATCTTAGCATGCTTCCTGGCAGCATGCTGTAGGCAAGCACAGGCTTAACTTGGATGATGTTCAGTCCCATTGATTATAGCTGAGTTGGGGTCATTCTCCTGACCTTTGTGGTTCAAAGCCCTTTTCAGTTCTGTGCCTTCATTCTTGTTCCAACATGTCTTTCAGGGTGGCCCAATCTTCAGAAAATTCAGAGGTGGATTTTTGCAAACCTCTTCTCTTTCTGGGAGGGGAAAAGATAAAGTCCTGAGTGCCTGAGGACTCCCGTTTTTCTTGGCCATCTCTGCTAGTATAGTTTAAAAGCCTTATGATAGAGCTGAGAGAACACTAACTGCGCCTAGGAGAGGGCTAAGGCATAAGCTGAAGAAGGTAACTGCTGCCCTTGTCCCATCTGCCAGGTGACAGGAGGGGAAACTGCAGCTGGAAGGAGTGTCTGCAGCTCAGTGTGGCTGTGAGCATGTGGAGGTGGGGACCAGTCCCTGGGAACAGTTTGTCCTGTGTGCGACTGAGCTTTCCCAGCTTGCTCTCCAGCATGGTGCCTGTGAAGCTGATGCTGAGCTGCCTCCTGTTTTCCCCTGCCGATGCAGGGAGCTGTGGGGAGCAGGGCACCTGGAGGCACCTACTGTTGTGCCCAGAGCCAGCTGCAATGGGGAGATGCCGGGTGCACGTTCACACATCTCGGCACTCACAGTGCTGGGGCGGGGACTTGGCACTGCTTGCTCCTGCAGTGCAGGCAGTGGAGTAGAGGTCTGAAGTGCTGTGGGTGCCAGGAGCTGCTCTTCATACGGCTTTCCCCTTTTTGTACATCTTTTCATTTATTTGCGTTTTGACTGTGGAACTTGTTTCTGTATGTCTTAAAGTGTTTGTGTGGAGAAATGCACGACACTGGACAAACTGTCATTAGAAGTGTTCCATTGTGTGTCTTTTTCTTCACCCTCTTCTCACTTCCACCCCACTTCTCCCAGTCTACATGGACACATTTAGTACCTAGAGCTGATGCACGAAGCTTGGTGTCTCTGCTGATAGTGCAGCAGAAGGTGTGATAGCTGCACCAGGGATGCACCACGCTAATTTTATTCTCAGTACAGTGGAGATAATAGCACTGAAGTCACAGTGCTGTGGTTTCAGGGTGGGCTAGCATCTCAGGCACATATGCAGGTCGCCAGCAGGTCTGTACCGTTTGTGTTGAAGTCCCCGAATCCTGCTATTACTGTTCCTGCTAGCGAGTGCAGCACTAACATGGATATATCTGTTCATGCTGCGATTAAACCTTTGATTGCAGAGTAGACATCTCCATAAAGCTGTGAGGCTCTTTTGCACAGACAGAAGGTGCCCAGCAGGAACAATACCAGAAGCTGGGTGTCTGTCTCCTGCTTGCAAGTGCCAGCTCCAGAGGTAATGGTTAGGCAGCTTGCTTATCACTTCACTTTTACTCCAGCTCTCACTCTGCTGCTGCGCTTTTAAAGGGGAGGTCTTGGCTTCCCAGAGAACAGCTGCTTATGGTGTCCCCTTGCACAGGGTCTTGTTCGCTAAAGCCCGACCTCCTGGAACTTTTCCAGCCAGTAACCCTATGGAGAAAAACCAGTGTGACCGCTCAAGGTGGTACAGGCAGCAGCTTGCCTGCCATGCATCATCATCGGACCACGGGGACATGTGATTTCTGTCCCCTCTCTTAGTAAGGGCAAAGAGACGAGGGGGCCAAAGATGCGGTGAGAGCCACAGATCTGTTCCTTTGGTGCAGGGCAGCAAAGAGGGGACAGTGGAAAATCTGTGATTTCAATGGCACATGCCTTTGCTGTCTTGCCATGCATTAGGGACACTGGTGTTCCTAATACCCCTGGGGGTCAAGCAAGTCAGAGCGGTGGTGGTGTAGTGCACAGTGAATTGCTGTGACTTTCACAGCTTCTGCAATGTGGAAAAAAAGGATCTAAAATCTGTGCAAGTGACCAAAAAGTCCACAGCTCGTATGCAATGCAGCATGCTTCGCTCCTCCGTGCACATTTGCTGCCAAATGAGTGGAAATGCAGCTGTGGCAGGTATATTGCTAACCACAGCTACATGCCACACAAAACCCTTGGAGCTATTAGCAAAACTAGTTTACAAGTCCTGGCAGCTGGATTGTGGTTTATCTGGGGGATTTGGGTCTGAAGATGTCCTGACTTTACAAAGCTCCAGAGAAAATTGTTCTTGAGAAGATGACTGCTCTGCCCTGCAGATGGTCAGCCCTGCTGCTGCCCGGGGCTGGTGCTTTGAGCACTGCAGAGGATAGAAAAGGACTATGGGGACAGTAGGGCTGAGCCTAAGGTTGTCTTTGTTTGATTCCTGGAATCGAAGTAACAGATACTTGCTGCTTCACAGTGTATTCTGGGTGACAGGGGACAGGTGTTGATAGCTGCATTTTGCTGGTGTTTGGGTCTTGAGACCAGGCTCACTAGCAGAGCTGGCTGCAGTGATGGGCCATGCAGAAGCCGCTGCTAGAAACTTTCGCCTACCATCTCACTGGTACCTCCAGCTTTCCCAAGGCTCTTTCCTCCTGCTCTCCCAGAGCATCCCCAGCTGTAGGTTTTCCAGCAGTTGACCTCACTGTCCCAGTGAATCCTTGCCTTCTGGTTGGCTGCTGAGTTGTCTTGAGTTGTAAGGGTGTGTGTTCCCTTGCTCTGACCATCCCTATGGCTTTATCTGGGCTGCTTCTAGCATCTCTGTTTTAAGGCTCTCTCAGGCTAGATGGTTGGATGAGGAAAAAGCCATTTATCCTCTCTGTGGATGTGATTTCCTCGTGCCCACAGTGTGGCCAAGCGATGACAGTGAAAAACCTCACTGATCTGTTTTGTAGGGCTTGTGCAGCTTATCTCTCTGGCTTAGAGAGAAACTTGCATGCAGCAACTGGGAGCAGCCTATATGCAAACTGAAGGCTCAGCCACCTCCTCTGCTTCCCCAGCTGTAGTGTCAGCTCCACTGGAGCTGCTACTTCTGCTGGATCCTGACCCTCACGGCACAGGTCCCTCTTCCCCCTTCTTACATGGCTGTACATCCACAGATTCTCTGCTTTCCTCACTGTTGGCCTTCTCTATGAGCATTCATTGTCCCATGGTGTTTCTGCCCGTACCATCCTCCTTTCCATCTGGGGTTTATAACTGAGGTATCTGCTCTGGGCCTGCCTCCTCACTCCTGCAGGGAAGCTGGTAGCAGTTCAGTGTGCACCTGTGAAGCTGTGCGGCAGGAGATGAGAATTACCACCTGGCTTCTGAATGAAGCTGAGCCAGAAGGGAGTTAGCCTCTGACATATGGATGATGGGACAGCAAACGCACGACATCACAGGCAGACACGTGGGCATAGGTTAAGAAGGTCGGGATGGCAAGGCAACATCTGCGTAATCCTTTTGCTGTTTTGCGTGAAGATGAATGAGTGGCTGCGGGGGTGGGGAGATGCGGCAGAATCACTGGAGGCAGGGCAAGCGTGTGCGTGCTTATAGGTTTGATCTCATTTGATTTTATTTTTTAACAGGAATAAATAGAATAGATTTGTATGACGGTAGCAGTAAAACTTACATTACGTTGGCAGCCCTTGGGGATTTAAGGACTGCCTAGAGTTTCCCAGGTAGGCAGAACGTAGCTTTGATTTAAGGACAGGGCTCAGCACGAGAAGGGACAGCACATCTGTGATGTGACGCGCCTGGTGTTCCCCTGTCTGCCCGCTCCCTGCCTCCCTGGTACGCAAACCTCTCAGCAGGTGCTGAAATGAAGCTGCTATTTTCTCCATGCTCTCCCCATGAATTCAGTTGGAGCACACACAGAAGCTCCACTGTGCACAAATAAGGTGTAGGCCAGCCATGTCAAACTCTGCTTAGGGTAGAGTTTCCATGTGTTTTAGGCTTTCTGCAGCATCTTATGACATCAGGGAAGACAAAAGAGCAGCCCTCTTTGCAGAACCTCTGAACCGCTTGCTTTGCAGTCCTACCATCCTTTGTGGGGAGTTTTCCTGTTGGCAGTGACAGCCGCTAGCGAAGCTGCAGCTTGTGTTTCCCTGCACCCTCCTTCCTGCAGAGCTGTGTCGGTGCAGTCAGCAGGCCAGCTGAGAGGCTGTGCAGGCTTGCACAAAGCGGGGGACCTGCTCTCCACTTGTGCTCCTCAGGTCAGCCCATCAGGGAGCAAGAGGCAGCATAGGCTGAGGGCTGCGGGAGCCTGTGTCCTGGCCTGGCGCTGTCTGAAACGGCGCGTGCGGGAGTGGTGGCTGCACTTCTGGGCACGCAGGCCTTGTCTCCTGTGGAAGCTGGGAAGGCAGGGCCCTGCTCTGCTCCCTCTGGAACAAAACCAGTGGATGACTAATGCACTCTTTGTAAATACAACTTATCCTATCAGTGACTAATGGAAGCTTTTTTCCCTCCTCCCTCCTGTCTTGCTAAAATAAAAGCTGTGCTCAGAGCAAGGCTGTGGATGGAATCTCTTTCCTCTTGTTTTATTTCACTCAGAGCAGTGCTTGTTTTCCTGATGTGAAAGATAATTCCAGATGATCATTTGTGTATTTGTTTTGTTAGGGTCTCGGTGCACTCTTGAAGCAGTCTCTGTTTCATATGTTGTCCTTTTTTTTCTCAGGCTGGAACTGAAGTTACTTCTGCAAATCTAGGTGCTGTAGGAGAACCAAACCTTACTTTAACTTTTTCTATTGGATATTGACATAGGTAGAACTTCTGACTCCATGCTGGTAATCTTGTACATTTGGATTGTCCTCAGGATGCTCCTACTTGGTTGTGCTTGGCTGTTGTGGAAGGGGCATCCTTTTTACATCCTATTTTCACTGTGGTGCAATAGTAGACGGCTTCCAGCCTGCAGTTGGGGAAGGCTGTGGGCTTTCCAAAAGCTCCTGGGGAAAGCTCTTTATTTCTAGGGCTGTGCTGGCTGTCCCTCCCGAAGCACAGTGTGTTAACAGGTTCCCCAAAAGAACCTGACAGAGTTTTTGCTCAGACCTGTGCAGAGTTACTGCTGGCTTCGTTAAGGGTGTAATTAATAGGTAGGACTTGCAATTAAATAGAAAGTGGAGTTCTTGATAAAAATTGTGTATCATGTAGAGGAATTGTAACACAGAAGTTCTCTGTACCCCACTCTATGAATCGCTTCCTTAGTCCTAAAGATTAAACATCATTTGAGACAGACACATAGCAGGCTTAAGCATGGCTGCTCCTGAGTACTGCCTTGGGTCTGGCAAGCAGATTCCCTAAAAACCTGTCTGAGCTTGTCACGCTGCCTTTTAGTGAAAAGAAATCTGGATCTGAATACTGCTTGTAAGTTTGGTCTGTTTCTTTTGCCCCACATATATATTGCTGTTCTCAGGACAACAAGGACAAGACAGGGTCGTACTGCCGTCAGGCACTGTCCTCGCAGCTCTGTCGTGTGGAACCCCTGAAGGGAGCAAAGAGAGCAGTGCTTGGCTTGTGTGTGCTCTTCAGAGTGTCATCCTCAGTCCCTCTCTGCATAAACTGACCTGGTCTCATTCATCTGGCATTTCTCTGGCTGCTGTAGCAGTAGCTTACATGTCATTATGATGTTACAAAAGACATTTTTCAAGAAATTGTATTCTGATTATTCTTTATTATCCAGGTCCTTTGCCTGGCAGGAGCATGCCTCAGTGTGTCTCTTGCTTTGCATCCTTCCACCCTGCTCTTTTCCCAGCCACACAGTGACCTGGTCCCTTCAGTCATGCTCTCTGCCTGTCCTGATGTGACACCAGCCCTTCCTTGAAGCCTCCCCCCCACCTTGATATCCAGCTTAGGGCTGCCCTTAGCTGTTACCCGTGTAGCTGCCTACTTCTGCCTGTGCTCGCACTCAAGTCTCACGTGCACAGAAGTGGAGTTAGCCCAGTGTCATGTGTCTGCCTGGCTTCCACAGCTCATCTGCAGTGACCCTCAGCTGTCTTTTGGGTACCTTCTGAATTCAGATGTATGTGGAATTTCGTACTGACTTTATTATAAACAGATAAAATATGTATTTTCTTCTGGAGGCTTTTTCAACTAGTCATATGTGCTTCAAAACTGTTTTTATTTGGAAATGCAGTATCTGTTAGCCCAAATGTGAAACAAGAAACATCTCCATCAGTAGAGAAGAGAGGATTATGAAAGGGAAACAAAGTTCCAGCAAGAAATCTATGCCAGAATCAGACATTAAATCAAACTCTGATCACAAAAAGGATATATTTGCCCTTTAAAACCTAACATAAATTGTTGGTAGCAGAACAGCGTCAAGTTGTTCCTCCAAAAGAAATACCCAAACCTTCAAGGCTGCCTTCTTCAAAGAGCATAGACTTGTGCTCTTCACCCTACAGGCTCAGCAGTCGGTGACTTTACCTCCCAGAGCCTTTCTGGTTGTTAGATCTTAGGCTTCCAGACAGCTTAATAAGGAATTCCTTGTCCTAGGTCCCAGAGTTTGGCTAAAGAAATGCCACTTTGAAATATGACAAATAGTGATTGATTGCCCTGCAGGACCAGAGCCAGTTGATATAAATCTGCCTCTAACACAGATGTATAAACACTGGGGCATGTGACGTATGTTCTGTGCTCAGGAGCCAGATGCTCAGGGAACTTAAGCAGAGATTACACTGGAGTGGTACTGGATCGAACAAATTGACTGATCAATGGAAATTAAGAAGCTTCCCCGGGTCTCTAAGTCCAGTGGTTGAGTTGTCCATTGCTGTCTTTCCACGTGGTATTTTTGAACACAGTAGAACTTTGGGGCTTTTTTCCTCTGGTTCTTCATAGTTCATGTGGTCCCCAGACCACATTCCACAGCAAGGGTTCCCTGCCTTTCGCAGTATGTTTGCCAGTGTTGAGGAGACAAGCCTTTGTAAGGTTGAAACTTGTTTGTGTTGGCTTTTTAGGACTTATCAGAGGTCTCATGAATGCATCTTACGTCTCTGGCTGGCCTGGTTTTTGGCAGTGGGTGTTGCCAGCCAGATGGGACTTTGGGAAGAGGTTGTCTTGCTCCATTCTGTGGTGTGAGCTGTGTTGATCTGAAACCTGCAGAAATGCTTATGTCTTTCCTCTTTGCTTATGGTAAATGGATTCAGATGCCTGTGTTTTGGCTGCAGTTTCCTTAGGGAAACGTAGTATCAAAGCATGGAAGCGTTGCCAGTTGATGATCGTTCTTGATATTGAATATAACAGTGACTCTCTGTTGCACATCTGCATGCTTGGTAGGATTTGCTGTTACTTTTCTTTTGGCTGAGAAAGGTGCCCTGTGCAGCACCTTAGTCTGCCTTGTGCAGTTCTCTTTTCTGTACGTATTTCACGTGACAGCAGGTTGCAATCTGCCAATCTCATGTCTTAAAAAGCATAGACCGGGAAGCTTTGCAATTGCATCTTAAATGATGGTGGTGTACTGATGTTTGGTTTTTTTTTTTTTTTTTTTGTGGGAGGGAGTAGGAAAAACACTGTAATGTCTATCTTCAAGCCAGAAAAGCCCTAGAAAAAATCGGTAGATTAGGCAAATGAAAAGCTGTTTTTTTTATTTCTCTGCATTCACTGAAGTACTTGTGGTATAGTGTGGAGAAGTTCGAGCTATGCCAGGCAGTTGTAACTGACTGTGAGCACAGCTGTGCTTCACACAGCGTATTGTCGCTTCAGGACCAGGAGAATTGAGTGAGGGAAACTTTCAGGGTGTGTGGTGTAGAAGACAGACTTTGCAAACCGCAACAGGTAGCATCAGTAGCCGGAAATTTGGAGTGTGGCCTGAGCCCTTCTTCTTACTGTGAGTGTCAGTACAGGCAGTCTGTGCTGAAACCCTCAGCACGCAGCGTGTGTGCCAGTGCTGCAGCTGCAGAAAATGGTGAATCTTCCTTTTCCTTCAAGGCCCTTTTCCTTCTCTCTCCCCTGTTCCTCCTAGAGTGTTTGTGCGCTGGTGAAATGGGGGGAAAGAAATCTGTCAGCTACTTAACAGGTAAGGACAGCTAAAACTTTAGAGGCTTTCTCATAGGGATTGCATTATGTACTTACTTAAAACCCTCAATTCTTAAAATGACTAAATGACTTTACTGCAGGATTTGCAGCTGTGGTGTGTCACCATTACACCACTTGAGACTTTCTTTTGTGTTGTAGAGATCTCACTGTTTGGAGCGTTTGTTCCAAACCAGTTCTCTGTCCTTGGAGTATCTGTAGGGGAGACACTGATTTAGAATTGATATGATTTGCTCTGAATTGCAATGCATTTTCTGTTTTTAGGTTGTTAGCAGGCTTGCTGCTGTCTTCTTCCTGAAGCTCTGTCCAGCAGTTCTGGTGTGATCCACCAGAACTCATCCAGTGCAAGCAGACAGCAAGCACTGGAAACAAACTAATGTCAGTACTGGGATGAACAGCAACGTCTTCATTACTGTGTTTATTTTTATTACGATTTTACCTTTTTTCCAACCTTCTCCTCTTCTAAGAGGGAGCTCTGTACTGAGTCCTTAGCTGCCAGAGGTCCCATGCCTCGAGGGGGACTCATGAAAGCAGGCAAAAAGACAAGAAGGGACATACAAGTCTGTGGCAGCCTTAAGGGAACGTCAGACACCTCGTGGCTGCTGTGACCACCTCTCCTGCTCACACAGTTGCAGAGATTGTGGTGCCCTGTGCGGGCTGTGTGCCTGCCAGGAGATGAGCAGCAGGGATGCTGTGGGCTTAAGAGTTGGTTTATGGCACCCATCGTCAGCTGGCAGCGGTGTTTATCTAGGCCAGCAGGGATGCAGGGAGCGAGTGACTCACCCAAGGATTCATGCGCACTCCCCCCTCCTCCCCCTGTCACAGCTGTGGCTTGGTCATCAGCCATTTAGGAACTAGCGGCTTTATTTGGTTGCTGTTTGCAGTGGGCAGTTTCTGTTAAGGCTGTTGATTTTATCAACTGCCTTAGAAGCTCAACAGACTTCAGAGAAAACTTTGCCTTTTCTGCCTCTTTTTTCCCCACTCTGCTATCAGAGCTGACACCCAGGAAGCTGATCTGTAGTGGATTCAGCTGAGAAGGTGAGAACAAGCAGATGGGCTGGAGGCAGAAACTTCCTTGGCTGCTTAGCCAACACCACAGTCCTGCTTTGGGTACTGGCTTACAGTGTCAAGCCGAATTGCCCTCTCCGGGCACCCCCTCGGCCATGATGACAGATGGTCTGATGGCTTTGCCCAGCCAAATTGAGAGAGATGTGTTTCGTGGTGTGGGGGAAATGAAAAGTACAGGAATTCCTTTAAATAGTGATAAAGAGGAAAACCAATTGCCCTTTGCGACAACAACAGGGACTACCAGACTGACTTTCTGTAGAGCTGCTGGGTGACACGGTCAGCAATGCTTCGGGCTGCTGCTAGGGTTTATGGCCCATGAAGGAGAACAGCCTCCCCTGGGCACTGCTGTGCTGTCCTCCGGTCCCCTGAGTTGAGGCCTGCTGAGCTGGGCTTTCTCCTCCCGTGTAATCCTGTTTTCCTTGCACTGCTCTCTCCTTCTCATGCTCTGTTCTTTTTCTTGTGGCTTCCCTCTAGATACTTCCTGAGTCGCCCTCGTGTCCTGCTCATGTTCCTGGCTGTGGGTGCTCTTTATGTTTGTCTTGAGAAGCACATTTCATGCTGGTATTTACTAGTGCCCGGAGGACATGCTTTCTAGGCCTCCCTGCCCTTCAGCTGCTGTCTCATCAGATTCTGCCCTGTGTTGGATGTAAGCAGCTCGAGAGACACTCTCTTTCTGTGTTAGGGTTGCAGCAGTCAGACTTCTTTAGCTGTCTGCCAGCCTTACCTAAAAACTGGAGTGTTGAGGTGTGCTGCAGGAGAACCAAAGAGGAGGGAATCTGAAAAACGGAGATAGTTCTGGTGGTGAGATGAGCAGGTCCCAAGTTGTCTTTGGCAGGACCAGCTGTCCACGAAGAGATGGCAAAAAGGAACATGTGGGGAAGCACGTAACTTGCAGCTTGCTGGGAGTGGTGGCTGCTGGAGAGCCTTTTTTAACAGGGTGTGCTGCAGGCTGGATCCTAGCTCTGTGCAGCATGTGCGGGGTTGTGGAAGGCTGCTGGGGCTCTACTTGTAGGAGATCATGCTTTATTGTTTTGCATTGAAATTCAACCTGCGCGTGTCAGAGTAACATCCTGAGTGCGGCACAAGTACTTCTTTAGATCGGAGCTGAGGCAGTCTGCTGGGTAGTGTGGGAGTGGCTTTCTCTGCCACTACTCCTCCTGCGTGTGTACTGTAGAAGAGGAGGCTTTTGTATTCAGACTTCAACCTCCTCCCCCTTCGGCCCCCCCGCCCCCCCCTTTAAAACTCAGTCTCAACAGAGGAAGTTGCTTTGTAGTAGCAGTGTCCGTACTTTAATAATTGCTTCATGGTATTTTCTTTTTCTTCCTGACAGACCTTCCTTTTCCTCTCTCTCTTTTTTTTTTTTTTTCTTTTTCTTGGGATATGCAGCAACTTAAGATCCACATGCTTTGAGATCACACAAAAGCTGTGGTTCTGTCTCTCAGATCTCAGCCAGCGTTTGTTTGCTGGGCAGGGTTTGTGTGGGACCTCATCAGTAAGCACTGCTGTTCTGGGTTGGTTGGTCTGTCTGTCACAGGGTTTGTCCTGTGACAGAGAGATCTGTCATCTCTTGTATTACCTGGCTTGTCATCTCTTGAGGTTTGTCAAGTGTCAGACTTGTTGATCTGGTGCTGTGGATTAAGTGCCAAAGCGCGCCATGTAATTTAGATTGAAACAACAGCCGTAGACATTTTTTGGGGGGGTGGAGGGAGAGTGGGAGGCAGAAAACAGTGGGTGGCCTTAAAATTAGTATTGCAGTAAAGCATCAGCACTGAATGGCCCCAGACAAACAAGATCTAAACTGATCTAACCCGAAGCATTAAACATTCATCAAAACAAGAAATGAACTTAGCCAGAGAATAAATCAAAACTGGAGCACAGCAGCTGCTTTTTTGGAACAGAGATGAGTCAAGCACCTTTTTCCCAGGAAGTGCAGAAGCAGGCGCAGCGGTGGCAGGGAGACTGCTCAGCTCCATGTGGCACCATGTGGCAACTCTGCTCAAACTGAGTAAATGCTGGGGTTTTTTTGCTTAGTTTGCATCTCTACTGAACATGGACCTTGTAAGAACACATGGTTAGGTGCTAGTAGAGCAGTAAGGTAGGATTTCATGCTTCCCAGTGGGAGAGAGGACAAGGTATCACAGCAGTGGCAATGCTGCACCTTTCGCTTCTTGCTCTTCTTCCTTTGACGAACCGTTACAAATCCATTAGACATGAACTGCGTTGTTTCTGCCTTCATTTTTCTGTGGAAGGGTAAAAATGAGGCAGGGAGGGACTGGAACTCTGCAGGTCTGAGTTTGTTCACAGATTTGTCCCTGCCATGGCCTCTGGCTTCCATACCTCTGCCGTTGTTGACAGCGAGTTGAATGTGAGCCAGCAGCGTGCCCTGGCAGCCATAGGGCCCCACAGCCTGGGGTGCACCAGGCCCGGCACTGCCACTGGGTGAGGGGGGGATGTCCTGCTGTGCCGTGCAGCCTCAGCTCCAGCACTGCGTGCAGGTCTGTGCCACTACGTGAGAAGGACAGAAAGCTATCAGAGAGTGTCCAAAGCATGGCTATGAAGATGGTGAGGGGTGTGGAGGGCAAGGTGTGTGAGGAGCGGCTGTGGTCCCTGGGTTTGCTCAGCCCAGAACGGAGGAGCTGAGGGGAGCCCTCATGGTGGCTGCAGCTCCTCACAGGGAGCGGAAGAGCAGCGCTGAGCTCTGCTCTGTATGACAGCGACAGGACCCGAGGGAACGGCATGGAGCTGTGTCAGGGGAGGGGCAGCTGGAGGTCAGGGAACGGTTCTGCCTCGGAGGGCGCTGGGCATGGAACAGCCTGCCCAGGGCAGCAAGCACAGCCTTAGTGCTGGAGTTTAGGAAGCATTTGGACAACACTCTCAGACATAGGGTTTGGATTTTTGGATGGTCCCATGTGGAGTCAGGAGTTCCTTGTGGGTCCCTTCCAACTTGGGATATTCTGTGATTCTATGCTTTTGTTTCCTCTATCCCATTTAAAGATAAGGGAGAAAACCTTGTGCTTCAGAGCTTGTCAGGCAGTGCATTAAATGTTTGTTGTGTTCCCGGAGATTCTCTGATAAAAATTAGCTGTTCTCTTATGGAAAATCTGTTTGTTTCCTAAGACCATTTTTTCCCATGTAAGTATATTTCTTGTAGAACTTCAAAATTTCAATTTTCCCCAAGTCTCTCTTTGTGGTCTATAGGTCTAGGGCCAATTAAAGAGAGATCTGCAAAGGGCAATCATGAAAAGCACTGCATGTTTCTGTGCAGGGTGCGATGCTGCCATGTCTGTTGCTCTGACCATCTCATTGCAGAAAATGCATGGAGTACCTTGAAAACACACTCTGTGCTTATTCAAAAAATCAATTTCCCTTCTTAAACTTTGAAAAAAAAAAAATCTGATGAGATGCTACTTACTTTAATATTCTATAGCCAGCTGGTTTGATCTCAAACATGTTCCTGCTGCTTTCTAACCAGGAAGCATTGTTCAGTGTGTGTACAGATTAGCATTGTGACTCCTCTTCATCCCTCAGCCTGCAGTCTCTACCCCCTGCGTGTGGTGCTGCAGCATGGTGACAAGTTACCCCCAGCCCACTGCTCCAAGGTGTGGATGTTGTCTCACGGGGCTGTGGCAGGATGGAAGATGCGGTTTGAGCTGCAGCATTTCTTGGCATCTCCAGCTTCCTGGATCTGTGGGGGAGCAGAGCACGTTCCTCCCCTCTGCTCTTCCTTTACTACTGTATTTTTTAATTTTTCCCACTGCCAGGCAAGAGCATCTGGAGGAGGTGTATGGGGGCAGATTCTGCTCTTGCTCTCAGTGAAGCCTCTGTTATGCTGGTCACGTGAAACAAAAAATACATCAGCTCCCCTCCCCCATGCAGTGGTGTGTTTCTTGGCTCTACCCCCAAACTAGCAGGTGAACACGTGACTTTCTTGTAAAATGCGGCTTAAAAATGGTGCCATTGCAGATGGGGGATCAGAGATGGGAGGGCTCGGCTGGGGCTGCTCTGCATGCAGCCAGTCTGGGGGCAGGAGGAGACATCTCCCCCTTGGGTTAGGGGAAGCTGGGGCTTCTCGTGGGTTTGGGGAATGTGAGCTGCAGGATGTGGGGCCTCAGAGGAAAGCGTGAGTGACAGGAGGCAAAACGCAAGGGAGCAGGGTGAGCTGTGGCCCCACAGGGCTGAGGTGGGGGGAAGAGAAGGGGTGGGAGGAAGGGGAGGGCTCTGGTACAGGCAGCATGGGGGAGCACATTTTGAGGACCAGGCTAGGCACATTCTCTGAAGGGTGCAGGGAAGTCATCTTATGGAACGTGTGGCCAGAGGTGACCACGACAGAGGTATGCATTAATTGTTGCATCTTCTGGTTTGGAAACTTTGTTCCTTTTTCTGGTTGCACTCATATCCCATGGGTCTCTGATTTTCTGGGATGCACAGTCCTCTTCATCTTTTGAAATTGTACTAAATAAACACACTCGAGCAGAGGTAAAATGCTGTTACCTCACAAACCTGCTGTGGCCCTTGGAGCAGAGGCCCAGCCAGGCTGGACAGCAGGGCAGTTCTGCTGCTCTTGGTGAACATACGGTTATGTTGTCCTGCTTCTGTGTCATGGCTGTGACTGCTGCAATTGACGCCCTCTGTCTTCAACTGATAAAGAGAGAACAGAATTCCTACCCTTTGCTGTGCTTCTGCGTGCCTGTTGATGCCTGTGGCTGCCTTTCTATCTCCCAAAGTCAAGAGGAAGGTGGCTGCGTGCTTGCTGTAGAGAGGTGGTGCAAGCGCTGCTGTAGGATGGCTCCCACAGCCTCCCTCCTTCTGCAGCACAGGCGTTCCTCTTGCCCTGAGAAGAGAGAAGGCTGGCAGAAGCAAGAAGCAGCTCTTTGTAGTAGCCAGCAAAGCAGGTGGGGATGATAAACACAGGGGGAGTTTTAGTGATAAAAGGGCAGAATTCTTGGTTACAGCAGCAAGCTGTAGGTACTGACATCTGGGACTGTAGCTGTTAACTCAGCACAGGAAGGTAGCCTCCTCTGTGAAATGTTTGAAATGAGAATTCTCCTGTGAGTGTCTTAGTAAGCTCTGGAGGAGCACCCTTGCCTGCACTGCTTTGTTCTGAGGTGATCTCCAAGCCAAGCCTAAAGTGGGTGATTGCCCCATCCATTTCCATATGCTGGTGCGTGCCTTTGCATTGCTGGCTTTTGTCACCCCATGAGATCTGCTGCAGGCAAGAGCTTTAGCTGAATGTTGGAAGTTAGAGCTCCTCAAGGAGTTCTTCCTCTGTTGCTGTCTTTTACCGCTCCTTGGTGTGTCTCATTTACAGAAAAGCATAGGTAGTATCAGGTGAAGGTCCTCTCTGCCACCTGAAACCTGGAGGCTGTTGGCAGCAGCTGTTTCTGGTACCTCAGTGCACAGTGGGTGCTGCTGAGCCATGAAATCCAGATGCCCCATGTGTATGAACAGCTGTAGGCCTGCTGGGAGGAGCTGCTCTACGGCACTGTGTTGGAGGAACTGGGGTCACCTGTCTGCAGACCTTAAAGAGACAAATTACATAGATTGGACTGTAATGTAAGAGGTGAAATACCCAGAGTGGCTTTATCTGTGCCTTGATAGCAAGGAGAGGCCTGGTAGGCATGAACGCAACCTCAGTGTGCTCACATTGTGAACTGTGGTTCAGTAATCTGACCTCCTGTGGCTCTTGAAGTTCCTGGAAAGTTGCTGTGTGTGTGAGCCGAGCTCCCCGCTTCCTCTTGCTGCACCCATCAGGCTGCTTTTCCTCTGCTTGATAATGTGTGCAGTTGGTCGTATCCAGGGTGAGTAATCCTGAAAACCAGAGGACAGGGATTCTCCTCTGCCCACCAAGCTCACCTGCTGGATAAGCTGCAGGCATATATGGGACAAGTTTTGCTGATGAATATAAAAACATGCACATGAAAAGAAAAGGCAGCATTGACTGACAACAGGTAGAAATTGCAATGGCAAAGATGCAGGCAGTGACTATTTTTAAGATCCATCTATTTCAAGTATTTGTTATCTTCTTTCCTTTTGCCACTGTTGCACATATGTTTGTATCTGCCTTCAGTCAGATTCTTTGTGAAGTAAGTATGATGTGAGGAAATGCTAAGGAAGAGAATAACTGCACCTTGCCCACTCTTCAGGGCACAGCCAGGGATACACGTACTTGAACAGTCTTCTGCTGTGTGGCATTGGTAAATCTGCACAATCTGTACTTCTACATTACTTGAACAAAAAAAGGGATGCAGTTCTAAGTTTGTGTGGTTTGTTCCCTTTGGTTAGTTAGTTTTGTTTTCCCAGGGCAGTAAGACTGGGGGTTTCCAGTTGCTAATGTGTGGAAAAGCAGCTTATTTCAAACTGCAGGAGCTTTCTGGCTCCTTCTAAGGTCCATGTGCATATGTACTTTTAGGGCTAGTGTTACACTTGTGTGTGTGGAGTTGTTTATTTCTGGGAGGTCGGTAGAGCGTGGGAAAATGCTACTACAAGGTAGTAATATTCATGGTTTTGCTAGAGGAAACTCTTTGTCACGAAAGCATGTCTGCCAGCGTTATGTGAAAGAAGTCCTGTGATTGTTTATTGTGTCCTATTGGCGCTCAGGCCTCCTGCTTTGTCAGTAGCTGAAGGCAAATGATGAGGATTTCACCACCGTCTAGTTTCTCCAGCTTTCCCTGGGTGAGAAAAGGCAACTTCCTCTTCCATCTTTACTTGCTGGCCCCAGCAGTGCCTTCTCCTTGTGACTTGGTGGGGTTCCAGCTGCAGAAATGTTTGTGGTGGCAGTGGGGGTGTGATGGGTGCCCCCTGCCCTTGGGACGTTGTGCTGCTGGGGTTGTGCTGTCTGGGGAAGCTTAAGAACAGAATTTGGCTTTCAGGAATGTCATCTGGATAAAGGGCAGGGTGCCGTTATGGAGGTATTAGCAATAGCTCATCTTTGAGATGGGAATGCAGAAGTACCAAAAAGGAAATGTGCAAGTCCTGAGCTGCAAAGAGCTGGAGGGAGGGTGAGCGTTTGAGGAGAGTACTTCTGTGCTCTCCTTCTTGATGTTCTTCTTTAGGCATCTGCTGTGAGCAATTGTCAGAAAGAATATATTGAATCTACATGGGCCTCTGGTCATTGTTAAGGGCTAACATCATCTCATTTTTCAGAACTTCTGCAGAAGGGCAAATGGTGGTGATTTGAGACTTGCTGATCTTCAAGGCATAGCATGCTGCCTTTTGCCAGCTTACCTCAAAAGCTGAGTCATCTGCACTGTTCAGCAGCACAGCAATGGGAAAACAGGGAATTTTGGGGGGAAGTTGATGGTTTGGAGTCCAGGAAGAAGGAGCTCGCTCATTCTGCTGGGAATGTCTCAGAGAGAAAGTTTAAATTGAAACAAGCACCAAAAAGCATGAAGGAACCTGAAGGCTATGGCTAGCCTTGTGCTATTTGATGCAAATTCAATTTCTGCCTTGAAGTGACTCAAAAGATATTTTAGCAGCTGGCACCAATTGACTGTCTCCCGGAATTGGCATGATGACAGCAATCAAACTGAATTTATTGCTTTGGGTTTGATTCCTCTTCCGGACTCTTCCCATTCTCAGAAATGTAATCTAGAGTGTGTTCCCACAGGAATGATGACTTCAAGCCTCCTGTAGCAGCAGTGATAAAGCGTGGTCCTAGTGCAGGATGGAGAAGACAGGTGGAATGTGTTACCAAGCAGCCCAAGTAATATACACACCAGCTGAGAGCAGCAAGGTTGTATATTGGTACAGAGAGAAACAAGGTTTTTCCTTCATATCACAGGCTTTTATCAAACAAAGTGATTGACAACTAAGCACAAATTGTGGTTCTTTTTGTTGTGCTTCAGAAATAATCTTCCCTCCCATCGGGGTGGATAAACTTGTAGGCAAGCTACAGAAATCCCCTTTTTGTTTCTTCTTTTTTTGGAGGCAAGTGCACTAAGTCAAGAGTGAGCTTTAGGCACACGACCTCAGTACAGCTGCAGTTTGGTAAAGTGAGCAAACAAACACAGCAGTGGGTGTGCTGCTCTGTGTGTGGAATCAGTTCAAAGCTGTGCTGTTTTTCTAGTGAGGGCTGAAGGCAGTGTGGCAGAGCTCACTTTTTCCACCTTGTCTTCTGGTAGGTGTGAGGTTAATCGCTTTCTCTGGTAAATGTTGTTTTGCTTTATTTAAGCACCTGTCTTGTCCACTCTTTAATTTTCTTTTCAATGCTGTCTTCTGCTTGTCAGAAGGAGCTATCAGGCGGGCATGATTTTTGCTGATGTTTCTTTCTGGAACAATAAGCTTCGGTGCTCCGGGGACAGGTGGGGTGACCAGAGTGCCAAGGGCACGGCTCCTTTAACTTCCCTGTTCACGGCTTCTTTGGGCAGCTTATGGCAAGGCCCTGGCTGGGCAGCTGCTGATGGCTGAAATGCAGCCCCGCTCCACACCACCTGGGAGCTGCAGTCCAGGCACTGAAGCCAGGACACCGCTACATCACTGTCTTCCTCAGCCCTCGCCCCACCTGCTTGGGACCGATTCCCTCCCGGCTTTGTTGCAGGTATCCTTCAACTCTGCCATTCACAAACACCTTGCAGCCCCATGCAGACAGCTCTCCCTCTCTGGCAGTCCCTCCACCCTGCTTCTGAAGGGGCTGATGGAGTGCTACAACATTTTTCTTCGTCTTTTTTTTTTTTTTTTGTAATGTTATGTAAATGTTCTCACCTGATACCTCCATACTGCTGTGATTTGCAGATGTCCTGTGCCCTGTCTGTGTGTCTGAGAATGTTCTTCTTTGGGTACCCTGGGAGGGGAAAGAACTGGCGTGGAGTAAACCTGCAAAGCAGCAGTGCTTGTAGTGGCTGGAGCAGGACACTGGGAACGGATTCTGTTCAGAACAGAGCCCAGAGGGTGGATGTATCCTTCTCCACCCATCTCTGCCACAGCATCTTTGAGGAAAGAGGCAGAGGTGGTCATACACAGAAAAGGATTTTCTTACAGAAGAGTGAAAAATGCATTTCATTATAAACTGGGCATATTCCTTGCCCTGTGGGAGGTTGTCAGTTTGTCATGAAGGAAAGCTAAGTTTTGCTTTTTATTTCCTTTCAATGCACCTATCTTACATCACACTGCCCTGTTTTTCTGATGAAGTCAGATGAATTTACAACATACAAGCTGAATTCTCATGGGTTTGGTCAGTTGTCTTCTATACTCTGGCTGGGTTGTTTTGGTTTAGCCAGCTCAGCAGCTGTTACAGCCGTGGCATTATGAACTGTGCACTGCCACTTCTGACTATCTGTTGTGTGCAAGCAGACCTGTTCAGTGAAGGGGCTGTGTTTGTATGAAGGGAGTTTTTTTGCAGGTCCATAACTTCCACAAAGAATGCTAACCCAATTATTCTTGCTTTCCATTAAAGCAAATCCCCTGACAAGTGAAAACCCAAAGCAAGCCCAGTTCTCCAAATGGCCTGTTTCTTATCAGGTGTGTTCTGAAGAAATGTGATATTAGCATTACTGGAATGACACTGAGAGCAGTGTTTGCGGAGCAATGATGCAAAAGATATTTTGGCAAAATGTAGGCCCAGTTGTTAAAATCAAATGCAGAAACCTTACCTATATTAAGGCCCGGCAACTAGAAATAAATATGCACATCTTAGTTTATGTGTCAAACATGAGAAAGTTTTGTCCTGCTGCTTTTAAACACCATCTCCTTAAGTATTTACTTTTAAATCTTGCTACAGATAGTCTGCATAAACTGCACTTCTGTGTCAGTGTAGACAGGCACTGCTTCAGATTGTAGATAGAAGTACTGTCCAGATAGCAAAAGTCTCTTTTTTTTTTTCTTTTGGCTGGAAAACATGAGATGAATATTAGATGAGTGTTGGTAATATCCTGTACTTAAGTTTTAAGCATCAGTTATTGTTCAGGGCTAGACAGCTCTGTTATTTAGCAGGAAGGGAACTTAATGAAATCCAATATTTGGAAACACGAGATAGATGAATTCAGACTTGGAACGGCCGTGTAAAGTTTTGACAGGAAGGGTAACTAACGTTTGGAGTAACTTCTCTGGGTATATGGCTTGATTATCTCTTGAAGTCTTAAACATGAACCATGATGTTTCCTAAAGGATACATGGTGTTTTAGGCAAGGTATGTAAATTGCTGGTGGAAGTTGAGCAGTTTGGGAATGGTGGGAGATGGGCCCAATGCCATGGGGTGAATCTGGCTTGAGGTGGGTTGGGCTTCCACCTCTCTTCCGCATGTGACCTCCAGAAATCAGGGTGATCTTCTGGGGGAAGGGCGGAGAAATGATTTTCTTTGCAAGCTCTTGGTAAGGCAGGGATCAAAACCTGGATTTCTTTTCATCATTCTCCTAATGCAGTTAAAGTCCGTTGGATTTTTATGGTTCTGTGAGCCCCTGTACACAATGTCTTCAAGCCCAAACTTCAGCTGCTCTAATGGACATAGAAAATTTTGTGTTTTCTGTTTCCTACTGGGAATAACTGCTGTTGGATCAGGGAGAGTGAAACAAAAATTGCAACTCTGTGTTTATTGCTGAAATTTTTAGATACTGAGTTGTTTGCCCCCAGTTTTGAGTTGACCGTGCCACTGATGCCTGGAACAGGAGCGGAATACCCATGCTGTGTCAAAGACTACCGATCAGTGAAGACCAAAAAGGGGATCTTTGCGGGGCTGGAGCTCTTTTTCAGGTCACAAGCTGGGCTGTGATCTGATGCTGCCCAGGGATGGGAGCTCCTGCAGAGCACGCAGAGGAGCCCAGCCCAGCCTGACCTTTCGCTGCTCCACGCTGGGGTGCAGGGCTGGGGTTGCCGCCTGGAACAGCCGCATAGGGAGCGCACTTTCTGTCCGCAAGCTGTGCTTGAGTTTGCCTGTTTTGTTGCCCTGGAGACAGAACAGTGCAGTATGCTTCACCCTGACCAGAAATAGTTTGCTGTACCTTGTGACCGGAGTGCTGTACTCCTCCTCTGGTCTCCGGCCAGGCTGCGCGGTGCTGGAGGGACGGGCTGTGGGGTGATGACCTCTTGTCACAAGTTCTGCTGTGTCTGCTGCCCTGCCCGCTCCCCTCCCTCTGCGAAAGGGTGTAGGATTGCAGGGGAGCAATTGCTCTTGATTTACATCTCCCGTGGCATTTTGATGGTTATGTCATTCTCTTTGAGCCTCGCTCCTGTCAGCTGTCTGTCCTGGCTGTCACGGCCCAGTGGCTGAGCAGCACGTGGTAGGTCTTACCTCTCCTTCCCCTTTGCTCAGCTGTTTTTGCTGTCTGCTTCCCCGTGTCCTTGTGTTCAGGAACAGATAACAGATTCCCAGCAAGTGTAATTGCACACGAGAGCAACATGATCTGGGTGAGGGAAGGATCCCCTTCTGTAGGGGTTCCAAGTAGAGCTGGGCGGGTAAGCAGGGGATTTGCAAGACCCAGGCGAGCAAGAGGGTTATGGGTAGTTTATCTTAAACTGTGGTCCTGCTGTGAAAACCTGGCCTGGGTGCAGAGTGTGCAGCGCAGTCTATTACCTTGCAACTACTTTGTAAAACTTCATTTGCAAGATACTGCAAAAAGAGAAGCCAAGGCACCCCCGGCAATGCAGGCGAGAAAGCGCTTGCACTGCACCAGGGCCTTGGGAGCGTGGATTCTCTCCAGGCTTTCCTGCTGCCTGCTACTTTATTGGAGTGGTTCTGGCATGGAGCTGTGAAATATATGCAACAACAACAATAATTTCCAGGACTGAGAAGGAGGGAGAGATGAAAAGAGTAATTTACCTTCCCCCCCTCCCAGAACAGTAGCAGATGAGGACGTAAGCACATCTCAGCTCATATAAAATATTAATTGGGACATTTTCTACAGTTCAGCAATGGAAAAGAAGATAGAAATTCTGCAGTGCCCTGAGCTGCTATTCCCAGCCTGGGAGAGAAGTGTTCTGACCTGAGATATCTGCCTTGGTCTCCCTCTTCTGCTGGTGGTGGGGAGAACAGTTGCCCAAAGCTTTTCTGTGCAAAGGAAAGGGAGGACCATGCAGAGACTGTGGAGCTGTGTGGGCTGTTCTTAGTGCAGCCCAGTGGGTCTTTGTGTCGATCTCTGGTGCAATTCCTGTAAATCAGAGGATGCTGCACTTGTAGCCATCTGCTGAGCAGCCCAACCAGGCAAGTGTCTTGCTTACTCCTGTGGAAAATCTTATGCCCCACAGGGAATGCAGAGAAGGTGTGTTTTCAACTCTGTATGTGGAAGACCTGTTGGAGGAGAAATGTCAAGAGAGGGCAGGAATGGCTGCTTCTCCTTGCTGTGCTCTTTTGCTGGCTGGGGAAGGGGAAGTCAGCCCTCTCTTCTTTCTTTCTTTCTTTCTGTGCATATCTGCATCCCCAAAGATCGAGAGCTCAGTAGCTTCTGGGTCCGCCCTGGAGATTTGCCTCCCTCACCTCCTTTCAGTGAAGCTGTGCTCATCTGATGTGTGTTTCATTTGCAAGGATGGGGCTTTGTACTGAAAGCCAGGACTCAATCGTTGCTGTAATGAAAAATCTGTCTGAGCCTCAGCAGCTAAGGATCCCCTGTTTCTTGGCTAAGACGAGCAGAGTTGCCCTAGCTCTCTCTTCTTTTCTTGCGCTCACGCATGTTACATTTCTGGGGAGGAGAAAAAAACATTTTCTGCTCTCTTTGATATGTTATTCTTTAATCCAGATGATGATCCTGCTGAAACTGATGTTGCCTTTGGGCTGGAATAAGCATACTTAGCATTTGGGCAGGACTTCTTGCCTGGAGATCTGGAAGTGCTTGATCAGCATTTCATCAGCGACTCCATCCATGGGTACTGAAATATGGTTACCTTTACGGTTCATTGGAGCTGGCAGCATTCCCTACATCATGTGTTGGCTGTGCACAGCAGTACCTCTGTATTTCTCCCTCCTGCTCTTCCTTTCTTCCCTGATGTTTCTCTGGGCTGGCAGCAGGTCCTTTTCCATTTTCTGTGAGCTATTTCTTCAGATGCTGTTCTCCAGCTTTGGAGAAGGGGATAAGTCTCAAAAGCCCTGGAACTGGCTTCATGTGTTTGTGCATCTGATGGAAGAGTGTTGTCTTTGTGTTGCTGTTACTGGTCACTTGGAATCCAAGTAGGGAATATCTCTTAAGCACCAACTCTTTACTGGAAGCAGAGGTCCTCTGCAGCCTCATCTACAGGCACCTGCATGGCTCTGTTACTGTGAGATTTTGGGGGATGGTTGTGTTCCAGCAATTCCCAGTCTTATCCAGGCTTCTGGACATCAGCTGGTTCACTGTGTTCCTTTCTTTGTTGAATATGAGCAAGAGCCTAGTTCAGAGTTGTGGAGCTGAATACCTTGTTTCTTTCTCTTTCAGATCACCAGAAACTGGAACGTGAAGCTCGAATCTGCCGACTTCTAAAGCATCCGAATATTGGTAAGCATCCAAAAATACTCCATGCACTGGTATCTGTGGGCTATTCTGTGTGTGATGAGGAAGCAATTTCCACTACCTCAGGATGTCACAAAATGCGAAGTAGCACCGTAGCAGCAGCTTTTCAGCTGAAAGAACTTTATAGAATCTGAGTGCAATTGTAGAGGTAGGGCATGAGGAGGAGTAGTAACCACCTTCTGCAGTAGTTTGCAGTGATGAATATACTAGCCAGTACGTTTATTGCTTAAAAATATTCAGGATGACTGAAACTTTTGTTACTAGCCTGGTTACTGGGATTTGTTTGCCCTGTAAAGCTTGCTGCACTTAGTTTAGTAGGTGATGTCAATTCATATATGGGACTTAAATTCACATTCATCAGCTTTATTTTTAGCTGTTCTTGTATTTTCTTGTCAGACCTCTCACAAATTAAATGTCGCGCCCAAGAGGATATCCACTTTTATAAGTAAACCCCACTGAAAACAGAAACATGTCACTTTCCTGCTTGGGTTCTACAGCTGGTTCTCCATTTGTAATGATTAACAGTGTGACTGCTCTGTTGTGGTTTGGAAAAGAGTTTGGGGGAATGTCAGTGGTTCGTGCATTTTCTGCACAGCATTTTTTTGTCTTCCTAGAAAGAACAGGTTTTTTTTTCTTTATTATAAGATGAAAGAGTCTAGTCATTCTAAACGCAGTGGGTGGTTGTAAATAGAAATAAAGGAATTAAGGAAATAGAAATAAGGGATAAAGGAATTATTTTATGCCTACAGCTAAGAGTTGAAATGTGTTGAAAAAGACCTCAGAAGGCTGTATCGTCCATTCAGCAGTTATTTGAAAACCTTACCTGGTTAATGCTGGGCTTGTTTGCTCTTAAAAAGCTAGAATAATTCCACAGCCTCTAGTGGTAATCTTTCCAATATTTAGTTCTTCTATCAGACTTTAGAAAAAACATACTTTGCTACTGTTGTTTCTATTTCTATCCAGTGCATATGTAGAAAGTAGTTTTTCTTTCGTCTAACTATCTTACATATTTGAAGACTGTTATCATGTCTCTTTCTAGCCTTCTTCTTCTTCAGACTAAACAAACTCAGTTTTTTCAGTCTTTTCTCATACGTCATATTTTCTAGACCTCTAGTCTTCTTTTTTTTTTTTTCTTTTCTTTTTCCCTCCCTCCCTTGGACTCTGTCCAGTGACTTCGTATCTATCTTGAAATGCGTTGCCCGAAATGAGACATCAGAACCTAACTAAGACCGTGTCAGTGTTGACTGTAGGGGGAAGAATTGCTTTACCTGTCACACCAAAATTATTCTTCTTTTGGCAAATTTCATTGGTTGATGGAAGTTTAAGGATATTGTTGATACGCATTTGTTTTCTGACACATTGTTGCATCAGACTTTCTGCGGATCTGGCAAGCAAGTAATTTTTCCATCTTGTATAAATGAGGATTCCTATCAAAGTGGCTATTTCATTTATCATGATTAAAATAAATACTAAGAAATCTACTGTGTGGGTTCTCTTCAGGTTTGTCGAGACCATTTTGATTTACTTTCTGATATGTGTTTGCAATTTGTACAGTAATGTATTTTTAAAAAATGCCATATATTGCATGATGTAGATAAGTAATGAAACTGTTGAATGCTGTTGGGCTCTGAACAAACTCTTGAAGGTAATGATATGTTTTTCCAATTTGACAGTAGCAATTTTGAGTATCCATTCTCAGCGACTTCTATACACATTGTAAGCTAGCCCTGGATATACTATTCTCTCGAATTGCTTATGAAAATAGCATATTGGATGCTGTCAGAAGGCTTTCTGAAGTCCAGATACTACATGCATTGCTGCTTCCATATTCCTTGGACTTGTTATGCTGTCATAGAAGAAAATTGTGTTGTTCTTAGTGGTAGATTTTTCTTGACACGTGTTGGCAGTTAGTAGCCACCTGTTTACTGCACTTCCCTGTTGTAACCTCTTCTGGATGAATAGTTGCTATGTTTCCTCAGTGTGAGCTATGCTGAACAGTACTTCACCAATCCTGAAGAACTTAGCTGATTTTGTACGTACTTTGGTGGGCAAATGAAGTTGCGTTGTTATTGTTTCTGTTGGAAGCTGAATGGCAGCATGCCCTGCTGTTTTGCTGTGACACAAACCTCTAGCAAGTCTAGGGCAGAGGACTGTGAGTCACAGCCCTGTGAGGTAGGGTGCTTTGCTCTCTTGCTACATACAGAATATGAAGCAAACCTGCTGAATTTATCTGTTGCCAGACAGTTGACTCTGGTGTGATGGTTCCCGACTGGAACATGCTGACTGTAACATCCCTACTCTGATAAAATAAATGTTTGTCTGGGCATGAGGTAAGGGTGATATTTCTGTTGTTACTCTTTGTGAAGTGACCGCTTTCTAAGTTACCCTGGCATGCTTTCATTGAACTTCAGCCCTAATTATAGGCTCTTGCTCTGTAACTGGGTGTTTTCTTGTCTTTAGATGCGTATTACGGCCAAGGTAATCACAGAGGAGTAATCCTTCAAAGAGCTTAGTGTTGCAGTGTGGTTATTCCTTGATCCAGAAAGTGTTTCCGTCTATAGACAGAAGAAAGTTGTCCTGAGGCAATTTTCTGATTTCCAAAGCCATGTTTGTTTTACATGCCATGTTCTCATTGGGAGCTATACATTTGAAATTGCTATTACAAATGGTCATGTCAGACTTCATTTCAGTAGAGGAAGGAATTAATTCCTTAGCTTTCAACTTGTGTTTTTGATTCTTCTGACAACTTTCTGGAGTGTTTAGTGTCCAGAGAAACCCTGTACCAGCCACACTCACCAAATACAGCCAAATTGGTTCAACATCAATCAACATTCTGTTCTAAAGGGAAAATGGACGCATCCATTACTGAGGATATGAGAGTGTCAGAAAGAGGCAGAAAGCAGCACTGTTAAAACCCTTCTGTCTGTAAGCAGATAAAATGCTTGTGGAAGTTGGCAAGAGTCATGGCTCCATGGGGAATTCCACTTCTCCTTAAACAACATACTATTTCAGTGATTCACATATCTATAAATCTTGTGGGCATTTGACACGAATGTATTTGGGCACATGTAGAAGTGTAAGTGAATGATCTGGTGCTCTCTTCCCTTGGTCCCTGCTTTGCAGGAAAGAAGCAGGTTTCTCCAGGCACGCTTGCAGCTCTGCCCCTTCATTTGTGGATGTTTTCCCAATTGTGCCACTGAAACTCGTACATTTAAGATAGAATAGGCTTCACCATTGGTTTCATTTTGCTGTAGAGCTAAACTCGTGGTATTTTGAATGTCACTGCTTTCTTATTGGAGCAGTTCTTTTGGTCTCTTGGTTTTATACTTAATTTTGGTTGGCCTGTGCATTTGATTTTTAAGTCCTCTAATTCAGCCACTACTCGTGGATTCTCCTGTGGATAATTCAGGTTTTTGCCTTTTGCTACACAGCAACTACCAGAGGAGTGACAGACCTGGGAACCCCAGTGTCTTTCAGCTGTCTTGTTCCACATAGATGGGAAGTGCTCAATTCTGATCATGACCTTTCCTGCTGTAGAACTCTCAAAGCAACGATGCAGAATTTGATAATTCTTATTCGTAGGTCTGAAAACTGTTCTATAGCATTCCTGTGTTTGTCCATCCTGCTGTTAGATGTTCCCCTCCTACTTCTAAATTTTCTTAGTTATGCCAGCCTAAATATGTCCCTCCTCTTTGGACCTGTCACTGGATGAGCTCTGTTCTTTCTTGGATGTTTTTAAATCAACCGTACAAAAGTAGTTCTTGAATATCTTTTGTTTATAGTTCAAACTGAGCACTTTGTTATTTTTACTTTCTTCGTGTCAGTTACTGTGTCCTAGCTCATGGCAGCCTTTGCTGTGAAGAATTGCATGCACTTAGCTCTGGAATAACAAAAATACGTATTTTAAGAGAGGCTGATAGTAGCCAAATGACGAAGCCAAATTCTTTTTCTGATTTCTGCCTCTGTATCCTTTTCTGAACTGCTTCAGAGTTAATTTCTTTGCAGGAATTTATAGCAGTGGTGAAATGCTGTCCTCAGCATCTACTGGAATTACTGCTTTTTCAGGGTTTTCCTACTTCTGATTTTTTTTTCTCCAAAATACACTTGCAGTTCAGTTCTTTAAATTTTCACTTCTGTCTTCTTTAAGAATAAACCATGGTTCTGGACAATTCCGTATTTAACATATGGAGAACGTGGCACAGAAATCTCCTGTGGATTAGCAGAATTTGTTTTGACTTGGTTCAGTTTTATTTCCTTTGAAAATGATCTCTCCTAGTACCTCTGCCTTGTGGGAGTGATTTTCATCAATGTTTATTTAACAGCACACAGTTCATCTGCCCTTAAATAAGGGTGATGATCAAGGTATGAATCCCTTCAAGAACGGTTTTGTGCTTCTTTGTGCAGCCCACTGTAGAGTATCACAACGCTCATAACTAACTGGAGTAGGAAATGGGGTGCGTGGGTCATGTCTGCAGAGCCAGTGTTGGAGATGTCTCACCCCCCACTGAGGTTCACTCATGCTTCACCCTGAGGAACTCTTGCTGAGCAGGCCCTCACTTCCACCATCCCCTGCTGCTTGGGATGCATGCCTGGCACCTTAATGGGAGATGTGAATTGCTTCCTTAGTGAACAAGAAAATGCTGTAGGCTGTGTTTTGCTATAAACAGCAGATTTCCATGTTTTCGTTTGGCTGCAGACATCCAGGCTGCTCCCCTATGGAAGCACAGTGGTTTCCACGTGGGATAACAGTTCTGGATGGTCATGATTGCACTGTTATCAGGAGAGTAGGAAATATTCCTGCTAATGAACTCTTTTGGCTCACGTAATGTTTGAGTAAGACATAGTAAATGTTATGCATCGTGCACTGAACTTCAGCCTTTCAGTACAGACATTGCAAAATGAAAGAAAAAAAAGTTTACTTGGCACTGAAATGTTTAAAAAAAAAAAAAAAAAAACTTTGTGTGTTTTCATTATTACTTTTACATTTTACCTCTGCAGAAGGACCAGTTTCTCAACAGGAAAGATACTGTTCTCCGTGCAACTTCTTCCTAGGCTGTGGATTGCTGTGCACCCGCAAGAAGGGCACTGTCCTGACCTTACTTTTTAGGGGCTGAGTGTTTTTTGAGAACAGGGAAAAAAAATAAATCACATGTGGTATTTTGTGCTCCTTGAGACTGTCCCTTGTCTTTTCTTGCAGAGCCTGCAGCAGCCTGGTTCTACCTGAACGGAGCTGTGCTAACAAGCTGCTCTTCTCTTCCATTTTCCAAAGTTTTAGAACTGCAATTGGTGTGAAATGCTGTGGGCCTGGGGAGCTGGCAGGCCGGTATATATCCAGCATCCTGTAACCTCTCTGTGTCAGATCAGGAGGCAGAAGGAAGGAAAGAATCCCTGATCCTGATGGACTGGTTAACACCAGTATGCAATGTCCTGTTAGCTAACTGTCCTGCTGCTGTTAGTTACTGCTCTAACAAAGCTGGTCATTAGCTGCTGGAACAGATGATTTCTAGAGGATTATTTGCATTACACAATTTAATGCTCTTTAATAGCAAATTTTTAATTAAAAGGAGAGTCCTTTTGGAAGCAGCCTGAGCAGCTGCAGCTGAATTCTGCGTGTTTAATGTAATTAGAGAAACAGCTGGGGTGGGAGCTGAGCACCCAGCTCCCAGGCAGTCGCAGGCTTGTGGTGGCTCCTCGTGGGACAGGCGTCCTGGGAGCTGTGAACCGTGCTGAGAGCGTCCTGGCATGCAGCCAGGCTGGGAGGTGGTGGGACAATTCCTGACCGGGCTCTCAGGCTGGTGAGCAGCTGGGGAAGTGGGCTGTGGGTGGGAGCCATCTGCGTCAGCTCACTTGTCGCTTGTGCTGCCACAGACGATGGTGCTCAGTTTGCAGTCTGCCGGGCTGTGTGTGTTTGTGTCTGTAGTTTCAGCATCTCCTGGCACGTTGGAGAGGGCATCAGGCAAGGCATCTTTGGAAGAGGGCAGCAGGCAGGTTTTAGCCTCCAGTTTTATTTTGCTTCTACTGGCATACACTTTTTGAAATATGCCCCTTGTGGTATCTCTTTCCTCCCCCTTTTCTGTGTGATACAGGCAAACATTCAGCTGGGAAATGCTGAAAAGTGAAGCTTGGCTGCTTCTAATGAGTGGCTGACCTTCTAATAGCATTGTTCAGTCCAGAAGATGCTAGAGCACTTTTGAGTTTGCAATGCTAAGACTACGTGAAAGAGTTACAGCATTGCTGTTACTGTGACCCAGGAGACAACCAGAAGTCTTGGTTGCCTTGTGTTGGCTCTGCTGCATGTACTGCAACAAAGGCAACTTAATTTGAGAATTCCAAGTGTTATATAATCACAGTACATGATATATATTGGTGCAGAGTGGCCAATAGTATGTTATATTTTCCCATTAAATCCAAATGTTTTTAACTCCAGGTTCAGCAGTGAACCTAGATTTATCATACAAGTTGACCCTTTCCTCCAGCTGAGCACTGTCACTAAGGACCGGTAGGGACCGTTGCTGTATAGGAGCAAGCATGCTTCAGCTCATGTTAAATTTTCCTAAGCAGAGATGAATAATTGTGAAGATGGAAGGAATCATCCCATGAAATTGTTCTTCTGCTTGTATATTTCTTTGCCTTGTGCTGTGACTCCAGTAATTGTTATGTTTGCAGAGCAAACTTCGCAGCGCTTTGATGGAGACCACCCTGCCTTATAGAGGAGGCTCATCCCGGGCTTGTGTGGCGAACATGAATGCTCTGGGCATTGAAATAAGAGCAAAACAATGATAAAATTGGGCACACTGGGCAGAGCAAAGGGAAGATGTGGATCAAGTCATCTAGCTATCATCTGTGCTTGTGACTTGGGTATCGATTTGCTTTCTAAATGTGACCCTTTAAAGATAAGATGCCTGTTGCCCTTCCTTGTCTTTTTATATTTCTGTTGTATAGGTGAATTTTATAAAACTGAAAGATTCTTCTGATTCCTCTGTGGTTCACTTCATCTTCTGTATTCACAGTCTTGCTTTGCATGATGCAGCAGCAAGTGCTGTTGGTTGTTAGGCTGTTACAGTCTGTTTTGTTTGAGATTTTCTTATTATGATCAGTTGCTTTGTACTATGCTTAGGCCTCAGGGAGCTGCAGCTGCCCGTACAGGGTCTCATAATTCAGGAAGAGAATGAAAAAGGGATGAAGACATGAGTTTTTGGGGAAGAGGGGTAGTTTGCTGTCACTGCTTTTGTGTTGTCAATTATTTTTCTAAAAGGCCAGCTCTGTGGATGGTGCTTCCTATACTGGTAATGGCAGTTTGTGTAGGATGAGAGCTGTAGTTTGATGGGTTGAAACTTGAGAGGAAACAGGAAAGAGAAGGATGCTTTAACCAGTAAGCGGGGTTGTGTCTTGTATGTAGGTGGTGGCAAACAGCAACGCTTTAACAGTGCAGTGTTACAGCTGTGCATTTAAAATTGAAGGGACAGTGGTAGCAATCTCCTTACACCAGATGGAGTACTATGGCAGTACCAGCTTCAGGACTGTATATGAAGAAAGCTAGGCTATTTTTGTGTCCTGATTAAAAAACAAAGAAACAAAAAAAACCAACCCCCCAAAAACTGTAACTGATTCTGCTTCTTTGGTCAGCAGCTGTCCTGGCATTGCTGACTAGTGCTGTGGTTTATATTTGTTATTTCTGAAATTATCTGTAAGACTTCAGTCTTACAAAACTGATGTGCTTGTGAACTGGATGAGCCTTTTGCTTGATGTAAATGGGACTTTTTTTTTGTGCTCTGACTAAAACCTTGGGTGAAGTCTTTCACCATATCCTGTAACTGACTTAGTGCCTTGTTGTCTGACTTGCTTCTGTTTTCTTTCTTACTCCACTCTCCTTGTCTGTGCTTGCTAACCTTCACAGTAAGTGTTCTTTCATCCATCAAAGACCTTTGACGTGGGAATGGTCATAAGGTGGCCATGAGTGTACACAGTGTTGGCAGGGACTGATTTTCTACATCTGCAAGAATTCCTGTGGTAAGAGTGGCTAGGAAGAAGATATGGTTTGAATTGCTGCTTCTGTGTGACAAAATCAGCTAATCGAAATCATCTACGTTGTATTCTGGTCAGTAGAGCAAGGTCAGATTCCTTTGGCAAGTACTGGGCTCCTGTATAGTTTGTTCATCTTTTGGGAGACCCTACGTTGCTATTGTGCAATTTCCTTGTTGCTGTGACTTGCAGCTCTCTGGTGTGCACATCCGTCTAGCCTGCTGTACCATGCATGGACATCACTGCTTCTGTGGCAGGAGAAAGAAAAGGGGTCTGTGACATTTTTGAGGAAAATAATATCTGGATTAGTTCTTTTATTAATTCTTCATTTTTCTTGTTATAGATGGTCAATTTTCATTACTCCTTTTCACCCTCTTCTAGTATCTACATATGATTACATTTTTCACCCTGTCGTGTCAATAGGTTACACAGGTATGAGCAGGCCACGTGCACTCTGCTCAGCTGGTTGAAGCTGAACATAAGGTAATAATGAAGACATTAGTCGGTGCTTCAGGAGCAACAGCCTGTGGAACAAATGAGATCTACTTTGCCTGGGAAAATATATGAAATGGAGAGCACTCAGTGCTCAAGTCCTTGCGACCCCTCCCTTGGAAGCTGCCATGTGAGTGCCCGCATCCTGTCATGGTGTGGAGGGCCCTCACGGCTGAGGCTGAAGCAGTGGGCCCTGCTTTGTCTGTGAGATGGAGGTGTCAGATGGTGTCTGATGGTTTTGTATCTCCATGATGAACATCAAAACAATGTTCTTCTGTCTGAGCCAAATTGGAGGGGAGGCCAAGAAACATTTTAAGTGCATTCATCTTTGACGTGAGGTAAAGGTGATGGAGTTGCTTCTGACTATGTGCTGTTTCCTGGGCTGCCTGAATGGTTTTGGAAAAGGCTGTGTTGTTATAAATGGATAGTTCACTAAGCCTTTGAGAGCAGAGCACTTCAACATGCATGCCAGTAGTGAAACTCCTGGCACAGGGGTGTGTCTGCTGTATCCTTGCAGGGAAGCAAGGCCTGCTGTGAGCCTGCAGGTGGGCCAGTGGACAGTGTGTTAGCATAAAGAGGCACTGGGTGCTCTCTCACTTCCACTCCTGGCCATTGCTTTCACGTCTTCACTTTAGTGTCAGTGTGAAGCAGGTATGGGCTGGAACTGAAAGTCATGAGAGTTTTGGCGTATTCAGACTTGTCTTTCTCAGCCCACCTCATTGTTGCTCTCTTTCACAGTTAAAGTCTGATTTTTTTAAGCTGTTACTAATTATTTCTCTGCAGGGTGCTGGTGCCCACTGCCCTCTTTCCTATTGCTTCTGTGCTGTCCCAGTGTTACCTGTGAGCTTTGTTACCTAGGCAGATGAAATCCTGTGCAAGTTTTGTTCAGCACTGCTCTGGGTGGTTGCGAGGAAGCAGCTCCCTTGTTAAGTTAATGGCCTGCATCCTGCCTCTGTGGTCTGCTCTATTCTTTTGCTGTACAGCCTTAGGGTGATGTATGGCACTGGTATTTATGAGCCAATAAGTATAATTCTCTGTTCTCCTATCGTGGTTCCACACCTAAGTACACAAACAGTGTTTTACTGTCCTTGAAGGCTCTTTCTGCTGCCTCTGCCTGTCTTTGCCAGCTGAATTGCTGCTTTCTTCCTCTCGCAAAATGTATCTGACAAAATCACTTTCCTCAGGACAAAGAAATATTACCAAAAAGCTCTTTCATATTTTATATTTGGTTGCAGTTTGCTGTCTGCATCTTTGTGTCAGAGTTCAGAGTTCACTGTTTCTTTCTTCTACCTGCAGGCTTGTTTGCTGCTCCTGGTTGCAGCTCTGCGCACTGGTGGTTGTCCTCCTCCACTGTTGGGATCTCATTTGTGCTGCCTCCCTCTGATTTGCTGCTTCTGGCAGCACTTTGCTGACCTTTCAGGTGCCAGAGGGTGGAGAATGCTTTCTGGCACACTGAGCGTTACCTGACATGACCTTATTAGCACATTCAGCTTTCCTTGAAGTTTCACCATCTGTTCCTTCTTCCCTTTTTATGAGGTTTCTGCACAGCCTTTTGCCGGTGTCCAGGGCATTAGCTCTCATTTATGTAGTTGCCTTTTGCATATGCATCAAACAATCTTGTGCATTGCAGTGAAAATCTCATGGCACTGGAGTGAAAACCTGCCCTACGCCGCGAATCCAAGTGTTTGTTTGAGTTACTTTATGTCTTGCTCCCAGTCTTGAATGGAAATGTTTTCTCCTAGGAGATACCTTTCTCTGTATTTTTTGTAATGTCACCTCTATTAGAATCTGCCAAGGGACAAGTTCTTGTATAAACACAAAGTTGTACTGCAGTGAAGTTATTACAAAGCTGACTAAAGCTTGGAAGATATTTTTATTCTAGTTATTTATTTTACTGTGTATTATTTGAGACATTTAATTCTTAAAGGTGCTACATTTCTGTTTTCAGTGGAGGAAACAGTTTTATGTCAAATACCTGCAGTATTGTTCCCCTAGCTGTACTTGCTGGTTTGCAGCCTTATGCCTTGTGGAGTACTGCTCCGAAACCTCTTCCGTGAAAAGAAATGCTGAGGAGAGGAACTTGGTCAAAGGACCAGCTTGGAGAGCTTGCAAATTATGGCAGGGAAAAAATGCTGGAGCGTGCAGGAAGGAAGAATACCTTTTAGGAAAGGTATAGGAAGTGGTCTCTGCACTTTTATGCTATTCTTAATTTTGTGTTTGTGGGTGTTTGCACACACATGTTACAAGAAGGATAAGAAGAGAGCATTGAGAAAACTTGTGGTTGTTCCCTATGAGATTGGAGCATGTGCCAAGTGCTGGTTTGAAACATTTCCAAGACAATGATGGTAACTGACGTCATGGGCCAATAAGAGGTGCAAACTGACCTCTTGATGCCGGCAGAGAGCTAATCATTGCGTTGGGAAAAGCCAAGACAGGTCACTTGTGTTTTACATGGAAAAGAGTGGAAGACAGGGAAGGGATGCAAAGGTACTGCTATAGTACAGACAGAGCAAGATAACTATCTTGTTTTTGTAGAGATGAGAACAGTAATGTTACTTCAGTCAATACTCAATTACAAGATGTTGCAGTGGCGGAGACTCACTCTAGGCCCATCTAGTTGTGTGGATCAATAGGGAAATCCTGTAGATGGAATAATGTAAATAAGATAACCAACCTGTCCTAATCTGGGTGTGACAGTTTAAGGACTGAGACAAGTAGGACTACTAGTTAGTGACTCTGATTGGCAAGGAAAAGAGTGAAGTTTTTCAGCCGGAGAGAAAAACTAAAAGGAGGACGTGGAGATGTGAGAAACTGAGCTCTTAATTTTGTATTGTTCTTAGGTTAGAATTAATCCAAGAAACATAAAAGAAAGCGAGGCTTTGATTCAGACAGGAGGAAATGGCACTGGAAGAGAAATTCATTTCTGTTGGCTGTGTGGATGTAATCATTATCACTATTTCCCACTTGTAACATGGGGGAAGGACGACAGGGCCCCAGAGATATCACAGAGTATCCAGGACAGCCCATTGTAGATGCAACCTTGGGCCCTGGTGGTGAAGAGGACAAGAAGAGGGAAAAGGTGGAAGTTAATTTAGGCAACAGGAGGGGATATGCAAGGAAGTTGAGGGAGAATTAAATTTTGAGGACAATTGTGGTCATTTATGTCTTTAATAACAAATAGATTAGAAAAAGTGAAACAAAAGTGGGTCTTAATTTCAGGTAATGTTTGCGGGATGTAAGTTGGAGTGAAGTCAGGAAAAGGAAAAGGAAGTAAAGGGAAGAGACAGGTTTCACTGAGCTTTACAGATAAAAGATAGAAGGGAGATAGATATCACCAATGTGCAGGTGGGCTTGCAAATGGATTTTGGCATTTTTTATTTGTATTATTTTTGGTTAGAGATTCTAAAAAGGGCTTGGGGAAAAAAAGAATGAGTGAGGAAAGGCTGCAAAACGTGAGTGTGGAAGAAAGAGTGGGTAGATGTGAAAGGAAAGTACTGAAGTTTTAGAAGAGGAGAATGAATGGTCAAAGACATTCAGAGTTTGTTTTGGTGCTGGGGTGAGGTGGGTGTATGTGAAGGACACCCATCTGTTCCTTTGAGATAAGAAAAGGAAATAGGTCACTAACTGAGCACACAAAGTGAAGGGCATGGGGAATTAATGGGCTGAGTTGAGGGAGAGTTTGTCTGTGTGGCTAGGCTTGATTTGTGAAGTGTCATATTTGCTACATGCTCTGTAAATCTCCATTTCTTGATTGTGTTTTGCAGTGCGGCTTCATGACAGTATTTCAGAAGAAGGCTTCCATTACCTCGTCTTTGATCTGTAAGTGTCTTTCTTTGGCTTTGATGCTTCATCAACGGTACAGACACGTGGATGGTTGAGTAAGGGTAGAATAAGAAACACCTGAATGCTCTCTCTTTTAAGACCTGTACAAAACTAGTTCACTGTACAAAAAATCACCGACTATGTGGTAGGGGATAGACCAGGAAAGCTCCTGGCAGCAGGTACAAGTGTGGGATGGCAAACGGTGGCTACTTGTGACTTTTATCCCTGAGGCAGTTTGCAGGGATCAAAGGAGGGATTGTCTGCCCAAACATAGTATTTACTGAGCCCTGTAGATGCATGGGCATTTTTGCTTAGTGCACTGAGAGTGTTCTGGATGCTGCCAGTGCTGGTGCTGTGGCTGTGGAGCTGCCCTCGTCCTTCCATACCACGGGTCCCTGCAGAGGCTGCTCAGCACAGGCTGCAGCAAGGCTGTGGGGAAGGGATGTGAGCACAGAGGCACCACAGGTCCCACACAGCCTTTTGGGTAGGCTTGGTCAGCTAGGCTTGGACAGGCTCTGTAACAACCTTTATTTTATACTCCAGGGTTACTGGTGGGGAGCTATTTGAAGATATTGTTGCCAGAGAGTACTACAGTGAAGCAGATGCCAGGTAAGACTGTTTCCAGACCCTTCTGTGTGTGCCATGTGTGTTGGCAAGCGGGATAAATTTCCTGACTGATGTTCTATGCATGGCTTTGTTCTGCAACTCTTGCTCCCTATCTGGAAAAAGCAATTCCTCTTTCTGCCATTAGCATAAACTATTGTCACCAACCAGCCTGACTCACCACAGCTCCAGCTTTTGCTGCCTGCAGACGCTGCTGTCATGGTGTGTTCTTTGCTGGGAGCTCTGTTGCTAGCAGCTTTGTCCGTCTGACCTTCCTGGTGACTGGTGACAGGGTGTCCTTAGTGAGTAACACAGGGGAGAGCTGTCCTCTGGCTGTGAGAAAGCTCTGCCAGCTTGGCCTCTGCCTTCCCGTAGCAAGGCTTCCAGTGACATGCTGCTGTTTTTGGGCAGACCTGTTCAAGTTGCCTTTATTTAGGTAATGGTTTTACGAGTGGGAGGGAAAGAAGGGCTTTAAAGGCTACAATTCTGTCAAAGCTCTCTGATGGTAAGCTGATTGTTGCAGTGGAAAAGAAAGGCATAACATGTGCCTTTCTACTTTAATATTAAAAAGATTTCAAGCTGTGCCCTTCCTTATTCTGAGTGTTCTCCCTTTCTTCCATGTGTGAGCTTCCTGAAATGGACTGTGCTTGTCTCTTTGCTGTTAACAGTAAGAGTAATTTGCACAGTAATAGCTAAGGATTCCTCTGAGCTGTCTGTCTGTTGGCTGGGGAGCACCTGAAAACAAAGCTGGGTTCAGGCAGTTCCTGTTCTGCTTTAGCAGGCCTTAAGAATGGCCTGATGATGATATTTCATCATTACTTATTCTGTATCTTTGTCCACATCCCATAGTACCCCTTGCTGGAGCATGAATTAAGAGAGCCATGAGAAGAGAGGGGTGAGAAGGGAGCAGTGAATGTTGTTGCAAAGTGAGTTGGGCAAGGTAGTACTTTGAGGAAGCTCATTCTGAAGTGGTAAGCACACCAGGCTGGATAGAAGCAGTGCTACAGAGAGCATGCCTTTCCTGAATGTAAGGAAGGAAAGAGTATGGCATGATTGTACGCTGGTGCAGCCCATGCGTGCTTATTTGCTTTCCATGTGGTACACTTACAACCACTTTCTTCTGGGCATTGCATGATGCTTTCAAATGAGGTGTTGCACCATGCGCTCTGCTGGGGAGCTGTTTGCTGATGGGCAAGGCCAATGGGCTCGTTACTGGTAGAACTCCTGGAGGATCTGAAAGCTCTAAGGTTTTCATTGGGGTGTACATGTGTATTGTAGGCATGGTATCTCAAACAGGTGTGCGGTCACTTGACTTGTTCCACTTTGAAGTTGGGGAATTCAGAGTTTATCATCAGCCTCCCCAGTGCCTGTTCTCTGAAGTGATGAAGAGCTGACTGTGATCAACACTGCTCAGGAAAATATTGGCTGTGCTGGAGGAGAGGGAGAAGCTATATGAGCCTTCCTGGGGGTGCTCAGCCTTCTGACTTTAAGCTGGGCAAGACTCACTGTGTCCGTAAGATGACAGAATGAAACTCCTCCTCCCTTTCTCCCCCCATGCTGAGCTGAATTCCAGAGCAGGCTGGGAGAGCGAGGGAGCGAGGTCCGTGCCAATCTGCCGCGCTTGGCTCGCCTGGGACACCTCACACTTTTGCCATTTTTGGCCAGAAAATCTCTCTCACTCAGACTCAGCTCTGTTCTAATTATACATTTTTGTTTTGGGAGAAAGGGGATATTCATGGACTCCAACCCTGAGGCTTGTGCTGCCAGCTCTGGAGAGGCAGGGGTAACATACACAAGTCTTCTTTCCCCTTCCTTCTCTCGATCTCTTCCCATCTTTTCCAGAAGACAGTTTCCTTTTTCTGAAGTATTTTTAATTTGTTCCCCTGAGATGAGCAGAATTCGGTGAGGAGACAGTGAGCTCTCAAGCACAACCCATTTGAGTTACCCGCATCTGGGTGCTTACTGCCCAGCCGTGCAGGCTGCCAAAATGCCTACTTCTTTCTGCAGTCACTCTAAGAGCTGAGTAAATCTGTGACGGAATAGATCGTTTCGACCAGAAATCTCTTCTATGGTTGTGTTGCACTATTCTAATGTGTCAGGTGTAAATGTGGGGTTGCTTTCTTCTCTGTGATTACAGCAAAGAGAGTGACAGAGGCATCAGTTTTCTGTGAGCTGGGGCAGTGCAGTGCGCTGTGCTCAACAGAGGCTGAGTCTGCTTTTCAGATTGCTAACCTCTTAAGTGGGATCTGTACTTAAAAGGCACCCAGTAAGCGGGTGTGTACACACACACATTGTGTATGTAAAGTGCTTGAGATGCTGCTTTTAAAGCTTTGCAAACTGGCAGGCACCCAGGAATCTTCATCCTGAACTTACTGGAGGAGTTTGCTGCTTTCTAAAGTTTATTTTGTGCTTGGAGTAGCCTCGTTCAGTGTTTCCTGGAGCGCTGGGCCATGTGTGTCCAGTCTCAGCTGCTGTTCGCAGCTACCTGTGTGCCTCAGTTCCCTGTGCAGGGTGGGCATTACTGGCTAGGGGAGCAAGTGGGATGCTTAGTGCAGTGGAAAGGAGAGGAGAGGAGACAGTGACAGGTCCTGCTGTAGCTAGGATGTCTAGCTGTTGCTGAGTGGGTGGGAGTGTTAAGTGGTGACAGCACTGAGCTGCGGCAACCCATGGGCTCAACCAAGGGATTCAGCCTGGGGCCCTCAGCCCTCCATAGTACAAATATAAAAGTTGGGGAAATGTTCTGAGATAAGGTGCCAAATGTATGTATGCACGTGTGTAACTCTGTGTGTCTCTCCCTTTATCTTGCAGCCACTGTATTCATCAGATACTGGAGAGTGTGAATCACATTCACCAGCATGATATCGTGCACAGGGATTTGAAGGTAATATTTCCTCCATGCCACGGAGGTTGAGGAGCAGCTAGGGTGTCACTGGAAGAGGCAAGACAGGAGTTATGTTGCCAGCTGGCAGGGCCTTGTCTTTTGTATTTTTTTATTTGTTTGCTTGTTTTCATTTTGTTTCCCTTCACTATAGCACAGTTGTTCCTGAAGCACAAATTCACTCCTTCAGATTTTTCTAGAGGGTGTACTGAGTTCCCAAGGAGGTTTCCTTTCTTCGTGAGCTTTGTCAGCTCTCAACATCTCTGAGGCAGCTCCTGGATGGAGTAGTTGGAGTATCAAACAACAGTGGACTTTCAGAGAAGTTTGGGTAGGATTCATTATAATGAAGGACGCTTTCTAGTCTGCTGTTGAAGAGATCTCTAGAGACCTGGGGCACTCTGTTCAATCTGCCAGGATGAGTTTGTCTACATAGAACGTGTATATTTTTATTCTTCACTGTTTCCAAACACGTGCCATTGGGCTAGGACAGAGATGCACAACAAGAATTTTTTCATGTCATTTCTTTCTTTTCTCATCAGTAGAAGCTTTTGATCAAAAAACAAAACTGCTGGCTAGTAGAACAATGAGTAAATCAGCCGTCTGCCACTTTCTGACACAATTATAGACCCAGAGCCCCCACAGTGGAGTTACTTAAAACTCCCTTCACATGCGGTGCTAGCTGTAGTGGGAGCTGGGCAGGGTCCAGAACAAAGAGGCTTGTGCAAGAAGGTCCACCTTCCCTGCAGCCTTCTCTGTCTGAAGTGGGGATGGTGATGACCACCACTGGTCCAGTGAAATTAAGGCAGGATGACACCTGCTACTAGTGTTGGTTTTGGATTGTTATACAGCGCACAACAGGTATAAAAATATTTTGACAGAGTCACAGAATGGTTGAGGTTGGAAGGGACTACTTGGGATCATCTAGTCCAACCCCCCTGCTTCTAGCAGGGTCACCTAGAGCATGTTGCAAAGAGAGAAGTAAAAAACATGTTGCAAACTCAGTGGCAGTGTTCTGCCACATCCTGTATTAAGTGTAAGGTGTTCCTGCCTACAGCAGGGAGGTTGGAAGTAGTTCTTTAGGTGTCTTTCAACCCAAAGCAACATTTTCATCTAGTGGGCAGATAGTAGCTCTTAGTATTTCTGGCAGACTCCCATGCAACACTCTTGGCTTTCTGATTCAGAGCACTGTGGAAAGTGGTCTAGTGTGGAACGACTGCTCTGAATATTGAGCTGATACCTGCCCATGAGAAGGGCAACTTCCAAGAGGCACTACTGCCCAAAATTAGGGCTTCTATGAAAATAGGTAGTGTTTTCTAGTGCAAGATGCTGTAAGTTTTCTTTTGTATCCTGTGTTTATACATCACCTATTTTGCTTCCCAAGTTTCGTTTGTGTTAGTTGTTAACTTGTTTAAAACTACACACTCTCCACAGTACTTAATATGTTTCTTCTGTTGCTTCCTCCAATTCACTGAAGGTATCCAGGCCTGAGGATTATCCATTCCTTTTAGCAATAAATGATCCCACGCTCCTTATTTAATGTTGTAGCTCTTTCCCAAAAACTTGGCCTTTCAGGATCAGTGTATAATAACTGCAAAACTTGCTTCATGTGAAGTTGTCTCTTGCAGCTTTTGTAAACTGGTCTTCTGGCTCTTTTTCTCTAAAAGAACTTCGAATATCAAACTACCCATAGGAACAAGACAGTAAGAAATTGAGGAATGCATTCATTCCTTACGAAAAGTGTGTGGAGCCTGAGGCGATCCGTATGTTGGCAAACATGCATGGATGATAAACACTGTTAGCCTTGCAGAGATTGTAGCTGTAGTTTAGAAGGAAATCATGCTTAGCTGGCACAAGTCTGACCTAAATTTCAGTGTTTCAGGCCAAGCCTAGGTGTGACCTGAAGCTGGGAGGGATTTTCAGAATACTTCACTGGCCTACTGCTTTAAGGACTTGTTTATACTGGTGAATTTTCATAGCTTAACTAACACAGGCTTTTCCACATAGTGAAAAAAATGGTGCCATCAAAGTTTATTGAGAACCAATTCCCCTTATTTTCATGTCATTTATGGCAAGGGCTGTGATGGGCAAAGCTTTCCTCCTTTCTTTCAGAGCAAAAGCAAGGAACGTGTCCAGTACTTTTAAGGCATGTGAATGAGCATAGCATCTCATTCCTGTCAGGCAGAACAGGGATGGAGTGTTTCAGGGGGATGAAAGTAGTGAGCAGGATGCAAAAAACCTGCATCACTAGATTTGTGAAACTAAGATGAAGTCTCATTTCTGTATTTCCAGGCTTCCATCTGTCTAGGTTAAAAACTCAAGTTGATATGAGTTGCACAAATGATCAGAAGGGAGTAAGATGTGAAATGACGTTTGTCATTCCTTGTCTCTGTTGTGTTTCCTGATCTGTAATAGCCACCACCTTAAAGGCTTTGAGGTTTCAATTAGTCTGTTGTAACTAGCTCCTGTGGTGCTGTAGAGGAAGCTGCTGACTGTCTCAGTACAATTCTTGGAGCTGTAGTGAGACTTCTGCTGAAGTCTTCTACTGGAACACGACAGAATTATGACCCAAGTGAGATCCACAGGATGGGAAGAAGTAGTCTGTCTCCCATTCCTGGCATCTGGGGCAAGTGACGTGGTTGCACATAGTACAGGTGACAATGGCAGTAGCATGACAGCATATTTAATGCTACTGTATATAAGGATTTGTAGCATGAAAACAACAGCATACAAGAGCACTCACTGTTGTTGCCAATTTGAGGTTAAGGCTTTTTCTGTAAGAGATGAAAGCTACTGCCTATCTAGATGATGCCATTCCACATTACAGCTCTGTATTTGGCAGACACTATTAGCATCATATTTACTTTTCCAGTGCCTTGAGGACTGTATAATGTTCATGGGGAGAAGCATCACTGTAGATTGTATCTGCTGCATCCCATTCTCCTCCCTTTGGTCCACATTACTTTCTGCAAGGATGACAGAAACGAATTTTGGGTTCTGTGCTTCAGGAACTGTACTGTCAGTGCCCTCTGGTGTCAGCATGTAACGTATGGGCTGGACTGGGAGAGGCTCCAACTCCTATAGAGGATTTGTATTAGATTTGAAGATTTTCTGCCACTCTAGGTCAAGGCCATTTGTTGCTGTTGCTCTGCTTTCATCTGAACAGCTTAAGTGTGTGCCTGCTGTCAGCAGATTGAATTTAATGATGTGAATACAAAGATAGGAGGTTTTAATGTGGATATCAATCTTTTATTCTTACCCCCACCCTTTTTTCTTTTTCTTTCTTCTTCCCAGCCTGAGAATTTGCTACTGGCAAGTAAATGTAAAGGTGCTGCTGTCAAACTGGCTGACTTCGGACTGGCTATTGAAGTGCAGGGAGAGCAGCAGGCCTGGTTTGGTAAGAACGTTTGAGGTTTCTCACTTTTGCTCACCCCTTTTCTGATTGAGTTGTACTCACCCTAAGTATTCTCTCTCGACTCTTCCAGCATGCTCGCGTGCATTTAGCATAGCTACTTCCAGCATCCCAGCCTCTAGGTCCTCAGGCATGAGCCTCTATGCAATAGGGGAAAGACATAATGACAGAAAAAAATGTCTATGTAGTCCTCCATTTTTCTTGTTATTGTTTAGTAGATGCTAACGTCAGAGGTGAATGCAACTGCTAAGTTTAGACCCTGATCCAAACTTTCCTATGACTTAGGAGTGCAGAGATCTGGAATTTTGTTTGATCATTTTACAGAAATGCACTTGAACTGGCCTTCTCAGGAACATTTGGATCTTTACTGTATCTTTGTTTAGGTAAAACATAAGTAGAAATTAGACCTTCTCAGGCTTAACATCAGCTCTGAGACTCTGCAGTGCTGTGGAGATTCTGGAGAGACAGCTACTTCTCCTGATCTGCCCACACCATTTGGTAATGGGTTATGTCCCATCCATGTCTAGCATTCTCCAACTCCAAGCCATTATAAGTAATTCTGGTCTGAAGCATATGAGTATATGATGTATGAGTTTGTGCCCAGCTAGTTGCCATGCTCCCTCCCTCTTTTCTGTTTTTCTGTTCTTCCTGCAATACATAGATGCTCAGCCTCATGTGGTTTTCTTTCTCCCTTTTTCGTTCTCTCTTTCTCCCTTTTTCGTTCTCTCTTTCTCCCTTTTTCGTTCTCTCTTTCTCCCTTTTTCGTTCTCCCTTTCTCCCTTTTTCGTTCTCTCTTTCTCCCTTTTTCGTTCTCCCTTTTTCTTTCTCCCTTTTTCTTTCTCCCTTTCTCTCCCTTTTTTTTTCGTTTTTTTTTAATTTTTATTTTATTGTCCCTTTCTGTTGGTCTACCTAGAGATAGCTTTGGCAAACATGGGGTTGGGGATGATAGGTTTTGAAAATTATGGATAGTGGATTTTATGATATGGTAAGATCCTATTCTGCTTGAGGACTGTACTTCATGTCATCCATTCCCTGGCAGGGTTTGCTGGCACTCCAGGCTACCTCTCCCCTGAAGTCTTAAGAAAAGATCCTTATGGAAAACCAGTCGATATATGGGCTTGTGGTAAGATTCTGTCCAAATATTTTACACTTACACAACCTTTTCAAATATAGGAGCAATTCCTTACAGCCTATTGCTGGGAGGGTGTGCAGTGGTCCTTGTTGGGTGGAGAGATGAAGACATTTGAGAATAAGCACCTTGTGTAGATGGAGTTATTGCTCGAGCCTAAACTCCTTTGATTCTGGCTCCTAATTCTTTCCTTAGGCCATCCATCAGATGCATGAAACTTGAGATAGGACTGTTCTTGTGCTTTGCAGAGTCAGTTGTTTTTAGGCCACTGCAGCAATTTCCTATCATACTGTGTAGAAAATGAAATACTGAACAGAGGTGTAAATGTATCTGAGACTGATAAGTTTAGAAACAGGTGATATCTGTGTTGCCTGATGTGGACTGTACGGTTCTCTGCAGGCCAGGAATGATAGTTTTATCAATGACATTTTTGTCCCAAGACCGTGCACAGCAAGCATCTAAAAACTGATTCCTTCCTAAGAAGTCCCCTGCTGCACAGCAACCCCAGGGGATGTGACTTCATTTGTTGTGAAAGCAGATGGGAGTCGTGGCTCACCAGCCAAGATAATGGGGGAGGAGGGTAAAGGACATCACGCACCTGTTCTAGCTCCTGATGGCTGGGGTTAAGAACTGAACATGAAGTGCCAAGATGAGATTCAAAAGAGGAGAAGTTTGTACTGTCTTTTAGTACCTTGGAGAACTAAATGTGATGACAAGTGAAGATCTAGAGTAGTCATTGCCTTGGGGACTGTCAAGAGGGAAGGTAGATGGGCTGAAGGAGTAATTGGCATATTAGCCTAACCAGAGTGTATCTGTGTCTCTCCCTCCCAGGAGTGATTCTGTACATATTACTAGTGGGGTACCCTCCCTTTTGGGATGAAGATCAGCACAAACTCTATCAGCAGATCAAAGCCGGAGCCTATGACGTAAGGGCACTTTCTTGCTGAGTACCTGCATGGGTGTAGAAGCCATCCAAAACATGGCATTATCTTGGCGTCCAGCAGCAGGCCCCAAGCTACTGTGCAAAATGATGTTTGGCGTATTCATACATCTCGTCTCCTCTGCCTGGGATACAGTCCTGTTTGGGGCTACTGAGAGGATATGTGGACAGCATCGCAGAGGGCATCGAGACACTGTTGGTCATTAGGGAAATGGAGATGGTGGGCAATGGTGTTTTCTACTGTGTTTGCCACAAAGTGCTGAACATGTAGGCAATGTTAAAACTCTAAGGGGAGCAAAAGGAGGGTAGAATGAAGAAGGCTGTCTTAATCAAGGCCCAGTTAAAAGTGTTGGGAACTGTTCTGTAGAATAATAGCTTACATTAGGGCCTTCTGTCTTCTCTGTGATGCAGTGGAATTTATTCCAGCAGTGGAGTATGTGGAGCCTGGTGAGAAGACTTGACTGACAAGAGCCTTTGGAGAAGTGTTTTTGTGGAGGGATCAGTGTGTTGGGTTGGAGGCTGTAGTGAAAACCAGGCACTTCTGGAATGGTTCTCAGAGAACGTCAAAACTGAGGTGTAAGAGGTGCCTGAGGGAAAGGAGTAGGAAAGAGATTAGCACTGGGGAGCAAAGATTATGTAGAATATGGTCTAGACATAACAGTTTGAATGTTTGTCATAATTTCTTCGACATGAAGAGAGGTCTGGGAGGAGAAAAGGAAAGGAAATTCCTAGAATTATTAGCCTGCGGACATGAGTACTAAGAGGCAGGTGGGGAGTTCATTTTGTTGGGCTACCCTGGAGCTTAGATGGGGGGAGGGAGTTGAGGTTCTGCTGGACCTCAGCTGCCTCTCAGATTCCGGGCCTGAGACCGTGAGAGCTGCCATACTGGTGAGAACAAAGATCTGCCTTACCCTGTGTCCTGGCTCAGTGGCTTCCCGAGAGAGAAGGAAGTGATGTCTTCATATTTGATAGCTTTAAATGGATGTGTGTTTGTCTCTTGCCTTCCTGCCCCTTTTGTTGCTGTGTTCTTTCTGTGTTGCTTGTTCTCATTTGAAGTGATTTTGCACTAATTATGTAGATGGAGATTTTCAAAGCACTTCAGGGATTAAATAGCCAACACTTCCTGTAGATCATGAGGAGTGAATTGCCTGATCCCTGTGCCTCCAATGCTTTGTTGACTTGTTTTTGAATTCTTGTGTAGAATAAAGAGATTACAGTAGATTCTTCCCCTTATCTGTGTGGCAGAAAACAGCTCAAGTTTTACTAGCGCATATTCCCTGATGTCCTTACCCCCCAGCACTGGACTTTTATCTCTAACCTGTGGAGGCAGTGACAACTGTAAATTGGACCTTTTGCTATAGGAGAGGGGTTTTACAAGACATTGTTAGGAATATTTCAGGGTTGGAGTGTGTGGGAAGTGTCCTGGTTGAGAGCTATTATCATTTTGAGTAGCCTCCTTCAATGTTTTCAGAGCAAATTGTGTAATATTTTGCTGATATCTGAGAATGCAGAAGTTGATAAATCAGATATGAGTGCATTTTCATGATCCAACTGAGCAACGTACAAGATGCAGGAGAAAAGAAATGGGATAAACTTTTTCTTAATGTTGTCGTACTGTAAGGAAGTTGTCTCGGGATAGATCAGTCTTCTCCTCCCTGCTTCCACTTTAAAGACAGGGAACATTTAGCCCAACAGCAGTTATCTTCCTGGTTTCAAGTTCACCCGTGTTTGAACGGTAGATTCGTGAGAGTGAGACTTACCACGTTTTTTATTAGCATGCTGTCATCTGTACCACATGCAGGAATCTGGAGGATGGCGTAAACATCTCATCATTACTGGAATCGTAGGAGAGAGGAGTTACCCCCTCCTCAATGACCAGCAGCTAAAACTGTTTGAGATTATTTTCTTTGTTTCCATGCTTCTGTGTTCCCCTCCTCTATAGCATTTCTCTTGCTCCCTGAGTAATGTTTTTTTTTTTTTTTTTTTTTTTTTTGTTTTGTATGATATATGCTTGCAAACAACTTGCCAATGCATTGCTAGGCCTAAGTGACTGGTATTGTTCCAGTATGTTGTGCTTGATGGTAGGGAAGATATACGTGGTAGGATTTTTGTGTTGGTGGCTATTGCTTTCACGAAGCTTTGGTACAGTTATGTTTGTGACTTTTGTATATGCTGTTACAGCTTCTTTGCATGTTGGAGAAAGAGCAAGGTAGGATAAAAGAGCATAGTGCTTGTCTTTATGTCAGAACTCTGTCAAAAAGACCCATGACTTTACTTTGACTGTTGAGTATGAAAGAAGTTCAGAGGTACGAGTGATGAGACACCTGCCTGTGTCTGATGAATGGTACAGGTATGTCTTACTGTCTGGTATAATTCATTTGCTGGATTCATTCAGCATGAGTTTTTCCAAAATGTATGGTTTTCTGCAAATATATAGCCCTGGTATTAAAAGGGCAAAAGCTGGAGTTAGTTGTGTAGAAGAGAGACTCTCTTCTGCTAGTAGGAGAGGATATTTTCAGTTTATCATCTCTCCTTTCTTCCTCTTTCAGTTCCCATCACCTGAGTGGGACACTGTGACTCCTGAAGCAAAGAATTTGATCAACCAGATGCTGACAATAAACCCAGCAAAGCGCATCACAGCTGACCAGGCTCTCAAACATCCATGGGTCTGCGTAAGTGTTTTTCTCTGTTACACTTTGATTTGTAGTTTACCCTGAACCGACACGTCAAGAAGACTTAGCTGCAGAGGAGCTCAGAATATTATAAATCTATCAGATTGCGATTTTTGGAGGCTGACCTTCAACAAGCCAACTTTGTTATGCTGTGGTGCTTTTATTGCCATTGTAGGAAAAAATGAACGCCTCTTTCTTTTACAAGTCTTGTGAATGTCAATAGTTTCTGTTTTTCTCCACATCTCCAATTCCAGTACATATCATCCTAAAATGTCAGATGCATCAGGCAAAATATTTTACGATAATTTTGTTCTTCATCTTAAACTTCATTTTATTGCACTACATCTTTGCAATGCTGGAACATTTCTGCTGTGTTTCAGCTTAGCTGGTTGTAAATTTCAAAGCTGTGTCACGTCTTTTGCCGTGCTTTCTATGTAGTTTTTTTTTTTTTGCACTGCCAGATTCCACACATGGGTATTTTTCATCTTTTGCAAAGTGGACAAGGAAATCCTAGAATGTAGCTGTGAGTGGGCATAAGGAAGGATGGCAGTGGCACGCTTTTTTTTTTTTTTTAATCTCTGAAGATTAAGTATTTCCACCTAAGTCTAACCAGATGCTGTTGTAATACCATAACATAGTATTTTCTGTGTGTCTAATGTGCGCCTTAACTCATTTGTTCTTCAGAAATTGTGGTAATTTTTCCTTCCTCCACAGAACAACAAATTAGCTATTTAAACTTATTTATGTGAACATCTGTGTAACAGTAGTGTGAGCTGTCAAGTAATTAGTTACTTGGAAGTCAAAATTTTATACTAGCTGAGACTTTGTGCATCTCTGTGGGTTTTTTTTTCACTCCGTGCATGTTTGTCATCAATAGCAGTTCCTGTATATTTAACATTTGTTCCAGTGCCTGTAACCAAAGTTGTATGTACTATAGCACACTTCCCATGACAAAGTAATATAAAATGGTGTAAGAAAGGCCTTCATTCTCTGAGTTATGGGGAGTTTGATTTCACTTCATAGCCGTTTCAGCTCCTTACCCAATCCGTTTCCATTTGTGGTCTACATACACACAACATAGATCTTCATACTGGAGATGTATTGCTCTGAAGTAGAAATGAGAAAAAGTCTTAATGTTTTATCTGAGTCACTGAATTTTAGCATCTCTAGACTTTGGAAGCACATCCTGATTCTCTTAAGGCAGAGATGAACAAGTGGACATCCATGTCACTTCAAAGGAAGCTGGAAAAGTAGCGATTGTTAAAGTTGTTGTGGAACTCAGCTTACTTTTAGTTACTTTCTCCCTCCACACCGTGGTGTACAGTGCAGCAGATGACTAGTTCAAAGTCAGGATGAAAGCAGAGATTTCCTATGGAACTAGCTGAATCTGAGTGTGGTTTATAGTTCTCTTGGGCATTGCATATTTTCTTCCAAGCAGAAGAAAGGTAACGGCTGGCCTGTACAGTCTGATCTGCCAAGTTAGTCATTCTCCCACTGTCCTTGTAAAGGGAATGCAGGCTTGCAGCTCTGTGCATGAGCAACAGCTACTTTGGCATTAGTCTCTGGTTTCCTCATGTGCTCTAAATGCCTGGCAGCATCAGTCTCTGGTTTCCTCATGTGCTCTAAATGACTGTCAACACTTCTGAGAAGTCCTCTTTTTGCAGCTGATGGGATCCCAGTCTACTGTGGGTGACAGGTGTGCATCACTGGTTAGAGATTATGCCCTGGTTTTTTGCATTGTTGTAACATATCCATATTATTATTCCTCTTAGACACGGAAAATCAATTTTTGCAAAACTGATGAAAAGATGCTGAGGTCTCTGTTAGTCAGGCTCTTAGATTCAAGGAGTTACCAGGATGGCTGCCACTCTCTAATATTTACTTACTGCTTGGAATTTTCCATTGGAGGCTGTTCCTGATGCAATCTGTATATTTTCTGTATTGTCCCCAAGTCAGACCTCCACGGGTGTGCTTGTTAGTTTGACTTTGCCTTATTAGTATTTTGACCCATAATGTGTGTGGGAGACTTGGAGCGTTGATGCTCATCTGTACTTGAGTCACATTGTTTCTTAGGCACAGTCCTGTAATGGTCATCCTGACTACACATCTTCTGCTAGTTTGGGAAGTTTGTAAGCTATGAATCGGCCGCAGTGATTTGCAGCCATGCAGTGATGAGAGGTTCAGCCATGTTGGTTTCCATATTGTGATGATGTGCTAGTCGGGAGAACTCCCTCAGATGATTTAGTTAGGCTAAGTTGCTGATTTATTTTTGTGTTCCTGTTTTTCAGCAACGATCTACTGTTGCTTCAATGATGCACAGGCAGGAGACTGTGGAATGCTTGAGAAAGTTCAATGCTAGAAGGAAGCTGAAGGTAAGTATATCATAACTGATGGGTAGTTTTTTGTTGTTGCTGTTTTTAACATTCTGAAGTTGAGGTTGATGCTTTCCTGACAAAATATTTTTTACGATTAGCTCACTAGTATTAGTAAAGTACCTTGACTCCAGTACAAGGTGCTAAAAAGTTCTATTGAGGAGCTGTGTACTTTATCCAAAACTACAAGCTTCCCTTGTTGCTGTGCTGTATAATCATGTCTTCTACTTCTCTGCAAGAGAGTTGAAGTAGAACAGCTAATTTTTAAATTCTGAGACTTTTAGTTGTGATCATTCTCCACCTCTTAGTATATCAGGTGCCTGTAGCTAAGGAAAGCCTCTGAATTTTGTGCAGAGCAGCTACTTGCAAGCTAGGAGGCAACTGAGTGTCTAAACACCATACTTGGTGCCATTTTAGATCTCCTAGGCTATATCCTGCTCAGCCTCTAGCAGCTGCTCTAGAAAGGCAAGACTGAGCAATCTCATGCCACGTCCAACAGTAACGTGCTGGAGATCCTAGGGCTTTCCTGAGTAGCATTAGGATGCCTCTGCTTTGGTACCTAATTCACTCTGTTCTCCATGAGTAAGCCCCTTCCTGAGGTGAGTGACACTGTCTGTTATCCCTGCTTTTTCTCCCTCACAGGGTGCAATCCTCACAACGATGCTTGTGTCTCGGAATTTTTCAGGTAAACTTTCACTGTTTCCATTCCTTTTCTCATTTTGATTTGTGTGAGTTGTGGGATGTTTAAACCTTTCTGTGGTTGAGTAGGGTTGGAGGAAACATGCTCAAAGTTTATCCTGATGTAAGAGTGATCACGTTGCCTTGGTTGGTGACCAGAGTGAGAAAAGGAATGATTTGTTTGAGGAGGAGCACTTGAAGCTGTAGTCTGGTACAAGACAGAAACAAAGTCAGCTGCAACAATCCCCTAATGCTATTTTGTAATTCTGGGGAAGTTTTAGCTGGCATTTATCAGTTTTATTGTCCGAAACCAATAAGAGTCAGGAAGACTTGCTCATCAGCAGTGATTCTTTTAGATTTGTGGCAGGGACACAAAGCAAATAACATTATTGGTGAGAATGGGAGCAGGAGCTATTTGAGTATTGTATTACTTTGACTCAACAAAAAGGAGTCTGAAGCATCTAACTATTAGAGATGTTCTTTTTGGAGTCTCAGAAGTGGTTTTCATCCTTTCAAGCTTAATAACTGGTAGTCTGGCTCCCACTCAACTGCATTACGTAGTGCACTTAGTGGAGATGCAAATCTCAGCATGCAAATCAGTGCTTTTTGCAAGATGATTGTTTTGGCTCAGCACATTTATGTGGTGCCCTCTTACCTTATGTGTTCACTTCCATTTGGGTGGAAAACCTCTATCTGCAGGTGCTTTTGGTTTGTAGAATCATTTGCCTTTTTTGCCCTCACTGCCATTTCTTCTCTTTTAGAAAGTGTGATCATTGAATTAATGAGTCAGATTTTTATTCTACTTGACTCCAGTTACTTTCAGGCAAAAGTCTGCTGTGTGCATTATAAGTGATGAAGAATGAAAAGGAAGTGTGTTAATTTCATCTATCCATTTACTGATGGTGGAAACCAATACTTACAGTCTGATGTTGCAGTAAGCATCTAAGTAGAATGAAAACCTCTCTGAAATGATCATCCCAGCATTCAGACTGTACATTTATGCATACAATCTTTTGTGAAATCAAGGCATCGTTTTTAACATCCTGTATGGATTCAGGAAATTTCAGTGGTGCTTTTCAAATAAAGTCAGAAGGTATGAAATCAAGCCCTGATTAAGGAGCAGCCTTTAGCAACTTCAGAGTTGTTTTTCCTTGGTTTTTGCTTTAAAGTGAACCTGTGCCAATATGTCAGGACTGTGCAAAAAGTAAGTGTGTCTACAGCACTTTCCCTTGAATTTCTGTTTATTTGGCAGAATCACTTTCTCCATGCACTTGTCTCAGAGTTGTTACGACAGGACCTGATACTTGCACACTTTTCAGAGAATCATTTTGAAATAACCATTGGAAAAGTGATAGCACAACTACAGGGCTTCAGCAGAGCTGCATAAAACATTCTTTTGGGTTTTCTTGTTGGTATGATCTGTCTTTAATCTATTCAGACCGCTAGTTTTTATCTCATTTGATGATTCTGTATTAGTTTATTTTTTTAAACAGCAGTTTTAAATTCTTTTTTAGTTTATAAACATTGTCACTTCTAATGAAGCTGCAGAAGTTCTTGGGTAATAAAATCTCCTGTGGCCCAGATTTTGATTAAGTGGAATGCCTGAGAGAATGGTTCTCCTTAATGGTGTGTGACCTATGCATCCACTTATTCCCTGAACTAATATCAAGGAGGAAAAGGCTTGCTCTGCTCATTCTTCTGTCTCAGGGGCTGAAGCGGCTGGATCCCTTTCAGTTAACAGCTGAAGAGAAGGAAATCCTGGGTGGCCTGTAGTGAGTTCAGAGTTTTCAGTATCACTGAGTTCTGCTTTGAATATAAGCTCTGATCTCAGGTAATGAGATGTTCTGAAAAACTGTCCAAAAGGAAATGCTGTGAATTGAAATGCAAGGCAATCAAAGCTTCTGTGGGTAGTAGCTATTCTTAATATCTTAATGCCTTTTGCAAGTGAAGAGATCAGCTACTCTTGTTTTCTCTGCATGGCTGTGTATTAACACGAGCTTGATTTTTAATTTTTTTTTTTATTATTTTTAATTTGCTTGGATTTCTTAGTTGGTGCAGCTGAAATACATAAATCTGATTGATCTGAAGAGTAATGGCGGAAACTAGAAGAAAAAAGGTAGAAAGTCCATGTGGGAGCTTTGGGTTGAGCTCAGGCTTTTCCAGTCATGTCAGGTCATCTAACTGCACATGAAAAGTCCTGAAATAGTACTTATTTCTTTCCCTTTAAGGCATTGGGGGTTTTTGTCTTCTCCAATTGGGTGATACTGTTTTGTGGGCCTCTGAAAGTTGCATTCCCAGCATGCAGAGATCTAGATTTATGAGGAGAGAGGCTTCTTTCCTGTCTGGGAATGACATCTTCTAAAGCACTCTTCACAGATATTTTGAACTAAGAGGAAAATGAAGGCTCATGTGACCCTGGTATAAATTAATTAGGTGAGAGAGTACTATCTGAAGGAAATATGAGAAACCCTCTTTAATGCTGTTGTCATTACTGTCGCCTCTGTCAAACATTTTATACCATAGAGTTGATGTATTGGACTGTGTGGTTTTAACTTGTGATAAATTTTATGATTAAAGGGTTGGTAGATATACTTTTTTTCTGCTGAAATCTTCCTTTTACAGAACAAAAAAGAAAAGTTTTTGTGAGTCATCTGTTGCTTGCTGGATTCCTGTTGTCAGGTCAAGTCCTAAAGATTAAAAAAAAGAAAAAAAAAAAGTGATCTGGCTCCTTTCCCCACTTATGGCATATTCAACAATTAATATTGGCTGTTTGTGGTTCTTTTCAAATGATTGTATCTCATGTCAGCGGATAAAAGCAGATAAAGTTTCATTGCTTTCACTATAAGTCAGGAAATTGAGATCTGGTTCTAATAAGGTTTGTAATTACTGTCGGCTCTATGGTAGGCATTCGCTCCACTAAGAGAGAACACTGCTGTATAAACATTGACTATGGATCTTTGGAGTCACACCGGGGTACGACTGTGGTGATGCAGGTGATCGCTTGTGACTTTGATGTTCAGGCAATTGAAGCAAGTGCTGGTGTGACCTGATACAACCTGATGCGTTTGCTTACAGAATACAGAAGTGCAGTCCGATAGATCAGTTGATTAGTTCATATGCAGGAAACTCCTAAATCACCTCCTGAGAAATGTATGTAAATTTATTACTAAGAGAAAGCTGACAAGGTTTTCAGAGATTCCTAATACTTGTAGACTTTGGGGTGCCTGGGCTCATTTATGTCACTAAAATTCTGTTAGAGCCTGCTACAAACTGTACACAATTGGACAAATTTGCTTTTTATCTTAGAAACACACATCCTCATGGCATGGCTTTTCTCCATAAGACTTACAAGCAGATTGGGAAACAGTGCTAAGAATTTCATGTAAACTCTGTTTTGGAACTACTAATTGAGAGAAGAGCTGTTGTATAAACTTTCACACTCTGAAATGCACTTCTGTCAAACGTACCAGCACGAGACATGCACTACCCTGTTGTGTTCAAAATAAATCCTAAGGCAGACATTAAAGATAATTAAGCCTTATGCCTGAAAACTCTAACTGATGCTGAGGTTTTTTTTCTTGGGAATTGTCACTGCTTGCTCAAGACAATTTTCTGAGGGAGTTAGTATAACAGCTTGTGACAATAACTGGAATTCATTACTTGTTCCTGCAGATCCTTATTGGCTCTCTGATGTAAAGTTTTGGTTTTTTTAACTAGTTAGATGAGGTTGAGAGAGGCTGGAAATAAATTCAGGGAGCAGTTTGTTGAAAACGTGCCATCCTTAATCAGTGATGTAACTGAAGTGATCTTAAACAATTTAATTACCTTACAACTGAACAAATTCCTTGTTGTCCGTGACCTCCCTTGCCTGTTCATTGTAGCCTGTATGCTGATGTTTTTGAACTGATCAAAGATGAAGAAGGAAATAATACAAATAATGAAGTGACACTGAAATATTTCACTATCCTGTTATACCAAAATGGCTTGTAAGACTAAGTTTTTTGTTCTTTTGTGTATATGTGTACACACATATATTTATACTCACATTAGAGTTTGGTCTCTTTATCATAGAACAGCTAAGATTGGAAGGAACCTTAAAGATCACTCAGTTCCAACCTCCTGCCATGGGCAGGGTTGCCACCCACCAGATCAGTCTGCCCAGGGCCCCTTCCAACCAGGGCTTGAATGTCTGCAGGCATATGGGGCATCCACAGTTTTTCTGGGCAGCCTGTTCCAGTTCCTCACCACTCTCTGAGTAAAGAATTTTTTCCCGATGTCTAAACTAAATTTCCCCTCTTTTATTTTAAAACCATTCCCTCTTGTGCTGTTGCTGTCTGCCCATGTGAAAAGTCCATCTTCCTTCTGCTCATAAGCTCCACTCAAGTACTGGAAGTCTGCAATTATGTCTCCCCAGAGCCTTCTCTTCTCCAAGCTAAAACAAGCTGAGCTCCCTTAGCCTTCTTCATAGAACTGCTTCAGCCCTCAGACCATCTTTGTGTCCCTCCTCTGGATCAGCTCTAACAGTTTCACATCTTTCTTGTGCTGGGGGCCAAAGTACAGTTAAAACTGTGCAAGTGATATATTTGAAAAATCTGTTGTGTTGTGTTAATTACATAGATATGCTTTCAGGACCAGAAATTTTTGTCACTGGGCTGATGTAAACCCTAACCTTTTGATGTGAATTCAAAGGGTGAAAATATGGAGGAGCAGATTTGTCAAGAAGTTTCTGTAGAACTTTGAATAAATGAGTATGAGAGCAGTGGGAACTACATTTCCCAAGCAGAAAATGAAGTCATATTTAATGAAAAGTTATTTTAAGTGATTTCTCTGTGTCTGTTAATTTGCTTAAATAAGCAGAGATTTCAGGATGTGATAAACAACTACTACAGTGTAGACCTGCTGAATATACTTCAGTAAGTAATCTTCCATCTTGCAGCTTCCTAGAATTGCGTGGATTTTATGACAGAATATCAGTGTTTATCATTTATGGCCTGAGAGTGTATTATATCATCAATAAGGAATCTAAATTATTCCCTTTGCTTTCATCCTCCTCTCCCTGAAGTTCAGGAGAACTCTGTGAATGCCTTTTCTTGCATTGCTTGCCCTTCATCTCTTCATTTATTGGCTTGTGAGGAAACTGAGTTTTTGTTATACTGCAAGGATGACGTTCTTGTCTTTTTATCAACTCTTGATTTTCGGATGGACTGGAGCATCAGTCTCCAAGATCGGTGTTCAGATTGTCTTGACCCTCTTAGGCTCTGCACTCTGTATGTGCGTGTAGACGCTTGCATAGTGGCCATCTTTCAGGATGTGAAATTTCTGCAATAGGTGGGCAGATGTTTGAAAACATAAATTAAAACATCACAAACTGTAAGGCTGGGTTTTGGCTTTTTGTAAATCCTCTTCTTGGAGAATGCTTTAGTTTATCTGAGGCTGGTAGAGGGAGAAAACCAGAAGGAAATCAACTGTGCCACACACAGTTTCTTCGTTATTCATTAGCTGTAGAACGGGGAGCTCTTCAGCTCCTGCTAAGAGGATACCACTGGGTTGTGTACTTCAGGCTTTAGTATCAGTGAATGCTTGTTACCTCTTTTAATCTTTCTTTGAGAACCATTTGGGTTTTTATGGGAGATCAAAGTGCTTCTTCAGACCTTTGAGACTTTCCCAAACCATTGCAAGTATCTTCACTGTGCTGTTGATATGAACGATGCTTGGTGATAGGAATTGTACAGGAAGGAAAGTATGTGCTATGTCTAGAGGTCCTGTGGGTCCAGACTACGTAAAGATTGTAAAGATTTGTGTTGCCTAAATGTTTGAGAGGCTTTACCTGCCTTTCCATCTGGTTATACTTTCTTTTTCCTTGTTTAAAAAATGTTTTGGAGTGACTGGTCTTCACAAAACTTCCCTTATTCTATTGTAGAGTCATTACAGCATGACTCTAGTCTTATTGAGGAATAAATGCCAGAGCATAATGTTCCTGTGCAATTGCCAGGCACCACTGCTGTTCCAGCAAATTTCTTTAACAACTCAGTGGAGAATCTAAGAGGAATGGGATTGCCAAGAAACCAAAATGGGGATAGAGGACATAGGGCAACAACTCCCTGCTTTTCAGGGAAATCATCCTGCCATATTTAAATGGACACTAGTGACTTGCACCTGAAGAGCCATCCTGGCAAAGAGTTAAGCTGGCTGTTTTGCTGATGGAAGCAGTAGCCACTGTTGGGTAGTTTCATACCCCTCCTTTAGAGATTATGCTAGCTGGCAGAGAAGAGTTTATCTAAATTGATTATGCTTTTACAGGAAGAAATGTGGTTTGATTGGCTTTCTCGTGATATTTAGATATGGGCGATAGATGCTAAATAGTGTTTTTTGTTGTAACACTTTCTTAAACATGGTTAACAGCTTCCTTATGAGTAATCTATGCTCCTTGATAGAAGGAAATAATGGCTTCTTAGTCTGGAGCATTTAATTTCTCTTACTTGCTCTCTGTTGTTGCCCTCTGTACCAGAAAAGCCCGTGAAAGCAGAGTGTATTTTGTTTTTGCCCAGAATTAGAAATAGAAATTAGAATACACCGATTTCTGTGTTGGTTTTTTTTTTTTTTTTTCTCACTTTGAGGATGTACCATCCTTTACTCTTTCTGAAGTGTTGTGAGGTCATAATGTTTTACATGCTTTCAGCAGCTGTTGTGTGAGGTGCCTTAATGTATGTGTGTGTTAAGTGCTGGACCTGTTTTGACCTCAGTGTCACCTTGTTCTCCTTCTCACTTCCATGTGGAATTGAGCTGATATCCTTCATCTGAAGGTGGCAAGGGATCATCCGTTGAATTTCTTGCAGTATTTCTGTAGGTGTCCGGTCAGGAAAGAGACTGCTGCAGGGCAGATGAGTTGCCTGGGACAGTTTGCCCACCTTTGTGTGCACATTGGAGCACTGTGTTTTGGCAAAACATTTTCAGAGAATATCTGCCTGAGGTTTTCTTCCAGTGTTCTGGGATGGTTTGAGGGCAGAAATGAAGGCAGATTCCTGGGTTTGTATCTGCATTATGGAGTAGAACTTAAGAGGAGGAGAATTTGCACCAGCTCTGTTGATAGCGTGTAGCTGATCCATATCTGTAGGGTCATGTGGCGGGGAAGGCAGGGTGAGAAATGCTTTGACAGAAAATTTCTGCAATTGCTTGAATACTGCAAAAGGAACTTTTCCCGATGTTGCTGGTTCTAGAGAGAGACTGAACACTCTGTGCATGGGTTGGTCATTCCTGGTGAGTGAAGTATTTCAACAGTCATGTGAACACTGTTTTACTACTTGCCTTCCCTTTTAGGCTCTAGCACTGCATGGGCAAAAATCCAGGTCAAGTCCCTGAATGCATACACTTCCTGGCAGCTGCTTAGTAGAGGTGTCAGTGTGTTGGTCCAGCAGGTCTCTAGCATGGTGTTTACAGTACAAGTTAAAACTACACGAACTTCATAAGTAGGCAAAATAATAATTCTTTTTAATAGCCGAGCTTTATAGATGGGGTCTCACTGTTGACACGTCATTGTCAACATCTCACTTTCATGTAACAGATGGAGCAATTCCTTCTTCAGTCCCAAGTGTGCCCTCTGCCAGGCATTTGCTGTGAGCTCCCCGTCTATGCTTATCATACTCTCATGACTAATGCCAGTTGTTTGGGTTGAGCACAGCAGAGCATATTTATCTTAACGTGAAGAATTTCAGCCTGGTTCCTGTCTCTTTTCTCTTTCTTTTTTTAACGGTTGTCAGACTCTGCCTTTTGCACTTCTCCAGTCTCATCATTTCTGATGTCCCAGATGTTCCCATAGTGTTGTTGTGTATGGTGGTGATTAGGAGGTGTCTGCATTATCAGTGCCCCATTTGTAAGCAAAGTCTCATGTAAATAGTTGTACTAGAGATCTGGTAGATTTTTCTAGCTTTCCCCCCTGTAACTGCTGGCACTCCTGGATATGGGGTCACAGTGTGCCAGTAGAGGGTTGAAACAGTGGAGCTCTAAAGTCTCTTTTCAGAGTTGGTCTTGCTGAAATTCTGATAGCAGAAGGATATTTGCCCGGTTAAGATGCACAGTGAATGGAATGGGTGTCTCTCTGCTATCAGGATGATTTTCATGGCTGACTGGGCCTGACTTCCAGTGCTCTTGCTGCTAGAGGGAGATTAGCAGGATGACTGTCCTTCTGAAGTCTCGTGCAGTTTTGAGGGAAGTGAGGAGAGAGAAAAGTTTAAAAATCAAAAACTGACCTACATCTTCTGCTTCTCTCCACAGCTGCCAAAAGCCTGCTGAACAAGAAATCAGATGGAGTGAAGGTAAGTTCTTGCTTTCCCATTTCACTCTCTCCCACCACCTGAACAGAAGGCAGCCACTTTCTTCATTCCCTTACAGGGTAAAAACACAGCCCTGTCTTGTGGCTTGGGTTATTATGATCACTGTATAGTAATGGAGCCCCGGGTGGGATGTTCCTTACATGTACCATAGGTGTCACACAACAAGCTAGGTACAAGATTTTTTTTTCCCCCCTTCTCTGAAGTACGGCGAACTTTTCAATGTTATGGATTGAAAAGACCAAAGACCTGCTCGAGTGTGACACGTGACTCTGACTCAGTGCAGAATGCACTGGGTATAGAAATTGCACACAGCAATTGTCAGTTGCTGATGATACCCACCAGACTCCATGGAAATCTTTGTGTCCCTCTTTCAGCAGATACTGAAGGTTAGGGTAGGGAAGGAAAAGTCTTTAGATATTCCTGTTCAGACAGAGTGAAACCTGAAATTTGTGTCATAGTTCAGCTACCATTCCTGAAGTCCAGGCACACTCTTACTCCCTTTTGAGGGGAATTACTTTTTCCTCATTTCGATTTCACTGTTTGTGTGCATAGTCATCCTTTTGTTCTGGAGGCCAAATAGGCCATTCCTAGGCTGTGTTATTATTGCAGGCTGTAGCTTTTTCTGATCTGTTACTGGAGTAGACATGGGCGCAAGCAGCATCTTCTATTAAGAGTTCTAAATAATAACTGTCTTCCACATGAGAAGAATGCATTTGTTTTATTTGCTTGTGATTCCATTCGAAGCTGAAACCTTTCTTCACAACTGTTAAGCAGAATACCTCATCTAGCTTTGCACTGTGGACAGTCTTTATTCTGTCCCTTACTCTGGGGATTGACATACACACTGCAGGACCAGCATGCTTATCTCCCATTCTCTTAGCTCTTTTCCATTTTAATGAGGCTCCTTTTCCAGAGGGCTCGCAGTTATAAGGATACTACTGGAAAAACGGCTTCAGAAGAGTGACATTTATTTTGAGGACTGCTCTAGTAAAATCTTCGTTCTTGCAGTTCTGCTATGGTCTGCCCCAAAAACATTGCCCAAGCCGTTGGGATTTTTTGCCCAAAAAGCAATGTGGATTTTGCCCTAACATACTCATCTTTTTAAATGTGCATACAAGGGTGAATTCTTGTGCTTTTGCACGTGCCTTCCTTTTTTGTACAGACATACATCAAACACATGCACAATAATACAGCAAGTATGTCATATCTGTAGATACGGAAAACATTACAGTAAAATCCCAGCAGAATAAGAATGGATGATCCCAAATGTTGTGAACTGAGAACTTCAAAATCCCAACACGACAGGGGAGAAGCAACTGGAAAACCAGCAAATAACACATCTTAGTTTTTGTCACCTAACTAGAGAAAAAGGAAAAAAGGCTTTCATCTCAGAATTTTTATTTCCAGTATTCTCTCGGAGTGTTACCTTGGTGAAGACATTCTGGAGGCAGATAGATGATGTTCACACTGGCACTGAGACACAGCTTCCTAGTCATGTAGTCACAAGGAGACCTTTACGATTGGAAGATGCTTCCAGTTCAAAAAAAACTGTGTGTTGTGCTATTTGCTTAGAACACAACATCTTCCTCTTTTGAATGGAGTAAAACTGGATTTACTTTTCCAGATGATTTAAAGTATTCTTCAACTCTTCACAGGGCATGTGGTAGTATCACAGCATTGATAATGTGGAAGCCGGATTAGAGAACATAGCGTTTTCCATACATGCTGAATGGAGTTGTCTTCTTCTGCGTGTGGGTGGGAGACTTGCAGTCAAGTGTTTGTTTGCAATTTCCTTGCTCCTAACTGTTAGAGAAATCCTGATCTTCAGTATGAACCTGAGTGGTGCCCAAGGGAGACATCACCCGGTGCCACATGTTTTCAGCCTTGGCTGAGGGCTTTTTGAAGAGTTAAACTTCCAGTTTCCCCCAAATAGCATCTAACTTCAGGTGAGGCTTTTGAGTCCTCGATTCTGTGAGGTTTATAACTTGGAGATAAATTGCGTATTTCTTTCTAAAATTTGTGCTTTAGAACCCTCTTGCTTAAAAATGAAGACGTGTAAAATTACAGGTCACTTCCCTGCCGTGCTCAAGTTGAACAGGGCAGAGAGCATGTGGTGGCCCCTGTGTAGTACACTGTATACTTTTATTGAAGGACATGTAATCACAGAAGTGTCTTTATCCTCTGCCTTACTTTCCACAGGTAAGCTCTTGTTTCCCAGTAGTCACCTCATGGAAATTTAGCTTTTTTTCCCCTTGTATTTGCTTTTCTGAGTGGCTCTGGTATATTTGACTGCTGTGAAGTAGTCTCTGTGCCAGTCAGTTTGGTTGGTGGCCTCACTGCTGTGAGGTTTTTTTTTGTGTCTGTTGTTCCACATGCAGGAAACATGTAATCTTAGCCACATTTTTCTCATCCTAATTAGTTCTGACCAAAAACTTGTGCCCAGTGATGGGTTTAGTTAGAGAGCATCTGACCTTGCATTGCCTGTAGTGGGCTATTTTTTTTTTTTTTTTTCTGTTTGCAGTAGCGTAGAACTTGGACAGAATGACTTGAGCACCAAATGCACTTCCATCTTTGTGGTATCTTTATTACTCCCGCTTCCTATACACAAGATTTTACATCAGATGTATGCATGCTGAATATTCAGCTGTAGTCTTCTGATGACCACATGTGACGTGGCTAGGCTGTTTCTTGCATTCACACCAGATATGGAGACTTCTGCTTTTTTCCTTGTTTTTATTCTAATTATTTTTTTTTTAATATCTTTTTAGAAATTCATTAATTGTAGACATTTGTAAGAAAATATTTCAGTTTCTCCCTTGGTTTTTCCCAGTAAGGAAAAAAGTCCTGTGGCAGCGCTCCTGTGCTCCACACAAGCACTGTCACATATCTACACGGTAGATGAAGCAAACATAGCATTTCTGCCGTGAACTGATGATACACTACTGTAAAAATCATTGGCTCAAAACCTTTTGAGAGGAAAGCATGATCAGTTTGTCACAATCTGCTTTCCGTTCATGGCATTTTTTCCTATCTTCATCTGGTATTCAGATGTATTTATGCTAGAGTCCTGCATTAGTTCACAAACTGTTGAAATTCATACCACATGGTATTAGGCAAATTTAAGTGAGGTCTATATGTCTTTCTTGTGCATTATTCACAGGAGTTCCTTGCAAATATCTGTTAATGAATTTGTGATGCAAAGTGAAGAAGGTTGCTGCTGATTTAGCGTAAGTGATGAGACAGATGCACATAGCCATATGTTGTGACAAGGGCACAATGCTCATATAATATGCTCGCTGTAAGAAACAAACACAGGTTTTATTTGTTTCTGTGAAACTGACATTACTCGTTAGCTGAAGCAAGCGTAACATGCTGGATCAGTGAGGATGCATACATTTTACTTGCATCAGACGTTTTTGGACAGGGAAAAAAGAGCTTAAATCAGTAGGAGAGGACAGAAAAGAAACATTTTTATTCCGATATAAGTGTGTCCGCAGTTGATGACATTTGATGAACTTCATTTTGATTAATTTCTTTGTGGACGACCGTCTCCTCTAGCAAGTTCGTTGTGTGTCTATTTGAAGCATTCCTGGTTTTCGTTCTGCACTGCTGCTTCTATTTAAAGTACTAATTCTGCTAATTGGCAGATATTTCATCAGCTTGGCACTTGAGAACTTTTCCGTTATCTTAAATAATGAATGATTTAAACTGCCTTGAATCTTAAATTGTCCCTGCTCATCAAACCTTTGTTGGTAGTGCTGCCCTCACTTTCTTCAGGCATAATTTGGATCCAAGCTGATGGAGTAGCAACAAGGAAGGCCCAGGTTTGATACTAAAGGAACATGCTTTTCTGCTTTCAAATCCAGAAAGCGAGGCTATAGAAGATACTGAGTGACGAATTGCAGAGCCATGTAACATACCAGATATCTTGTGGGCCAGCACTGTAGGTTCCAGGTATTTTTTATTTTTATTTTTAAGATTCTATATTTATGAGCAACATTGTGCAGCTGCCATTTTTAACTTTATTTTGCATCGTTTCATATCAAATCTACTTCCTACCTTGTTCCTCTTTCTGCCTGTAATCTGGATTTACTGTCCAGTGAAGGTGAGGGAGGGGTTAAGGAACGAGCAGGGGCAGACAACTGGATGAAGATTATGGACGCTTTCTGTTGAATGTCTGTTCTCTGACCTTGTCAGAATCTGGGCTCCCTGTAGTTAGTGTCATAGTCCTGCTGTTGATTTTGTCTCTGGGCAGCACTTCAAACAACCACGCTCTTTTTTTTCTCCTAAAGGGGAATTTCCCTTCCTTCTAGTGTGAGAGAATGCATTTGTTTCCCGTCATTGGAGGGCCTGTCAGAGCCATCTTTGTAATCAGAATATGCTAATGTACAAATTGCTATTTTTAGTTAAGGATATAATTGTAATTATTTTAAAATTAGATCTTCTCTAAGCTCTTTGTCAGATTCATCTTCTTTTTATGGCTTTTTTTTTCCCACTGAACAATTAGGTTTGAGAATACAAAATGATACTAATAATATTTTTCAGGCCCAGTTTTATACGAATAGAAACTTGTGTGGAATTCTATGGGATGTAAAAAGGTTCAACAGCATTCACTTGCAGTGCTTTGCAAAAGTTGTTGACTGTTTACCTGCACTGTTTACTGCATGCACAGTCTTCTTTCACAGGAAATGCTGACTAGCATAGCTGAAAGGAGAACTCAACTGGAAGAGTAAAAACCCACATTTTATTGTAACAAGGTTAATTCTGTAACATTGTAAAGCCTTCCCTTAGTCTTATGTAACTGCAGAGGCACTGTATACCATTTGTTTTGCTGTTCATAAGGCATAGTGCAGTAAGTGTACATTTTATGTCTAGTGGGTATTTCCCTGCACTTTGCCCAATAAAAAAGTGTATGGGGAAGACAGGAGTGCTCTGTAAGCTGTCTTTGCTTCTGAGGAACCAGTTAGTGATAACATGCCATGGACGAAAGGCACAGCAGCACAGTGAACCAACAGGAAATCCTCAAAGATTATCTATCTTGAAATCTGTGAGGGTCAAGTAATATCCATGTAATGATCAACAGGAGGAGTTAATGCTCCTATTTCTGTCTGTGTATTGTACATGATCTTGAACCATACTGTTTAAATTAGATTGTTATGCTGAAGCTAAATGAGGAGAACCCAAGTTCACCTGAACACCAGTTTTATGCTGAATAGCATTACTCAAAATGCTCAGAGTGAGCACTTCAGGTCTGTTTAAGCGCTGACATCCAATAAGGCATTTTACGCACCTTTGATGCATTCACTCTTTGCACTGTATTGTTATAATGCCTAGAAACTCCAGCTGAGATCAAGGGTCCAATGTGCTTAGTACTGTATTGATGCCTAAGCAGAAAATCCCTGCCTCTTAGCTTACAATTTAAATAGACAAGCTGACAAAGGGCAGGAGGAAAAAATGGATTCACAGAGACAAAATGATTCAGTCAGCATCACATAGAAGGACTAAAGCAAAGGTGGAAATAGGCACCCACAACTGCTAGTTGAGGCTGCCTCTCATCAATCAACTTTGAGTTTAACTTATTTTTTTCCTACATTGAGTCCTGAAATGGTTTTTCATAGGAATGTGAGTTAGAACAAGAGCAATATTTTAACAAATACACAATCTGTTTCAGACTGGAGGGGAACTGCATGGAAATAACAGGAATGCAAAAAGCTATTGTAAAAATATGTCCTTGTTAAGTATGTAGAATTGAATGGAATCTTTACTGGGATCACTCTACTTCCCTTAGCATCTTCTAGTATTCATTGTGTTTCCTGTAGGTGCTCAGAAGAGTTTGTGCTTCTTTCTAGTATTGCAACTATGCTGGAGAGACAGTGGTTCTTCAGGGTATGTTCTGTCATCTGCTGACTTGAGCTTATTGTTACCTAAAGTGAGATTCTTTAAATTTAATTGTAGAGCATCTGTTCCTCTTTTACGAGGTGACCACCTGAATTTAACACAAATAAAAAATTGATACCTGGGTTTGAGAGGAAAATGTTACCCATGCCGATCTGGGATTATGTTTTGTTGCTTAGATTCAGGGAAATCCTTCAAGTGGTCAGTGAAGTACTTTACAGTAAGGTAGATCTCTTTCTTTAACAATTTTTTCTACTCCTTACGATGTCTCAGTATTGCCTAAAAGCACTTAGAGATGTAGCTGTCATGGGGAGAGAGAGACCTATTAGTAAGCAAGCTTCTGTTATCTTATTTTCTTCATAAGTTACAGTCACGCTGCAAGAAGAAAAGTTTTACTCATCTGGTCTTGGAAAGATGACACAGCTAGGTCTTACAGAGGGCACTGTGAGACTGGTTTGCTGTTAGAAACTTTCATTTATTTATTTTAACTTAACTATGTTTTGATGCTTTAACACTTAATGTCAGTGCTTGGTGTTGGCGTTGTCCAGTCTGTCCTGAGTTGCAATAGTACTCGCATTCTCTGGTCTCCTCACTCACCACCTAGCCAGAAATTATGTACTTTCTGGGATTTGCACAATCTATCATATCATGTTAATAGACCAACACTGTTTTAAATTTAGGTTGTACTTTAATTAAATTCTGCTCTGCAGAGGTTTCTGTTTCAAGCTGTGTCAGTGTTATTTTTGCCTTTAGTTCTGAAGGAGAGAAATAGGAAGGTGATTGTTTTCTGTATGGATTGGTTGATTCTCCCTCTATGAAGAACTTTTGGTTCTCTCAGCATTTTCCACTCCTTTTCTTGTTTCTGTGACTCACTGGAAATCTACTGAAACGTCAAGTGATGCTATCTTCTTTACAGAAAAGTTTCCCTGCAGTGTCTCTGTCTGCTACAACTTATAGGATGCATTAAAAATAACTCCAGTTTTGAAGCGGTTTCTCAGTTGGTGTGAATTTCATCTTTTCCCAGTCATGAATTCCCTGTTGTGACTGGAAACAAGGATTCCTCTGAGTTGGTGGTAGTCTGAGCTTTGTATTCATGTGCTGGTGGTACATCCCATCTTAGCTCTAGCTTGAGGGAACACTTGTGGAGAAGTTAAAATGACTTAAAAGGAAATCAAATCAATCAGAAGGCTGTAGGGCAGGTAATGAATGGCAAGCCCTATGTTTCCTCCATGAAGTGGAAGGTCAATCAACAAATCAGTGAGCTTCAAAGCTTACATAGCACCGAAGGAGAACAGCAGATGGAAAGTTTATGCAGAGTTGATGGGGGCGAGAAACTGTAATGCTGAGAGACCTGCCAGATGCGGTGTGGACAGAGTGAGACACTGAGAGTGTTACGAAAGAGCAGAGAAATGCATGCTGAGCCTGGTTTATTGGAAAGTGATGTTTGGTGTGAAGGAGTCGTTGAAGATGACTGAAGATGTCTTTGGAGCAAGAATAAATGTCTGGAAAGCTGGGTAGTGCTTGAGCGTTGCTCACTGTTTGTTCTCTGAGTATGTGAGAGTGCAAGGTGTGCTGGCTGTTGAGTGCCTTTTTACCTTTCTTGCTTTTCCTCTGTGTCTGAGCATGGGTGCATCTTTGCCTAATTTTTTTGTAAGGGATCCTTTCTGCTGCTATACACAAAAGTTTCTCCTTTTTCCTGAAGCCCTTGGGGTCACCTCGCCCACTGTTTTCTCCTTCCCACCCTAGTCTAGTTGCAAACGCACTCATGCCTCTTACATGATGTGAATGACTGGTGGTTTACTGCTCACTTCTTCAGTGTTGCTGGGCAAGCTGCACAGTTTTCTGAAGTGGGAAAGCACATACTCTCCTCGCAACCCGTGTCTTGTACATATGTATTCCTACTTCTTCTCTCCTTTAATCAGTGTACGGAGCACCTATGCTTTGACTTCAGTGTTTGAGTGGATGGGAGTCTTCCACCCTGCCCTTTCCCCTGGTGTGTAGCAGTGCTCTTCAGCTTCTGACTGCACCTTACTGTGTGTCTGTGCCTTTCTGCTGCTGCTTATACCCGCCCTAGGGGAGCATTATTGGCAGGGGGGCCCTCGCTGGCACACTAATGTGTGAATAGTTTCTGTGCTTTTCTTCTCATCTCCTTTCTTCCCTTCTCTTTCCCTCTCTCAATGGTGTGTCCAGAAAAGGAAGTCGAGCTCCAGTGTGCATTTGATGGTGAGCACCTCCCGTAAGCTGCCTGCGATTCGTGCGTCCGCCATTCTCATGCCATGCACGCTCGGCTTGTGCTCATCACCCTACATAGCATGTCTGTGCAGGGGGGTGGTGGCGGGGAGTCATTGTGCACTGAAAGGTCCATGTCCTCACTAAAAGGGCTCTGTGATCATCTGGCCCCCGGCCAGCCGCACAGTTCCCATTTTGTGTGGAAAATCCACTGATGGAAATGCAGTTTGACCTTGCCTGCTGTCAGTGTCTGATTGGAGTGTGAAATAAAAAAGGCAGTTGTTCTCCTGGGCTCAGCAGGGTAGGTGTGTGCCTGGCCTGGACGTGGGGCTTTGTCATTCTGTTGCAAAGGTGCCAAAAAGAGAGGCAGGTGCTTTGCCTGGTATTGGTGCAGTCATCCTTGCTGGGAGCCCTGCAGTGTAGAACAAACTGGGAGTCGCTCCAAATGTGGCAGAGATTGATGGGGCTCCACTGTACAGATGAAATGTGTGGGCACAGCACTGCTGGGCGGCTCAGAGCTGCCGGACACTTCTTTTTTTAAGCATTCTTATTGGAAAGGTTTGTCAGAGCCTTTATAATCCAAAACTTCCTTTTGTTTTGATTTCATTTCTGTGTCCCAGCATGACCAAATACCCAATAACTGCCTCCCCTGTCTTATTCATTTTGTTTTTCATCCATCCAGATGTTTGACATCTATAGAATGTGTTACAAAAGCAGTCAAATCTACTCCGAAGGGAGCAAAGAGAAAATTGGCCAGTGCCATATTGTAAGAGCTCATATACAGCCTGTTAGATAACACCTGTGTCTGTACGCTGAGGTATGAACAGTAACTGATGTACAACATTAGTGATGGAATTGTCTCCTTCTGACAGAAAAAGAACAGAAAATATTTCTCACTACTGCAGATGGGAACGGGAATGTTGTAGTACTGAGAAAGCAGAATGATTTCTACGTTACTGTCTGGAAGATATTTCCTCTCTTCCTCCTTCAATGATAGCTTAAGACTGTGTAAACACAAAATCTAATCCCTAAGTACTGCTTGGAAAATCTGATGCTTGGGTCACGCTTTTCACCAGCCCTGCCTTTATGAATTACCAGGGCAGGAGTTCTTTGTGCTTTTCTAGCCTTGCCTATCTGCCCACTGCCAGCAGGACTTAAATTCCTTCTGCACATTGTTTTAAAGCAGTTGGGATATATAAACCGTGTAAGCGTCAGCCGTAGAAAACATAGAAGCAGTGAAGGTGGCTAAATAACCAGAGACAGCCCATGTGTCGGTACTTACGTTCTTTAGTTTGCCAGAAGTGTGTGTCCCTAGCGATATGATCACTGGTCTGTTTTCTTTCTCTTGCACCCTGTGTTGTTTGTGCCTGTCTGTCTGTCTCTTGTCTAGCTCAGGAAACGTTGCCAAATGCTGTGCCAAAACTAATAGTGTTACATGGATCTTCAAAAGGGGCTGGCACCTTTTTAGGTGAATTGGCCTCTTTTAACTTGAGCTGTGCTGCTGTGAATTACCAAGGATCACAGCCTGCCCAGTGACGCTGATGTTGGCTGGGAGCAGGAGGGGAAAGAGGGGTAAGAGCTGGCTGTTTACCCTGGGCTTGGGGTCGGGCACACCAGTCTTTTCCACTGAAGGGTAGTTGGCTAGAAAGCCAGAAGACACAAGTATGTGTGGGAAACTTAGTACATCAGATACCTCCATTCAGAGGAAGAACTGTGGAATGTGTTTAGCCTGAGTCTTTTACCTCTTATTCTCTTGGGACTCTGTCGTGGAGTAGAATACTATGTGAATGGCAAATATACTACTTGACTGGCAAATATGATGCTCTTTTTCCGTCACTGGACAGGGAGGAGTATGATGGATGAACTGAGTGCTCAGTGCAGCGTGGAGGGCAGGCTGCATGTTCTGGGTTGCGTGTGGATTTGTGCTTTGTAAGGTGACATCCCATGCCTACAAAGCTGCTGTTAACTTTTTTCTCCAGAACAGTGGCTTTCTAGATGTTTTTTTCTATTTGATCTCATGTATAAAGCCTTCCAAAAAATCAAAAGCATTTTTGTATACTTTCTTTCATGCTAACTTTATCTTCTTATCCCAGTGAACTGAGAAAAATGAGTTGTGCTTTGCTTGCTGCAAGAGGTTTGGAAGTTAGATCTCTGCGTTAGGATCACTGGTTTTGAAGACATACAGGAACCTCAGTGCTGTGTGGATGAGTGGACCCAAACATTGCCACAAAATAGCTTGGGGTTCATTTTTTCAGGTCCATCTGCTCCTTTCTTATACCCGCAGCAGCCTGTCATCTCTTGTGCCATCAGGCTGGAAATAGCATGCAGGAAGCAAAGCTCTTGGAAGGCCAAAGTCTTAGGATAATGTGAGGTTGTATAGGAAGAGGCAATAAATAATTTGAGAAGTGTTTCTCCTTTCTTAGTTCTGGGGAATGAGTGTGTCACATGTTTGTTTTTTTTTTTCCCATTAATTTTTAAAGCATTCATTACTGTCTCTCTCTCACACTTATCCCCCTTTCCACCTGCCCCATCATCCTTTTCTTTGCCCTCTCTCCCTCTCCTAAAGGGATAGTTAAGCCAAAGCATGCTGCTTGCGAAGGAAAACTGAAGTATTAGTGGTCTGTGTGAATTTTCAACCTCAAAGGCTCTTTCTCTGGTTGACTTAATTAAACTTTTGGCAGATGTTTTCCAACTCAACATTCGACTTGTGCATTCTTTGTGCTAGAGACTGGGTGATAATGGCCTGTTTTGTGGTGTGAGTTTGCATTGTGGAATAAGGAGCAACTGCAATAAGGTCACCTTGCTGTGTGAGCTCAGCTCCAGCCACCCTCACTTGTTGACCAAGGAGTTTGAGTGAGGCTCTTGTAGTGCTTATTTTGACATTATTGCTGGTATCTGACAGCAAGAGTGCTATACACCTGGTGTAGGGGTTATGCAGCAGTGTAAACTGTGGGCTTACATCCCCTAAAAATGACTGGATTTATGGGCTGGGAAACATGTAGTAGTGGGCACGGGTTTTTCTTCCATGAAGCAGAGTTTGTTCATTCCCAACTGAACTGACATGCACTATAGTGGGACGTTTCTGTGCAACAAGCTGGTGACTACCTCACTGTTGTGCTGTGTGAAGGCAGGGAACAGAAACTCTATTCTTAATCACAGCTACTAAGAAACAGAAGAGGGAAAAGATGGAAAAACTACTGGGCACCATCCAGAGAACTTGCTGCTTGGGGAGTTGGAAAGACTTTTCCTTGTGGGCATTCCCCTTCACTTTTCCATATTTTGGCCCTATAAGTTTTTATAATTCAGGACACAGCAGGGACATAATGCACCATACCTCACCTTTTCTCTACCATCTCTGGAGGGCTGACCATGTGTTTTCTTACATAAGTAGATTCTCTGGGAGTCTCAGCATCATCACATATTTAGGACTGTTCCTGGGCACTTTGGGACTTCTCAGTCACAACTCCCATTTGTCCCTTGTTTGAGGCAGCACCTTGGCAGTTGTGCCTCTGTCACTTTTGTAGTCTTTCTCTTGGGACTGCTGTCATTTCCCGTTCTTCTTCACCAAATATTTTTGTTAGTGCTCCTTCCAAGATTCCCCCCATCCCTTTAGGCTGCTGCCTTTTCCCCTTCTATTTTCCATCCTTATAGCTCTTTCAGTTCATTCACATTTGGGGTTTGGTACTTCCCTTGCAACATCTGTTGCCTCTGAGGTAAGGATGATGTCCAGCAGCCTGGGCAGCACTCCTCCTTCCTCCCTCTTCTTGTCTGAGATGGTGGGGAGGGGTGGGTCTGAGGACGTGGTTGGAGTTGAAGCAATGCTGTTTTTTCTTGCTGTCCTTGCCCAGCAGGAGGACTAAAAACATGTTTTTCTGTCTCAGCCACAGAGCAACAACAAAACCAGTATAGTAAGCACTGCAAAAGAAACACCCCCAGTGCAGACGTCCATGGTATCTTCCCCAACTGTTTTTTTTTTCCTGTTTGGTTTAATTTTGACTCTGTCCTCTCCCCTTCTCTCCTTCCCCCCACCCCGAGTGCTGCTTGTGCTGCTTTTTCAGCTTGTGTTTTGGCTTTGTTCTGTCCGTGTCCCTGTGCTGCTGTGGGTATTGGTCACAGCCTCACAGGCTTTGGGGTGGGGGTGCTGAGCAGAGCTGTGGTGGGATGTGAGGATTGCAGCTTGCCTGGACTTCCCCTTGTGCCATCCCTGTATAGTTCTGTGTCCCGTTCAGCTGGTCCTGCTGGCTTTGGGGAGGCTGGTTTGGAAGAAGAGTGGCCCAGCTCTATCCACTCTCCAACAGCTAGAGAGTTGAGGATGGACTACACCACAGAAGAAAAGGGCAGGCAAAGGGTATTCAGAGGAGGCCTTAGACAGTCTGTTTGGCCTACTCAGTTGTGTGCTTGATCCTCTGCACTAGCTGGCTTGCTGGGCTAGCATTTTCTGTTTGATGGACAGTGTACAGCAGGCTTCATTGGGTGCCCTTTGCCTAGTGCAGTTAATGGCGCAGCACAGCGTGCTCTCCTCAGCACACTGAGATATCAAGCAGCAGTGAAATGAGTGACAGAGGTGTGTAGGTGAGTGTACCTCACTGCACCAACACGGTCCTGGTGCCCTTGCTGAGCCACCCTGCCAGAGGGATGGCAGCTGAAGGAAATGGTGCGGGATCCTGAAGCCTTGTCCCGGTAACGAAGGGATGAGCAGGAGCTCGTTAGCACCTATAGGCCCGTAGCTGCTCTTTGTTGTGTGTCCCTGGAGAGTTGGATTTGGCAATTTTTTGGAGGGTGGAATGGTGGGGTTTGATGTTCTCATTATTTATTGTAGGGCAAAGGGTTCTTGGGACACTTCATAATTTTCTGTTCTCCCTTCACTGGCTCTGTTTGTTATGGTTTTGATACTGAAGGAACCTTTCTAAATTACTTACGATTATTGAAATTGGATCCCACCTTAGAGACTTGTAGACAAACAAGCCTTTTTTTCCAGCCCAGTTCCCTTAGCAATTCCTGATGAAAGGCATCGATGTGGTCTGGCTTATCCTTGTTTGATAAGGAAATTATGAATGTCCCTTTTTAAGGACAGGACACCCGGCATACTTTCCCAAAACCTAGGAGACAAAGGTCCCAGCCCAGTATTACCCTTTCCTACCTTTGTCCACCTTCAGAATCATTTTTCACTGCAGACACTGCTGAGGAGTCATTACCTGATGAACAGCCATAGAGGGCTGGCTGTTGTGCTGCTCTCTGGCATTTGTGCCAGTTTTCTTCTCTGGAGGCAAATTGGGAATTGGGGTAATTGCAGGGAGTGCTGGGGGCTTTGTCTCCTTGTGACTGTAGCTTTTAGTATAGTGTCTCTCTTCTGGAAACCTTCTGTGCAGGAAGTGTGTGCGCATGCACGCAAGCACATGTGTGCTGTTTGGACTTTGTGGTTTGATTTTTATGTCAGTCACCTTTTCTCCACTTGATGGGGAGTGAAAGCAAATGAGAGAATGCATGGGAGCTGGAGTTTAACGATTCTTCCATCCTTTCCTAGGAGCCTCAAACAACTGTTGTCCATAATGCTACAGATGGCATAAAGGTAAGGGATGAGAGTGTTGCCAGAGAAACTTCTCTCTGACATTCTCACCTTTGTGTGTCTGAGTTCAGTTTCTGCCCTTCTGGTGTTTGGTTTGTAGCATGTTCCTGAATACTGCTGGCAGTAGACTTGGGAGGGTTGTGTCATGTGGATGTAGATCTCTAGAAGAGCCTGAGTAGGGACAACAGTTCAAATATCATCATCTCTTTTCTACAGTGGTGTGTAACCACCACTTCCAGGTGGAGTGAATGAGAAGATACAGGTGCTCATGCATTGATTTATACAGGAAAGGGAGATCTGTTCCTTTGAGAAAAGCTAAGGAAGGGCTCCTAAGCTCTTGTAGCTATTCTTCTTCCAAAAAGAAGCAACTCCCATTTGATCTCACTTGACAGAGTCTGGTTACTCCTGTTCTTATAAAAATCATGCGTGGATGGCTTGAACTTGCTTCTACGTGCAAAAGTTTAGCAGTGATGCTATCGAGTTTGGCTTAATATTTGGCCTGCTTTCATCCAAATCTTCGCTGTGTCATCCTGGCTCTGCCACCTTTGCCTATGTGTTTATGCTTTCCCTACCTTCCTTTACAAAAAAAAATTAAAAATCAAATTATTTACTAACTCCTGACTGCTGATGCCTGGTAATGCTCTGTTCTGCCATGCAGGGTTCTACAGAGAGCTGTAACACCACAACCGAAGATGAGGATCTGAAAGGTAGGTGTTTTGCCCGTAACTTCCAATGCAGTTAAGTGCAGGCAGGGGTTCCTGGAGATTTGATCATTGCACTGAACTATCTTCCCATTGCAATGACATTGCCATTCCTGTCACAGTGGGACAGAATGCTGGGAAACCAGTTGACTTGGCCTCTGTGAGATACAAACCCTTTTTGTCCTGAGCTAATTTGTCCTTGTCTTGGATTTAGAGCTCTTTGCTTGCAAATTTCATAATCTGTTCATCTCCAGTCCATTTCTAGGCATGGAAAATCTCCGCTAGTCTCTCAAGGTTTGGAGTCTGTGCTTTTTATGGTTCCCTGCAGATTACAGGGAGTTGAAACCTCTCTGTCACTCAATTGAGAAAGAAGCAGCCTCCTTTCTTGCCTCTTTCTGGGAATCTTTTTAGTGATGTGCACACACCTTTCTCTCCCCCACCCCTCCTCTTTGGGTCTGTCTATTTTTGCTTCAAAGACAAAGATGATAGCCTGTTGTCTGAACTGAAGTGATTTCTCATGTCCCTGATGCAGATGCTGGTAGAGGGAGAGACTAAGTAGAGATTTCATGCCTTTCAGTGACCACATCATAAATATTCTGTGCTTGTAAAACTCTCTAGGTGAAGGAGCTCTGGGTCCCTTATCTGATAGCGCTGTTCTAGCAGCTGTTCTCATCCTGATCTCCATAAGGCGGGAAGTGGGGAAAGAGGCTTTCCCGAATGAGCAGGTTTAGGATGGGTGAATGCAGTTGGCAGATATGGTATTAGTTTGCATTTTCAGGCGGGGGCATCCTTGTTCTCCCTGTAGTCAGTCAGAGTTGCATATCCAGGGAAAAAATCAACGCTGGCCCTGTGGCGTAGCAGCAATGTCACCTCAGTCAGCTGGGCTAGTTCCTGCTGCTTTTCCTGCAGCTTCTCACAAGCTGCTATCTTCTCTTCTGAGGAGTCGTAAGGAGCAGAAATGTGTGCTGGAGCCTGAGTGAGCTGTACAATACCGGTTATTTCAAATGAGACCTGATGTCATAATAGCACAGTGTCCTGCCTCTCACCTTTTCGCCAAAGAGTAGTCTGTGGTTTAAGAACCCAGCTTCGAGGGAAGAGAACTGGATGGTTTTTGTAGCATGGTGATGAAACTGGTTTACCTAATCTTTGCTGCGTATCTGCCCAGAATAGACACTTGTCCAGAACCTCCTCTCCTTTGGCAGCCCGCATTCAGGAGAGTTTCTATACTGGAGCCATCTGAGCCAATGGGTGTCCTGCAAGACAGGAATACGAATGCTGTGAAGAGAGGGAGGCTAGGTGGGGGAGCAAGGGCAGCTGGCCAGGACTAAATCTATGAAGAATTATATAGGACTGCATTGCTGCAAATCAAAACAGATTTGGCAGAGGTTAGAATATATTACGATCTTAATAGAAGGGAATATTTGAAAGGTAGTTGGGTGGGAATGAACTCGCACAGTACTGCTTTGTGCTATGGCCAGCTCTATCTGGTAATTCTAGTGCTTCATTTTATGGTAGTATTCCTTTTCCACTCCTGCCCCTCCTCGTTTTAAGCAAAGCAAGCACTCAAGCAAGATTAAATAGACCAAAAGCTTTGAGGTGTTGGAGCTCAGCGTTCTGCATAGCCGTGACTCTGGGAACAGGGAAGAGCTTGTGCAACTCCGCTTCTGACCTCCTATTTTCAATAGACACAGGTTATGCAGATCTATTCTATGTTGTAGGAGACACTGTGCTACATCAGTGACTGTTGCTTCAGGGTTGTGTTGTTTCCACTGTGGTGGGGCTGAAGGGAGCAGCCCCCTGTGTCTATATAAATTGCACAGCAGTTCCATGTTGTAAAGCTGTCTTCTCGGTTTTGCCCTGAAGGATTCTCCTGCATGTTTTGTGCCAGCATTGTGGTTTCTTTAATGTTCTCCTATTTCCTTTCTCTTTTTTTATTTACTGAACTTGCGTGTTTTGTTTGTGTTTGTGTTTTAATTCCCTGCCATGCTAGCTCCCCCTCTCTCCACCGGGGACGGCAGCTCAGTGCTTGAAGGACGGAGGCACAGTGAGAGCAAAACACAGACTGAGTCCATGCAGTCCCAGCTTTCTCTCTGTTTCTCAGCCAGTAAGTCCAGGGGTGCAGTGCTCCACAGTATCTTTTTCCCACTCTTCCCTCCTACCTTTCCTGTTTCTCCTTCCCCAAGAATTTTCCTTTCCTCGACTTCCTTCCAGAATGTTGATTTTTTTTTTCATTTCCAGTACTCTAGAATAAAAAGAAATCATCTCCCTTCCTGCAAAATACCCTCTTTCACACTCTGAAAACTTCCAAACCTTTCCCTCCTCTTTTGAAAAGACAGAACCTCATCTTGGCCAATTCCATTCCCTTACTTCCATCTAGGTGAGATGTGGACTTCTCGGGAGATACGCTGCCTTGTGGGGTCTCCTCAAGGGAGTCCCTGCACATCTGGGCTTCCTATTCTGTAGGTGGGCAGCAGAGCAGTTCTGCTGCAGGGCACACGAGGCCGAGTTCAGTCTCACTTGGCACGAGCTTGGGAGCTCCCTGGCCAGGGGCGGTGCTCAGGAAGCACAGCGTGAGTGAATAGCAGTTGATGGTGCCTGAATCAGTGGTGTTCTGGAAGAGATGTGGCTGCTGGAACACCCTCCAGCATTTCTGAACCCACCATCAGGTGCTCAGAATGAAAATGTGTTGATAGTGTTGGCTCTGAGGGACATCTCTGCGGTGCTTTACATTGCACTGTGGTGCTCAGTTGCTGGTACCATGGTTGATCAGCCAGCTGTGGTGCCTTCTGCCTGCTCCCTCCTGAACCCGCCGCCTCTGTGAGAGGAGCCTGTGGCTGAAAAGCTCTGCACACAGGGTGTGCACAAGCTGGTAGGTTGGAGAAGGACGCAGGTGGTGTTCCCAGCCTCCCTCCTACATACACACCTTACTTGTTGCCTGTTTAACGCTGCGGTGGGAGGATCTTTGCTGTGAGTTGGGAACATTGGGACTGTTTGGTTCTTCTCGTGTCAGTCTGGGGAAGGAGGACTGGGTGTGCTCTTCTGTCTCCTCCTGCCATCCTTCTGTGGTTTCCTGCACACAGCACCCATGTCTCATGTGCTGCAGCAGTTAGAGCCTCTCTGTTGATTATTTCTGAAGTAGCTTTAAGAATGTCACACTGCTGGTTTGTGAGGGACGGTGGGAAGGAAAGGTGTTTTGCCTAGCCAGAATGGAAGGGAAATGATCTCTTCTCGATTCCTTTTTTGCTGTGAAGTGCCCCTTGCTGTTTCCTTATTACCTCACTCCTCCTGTCCGCAGGCCCTGCTCGGTGCCCTGAGAGCACCATCTCCCTGCTCGCCCCCCTCCCCGAGTGAGATTTGCAGTGATGGGGTGCTCTGCTGCCTTTCCCTTTGCTCGCATCTCCTCCTCACCCTCGTGCTGCTCCGTCCCACCCGCTGTTCCCGCTCCCCGCAGCACCGCGGCGCCCGCTGCGCTCCCGGGGCTCTCCTGCTCGAGGCGCCCGCGGCTGAGGTAGCGGAGCTGGCTGGGCTGCGGGAGTCTGCGTGCCCTCGGGCTGGGGCTGTGTGTGCGTTTGTACTTCTTTGTTGGTTTTGCTTTCTGGTTTGCGTTTGTTTGTTTATTATTGTAATGCTTACGTTTGTTTTGCAGCTACACAGTCTTGTGAAGAGAAGCTTCTTGCCTGGGACAGCCCAGGGCAGACATTGGAGTTAGAGCGTGCTCGGTCGGAGCCCTTGCTAACTCCAGTAGTTCCCTTTGTACTTAACAGTGCACCGTGTAAGTTAGCAGCCGGGTAGCAGTAGTGGAGTAGTGCAACTAACGCTAGTCACCTTCGTTGTGAAGTACTCCTCTCCTCCACCTCGGGGCCCCTCGGGGCAGGCGGCTGCTGGGACCGGCGAGAGGCACGGCCGCTCGCGGCGGGCGGGGAAGGGGCCGGGCCGGGCCGGGCCGCAGGGCTCGCTCCGTGCACGGCCTCCCGCAGGCGGCGCTCCCGCCCACCGCACCCGAGACTGCAGGGAGCGGTGGCGGCCGCAGGGGGGCGCCGCGGGGCCGGGCGGGCCGGGGCTCTCCCGCCGCCCCGAGGGGAGCCCGACTGCGCGCTGCGCCTCCTGCTGGGGCCTCGGGTCCATGAGAGCTGCTGCGCCATGCAGCTCTCTGCATAGCCCTCCTGTGAGGCCGCCCAGCAGAACAAGAGGCTGCCCCCTGTCACTCTTTCCCTCTGGTGTGTGCTTGCTTGCTTCTGTGCCCTGCTGCTGTGTGAGTTAGGAGTCCGCAGGACTCACTGCAAGCAGCAGGTGTGAATGCCTTCCTGCCTGAAGGCTGGGGCACTGTTCCTTGGAAAGCGTGGCTCACCCTCTGTGTGTCAGCTCCAGCTCGGGACATGTAGTGAAAGCAAGCTGATGAGCACAGTCTGATGGCATGGTCTGGTTGAAGGGTAGGGCCAATGGAGCTGCGTGGCAGCGTTTGGGAAGCGGGTGCCGATCTCTCTGGGATGAGGAGCACACGGGGGCTGTGGTCTGCAGGTTTTGTCACTCGTCCCACGTGGAGCCTTTCCATGGGCCCTGTCTTCAGGCACTGCACACATCTGGGTGTGCTCTGCGTGGGAAGGGCTGCGGTGCGCAGGCCTGCTTCATGGGGAAATGGTTCCGGGTGAGAGGCTTTGTAAAAACATCTTTCCCAGTAGACATAGCCCACTGTGTCCTTTTAATCCATTCCTTATGTGGCATTTTTTGTGTGCGAATGTATACAGTCCAAGTGGCAAAACTAGCTCCTTAGCATCGTGAACCAGCTGTCCCCTAACCAGGGTGTTTCTGTGTCTAACTAAATAGTGTGGTCCTCTTAGTGGATTTCCAGAGTGGATGCAGACACTTTTCGTAGCCAATGTGATTACCATCCTGTTGCTCTTCCGCTGCACTTCTCTCTCAGTGCTGGAGTGATAGGCACACATGGGTAAAGTTTCAGGGTGAGGGGAATTCATCCTAGCATCTAGCAACTGGAGTGAAATTCAGCTTCCCTGACTTGGACATCCAAAGATGGCAGGTTGGACTCCAACACCATTCTTCTGCTGGTAGGCATCTGAGAATCCTCAGGTGAGACTTCCGAAGGTGCTTGCTTCTTTAAGGGCCTGCAGGAGAGAAGTCAAGTGACTAGTTCCATGTCACACACCTGCAATTTAGGTGCCTAAAGGCATTCTACTTTTGATGGTAGGAACTGTACATTATTTGATAACAGCAAACATAGTATAGAGCATTTTTTGAAATGCTTGTACAGTGCATAGTATATACTGCCTCATGGGAATATGTGGGGAATTCTGAAGAGCTGTTGGATGTGCATACAGTCATAGAACTCAAGTTCTGTTATTTAGCAGAGCCAAGCCAAACTTTGTAGCGTTAAGGACTTGTGGTATGGGGGGGGAGATGGAAAAACCTCAAAGGAAATGGGGCCTCCTTTCAGCTGCCATAGACCAAGAGAAGAGAGTGCAGAGGTGCTGACCAGAGAGAGCTTGAAACAGCAGAAGGCAACTAGCCGCCTGTCTTCACTTGCCCAGTATGCTGAGATGGGTTAATGGCAGTGCCATCCTCGTGCTGAAAAGAACTCTGCCATAGGGATCTGCCTGAGGAGCAGAGAGCATATCAGTATATACCTAGGAGCTGTTTGTCCAACCCATCCATCCTGCTGCGGTTGTCTTTCTAGCTTGTGGAAATCATCCCTACATGTCCCAATTGCTTGTTTGCAGCATTCATAGTAGCTGAAGTATTGGTGATGGTGATGGGCAGGTTGCTGGGAGACCTTTTCCAATTGGTCTGGTCTGCCTGGTGGCCATTTGTGTATGGCTGCTACGGTGACGGGTTTCCACATCTTAAGCTGCCAGACAGATGGTTCACATTGGCAGGTTTACTAGTCAGAATCCCTGGAAGCACGTAGAGCTGTCATTCAGGAGACACCTCTGGTGCACGAGACAAGCCTTTATAGAAGAATTTGAACATTTCATCTTTATTTCCTTTCTCCCTGCATTATGGGATCACCATTCCCCTGTCATACCACTGCCCCCCTCCTCTCATATGGATGACTGTTGTTACTGCATACCTCCAGAATGCAGAATGACCTATGAGATCTAGACTAATGGTGCTCTGCAAATAGCTTGTAGGAAGCACCCACTAGCCTCATGTCCCCATTTAAATCTTATATGCAGTTAAATTGCTCTTTCTTCTTGTTCACAGTGCGTAAACAAGAAATTATTAAGATAACAGAGCAGCTGATAGAAGCCATCAACAATGGAGACTTTGATGCTTATACGTAAGTACTTAGTAGTCTGTGCGTAGATGCTTTTCTGACAGGTGGTGTGCAAGTTATATTTCGACTCCTGGATATGAGTCAGGAGTCACACAGGGACAGTAAAAAGCGTTGTATATTGTAGCCTTTATCATTTGTAGTTAGGATACAATAGAGTTGTCTGAGAATAAAATACAAGTTTGTATACCAGAAACATAGATGCTTGTTTTGTGTGAAGTGCTGACTAGCACCAACCCTGTTTTGCTACAGTGGTACCCCATCATCCAGGCACTTACTCATCAGAGTAGTGAAATTGTGAGGCACACACAGGGTGCAACTCACATACTGTACTAATACTTTACTGTGTAAATAACCTTTGGGCACAAATGGAGGCTGTAAGGCTGTGCTGCTTTTCTTTGCAGAAAAATCTGTGATCCTGGTTTGACCTCATTTGAACCTGAAGCACTGGGGAACCTGGTTGAAGGAATGGATTTCCATAAGTTTTACTTTGAGAATTGTGAGTGGGTAGATTTGGTAACACTACCAGCCTTCTCTGTAATCTTCCTTTATTTCACTTTTTGGGGGAAAATTACTCTTGTTTATTCTGACTATCAGAACCAGCAAGCATTTGGTTGTGCATGGATTGTGGTGCATTTATAAGAGACAGCATGCTTTCCCTCAAAGCCTTTTTCAGCTACAATTTCTATGCTAACTCCCAAATCCCTTCACTGTAGGCATATGATTTGCCTGGTGCAAATTATATATAAGCATAGACAGCAGGAGCTTTAAAAGTTTGTGGCACCAGATTTGCTACTGATGTGAAATGGAAAAGAATGAACATATTTTTCAACGAAAAAAGATATCTGTATGTTTGGGATAGGTATACTGAATAGACAAACATGAAAATAATGATGCACAAATTACTGGTGTGTTAAACTGGAGTGTTTCCTAGGCAGTGTCTGATCCCTAATACCTAATGAACCCCTTAAATGGATACAAGGGTCACCTTGCCAGCCTGGGAGACAGTAAAAGAGTGGATTTGCCTCCCTTTCTGGGTGTCTCCACAAGATGAGAACTTAAATGTAACTTGTTTTATTTTGAGATGTGAATCAAGGTCTTCAGTATATGAAATTTCGAGTGCTCCAAGTGTGCAGAGACCTTGTCTCTTTCAGAAGCCTGTTCTGGAGTGAGTTTTACACATTTCTGAGACCTGTTCGTATTTACTGCAGACCCAGCTTATAGATTTCCTGATCATTTACTCTCTTGCAACAATGTTCTGGTAATTAAAACATCATTTCCTGTAACCGAAGAAGCAGCAGCTTTGATATTGAGAGTAACAAGTATCCTTTACAGAAGTGAGAGCAAGGAGAATGGGGGATTCTAGGCAATAGTAAGGGCTCAGTTCCAAAGGAGGATTGGTGCTAGGAAAAAGAATTGGAAAGGCTTGGATTTTTGCCTGGAAAATGATGAGCAATTTTTGTTGTGTCCCCCAAAAAAGCTGGAGGTGAGTAGACTACGAAAAACAGTGGGTGGGAGGGAAGCTGTTCCTCTCTCAGAGGTAAAATTAAGCTGATGATTTTGCATGTTCTGCCAGTACTGTCGAAGAACAGCAAGCCGATACACACCACCATCCTGAACCCCCACGTCCATGTCATCGGTGAAGATGCTGCTTGCATCGCATATATCCGCCTGACTCAGTACATTGACGGCCAAGGCCGGCCCCGCACCACGCAGTCCGAAGAGACGCGCGTCTGGCACCGCCGAGATGGCAAGTGGCTGAATGTCCACTACCACTGCTCTGGAGCCCCTGCAGCACCTCTCCAGTGAGGATCATACACAGGTACGGATGATCAGGGAGAGCGAGCATCGTACACGCACCAAAGGCTGCTCTATGTGGGAATTCACTGTCATACACCTAGGCTATTCAGTGATATTTAGCTGACTGAGAGAGAACCATTTTCAGTTGTCTGTAGGCTAGAAACTTACATTGCCCTGTGAAAGCCCTGTCCTCTGTACTCAGGATGGTTATCTGCCACTCCTAACGAACTGGAGTCATGTGTCAGACGGTTGCTCCTGAGCACAGCTACCATTGTACCTGTAGTGCTTCCTCAGCTCTGTGCTCAGACCACAGTTAACAGTCCTGCTCTGCAGACCAGAGAGGAAGAGTATCACATAGTGTGCACGGATTTGCTGTTTCCCAGCTATCAGGGATCTGCTTTCCATACTACAGAGAGGACTCTTCTTTGGTTGCTGTGGCTTAGTGGTTTCTCTTATTTAGATGTACGTAATCTTTCTGCCTCCTTTCACTATACGCTGAAGTTTATGTCACATTCATTTTTAAACACCTAAGTTTCCTAATCTTAGCAACTTTTTACTAATGATTTTTTATTTAAAAGCAAAGGGAAAAAACCAAACAAACAAAAACCCCAACTCCCATACTTGGTAAGGAAGCTTTTCTAAATGTGGTCATTTGAGAATGAGCCACTGTAGTATAGTTCTGGCTTCTTGTGTACTGCCAAGAGGAGTTTTTATTCTTACGTGTTGTGAAGGATTGAACCCTACTGATGGCAGTGGAAAGAATGTGGACTATCACAAGCAAGTTGCAGAGATCACAGATGGAATTTAGAAAGTAACAGCCAGTCTGGATGCACTACAAGCAGGGAAGCTTTCAAGAGAGCTGGATGGTCAGCTGAATTTTCAAGGAGCCAGACAGTTAGAAGACTAAAGCCTTTGGAGGGAGAAAAAGTAACTTATTTACATCACTTTTCATCACAGAAATATTGAGGAAGGCTTCTATCATAGACGTAGTCTACTGTGAAGTATCAAAAAAGATGCAGAACAAATCAGGACATAAAAGACATTGCAGTGTAGACGTTAAGAACATCCAAGGATGTTAAGTATTGAAGACTTTAAAATAATGATTACTGTAGTTCTTCTATTCAAGGCAAAAGACAACTGGAAATAAGGCTGAAACTATTCCTTAGAACCAAACTTTTTGATCACTCCTTTAGGGAAACTTCTTCAACATCTGTCACACATCACTATGAGATAGTAGACCCAGATCTGCTCCAGTCAAGCAATTCATTTTAGCAAGTAGCTATTTTGTTAGCATACTGAATCACTTGGAAAGGAAAGTATGTTCCTTCTTGTCTCCGTAGCTCTCCTGATAAGCCCCAGTCTGTTTTAGGAAGAGTTTCTCCCTGCACCAAGTAATTAGCCTACAGAAAAACTTGTTTTATGAATTGTGTACAGCTAACATTTGACTTTCTTTCCTTTCATCTTCTGTCCTGTTCTCCCCTCTCCTTTCTGGGTGGATGCTACCTCTTCATGACTGCAGAAACTTGCGGAGATACTCAGCTGGAGGGCAATATCTTCTTAGCAAGCAGCTCTGGAGTGCCTGAGTGACAGCAATGGTCATGTCTGTTTTGACATTAATAAATAAATAAATAAAAATTACAAACAGGCAGCAGCCAAATGCACGAAACCCTGCATGCATCTGATGCTCCAGGCGCTGCCTTTCTGTTGTTTTCCATGGATCCATCGTGTCTGTTTCTGCTGTACGAAGGTGTTTTTAAATCTTAAAAAAAAAAAAGAAAAAAAAAAAGACATGTTGTTTGTATAAAATAATTAAAAAACAGGAGTAATGCTAATTAAATGACAGATTATCCAACATGCCCCCCTCCTCCAGGGCTAAGAAAATGGCAGCAGCTGGAACATCTTTCTGAAATGAAGTGAGGGGGAAAGCAAAAGTGAAGGAGAGAGAGAGAGAGAGGGAGAGGAAAAAAGGAAGGCAGCTTGAGCAGCGGATGGCTGAACTGTGTTCTACAAAGCCCAGTGGAAGTTAACATCGTGTTCAGGCTGAACTGTGACTTCAGTCAGTGAGCGGTGGCGTGGAGACCCCAGAGGAGCCAGTGTGAAGGCTGGGGCTCGTGAGCGAGGAGGCGCTTCTCTTCGTATTGCCCAGCAGACTGACTTCAGCCTGAGTTTCTTCTTACATTTCTGCACAGCAAGAACGCCATGGAATGCTGGTTGCTCGGCTGCTGGATCCCAAAACAGACTTTTTTTTAAAGAAATACACAAAACGGGATGTTGATTTAAAACTAATGGTGGAAGTAGGGATTAAAGAAAATGGATTTAAGCGAACATTACTTAGATAGAAGCTTGCTCGTCAGAGATATAAGTTCTAGGAACAGCCACTACCTGGCTAGACGTGGAGATTTGAAGCCAGCTTATTTAATTTAACAACAACAAAAAAGAAAAAAAAAAACCATGCATTGCATTAAGAGCAGAGATTTCAGAGGAAAGAGGGTATATGTCTGGGATTTTCTATTTTTTTTCCTTTCTAGTAGCATAGCCGGGATCCACAGTGCTGCAGAACACGTGTTCCTTAGGAAGCAGACAAGAAACTTAGTGTTACGTTCTTCATGAAGACTTGCACATACACTCCTATATGAGGCATAAATAGCGTGTGTTTTTTATACTGAAATATATGCACCCATAGAATTAAAGGGGTTATCTGGCCTCCTGTTTGATTTGTTTGATCTCCGATGAAAATAGCAGTGGGAGCCAGCAGCCCCAGCCAGGTGCTTCTCCCCACCACTATAACCCATCTGATGTTTGTAAGTGTCATGTTTCCTAGTGTTTATTTGGGTAATTTTTCTATTTTTTACAGTGATGTTGTAACACAGAAAACTATCAGATCAGAACCTCAAACCGTAGCTGTAGGACTCCGGGCCACCTCCTGGTGCTGCCTCTGGGTGTTAGAGGATACCTCATGAAGCAGAGGGGAAAGGGAATTAGCACATGTGATCTGATGTTTGTCCTTTGGGCCAAGTCACCTTCCTTTCTTTTCTTTGCTGGAAAGGGAGTCCGTTTCCTTTATTCATTGCATAGGGAATGTGGAATTGTTTTGTTGATCTTACCAAGAACCGATCCTAGCCCCAAGAAGTAAACTACCTTTCTGGTGGACCCTTTCAGTAACAGAGTTTGTCTTGACCAAGGGAAAGGACAGGCTTATTCATTATTTACAGAATCTGAGATGGGCTTTTACCTGAATTTCTGTCTACCCCTAAGCATTTTCTGGATGCTTGAAGGAAATTAACGTGATTGCATTGACAGCTTATGAAATGTGAGGCAACCTCTGTACAGACTACGGGACAGAAGAAAGCTAATTTGGAATTTTAATCCTATTTAACAGAATGCAGAAAATAAAAGCTGTTGCACGAAGTGGGGCTGTCTCCCCCAGATAGCTGTCTGCTCCCTATTTCAGAGAGGTGCTATCCCACACCAGGATTGGATCAGCCGACCTGTTAGGCAGGAGAAGACCACGTGCATCTCTCAGGTTTGTCTGAGTAAATACTCTTCTCTTCCTCCCTCCACCACCCCAGGGAGGACTGTGGGGCTCGAACGCATAGGGGGCAAACACTAGGTGTTAGTATTTCAAAACATTTTGAAGACAGCACTAAGCCAATGAGTGAAGTGGAAAAAAAATGAAAAGCCTTGATATTTTATTCAGGTTTTTTTTTTTTAAAGTCACGAGAGCGCAAACAGGAGATTACAATTATGCCATTTAAAAGGGTAAATACAAAACATTATGCATGCCTTCTTTAGGTCTGATCTTCCTTGTCTCTTTACCTGATGATTATGAATAAGAAAAAGAAAACCCTCTGTATTAAGTATCTGCATCTTTCAGAGAAAATTTAAAAAGAAAAGAACTCTTGGGTTTTTTGGTTTTGCACAGTCTTGGAGACAAACTCTCTTTTGTTTTCTTTTTGTTTGTTTTGTTTCCTTTTAAGTTAATGAGAACCCTAGCTTGGTATGGCCATTATCAAACACAGCTGTACACCTTTAGCATTCTTAATGTTCTCTTATGGGGCTAATATAAGCATCTATATAATATATATTATAAATATCACATTTTAAACAGGAAATGGAAGGCATTTGATGCAGAATTTTTGCATGATATAGAAATAACTAAAGTTAGCTAGTGTTTGTTTGTTTGGTCTGAATGTTGGTAGAACCTTCATAGCTTTGTTACAATGAAACCTTGAACTGAAGATATTTAATAAAATAACATTTAAACAGTGTGCAGTTTTTGAGTGTCACATTTGTTGCTTTAACCGTGGGACTTCTGGTGTAAAAGTCATTTTAAAAAAGAGCTATTTTATATGTCAGTAAATAATGTGATCAGAAACTATCATATTTAAGAAGAAAAAGGTAAGTGATACTGTAACTAAAAGGAAAATGTAGTGGCATTATTTAAAACAAAGGGCCAGGAGAGCCTATGCAAATGTGCTTTAGGATGTTTCCCTGATGGACCAGGGAATAATAGGGAAGTGTTGCTTCTGATCCTGATGGCCTAGCCTAGCTGTGCTGTTACCTCCTTTCTTGGTCTGTGTTTTCCTTGCCAGTATTTCAGCCTTTTTTGTGGAAGAAATGTCTCACTTTGGGTTTGCCTGATGTAGATGTGCTGACGCAAGCTGCTCGGCAGTCCTAGGGCTGCTAGCTGCCCTATGTATTTCATCTTCTAAACTGGGCACTCCTGTGGAGGCCCGGACCTGGCCACTGGCCCCTGCAGAGCCATCTACTCCAGCAGTGTGAGGGGTTTGCAGAGCTGAAGTTATTTGGTTTCAGCTACTGGCTTTGCTCCTCTCAGGCCTTCGCTGCCTTGGCTTTTTCCTTTAGTTTCCAGCCTCATGCTGCTCAGGCTGCTTGCACAAGAGCAGCCGGGTGCCTTCTGCCTAGAGCTGCCCTATCCCTGCTAGTGCCATGTACTGCCACAGCTGCCCCTTCCTGCCCTGCGACTTCCAGGGCTGCACTGCCTGCTTGGGTGCAGGCTGCTCTGAGGCCAGGTGGCAGCTGCAGGCCTGGACCTATGGGTCATGCTGGTAAACTACTGTGGTGGGCAGGGGCTGCCTGGCCTGTCATAGGAAGGGAGCTTCGTGCCTTGAAACCCCTCAGAGTGCTGCAAGTACCTGGTAAGTCAGTTGGTACTGCTTGAGGAGGTGATTGCTTTTTCTGCCTGAAGAAACAGGAGGAAAATTGTCCTTAGTTTGAAGGGAGGTGAGACTTTTGCAGCCTGCTTGAGTGGGATGAGGCCATCTGCTCATGGCCAGCAGGTAAGCTCCTGCTGTCGCAGTTAATTTTATCTAGGTGATCTCAGAAGAGGTATTGCTGTACAATTCAACATGCAGTAAGAAAAGATAAAGTTAGTGATGAATTCCCCTGCTTTTTTTAGCTCTTGTAACAAGGACGAGTCATTTACACACTGCTAGCAGTGTGTAAGAGGAAAGCAGCACAACAGGAGGGCTGGCTTTAGGTCCTGATGCAGCCTAGATTTGGGTTTGGTGATCCCTGTGGGTCCCTTCCAACTCAGGATGTTCTGTGATTCTGTCAAGAATATTCATGTAGCATATGCTGAGCTTTTCAGAGGGTTCCTCCGTGTGTTCATAAGACATATTTGTTAATAAAGATCATGGTGTTTAAGTTGCAGTGTATGTGCCTTCACCTCTTGCAATTGTTCTATTAGTTGTCTTGGATGAGGGCTCAAAAAATGTGCCAACTTGATAAATTCTGTTCAGAAAGGGTTCTTGTGTTGCTTTCATTTGTCTTTCATTTGTCACAGTGGGCACTGGGAATGGCTAGATCTGCAGTTTCACACCTTTAGCATTTGCATCTGAGGCTGCAAAGTTGTCACAAACTTGTTTTCCAGTATGCCATCACTGGTTGGAGTCTACTCGTCCTCTTGGATAGCATCTGCCATCTTCCTAGCTAGGAGAAGCATGTGAGTACAGTTTCCCCAGCTGCCCTTTCTCACAGGCCTGTAATTAACACATGGACTGATTATGCTGTGGAAGACTGATGATCAATGGTAGTTTTTACTTGTGCTTAAACCAGATGTCCCTTTAAGCCAGGACTGGCCAGCCTGCTGTCACTTGCTGGGCTAGTGGAATGTGTTTTGGCAGGACGCTGTTGTGCTGTACTATGCCTGAGAGGGGGAGAGAAGCACAAGCAGAACTAGACCTCAAAGGTGCATAACCTTTCCATTTTATGATGAAAACCTTTTCCTCACATATAACTGGTAATCTGGACAAATGGATGGAGCGTTTGACTAGCAAGCAGGAGGCCTGTGATCTGTTTCTGGTTTTGCTGTGGCTCTGCAGGGAGATTGCAGAGAACCTTGCCCTGTGCTTCAGCATTCCCATTCCTGGTGCTGATAACAGGGCTGACCCCTGAAGAAAGCCAAATCACTGACGAGCAGTAATGGAGAGCAGCTGGGTGGCATTGCGGCTACGCTTCACAGGCTGCATTTTTCTTTTCCCCTAAGACTGTGAAAGGTTTAGGACCGCAGGGTAATACACCTGGAATGATTGTTTATTTGAGTTTGGAACGGATTTATTTTAGAGCTGGGAAAGGTGGTCCTTAGGGGTGCTTGAAGTGTCTTGAGTGGAGGATTATGAATCTTTCCCTGGAGATGTGAGCGCCTGAGACTGCCTCACCTGCAGAGCCCTGCCTGCCAGTAAGGAACAGGAATTTACTGGCGTATAGCATCACAGAATTGTAAGTAATTTCCTTTATACTTAATCTGTAGAGAAAAAACAAGTCACATTCTTGTGGTTTTTACAGCAGCCTGGCCACAGTGGAAGGATGCAGAAAATTATGTCAGTGCATTGTCAGTCTGAAACTTCTTTATGCCATGGTGGAGTACCCTAAAGAACTCAGCACTGCTTACCTCTCCCCCGTGTTTCTATGGAGAAGTGCAGTGTTTGTACCATGCGGCGTATGAGCTGCTTGAGGGGCTTGGCTCACACAGGCAGTGCTGCTGCTGCAGGGGCACATGTTGGTTTATCACCGCTTGTTTAGAAGTTTAAACAAAAAAGCTAATGCTGTCAGAATATGTTCTATGCGTACCTTGTTTGAAATTCATCTCCTTGGATTTATTGTATCTTTCTTGTATTTTCCTACACTGGGAAATTCGTGTCCTTGGGTTTCTTTCTTTCTTGCAATGAAATGAAGAATGAGGTCAATCTGAAGAGATGGATGGCAAACAATTTACGGGCAGAACGTGTCCTTCTCGTGGAGGTTGCCTGAACTGCAAGATAATCCCAGTGTTTTTCAGAATCCTAAACTCATCCTATGATAGTATTAATGCTGATATTATTTAAATTATGATAGGTCAGCAACTCCGAACACCTGATTTGCTATGGATGTACAATGTCCATAAAAATATCTCATACCGACACTGGGGGAATTCTTCAGTTTCTACCTGTGCTGTCATTTGTTTCTTCTGTGCTCTGACGTTCCCTTTTGAAAGAAATGGGTTTCCTGACCCATTGAAATGTAAATAGAAGTGGGCAAGTTAGAAATACTCTTTTTTTTTTCCTTTACTGAATATGCAGGGAAGGCTGTGTGCGTGTGTGTTTTGTTGTTGCTTCTTTTATTTAGAATCGTAAGCTTTTTGTATCTTCAGTGGGGCCAGGCATGTCAAGGACAAGAAGGGCTTCTTTTGTAACTGGTGTATTGGAAGGAAATGAGGGAGCGTGTGGGGCAGGGCGGGGTGCTGGCACCGGAGGGCATGGGGAAGGTAGAGCTGCTGAATGCCGTCTTTGCTTCAGCGTTCACAGCCGTTGCCTGCACACGGGCACCCCTCACCCAGGAGGCAGGGGGGAAGCCTGGAGGTAGGAGGGCTTGGCTGGGGGTCACGTAGGCAAATGTGGCATCCACAGCTCTGTTGTGCCCGGTGTGGTGTTGTGGGCATTAAAGCTAGGGCTGCTCCTGGTCCTATTCCAGGTTATTTTTATACCAGAATATTGAATTGCGGTTTGAAACGTTAAATCCGATTTCACAGAACGCGGTGCTGGGTCATAAATTCGGCCCGGCGCTTTGTGTTGCGCGTTGTCTTCCCTGTGTGGGGTTGGATGAGCGCAGGTGTTTGGGAAGCGTAGCCGCCGCGCTAGGCCAGGTGCCGCCCGCTGCTGCCGGGATGGCTGCGGGCAGGGAGGCGGCGTTCAATCTGGCGTGAGCCCTCCGGCACCCGCGTGGGGTTAATTCGATCACCCGCTGCCACGCGCTCGGCTCCCGCAGCTGGGTGCCCGGCAGCGGGAGGCCGGCGGCACTCAGCGGGGGGCCGGGCACAGCTGCCTCCTCAGCCCCCCCCCGGCTGCAGCAGGTGTGCCGAGGGCCCGCGCGCGGCGGGCCTCGTGCAGGGCGAGGTGACCGCCGGCACGCGCGTCCGCCTCGCGGCGCTTACGCGCTTCACCCGCCGCGGCGGCAGCAGCTCAACGGGCCCGCGGAGCGAGAGGGGCCGCAGGCTGAGGCGCGGTGGGCTTAGCCGAGGCAGCCCCCGGCGGCCGGGAGCGGTATCGAGCTTCTGGACTTTCGGGCTTCTGCATCGCTTCGGCCGGGACGCAGCTTCCCCGGACGCCAGGTGAGTGAAACGCTCCGCTCGCGGCCCGGTTCCCCGCCGCCCCGGTGCGAGGCGCGGGCTGTGAGCTGTGAGGCGCTCCGAGCGCCTCGTGCCGGCGGGAGCGCGGCTGTCGTGCGGCTCCCCGCGCCGCTCCGGCTTCCTGATGCAATTTTCCCCGTGTTTCTGCGTGGGAAGCTACACCGTGTTATTTCCCCACAAAGGCTGCCGCGTGCCCTCCCGCCTCCACCCTGCAATTGGCGGCCGCGGCCGCATCCCGCAGAGCCCCCCGCGCCGCCACCGCCGCCCCCGGCTCCGCTCCTCCCGCGACCGGGCCGGGGCCGGGCGGGGGGCGCGGGGCGACGGCGAGGCGGGGCCTGGCGCTCCTCCCCGCGCGGAAGATGGCGGCCGGGAGGCGCGGCGGCGGCTCCCCCAGCGGCCGGAGGGACGCCCAGCGGCCGGGAGCCGGCGGGCCGCGGCCGGCCTGAGAGCTCCGCGCGGCGCCGGGGGACCCAGCCCGCCGCAGCCGGGCGCCGGTCCCGCCGGCCCGGCCTCCCCGCGGCAGGTGAGGAAGAGGAGGGCGGCAGCGCGGTCGCGGGGGCCCGGGCAGCGGCGGGGGAGGGAGCGGCGGCGCTGCCGCCCCCGGGCGGGGAAGTTGCGTCCCGGCCGGGCGCTCTGGGGCGGCCCCGCGCCGCCGGGGGGAGATGAGAGGGCCGCCTCGAGGCGGGGGGAGGGGGGCGATGCTCCCGCTCCGTGCCGGGCGGCGCCGCCGCGGCCACCTGTGCGGGCCGGGAGCGGCCCCGGGGGCGGCCAGGCTTCTGCCGCGCGTGGCCGACGCTGCGGCGACAGCGTCTCGCACCCCACCGGAGTCCCACGGACGCTGCCTGCCCGACGGCGTGCAGCGGGTGCCGGTGTGCCCGCCCTGCTCCGCTCCGTGCGCTTTGCCGGGGCTGCGCGGGCTGCGGGAGGAGTTGTCGCGGTGCGGGGAGTCCTTCGGCGGCACCTCTCCCCCTCGGTCCTGTTGCGTGCGCGCAGCGGTGCAGCGATAAATAAAGCACGAGGCGCCCCTGTTCGCCGCTGCTGAGTGAATCGACGCTGTGTTGCCCGAATTAGAAGTGGGCAAACGTTGTGTATCTGAACGTAACCGTGGGCTCCACGGCCGCACACTGGGATTCTTTGTGACAAATGGCGCCAGAGAAACATCCCGGGTTGTTAATTGTAGCGCGCCGCTCCTTCGGAAGCGTGGCCTTCCCTGTGCGGCACAGAGGTGAGCCGGGGTGTGACGGACACAGGTTGTGTGCAGGCGCCTCGGCTGCCCGCCACAACCGGGCTGGGAAGCGCGGGGCGGCTGCGGCTCCGCACAGTACCCGTGCGGCGGGACGCTGTGGGTGCGACGCCCCACGGGCCAGAGGGAAGCAGAGGCGCAGCGCCAGGCCGCTGTCCCACGCTTGGGGCAGGGCTGTGGGTGGTACAGGTGTTGCCACGGTGCCCATCCCACCGTCGGCTGCTGGTGGTTCTGCACCGCGCTCTGCTGTGCTGCTGCTGCCATCGCACCACGGCTGTTGGTCGGGCCCCTGGTAGGTCGGACCCAGAAGGGCTTCAGCGCGTGCCTTAGGCTGCACAGAGGTACGTGTCGGGCCGGGTCCAGAGTCACCGAACTGCGCCGGTCTGAGCCAGTGGAAAAACTCCCAGCTAGAGCCTGGCAGCAGCGTTAAGTGCTCTGAAACTTTTCCACTGTCAGCAGCTGTGAACATGGACGTACCTCTCAGGGTTATTGTTTGCTGTGCTCCCCGCTTGCTTTTAAAAACGTCCTTTCTCGTCCCAAATTACTCTTGTTTTCATTTCTCTTAGTTTTTGCTCTTTCCCTAAGTGCACCGTGTTATCTCCCTTGCTGCTCATTTCCTAACAGTGTTCTTAACGTGTCTTTCCTTCCTCTGTTTGGATGTTTCCAGTGTTTGTAAAGCTGTTTTTCTTTGTATATCTGTGGTTTTGAATGATGAACTACTGGAAAATTTGAAAGTTGTGAAGGGAAGCTGCAGAGCCTGGAGGCAGAGCGCAGGCTGTGGTGTGTTCTCCCATGCACCTTTCCACCTTAGCATAGAGCTGGTGTGGCCACAGGGCCTGTGCCTGCTGCATGGTGCTGTGTGAGGTGTGTTGTCTGCCTGACCCTGCTTTGCAGCTCAGCTCACAGCGATGCCCTGCTTTCCTATCGGCATTTCATGGTTTCTCTACGTTCAATGGAGGGAGGTATCCGGTTGCAGGTGGTCCCGGTGAGGCCTGCAGCCCTTCGTGTCCTGCTGCGGGGCCTGTTTGTGAGGTCTGACGCCTATCTGGGATCTCAGTGGTGTGCCTGGAACACACAGTGGTTCTGTGAGCTGGGCGGCGTGGATAAGATAATCTGCTCTGTTTTAATTGGCAGAGTTGTTTACCCATGATCTCTCTCTGGTTTTCCTCCTTTAGAGGAATGTGTCCCTGTCCCTGATTACAGCTCAGGTCAAAATCCCTCAGTACTTGCAGCAAATCTCTTCTAATTGGTCTCATTTGCCTTTCATAAGACTGTGTTTTAATTCTCCCTCTTATAGGATCCCTTCCCCTGCTCTGCAAGGTAGATGATTGCAGGGCACTGTGCAGGCAGGGAGCAGCCCCGTAGCCCTCTCAGCGTGCTGCGTTCCCAGCTCAGCAGGAGGCAGGGCTGTAGCACGGGTATGGTCAGGTCTGTCCCTGAGACCTGAGTTACGGTGTGAGCGCTCCCATGCACTGACTGTGCTCTGCTTACCCAGCACTGCTTGTGTGGGGGTCTTGTGAGTTCAGGTTTGCCTGTTTTGCTGCCATTCTGGTCTCTGTGATGGTGAATGCTGCGGTGTTGCTACCGCTGCCTGCAGGGCCAGGCCTGGAGCAGCTCAGGCTGGCAGGAGTTGAGTGCTGGGAGCTTATTTTTAGAAGGCCCAGACCACCATTTGGCTGTAAAGTGTGCTGTGATTTCCCCGAGTACAGCTGCACTCGTTAACTGAACGTAATGCAGAGAGCTCCAGAGGCTGTGTTTCCTTGCGCCTGCACTGAGGTGCTTCTCCCCGGCCTGTGCTGTGCAGGCAGCACCTCTCCCAGTGCTCCCACCTCAGCCCTGCGCCTCCCAGGGCCGGTGTGGGGCCTTGCCGGCTCTGCGGTGGGCTCAGGAGAACCAGACCATTTCTTCTGTATAGATCAGTATCCAGAAAGGAAGTGATACGGATCACTGGGCTCCATCCATTTGTGCCTTGTTAAAAATACAGTAGAATCCTTCAGAGCTGAACAATGAATTAACCTTCTGCACCAGCAAGATTCCCTCTGACATGGGCTGCTCTGCTGCCTTTGGCCAGCTGTAAGCAATGTCCCAGTGAAGGCGATTGGCCACGGGGCTGTGAGATGCGGTCCTTGTCCGAGTGCTTGTGGCTCAGTAATGTCACAAGGTCTGATTTCACAGAAGCGGGAGCTGGTGTTTGCTTGTGCTCTAAAGCTGTCAGACACCCCAAATTGTGGCCGCAGCCTGTCTCAGTCTGCTTTTGAGTTTGCCAAGTGAAATGAATGGTGCAGAATGAGTAGGAACAGCCTGTGTGCTCCCACCTGCCTGTGTGCTCCCACCCCCACGGTGAGGCTCAGAAACACCTGTGTGCATGTAGCTGTGTGCCACGAGGCTGTTCTGCATTCATGGAAACGACAGTTCTGGGTATCCCTGTTAAAGCAGCAGGCAGCAGGGGCTGTTCTGTTTCTGTGACGAGACGTGGGCTCCTCGGAGAGGGAGGTTCTGCACCAGTGGGGAGAGAGCGGGACGTGCCACGGGTGTGATAAATGGCGTGGTGGAGGTCACAGCCCCCAGGCCTGGAGCCACCGCCGCTGTCATTTATTGACCTGTGGTTGTCTGCCGCAGCTAGAGAGTCCCAGGGGAGCTGGGCTGGCATCGCTCGTACAAGAAAGAAGGAGGAAAGAGGGACAGGGAGATGACAGTTTTATCTCTCCTTCCCTCATCCCCGCAGTTCTTAGTCTGCCATCTGGTCTTCCGCCTCTGTTCCTCTGGTCTCACACATTCTCCATTTCTGCACCAGAAACTTCGCAGGAATTGGGTGTTCCTCTGAGTGGGTCCTGGGAGGGCTGTGTCAGCGCCGCTGGGCTATGTGCGGAGCAGCTTCTCTTCCTGTCATCGTTTTCAGTCTGATAATTCCGGGTGATTCCCTTAACCCAGTATTTATTGGTTTTTCAGCATGTCTCTAATTAATGCTAATTTGCTCGGCAGTACTTCTGTAGTAATCCAAGTTTACGTGTGGATTTTTTTGGGCTCCTCAACACACACAAACTCTTAAATTTTCAGTCACTTTGCTGTAAGTCCTTCCAGGAGGCAGTGGTGTGAGAGGCCCGCACTAAACCCACGTAACAGATCAGCTTGGGAAAGTGCAGGCTTGCTTCTCAAGGGGGAGGGAGAACCTGTGCTGGCTGCTGTGCTCCCTTCGCGTTGGGGTGCAGCTCAGCTCATCCTAAAGCAGGAGGCCACGTCTGGCCACACCAATCGCATTCCTGAGCTTCTTTTTCTTGTCTTCCCACTGAATATAACTGAAACTGAGGATGCTTCATCCGACACTCAGTGCAGATGCAGAAAATGTCAGCAGAACCTCCTGACAGGAGATGGGTTGAGCACCTCCCACAGCGACACTAACGTGCTCCTCGTCCTGTACTCCTTCCAGTGCAGCACTTTCATATCTTCACCAATAATTGATTTATGTAAATATAACTCTTCTGAACTCAACACTCTTTCCCCATCTTCTTTGCAGTGCTTTTCCCTCTGGTTTTCTTCTTTCTTTCTTTTGTTTTAATTTTGGTTGATGCCGGTGTAGTGATTCTGTGCCACTTGCACTTGATTCTGAAAGCTTTTGTAAACATGGAATGTTGCAGTGCGCTGTGCAGTGTTGATCATCTCTTTGCTGTCACCTTGTCAGTGCAGTCGCTCACAGGCAGGGTCCCCCTCTGGTTGGCACCAGGACCTCGCTCCATCCCGGCCTGTTCCACAGGAGCCAGACCTGGCCCTGAGTCAGTCATGGTTTGGTACAGGATCTTCACAGCTGAGATTCTGCTTGGCTCTGGGAACAAGCTGGATGACAGAATGATCTCTCATGTCCTATGTGATTTTTTTCCAGCAAAAAGGCTGGCTTCTGTCGTGCCCAGGCTTGGAATTGCACTGCTAGAAGCTTTGTCTATCAATGAGTGACAAGTTCGGGCTTGAAATGGACCAGCATGGTGGTGCGTTATGTTCCATAACACTGCTTGAAGAGCATAAAACAATTTCACAGCAATTTGAATAACTCTTAATATTAAATGGTCTGAGGTGAATGAGAAGCTGATGTGCTGGCTGACTCCTTAAAATGTCCTCTTGCATGTGTCATGGCCCGTACCTTGTTTCTCTTCTGGGGATCATCTGTGTGCCCATCTGCTCTGCATGCAGGGACATCTCTGACGTGGTGTCATTGTGTCAGCTGAGCAGATGAGGAGCTGAGTTCCTCAGCACCTCACTGTTGGTGAACCCCATGTCCTTGAGTTATCAAAGGCTGTAGAGGTAATAACAAAGTAGGCAGAGACCCCTGAAGGCACCACATCAGTCAGCACTGAGCGGCCTCGTGTGAGGACTGCTGCAGCTCAGTTTCATCGGTTTTTTGAATGTGCTTTAAGGAGAGTGATATGAGCTATCACAGCATTGAATCTGTCTTTTTAGTGGGATAAAATGGGGTCTTAGGCTGGTCCAGAGGCAGATTCATTTCAGCATTGAAGCTTGGATAATTGCTAGTCTCTGTGTCCATATTATTGTCCAGAACACCTCTTAAGTATCAGGCCTTCCCTTCGCCATTTCAGTTACAGTTGGCGTATTTTAATTTGTTACTTCTAATTTCCTTGGTTTTGTCTGCCTTAAATGTTCTGGAATCAGTCAGTGGTACTGCAGCTCAATCTGAATGTGCTTTCCTTTTGGCTGAGTCATAATCATCTTCCTCGTAAGCAAAGATCCATCACTGTCTCCTGATTTAGTTTTGTCCACAGGCTTTCATCCATATCCTTCTTCTCTGTTCCTGTTTCAGATCTGGCCCCTTGTAACAAAGCCTGGTGTGGATAAGTCAAGGCTACTGTGAACGTGTGCTATGTGTGCTAGAGCCTGTAGGTTAGTGTCATGTCACAGTGCACGAGCAGGGTGAGTTTCCTTGGCCCAAGTCTATATAAGCACATAAACACAGAGCTTTCTGCAAGGGAAGCTCGCTTTGCCTCAGATGAAATATTGATGTTTGCCTTTCCCAGCATTGCTTCTGAACACCAATTCCTTGCTGACCGCATGTGATGGTGCTGTGCTGGTGGCAGCGGGCAGAGCCAGGAGGTCCCTCTTGGTACTGTGTTGTGTTTGTGGGCAAGTTAAGGACCAGCTAGTGCTCAAGGATTGTCCTAATTGCAGCTGGTGCTCAGCGTAGTGTTTCTGCGAGGCTGGGACAGTTAATTTTTCTGCATGTTGTGGAGCTGCTGTATAATTACCCCTGTTGTATGTCCCTTCTAGCTTTTTCCCATTGCTAAACGCAAACAGGGTGAAGATGGCCTTTGAACGTCCTCCCCTTTGTTTGCACTAAAGCTGATGCTACTGCTGAGAAGAGCAGTCCTGTTCTATACTGACGGTTCTCAGCATTGGCACAAGCACTCAGCAAGCAGGATCAGGAAGCTGATGTGGAAATTAAGATAAACAGAAGAAAACAAGCCTCCCTTTTTGTTCTTCAGGTTGGAAAAAAAGTTATTTTTTTAGTTCATCAATTGGAAACCCAGTCAGGCTGAAATGTTGTGATGGCGCACCACAGAGTGCCCTGGGGATGGGATGGGTTTGGGAGGTGCCAGGACTGTTCTTTTAGGCAGAAAGGTGCAGCCACCTAAGTAAATACATGCCAAGTTATCACCTGTAGAGTGTACAGTCATGTGGTGCAATCTGAAGAGGAGCCTCACACTACTTCTCTTTGCGTCAGTCCAGCAACGTTTATAAATGTCACATTTACCCAGGTGAGATGTTGCTAACAGTGGTCATAACCTCCAGAAGGATACAAGAAGCAGGAAGCACAGCAGATGGGCTGTGTGTCCAGCAGACTGGGAGCCAATAACTGCAGTTTTGTAGCTTTCTATTCTTTTCCACTTTCTAATTGCACAGTGGGTTTGTTTTACCGGTGGTTTCCTATGAGGAGAAAGGTTGAAGAAAGGATAGCAGTGTCCATTTCTAAAGGAATTGCATCCAGGAGAAGAGGAAAACAGCCACTCTGGGCATGGGGCAGAGCAGGATGAGGTTGCAGGTTCTGCGCTGTAGCTCTTGAGCTGTTCTGCAGGACCTTTCAGCTTCTCTCATGAGGAATGCTGCACTCTCTTTACATGTCTGTGCAATTTACCAGACAGCTCGTGTCAGAAAACCAGTTAGGTTTCATACCTTCTTAAAAGAAAAAGAAGTTCCCGTGTTTTCCTCGGTGCCTTTTCCTAGCACCCTGCCTCTGAGCGGCTGACCTGTGATACCGTTCTGACAGATCTTTGGGGACTGAAGTTACTGTGAGTGCCCAGGCCCCTTCCTGCAATTATGTCTTCCTGAAGTGCATCCTGTGCAAGGGTGAGGATCAGCCAGAGGCAGTGCTGCAAGGCAGAGCAATGGAGATTGATGCAGTATCTGTGCTGGAATCACGGCTTTTCTTGAAGGGTACGTCTGTATGCCTTTTCATCTTACAGACTCTGTTCTAGTTTAAAAAATGAACAAACTTTAAAGAAAATTAAGACAGACACCTCTTCATACAGATGTAGGGTATAAGCCACGAATATTCTTTTTTCCCCTGTCTTCAGGCTTTGTCTTGACCTGAAAAAATGCACACTGTAGGCATGCAGAGTGTGTTTGGCCTTCGTGGCTGGTCATGTAGGAACCCTGCGCTCGCTCTGTCAGGGTAGGACTGATGGCGCCAAGCTTGAAGACAAACACTGAGAGTTCCACTGTTACAGTGTATCTCTTGGGGTGTCAGAGGCTTTTCCTGGGCTTGTGTAAAGTTGCATCTTCCTTTTTAGCCATGACCTTTTATGATAGCTGTCTTCCAGTGTAGCTATGGAGCTGCTGACAGAGCAGTGGCTGTGGGGTGTGTGGGCACAGCTCCCGGGGCTCCTGGGATGGCCAGAATTAGATAAAGGAACTCACAGCCGAGTGAAATGGGAACGACTGTGTCTGCACAGATGTGAGGATATGACCTAGCGCTCATATCTTACCTGTGGGTATCCTACAATAAATTATTCTGAGATAAGAATTTTTAGTAAAATCTCTCCATCTAACATGATTCTACCTGATAGGAAGCAGGAGAAAGGAGAAGCAGCAGGAAATGCTTTGTTTCGTGTGATATGATGGGAGCAAACTGGATGCTGCAGGGAAATGCATTCTGTGAGCAGGAGAGAGCTTCTCATTCCTCTCTGCTCCCTGTAAAGCTGGACACGCCGAAACCGCAGAAACGGAGATCAGTGGGGGGGAATGGGAGAAAAAACTGGAAATGACCTCTGATACTGATCGGAATCTAGCTGTGAGTTGGCCAAAGCAAAGGACTCCTTGTTCTGTCACTGTCACCCAACACCATCTTAAACAACGATGAGAAAATATCACATCAAAAACTCTTAGAAACGTATGCTAATTGTTGTTATTTTTGGAAATGGCAAGCTCTGGGAACCAGTGCGTGAGGTAGTCCCTCCCCTGTTGCGGTTGCCCGAGGATGGTCTCTCTCTCCAGGGGACCAAGCCATGCAGTGCATTTTTTGGCTTGGCAAGCTTCCTGCACAAGGTCAACATTCCCATTACGCTGGTAGCACAGCATCATCATGCTTTAAATGTACAAACTGCGGAGGTTATAAATGACTACTGATTCCTGAATGCTGCAATATTTAACTATTCAGCTCGAAGCGTTTTATTAAAGGGGCCTCATTACCAGAGCAAGTGCCAAGTGCTTTAAAAATTCTGTGCCTATTTCACGTAGCTCATATTGGGCACAGCTAATCACTGCTGAGGCTTAAAACCTTTAGTGCATCTGGAAACGTGTATGAGAGTGGGCAGAGGAATCCCCTTTTTCTTTCTTCTTCAGCAGAAGCTCTTTCTCCACAGAGATGCAGTTCCTGCTATTTCTTCTATGGTGTGCAGGGCATAGCAATATGCAGGCAGCAAACTAATGCTAAGTGCTCTCCTGTCTGGTGTTTCATTGTTCATTCTGCCCGAGGCTTTGCAACCTTGGTCTTTTTTAGTTAAAATCTTTAAACAATGGATTATCTGTTTTCACAGGCTTTAGAGTATTTGAAATAGCAGTTACCCTTAGGCATTTGGCTCAAGATTACAGCAATAAATACGTTCACCAGAGCCCCCCAGCACTTCCAGGAGCCAGGCAGGCATAGGATTGCCTCTGCCATATTTTTCTACTTCTAACTCCAGTGAAGTGTGTCGGCCCCTCAGCAGTTTGAGATAAGCTGTTCCTTCTGACCGTTTGCACTCTGGTGGATTGTGAGGAAAGGGGGATGTGTGTGGTGAGGCTGGGCGCACCCTCGTTCTGCACAGGGGACCCTCACTCTTGCTGGGATGCTGTTTTTTACTGTGCTATCAGTCCACAGGGAGATCAGGTAACTGCTTTGAAAGCCAGGTTTGCTTTCTTCCCTCGGTGCCCGGTGATATGAAAATTTCACTCCAGATTTTCCAATTGCAATGACTTCAGTCAATATTGACGCTTCTGACCTGCGTGTGTCAGCTGCTGTTTTTCTGAAAGGGGCGCAGGGCTGTACGGCCCCGCAGCAGAGCTTACGGACCGGCTGCCCCCCAGTTGTGATATCTGACGTGGCAGTTTCTGCAAGAGCACTTCCTGATCGCTTTGTTTAAGCAGCGAATGTAATGTTTTTCTTCTGTTACTATGAGATCTAAAGTAGTTTACAGCTATCAGACGTTCTGCTGTGTTGCTTTGGAGAAAGATGTCAGCTGTCAGGAGGAGACCCAGGAGTCAGTCCTAATGAAAAGCTACATCTTCTGAAGCGGTTTATTTACGGCTAGAAGAGCTAGCTGTTCATCGTACGACTTTGCACGGGCTGTGCTGTGCACTATGGGACTTGTGCTCTTCTAAAGACCGGCTTTATCTCAGGAAAGTTCATTGCACAGAGAAACCTGTGATGTCCGTACATCTGAGGTGCTGTGAAGATTCCCACCCCAACAGATTCTATTGATTTTTCAGCAAGCGCTGTTTCTCAGCCTTCAGAGCTGTTCTTATAGCTCCGCATCACGCTGCTCATCACAGTCAAATCGTTTGTGCTGGTTGGCCACTGGCTTCATCAAAGGGCCCTCACCACACACGTATGCAAATTGAAGGAGGAGATAATTTGATTATCCTTGGAAGGCTTTTGTACTTTGCTGCATTTTTTTCCTCTTGCCAGTGGGTACGTAGTGATAAGCATTTCCCAAAATACACTATATTTGCAAAGTATGTAATACACGTTGCCTTTGTCTGGGAGAACTCTGGGTTTACTTTTGAGCCAGAGATACAAACATTGTAAGTATTTGTAAATACAGTCGAATCACCTTCAGCGGTTTGCTACGTGAATTTCCATTGGGAGGTGTGGGAAGCATTGAGTCTTTTCTGGGACAAGTACTTAACATTATAGCAGCATTTTCTGCTGTAGTTTTACTCTTTAATATTTCAATTCTGCTTTCAAGGAAAAAGCAGGCTCACTTTTTTTTTTTTATTAAGTGGGTAGGTATGAAGGGAATTTGTAACTTCTCTGTACAGCGTGGCAGGTTTTATGTCTGCACTGTAGAGGGCCTTTATGTCAAGGCTGGTGCCTTTTTTCACTTGTGTGGAGAGAGAATGGTGAAATGTGTATGAACTATCATGAAAATAAATGTTATTGCATTTTTACTATGATTTTATACATACATATATATATATATATAATGTAGTTATTGAGTATGGATATTAAACACTCTTTTCTAAAAGTTAGTTCAGAGATGCAGCATCCAGAGAAGAAATGTAGTTTATGCATTCTTAAGACTTCATAAAGCTGCTTAGAAGCTCTGAAGAACCCACCCCAGTGGGCAGGGCTGAGCCTGGGGCTCACCCCAGCTTCTCCTGCATGCTGTAGGTCCTTGCCTGCTGGGTGTATGATCAGCACTGGAGTCAGTGCCAGTACTGAGAGCCTGTGCTCACATGTGAGCTCTGCATCCTCTTCATGGAGGGGATAGGAGGGAGCTCCTATACTGGGGCACCCCAGGGTTGTGAGCTAGAGCATGCCGGTGCACACACTGACCTGTGTACATCCTTAAAGCAGATGGTTGCTGAAGCTGTAAGGTGTGGCTACTTGAGGCTATGGCTGTTGGGGAAAAAAGGTATGACTTTGGGAAATGAATGGGTTTTCTCTAAGGAAGGGAGTATGCTACAGATCAAAGCTTTCTAGTGCCTACTGGTATTAGTTGAACATATTGGAACCCAACAATGCATATCAAATAGGCATTTTTATGTATTAATTCTTACTGGTGCTAGAGAATGGTGTGTGCTGTTTGCAGCCCTGAAATAGTAGGAGTAAGATCTCAGCTTGCTGTGTTTGCCAGGGTTTTTTCCTGTCTTTGGGGAATGAATTGCAAAAAAGCCATACCTTGAATTGCTTCCTGTATTTTGTCCTTTGGTCTTCTCTTCTGTGATAAGAGCATTAGTGTTTCAGCCTAAATTATGGCAAAGCTTTGTTAGCATATGGAGAGAAAAACTATAAATCTGAGTGCTTTTAAGGAAAAAGGAAGTGGAGGGGCTGAGGATGTGGGAGGTCATATGAAACAACTTAGTATATGATTTGTGAGTCAGTAATTTCCTCTTTCCTTTTGCAGTTTTCTTGTCCATGTGGGGTATTTTATTTTCCCTTCTCAAGGCAGCCTCTTTGCCTTGCTTTTTGGAAGGTGGGGAAGCAGCAAAAATAATATCGTTGGTGCAGGTGTTTTTCATGCCATAAGGCTGACAGGAAGAGCAAGGAAACAGGAATCCACTACTGGATACCTGCAGCTCGTGGGATAGGCACAGATCAGATCCCTCTCCTGATCCATCTACTGCTCATCTAGACAGCCCACAAGGCTGGTCACCTTGAGCTTGTCCAGCCTGTGAAAAAGCATGTTTCTGTAGAACATGCCCAGCTGCAGTAGCCAGCATGCGAAGCCTTCAGGCATGTTTCTGTGAATGATTGCAAGGAAATCCTTTCAGGTTGAAGGCTGAAGCAGCAGTTCAGAGAGGACTGACTCCTTTGTCATCTCAGTGGCACGTTTACTGCAGAACCTTTTTAGGAGTTAGACTTGTAGAAGTGTAACTACTTTTCTCCCTCTTTATAATAAATTTTTTGAATTGTTTTCTACAACAGGCTTTTGTGCTAGTTTTCCAGTAGAACAGATCTTCTGTTTGTAATTTCTGTTTGTAAGGTTTTAAATTTGGGGGCTCTCAGTGGAGTCGCTATGTTTTCCGTAGACTGCTAGTCCTAATGACTCGCGAGCTGATGTAGCTGAGCAATCCTGTGATCCTGTATTTCTTCTTAATTGGTCCTGAACAAAAATCTTCTGAGCTCTGTTAGGCACTGTAATTACAGTAGACCAGTTTTTCCATATTACCAAGTTCAAATCCAGACTTTCACATTGGAGAGACCAAAGAGGTTAACAATCAGTCCATCGCTTACTTTGTGTTACAGCAACCAAATGCTGTGCCTCTGTTACAAAGCCCCCTTGCTGGAAGACCGCTGCTGGCAACCTGCCTGCAAAATTTAGGATGCGTGCTTTTCGTAGAACTGTAGATTCCTTAGAGTTGGAAGGGACCTTTAAAGGTCGTGTAGTCTAGCTCCCCTGCAATGAGTGGAGATGTGCATAGCTCAATCTGGTTGCCCAGGGCCTGATCCAGCATTGACTTGAAAGTCTCTAGGAGCAGGGCTTCTCCTGTAGTGTTGTAGAAATTCATCAGTACGTCATGCTAAGAGCTGTGATTGATATTTAAATTAGATTTTTGGTTATTTAGCTCTAAGAAATCCCTACTGCTGAAGGGAAGAGGCAATCATTCCATGCAGAAGCTTTCTGCTTGGAGTAGGCAGCATACTGACTGAACGAGAAGTGGGACACGGAGAACGTCAGCATTGCTGCCTGGTGACCTGTGGCTTGCTGTGTCTTTTCAGCTCTGTGGACCACGCAGGGATGCTTTTGAGCCTCTGGTGCACACAGTCGGGATGGGAGACAGGCAGAGATTTTGCTGGTGGGTTTTAAAAAAAACAACACAAAAACCAACAACCAACGGGAAGTGAGTCATGTTCCACTGCCTCTGTTAGCAGGCCTGAAAGGAAAAATCTGATGGATGCATGTTTTCCATAATAAATAACAAACACAATAGGTAGAAAAAGGTGTTGAGAGTTGGAAGAGATATCTAGACAGAAGTGGGAAATTCAATGTGAAGAAGTATTTATGAATGTTTTAAAAAGAAACTAAAAAGACTGTGTTGATTTGCAATTGACATTTTAGTTTTGTGCCCAACATTGAGTTCAGCTGTTTTTAAGCTCTAGATAGTTTGTCTGTGCCAGAAGTTATTTTTCAGGATCAAATGGAAAAATGGCATTTGCTGGAGGCCTTTCTGCAAAACGTTCTGCTTTTTATCTCATCTGCATAATGTGCATCAGTGAAAGGTGCCTGCTGTGTCTGCTCCCCGCCTTGACTCCTTAATTAGCAAGTAACTATTTTTAGTTATTTTTCAGTACTCTTTCAAAGAGAGGTAAAATCAGATAGGTTGGGCAGAGCGCAGATTACACTTCGGAGATGGTTAAACTGAATTCTCATCGATGAGAGGAGAGAAACTGGAAAACAGTACCTTACGGAACTGGTGAGCAATGGATGAGGTGGCTGCAGTGTTTGTACTTCTGCAGCTTCTGAGAGAGAAGGAAGGGTCCGGCAGGTGGGACCATTGTTAGTTACAGCCTGTGCTGACCAGGGGGATCTCGGCATCTTAGCATCAGATATATGGTAAAACTCTACAAAACTGCTGTGTTTCACTGATAGTTTGATATATGACCAAGTTGAATGCCTCTGGCCTCATCCAGATTGAATGCTTTTGGCCATAGCCCCCAGGGAAAGCGCCAACTGACAAAATGATGTCATTGATATTTGGTTGTTGCCAGCATCAAATGACTCAAGACTGCTGTAAGAGCTTCTTCCATTTCAGATATGGTGGTGTGATCTCATTGCCAGGAGACTGCCTTTAGTTTAACGCTTTAACAACATTGAATCATCCAGAATTGTTATTCTAATAAATGGAGAGATTATATTAATGCAAGCTAAGCCCTTACTTCTGTCATCAGGGAAATAATATGAGCTCTCCTTATTTAGATTTCTGTCCACGTTTTCTAGGTGTCAATACAATTAAAAAAAATAAGATCAAGTAAGAGTATCTCTAAAGATGGATAGTAAGATGTTTAATCTATTTCAGGGCCACATGAAATTGCAAGAGATGATTTACTGGCTCTGCAAGGCTTCTTAATTGAGGGGAGGGTCACACACTTGGTATCAAGGTTTTCAGATGACAGGGGAGCCAGCGGGCACTCTGACAGAGGTTTTGGTGTTGGCTTTGTCAGCAGTTCTGGCCAGGTCAGGACAAAAGATGCACTCAGGGCTGTGATAGGCATAAGTGAGTGCTCTGCTTGGTCCACACTGACAATTTGGGGTGGATGAAGAGGAAAATTTACCATACTAGAATCTGTGTTTCTTCCTTTCTGTCAGTTCACTAAGGAACACTTTTCAGGTATTTTTTGGCTGTTTTTTTTATATGCCACTTTTTTTTTGTTTGTTCTGTAAAACAGCATCACGAAGGTCTTGCCTTCTGCAAGCATCGCATCCTGCAGTTAGGAATTAGATCTGATGGCAGGTTCAGAAGAGTGGTGCTCTGGTAAAGAGCTAATTCATACAGCTGTTAGAGCTGTTTTGCCATCGAGGGAGGAGTGTCTCTAGTGAACTGCAGGTGCTGGGAAACAGTTTCTGAAAGCAAGGCGTTTTATTCCGATTATTACACTGGTTAAAAATATAAGGTAGAAACCTTCTGCAGTGCAGACAGGCTACATAAATTAAAAGCAGGCTTTTCATGGTGGGTGAGGAGCAGCAGAGAATTGTTTGGAGCACTCCTAATGACCTGTAGCAGTAGTAGATCCCATTACCAGCATGTTGTTGAGGCATACAGTGGTGTGTATCTAACCTGTTCTCAAATCTCATTCTACTTAGACAAAATCCGGCGCCATTTCTTTCTGTTCTAAAGTCTGTCTGCAGTTGTGTCTGTCCAAGCAGAGGAGAGGCTGGGGCCCTCACCTCCCAGTGTGCGCAGCAGGAGGGTGGCAGGGCCGTGGGGCTGGCCTGGCAAGGGGAGCTGGGTGCAGATGGGTGCTGCGTCAGCGCCAGGAGAGCACCAGTTGTCCTCCATCAGTGCTGTGTGCCTGCTTTGCTGCTGATGGAATGCGGAAGAATAAAAGGGAATTGGTGCACTGAAGCTGGTGCCTTTTGTTTTTTGTTTTTTCTCGTCAGCAGATTCACTCTGTGTGTACTAATTAGGTAATTAATTAATTCATTATGAGATTTATGCTGCCTCCTTGGCTTGTTTTATCTCAGAGTCCCAGTGATGTGGTGTGCGACATTACATTTTTGCAAGCAGGCTGTTGGGAGAAGCCCTTTCATAAAGGCATCTGAATGGAATTCATTAAGAAACCAAAGGCACCTTCGTGTAACAGTTGTTACTTATGAATGATGGTTTATTTTATGATATACTGGAGATAAATTAATTTTATTAAGGAGTTGCTATTTCTTTATGGAAAGATAATATTCTCGTATCTGTCCTCTTTTAGCGTGTGGTCGTTGTGTACTTTATTGCCATCTATCTGTTCTCATCCCTCTGTTTCCCTTCATATCCTGTCCTTTGTCCTCAGAGCTGAAAATAACATTTATTTAATACTTCTGTAACTGGAGACTCTGTTTCTGGTACTGGAGAATACATTTGTGGTTGGAATTGTTTTCATCCAAGCTGAAATTTTGTCTGCTTTCCTGCAGTTTCTTGCGTGCTGTAGCTGAAAGGATATTGACTGTGCGTTAGTGAGTGCTGTGCGGCTGGAAAGGATACGTGGAAGTGAGAGGCAGAAGCTGATATTTTCCTTCCCTGTGTTTTTTAAGACAGAAACTAAATATAGTGAGTGTTAAACAGATGGTTGTGTTGTCTCATAATAAATATTTGAAGAAAATTAAATTATGTCCTCCCTGCTTGCTGACGGCAGTTTCGGCCCCCATAGTAACAGCAGTAGTAATAATAGGAGAATTTACAGTGTATTTATTTTTTAGTTCTCAAAAGGAGGTACCTAGGAAGGTTGGACAAGGAGGATTTCTTTTCAATGTAGGAAAGCTGAAGGGATGTGTTTGAGGTCACCCAGCACGTCAGTGAGCCTCCAAAAGACAACGCGCATCCTTTTGACTTCCAGGCAACGAGCTTTCATTTTAAACCCTACTGACTTGAGCATTTCCTTCAGAACTTCACTGCTCTTTTTCACAGTTAAGTAGAAATTAAGAATGTTAACCCAAAGGAGATAATAAAAGTAGACATGCTTTCCTGTCTAGTGCATGCAAGCAACAGGCTTGTATGGAAACCTTCACAGAGGGCCCTCCTGAGAGCCGTGTTGTGGAGAAGGTGGTGGATGCCAGAGAGATGATGAGGACTCAGCTGAAATGAGAAGTTTTATTTATACAGCTGAGGTTCATCTTGTGATATTAATAGAGTACAGGCATTGCTTTCAGAGAGATGGGATGGATTTTGTATTAGCTGAGGTCAGTGTACTACTCTCTGGTACGAGCCAGCACATCCCGCTGCCATTTCGTTGTTCGCATACATTGCTTTATCTTTAGTGGGATGGCTCTTCTGTTTTCTACCGTAAGTCTGGATTGCTAGATTGAAAGCCACATGTGAGAAATATGAGATGAAAGTGAGGACTGCAATCTGTCACTCAAAGGTGAGAAGATTTGGCAGCAGAATGGATCCACAGCAGCAGAAGCGTTCATTGGCCATGGTCCATCCTCTTCTCAGGCATTTGCAGATGTGATGGAAAGCAAGTTGTGGAGTTTATGTCCCACTAACCCATTTCCTACCAAATCTAGTGATACTTTTCTGCTTTGTGACTGGAAGTAGTTGTTTCACGTGGTGTGAGTGGAATCTGTATCGCATGACAACACGTGCAGCAGCTTGCTTGCTCTGTTACGGCACACTGTGTAATTGCGAGTGTTGGTGGGGGGACCTGGCACTCTTCAGTGCCTCAGTGAAAATTTGTCATCTGTCCCAGCTTAAAGATGTATTAATAGCATCCTGATCTGTTATATGCGTGGCTGGTGCTGTTGCCTGGATACTAACATAAAGTGATTAGAAGGCTATCGTTAATATAAAAGGAACAAAATAGGTCATCAAGTACGCAGTTAGATGTTTCCTGTTTGCCCTCTGTGCACATCAGTACTCATTGGTTTGCATGTTGCATTGTGCTTTGCTGTAATGCTGCACTGGGTTTTGTCACTAAGCTGCAAGCACCACGTCGGTGGTACCTGCTGCCAGCTTTCTCTGGATTCTTCCATGCTCTTTGAAATAAACCCATTTTTCCCCTATCATTTGTACCCATCCCAAATATGTTACCTTGTGCATGCCTTTGATCAAATGCCGTCTTGTCCTTTTATTTCTATATGCAGTTGTGGATTTCATTTCAATGTGCTGTATTACTCTTCCTGCTAAATGCATAACTGCTGCGTCACATAATCGAGTGTTAAATGTCTCTACAAAAGTCCCTTGTTTTTTAACATCTCCCTAGGGCCTTGTAATGGATTTGTTAGGGCTCTGGAGAGATGTCTCTTTCTAACCTACTTTCTGGTTCAGCTGTTCTCTGTTCCATTATTTCCTACAGTGTTTCTGATTTTCTTCATGCAAATATATGCTTACTTGCCTCTTTGCCATGTTTTTTTCAAGCATAGAAGAAAATCTGACAGTTTCGGTGATGTTTTTTCATTTAATTGTTTGCTCACATTTAGAGGTGCTGTACTTTATTCCAGGTGTGATTAATTTTCCCTACAAGTGTTCTAGTGGCATTCTGTGATACTTCTGTTTTAAGGATGCAGTATCTGAAACAGCTTTTTAGTTTTCCCGGCCTAACTGCTAGCGGTTGGACTGTAGTAACTGAGTTCTTGGTTTGCTTCGATTGAGAAATAAATGGTTTGTTTAAAGCATGTTTTTGTAGGCCTTTGCTATGAGCTGACTGACAAGGAAGAAAGAAAACAGTGATACAGGCATCCTGAATTCAAAATGGTAAAGAATGATGTCATGGCTACTTCCTCTCGGAGAATGGCTGTGTTGTTTAGCACCGGTGATCCTGTGGGTGAGCGTTAAGCATAGGCATCTTCCATCAGTGTGCTTTGGTGATTAGGGAAAGGAATGCAAAAGGATTGTTTTGTGGTTAATGTGTTGTAATGGGGGTTGGAAAATTTGACATAGGTCCCTTGCTCTGCTTTTCTTGTGATCTTTGGTAATTAAATTCCTTGGTACCTTGGTTCTGATTTTATCAGTTTAGGATAAGATTCCTGTTCTGATTGCTGTATGCTATCTCTGTTTCTTTAGAGAAGTATGTGGGATTGGGCTGCTCTTCTATTAAGTATACAGAATCCTGATTGTATACACAGACGGGGATGCGTGCCTGTGTTCGGCTAGATTTCATAACATACAGCAATCCCAATCTTGGCCGAAGCTTCTTAGTGCGTGCTGTAATGTAAATAGCAGTGAGAACATAGTTAAAATAAAAACAATATGATGCTTTTCAACAATTCGGTCATGAAATATGGCTTCCTGCTTTTACTGTAGGTGATGTGTTAGGTCTTGACATACACTCTGTATGATGGCTTTCAGAATTCACAGGTCCGTGCACAAACGTGCAAGGAAAATTTCTGTCTGCCATTTAGTAACTTTATTTCTTTGAAATCATAATTCTTATTGTGACATAACCCTGTCTTTTTTCTGGCTTACTTTGCATCAGAAATACACTTGGGGGAAGCTGGAAGAAAGGGGAAGATGAGAATGTTGCATTGGGTTAGGGCAGGGATGTATACGTGGTGGTCAGTTGTTCTGGAGGAAGTGCTAAGGTCTCCATAGTAGGCAGTTGTGAGTGAGCATCAGAAGCAAGCAGTGAGATTAAAAAAAAACCAAACCAACAGAACTGCATAAATACCTTTCTCCTTTGTGTTTGTGGGAACTGAAGATGTTTCTGTTTTCATGTTTTACTAGCCCTTACAAAGTTACTGCTCTAATGATGAAGAAAATAGGTACGTGTGGCTGCTTTTCTTCTGATTCTGCCTTTCAATTTTAAATAACTTGGCTTTTGATTGCAGTGTGTTTTGTTGTTGCTTGAAGTAAACAACTTGCTTAGGCACAATGTATCAGCTGCACAAATGCGGAATGGGCAAGGCTGGCCAAGTAGCAGGGCTGTGGAAAAGAAGCAGGTGGCACAGAGGATCATACCTCGTACATGAATCAACAGTGCAAATAATGTGTATGAGGGAGGCCAGTGGCTGAGACAAGTAGTCTTTCTCTCTAGCACGAGCTGGTAAGATATCAGCTGGAATGCTGCAGCCATTTTTTGCGCACCGTAAGTAGGAACAATGAGGACCAACTGGAAATAGCTCATGAGAAAGCAGTAGTAATGAAAATGTGACCTACAAGAAAGGAAAGAATTGGGATTGATCAGGCTGGAGAAGATAGATTCTTTTAAAAACTTTAAAGTGTGCTGCAAAGAGAAAAAGAGTATTTTTTTTCCTCCATGTTCACATAAGGTGAGACCAGATGTAAAGGGCTTAAATTGCAGAACTTAGCTTAAACTTTAGGAAAAGCTTTCCAACAGCACAAGTGGTTAAATAGAGCGGATAGCCTAGGGACCTCCTGAAGTTCTGCCTTGGAAAGTGTTAGCAGAGATAAAAGGCAAATGTGTCAGGAATGCTTTAGATATCACTGATCCTACCAGAAAGAATTTCCTTTCACGCCTGTTCTGCGTGGTTTTAGGGGTACTGAAATTGCTTCTGGAGGGTTTCCCTTCGGTTTTAAGCATATTCTTTGCTCTGATCGTTTCCGTGAGGATTTTCGTCTCTGCTAAATACAGTTTGGCCAGAGTGAAGTGAAACAAATTGAAGAGTGAAAGTACAGTCAATAAGTATACGGGAAAGAATGCTACTATATATAATGTGAATATTATAATGTCTTCGGTGCCTTGTTTACTTTTTAACTGTACTAATCAAATCGTAAACCCTTAGAGTTACTGCAGGTAATTTAGAGCTGGTGAGCAAAGACCTCTCTTTGTGTTTTTATGTCCTCCTGGTGCTCTCTGTTGCTCTGGCTGCCAAGTGTCCGAGGGTTCCCTCCGTGTTACAATTTCCTAAACCAGCGCACAACCTTTGGTGTGTGTAATCAGTGTTACTGAAAGTTGTGTTCAGCTGAAACATCCTTTGCTTCCTCTGGCAGATACTTAACAACAACCCGAAAGAAAATCGATACTAATCTCTGAGAGCTGCCCAAATACCCTTCTTCCACGCTCAAAACTGATCAGCGATGCCCATTTTGATCCTTTTTGTCAGTTTCCTGCCTGTGACAGTACTTTGTTCTTCTTGCCCGCGCAGTGACTTGAGAAGCCCTTTGTGAAGGACTTCACAAAATCTTTTGAGAAAGTTCCGATAAACAATGTGTTCTTGTGTTCCTTTACTCCATAGGTTTTTTTCTAATCCTGGAAAGAATTCCGCTCCTTAACAGATCTACCTTGTGTTCAGTTCATCTTGTCCTGCAGCCATGCGAAAATCTTCCTTGTGCACATGCTCAAAGTGATTCTCCTTCCTTCTCTACTTGAAAAGTCTTTGGTTTTTTTTGGTAGCCTTCCCAGTTTATAGTCTCTCAGCTTTATTTTCCTGTACTGAGGTGTTGCTTACAAATGGAAATACAAGGCCAACATACCGTGGACATTTTTTAGTGGCACAGCTTCACGCACAGTCCAACTTTTCTCCTGTCGCTCTGTGATCTCATGCCATTACAAGTGCACAGGTGAACAATAAACTGAATCTAAAAATGGAAAGTTCTGGGGGCACTGCAGTGTGTGGCGGCCAAAGCAGCGTGTGGCTGGTTTATGTGTGGGAAAGGGAAGCAAGATAGATACCTTGCTTTCACACTGCTGTTGGCTTAACTGTGTATCATACGTGGCTTAAGATATTCTTTTGTTTGGTTGTTTGGTCTGCTCCTGTCCTTTTACGTTAGGTGATGTAGGCTAAGAGTAGGAAATTCTCTGCAGGAAATCACAGAAATACAAACACATTCACAGCAGCGCTGAACATCATGTTGGGTCACGTGGAGACCTTCTCTCACTGTGTCTTACTGGGAATGCATGGCTCTGAGAACCTTCTGACAGGCTACTTTTTTTCCAAGACTCCTGAGGCTAAATGTTGGAAGTAAATCAAATGTTGGTGAAGAAAGGCCACTGAATGCACAAGAACTAGAGGTATTAGAATTAGGGAGAGATTATCAAAATAAATATTTCCCATTTGTATGGAGGTGCTGGAAAGAATGTAGTCAAAAAACAGTTAACCTGAAGTGTGTGTGTGTCCAGGGAGAGTGGAACTGGAAAAGCACGAGAGTTGTTCCAAGCCTTTGGGTGGGTGGCTGCGCAGCAGATAAATCAGTTTGCGGATGCGTTGTAAAAGCAAGCAACAAATTAATATGATTTTGGGTTATACAAGTTGAAGAACAGTTCCTTCTGGAGCAACTGTGAGAGTTAACTTGCCAAGCACACAGGGCCAAAAATCTTGTTTCTAGACAGATAGAAACAAACTGAAGAGAGCTGAAGGAAAAATGGCATGTGAGTACAGACGAAAGGACTGATGGGGATGGGTAGATATGCTTTTCTTGGCTATGTGATAAATTAAGTACTGTTATGAGAAGTGATAACAGTCAATGAGAACTTGAGAGGCACATACTTGAAAGATGAAAACTAATTAATGTAATAAGGTAAAAAGGGACATAACTGGAAACAAGGGAATGAGATTATGAAATGCACCCCCAAAGCAAGGGGTGGAAGAACAAACTGTATATATATATATAGACTTGTAGAAAGATTTGGAAAATAATCTAACATCAAAGAGTCCGTGTTCAGATGAAAATAGGTTGGATAATTTAGTAAGGCTCTTTCACCCATTTAATTTCTGTTTGCTTTTGAGGTATTAAGGGAAGTTGGCAGCCTTTCTTAACTCCTTATTTTTGCATCCCTAATGCTTCCTGCCAGTTCCAATCTACGTGATTGCATACCAATCCTAGATCCTGCCTTTCTTTAGAAAATACGTTTTAAAAAGGAGCATTAGAGCAAATGATGTAAAAATATAGGGGGTGGAGAAAGGTGAATAAGCTTTGAGAGTGACTTTCAAGAGCATTATGTTGCTACATACTGCCTAAAAGCTGTGGTTGGAGATAAATAGGAGCAAACTAATACTCAGACAGAGGGGTCTGGTTGCACTGTTTTGTTTCTGTTTGCATCAAGGTAAATGATAGCAAGGCAGCTCCCAGACTGTGAGTTACTGCTCATGTTATGTTCAGTCAGTCTGCAAGGGACAGAAGGTGAGAACAGGAGCAAAGCCTCTTTAGTGTAGAGGAAGGCAGCAGAGAATTTTTCATAGCGGATGAAATAGTATCTTAAATTGCAGCCAGAAAGCCAGTGTGACTGCATCTGAGAGAATGAATGGAGGGCAGCCCAAGACCTCCTGTTTGGCTTTTGCTAAACTGGCAGTGAGCCTGAAAAGCTTCTGCTGTGCCAGTTCCTTTTTTTCTGGATAGGCTGTCAGGTGCCCACTAGGCTCTGGTGTGGTGGAGGGAGATGATGAGGAGTCACCATGTGGAGCAGCTGCCCACGTTGCTGGCTTGTGAGAGGAGTTATGTGGCTGTGTTTGGCTGGCAGGCAGCCCTGCAATTAACTGGAGGAGATTATATAAAGAATTTGGGAAGTGTACCAGTTTTGGGGTTTCTTGTAAAGAGTAGAAATGGTACCTTAGTTTTCAAACAACACAAGGACAAAACTAATGTACAGTGCTACATTGCATTTCTATACATGGTCTCTATGTGCATCTGTACAGGGATTAAAGCTGCTGTCTGAATTCTAGTATATAGAGAACATAATCTGAGGCAATGTTTTATCACTTTCATCATGAGGAAGGGTCTTCGTGTGAAATTTAAAGCTGAACTCTCAGTAACTTGATGGCACTGTCATGGAATCTGTAACCCTGACTAGTGAGCTGTCACCTCTTGAACCAGCTAGGAAGTTCTTACCTTATTCTTCCCCTTCCTGCCTTTCATTTTATCTAATTTGGGATCACTTTCAGTGTCTAAGAAATTCCGTCTTTACTTCTAGTTGCTGGGACCTAAGGAGGCACAATAGTGTGTGCACTGTCATGTTGAATAGTTCATGTTTAGAACAAAGCGGTTGTTTGCTCAACCTGTACGTGATGATCTTATACTCGCATGAAGCAATCTTTGATCTTTCTTTCCTGTATACCTCTAATTCAGACCCATTTTACTCTCTTTTTTTTTTTTTTTTTTTCCCCAGCTGGAGGGTGTGACTGTGAGCCAGGCATCGTTGGCTTTTTCTCTGTGTTGGCTTCTGAACAAAGGTGCTGCTGAAAGGGTGAGTATTTAACTTCTATCCCCTTTGATGTAGATGTATGTTCTTAGGAACTGATATATTTAAACTCACCAAACCTGTCACCTTAAACTGTATCTAGTTTTGCAATGGGAAAAATCTAATCTACCAGCTCATAAAGTTTTGATCATCAGCCATCAAAGCAATGTTAAATTCTGGTTTAGTGTAAATTTTATGGCGTTCTGCAGCACCACAAACCAGTGGAGCTGAAAGGTGAGTGTGTTTCACCTACTGCACGGATCTGAGTTTAGAGCAATAGAAATCTCCAAGACCCCAAAAATAAACAGTAATAAAAATATGACTCCTACTTAGTGTCTGCCATGGGAAAGGATGGCTATGAGGAGCGTGTGACCACACATTTTCTACATAGTTGTATGAATTCCACATCAAATCTGATGTCTAACACATCAACTGTCTTCTGAAACTAACTGTGGCACCTGAGCTTTCCTCGAAAGAGAGCAGGCTTTGACCAGACAGACCTACTTAGGATATGGAGTTGTGTTTAACACCATTGCCTTGCTGTGACTGAGAAGGAGCTGTTAGTTATTCAGCAGGAATTTCTCAAAGTCTTTCCCTTGAGTCAGTGAAATACTGAGTGTGCCAGACATGCGAAGGTGCAGCGTAGGGTTGAGGGCGTCATTTTACAAGTGTTTCCAATTGGCAGTGAATAGATTAAAATAATAGAGCATTAGCACAAAAGGGAACTTCTAAAAACATCTCAGTGCTTTACAAGGTTGTGAAGTAGTGTTTGTGCTTTATCTGCACGTACATAAGCTGCAAACTGTGTGTATAAGACAATATTTATACCTCGAGCAGAGGTAGATGAAAGTAAATAGGTGATACCATAAAGTTTATATTAGTTTGTTTTTCTATGACTGTATTAACTGTCAGAAATGGGGATGTCATGCATAAGGTTTGAAATCCCTTCTTCAGGAGCATCCATAAAACTTTATGGTGTCAGTTGTTATTTGTGTATTGGTCTGCTGACAAATTTTCTTGTTCTATATTTAAAAATACTGGTGTTATCTACATGTACCCATAAAAATACCCTGCATTAGAGTCACTAGCTTAATATTTTAGGTCCTGAAGAGATCCAGGGGTAAAACATTCTAGAATCTCCCAACTAGTAGCCTAAAGAGGCTTTTTATACACATACAAGAAAAATATCTTGGAGTGTTCAAGATTAAAAGCAAATGTATTCCATTAGAAAGCTGGACTCTTGGAATTGAAACTTGGGTTTCTAGTTTGTGAACATACTGAGATACACAGATTGAAATTTTGTCAGTTGCTGTTATTGTTTCCTGTAGTAAAGTTTTTAATAGAGATACTTAATGTCTAAATGGTGTTATACTTTTTTTTTTTTTTCCCTTTTCCTCTGGCCATTTCAAAGATGTCTAATAAATTTCAGGGTACATGTTTGAAATCAAGAAAGGCAAGGCAAGATCCTCGTCCTGTTTTTGTGCATAGATAGATATGCCATGTAGAGCAAGGTGTTGTGTGGCTCTTTTGCTCTACGACATATATCATAAAAGCCCTTCTGACTAAGGAGACTGATAGTCTCTTAACAGAAGGATGTGAAAGTAAGGAGTGTGCTGCACGGAACTCAAAGCGGGTTCTGTGTGTCAGAAGCCTGTCCCTGACTGACTTTTGGCATAGCAATATGAATTGGAGTTGCCAGTTGTACTTGGAATATTTCTTCTGTCAGGAAGTGGTGAGGAGCAGTCTTGGAGAATACAACATGCAAAAGGATTTGGAAGCAAGCAAAAAATGAGCTTAATAGCAAGAGATGGCAGGTTGATGTGAGGATCTGGCCTGGAAGAAGTTATAGTTATGAGATGGTAATTTTATCAAATAATCATAAGGAATAATTCTCAGTACCTTGGGGGTTGTTGAGAATAATCATTTCCAATAAGGTCCAATTCAGCAATTCCCATGGTACTACTGGGGCTAAGTGAGCATCTTTGGTCATTTTACTTGTTGCAGATAAATCATGCAACTCAATAATATAACTGAAATGGAGGCAGTATCAAGTTTTTTCCCTAAAACTTCCTGTTGCAGACAAGGCCATTAGACCAAGCAAAGCTTATGTGTTGAGAAGTCTCAGGGCAGTGTTGGGGTTTTGTTTGTGTGGTAGAAGCTATGGCTTTCTTTAAAAACAAGCAAACAAAAAATAACAACAACTTCCTTGCTCCCAAATCTGCTTTTATAGAAGATGGAGTTGCTTCTTTCCTTGTTTCTCTCATTCTTTTAAGTGAATTACATACTGTGTGCCTTCTGTGATTTTTGTGTAATTGGCTAAGCTGTAGGGATGCAATCAATCCACCCGGCTAGCAAGAGCTGTATACAATGCACAGTGTAATTTTAGGTATTGAAAAGAGATGATGGTTCATCCCTGATGTTCTGTGGTATCTGTGCTCTGATTTGTGATGGAGGAAGGCTTGAGCACTCTCTTTTATGCATGTGAAAAGCGGAGCAGTTCTTTGCGTATGTTAATATTACCCTCTCGCCTTCATTTCTGGTGCCCAGAGAACTGATGTTCTGGACCCAAACCAGAAACTCAGGTGCAGGTAAAAGTTCAGATCTCTGTGTTAGAAACAATGGGTTTGAACATAAAGTGCTGAGGAACTGTGGGTACAGGAGGCCGAGTTATTGCTACCTGCCTGAAGCAGGCTCCCTCTGTTGAGGGATTTTTTCAAGTAGACTGACATCTCCCTCTCCAATACGTAGTAGGATCCTTGTGATTCCTTTCAGATTTGCTGGCTTTTGTAGACTAGAGTACATGGGGGTGGATATCACACTGAATTTGGTGTCTCTCCAAAGCTGGTAGGATTATTCCCAGCTGTCAGTGACTCACAGTAGCCAAGTTGCTGTCTCAGAGTTCAGGTTAATGGAATTTGCTGTTCAGATTCCCTTGAATTGGCTGTCGGAGATGGAATTTCCATGAACTAGGAAGGGCAGGAGAAATTCTTCAAAGTATGAGCTTTGAATTTGTGTTGGGTCTGAAAAATTGCTGAGAAATGCAGTCTTTCCTCATCTGAATGGGAGTAGATCCTTGCCAAGAATCTTGCTTTCAGGCATTTCATTTTGTTCTGTCTAAATTTCTACTCTGTGTGCTTTTTGCTGAGCATATCCAGTTTCCAGAAGCGTGTTAGAAATGTGATAAATGGATGTCATATGATTGTCATTCTATTCCTTTTCCACAAAAATGGTAAACTTCATCTGAATTTAGTGATTCTGTTCTGTCATCAGGGTAACTGCTTAGTTTATGTCAAAGAAAAGTGGTACAAATACCAGCAATGGAATTCATTCATAGAATTAAAGTATTTACTGAATGGTGAGTGAAGTTTTATGCCTTTTTGCTGCTTGTTCATATTTCCTGAGCAGGTTATCTTTACCTCTTAAGTTAATGCAGAGGAATATCTGAAGTAGCTGGGGTAAACCATGAAAAATGAAGACCTGGGTTCACATGTTGATTTTGACTATTGTTCTGGTAGTGTGTGACTCCTCCAGGGAGCCTGCTGGGCTCTGATAGAGCTGTGCTCGGTCAGAGGTTGTGTCCAGTGTTACTTCTGGAGCAGCACAGAATCGGTAGAATGGTTTGGATTTCATTTATTTTCTTACAAGACAGCTGTTATGTGACTGAACATCTCTGTCATTTGCCAGAAGTAATAAATCTTCTGAAGCTTATTTGCCTTGATGGTGCTCTGTTTCAGAGTATCAGAATGTCTAGAACAAGTTCAGTGTTTTGCAGGTAATGAGTCGGTATCTGACTAGCCCTCATTTGTGGTTTGACTATATTGCAAGCAGTGCCTTGTTTCCACCTTTTTGTCTCTGGTTTATATCTTTGAACCTTGGGTATGTGTATGAAAAGTATCTTCCAGTTTGGAATGACATATGAAAAAAATGAAAGGTAAAGAAAACGGCAAGAATTTTCTACACGATGTTTTGGCTTTTCTATTTAATTAATCTGTTAGAATGAAAGTGCAAGTAATCACAGTGAGATGACATCTTGTTCACTAATCAGGTAATCAAAGAGGGAAGAGGTAACGGACACAATTTTATTTTATTTTCTGAATATGCGAAGGAAGAACAGCATGAGAAGATTAAGTGCATATTTATTTCAAACGGTAGGTGCATTTTTTGATTAGACAGGATTAGACAGATATCGCTGCAAGACTAGTGATGACCCTTCGTTTATTTTCAGTTCTATATTTGCTTCCCTTACACGCCATTTTATAGGCAAGATCCTCAGAAATTTTTCTTCAGCTCAATCACAAATCATGAAACTCCTTTTTCCATACTAGTACTGATTTGCCGTGTTGTTAATTGCTCATCAGGCTGCTCAGTTCTCTGATATCAGTCTCTTATACCAGATGTGCTTTCTTAATTCAGCCTTTGAAGCCTGATGGTCAACTTGTGCAACCAAGATAGGGATTCCAAATGTGTTTGGTTAAATGCACAAATCGTGCTTTAGGTGATTGATTGTGGCTATGCTTTTAGTCACACTGAGAGCAGTATTTCTGACTACTTACGTACATGATGCATCAGGCTTCAGGGACTTTATTCACAAGCCTCATCTTTGCTTCCCTGCATATTTCTGCTGAGATAAAGAGCTGATAAAATTAACCTTGGCCCCAGCTGACCAGGTCTCCATACCATAAATTAGACAGATTTAGCACTCCATTTATTCTAAAGTTCTTCCTCTTAAGAGGATCGTTGAAAGTTATATCCAAGTAGTGAGATTGAAAGTAACCAGTCTTGGGGCTGCAGTGGATGACATTTATAGTGACGCAATGACCCTTTTATGGTCCTTTTCTCCATCAATACAAAATACTCATCTCAGAGTCTGGTAAATGAACTTTCACTTTTTGATATATCCTCTATCACAAGAAAATGTTTTCATTCAAACATCCATTCTACCTAGCATGCTGTTTTTTGAAGGGATGTGGAGGATAGGATAAATTGCCAGACCGACTGCTGGTGACCTCTTTGCCTTAGTGCACTGGAAAAGATGAAATTAAATTTGTAAAGATAAGAAGTCAATATATAGTAAACTAAGGCACCTTAAATCATGGTGTGGACTTCTTATTCTGAGATGAGGATGCCCAGTAATAACCTCCCAAAATGGAAGCTCCTTGAATGTACATGAAGGAGTTTTGCAAACTATCTCCCCTGTTGATCTCATGGCATAATTAATCCAGCAGAAGTCATCCAGTAAATGCAAAAGCTCGTAGTGTTTGCTACTTAGATTCTTCTCAACTCAGTGTTGTGTCACCATCTTTAATAGTTGTTCAGAGTCCTAAGAACAGTTTTTAGGCGAGGTCACGCTGTAATTTGCATCAGACCGATGAGAGCAGCTTATTATAACTGTGGTCTGAGAATTGTTCTATAATCCCTTGAAATGCACAAGAGTTGATAAGACTGAAATATGCTGTGGTGAAACAATGCTGTTACATGGACATAAAAATGTAGTCCTGTACTCTGCTTAAAGGAAGTGAAAAGGATAAAGTAAGATACAAGAGGGATAGGGAAGGAGAGTTGTATGAAAATGAGCAGTAGCATAGTGATGTACAAATATGAGTCCAAGCTGAAAAGCGTGGAACTTTTATGGAGATGTGACAAATGGAGAATATGTTTTGGAAATAGTGAATTCTTTTGGCACAGATTATTAACTCCTTTTTTACATTTCTTCATCCACACAAGATCAAAGAGTCATTCAGAAGAGCTGAACAGAGGCAAACCAAACTGCGAGACTGTGAAGTCTCTGGATATTGTGAACTACGTGGCTGTTAACTACCAGAGAAACACAGCATTAAAATTCACCCACTGTTTGTAGAAGATGCTTTTGGGTGGAAGGGGAGCTCCCACGGAAGACTTGTTGATCCTGCTTGCCGTGTTCTCTGTTTCCTCTCAGTTTATAGTTTATAACTCTTGTTCTACCCGATCACAATGATAGTGCAGAATTCCAAATCCTTCAGTCATTCTCTTCTGGATTCGTCCCAGCTGACTTTTGTGGTCTAAGAGAGGAAATCTCAGCCAAACTATGTAATCTCACATTTTGGAAATCAAAAACATGTTTCAAAATGACAAAGGGAAAAACTCCATCTTCCAGTACCTGAGCTGCTGCTGAGATGGCCAGGTCTGTATACTTTCTTTTTGTCACAGAAACCAAAACATGGAATATGCCATGTTAGAGGGGACCCACAGGGATCATCAAATCCAATTCCTAGCTCCATACAGGACTATCCAAAATCCAAACCTAATGTCTGAGAGCAGTGTCCAAATGCTTCCTAAATTCCAGCACTCATGCCGTGCCCACTGCCCTGGGCAGCCCGTTCCATGCCCACCACCCTCTGGTGCAGACCCTGTCCCACACCCCCAGCTGCCCCTCCCCTGACGCAGCTCCATGCCGTTCCCTCAGGCCCTGTCGCTGTCACACAGAGCAGAGCTCAGTGCTGCTCCTCTACTCTCTGTGAGGAGCTGCAGCTGCCATGAGGGCTCCCCTCTGCTCTGCGCTGAGCAAACCCAGGGACCCCAGCTGTTCCTTACACACCTTGCCCTCCAGAACCCCTCACCATCGTTGTATAATAATTTCCAACAGTCAGTAAGATATTATGCAGTCAAAAAAAAAAATCATTTTTATGTTAAGAATACAGTAGACTTTTTTTTTTTTTTTTTTACTAAGCCACTTGGGAGAATCGAAATGTAAGGGAGTGGCAATTTGCTGTGTGTGGATGGTGCTGAAGGCAGTGGATGTGCAAAGTCCTTCAGCCAAGTCCTAATGGCAGCGAGCAGTCTCCAGGATCCCCTATCCAGCTCTAACTAGATGGCAGACTTCTGCCCAAAGTGGCACCTGGCACTTAACATTTGCCATGTAATTAGTAAGAGTACATTTATTCTTTAGACTTCGTGATGTTTTCTTAAAATATTCACTTCATGTTGAAGTCCCTCACAGCTGCGTGTCCATTCCTTTCCTTACCTTGTGCTCTCTTGCCTGAATTTGTGTTTGAGCTGTTTTCTTGCTCTGTTTTCTTAATCTGGAGCGTTATACACTGGAATAAGGAGGAGTCCCTCTTGCTTCTGCGTTCTGTATTTGAAATTTGGTAGCTGGATTTGAGGTAGAATTGTGGCTTACTTTTTAAGCCAGTACAGGTGAGGAAAGCAGCAGCACGAGGGGGTGCATCACAATAATGTACTGAAGGGAGAGAAGGAGAATAATAGGATGATGAAAAGCAAAACATTCGCTGAAATGAGTGTCTAAAAAAGCAGAGAGCGTGTGCGTGTGGTGGAGAGGGAGTTGTCTCAAAAAGCTGTATTTGTTCCCTGGAGGCTCCCGTGTGCTATAATTGAGCCAACATGTCAGAGTGAAGTATGTGGTGAGCTTTGGGAGTGGGGGAAAACTGCTTCTTCTGCACATGCAGGGCTTGGATGAGCCCGGCCTTACAGCAATAATAAGCACTCTGCTTTTGCATTGCTGAAGCCACAACACAGCAGAATAGCTGTCCAACCAAGCTCTGTAGTCGCTGTTTCTCTAAGATCTGCTTTAAATCTTTCTTTGGTTGGGAAGCTAAGAATAATTGGCTTTGACTTCGCTTCTGTTGTGGAAGTGAATGAAGATGATGAACAGAGGGGAAGATGACTGAATTGCTATTGAGATATAGGCAATGCAAGCTACAGGGACCTTCCTTGTTTTAATGATTCTTGAATCTCAAAGAAGCAAATCCCATATTCCCTGTATATTGTATAGAATTCCTCAGGTTGATGTAATGGTTTGAGGATATACTGGCTTACTTTTGTTCAGTGCCTATATTTTTGTGTTTTAAACAGATGGAAAAGGGGGGTGCTTGCAGTCCTGGTGGGTAGTTGCAGCCTTTGGCTGTGTGACTTGATGCGTGATGCTGCGCTGGCAGCTCTCTCCTTGGCCATGGCTCGGTGCAGCTTCGCCCTAGGACTTCATATTAACTTGAAAATCTTTAAAGCCAGCCTTTCCATGCTAACAAGCTAATTTTGTCTTGATTGTTTTTTATGTAGAATCTTTACCTTTGGCGCTTTCATATTTTAGAAATCATGCTTACTAACGTATTTGAAGCTCTGATTGTTTCCATAGTGACAGCAATGGCAGAAACCTGCAAAAGGAAGGTGACAGCATCGTCATTTCAAGATTAACTGTTTTATGGAGGAATGGTTGGGAGGGTGGGAGAATGTATAGTAGATTTTTCTAAGCAGTCATGGAATATTTGGGAGTAGTTGAATAAACTTGGAGATCAGAGAAGAGAGGCAGCGGGACAGGAGAATTGATCTGGTATTTTGGCATTCATCTGTGTGGGGAAGCAGTGAACAGAAGGTCAGCCTAGAAAATCTGAAGTGCTTTCAGCAACACGTCTCCGTTATTGCTGCTCCAAATGATGATGAAATTGTGAAATGCAGAAAGCTGCAATGTACAAATTTCCTTCAGAGAAGAGGCAGAAGTTAACATGCCTGTGAGACAATGTGTATAACACACCTTTGTTTAATTTCTCCTTTCCAAATTCATCACCTAAATGGAGGAAGCTTTTAGCATTAGAAATTAGACACTTACAAAGCCATTAGCGAGAGCTGCAGCCTCCTTTTTTTTTCCTCTGGTAAAATCAGCTGTCTGATTTTATTTTCTGGGAAACAAGGCTTTGTCCCCTTTCATTACACATCGTATTACTACGTTTGTCAGTAAGACAGCTTTAGAGAATGCAAACGTTTGATGAGAACCTTCTCTGTGGCTGGAAGGAGTGTTGTGGAGTGTTTTGCAGGAGAGGTGAGCCTCCCGTGTCTCTTTGTAGCAGGTGTTGATGCTTCTGTCTGCAGCATGGTCACTAGAAGCAGTTGTCTGAATTATAATGTAATGCTTCTTATATCGGCTCAGGCAAGCGGGAGGAGATGATGAGAGAGATGCATGTAAATGGTGTTAAATATTTTCTTTCAGGGACTATCACTTTTCACTGAAGCACTTGATAGCATTCAAAGTGCCCTTTCCCTCCCCGCCACTGCAGTCAGGTTTGGGACTTCGAGTCCATGTAGCTCAGCTGGGAGAAGCAAGTCAGGCGGCTGCCCATCTCCAGGTGGCAGGTACCTCTCTGGCCCTGGGGAAATCAAGCAGGCCAAAAGTAAGGCACAGGTGCTACGCTCCGATTTAACACATTGTTAAATCCAGATCTCTTATGCCTTCCAGCCAAAATATGGCATCATACTGTAAACTGAGTTTGTGTTGCATCTTATTACACTGGGGAAGGAAAGCAGGCAGCTGGGAACTTGCACTGCCTTGAGAGTTATAGAAGTTACTCATTTGTCGGTGCCTTAGGTCACATCTGCAGTGGTACCTCAGCGGGTTCTTGCATTATTTTGGTGTCTTGGGAGAGGAGGTGAGTAAAAATATGTAATTTATAGTACTGCTTTGTATTTATCTGCAACATTTCGCACAGCTGGCATGTTGGGAATTGTTTGAGCTTGCTTTTTCTGTTCTGTACCAGCCAGAATCATTGTGTGCAAAACTAGAAAACAGTTTAGAAATCATGGATTTGTTATTTGTAGCAGAAAGGAGGAAGTAAATCGTGCCATCTGCTCTAAATACTGCCCTCTTATTTGCAGAATGGTACAAAATTAAATGAAGTCAGTTTCTTCTTCAGAGAAGTTCATTTGTAGATAGTTAAGCTGTTCAGATTCTGATTTAGTACTGAAACAAGAAGATTGGTTAGGATGTCTTCTCTCCATTCATCTGCCTGCACCCCCACAAAAAAAAAACCAATTATTTTTTGCACTGGTTACACTGGTATCGATCCTTAAGGCGCAGCTTAGTGCTGTGCTATAAGTCGTGTATTGTGTCCCAAGCATGTATTGTATATCGCTTGTGTTTAAGTATCATTATGAAATTTAGACAGAAACTGACATTGAGACACATTTCTGTGTAACTTTTATCTCATTTCTCTGTCTGTAAGATTCACTTCATGCAATTTTCAGTTTTTTCTCACCTCAAAATCAAGGAGTGGCATTTTTCTTTTTTTGCTCTGTTGGTAATAGCAGTTAGCGCTGATTCGTTTGCATTGATGCCTCTGCTACTTGTAGCAAGGCAGCTTTATTTGCAGATATATCATGGAGTGCTTAATTTGGTTTGCAGAACCTTTGTAGCTGTTTTAATCTTAGACAGAATGCGTAATATCCAACAGGAAATTTTGGAAAAAAAAAAATATCAAAATAAAGACATCAGCTGCTCCCTTGTGAATTTACCCATTAAGGAGGTCCTGTAGGTTTGGATAATGTTATATTCATTTCTTGAAGTAAAACCTTCCCTTATGTCAGGGAAAAACTTCTGCAAGGAAAAAAAAAACATTTCTTACACATCTTCTGCTCCCATTTCCAATTGCAGGCAGGTGTCCAATTTATACTCAATGCAAACAACTAATTGTGCCCTTGTAAATACACCATTTTCAGTTTAAGGGAGTGAATATTTACTTGCTTGGAAACATTTGGATGTGTAATACTGAAAGCCTTTACTGAAGATACAAGATTTCAGAGATCAAAACATAAGGGCCGCTAATGCTCTTCTGAAAGCTCTTCCTTCACAGAAGTCCCTTTGCTTCCCCATGGGTCATTTGTGTTCAGTGCTGTTGCATGTTATTGGATAACAGATCCGGGTGACTCTGTGTCAGTTGGTTTAGGTAGCATCAGTCAAAGAAATTGTTAGGACGCTGGTAGTGACTTTCTGTATTTCTCTTGTAGAATATTTAGTATGATTGTGTTCTTTTTTTTTCCTAAGGTAAGGGAAAGAATGTTTAATGGATGATATTGAATACAAGCTGATGTTTTATGAAAAAATTTTTAAAACACTCAAGAAGGAGAAAAAGATTTAGCTTCAGATGTTTCTTAAATTTCAGTCGCATTGTTTTCAGAAGATCTTTACCCTTACGGAAGCCCAATAAACTAATGCTGATTCTTTTGAAGACATTTTTAATAAACCATTGTCTTAGGTTCATTTTGTGGCACACTTGTGGTTGGTGAGACACTGGAACAGGTTGCCGGGCAAGGTTGTGGATGCCCTCACCATGGAGGCGTTCAAGGCCAGGCTGGATGGGGCTTTGAGACACCTGGTTTAGAGGGAGGTGTCCCTGTCTATAGCAGGGAGGTTGGAGATAGATGATCTTAAACATCCTTTCCAACCCAAACCATTCTATGATCTAATACAGAAATAGATTCTGATAAAATTGCATGCATGAAGTCCATTCCTTTCCTTTTGGGCTGTGTGTCTGAAGTGGAACATGAGTGGGAGATGGGAAATTCAGTGGTACGATGTGGTCTTTTGTTGATGATGTGTTGTGTAATTGGCTCAACTCAGTTTGTGTACTCTCTGGATGTATTCATTCCTACCTTGAAATGAATTTTATTGAGAATAGCTCAGAGATATTTGAGCTATGGTTGTCAATTTAAATAGAGGTTTGTTGGATTTCCAGAATGCTGTCCGTGGAATTTTTGAGCTCTGGATTTCTTGGAAGATTTTCGTATGCTTTCTCACCATGGTTTTTTAATCATCTTTTTATTTATTCTGAAAAGCTCTTCTAACGTATGCTTTGAAAGATTCATGTCCAGTTGTTTCTATTATTTTGTCCTCTGCCTCATTATAATTGGATATCTGACTTTTCTACTTGTTCTTTCTCACAACTGCATTTTCATCCAGGTAAAATCTGAGTCTTATTTCATGGCGCTCATAAGCATAGATTAGTGTATATATATTTTTTCACATGGGTTAGAAATTGTCTTTAGAGGTGTATAAGCCAGAGGCATTGCCTTTTTTTGCACATGGTATTCAGTGGGATAGCTGTTAGACCTGGGTGGAGATTTCTGAACTTGAGCCTTTTGCCCTGTCACTTTGATAAATGTGTCATTATTCTGGGGCTGAAGGGTTCTGGTTTATATGAAATGAGGGCATCGAGGACCACAACAGCTTAACAGTCACCATTGACTTGTGGGTGTCAGGCATGGCTGCCTTGCCAGTCGCTCTGCTCTTCTGGCTTTTTGCTAGTGTGTTAGTTTATTGTGTAGTACTACTTTCTATGGGTATTTGTGGGTATGAAATATCTGGCTGAATGAGCTTTCCCTTAAGGTCATGAACAGGAGCAGGGGAGTATTCGATTCCCACTGTTTTCACGTGCCCCATGAGTCAGTCTGGGGCTGGGATATCTCTCCATTGTATTAAAATATCTTTCCAGAAATCTTCACACGGACACTAAACTCTGGCTCTGTCTGCTCTGCTGATAGTGTAACTCAAAATCTATCATATTTGCTAAGTGTTAATTCTTCCTTTTCTTAATGTGTAACAGAACTGTTCACCTTGTCCTTTTAATATGCTACTTTAGTGAATAGCCACAGTAAAACATTCTGTTGCTAAATCACAGCGCTGCTATGGTGTAGTAACTTCAGTCATTAATTTTCTTGGTAAGCAAGAAGATGTTTTTCAGAGCAGACGTCTGCTTGGAAAAAAAGTGAGGTTAGTTCTGGGTTCACAGTTGTTGCATTTGAAGTTCTGTTTGTTCCCAGAGCAGGTGCACTGGGCTGCCATGTCAGTCCCACCAGCAGCTCTCTGCTGGTTCTCTGCCCTCTAATGCTGCAGCCAGTCAACATGGTGGCTTTTGTAACGTGACGGCTGTGTGCAGACCACCAAACTCGATCAGAACCAAAGTCAGCTTCATTCTCAGCCAGCCTGAAGCTTTTGCTGGATTCCAGCTTCTATTCTTGTGTGGCAGACACACATGGTGGGCAGTGCTTTGAATGTTGGCTGCCCTGTATTGTTTATTCAATTGCTTGGGAAGCTGGGTGAGACCCTGCTTCTGTGTGGGCATGCCTCCTTCCACACTTTGGTGCCTATCTGCAGGGTGCCTTGTGGTGCTAGCTTTAGCCTATTCATTGCAGATTCATTTCCAAACTGTAGATCTTGTTGGTGAGACACGTCTACATTCCCTTTCTGGTGGCTGTAGGAAACTACACAGTGAGACAGCATGGTTGATTTGACTCTGCTCTTGGAATGCTTTTTGGGACATTTCTCAATCTTGATAACACTGTGGTTAGCATCTTTCCCCTTGCCTAAACTACAGTGCTGGAATGGATCTGGGAAAGCACTCCTCTTCCATTGGTGTGGTGTTTGAATCACAGCAGGACAAGTGAGTGATATTAGTAGACGGCAAGTCTTTGAAGTATGTTGGAGTCAACTTCAGAGAGAAAGAAAATCCCTTACCTGAGCTGCAGATAAACAATAATGCTTTCAAACCTTGAAGAGGATCAAGGTGAAGCTGAGTGAGTGCTGAGGAGATGATCCTGCTTTGTGACAAGTGGCAAAAATACTGTTTTTCCCTTTTGTGCTCCCCTAAACAAAGCAAAATAACAAAGTATTTGGAGATTGCTCTATGAAATGAAAATAGTTTTTGTTTAAAATATCCTCATCTTAACTGATGTGTGTGAATGTATTTTAAAACAAGGGTGGAAATGCCTTGTTGGGATTCTGAAATATCTTCAGAAGCAAGTGAGAAGAGCTGAATTCATCTATGTGGATGCATTTTGCTGTATTTTTTTTCTTGCCTATTTAGACTTGGAGGAGTCTGACAACTTCCAACTGCTGTGTGTCACTCCCAGTTTAGGTGGCTTTGGCTGGGATAGAGAGAATGGAACAGGCTCATTTCTCTTTTTCTTGTTAAAGGAAAGAAGGAAACTGCTTCTAGACCGTGCACCTCGCGTGCATTTCAGAAGGTAGATGTGCCCTCCTCTACCTAAGGTGAAGGAGCTCTTGGCAAGATGTGTTGGAGAGCAATAGAAAGTGGCTGCGGAAGTGGCTAGGATCATTCCCTCAGAGGTTAAGGCTTGTTTTTAACAAGATTCTGAGTATTAGAATGTATTCACTCAGCTTTGAAATGGCTCATAGATAAAGGCTGAAGTTCAGTGACTGGAGCTGTGTATTAACACGCCATATGGGGAGCAGCAATGTCATGAGTGGTAAATAAAGACTTCTATAAGAACTGGAAAGCTACATCTCCGAAATTGAGATAGGAACAATGGAAGCAAAAATGGTAGTTGAAAAAAAAAAAAGTGATTTTTGACATATTTGCTAACAGTAGATAACTACTGGGAGAATTCAGAACAACTCTGCAGATCACCTTTAACGCATAGCCGACCATATAGATAAGGCTATTACCTTATGTGCCGCACAACAGTCTGTCCCATATACGCTACCAAAGGGAGAACAAACATGGGATTGAGAGGCGGTGGGTCGGGGTGGGGGAGGGAGGTTTAAATGTGTCCTTTGGGAAAGAATCTGTGTAAAGAATTGAGAAAGAAATAAGATGGCAGCAGCAGCAGCCAGGATTTGCAGAGCTTTTCAGCCCTTTGTTTGGTTATCTTGCATAAGTGCTTTAGCCAGAGACTCTTTCAGTAGCTGCATGGGGCCGGCTTGGAACACAAACGTGCATGAATCCAAATGTAATTTCCCTGTTGTGCACATTCTGGCTGTGACAGCTCAAGTTATGAATGTAAAATAGCAGAAAAAAAGTTCAGAAGGTGGCTGGGCCTGCAACATTAATAAGAACTGAATTACTCGGAGCTCCTGTAAGCTCGGTAAAGGTTCTGCCTGGATTTTAAGTCTAACTGCTTCTACATTTCATTTTGGTGTGCTTTGGAAAGGAAGAAATAGCCTGTGAGTCTGTGCCCCTGGGTGATTGAGCGCAGCAGAAGCAACAGTCAAGCATTTGCTTCCAGACGAGATGCGAAGCAGGCAAAGGGGTGACATTAATTCTCCGCTGCAGACGGTGGTCAATGCTGGCACAGAATGAGCCAGTGCTGGTGCTCCCATCTGTAGAATTAAAGCACTGCCCAGGGAGTGGCAGCATCTCTTCCCATTCAGACAGTTCTCTTCACTGTGGGGCACTCACCCCAAATCTGCCACTTTCCCTAATTTCCAGCATTCAAGATGCGTTTGTCTTTGTGTAGAAGAAGGGATTTCCTCCTCCCCATCATCGCACTGCTCCCAGAAGGGACTCCTCGCTCTGACTGCAGGACAGCTTGTCTGGGGGTGTGCAGCAAGGAAAGGACTTTTCCTCCTCCTACGTGCAACTTGCACAGCAAAGAGAGGTTGCAAAGTTTACAGCTTTCCCTACTTCTTCTGCATCGTTTTTTCCCCGTGTCTGTCCTCTCACTCTCCCTTTCCAAGCTCCTTCCATCCCGTGTTACCATGGAGAATGAAATGCCAGTCCCATTCAAGTTGTCGGCTGAATAGGTTTTGAGGTTGATGGATGGTGAGAATCTCTTATCCCTCCTTCTCCAAACACCGCCCCTGCCTGGTTCTTGACATTTCACTTGCCAGAGACTGGCAGTCCGGGAGAGAGGACTGAAAAGGAGGCTGGCAGTGTCCTGCTGCGATGCTCTTTCAGCTCCTTGGATGAAATCAGCAGCTGTGAGAAGGTCTTAAGGACTTCGGTGCAGAGCCTTGTCCTCAAGCTGGCTGAGGCATGAATGCTCACTTGAGTGCGTGCTCCTGCTTCCCCAGAGCTCCCAGGGAAAGTAAATTCAAACGCGACTCTTGCTGCTGCTTGTGGCTCTGATTTTTGAGGGGTGATGTGACCTCTGCAACTTAAAGGGAAAGGTAAGGAAGGAATAGATACAATCCATGCTCTAGCAAAACCTATTTCTCTCATATGTACATCTTTTAGACTTCATTTTAGTACTGCATCCCATGAGAAGTGGAGTATTGTGGCTGCCGTCTGTCTCATGTCCTGCCTGTGATGCTGCGGTTAGTGGGGGTCTGTGCTTAGTGTGGTCCGGCAGTCCCCGCCTGCACTGGATGCCCACTCATGGCATTATTACCAGAGGATCAGAATAGCATTCCAAGTAGGGTGCTTTTAATAATAAATACATGGAGTTGTGGATTTAACGGGCCCAGGGTTGGAATGTGATGTTGAGGTTACTGCTGAAGTGCAAGAAATGGAGCTGTAAAGCAGAAAAATCAAAACGATAGCGCAGTAAAATTGCACCAGAAATACTTCTTCTGTTGTGCTGTATTACTTTTATTGCAAGATGACGATGGCTTAGCGAGGGATCGGGAGAATTCCAGCTTCTGGTGAAAGGCTGCAGCTCGTCCTGTGTACAGGAGGAGTTGTTTTGCCTGATGACACCTAACAGAGTTTGGGGGAAGTGTCTGCCTGCTGTTGTTTGGTTTGTGCATGGATATCACTTCTGGAAATGGTGGCTAGAATCAAATTCAAATGTTTTTCCAACTGTAAGCACTCCGTGAGAACGCACCGGTTGGGAGAGGGAAAATATTTTTGTGACCTTTCGACAAAAAGCTGCTCTGTCAGGAGCAAACCAGGGCAGGAATCCCTGCTGGTGATCAGCGATGGGCTTCCAACGTAGGGTCACACACAGAGAATTGCTCTGGGTGCTTTTGAAAAGCTGTGCTGCGCCTGATAGATCATTTGAACTCCCAGTGCATCTCTTCCAAGTATCGCAGTGATAAATATTTCCGTACCACAGTGTGAATAGTGTCTGTATGTTCCTGAACTTGCTAAACAAATACATCTTCCCATGGTACCACCGGCAGCTTTTGCATCTGTCTGAGCTTTGCGAGAGTTCTCTTTCCGTTTGATGCTTTATGTCCTATTTGTTGTTGGATTGTTGTCTCTCTGCTGGAGCTCTCCTGCAGCGAGGTTGTTTTGCCTGTTGTGTGAGCCACTTCCAAAGCGCTCATAGGTTAGCAGCTCGGCCACTGGTGTGTTAAAAGGGAACTGTCAGTGCTGTATCAGAGAGGCACGTGTGTATGTGAATACACATAAAATACAAATAACCATAATGTAAATGAAATGGATATGAATATGCTGTGCTATTCTTCAGTTAATTTATTGTAACAATCGTAATATGATTTTTGTCACAAAGCTCGTTAAGGATTCTTGAGCTAGATGAGTGCATAGTGGACCCTGGATCAACTGTGGTTTGTAGTCCTATGTGAGCACACACAGGACTTTTGGTTTCTGGCTGTGCTACTGAAAGAAGAAGAAAAAGTAGATTTTCAAAAATATACTGTTAAGCAGCTTCTTTTCACCATCAAATATGTCACCCGTGTCAGATGGAATTGAGAGAGAGCGATACAGGGAAGAAAAGGGGGTAGTCCTTTGGGACACAGAATGATACTGTGGTTTGGGATTAGCTTCCTAATAGGCACTCAGCTTCATATTGCCATTCATAAGGGGTGGGGGAAAGGGCGAGCAGCTGTTTTACTGTGGTGATTTTTGAGGGAGCTGAGGTGGCATCAGCATCAAGGCTGGGGTGTGCATGGCGTCTTATTCTGCTAACTTGTGGGGTTTTTAACATTTAGATTCTGCCTTCTCTATATGAAAAAGATACACCTGCCTGTGTACGAGTTTGTGGGAGGTGAAATCCCCAACCTTTCTCTTTCATTCTGTTTTTGAAGATTGTTACGTTAATAACTGTAGAGATTGGCAAAAAAAATTTCCAGATATTTCTGACAGATTTCAGCTTTTGAAAAAAATCTTCCATTTTTCAGCCGGGGTGTGGTGAGATGAGATTGTTTGCCCTCTGAAATGCCTCTTCGTTCTCCCCTTCCAAGATTGACCTTTTCTTTTTTCTTTTGTTTATTTTCTTTTCCCCAGTGAGAACTGGCTTGACTTAACAGCAACAAAAATAACAGGAAATTTTATTATTAGGATGCTTCTGGTAGCTTCCCCACTTCATTCCATCTGGCCTTTGGTTAAATTATTCTTGGAAAAAAAATCGTTTGTCCCACTCATTTTAGATTCAGAGTTGCAAAATAGCAGTTTTGTAACTCTTCCTCTGTAAATGTCAGTCAAATGCGTTACGGGTTCCAGGACTGTCAAGAATATACTGTGGTTACTATTAACCACCAAAGGAGACTTCAGCTACTTATTCGAAACCCAGCTTTCCAAATCTGTGGTCTTTCTGAACTGTCCTCCTTAAGCCCCAGAAATAAGTTGGATTTGAAAATGCAGCAAAACAAATGGATTCCAGAATGACAGCGTTGTTCCCTTTCATGGGACTCAGCTAAGTTCCCGTCGCTGAATTTGTTGGGGCTTCCACAGTCTCTCTACAACAGTGTCACAGATCCTGAGGAGTGTGTCACAGTGAGGGATATAGGCAGCCCTTTGTGTCCACATGCCTGGGATCTTTGACTCTAGGAATTACTGTTGCACATAAATGATATTTTTGGACAAACAGAAATGGCAGTATGAGGAACAGCGGCAGATCGTGATGCTGCATCCATCAGCAGGGAGGCTGAGGAGCATCTTACTGACGTGCCTGCTCTGCCTCACAGGAACGGAATCATTCCGTATTTCTAATTAAGCTCATCTAACAGATTGCTAGCTAACTTTTTGTTTAATGTGTTTAAATAACGTCTCAATTAATGCTACAGCTAGTTTGAACAGAAATAAAGTAAATTTGTCAAATGTATTATTCTAGCTTCCTTATTATCTGCCAGTATAATGTCTGTGATGATGACTGCCTGAGCGTACAGAGGGCTCAGTAATTCTGCAGGAAAATACTGAACAAAGGAATTGTTGCACTAAGCCTAGGGAAATTTGCTGGATGATTTGACTGTTCTTCAGTTGTTTATTATTTGTAATCCCTGTTTTCATATTATATTCCTGTTTCACTCTAGTTGTCCCTTAGTGGAAATGAGCATATGAAATATTTTTTTTCTGAATTTTGCCAGCATTATCTGGGACTTTGGGCTGTCTCTCCTTTCCTTCTACTGCTTACCTCTGTGCTAAATATGCTGGTTTTCCCTGCAGTCGTTCCCAGCCGTGCTTCCACTGCCATCAGCTTTCCCTCCTCCTCTCCCATCTAGACAGTAGCCAGAGCTCGCCCTCTTATCTCACCCTGAAACCTTTGGCTGCTCTTTATGTGCAGGCAGCTGGAGGGAGGTCCAGCTCCAGACCTCCTCCTGTTTGCTGCATGTTCTACTTCCCCTCATCCTTGGTGTATCAGTGCCCGGCTTTCTGCTTCAGGCTTTCCCAGCCAGCGCAACGTAGGGCTGACCTCATTTGCTTCAGTTTCACTCCTGTCCGCTGCTGCTCAGTGCCGAGCCAGCAAGAAAGGACACGGCTTTGTTCACTGCAGCTGGGAAAAAACCCTGAGCGGAGCAGGGGTGTCTGCCCACATTGTTGGGAAGACAACTCTTCACTCGTTTATAGACTTAAACACTGTCAAATGACTTTCTAGCTTCCTACCTGCTCTGGTCAAGTGGATTCTTAAGCCTTGTATTACAGGCTGGTCTGTATGCAAAGAATGAGCTCTCCACTCGCTCGCTCTCTTATCTCAAGTGTCATTTACTAGAATCTCTCTACCTTTTGCCTCCTGTAAAATGTAAACTGAATTACAGGCGTTTAATTAAATCAACATATTAAGTGCGTGAGGAATGAGAGGCAGTGGGAATTTCGATGGCCCTATCCATAGTGGGAATATTAAGATCTATGATGCCAGGTATCTAAGCTATTTTTCTAGTGTATTGAGAGCACTGGTTGTGTAATAACAATTTCCAGCTGAGATGAAACGTGTTTCTGTGCTAGGTCAGCACAGCAAGAGATCATTTCCCCTCACCTGGCAGAGATGCTGCTCTTTAAACCGTGTGGCTGCTAGTTCAAGGCTGAGGTTTGCAGTAGCACTGCTCCTCTGAGATGGGAGAATTGGAATAATTGGTCAACACTTGCGAGGGTTTGACTGGAAAAATATGGCAGTTTCAGGTACTCCGTTTGCTTTTGTGTGTAATCCTTGTCTCAGTCACTCTGTTTCATACTTATGCTTAGAATGACTTTGGTCGATGTTGGGGATCTATTTTCTGCCTGATTTTTAGTGGCTAAGCATTATGTATATAATATTGGTATTTGCATTTTCTGTAGATGTAAAGCATTAGATTCTTAGAGATGAGAAATTTTATTTTATTTTATTTTTGCATTATACATACATAACAACTGAAGTTGTTGTCGTCTTGTCGTAACCCAAATTTGGATCACAAAATCAAAATGAGAAACTGAAACAATATAACACAGGAAGCTTGACAAGAATTAAATTAATCTCTTTTATGTATATGCTGTTCCCTCTAACCCTGGATTTTTGAGTAGATGTTTGATGTCAGTTTGCCATGAAGACATGGAACAGCAGGGTAGTGAGGGGTGGAGACAAATTAGGGTAGAGCATGAGGGGAGGCCCCTTGTCGTCAGATGGGGTTGTGTTGTGTGTGCCTCTAAACCAGCTGCTGGCTGTTTCAGATTTGTCACCATGAAATCCTCTCTTTTAGTCTTGATCCAGAACAGTGGTCTGCTCAGCCTGATTATTGTTTGTTGGTGGTATATTGCTTTTTCCCTAGCTGGGGTGCTGCATTTTTTGCTGTGACTGGATATGTCAGGAGAGCAAAAGGATAAAAGAAGGGGGAGGGATAACTGAAAGGGTTATTTCCTTCTGGGAACCCCTACACTGGGGTTTTCAGACTCAGTTGGGTTGGGTTTCATTTTCAGGAATATTATCAACACTGGGCCAAGCTAACATGGGCTTTTTCCACCCTCTCTGTTTCCTTCTCTTTTATGTGCTCTCCCTTAACCCTAACACCACAGAACCTATTTGTTATTATTGCTCCTTCCTGGAACCTTAAGCTTGTGTTTCCATCTGTGCTTTACAACCCCACAGATCAGGTTAATCCCAAATGCTAACACTATATTCCTCTATGTCATTCTGTCATATACATCATCCTGCCGTGCCTCCACTCCTGCGCAGCAGAAGGAGTCCGTGCACAGAGCGGCACATCAGTGACCTCAGGCAAAAGGCATTAGTTGGTTTGGCAGAGGTGCTCGCCCCGCTCTCGGATGAGAACCAACAGGATGCCATCAGGAGTGTACTGACTTGGTGCACTAACTTGGAAATTGATTTTGAGAGTCTCTGCTTAGGCGGTTGTCTTCAGGAAGGGGATGGTTCTTCTATGAGCTTCACCAAACTTGCTCTTTCTGGCTTACGGGGAAGAGATTTATCCAGTAAAGCAGGTGGCTTCTAGTCCCATCTTCCCATTTCCATATTTTATCTAACAGTTATTTCAGGTTTTTAGAGTACATTAGTTTGTTACTCTGGATCATGGATATAAATAAATGCCAGTAGCAGGAGGCCTTATCAGCTGTGAGCAGCTGTACTTGCCTTTTTATTTTTAATCTAGGCACCAAAAGTGCAGATGAGCAACAAAACTTGGTTTTCTGACAGGTAAAACTTTTAATTCTTTGGAATTTGTTGGAAACTGTTGCCTCTGTGCTAAAAGTGAACTAGCATTGCCTTTTGAGGGAGGACTATGACCTAAGTATTGGAGTTCTGAGTTCAGGGTGGTATTAAGGTCTCTAATGCTCTGGTTTTGAAATGCTGTCTATATATGGGCAGTTGTGCTTAACTAAGTATATATTGCTTGCCTATGTTGGAGAGCCTGGAGAATCAGGTCTGATTTCCTGGAGACTATCATCTGTGTGCTCTTAACTGAAGTGGCACTTGGGGAATCCCTTAGGTTACCAGGACATGAAGAGGAATGCACACAGGCAGAACTTGAGAGAAAAGGATTTCAAGCAGTGTATGAGGAACATTATGTATTGGATTCGTAAGCATGATAAATGAATTTTTGATCTATGAATAACTGTGGGCACTAAAATTGTCCTTTCTCCCATTTAACTTTTACAGCTAAGGCTTTATTTTCCCTGGGTAGACAATTCAGGTTGAGAGCTACACATACAGAAATCCCAGGCTCAGACCTGGAAGCAGTGCATCTGTTCATGCATGGCTCAGACCCCAGGCCATAAACGGACCTGCTGAAACTGCCAGCTTTATTCACAGCTATGGCTGACGTCTCTGCATTGTGCAGCGTATGGGCTGTGGCGAAGCAGCTTTGGAGGAGCTAGATAGACAGGAGCCAGCTGGAGTCCACAACTTGCAGGGCTGGGCTGCAGCTCTGGCTCTGCAAGACTGAGCAGCAGAGCTGGTGGTTACAGCAGTTCCAGGAGGGAAAAGGGGTGAAAGAGTAACATATTACATGTCTGTGACCCTTTCTTCTTTGAGAGGTTTGTTAGCTGGGTTTTCAAATGGGGCTCTGTACCCCAGGTGATTGACCTCCCAGACCCTGAGCACTGCAAAGCGCACAGATAACAGGCTGTAGGCCATGCATAACAGGCATTTTGAGGTCAGGGTTTTTTCATTTCCTGATACTCACATCTGCCAATGAGTAGTGGAGAGCTGACTTTGTTTGTTTATGCTTAGTTGAAGGATGTATCAAGTGGTGTTCGACCAAACTAAGAATAAAGTGTGTAGTTCAGATGTTTTCTCATGGTTTCAGTGCTCAGAATATTTTTGCAAAGATTGAGAGGACAGGTCATCCTGGATCTGGCTCTGCTGCAGAAATCTTCTACTCTTGAATAATACAAAATAAAATAAAATAAAATACTTTTTCTTTGTAAAATCTACCTTTATAGTGTGAAGAGAGGTGCTTTTTTATTTTGTTTCCAGGATCATCTACAGGCCTACATAGTTTGCATGTGCAAAGAAGTTGGATAACAGATGTATTTCGTGAGAAATAAAGCAATGTCAGGTTTTCCCACCACACAGATGATGATAAGCTTTTGTTGTCAAACTGTGGAAAGATGTCCAAAGGGAGATCTGTATGAAGACAGTACTTATCATAACATAACCTCCACAGAATCACAGAATGGCCTGGGTTGGAAGGGACCTTAAGGATCACAAGGCTCCAACCCCGCCACAGGCAGGGCCACCAACCTCCACATTTAATGCTAGACCAGGGTGCCCAGGGCCCCATCCAACCTGGCCTTGAACACCTGCAGGGACGGGGCATCCACAGCCTCTCTGGGCAGCCCGTTCCAGCATCTCACCACTGTCATAGTAAAGAACTTCTCCCAGACATCCAACCTAATTCTTCCCTCCTTCAACTTAAAATCATTTCCCCTTGTCCTGCTGTTATCTTCACTTTCAAAGAGTTGACTCCCCTCCTGTTTGTAGGCTCCTTTTAGATATTGAAAGGCTGCAGTGAGGTCACCCTGCAGCCTTCTTTTCTCCAGGCTGAACAAGCCCAGCTCCCTCAGCCTGTCTTCACAGGGGAGGTGCTCCAGCCCTCTGAAGCTGCAGGAGGCAGTGCAGATATTTTCTTGTGTTTGCTGCTAACGGGTAGAAAAATATCATTCTATCCTTGGGCAGTAATAGCTGACAGAGAGGAAATTAACTCTCTTTGATGGTTGTGAAATCTGGTGCCTTCTTACACTGAAGTTTTCGTTTCCTGCATCTGGTTTTGAAAAATTGGTTACACCAGGTTTTTAAAAGTGCCACACTGGGCAAGGCATCTTCAATTCACCTTGGAGAGCACCTTGCTGCTCACTGCTGTTGCTTTCATTTGGAAGGGCATGGTCTTCTCAGTCCTCAGCTCAGCCTCTCTTTAACAGGACAGTGTGGTGCACCAGGCTGAGCAGCGACACATGACAGAGGTTCTTTTTCCTTCTGGAGCTTGTGGCCAGAGGCTAGTTGAAGTAGTGGTCAACACAGAAAGAAGAAGAAAAATGGGAAAATCTGGCTGAAAAATAAATAGGATATTTTTCCTAACTAACGGTTCTTCAATCTTTATGTCTGCAGTTTTGGTTAATTTTTGGTCGATTAAGTTATTCCTTTGGCCTGAAGAGTCACAAATGCTTTTTTGCATCCTCCAGGGTTCTAGCAAGCATGCAAAAGTGAATTAAAGTCAAAGCACCAGAGTCAGATCTGCTTCACTGTAATTTCCTGAACTGGAAACTGCAGTAATGCAGATGTTGAAGCGGATCAGACACCCTGGCCAGAGAACGTTCAGAAGATGTTGCTGCCATACGCTGTCAGGCACACATGTTTACATGATGTTTCTTCTCTCTCCCCAGGTTGGTGCTGTTTTCACTCAGTCTGCATCTGATATAACACAGCTCTTCTTAGACTGTGCATACGCTTGTTGAGGTAAGGAAGAATTGATATCAAAGATAATTTTGGGCTGAGTAGCATGGTAGATAATGGGGACAGAATTCCAATGTTGTGAGTCATTTGTTCAGAGTGTTTATAAAAGTCATAAGAATACTTTTCTGTGACTTAGGACATTAATTTTTTTTCTACATTATTATAGTTTAATGCCTTATGCTTTCTTGATTGCTGTTTATGGAATGCTATAAAGTACAAGTAATCAATAGAAGCTGAGTAGTGACTCTTCATGTTTTCAGGCCTGTGTTATCTGTGAGGTGACTTTTTTTTCTTGGTATTGTCACTGTATCATACATCTTAGAGTCTGTGCTGTGTGTCTGTAGTGCTGTATGATAGTACTGAAGTGCATCAGCATTTACTTCCATGTACAGATAGCAAGACTGCGATACAGAGAGAAAATAAAAGTCGACTCGTCTAGCTTTTGGGCATGGTTTCCTGGGTAGGAATGGCTGTAACAACTTCACGTGTGGTATAGCTGTTAGTATATTAGGCCTAAGGTTGTTTTAGATTTTAGCCTTTTTAGCCTTTCTGTTTGGTACAATATGCTTTTCTTTTGTACACAGTTTTTCAAGAAGTAAGGATACAAAAATGAAGCAGTAAGCTTCTCCAGAGTGCATCAGTAGTTATTTTTGGCAGTAGCTTCCTGTACTTTCAAAAGAAGAAGTGTTTATTATGTTTTAAGTGACTTTATCCTCCAAACTTTTGTGGGTTGACTGTGCACAAGATAGGGAACTGCCACAAGTTCCTTCTCGTTTGTTGCATTGATATTTGTATTCTTCCCAAGCATGAGTGTATCATGTACTTACCCAGGCCTTTCTTAAATTACAGAGTAATAGATCTGTAATGCTGGATAAAGTCCTGCTCTGTTCAGGGCACGTGGGAATGATTCTGAGGCTGTTGTGAAACAAAACACTAAGTCATGCACATCATTGAAAGATCGAATTTTGGAATGAAGATTTGCAACATTCTGCCAGAATAGAAAAGCTTCTTGCACGTTTGTGTCTTCATTCTCCAGATGTCTGAATTCTTTCCTTCTTAATCTGACTTCCCTGTTCCTCTGTTTCCCCTCTGTAATCTAGATAGCTTAGAGGAGATGACGACAACTAAAACAAAAAGTCTTAGCACAGTGTAAGAGTTAAAGCATTCTTTGTGGTTGCTGGAGTCAGCTCCTGGAGTGTAATGTCAGAACAATCTATTTAATTTCTCATCATCTTCTGGGAACAGTGGTGGTAATAAGAGATCATGACTTGTTATCTTCCAAGCATTCCCTCAGAAATACATCCCTGCTAGCTTATCAGCTGCTGTGGTGGACCTTGTCTGGTACCAGAAAGCATACATCTTCCAGGCCTTTGGGATGCGCCCATTTCATGTTTCTGTGTACCTCTCCAGTTAATCAGTTTGCTTCAAAAGGGGAAAATTAGTAATGAGCAGTAACACTTGGGTTGGCTTTTTGTACAGCTCTTTGTGTTCGATGCATCTTGCTGTTTTTGGATTGGAGTTAGTCATCACTAAGTGTGGTGTTCCATCATTTGGGACAGGCATTGCAGAGTTCACCATGATTCATCTAATGTGATTTTTAGCAGAACAGGATAATCTACGTTAAATTTTGAAGTTTTATGTTAAACCCGATGTCACTTTTCAGCAGGGATAGGCTCCTTAAATCTTCCTGTTACATGCTTTAGAGGAGTTGCCGGGACGGTGACATCTGTGCTTACTGTATAAGGCTGGCTACTGTTTCAGGAGGTGATTTGTGCCTTTATCCAGTGTCTCTTGGTAGAACAGGGTGCAGCCCCCACAGTTTTCTGCAGAAGGTTTTATAGGATGACAGTAACTACTGGCATTGCATGTGGGCTTTGGTTCTCCATCCCTTCCCCTTAACTTGTGAATTCTTCTGACGTGCAGAGTGCTAAAGCCAGGCCTTGGTGATCCTTGTGGGTCCTTTTCATCTCAGGATGTTCTATGATTCTTTGTTGGTTGCAACTGAGGGGAAATTGGTGGTCAGCCATGCCATTAGCTTGATAGGTAGGCATAGATGACTGAAGAGGTTGAATTGTGGCTTTAGTGAGTGGGTAAGGAATAGATATTCTGCTTCTGACGGTATCTTGGAGATCCTCTGGCCTCAACCTTCCCATAGAATTACCATATTGACAGGAAGGGGTATGATTTCTCGTTACTATCTCCCTCTTTGTTTCTGTACCCATTCCTTTCTTTATAATTTTTCTGTAAAGAAGTAACATAAAACCTCCTTTGAAATTTTCATATTTTTAATAAAATGAAAGGGAGGTGCATAGGAGCCTCATTCATCACCTTTTGTCACTGGACTTGATTTGACATTTGAGACTACAGGAAAACTTTGGCAAGTTCAATGATTCCCGTGTGGGGGTAATAAGAGAGAAAAAAGCTGTCAGTTGAAAACAGCAGGAGCTGCATTAGCAAATATAAATTAAACAGATGGCTAAGATACTACAGCTGTCGCATAGAAGCTCCAGGAAGATCTTTAGCTTAGAACTGCAGGAGGCTGTTTTGAAAGGAAAGATGAAAACAACAACAAAGCGAACTTCAGCGTGACGAAAGAGACAATAGAGGCATTCAGATGACTATATGAGACTGATTTTTTTCTTCACCTCTTTGCATCTTATGACTCTAAAATTAATTCAGGATCAGCTATTCTAACGTCACATTGCAGATTTCCATACAGTGGGTTTGTTTACTAGTTTGCAGGTACGTTTTGGTAGTCTTGTGTGAGATACTGGCTCTGACATATATCCCAGGAAGACAGGAGAAATGTGACACGTTCATACCATTTTGGTCTTTAACTACTTGTTTTACAGCTTTTTCAAGAAAAAGATCTTATTGAATAATTGTTTTTAAATAAAATGTGTGTGGAAATGAAATGTTAGAAGTGCTGATATTTTGCTAAAGGTGGCACTTGCATTTAAAATGTTCTGCATATTTCATCTGAAGATAACATTTTTCTGATCAACTTTCAGCTACAAAGTAAGCATTCTCTTCCTTTGCAAAAGAAGTTATAAACCAGCATATAAGTATGCTGGTGTTTAACAGATATGGGCAAATGGAATTTCAGTGCTGTTTTTAGAGGCCAAAGGGCAAGTTGTTTCCAAATATACATTTTCCTCAGTTAGGACTGCTGATTTCTCTTAGATACTTTATATGTAATTGGAGACTGATCTGCTGCCTTCCCTTCAAAGATAGCGGAAGAAATGAACTGCAAAATAAATGCAGCTGCATTTGAATCCCCTGTTTTACAATCAAAGCAATAGTGCATGCAGATGAATATCTAGACGTGCTGATCAATCCCCCATTCAGTTTGTGTTTTACTTCATAAAGAAAAAAAGTGTATTTATGGTTGACTTTTAAAACACTGCTTAATATGCAAGAAATTCTTGATTTTGGGTTGTACTGCAGCCCTTTGTGCAAAATGAATACATCTTCAGTTGTGTATTTTTTTTTTTTCCAAATTGTGTTGTTTATTTACCATAAAATCCTGCTTGCAGATAGCTCTAGGTCTGTACTTCATCTATAGTAAGCTGGGCTCCTCGTGTAACTCTGCATTTCTTTTGTGATTGCAGCTTCATACTTCAGTATAGAACAGTACTGCTGATAATATCAAGTAACTGTCATTTCTATTCTGGAAATTTCAATTCTACCCCTGCAGAAACTTTGGAGTAGTTGTAAAACTTAAGAAAAGTAAGAGCAAAAAGAGCCCTTAACATGTAAGCATATTCCCTTTCTAGCATGCAAAAGTGGAAGAAACAAAGTTGGCCTTGAAGTGTATTTGAACTTGAGAATGATAAATGTGAGATATCTGTCAGTGGTGGTGGGACATTTCTGAGTAGGTGACCTCCCACTGGGAAACCTGGCCTCAGCCTTCACATATTTGCTGTTAGTCTTTTTGTCCAGTGTTTTAGCTACAGTTCCATGACACGCTCAGCAAGGAAGCAGTTTTGCATAGTCAAGGCCTGGTTCATACAGAAACATTACACGTTCAACTCTGCAAATTCTGTCAGCTCTGTTCCTGGGAAGAAACCAAGGAATTGGTCGGTGTGATCAGAGGCCAAAGCCGGGGCAGAGGGCAGGAAGAAAGGGAAGGAGCTGAAACAGAGAATTAAGTGGAACCGGAAGAAACAGTGGGGCAGGACAGTCTTGCTTGTAAACGTGGATAACCTTAAATTTTTCTGCTGAGTATTCTAAAGACAAGAATGAACTTCTTCAGCTGGAAGTGTAGTTACTGTGTAATGCTTTCTTCTGTACTTGGTCTTCATGTAAACCTCTTGGTAGTATCAGAGGAGGATGCTGTGGAGGATGGAGGGATAACACAGCTGCCATGCTGTAGATAGAGCAAATGGAGTATGCTCTGACCTATGGCACGGAGCTAGTGGGGAGAATGTCTTTATAGTTTTGGAAAGTGGGCCGTGACATAAGTTTTCATGTCATGTAAAGTGTTAATATCTAACTCGCAATTGATTAGGAACAGCTGCTTACAAGCAAAATGTATGCTAGTGGGAAAAGAAAACACGATCCAGTTTTTATTTTATGCTCTCATGACAAGAAAGTGCTGCTTAACTGAAAGCAAGGAAGCCCAGCATTTTAGTACTACAGCTTTGGTGTACAGCTTAGTTAACTGCACAGCTTTCTTGTCATTTGGCTCTCATTTGAACCTTGGCTCAAAAAGAACAAGTCTGGTTTTTTGGTCAGTGCTATTCTGCATACTTCAGTGACTGAGTAAAAGTTGTGGAGAACATGTAACAATTAGAAATTACCACTACTTTTTATGCTTTTTGTTTGAGAGATGTCACATAAATAATTTCTAGGTAAAACAGTGCACTGAGTAGTTCTGTGGGCTGTGGATTCTATACTTCTAATGTGGTAAATAATACATTACTGACTAATTTATTGTAGCTAATTTGTCTTAATAGCAGAGAAGATAGAGTTTCGTGTTTTGCTTTAAAGTAGATTTCACTTTACCTTTCAATGGAAAGTAATTGAATACTGCACAGATCTTGTTAGTGAAATCCATCTTTCATATGGAAAACATTTTCCATATTGTTAAGTAACTTACATTTTAAGTAACTTATTGTTAAGTAACTTAACTATGGCAATTTCTATCTTTGGATTTTGAGCTCTGTTCCAGGTTCAGGCATGTCTGAACTGAATCAGTTTTTGGGAAAACATTTAGCTAGTTCCTGACCTGAAATATGGAATATGGTTCTGCCATATTGTGTTACACCATTGTGCATGTGAATGCTGGAAGACTGCTACTGCAGATGGATATGGGCACATCCATTGAGGAAAAAATATAGTGATCTGTAGGGATGAAGCCTTCCAGAGATGTAAGAGAGCTTCCTTTCCTTCTGTAAGCAAACCCTTAGGTGATAAGAATTTCTGCACTTTCAGCAAGATGTGTGAATACTAAAAGGCAAAGTGTCAACACTCTGCTGCTACTGCAGACTCAGGATGAGACTAAACATGACTAGAAAGAAAATGGCTACTGGTCACTTGGGAACTTGATGTGACAGCACCTCTCTACCTTTATTAGGGTACAAATAACTGAGTACTTCATGTTGCTCTAAACTTGCATGAGAAAGTTGGGGTTTTGGAGAGAAGATGGTAATGATGGCATGCTTAGAAAATGACTCTGACATAAACTAGTTTCTTGTACTGCAGTCTGTTCCTTACAGTCATAAAAATCATTTCTAGGCCTTCATTCTGGCTGTTAGTACTCTGTTCTTTTCCATTTGGCAGAATATAACTGACCATGGCTTTATCTTAATGCTTTTTATTTCTTCAGCTTCTTGCTACTAAGAGGAAAAACAATAACCTCCAGATTATTTTTTATAAGAAAAAACCAAAAAGTTTTACTTGACATAAGTCAAGTGCATTGCTGCTAAAGGGGTCTCTTCACGCAGGGCCCTGTTTCTTCTAGCTAATTAACGTGAATAAATGAATGCAGAGAATTTGTATTGTGGAAGTGATAAATGCACATCCTTTATCTGCAGTCTCCAAAATGCGCTGACCAGAGTTGCTGTTCAGGGCTTTGCCAGCATAACCGAGATTTGTTTAGATTCTGCAGAAATTACCTTGGTTGACATACTGTATCCTACCCAGTTTGATACAACTGAAAACGCACTGCAGCCAGTAAAACATATTTTTTTTCAGGGAACTGGTATTAGCTGTTCTGGCAAAAAAACCGTTTTGCCTGTGTAAACCACATCTCGACTAGGCAGATTTGTTAGTATAGCTATTTTAGCAAAGCCTTTCTACTGTAGAAAAGACCTTATTGATAATACTGTGAGGTTCCCACAGTAGATGAAAGGCACAATACAAAGGGCTTTACAAACATGAATTAAGCTTCACAACACCCTTGTAAAATAAATCGTTCTTCTAGCTTGCCAGTGTCTAGTTTCTTTTAATATGAGATGTTTTATGGGGATAAGAAGGAAGGCAGGAAGATTCACGGTTGAGGGAATTAATGCCTGGTAGCATTGTAGCATCGATAAGCTAAACACATTTCTAACCTCTCGGAATCCTCTGATAGCTCTGCCTGAGGTTTAAAACATCCCAGTATTTTGGAGTGTCAAATAGCTACTGGTTACTGGTTTAGCCTGATCTTTGATAGTATGAGTAGTTACAGTGTTTGCACTTGGCAGTTCCTTTCATCTTGAAAACCTGGAGCTGGCTTTTGTGTATGTGGTGTTCTCATTAATGCTATGTTTAACTACAGTTCTGTCTGACTAAACCACGGACTGTGAGAGTGTGTAGTTCTGGGTATGAACAGGTTATGCAGTTTAGGGATCTCAAAGGGAATGGGAAGAGAAACAGAACTACATTTATGTACAAGAGTAGCTTTAAAGTCTAGTGATTCAAAAGTTAAGAGATGTTTCATATTGATGTTGTGTATGTGGCCTTACTTCAGACATTTTTATATGTTAATTATCATGCAGTCTTTAATTATGTGATTAATTATATGATTGCATTCTATTTATTCCCTTTCATCTTCTAGAGAATAAGGAACAGAAGAACTCTGCCAGGATGTAGGTTAGTTTTCTCTTTTACCATTCACCAGCATCACTTCTGAATTCAGCCTGTGAACTCTTGGGGCAGGTCCATGCGTTTCAGTAGTCCTCTGTCAAACACCATGTTCTGGATTCTGTATTAATATGCCTATCAAAGATTTAAGCAAACTGCAATTTATCCTCTTCCCAGTTCCAAACTTGAGTAAATGTTTTCAAAAACAAGGTACCCTTCCTCTCCAAATGTAGTGAGGGACTTACTTTTGAAAAGCTGGCACAGATCCCCTAAATTCTGGAAGATAATGGAGGCATCTAGGCTGAGTCTGTTCCCTGTCCTAACCCTTCCTGCATGTTAGAGGAAGTTCCAATATCTGTTTGCCAGTATGCTTGATCCTCCCAGAGCTGCATGATCTATTAGTAGTATTTTTGTGCTCTGTTTCCACAGCAACCGCACACTTTCCCCTCCCCCCCAAAGGTGGCTGTTGCTTTGAGAATTAGACCTGTGGAAAAGCTTGGCCTTCCTGTTACTGTGCTGGCATAGGTCATGAGAGGGGTGGGGAGAATGTGACCATCACTGAAGCTGCTGTGGTTATGGAGTGACAGGGGAACAAATGAGTCCTACTTAATTGTGGGTTCAGTGTTACTAAAATAATTGTGTTGAAAATGTTGGCTCATTCTGAGCTCCGTGAATGAAAGTCTTGGAATTGTGACATTAGCAGTGATCATTTTAGCTCTTTGCACATACTCTTGTAATCATGCAGGACCCATGTCCTCTTCATGCATGTGCTCATGCACAGTACAAAACCAGATGTACATTCTTCTGTGTAGCTGCTCATAGGCACTTCTTGTGTGCATGTTACATTAAGAAGCCTAGTCTTCTGTCAAAGTGTTCATTGTAGTATTGTAGGGAAGGGAATTGCTGTGTTTAATTGCTCCACTGAAATAGGAAATAAACATTATGCTACCTCTTTTCTTATGTTAATAAAGCATGACACCTCCTGTGGTAGCAAGACTCTTTCAGACTCAAGTATACATGCTAGTCTGAACATTTTCTGCTGCGTGGAAGACTAACAAGGTTTCAATTTATAAAGTATTTCCATAGGTCAGTTATTTGCCCTTTTTTGTTATTGTTTAAAAGGAGTGAGAACAGAAACATTATATGACTGCATACCATACAAGTTGAGTATATAATTAATATTGGATTCTGGAATTTCCCTTCCTTTAGAAGTGAATAACTAAAGCAGTATCTTGTCATTCTTAGGCTTTTACAGGAAAGGCTTCTGTTTGATATACAGTGTGGTGGCTGTCTACCATTAGTGTTTTGGTTCCTAGTAGTTAGGATGCCAGTTTTGTTTCCCTCAGAAAGAATTGTAGGTTGAAGTGTTGATGACCAAAATCCATTTCTAGTGGTTGAGGCCACATGATCTGGGGTTATCATGGAAAGGCACAATGTTTATAGCCATTTTCACGGTGATAAGGCCAGAAATTTACCAAATCTTATCCATTTAAAATGTAAAAAACTGTTCAGTGTTGAACACGCATGTCACAAATGTCACGTATTTACAAAGACAGAAATTAAACTATCATGTATTAATTTCTAGTTATAAACACATCTAGGTACACGTTTCTTGTTAAAGATCTCATAGTTTGAAAATGAAGACCATTTCAGTACTGAACCTTTTAAAAATGATGACAAGTCTTGCATCACTTGATTTTAGACCTGTTTCTGGTTATATATGGCTCTTTCTGACAGCACACTGAAGAAACCGCACATTTTACTTTACTTGAGAACTTGTTTATTAAAAGACCAGGGTATAAAGTTCCACAACTGTTTAACATTCAGTAATTTACCATTAAGCTGCTTGACACAAGTTAAAATTTATGTTAATAGTGTCTTGATTAAACGGCACTCATTATCACTCACTGAGATATGGCCGAATCAGTTTCCTAACAGATGTCTCAATAAAGGAGCCATCCTACTATAGCATGTCCAAATTAAGTTGAATGTGTTGCATTAATGTTTTTCACTTATATAGCATCTTTCATTTCAGAGCACTTCACACAACCATGATTGATATTGGGAAAACAGATTAGGTTAATATTATGACCAAAGCAAATGTATAGGTTTAAAGAGCTACAGGACATTTTGTAACTTCAACAGTTGTCTTGCAATACAGTTTTTAATGCTTGATACAGTATAGTTATGTACTTCCTTCCATGGAACTCTGTTAATGTAGCTTGCAGAAGGTCTGAGTTAACCCTCGAAGGGTTGGAACAGGTGCCTCTGGAGATGCAAAATATTTCAAACCTCAGCTTTGAACTATTTTTAAGTAATCTTTTCCAGCCAGTCCTACACTCTTCAGGGCTCTTCATGCCTTTCATCTTTCATTTTCTGTTAAAATTGTTTTATCAACATAGGAAATAGTTGTGATTTCCCATCTCTCCCTTAAATTACTCTTTTGTGCCTACTTGCAACGTCACTTAAAACTCCTGTCATATAGACTGTGCCAAAGTAACTGGTGATTCAAGTACAGAACATAGCTTTTTCCATATGCAGAGTTAGGATCGCAACGAGGAATAAAAACATTCCTCCTTACGTCCTCACCATTTGCTTTTATATATTTTACATATGTAGAAAAAGCTAATCCCACTCATATTGTGCATATGCAAATCTAAAGATTTTTTTCTGTATTCAGTTTCTGTGCCTGTAATGCATTTTTCCAGCTTCCATTTTACAGCCTCTACAGCCTTGGAAATTGTGTTATAGTTGTAATATAGTGCAAAGCAAATAAAAAAAACTCTAAACAAGTCACTGCCTAATTTTTTCTGCTAAAGAATTAGACTAATCACATTTTACATTTACTTAATGGTTACATTTATTGATCGTATTTTACAGATTGTGTAACTGAGAGCAGACCCTGAAGGCAATTTGCCCAAGATCCCAGTATTTCCTGTAATTCTGGTTGTGTTTTCCTGATTTGATTTGGAATATCCAATTAAGAATGATATGTAATTTCATAGATGTGTGATGTATCAAGTTTGTGGCTCATCTGATAACATTCAGGCTCACCATTTCCCTCTGCTGCATGCACCTGGCTGGATTTTCTCGTAACTGCAACTCATTTTATTGTCAAATTTTCCCAAACTTAATCTGAAGTGAGTCATGTATTAAGGTCAATGGCCATGTCGTATTACGAGATGAATAGTTCAGTTGGATCTCAGCCATTCTTGAAAGAGATGAGTACTTTTTCCAAGTTTTAAAACTATTTCTTGCATTTTTGAGCCTTTATATAATTCAAAGACGGGGAGGGAAGGGAATTTTTTTATATGAAGGATGTAATATTTCATTGCCGAAGGCAAATGTTAGAGAAGCTGAGGAGCAATGGGGAGCAGGCCGTGCGGAGGGCATGGTTTTGTAATGATGTCAATCGCTGTGCATGTAGTGTGCAGTGCAGGAAGGGCTGTTTGTTTGTCTGTTGGTTTTCAGAGAACTGCTAGTCCTAGGCCCAGCTGGATACAGCCATAACATAGCAGGCAGTAAGCTACGTATGCGAATCTCCTTCATAGCGCTTTGCAATGAAGGGAGGTTGCTTGTTCCTTTCTCAAAGCCTACATTCTGCTGTTTGGGCTGTGAGATGAGTGGAGGAGGGGGACTGTGGCCGTGACAGCTTCTGCCTCCTTTGGCAGTGCTTGTTGGGGTCAGCTGGGTAAGCTGGCAGACTTACCAGGGTCTTCAGAGCGTTCCCCTCCTGACCCCTCTGACTCCTCAGTCCCTGCAGTCTGTCGGTGGCACTGCCCGTGGGGAGCTGCTAGCTGTGAGAGAGCTTTGGGCTTGATTTACTGCTGGTGCTATAACGTTTAATGGAAGTGAAAGATACGGCAAGTGAGAACTGGTGAGAGAATCATAGAAGCCTTTCTGAGGCATTAATGGTCCTCCTAGTGGAGTCCTCTTACATTATTCATGCCCTTTGAGCCAAGCTGAGCACTCTTCACTCCTATAGTAGAAGGTAAAAGGAAATTAACCCTGTGGTGATATATTGAAAGTTTCTTGTCAAAGTAATAATTTTGACAGTGTGTTGAGGGAATGGAAGCATATCTGAAAGGGGAAAAAACTGATTTCAACTCTGAACTGATGTAAGAGTGCTCAAGAGTACTCTGCAGAGAAGAAATACAAAGAGCACTTGAACTTACATACAAGGTCCTGAGGTCCCTCTGTAGCTTTCCCATCCTCATCAAGTATGTCTTCCAAGTATCAAAAGGTATACCTTGTAGCTGCAAGATGAGCTAGTACTCTAAGCTTTCCAGCTGATGCTAAGAAAAACTTTGCCATGGAAGACTTCGGCATGTTCAGATTGACTGTAGTAGCCAAGACTTCTCAATGATTTGTAGATCAAGTATCAGAAATCTGTCATTCCAGCCTGGCTGTAGTAGATGTTGCTGTGTGTATGACTGTTTCTTTGAACTTGTGTGCTTTTTCTTAGGCAAAGCCATCATGTTTAGAGTTCTTGTTTTTTCCTGTTCCCATCGCATCTTCTACCTCCTGTTTTTAACTTATCCCATTGTTATGTACAGTTGGACTGTGTGCTCAAGGGAGCTTTTAGGAAGGGCTCAGAAACAGGAGGCTTTTAATGCAATGGATCTATATAGGTAATTGATCTGGGATATTTGTGCTGAGGAGGTTTCCTATATCCAGCTTTTACTCTCTGTCCATTCCTCAGCTCCTCTGAGGTTTGACAGCAAGTATCCAGAATGTCAAACAGATTATGGCAAACTAGCAGAGAATGACCTCACTCAGCAGCTAAGAGCAACTTTGGGAAGGGAGCAGAGAAGGTGACTGTAAATAGTGTTCTTTGCTGGTGCACAAACTTTGATTTACTGTATGTACCTTTTGTAGGTAGGACTAAAATATGTTACTTCGGAGGCAGGAGAAGAGAACTCACAGTGGAAAAATCAGTATCCATGCCAAGCACTGACTGACTTCTCAGCACAGAACACAGGTGCCCAGTGCATTCACAGGCTTATTCCTCCTTTTTCCTTTTCCTCTTACAGAAAATCACGCTCAGGGATGATATGTTAAAAGTTATTTGTTATCTAGAAGCCTAAGCTCTGTGACTTTTAGGTAAAAAAGCATTCTGCAAATTTAACTCTGGAAAGTTTGTGTTTTATGGGCTGGAGGGAGTTGCTTTGTTTGTATCAAGAATTTATTCGTGCCAAGAATTTGATGCGTTTGCCACCTGACATAAATCTTAATGATAATTTGGTTAAAAGACTGTGCTTGGAATGAAGAGGCTCAGTGCACAGTGTATCTCTCTAGACTCTGGCTTTCAGGAGAAATTAAAGGTGTTCGGGCAACAGTAATAAAAACAAAAAGAAAAATGATGCACAAAACATGGTGATTATTAGTGCTAAAGTGGGTATCATAACCTCCTCCTTAAAGGGCTCTTTAAGATAGAGTGAAAGAAAACAATAGCTGTGAAGACTTGTGAAGGTTGTTCTTCCAGGACTGTGCTCTTGATTGTGCAGCCTCATAGCTGCATGAAAAATGAGCTGTTGCTGTTTTACCCATTCAAGGCTGCTGAGCATTTCTTTTTGCTGGCAGATACAGCTGCTGGATACTGTTGAAATCCAAATGTTACTAATGGAAGCTTTTGGGTGATGCTGAGAAACTGTATTGAAAGTTTTGTTTTATTTTTGAAGTATGCTAAACATTTAATAGTTAAGCAGCTACACTCTTTGGCATTGTTCATTTAGGACATATCCTTACAACCACTGCTGCCATAGCAGATGTTTTTTTTAACATGGTGTTGTTGCTACAGTGTCAGTCAGTACCTGTGATCTGTAACAATTGCAACGAAAAAGATGCCAGAAGATCCAAAAAGTCTCTGTGGAAAGGCATTGGCAGTCTATGTTTTTCCACTGCCTGCTTGTAGCCTTATGAGACAGGGCTTTTTGTAGTATATCTGCTCTTGGTTAATTTTGTGAATGATCTCTGTATTGCTTTATGGGGAACTTCTGTCCTTCTGTAGGTAATACTTGCAAATTCCATATATGCTGCCAGTTTAAAGAAATCCTGGTTACAGCCTCTTTAAAATGACACAATGTGGTGCAGTCAGGCAGGAGCTCCGTGCCCGCCCCCAGCACAGTCAGCAGTGGTGGGGTCCCCGTTCACCTCCACACATGGGCAGGAGAGCCCTGCTGGGATTTCAGTCCAGCTGCCATATCCTTCCCGTGGCAATTGGGAAGGTGCCCGCCGGGCTGTGAGGGGTAAGGTGCCGGTCGGGGACTTGAAACAAAGCAGCTGTGTGCTTAGCCTCCATTGCAGTCAGTAAATGGGAAAGTGATTGGGAAATAAAAAGCAGTAGTCGGAGCATGAGAGAGCAGAGAAGCACCACTCCTCTCTGTCAGAAGAAGTGTGGCAGGAAAGTCCTGCTCTGGAGAACAGGTAAGCATTGCCTGGGAAAAACAGGAGGGGGATTGCAGAGCCTGAGTTTCACATAAAGCATGCTGGCTCCGTTTGAGTGTTCGCTGTGCCTGCTATGCCTAATAATGTCGATATTTGTAGAGTTCTAAGCAGGCTTTGAAATTAGAGCTATGTTGAGTTAAGGTAGAGGCCACTGTGTTGCAACTGTTGGCTGAGCATTGATAACAACTTTGTGTACTTTTTTTTACTTTTAAGCTATTTGACCTAAAAGAAAATCTAGGAGTATGATTTTTAATTGATAATTTAATAATTATTGCAGTTTTTTATGGTAAAAATCAGTGCACTGCAGAATGCTGTTGTTTTTCTGCATCCCTATTATTTTTCTTCATGGCCTAATTAAACACATGAAATGAAACTATTGGGCTTGGATTTTTCCTCAGACATGCAGAGAACTACATGATTCCTATTTTCAAACTTTGAACCATGCTTGTAAATTGTTCCAAAGCAAGGAAATGCAAGGTAAAAGGGAGATGAGTATCTCTTATTCAGACTGGTGTGCACACACAATGGCTGTGCCTGGGAAACTGGTAGGGACCAGCACTTTGCACAGCAACACTTGCAGGCACTGGCAGCAGTGAAACAGAGGAAGTTTGTAAAAGGGGTAAAGCAGTGGTAGACAAGTCCAGTACTGCTTGTATGGAAGGAATTGGTTCAGAAGGTGTTATCTTCTGTTGGGTTTGCTGTTCCTTGCTCATGACATACCTCCTCACTGTCTTCCCATCTCTGAACTTCCTGGACTGTTTTCACTTGCAGGTAGGGCTCCCTTCCCTTACGTTTGTCCTATTAGGCTGTATGAGAGACAATAGCAAAGCATCTAAGAAGCACATACAGGTGTATTGCTTACATAGTTGAGTGAGATTTATAGCACTTGGGATTGTGATTGCTGGAGGCATAGCACTGCTTCCCGCGTTTTAAGATATAGTTGAGTGGAGCTTGCACTGGAATGGAACGGCCAGTATGAGCTGGAGGAGCAAATACAGGAGAGAGTGCTTCAGAGTGGTTAAAGTGGGGGAAAAAATCACCAGTGTTTTGACAGGAATGTGTGTACATAGTTAGTAGGAAAAAGTGCTCTTATATCTATATTTTTATCTATGTTCTCATGGGGAAAACTGCTTTCAGTTATCTGTAGTTTTGCATATATTCCTATCGGGATAGTAGAATGTGTAAATATAAACCATCCTTGATACTGAATCTTTGGCACATCATCTGTCTGTCCCTTCAGATGTAACGTACACAGTCCTTCCTTTCAGACAGAGGCTGCAAAAACCAGCTACGTGTTAGTCTTGAAGGCAGCAGTCCCTGGAGCAGCCTCAGCCAGGACCCCTATCTGCACACTGTGACCAGGGCTCTGGGAACAGCCCTCAAGCTCAGACTTGGGTGTTCAGTCATTGTGGGTCCTGGCCGGAGTGGTGTGGTGGGTGTGCCTGTCTCTTCTTTTGTCTCCTGCCTTGTTTTCTGAATAAGGCTTGAAACCACACAGTAGGTGATGTGTCTCCTTGTCCCTTCCTGGCCTGGTCTCCTGGAGAATATGGCTTTTAGATTAATACTATTCTTATGTGAGAATTTCAAGGAAAACCGTAAAGGATTTATATTGGTAGAGCTGTCTGAAACATTTTTCACACTATATCATTTTATGCTCTCTAGAAGATCAAGAGGACTATCCAGAAAATGATTGCTGCTGAAGTTTGGCTAATTATTTTCCAGTTTTGCTTTAGTATTTAATATATTAATGGAGAGTTCACGGAACATATATCTGAAATAAGTCTGTTACTCTAACCCTGTTCACTGGTCAGGTATATTTTGCATTCAAAGGTCATTTATTTCCATCAGAGTGGGATGAATGCAAAATATTGCTGGTGCTTCTATATGTCACTCCTTCACCTTGTCAGAGACATGCTTAACATGATTTTGGCAATAATTCTGTTGCTAATTCTCTTGGGTGTTTCTAGTTCCTAGCTGCTGTACAGCATCTTTAATACTAAATTCAAAATGGCATCTGTGTTTTTGTATGCTGTTCTGCTGCATAGATTTTTTTCTTTCCCCTGTACCTTTAGTACTGTGGTTGAGGGAGGACCTTTTATATTTTGGCTCATATCTTGCAGTTTTCACCATGGTCTTGCTGAGTACCTACATCCACTGTTAGAACAATGCTTGCTCCCGATGGAGGACTACTGGAAGTAGCAAGGCTCAGTGAAGATATTCTCTTTTGATGATCCATTTAGTCTTTATTAGAGACCTCAGCCATTTTGTTTTCATATAGCCATTATCTGATTTTGCTGTTCTGCTGGGAGTGTTTTGAAGTTCTGAAACTTAAACTATTTGTTTTCCTGTGTGTGTGTATATATATATATATATATATATTCTTCTTTTCCATTAGAGCTTGAGAGGAAAAAAAGCTTCCATTTTGGTCACTACCCATTACTCAAGCCCATAATTTGAATTAATATGGAACTTTACAGGTGTGTCTCTATTTCTGAACTGTAACCATATATTTTTTTCTTTCCATTATTTTTCTAAGAGGAAAAAGTCATGTCCTCACTCTCTTGTGACAGAGTGCTGCCATTGCCATTTGGAAATTTGCTGCTAACATCACTTCTTTGAATCAGTGTTTTGATTGTATTGCCCCTTCCTTTATACTCTATTATTCCTCATTAAAAAAAATAAGTAGTAAGTCATCTTTTTTGTGGCACTGTATAGCTTGTTTTGTCTCAGGTCAGCAATAACAGTCTCCACCCCTAACTTTATAAGCTTTCAAAGTCATCACCTTCCTATGTTGCTACTCATGCTTAGGAAGGTCTCTCAAGAAATGTTCAAAATACCTCCAAAAAAAAAAAAAAGTATTAAAAAAAATAAGACCACTGTTCCAGGATGTTTTCTCATCTTCTGTTGCAGCTTTACCTATATATATTTCTGTTTTATCTCTTCTTATCTTTAAACTACACACTCTTTTTTGTTCTGCATTTGTATGTCACACTTCCTAAGACTTTACATCACTGTGGCTGCAGTGATATAATTTACAAACATGTTCTGCCTGCATCAGAAACTGCTACTTTGATGTCTCCCCCAATGCATGTAATGGATCAGAGCATCTGTCCATCAAAGTCCTTCTGCTATCAGCAGTAGCTCTTACTGTTTAAGAAAAAACGATCTGTAGAAGGTGATTAAATTACACTTTTCCTGGATGTTTATGGTGAACCTTCAGGAGCAGAAAACGTGTGCATTGAAGCAGATGAGTTTCTGTGCTTTGTGATGTTTATTAATATTAATTCAAATATGCTTATTATAAATACTAGTATTTCATACTATTCTTAACATCATTGTTAATGTCAGATGAGGACTACCAGCTAATGGTGAAATGAAATTATATAATCTCGAATCAGACAGGTTTTTTTTTTCCCTATGCCCTTGCTGCTGTGGTATCATTGTGTGTTTCTGAGTTTCATTGTGTGTTCCCCTTTTCTTTTGTTAGGAAAACAAATTAATAGCTCTTAATCTGTTTGGTTTCTCCTCTTGACTGTTCTGGACTTTTCTGTGTATTTCTTGAACCCATCTCCTTTGTGATTTTGAGAGAGAGAAAGTGCAAGCAGACTTTACATTGTTTTCTTTGTTATTTCTTTTCAAGCAATTTCAATCCATGACTTCAGTGTTCTTCTGTTGTTGTAGGGTAAAGCAGTAAGAACTGACCAGTGTGTCACGGGAGAGAACATGCTAATTCTTTTTGTACTGCTCACCTTTTAATTCCTTATACATGTTTATATAACTTAATCTGCATTTTGCTGTCACTATTGAGCACTCAGCTAAATAAAGGTGTCTATTTTTTCCTTTTTTTTTAAGTTAGTAATTAATTAATGACCATTTATATAAATATATTTACATAAACAGTATGAGTGTTTATAATTTTCACATGTCAATACTTTGCTTTTAATAACTCTAAATAGAATGTAGCATTCTGCTGCTTCTTCTTAATTCAGTTCTTCTGAAGGGAATATATATGTGTAAATTATTGTTTGGTTTACAATTGGTTTCTATTGCCTAAGTACGTAGTGTTCTCATCACAGGTCATGTGCAGGCTGTTTTGGGTGCTTTGTGAATGCAACACACACACACACAAAATCCTTGATTCCAACTCATTTTCTAGCTGAAGTCAGATTTTATTAATCTAAAGCTCACCGTGCCATCATTTCTTCTGCTTCAGATCACATTTGCTACTACAAGTCTTTAAAATTAATTTTTCTACTGTTGGTTTGATTAGATCAAATAGATACATTTGCTGTTCACTGGTGCTACAGTTTTATCAGCTCTTACTGACAGTAGCTTAGTGTCAGTGTTGCATGCCAGTTTTCATGAATTTTTGTATTCTCTATTTTGTGCTATGGTTTGTTTAATTGAAGGTTCTTTCCATATGGATTAGATTGTTTTTCTCTTAATAGTGAATGTTTGTATTAGAGTCTTAGTAATCCTCTGCATATTACAGATGTTTTCCTACCTCATTAATGTGAAGTTCTCTGGTTTATAACCCACCGTGATCATAGTGCAGTGACTTCTGTCATTCTACTGTGCTTTGGTTTTGCTTGTTTCATTTTTTTCTTACATGGCAGAGTAATTTTCTATCTTTCTTACACCATTTGTCATTCTACATCTGGCTCTTGTGCCCCAGATGTTTCTGGTCTAAAACTGGGACAGAAATTAACCCTCAGTTCGGAAGATCTCAAATGCTATCTTTTTTTACCACTTTAGTAGGATCCAGTGTATGAAGATATTCTTGAGAAGGGAGAAGTTTTGAAAGGGGCCAGGGCTAAGTGACAGCTCTGTCATTTCCACATCCCTCTTCTATGGAGGATACCTGGATAACAGTGGACTGCTCAGATAAACCAATTACCCCAACTGTGTCTCCCCCTATTTTCCTTTACCACCTACCTTGTGGGCATTACTCAGTACTGCTCTGTCCATAGCCAGCTTACAACAATGGCTGTCTGTTATTTGCTCTGGGCTGATCATCCACTTGTCAGCAATTATATATTACTTCCATACCACAGCTTCAAGACCTGCTGCTGTCTTCAGGGCTTGCTTGCTTGTGTCAGGTTGGCTATACAGTTAGTCGTTGTTACAGGAAGTCTGGATGAAGGATGAAAATGAGTAACTGGTGGCAGGAGATAGTTGAGAGAAAAAAACCTAAAGGCAGAATCCTTTCTCTGGAGATTTCTTTTTCCCCACTTTTACCAGTGTCTTCATCTGTCAACATGCTGTGTAATGGGGAATTCTTTGATGCTTGCTGGAGCAGAGGGTCGGTGGGATGGTTCCTCTGTTTTATAGCAGCCAGATGTATGATGCAATATGGGAATGCTTCATTTCTCCAGTGTTGGATTCCTATAGGTGTTGTTTGTCAGTATGGCTGTGAAGACAGATTCTTCATTGTCCTCTTCAGTTCATTTGCTCCAAGGAGCTGTTGCCTGTATCTCTTAACTTGGTGTTAGTGAAAGCCCAGGCAATCATGGTGATGTAACTTCTATTTTTATGTATGTGAGGGCTAGGGAAAGAGTTGCCTAGTTTGTAAGAACTTCATCATGAGCTATTAACATTCCTCTTGACTGATTGCTAAGGGTGCATCCAAACAAGAGGCAGGGCAGCAGTCTGTGGGCAACGTGGGCCATCACCTCAGGCCGTGCTCCACCAGAGCTCTCAGTTCCCTGGCACGGTCTCCTTGGGTGCCCTCGGCCTCACAGGCTCCTTGTGCCTGTGCTTCCTGCAGAACAAGCTCTCCCTCATCCTGGGAGCTCCAGTAGATCGCTAATGAACAGGAAAATGCAAAACGAAGTTCATGATGAATAGCTTTACAGTCCCTTTCTCCCACCCACCCCGGTCTGTCCTGGGAATTTGCTGCCCTGCCCACACAGTGACCAGAGAGGAATCTGGAGGCATTTGCAAGATAATGCCATATCAGATGTTCCGTTCTCACACTTTCCGCTTGTATTTTCAAAACTGTTTACATACTTCCTTTCATTTTGCATGAATAAGCACATCACTCTGGGACTAAAAAGGGGAAAATGCATTTACAAATGTGTGAAGCCACATAACTGTAATAAATTGCTTTAATTACATATGGCGTGTTTAGTTTCTGGAAGCCTGTTGTGCATTTCTGCCTCCAACAAGTAGCCTTTCCTGTTTGCTTGCTGCTGTTTACCAGACTGGCTGTCCTCCCAAAATAATCCTCATTCAAATTCTGTGTTCTCCACTCGACAGACGCTCACTGTTATCTTTTTGATCCTCTGATGCTCAGTATCAACGCGGGTGTTGCTCTGGCAGTCAGCAGAAGGTAGAGATGAGATTTTTCTGGAGTAGGAATGTGGTATCTTACCGTATTTTTAACTGATACCTTTTTAATCTGATTTATAATTTTTGTAGGAAGGTACAAAGTTACAGCTTGAGGCAGAAATGTCTCAATTATAAGTTCAGTTTTTAGGCAACAAGTGAGCACAGGTGGCTGTCATTTATACCACCCTCCTCAGGCAGTCACAACTCCTGGGTACTTGAGCAGCGTTGCTGCATGCTTTTCTGTAGTCTGTTTTTCACGGTAAGTGCCGCGCTCCTTCTGCATTCCTTTTGTTTACTGTTTGAGCTGGTTTGGAAGTCATGCTATCAAAGTGCTTTGGCGTCTTTCTTTTTGGTTGAAAAAAGCTACAGCAATATAAGGTATAATTATGCTATCTTTACCCCTGACTAAGTAATATTTAACACCCTCTTTTCTTGTCCGCTGTTATTTGTATTTGACCTATTTTTTTGTTTGCTTGTTTCAGTCCAGAATTATGAGCATGCTTTTGAACTCTTTCACCCTTCATAGAGTTTTGGAGTTGCCAAGCTCAAATTATTCTGTGCAACAGTCAGGACTAACTGAAGGTGTTGTGGAGCGAGGAAGGGTCTTACTTTAAAGACTGCCAACTTGAAGTTGAAAAGGAAGGGGCAGAGGTTAAAGAGAAGCTTTTCTGTTTTCTATTGATGCCTTCCTCTATCTGCAGTAGAAGAAAACTGTTCAGTTCTGTTGGGATTAAATGCAGAAGAGAACTGACAATCAAATATTCTCTTCCTCTGGAGAATGACTTTTCAGAAGGCTCAGAATCAATATGGGAAGCTAAAGCAACCCTTCACATTATGGTTACCTGTTAGTGCCCATCTCATACCCTCAGCCTTTTCTTAGGAGCTTCTGCCAGGTTGATTCCAAATGTCAAGAGCTAACCTTTGTGCAGTCCTTCACACAACTGCGAAACTGGAAATGTTCGTCTGCTCCTCTCTTGACAGCGCTCTGTTTATGCAGAAGGGAGATAGAGGTTCAGGAAGGAAGAGCAACTTTCTGTAGATGTTGCTGTGCTCTCAGGATATGATGACCATATTAATGAACTCATCAATCACGATAATCTGATTAAATTGATGAGGGAGAGGGAACCAACAGATGATACAAATAGATTATTTTAAGATATATGAGATACACAATTAGTGACTGACTCACTCAGCATTTAAATGGAAGTGTTACACAAGAGGTTTATGGGTAACGAACATAATAAATTAGTGTGTCGTTCTTCTGAGAGGAAGGCTCGTGTACTGCCACAGGGACCTCTAAATAAATCAATGGCAAAGTACTGAATGTAAGAAATACCATATATGCATTACTTCAGTATATATATCTATATTTTAGTACATATATACATGGTATATGCCTTTTGCTTAGTAGTTGAATATAGTATGGACAGTAGTATGGTGAGGGAGATTAGCATGGATTTTAAGCCTTGTACAGGCGCTTTGGCCAGGACCTGGTGAATGTGTTTTTAGGCACAGAGGAAACTGATACTTGAGTAGGAAGGGAGTTGCCTCATGTCCCTGAGGTTTCAGAGGTCAGTCCCCTGGAGTACAGAGATAATGGAAGGGAAGCTTTCTGTCAGGGAGCATATGTTTTTGTGACGATTACACTGTGTATAGATTAGGACTTCTGGGAGGGAGGGAATGGAAAGATGTGCTTGGAACACAGGGCCATCTGCCAGTACCTTGGCATAGCCATTTCATTAATGAGAAGCTTATTAGCTTGAGTCCAGCTGAGATAGACAAGAAAGGCAGTAGATAGGACAGAAATTGTCATCCAGCCACTGTTAAAATGGAGAAGAGACCAGTCTGATAAGCTGTAAGATCTGATTTTATTGAAAGAACTGTTCTTGTTCTACATGGTAAGAAAGTATTAGGCTTCATACTGAAGAATGTTTTCCTTAATTTTGTGATGCAGTGTGGGATGTCCTTTGGTGGAGAAGATATCTAACTTACTGTGTGTTGGAACTGATAAGAAGGTATGGTACTAGAAGCAGGAGAGAACAGTGATTTTTACCAAGAAACTGTTTTTGCATCAAATGACTGTCCAGTTGAAGGTGCTTTGTATTGAATACAGTGTAATTCGTATCTGTGGTGACAAAGGATTGCAGCTGGAAGACAGAGCTTACGAGAATGCCACAATCTCATCCTGGCTATGCCAGCAACCTCAGGAAGTGCAGTCTGGCCTGAGCTCCATGCAAGCCAAAATCTCTGAGGTATCATGAGCAGGCAGAAAAGAGTTCTCTGGAGAAACAGTCAGCGGTTAGGTGTCTGTGCACTCAGTGCCTCTTACCTCCAATTCTGGGTTCTGCTGTTGCCTCTGTGTCTGTGCTCTGTTCCTCAGTTTCCCTGTTCTGCAAGCCAAAAAAAATTACCCTGTTCTGGTGAGATGTTTGCTATAATTCTGTGGATGTAGGACTTAAATGGTGTTTCATTTAAACAGCTCTGCTTTTCTTTTGACAGATGAGTCAGACTTGAGTCAGGGTTGAGGGTGAGATAGCAGAGCCGTTGCCTGGAGAAAATAGTGGTTAGAAGTACTAAGTGGTTTGAACATTGTTATTTGGGCAATGATTTCCGTTTTGTCTGCTTTCATACTGCTCAGGTTGGATTGGTAGTTAAGCTGCAGGGTAAAAATCAGAAAAAAAGTGTTTTCCATGAAAAGCTCTATAATCTGCAACTGCCCAAGTCCACAGGAGGGTACATGTTCTCAGGAGCCAATTGCAAGGGATATGCAATTCACAAGGAAGATGGTCTGCTAAATAATGCTGGGACAAGGGCAATTTCTCTTGAAACTGCTAGGATTAAACAAACAAACAAACAAAAACAGTTTCCACTTACTGTTTTGCTAATTAATGAGGTAACTTAGGGGATTGTCACTGACTTCTTTTGTTGTAAATCTAAAGGAACGTGCATTTTCAAAAAACAAGTAGAAAATATGAATGTCAACATACCTGAACAGAGTGAGCCTAAATTGAAAGGGATTTGGTTAGTTGTTCATTCTACAAATTCTCTTTTTGATTGTGGAGAGGAGAAGATCAGTGAGATTAAAATCTGTGTTATTTACAGAGATGTGTTATTACAGAGGTAAGAATGGGCAATGGTTGGGTCTCAAGGTAGAAAGATGTTTTTTTGACACTAAAAACAGAAGAAACAAAGGAAAAAAAATAAAACAACCTGGCTATGATTCATGTGTAATGCATGGATAGTTCCATGCAAAAAAAAACCCAAAGTATATATATGTTATAAATACTGCATGTCCTGTTGATTTTATACCTAAACGTATGTGTGCGTAGTAGCACAGCGTAAGTTTAAATCCTGATCCTGTGCTTATTGAATTCAGTGGAAATACTTCTGCTGGTTGTGCTGAGCATTAGATCAAGTTCTCACGCTGGCGTTTAGGTGTTGTATAAAGCTCCAGCAGTACTTATGCTTTTGCTTAATTTTTTTCCACTTGCCTTAACATGCAGCATAGTTGATCCAAACTCGTAAAGAAAAAAATTAGTCCTGCGCACTGGGCCCTGCTGTTTCATCTCCTAAAACACTGATAGTATCGTACGGTGGTAATAGTTAAATGCCATGTCACAAGCTTTTAACCTGACAGAACATGTATTTTCTTTCTCAAGTAGTGCAAGAGTATCGCTGGTCCCACAAGGGCATGGTAGGTCAGGCTTTTGGCTCAGTCTGTAAATCTGAAAGGCTTTGCACTTAGTGAGGCCATAAAGAAACCTCCAGCTGGCTGGATGCCTCTCTTAAGAACACAAGTGCGGCCTTATTCAGGGTGTTGCTCAGACAAAGTTGTGTATGCTTCCATCTCTGGGGATGAGAGGAGTGGGAGGGGGGCCTTCAGCAACGTTCCAGTGAAGCCAGGAAAGTCAGATGTTTACATGAAAACACACAGAGTTTAATCACTATGAATCACTATTAATCATATCAAATCACTATGGAAGGGTAAAATAAGGGGGAAGAGAAAGCAGGAAAGCAACAGAGAGCTTTTAACTTGATGCTTGAAGAGAAGGTAAGAAGGGAAGCAGAAATTTTCATTTCACTGTAAGCACAAAAGCTCCCTTAGCTGTGTATGTGGACTGTGAAATTGCAGAGCTCTGTGCAGTGTTTCCCTTCCAGCAGCAGAGCACAGAGCTGAGTGCCTGCGCTGGGGGCGTTGTGCCCAGCTTTGCTTTAGTGCCTTTCTGGGTCAGTGGTTCTCAAACAATGCTGTACAGAGCTGCTTTAGTCGCGCTTCCATGAGTCAGTCTCTAAGTGCCCACACTTCCCCTTAAGATAACCCAGTGTCCTGGAGGATCTACAGGCTTTTCTGGCTAGCTAATCTTAAAGCATTTATGGTGTTCCTTGAACTTGGGTTGGTTGATCATGTGTACCTTTTTCAGTTGCCATTCTTCCTGACAATTCAACCACAGTCCAGTTGTTGACTTCAAAAGACCAAGTGAAAGGATGTGGCCAAGTCCTTGCACCTGTAGAGTTGAAGGAACCGATACTCCTCACATTGTTCTTACTCTACTCCTTCACTAGAACAATCTGTAGCGTTGTCTCATGAAGAATAAGGAGAAAAGAATTACTGATTCATGCAAAGATTTTTTTTTCCATGCATAATAAAGGATTGAGTAACTGCATTATTTGTTTTCTTTTAAAATGAATTTGTATACAAACTTGTTTTACCTCTGTGTCTCAGGAAATACAAAGGAAAAGGAATGGAAGGCAGAGCTGAAATAGTGTACTTAAGTATTCTTCCAAACAAGCTCGTATGGAAGTAGAGGCTTCTGTGCATGGATCGGTATATATTTCTGACTGTGGCAAGGCTTGATAACGATTTGAACATTCATATAGGCAGCCTTGATGGTAACTGGGAGCCCCCAGGGAGGAGGGAGCAGCCTGTTCAACATTTGTGCACTCCTCACCAGCTGAGCGCACCTGCAGTGTCTGCCACCAGCAGCCTGCTGGAGAGGTGTTTTGGAAAGCAGCACCAGTCAGGAGCAGATCTTGAGCAGGGCTTAGGGAAAGAAAACTATTATACTCGGTGTGGGAAAGTTTGTGAAGACACAGGTCTGTTTCTGAGCATTGGCTAAGCTGAAATTGGGGCTGAAGATTGGCTAAGCGTGTAAAATGTTATTTGGTAAGAAATTTTTGTTTCTTCTTTCTCCTAACTCCTCCAGAAGCATCAGCTGTTTCTCCTCGTTTTCTCTATTTCCATGTATGCAAATCCTCTTCTCTCACCTATTGAAAAAGACATGATGCACCTAATTAAAAAGGTGTGGATACAGCCAATCTGCTAACTAGTCCTTTGCAATTTGAGTTCAAGACACTGTATTTATTCTGCTCCCAGACTTAGCTTCCATTCAGCTCTGTGCTATTGCATCCATGAAGAAAACCTGTATGTGATGTTTATTTGGAGTATTGGGTAGAGTATCTCTTTTTATTAAGCATCTTTTCTGTACAGCCAACTGTGCTATGGCCATGGTATCTTGGAAGTTGTTACTGTGAACCTGGAAAGCAGGGCATTAGAACAGAGCTATGGAAAACTCCTTTTTTTTCATTGCATTATGCTTTTACAGTCATAGCCTTGTGTTTTATACCTGTTTTTTTTTTTTTTTTCCCCACTAGAAAATGAACATTCCTAATTTTAGTTTTAATTGTTTCCTTGTTGGGGGTGAATCACAACTTGGAATTGCCAATTCATAACATTGTGGGCACCTTTGTGGGGTTAAATGAGGAGATGTTTTTACTTTATTATTGTTTTTTTCCACTTCATCTTCTTAAATATTGGAGGAATCTCCTTTACAGTGTAGAGTGCACTTCATATTATGGTAAAAGTCAGATAAAAGTAAGCATCAGAAGTCTGGAGAGGCAGCACTGTCCAGATCAAATATTGACTATGATAAATGGAAAATGTAGAGAAGGAATTACATGGATAGTCAGCAGGCTTCTGACTTTATGTGCTGTATTTGAAGGAGGAAAAAAATGAGAGGAATGCGACCCTTTTCTTCTTGAAATTCTCCGTGGTTTCTCTCAACTGTAATTTGGGGGTCACCATTTAGGCAGAAAACCTTTGTATAATATTCAGTTGCTATTATGTGCTTTCCTTTGGGAATCTGGCTACTTAGTGTTTTCAGGCTAGCTGTCTGGAAATCAAATACTTGACTGCCTTTCATTAATCTGGTGATTTATTTGCTGGTTGTTTTTTTGTTTGTTTTTGTTTGTTTGTTTTCTAAATGCTATTTTTAAGATGATGATGACTACAGGACTGGTACAAGGAGTTGAGTCTTTGCTTTGTCTGTTGGAACCATGGTTTATTAGAATAAGGAAAAGGCTAGTACCAACCTAAGTGCAGTGCTTTGAATGCTTTGAGGAAGAGGAGCATAAACAAGTCATGAGCAGAATTATTTAAATTATCTGAATGGGGTGAAAGGTTTAAATACAGAGAGCTCTGCTACTCTAATCCAATAATTCAGAGAATGCTCAGTGTTATCATCTTAATTATGGCATTGTTGTCAGTAGGTAGTTGGTTTTGTTGTTCAAAGTCTCATCCAGCCTGGTCTTGAACACCTCCAGGGATGGAGCATCCACGGCTTCTCTGGGCACCTTGTTCTAGTGCCTCGCCGCATTCATGGTGAAGAATTTTATCCTAATATCTAATCTAAATACAACGGCTGCTCTGAAAGTTATGCCTCTTATTTTATTATGTCATTCCCCTCTTCATTCTCATTTGTTTGGTTGGTTGTTCTTTAGCTTGTTTGGTTTTTTTTCTAAATTTCTTTTCTTTGGCGTGATTTTAGCTGCTAGGCTGTAACACTGGAAAGAAAGTTGTTACTGATATCCTTTTCCCTGTTGGCCTTGATAGTAATTGGTTTGCTTTTTTGTTGTTGCTGTGAGACAAACAGACAACTGATAGCAAGAGAGAAAAGGACAGAGGCAAAGACAGAAAAGCATTACAGTTTTAACACTTCACTACTTGCATTACCCTTTGTAAGATCTGCTGGAGCTGTCAAGGTCATGGGCGTTTTGGAGCAAGATGGATTGCAATAAACATACTCATGCTGATGACAGGCTGGGACTGGACAACATGCACTCCGTAACAATAGGTGACTTGAAGGAAGAAAGGATAAGGACATGTGAGACCTAAAACAGGACTCACATGTGAGTGAATTATGAACCAGACTAAGCCATTTGCTTTCTGTGATCTAACTGATACTTCTCCCTCAGAAAAACAGCTTATTTCTTCTGTTTTGAAAGCTGCTCTGGTGAATTACATTGAAAATAAACCATCATGCAAGAGAGAGGGGAAGAATTTAAGAGATCATTTCTAGAACTTTGAAAACAAGATTGCTTTCACTGTTCAGAAGTACAGATTCACCTAAGAGCATTGCTGTTTAGTGTTCATTGGACTGCTTGCCCAGACCAAGGATAAGATCTTCATGGGAATATAGCTATACTTGGTTGGGCTCCTGTGTGAATACTGTTCTTTTTAACTAAGTGGACCATGTTGTGTCAGATTAGTGTAAATATTAAGGCTTTTCTGCTTAGAAAAACTCTTCATTTTCCAGAAAGCTGTTTTATCTTGTATTGGTGAGGGGGACCACACACACATTTGTGTATGTGTCCTGGTGTTCCAGAGAGCATCTGTTATGTTCAGGTTTTGGCCTTTTCTCCAGAGTAAAAACTAAAATGAAACTTGCAGCGAGGCTGGCGCTTGAGAAATAAAACTGTCAGGAATACAGATGTCATTGCTTATTGACTCTCCATACGGTGCAGCCCCTGACTAACAGGAGCTCCATAAGGAGCTTGCAAGGCCAGGTTCTCGTACACAGCAGGAGCTTTCCCACTCTATTGTTGTGGCTGGTAAATTTGAAACTAAATACAAACACGGGAAAAGATACGATGCTTCTACAGTTAATGACATCGTTTCAAAACCACTTAATTATGTGCTAGGCAAAGGTTCATGCTATTAGTGAATACTAATGCCTAGAGATGAAATGTGTTGTTGTTGGGGGCTTTCCAAAAATACAAATATGTTTGCTTCTTGCGGACAGCATTAAGAGATGAGTTTGCATAGAGGAGGGAAATGAAAAACTGTTAGGCAAGGTTTTTGCCACCAAACTTGGCTTTCTGTGGAAATTAAAGCAGTGTCATCTATTAGTGTTGCTTTAAGCCTGCCTCAAGCTTAAAGGTCTTCAAAATAAATCTTGCCATGCAATCAGATTTGGCCATTCCCTGTCATATTCTACTGATGGAAAAATCTCTCCTCAATAGTATCAGTCTGTGTTTTTTCACCGACTACTTTTCATTTATTACATTCAGTTTGAATTCCTTGGTACCTAAATCAACTGGTGTTAAATTCTGCCCTCCTGTCTTACATGGTTCTATTGAGTTTCTACTATTATTTTTTTCCAAGTCTGCTCTCATCTGGTAAATAAAGACTGCTAGACCAGAGCAATGCTCTATCTTTGTCCATACCCCCACTTTGGTAATATTTTGCACCAGAACATGTGGGATACTGCAGAGTGACACATCGGGAACAGCTGGTCCCTATGGGAAACAAATTCTATCAGTTGAGTGTTAGTTTATCTCCTTGTGTTGGTCTTAACCAGTACCATGGGAGGTGGGGGTTAGGGAATGGTTCTGCACCGGAGGGTGGCAGGCATGGAACAGGCTGCCCAGGGCAGTGGGCACAGCCTGAGTGCTGAAGTTCAAGCAGCATTTGGGCATCACTCTCAGACATAGGGTTTGGAATTTAAGGGGTACTGTGTAGAGCCAGGGGTTGGACTCAGTGATCCTCGTAGGTCTTCCAAATCAGGTTATTCTGTGATTCTGTGGATCGCAGGATAAGTGAAAGGTTTTGTACTGTGGATGGATGGGAAAAAATAAGTGCTCTTCTAACCTAAACTTTATCTAACCTACAAAAAGGAAAAAAAAAGATTTTGCTGCTCTTTTAAATTTGCAGTTTAAATTCAGGGAAAGCAGGAAACTGAGAGTATTTGGTTATATTCACAGGCAGTACAAGTGTGATTCTTATTTGTTTACTAATTGGCTGTAGAGTATTAAAGGTAATTGGAAAGTCAAAGGTCAGCGTGTCTGTTGAATCAAGGTCTATGTGAGCTGGAAATCTGCAACAGAGTACTTGTGTATCTGATACCCTGCTGGTGCAGAAGATCTGCCTTTAGAGGCTATCCAGTGGGCACAATGAAAGCAACCTCCTGAGCCCAGCTGTATTCTAATCTAAGCTCTCTTCATGAGTCTTGTCAACTCCACTGAGGGCTCCCTGCCAGCAAGCTGGTGCATTTTTCATGTCTGCGTGCTGGCACAGAAGCTGCCTGAGCTGCAGTTAGTTTCACAAAGTAACTTGCATCTGTGTGATCACTAGCCAGGTAGAGGGGTGGAGAAAGGGTGTAACTCAGTCCTTTGGAGGTTTGTTTTTGTTTCGCCGTGTACCTAATGGTCCTGACTCTTTTAAAGGCTTTGGCAGTAGACTACACAAACCTTGTCACACCACTGAAGTTTTACTGAACTGATTTAGCAGTGGCTAAGACTAAAGAAGTAGTGCCTTATATTATGCTTTGTTGGTTGTTTCAAAGGCAGCAGTAGTAATGAACAAATGTGAGAAATCCCATTAGAACTACACTGGCTTGTCTACTTCTCTCAACTTAGCCGCATTTGTTTGTTCTGTGAACTTGGTGTGTTCTTTGTGGTTTACCTCTAAATCCAGGTCTTTTGTTTTTTTGGTTGTTTTTTGTTTTTCTTTTCCCATGCTTGTCATTTCTCACCCCACTCATTCTCACTACTGCGCAACTGAGCCTGCTGAAATGAGACCTGATGTCATTGTCTGGTTGGTGCCAGCAACGCTGTTGTAATGGCCTTGTTCTGTCCTTATGCCATGGTTAGTGTAATGTAATCATTACCTTGGTTCTGGAGAGCGAAGGTACTCCTGCTCAGTAAATATTTACAAACACTAATGGAGGCAAACTTTGGGGAAGAGAGACTAAAGCGCTGTTTAAAGTCTCATTTTTTTTTTTCCATTTTAAAACAGAACACCATTCCTGAGGGAAGCAGCTGATGTGCATGTTTTCTTCCCAAGATTGTAATCAGAGGTAGGTGCAGAATCATTTGTGTTTCTGTGGGCTATTGTCTCTTGAGTTTTGACAAGAGGAAGAGCTTGTTTATGGCCTTTAGAGTGGTCTCATATCAAAATAGAAGGTAAGGAATTGGGTAGAAGGAAGAGGCTAGACTTATATGCAGCAATGTGATTATACACTTCTCCTTCCCAAGCTTAGAATGATTTGTAGAGGAAACAGTTCTATGCTTCTTATCTTCAGTCATGCAGTTGTCAGCGTGAAGTGACAGGGCAGTTGGTTTGAATTAGAAGAGAATTTCTGTGCAGTTCCAGAGTGAGATAGGAATGGGTGTTTGTTTATTGCTAAATATTTTTTTATTTGAATGGAGTGAATATTCGCATACCTTGTGGGCAAAATTTGGGGCAGTGTTATTCAATGTCCATTAATTCTAACTGAAAAGGAATGGGAAGGATGTGGGCTAGAAAGCTTTTAAAGTTTCACATTTTGCATTTTACAGAATCTTTGACCCGTGTATAACAGCTGTAAGATCCCTTTGGGAATGATTATATTTATGTTGCTCCCAGCACACTGGAACTGCATTCATGACTTATACCCACAGGAAATATCATAAATGTAATTAGAAATATTGGATTGGTCTAAATGTTGTGCTAAAGGAAAGGAGCCCCACTTTCTTTTCCTGAGTACTGTCTGTATGAATGGTGAGGGAACGTAATTCTTGTGCAGTATATGTAGCACGTATGCTTGAATATTATATACTTGCAAGAAAGCACAGTTCTTATCCCGGTGCCTGATGCAGAACTTGCATCAGGATCCTGGAGTATTTATGGCTTCCAGGTGTTGCAGTACATTGAAAATGCCAATCATATCTTGAAGTTCCTACAATCAGTGGTGCAGTATAGAGATAGAGTGGTCATGATTGCAGGGTTCCTTGATTCTTTGCCTTAAACAGCAAAGAAGGTTTGGGTTTTTATGTGTGCCAGAAGTCTGGTTGAAATACTTTTTCCTCAAAATGCCTGAAGAGTAATCTCAGTTGTTACAAGGATCTCTCAGATTGCTTGAATACAAGTAGATTGTTATGGCTTCAGCTATGCTGAGAACTGGAGGGTGGAAAAAAGGAGGATGGAACAGTACAGTCATTATGCATGTAGACCAGATTTTTAAAAATGAAATTACAGGAGCTAGTGTGTAATGCTGAGTTCCTCTGTACAGAAACTCTGGTGGTGAGAAAGTGTACTAAAAAGAGGACTTCAGACTCTGAACCCTTCTCACACCACACTTCTAAACTATATCTGTCAAGCAGAAACTGAACTCTAACCCTAATTATCCTGGGGAGCCATAGATGAGTCTGATACTGCTGTTGTAATGAAATATTTCTTATGGGGCAGGTCTCTATGTAGGTCCCACTTTCCTTAGGGAACTTCTTTCCATCCCCGCTTACTGTAGAGCTCAATGCTTTTTCTTCCTAACCCTGATTTTTCTGGTGGCATAGAAAAGGGCCCTCAGGCGTTGATCAGATAAAAGGATTTCAGAGGGGTGGAAAAGAGATAAGTCCTGTGTTGTTGGTGTGTCCTGTTCTTGAAACACATGGTAAAGATTTTTGTCCTTTCAATACACTGTTGTGGTGAGTAGAGTAACAGAAGCCAGGACTAATTCTGTAGGCTCAAAAGCAGAATAAATAATATAGAAACTTGTGATGATGTAGAATGAGTGTAATGAGCAAATCGGCATTCTGCCCAGTTTGAATTGTGTATTTTCATAGACATTTGCTGTAAAAATCACATTAAGAAGTTGTTACCTTAAAATAATAAATGAGGGATTAATGGGATTCATTCTTTATACGTGGGTTGCTCTGAAAGTAATGCCTCTTATTTATTTCCATAGAAAGTGCACCAAATACGAAGAGCACAGTAACAGTATCTGACAGAGAGAATTCTCGGTTACAAAACACTATTTTTCAACATAGTCTCAACCATTAGTTATGCATTTTCACCAGCAGTGAACAAGAGCTGCATGCCGTGCACCATCTGCACCAGTGGAGGTGACCCAGTGTCACTGTTGCTGCTGCTGAAGTGCACCACTTATTGCCTCACTGTGCTCACATCCACTGTTTGGTCTCCATAAATGTTCAGTAAGCATCAATGAATGGCAGTGGATGCCATTTTTTCTGCATAGAGGAACTCGGTTACACACCTTTGCTTCGTAGACACATCCATGTCAGGTAGAATTTTTGCCAGACTGCTGCCACAGCAACAGAATGTAACGAAGTGCTGGCAGGAACCTCTACTGCCATACCACCACCATCTGCCTCTGTTGTTGTGGGCCCACATAATAAAAATAGGAGGCATTACTTTCGGAGCAGCTCTCGTATGTGCTATGAATGTCAGTTTATATGCAACACAATTAGAAGAGGAAAGGGAGAAGAATGTTTGAGTTGAGAGATGACCACAATAAATTGCCACTGTAACTATATTTTCTTTGACTCAAAGGGCAGGGGATGGAAGCAGAAATCAGAGATGTAGAATGTTAGCAGGTGGAGAGGGGACCAGTAGAATAAATAGTCAGATTGTATTTGAAAGCAGAAGCACTGGAAACTGTGAATTATTATTTTAGAAGTGGACTTTGGGCTTTCTTTGTGTTAATCTATGATTAGTTCAGTCCTTGTTTTAGCAGGACTTTCTTATTGAGTGTTTGCGACAGTGAGATGATTGTGCCAGTGATACTACACACACAAATGACAGAAAAAGAGAGTATCACAAAAGCCAGAAGCTTACTTTGTTATTAAAAAAACCCAAACCAAACAAACAAAAAAACAAAAAAACTTGAAGCCTTTAAGTTCCTTGTATCGTTTAAGTTCGCTTGTATTAGGAACAGTGTGGTGAACAGGACTAAGGAAGTCATCCTGCCCCTGTACTCGGCATTGGTGAGGCCTCACCTCGAGTACAGTGTTCAGTTTTGGGCACCTCAGTACAAGAAGGACATGGAGGTACTGGAGCAGGTCCAGAGAAGGGCAACAAGGCTTGTGAAGGGCTTGGAAAATCAGCCCTGTGAGGAGGTTGAGGGAACTGGGGCGGTTTAGTCTGGGGAAGAGGAGGCTGAAGGGAGACCTTATTACTGTCTTCCAGTACCTGAAAGGTGTTTAAAGTGAGAGCGGGGTAGGTCTCTTCTCACTGGTGACAGGTGACAAGACGAGGGGAAATGGCCTCAAGTTGCACCAAGGCAAGTTTAGATTGGACGTTAGGAAACACTTTTTTACGGAAGGTGTGGTTAAGCACTGGAATAGGCTCCGCAGGGAGGTGGTTGAGTCACCATCCCTGGATGTGTTTAAGAGCCGTTTGGATGTGGTGCTCAGAGATATGATTTAGCAGAGGGTTGTTAGAGTTAGGGTACCATGGTTAGGCTGCGGTTGGACTTGATGATCTTTGAGGTCCTTTCCAACCTGAGTAATTCTATGATTCTATGATTCCTAAAATTCTATGATCCTGTTTCGTGTGAGATCTTTCTTTATTGTCATAGATGAAGCAGATGGACAAATTACTTCTTTCCCTTCCATTACTCTTCATCTTTTTACCTTTCTTAACTAAGCCTGTTTTGTCCTATCGGTTGGATCTGTTAAGGACTTGTCTGCTAGGTATTTCTTTGCAGTCACCAGTTCTTCATCTCCTTGTCTGGAACAGGTAACCCGTTCCTCTGAAACCCGTACAATTGATCTAATCTTGTCAATTATGTTCTGTCATTGAAATATGGCCAGAAATAGGCTGATATACTTAGTGTAAGATGATGTGTCATCATGACATCATGCCACATTTATGCAAGAGATGAATTCTAGTGCTTAGACAGAATCAGATCTTAAATATTTTAATTGGTTTATTGGACTGAAGTTTCAGAGACCTGGCAGGTTAGAGTGATGGATTTTTGCCAGTTACTATCTATACATTTTTTTAAAGATGAGCCTGCTGAGTATTAAAGATGAATAAAAAAAAAGAATAAATAGAACTGTCTCAAATTGTAGGAACTTCTAAGTGCCTGCTTAAAGAATATATAAGGCTAGCAACCTGCATAGCAACACCTACTAACCTCATTATTTTTTCCTCCATATTAATATCCCTTACCTCCAAGAGGTCTTTGGAGATCTTTTGGGAGATGAAAAATTGTGAACACAGCTGAACAAAGGCAAGAAATTAATTACAAAGAAGAAGGACATGACGTAGGGTGCTCTGGTGGGTTCACTTACTGTCTTCTAAATGTGCCATCTATTTGTCGATCTAATGGCTTAACTCCAGCCATTTCCACCATGTATTTTAAATGAAGATGATGTTATGGCTAGGGATTGCTGTGTTCAATAAATCAGGAGCTTTTGTTCTACTTTAACATGGGGAGGAAAAGTAACATGTTACCTTTAAGTTCTTTCCTGTAAATGGATGATCTTCTTTTCTTTGACTTTCTTCCATTAAATGAAACCAAAGTCATTATTCATGTCATTTTATAATACAAAACTGTATTTGTTTCTCAGATTATATTTTCTGGTTCTGGTATTAAAACCATTGATCCATTACTGAGCTAAGGCATTCACCAAACTGCCAAGGCTTGGAAATCAACTTAGGTTGTGATTATGGACAACTTGGAGGGCTTCCCAGAAAAGACCCGTCCAGTTACTTGTCAGAAGAGATGAATATTGTTTCCATTGATTTTTAAATCTATTCCTGCAACCACTGTTGTACCAGCCACTTGTCAAGGCATAGCAAGAGCCAGGAGGCAAAGATGGCTCCACTGCAGGCAGTGCCCTCACCAGTGGGATGCAACATGGCAGGCAGAGCTGGGTCCATTGACAGACTCAGGCCAGGTGAGCACATGGCTAGGCACAGCCTCCATCCAAGGGCAGATGGAGACAAGGGTACAGTGTGGGCCCAGAGTCCAAGCAGGAGACAGGGCCAAAGATAGGACTGGCTACAAGCGACAGTGTCTAAACAAGGGGTTTTCCCAGGAGGCAAACCACCGACAGTGTAAGTCTGAGGTCCACCCAAGAGATGGGGCTGGAGACAGGGCTGCAGACAGGTGTATCTACAACAAAGCTCAGGCAAAGAACAGAGGCTTAGGCCCAAACTTGCATGGGGCTTCTGGACCATAAGCACAAGGGTGGATGCAGATCCTACCTGGGACTGATCTGTGCTTCTGAATGCTGGTGATGCTCTCAGTGCCCTGACACCTCCAACTTCTCAGTGCAACAGATTAGACAAGAAAAAATTGCTTGTTCTATGTGCCATCATCCCCCATTGTTAGCAGAAACATAAGCCCTTGGTTAAATTTATCCAGGAGCTGAAAGAGAGGCAAACTTGTCTTGTACAGACTTCCACTTTTGAACCTCAGGGAGAATCTGGGAAGAAGTAAACTCTTTCAGTCTTCTATACCAGTTTTCAAATCGATTTATCATGAAGGCACTGACACAGGTATTAAACTGGCCTTCAGCTTTACCTGTGACCAGAAGAGTAGTGAAGAGGGGATTTTTCCTGTGTTAGTATTTTTCTGGAGAAATTTATACACAAACATCCTTGATCTTTTCTGTCTCCAGCAAGAGTTTGAAGATTTATGGGACTGGTTAGTGCATATTCAGTGTGTTGTCTCTACCTATAGTGAAACAAGATGAATCAGTACAACAGTGAGCAAAGAATGGGGGACAGGATCTGTGCACAGTAGATACTGATGTGTGTTTGAAACTGGGTGAGAACTGGGTGAGAAATTCTTGTTTGGCGCATACTATAAACTCTGCTAGATTTGTTACATGTTTATGTCTGGAGGTCAAGAATTGTCCAGTGTTATCATCCTGTGGTGGCTTACAGATAAAGATATAGGATTATTCAAGAAAACTTTTCCAAGATTGTAAAATAATTTAACAGACATATCTTGTTCACTGTCTGAAGCAAAAACTTCTGCGCTTCTCTCAAAGGCTGGCTCTCTTGTCCTCCATCCTCCATCCAGAGGTAGGATGGAGAAGTTCCAGAACCATTTATGCTCTCCCTGTTTCTCCAGTGCAAACAGAGTATATTGCATCCTAAACCTGAGGTATGGTGAAAGCCTTGTAACAGGAAAGCATATGTCTATCTGACAAGGCAGGGCATCAAAAATCTGTTTCACCTATCTGTGTAAAGTCGTCTTACAGGTCCGGGTGAATACCTTGTAGCATAACCCAGCAGATGACAGATATCCGCTTCCTGGGTGTGAAGCCAGGTAATAAGATAGGTCTGCTTGGAGATTTGCTTGGACAGTGGGATTTTGCTCTTTTTTTATTTAAATTTTCAAGATCGGGTTATTAACACACTAAGACTGCTTCAAACATAATTACCTTGATACCATACACCCTTTTAAGCTACTGATAGAAAACACAGTATGAGGAGGGTTGGATGTACCCAACGTTCTGGAAATTATGCCGTTACACAGCATGATCTTTATCAGGAGAAATGATGTAAATCCTGTTGATATTTTTAACTACCATCGTTCTTAGTTTAGGTATAGACTCTAAAAGACCCCCCCCCTTTCTCCTAGTAATTTCTTGTGGATTTAAGCTGAGTTTTGCAGATTATGAATAGTAGAAATAAAGGAAATAAATGGGCTGTTTCAGAAATGCTGCAGTGGGCACATGATTTCAGCTAGTGAAAGAAGACAGGCTTTTATCTGAGTCATGACTAGACGTTTTGAATTTACTTTCATTTTCCTGAGTATTGCCCTAATAAAATCTACTCTTAAAACTGTTCTAATTCACAGATCTAAAAAAGAAAAGAAAAGAAAAAAAGAAAGTCAAAGATATTGACTTTTTTTTTACATGAACAGTGAATTAAAGCTACTGATGATTGGCCTTGTTTTTGGTAACCTTTCCTCAGTGGAAAACCGCTGCTCTGATGTTACATAATTCTGCAGCTGTGCCTCAGCTCTCAGTGCAATTATTAAAATACATTGATTAGTGAAGGCAAAGATCGCATAATGGTGTCAGAGAGGCCTTGATGTGTATCACAGCCTGCTCAGGGGAGGTTACAGAGAGACCTACGTGGTTATCCTCATCCTCATGACAGTGGAAGTTGTCTGGGAAGGGGTAGGGTTGTACTTAGAACATGTAGCAGTATGAGCTGTCTTTTTAAACAGCTAGCAACATAGAGTGTTTTCAGCTGTATTTCTGTGGTTCTTAGAAGGGAGCTGCCATGAAGCGATGCTGAGCTTGCTTCCTGCCTGGGTAGTTAGGGCCGACTGTTCAGGAAAATACCACTGAAATCTCATTAGTACTGCCTACTAGTGTGAGGATGCAGTTGGTGTGCTTGCCTGCAAGTGATGCTCAGCAGTAGGGAAGCCACTGAGCTTATTTTTTCTTGGCCATTGATCTGTAGGACAGTATGGAATGGGTCTCAAAGCTGGGGAGAGTGGGAACCTGAGGGAGTTTTGTGGAGGGAGGATGGAGGAGAGGAGAGCTAGCCTTTGAGAGAAGTGCAGAAGTTTTTACTTCAGACAATGAGCAAAGATTGTCGTCATGTACATGCAGCAGCAGTAATTCTTCTCTCAAATGTTTTCCAAGTGAATAAATTTGAGAGGACTACCTGCAAGTGTCCAAAAAAACCTGGAAAATACGAGAGAATGGAAGAACATTTGTTAAATGTTTGGTGCAAACTGTTCACGAGAGTCTTAGTTACTTTAAAAACTTGTCCTGTGCTGTGTGGAGTCAGTATTTTGTGCCATCTTTGTGATCAGTGGCATACTGAAAGGTGTCCAACATCTGCTTCTTGTGTACTGCAGCTTGAATGGAAACAATACGTTTACTGGCATAGATGGCAGTATTAAATTATTTGGGGTTATGTATAATTGAAAATATTTGTCAGCATCATCCATCTGCAGTTCACAAAATAAAGAGACTTGTGGTGCTGCATTTTATCCTGACATGTCTGTGAGAAGTTTTTCTACAATGCAGCATAATAGAGAGATGTCTCTTCTGTTACAAGTGGAACCTACATCTTTAAAAGGTACTCAGCATCCATTTAATTTTTGCTAGTTAATTAGGACAGCAGCACTAGTTCATTGTGTGTAGTCTGTGTCTCTCAACACCTTGGCATTTATTCACCACTTAAAAATAAATAGCCTAATGTCTGTGTGCTTTTCCTTCTGAAAGAGTTTAATGATTTTTTTTTCAGTTTCCATATTAAATGAATAAATAATTTGCTGTGTTTTTGTAATATAACTTCTGGGATGAAACAACATTGAGCAAATCATTGTGCCATTACAGAACAGAAGGAATGCATAATAGTATGGCCATTCTGAGTTAGTTTTATTGTTAATTCAAAAGGAAAATCACCTGATTTATAATAAACAATTTAAACCACGTTAGCTCTTAGGCTGAAGGTTAAGGCTTGTTCTTGTTCTGCTAGAGCAATGAGACAGTAGAAAATAAATATCTTTGAGACAGCGTATGCTGTGGCTACCTGGTCAGTTTAACTGGGAGAAGGTAGACATCTTGCTAAAACAGGTGAAAGCATAGGAGGTAAAATGTGAGAGCTCAATAAGTGACCCTTGTTTCTGATTGTTGTTTTTATCTTGGTAGTGTCGGGAGAAAATTTTACGGAGGTGCTTTGTTTGCTTTATAATAGAAGTAGCAACTGAATCGATCAGATTCAAGCCTCTTCCAGCGCTCCCTAATACCCTGTAACACTCCATTGCACTAAGTTTGCAGTGTCTTGTTACAGGAGCGTTCACTGCGTGCTGTCAGCTCCTGTTAAAATAACTCCTCTAGAGATGTGTGCTAGTATGTCGTCCTGGCTGAAAACCCTCTTCTCCCAAACCCTGCCTGGGAGAGGATACAGCTTTGAGCCTCCCTCCGGCTTTGTGTCTTCAGAGAGCAGAGCACAGTGGTGTGGCCAGAAGCGCCGCGCTTCCTCCAGCAGACCCGGCATGCATCCCCACTCCACCACGCACCATTGCCTGCTGCGTTTTAAAATACAGAACCCTTCTTCTGGCACCCTTTTAGGGGTTTAAAGAGAGTTCACCTCCACCACCACAGGGACAGAGTGTACCCTCAGATTTATGTATTTGTTCTTTAAATGTGTTAATTTTTTATTAGTGGTGCTGGAGCAGGTGATTTTTCTGTGTCCATTCGCAGATTTATTCCCGTCTCAAATTCCAATAATAGTGTCTGAGCATACTTAGCTCCTGTGCATTTGGTTTCTTTTTTTTTTTTTCCTGATAATGAGATCAGTTCCCCGAGTGAAACTGTGAGCCACATTAGGGCAAGAGAAGCAATTTACTGCTGCTGAATGCATTTGCAGAGTGTAGTTTCCCCCGTCAGCTTGTCAGTCTGAAGGCATCTATAAAGCTATGACAGCTTCAGAAGACAAACTCCGGCAGCGTGCTGTCAGGGTGCCAGGCACTGCTGGCTGTGTGGGCTGCCTTCCTCCCCTCTCCTCTGCTCACCCTCCCTCTCCCACCCGCTTCTCTCCCCCTCTCCCTCCTCTTCCCCCCGCCCTTCATCCCTCTACCTTATTGGTGTGGGTCTCGGTGCTGCCGTGCTCTGTAGCAGCACCTTCTTGCTTTCCCCCTTGATCCTCTTGCCGCTGGAACAAAAGGAGAGCTGGCTGCCACCGGTGCAGCACCTGCCCTTGCAGTCTAGTGGAGGGAAGGAAAGCGGGCACCCTGCATCCCGCTCTGCCCCAGCGGCAGTGAGCGTGTTCAGTCACTTTGCTTGAGATGCCTTTGAACTGCTGCCAGATCCCATTGTCTGCTGTGCAAATGGAGTTCAACGCCCCACTGCGATGAGATGCACAGCGTGTTCAGAGGAAGGAACAGAGCTGTATTCCCACCCTGAAGGAGCATCTTGAATCTGCCGTGTGCCATAATAATCTGAATCCAGGACCGTGCTTACCGTGCTTCTCTTACATTCCCTTCATTGTTCCTGGGATTTCAGGGAGTGATGTGGAAGCTTTCCAGAGAGAAGCTGCAAGGCAAGATAGTTTATGGGGAGAAAGCAGCTGTGCATTTGAGCTGTTTATGTGAGACTGTGCTTTGCCCACTACCCACCTGTAGCTGCAGTATGAAATACCAACTAGGGCTTAATGTTCTGTGTTAAGCTCAGCATGGATCTGCTCTTCTTAAATGTGAATGTATTTGCATTTTTCCGTTTGTGTGTACTTAAAATTCAGCATCCTTAGGTTCACAGAATGATTTGGGAACACTGAGTGAAGGGAATGCGGGCACTGCTACTGATAATGGTTCAGGCATCCACCAACTGTGCAGCCCGGCTGCCCTCCTTGGGAAAGGCCAGCTTAGTTCATTTATCATTTTTGTGAAGAGCAGCTCTCAGGCTTTCCACTCTCCTTGCTTTCTCTTTTGCTTCATGTCTTTCCTTGCTGACTGCCAGACCCCTTTTGAATGAGAACTTCACTTGTGGGCATCGCCTTTAAAGGTAGGAATTTGAATATTTGTGTTAATCTGTGTTATTTCTTATTTAATTATTACCTAGACTGCAAACATTGTTTGCCAGAAAACATTGTTTGCATTCATGCTTTGCTATTTGACTGTATGTTTAACTAGTTGTCATCTGCAAGGAACGTGCTTTCAAAGGAGGATGGAGGAACTGTTCTGTTCATCAGTGATTGTGCTAGGCAGTGCACTAAGTGGAGTTGGCAGGGCTTGTATCTTGCACTGCTGTGCTTGCTACATTCCTTGATCGTTAAGCTCCATGTTAGTCCCTTGTCCTCCTCCTCCTCTTCCCTCTGCCCCCTCTTTCCCTCCCCTGATAGGGTGTTTAGCCCTTTCTAATGGGTTAAATTCAGATACTAAAATGTGGTCTGTAAGAAGCTGGTTGCTCAAATGCATGGGAATAGTATAAGGAATCTGGATATAACTCCATTTCTTTGCCTAAGCTACTGCTTACTCTCTGTTAAAGGTAGATACTCTGTTGACCCTTCTAAGTCAGTCTTGGATACCTGACTAAAAGGTGAACAGATATCAGCAATATTGGTAACTGATGAAATCTTTGTAAAGATTGGAGCCATTACAGACAGAATATTTTAAAAATCAGATGATGTTTCATATGCACCCTGAGGACTAATGCAGCCACGTTTCCTAGTGGTTTGTCATGCAGCAATCTAGATTCTCATTTGCATATCAAGAGCAAAGCTGGTTTTGCTAAGGTAATGTTTAGCAACTTGAAAGATTAGAAGTAGAAAATTTTGTAAATGTTCTTTTTTCTTTCACCAAGAGCTGGTAAAAGAAAATCATTTTGTTACAGTGTGTTTGATTTTCATTTTTTAATTCCCTGGGAAATGATTGACTTGGAACACTGAAGATGTTCTGGTCATTAAGAAATTTATTGATCTTCAAGCTTAAGGATGAAGACCTCCTAACCTTATCATGGTCAGGGCACTCTAAACAGAATATGAGCCGTTAAGTGCTGTTCTTCAGTTAACCAGTCAAGTTCACTCTGATGATATTGGTGCTCCTGCAGTATGGCCAAAGACTGCAGATGTAGAGTGTAAGAGCATGGCCTGGAGCACAGACCAGAAACTTCTCACAGAAGCTCTTTTCAAAGTCTTAGGGTTTGTTTTTTTTTTTCCCTCTTACTGTAGTGAATGCAGTCAGATGATTAGGCTGCTTTGTAAGTAACTATCTAAATGCAGCACCTGCAGTCTACAACCTTTTCTCTATGATGCAACTATGTAGAGAGGAGACATTATTTCCATTTCCCTTCTCAGCCCTCCATCTTCCCTTCCCAGCTTCAGTGCGTAAGTGACAAGGAAGGCTGGTGTTCTCTGCTTAAGTGATGTGATGTACTTTGGGTTTGCAATGGAATTTTTTCCCTGTTATCATATTTATTTTAAGACTTTGGCCTTTCTACGTGCTATTACATTCAAGAATCTCAAAAAGATAATTAAATGGTGTAAGTTGACAGATAGGTTCAAATAATGAAGAACTGAAGTAACCTGTCACAATTCATGTGCTGATAACTCCAGGAAACTTGGGTCTTACTTCACTACTGGAATTGAGGGGCAGCCTCCTATATGGCTCTTCTGCTTTGATGGTTTGAAAGAAATGGCTATGAATGATCTTTTCATAAAAATGTTCTCCGTTGCTTTAAACCATCCAGAAGTTCTATATTGAGTCTGTTCATCTTAGATGAAGTATAATGAAACGTTATTAAGCCTACTGCTGTCCTCCATCCTAAAACAACCATTTTATATGCTTAGTAAAATGCTGTGGCGTTTCATGAGTGGATGCAGCCATTTGCCTGAAACCACGATTAAGGTCTGATTGCACAATCTCCCATTCTGCCTTGTATTAGCACTTCAGTATGAAGCTGTGTTTCTCTTGACACACATAATTCCACACATCAGTCCCAGAGTTTCCTTCTATCAGGATGATGTGCCACCTGTAGCATAGTGCTGCTGGACTGGATCAGGTACTTGAGCAGTTACTGCTCTGTGGAATGCCAGTTTTGTGGTGCTTCATGGTGGAGTCACTCGGTGCAGTGAAAGCACTTTGATGTGTTTGAGAGCTAGGAGCCTCATTTTAGTCTTCTGGATTGCTCTAAATAAGGTGGTGGATTCAATAAGTGTGTTTCAAAAGAGGCAGTTGGTAGTGCTCATTTATAAAAAAACGTTTCTGGGTTGCTGGAAAACAGGAGGGGCAAGAGGTAGAGAAAGACAGTCTGCAAACTAAGCCTACTTATGCACATTAGGATGAGCCCAGGCATGAAGCGAAAGACAAACTCTGAGCTCTTTATTATCTAATACTCCCTTGGGGCAATAACCAACTCCCTATAGAGCCAGCAAGCCAGGCACAAAGACTGGCAGAGAGCAAGCACACATTGTTCTCAGAATATGGCTGGTCCCAGAGTCTTTCACTATGAATTTGAAGCCATCTTTAATGCAAAATATTCCTTGAAGGGATTTTTGTTGCTTACCCTTTCGAAAGCACCTTTTAATCCAGTGTGATGCATTCTTCCAAACAAAATGTTGTAAAGGTAGGTATTGTACAACAAAGGATGCATAATGTTGCTTGTTCATAGCCTTGTGTATGAGCTGAGGTTATACAGACACCCTCCTTTTAAGAACCAAAAAAGACAATGGAGAAGTTCACCTTTCTGCAATACTTAGTGGCCACTCCATATTGCATGTTTCATTTCAAAGTAAGCACTTTTATGCTGAAAATTCAAGTGTGGAATGTATTTGTGTGATGGGCAAATGTTTCCTAGGGAGAGGGTGTGTGGTGGGTGTGGGAGAGCACATAACACCACCGGTGTCTCCTACTGATGTATATACAGCTACTGTTTTGGATTTATATAAGGAGTGGGGGAGTTGATTTGAGAAGTCTCTTCTGAAGTGGTAGGTAGCATTCATAGCATCGGTTTTGCCATTTGTATGTGAAGTTGGTTGATTGGCATTGATGTATTTAGGATCATGAAGGAAAGCAAAACTCTCTCTTAAAAGATAGAGGACTCAAATATCTCCTCTTGTTTGTATTCCTAGCACTTGCAAAGTCCAAGGTGATTCTTCATATAAGCAATTTGACCTAAAGTAAATTCACTGTCATCCTCCTTCCCAATAAATTAAATGCCACTGCCAGTAGTTTAACCTCTGAGGTGGCCCTTGTTGAACGAGCGCCATTCCCCTGTTTGACGCAAACAGCAGCAATAAAAAAAAAGAAATGAATGAGTTTGGCAAATACAGTGGAGGGGGAAATGATTTTCACCCCTTTCACGGACCAACTTCTGTGCTGTAAGCCAGCGAAGCAAAGTTGAAGTCATTCTTCTAATTGAGAACTGCAAGAGGATTTTTCACCTTCTGTCTGTCTCAAATCTCATTATCTGGTATGTTTACAGTAGAGCAGGTGGCAATCCCACCTTTATCCCTTTTTCTGAAGTTTATTTTACAGGGTAGCATCAGGATAAGAATTCATTTTGATATGTTCACAAAGTGCTGTTGAGGCACCACTGCTCACAGTCTTTGTTTAACATGGTTCTCATTTTACAGATGTGGTTTGGTCAGCGTGGAACCACAAGTTAGAAGTGGAATAGTGGACTGAACTCAGTCCACCTCTCAAATTTCCTTGCTCTAAAAATGATATTTACCTGTCTCCCAGAAGGTACATAAAGAGTTCTCATTGTTTCTACAAATGATCTCAGCATGTTTGATGCTTGTGGACCAATGTGTATAGAGGAAGTTGAAGATTTCAGTATGCCACCCTGTCTTGTCTCTTGTGATAATGCTCCTCTTCCTTCCACCCCTTCTGTAGCTGTTCTTAGGAGAGAAGGAAGCCAACAATGATACTGACTTTTACCTGGCAGGCAGTTTGTGGTCTCCTGAACATGGAGCTCCCACTTCTGGCTCAGAAGTGAAGCATTCCTCTCTAAGTGCCCTGGAGAGTCCGTGCCTGGATGAGAGGACACAGTTGGCTCCTCAGTGTATGTGTCCAGGAATGAGTTAGAAAACAGTTGTCCTTTCTTAACTCTGAGAGGAGCTGAATGGTAGTAGCCTACAATAGTCCTATGCACACCTGGGTACTGCTTGGATGGAGTTTGCTGCTGCTACCAAAGGGCCACTCCGCTGAGTGGGGGGAAATGAGAAGCTGAAAGCGAGCACTGGATTTCCAGGAGCTGGAATGGCCAACGCATTTGTGTGTCTGGCAGCCTCCTGTGGCCAAAGAGGAGGGGGACATGTGCATGTCCTCTCCTGACTAGAAAGGATACAGGTGAGTTTGCACATTCGCCTGTGCAGTGACTCCAAAGCTGGCAGGCCAGCAGGAACACAGCAAGGCTGGATTGCCTCCAGCAGCAGGCTGCTGCCTCGTGCTGCTGCTTGGTCATGTCAGATAAATAGGCTGGGACAGTGCAGGGAGGCAAAGAGGTCTGTGTGCAGAAATCGGCATAAAAGCACCAGGGCAAGATTCTTGTTACAAGTATCAAGGTGTCAGTAGGTCCTTTGAATGAGCTTTCCATTAGGCTTCCAGTCACAGATGTTCTGCAAGCCATGTAGTGCTTTGTGGGAGAATGAGGATAAAGTCAAAGCTTCCCATATTGCAGAAACACTAACCCAGATCCATAATGCAGACTCAATTTTGCAATTCACATGGAGGCTTCATTTCTTTGTTGTGTACCAAAAGAGAGCATGTCTTCCAAAAAGCTGTAATTTTTACATTCCAGCTACCAAATTAATTATGTTAGATTTAAGTAGACCAAATAATTAGAACTAAAATTAATCTGCGTATTTAACTTTAACATTAATGTGTAAAATTTCAAAAGATGCTTATCATGGTTTAATTTTTTAGTAGGACAATTACAGCTCTTCAAAGTTGCTGTAGCTAAAAATTATTTAATACTTGTGTTTTGCCTACAATAGAGGAGATAAGAAAATGCAGTTAGGATATCCCAGGCTGCTTTTATTCTCCCTTTTCATGGCACAGTAGCAAAAGAAGAAACAATTTTTTATGTATGTACAGTGTTAATCTAATTCAGGGCTCCTAAAAAGCATGAATTATTTAGCTGTAGTGTTGCTGCAAAGTCAAGTTTGAATTACTTGAATGCTTTAAATGTGATTGTTTCTCTTCCATCACAACTCTGCATAAGATTTTAGTGTTAAGTGATCTGAAAACTATAAAGTGTCTGTTACCTCGCTGAGCTTAGCTAGCACATCTCTACTTCAGATTTCAATATAAATGAGGAATTTCAGCATTTAGCATGTTTTATTGTGAGTGTTCTTTAATTCAGGTGCCAGGTAGTGCACCTTGCTAATGCAGCTTTTGTGTCAGTATGGGGAATGATCTCAGCTGATAGGACAGAAATTACCGTAAGAACAGTGGGAGCAACTTTCCTACTTGATACAGTCTCTGACTTCTTTTCTTCCCCAGCGCTTCTCTCTGAACAGAAGAAACAGGTAAAATGTAGTCAGTACTGCAAGCATAGTACATTTTCACAGCCAAACCATCAGTGGCTTTAGTCAGGATATGGATGAAATGCTCTGGTGTGCCTGGATATTGCAAGACATGGTGAACTTTACACTTGCAGACTTTGTAAGCCCTCTTCCATGAGCATTAAATACATAAGCTGTAAGCACGCTAGTGTATTCCTGCTGCAAACTCATCCTTGTAGATGTTCAGTCTTTCAGTCCCTGCTTCTTTTGATTATTAAAGAGCCAGTGTTTTTTTAAAAGTAGGCAAACTAGACCTGATGTTTGAGGCAAAATTTGTCTTTAGCTGCTATGTTTCTGCCCCCTTAAGCAGTGTGAGCTGTCATTTTCTCCTATTCCCCTCTGACTCTCTGTACACTCCTCCCTTTATCTCTTCCTCCTACTCTGAGCTTTGCATTTTGTTGTGTGCTGCCTCCTATTCCTGGAACAGTCTCCCAGCTCTGCTGCCAAATCCTCCCTCTCTCTCTCTCTGCTCTTGCAAGCCTGTTTCTTCCAGCAATAATTTCTAAGCTGTTTACCTGACTAATTGTCTCTCTGTGCTTTCCTTCCCATATTTGTTGTTCTTGATAATGTTTCTTACTGTGAAATAAGACATACTGCAGGATAAGGAGTATATTTGCCACTATTTTTGTGCATTGTTTACATTAGGTCGTTATACAATAATTACTAATAAATTCTCCTTACCATTTGAGTGCAGAATCTTTCACTAATTTATAGTTCAGTTTTCCATATGCTATTAAAGAGCAGCCGTGCTTTATCTTAAGGTAATTGCTAGACTGTGAAAAGTAGTGTCTGTATTACAGCGCGTGGCATCAGCTAGCCTCTTTGTATGGGCAGAGTTTAGCTGTGTTTGCCGATTTGCATGAAATGGTGGTAGAAAATACAGGGCTACTGGCAAATCTGGTGTTCAGTAATAGGACAGTCACAGCACGGCTTCACTGCTGGTGGTCATTTTGGAGTGATGGCTCTTTCTTTCCCAGCATGGACAGGTTCTTGTAGGCATGCAAGGAGATGCATCTTCTTACTGCTTATAAAGCACGTCCAAGTCATTGTTTGTGTGTAACAAATCTTACTGCAAAAACTTTTGCAGAAAGGGAGCCTCCATATTGGTATAACTGTATGTTGATAAGTTATGTTGTTAAATGCAATGGCAATAGGTCACTGGATTTTTTGCAGTGCATTTTCTGGACTGAATGCCTTCTATCAGGCTAGACTAAGAGAATTGGGTTCTCTTTTCCACTGAGCACCTCACCATGCAGCCTGCAGAGAATTCTCATCTTTCTACTGCAGGTAATTTCATTTTTCTGGCAATTCTGTTCTTTCCAGTCCAACTGAGTGCAAGGCAATCTGATCAATTAAAACAAAAAGTTGTTGGAATTTCACGTTTTCAATTCACTTTTTTGAACCAAGATTTATTAAAGGGAAAAATTAAAAAAAAAAAAAAAAAAAAAAAGCACAACACCTGAAAATATTACTGTTATTTTAAAGTAAATTTCATAATAAATGGTGTTTTGAGTGCTTTTTTTTTCTTAAGTCCCATTTCAGTTAATATCTGACCTCGTGACTTTCTGTTACGTGTGAAATGCTAATATTTCCATATCTAAGTTTATCCTATGGGTACTTAAACAAGCTTGCGAAGTGCCATACAAGACTGACTCGATTAGGTTAGTTATTAGGTTAGTTATTAGGTTAGTTATTAGGTTAGTTAGGCTGACCCAAAAGGTTAAGCGTAAGCTTTTATATATTCCAAATAAAAAATTGGACTTGGAACCTGAATTTTTTAATGGAAAAAATAATTTATTTGAAACAAAAATAGTCTTCTTTTTAACAGTGAAAAGTCAATCAGAATTTTAGTAGCTTAGTTAATTTTTTTGAAGTTTTACTATCTATACATTTTGGGGAAAAGGCTCCAACACAGCTGATTTAGTCTCTGAAACCTCTATTTGGGCGTCTAATAGTTTTCTGTACCCAGATGCTTTTGTCTTCAGCGGCTCTTTCTAACTGAGATGTACATCTTGCTCAAATTTCTTGAGCTTTCCTGACAAAACTTCAGCTTTATCAAAGGGTTCATTTGATTGCAAATATGGCAGCTTTTGTTCCTGAATTTGTCAGTACGGTTAATTAGGATGTTAATGAGGCCCTGGACTTATTCTGCATGAAGGAGTATTCTAAAGATGCAGCTTCAAAGCAGAAAGAAATTCTGCTCGTAATCAGTTGACTAATTAAAAATGTAAGAATGCAGCACTCTCTCCAGCAATTAAGTCTATAAAATGGGAGGAAGGTAAAGAACTAGTGACATGTAATTACAGTGACAGTTTTAAATGAATTAATACATTTGAGGCACATGTATTTTGAAATCATGAGTTCTCTTTGTCCATAGTGATTGTCTAAAAAGCAAGGTTTCTACAAGGGGGAATGGTGAGTGGGGTATTTAAACTCTTGTTTAAAAGTCATAGCGAGTGTGGAAATAAGTGTGCATTGCCTGTGTTTCTGTGATTGTGTAACAGTTACAAACACAGATGGTTTGAGAGAAAATTAAATAATTCCACCCACATTAAAACAGGGAAGTCTAACAATAGCCACAACTCTTTATCACCCTGTTTCTCTATCAAAACTCTCTGCTCCTGTCACTTGCAAACTAAGTGTATGAAGCTCCTGCGGAGTTGTAAGGTCATAAGGGCTCCAGTAGGCTGCAGTGGCACTGACCCACCTTATCTGGGGTCTCAATCTATCCTCCTCCTCCTGCTTTCCTGCTTTTGGGTGAGGGCAGGCAGATCCTACCCCCTCAGCCCTTGCTATGGGATGGCTGTGGGGAGGTGCAGAACGTGGAAACTCCTTAGAGGTTCAGGCCCCACTCACAACCTGTCATCAAGCTCTTCTCCAGGGTGGCATCTGCCTCAGGGCCTGGGATAGATCAACTCATCTTTGTGGGCATCTGTTAGCTGTGACTGATAATGGGTCACATATCTCTCCTCCCTCCTTCTCAAGCTCCATGACTTGATATATGAGTTAGAAGACATATTAATGACTGCCTGACCTCAGCTAAACTTCCAGCAAAGCTGTTTCAGCAACACTCTTGCCAGCCCCCAAATTGTTGCTTCAGAGCAGTGACATAGATATTGGCATTCTTAAGCATGGTACTGTGGTGCTCTGTGTAGGAGTCACCTAAAGCCTTATCTGAGAGCCAGGAGACTGGTATTGCTGAGCAACTAATATGTGTCAAGTAGTTCCACAGGCAGGCAGCAAAGCATAGTTACATCTAACAGGGTATTTACGCCCTGTACAGCCACAAATTTCCATTGAAAGGTTTGGGAATCGAGGCTGTGACCTGACTTGTAGACTGGCTGCATTCTTCTACAGAATTTGGAGATTGACCTGAGGCCATGGGTGATTGAGGGAAAGCTTGTGCACAGCCAAATGGCCGGGCCTTGTGATGCTGGTGCAAGGCTGGAAATGGCCTGAGGTGACTGCTGGGGAGCAGCAAGTGTTGGCTGCTGCTCCAGGGAATTGGAGATGGGAGCCAAGCAGGATAAGAAGCTGATATGGGCAGCATCCTCAGCAACGAGGATGCAATCCTGCAGTATGCGCACAGGACAACTAGAGGTGGTTGGTGACACCAGGTTCAACATTTGAGTCCAGTGATGCCATAAGGTACTAGGTGCACCCAAACCCAGGTCAGCAAGGCAGAGCATACATGTAATGTAGTTCAGGTCAGGGCCTGAATTCAAGTACAGCTCACAGGCAGGCAGGGAGGGAGCTGCTGTACAGAGTCAGGAACATGCCCTCCTTATAAACCCAACAAATTCTGCCCACGTGAATCTTGGTGCAAATGCACAAGAGCAGGTAAGTACAAGAGCCTTTCCTAATGCTTTATGCTTTGGTAGAGCTTACTTACAACATTCTGGTGTTAATTTGGACAAGCTTTCAGCATAAAGGTATTAAAACGGTTGTAGTTGTTCCCTACTGCCATACTTTACTAGATAAAACAGGCTGGAAAGGATTAGCTCCTATGTGTTAACTGACAGGAGGAAGCAACTGAATGTAGATCAGTGTCTTGCTAATTGAGGTGAATTTTTTCGAGTATTAGGAAGTTGAAAGGAAGAATGGCTAGACTACTTTCATAATGCAAATGAACTTTCATAATATACGTTTCTATATTAAGACATTTTAAATCTGAGTTGTCATGTTTTAGCTGCACTTTGACTATATTTCCTCACTGGATTAAGTTGCTGATGAGAAGACAGCGGGGAAGGCATTTTGCTTCCAGTCTCATGGTCATGTATCTGAATTGTGATAAGCAGGGCACATGAGGGAGTGGAAATTAGATCCATATCCATATCTAATGCGGAAGGAACTGCATTTATTTCCTGTTCTCACAATTGCATTGAAAATGTTCTGCCATGATAGAGCAAAGTCGTTGATCACTGAGGTGAGAGAAGACTGAAGATGGTGTGTTCCCACCATTTGGAGTGACTGAGATATTCATTCCTCCCCTGGGGTGGGATGGAAGCACTCCTTGTGTGGCAGGCTCTGAACCTGCACTAACTCTAGCTCTCCATCCCCCAGCGGCCAAGTGGCTGGCATCTCGTATCATTGCCTGTTTTGGGAAAAGGGCTAAGGGCACGGACTGTATAGATGCTGATTGTCAGAAGAGGCAGAAAACAGAAAGAAAGCTGAGTCCCCATTAAAATGGTAACATTTTTGTGGTAGGCTGATAGCTGGGTCTTAGAGCTTCAGTGGAGTATGAAATAAAGAATTAGGGATGCTCTTTTGGTTATCTCTGAGGAAATTGCCTCCTTTCTCCTCTGTGAGCAGGTGCATTGCAGGAGCAAAGCAGTTACATCCCCTCAGCTGGGGGAAAGCACAGCCTTCCACGAGCTCTTCCAGTGCCAGTCTTTCCTTTCAGTTCCAGTGAATGTGTGCAGCTGGCAAACTGCATACTATTTGTGTTAAGTAGGTAACAACTGTTGAAGGCTGAGATTTTTTGTGGGTTTGGGTTTTTTTTTGTTTGTTTGTTTACTTTTTTAATTTATTCAGATCTGCATTTTGTTGCTCTTGCAGAAGGTGTGAAGTTGCACACCTGTCTGGGGGTAATTAAAAGAAAAAAGTAATTACTGCTTCATTGCACAGGTCTTCTATCAGTCTGACAGCTGGCCAGCTGGCAGCTTTCCTCCTTACCACAGGTCTGTACCAGAAGAGGCCTGTCCCTGCATGGGGACTCATCTAAGCAGAGCACAGCATTGCCTGGAGGCTCAGAGTGTGTCTGTAGGAGCAGAGTAGGCATCACTGGTGTTTCTTGCCTCTTTGATCTGAGTTTGGAATTCTTTGGGCAGTGTCTTACTGCAGGATTTGGCTGGCAGTGGGTGCTAGCTGAAACACGTGTCCAGAGCCCAGACATGAGCTTGATTGGCAATTACATTACAACGTGACTGTAACTTCCATAGTATTTTTTTAATCCAATATGTGGAATACAGCCACCCCTCATTTTTTCTGAAGGCTCACCGTGTTTTGCTGACTTTACTGGATTCTTCAGATTCACAAGAGAGCTGAGCAGTACCTACAGGCCTGACATATGGGTAATCACTACAGCCAAGGGAGAGGTTGCGGTGTCCCAAGAGGAGACAGGCAAGGGAGGAATTCTGTGTCATGATGACACCGTTAAAATGGAATGGGTTGGAAAATGGATCAAATTCCTTCTCTGATTACTGTGTAACTCAGTTACTGCAGTCCCTTTGGTGCCCAAAGCAACAGCTGTCTCTCAGGAAGCGTAGAAGAAAGACCTCTGAATTAGGGCTGTTGTGGATAAAGACAAGGTCCTGCCACTGTGCAGAAAGGTGGGTTATATTCTGAAAAATAAAAGTGCTGTGGAAATGTACTCACTGTACTGGTTTTGGGGATAGTAAAACATTCTGTGACTCAGCTAGGAAGGAACTTGAATGACAGAAGTTCTCGATAAAGGTGTCATAGGACATCCACTATCTTCCTTGTGCCTTGGCATGAGTGTACCAGCAGCCCCCAGAAAACATATAGATATTCTTGTCTCTGGTTTTGAATGAGTACTGTGTTTTTGTACCAGTCCCCACAATGATTCAAAGTGCTGCAAATATCTGGAGATCAGATATTGAAACCGCACAATTCTGATTATTATCTTGCTTTCATATCACATCAGTTACCAAGTGGTTTAACAGCTGATAATTCTTAAAATGGTTTATGTTTCACATCAACACTGTATATCACTAGGAAACAGAGCTGCTAAGTTTTATAAAGCATTTGTCTTAATGCTGATGATTTGTGAGGTAGCTGACGATGGACCCGATGCTCTCTGATCTAGTGATGCTTTCCTGGTAGGACGGGAGCTCACTGAGCCCGCGTCGTTGCACCAGCGAAATAGTACATCCTTGCTGTGCTTTCAGACTGCCTCCTCCTGCAGTCTGCTCTCAGGCAGTGCTGGTAAGCTGGCAGAAAGAGAGTTTGGAGCAAACCTTAACTTACCTCTAAACTTGAAGTTTTTGTGGTGATGAATTCCAAGGAGTTCGATCTCAAAAGAGAAGCCAGGTATTTTCTTTTCCTTTGAGAGGGATTAATTTTCAGTGTGGTGGGTGGTAGTTTGTTTGTTTATTTTGGTGTAGATTTTTCAGAGCTTTGTACTTTGAGTTGTGAGTGGTTTCTGACATCTCTCTTACCTTTCAATATAAATTTTGCTAGGTATTTTTGTTGGTTTTTTTTTAACTTTTTTTCTTTTCTTTGAACCTAAACTAGCTAATGTGGTCCCCAAAGAGCTTAATGCATGCTGTGCCAGCTGGCATGCCCTCTGGCTGTGAAGCCTTGTTAAAGAGATCAGAGCTGACAGATTCTTGAGCAGCAATCTGATACAGGCCCTTTTTTTATTTTTTTTTATTTTTTTATTTTTTGAGCTCACCCATGTAACAAATGGGGGCTTGTTTGGGAGCTTCACTACAGGCTTGAATGGAGTCATTGTTATCAAAACACTGCTGTGATTCACAAGTGCCCAGAAAGGGGCTTCCTCTCCCTCTTGCCCCTCAGTTGGGCACTGCAGGTGTGGTAGCCCAGTTTAAAACTCCAGTTTCGTCCTTATTCTACAGAATAATCCAGCTGTCTTGTGCTTTTCATATTTAAACTGATAATGAGGAAATTTGAAGCTACAGCTCTTTGCAAAACACGAAAAATGAAGTGGGAGAGGTGAGTGAGTGAATCAGAGAGGTGTTCTCCACGTTGATACTTTGGGGCTAGAATCTTACAAGTAATGTAGTACTTCTCCAGGCTTTGGCACACATCTGTACACTCTGTGTTCTTACTGTTGCAGTGGTGCTTAGATTACCAGTTCCACCAGAAGGCACTTGCGTGGAAGTTTCTGCAGGTAACACACAGACTACTGAGTTTTTAAGTCCCTCTTCACATTAATTTCTCCTGTAAAAACTCCATTTTGTCCAACACATGAAGATCGTGGATCTATCAGAGAATCCCAAATAGTCTAATTATTCTATTTCATCTAATGGGATAAAAAACCAAAAGGATGTGAGCTGTTTGGGAAGACGCTGACTTGCAATTCTCAGTCTTCTCAGTCAAAACTGAGAATGTAGGGCTCAGAGTGGAATGTTTTCTATGGATTTATGGTGCGGGATGAGATGAAGACCACTTTCCATCACAGCTGATATGCCTGGAGCTGTTTGTTTGTCGTGTCTTATACAGAATTCACCTCATTAAAAGATGCAGTGTTTATTATGTGGTTCTCTCTAACCTGTGTCTGCTCTGCTGAGCTCTGCCTCTCTTTGCCACTGCCTCTGCCATGAAAACATGTCCTGGGAGCTGTAGTGCCAGGTATATAGGTAACATAAGTGCCTTCGGTACAGAGGCAGTGAGGTGGGAAGGACTTGTTGTGGGGTCCAAAGGCTGTTCCCCTGTTAGCTTCTGACAGGTTCTGTGTGTTTTGGGATACTGAGTTGCCATGCTGGACACTGCTTGCCATGCTCAAACTGGAATTATGAGCTATATCCTGCATTCTGTGCCGAGGGTCATGTGTCATCAATTTGGTAATGCACAACAACAAAAAATCAATTTGAATTCCATTTGTGTATTTTTTTTGTCATTCCTCCCCTGGTAATTTTTCCTCCTCCTGTCCTTTTCCAGTAAGAATTTAACAGTATGTAGAGGCAGAACAGAAAGATGATTGGTTGTCTGCCTTGAAACAAGCACAGCTTGTTGTCACTATCTGAGCTGGGTTTCCAAAGCCAGCTCTGTCATGAGAGAGGGCCATTTGGACATGCAGATTCCATCCAGTTGGAGTCTGGAAAACAGAGGTTTTTTAATCTTGATTCATCTGCTGCCTTGCAGTGTGACCTTCAACAAGATTTGCTGTCTCAGGTTCTCCAGCAGAATGTGGAGTGTAATATACATTATATTTACAGTCTGTGGTTCCTCACAGGGGCTGGGTTTTGTTGTGCACTGAGCCAGACTCTGCTCTTCTGAGCTTATAGCACCAAAGTTGTTTTGGATAATACTTAATAATCATTATAAAGCTTGTGTGAAGGGCGCTCTATTTTTCTTTCACTGTTACAAAATTATCAATGTGATATATTTTTGTATAAAATCCACTTTTCTTTTTTTCCAATCTCTGCTTCAAGCTGTACCGGCAGTTTGGAAAAAAAGCCTGGTGGGAATCTTTAGAATGGACTTCTGGCCTCATCTGTGTGTGCTGATCTTTTCCCTGACTCAGAAGGATTTTTTTTCTGTTCAGTAATACACATTACAAAATAAGCATCTGTCTCACAAGTGGTTTCTTTTCTGGTGGAGCTGGTTGTTAAAACCCTCACTTATGATATAAAAACCTTTATGTCTGTCTTAAGCTCATGCAAAATCTTCTAATGTTATTTATCAGATGATAACAACAGGCTTAAAAATGGGAGGAATGTAGGGATGATGAACTGTTTTGTTAGTACTTTTGTTGTTGTTGTTCTTGTGCCTCCTGATGTTAGAGCTGTGCCAGCCACGTAGGTGGTTAGGAGGGCTGAATGTGGCGGAGCACGTCTGCAGGAGTGTGGGTGCACAAGTAAGAGAGATTGTGAGAGAAGTTTTGAACTGCTATGGACGACACATTGTGAGCACGACTGGGTGAGCAGCATGTGGTTTGCAGGGTGTTCCTGCTGTGCTCAGACGGGCAGCAGATGCTCCCCAAAAATATGCCGGTATCCACACTCATGTTGTTGCTGTAGGCGGTCATATTTCTGGTAAGAGAGAGAAACCTACACAGTGGTTTAATATAATTTTTAAACCAAGAGACAGTGTAGTTACTTTCCCTGGTGTTTGTGTTTTCGATGGGTTGGTGTGGTTGGCTTTGCTGAGCATTTTATCCTGGAAAAATAACAACATACGGTGAAATAGTCTGTTGTCACAAACACAACGCAGGAGGTGAGAGAGCTTCACAACATGAAGCCTTCACATGAGTGGCGTATGAGAGACAGTGAGGAAGGTTTCAAGAGGTGTTTCTTCTCCAACTGCATCTGAACCAGTTGGCAGTGATTAGCTATGCAGTGTAGGGATGGACCATGCCCCCTGGCTCCAGTGATGCCCAAGGCATGCTGCCTTCATGGAGCAGTGTTTGTGGAGCCTTGGAAGAACATGAGTTCCCAGGAGAAGTGAGATGGCCTTGTAGACAGGGCTGAGAACCAAGGAAATCAGGAGCTGCAGAACAGGAGAGGTGGCAGGAATTTGAAGCAGCCTGCTGAGTTCAGGACATTCATATTCCAAGGTCCCAGGAAGTCACTGGCAAGGATTTGACATATTGTTGTTAGTACAGAACAGGACAAGAAAGGCACTGTGAGGCTCTGTCCTTCTCCTATCAATATGGAAACCAAGGCTAGAATAAAAGCATTTTTATATCATGTTCAGTGGCATAAAGAGGAGTGAGGGAAGGCTAGATACCCCAGCTCTGTTTGCTGTGAGGTGTGAGAACCTCCCCCAGGGTGAGCATTGCATCCCTCTACAGTGCCAGGATCTCTTCCAAAGGATGCGATGGTGGTTCTGCAGCTCTGCCAAGCTCCTGTACAAAGCATGTGTGTCATTTCCGAGGGAGCAGGTCTGCCTGGTGACAAGCTAGCAATATTGCACCTGCTGGTCCTGCCATTTCATTTCAAAGCCGTTAAATACCATGAGTTCATACTAAGAATTGAATTTTTTTTTTTTTTTTTTTTAATTGCAGGATGCACAGAGATGGTGCCATCATGTGAATGCAAAATTGCTAAATGAGAAACAGGACACCTGGGAAGGCTGAGCTGAAAGTGCTTGTGCACAGGATGACAGACTGATTTTCTGCTGGAGTCAACACTCAGGAAACCCCCCTCCTCCAAAAGACTTTCTGAGTGAGAGAAGAGGAACAGGAAGAAGCACGCAAAAGAGCGATGGGAATTGAGGGCCATGGTTACTTGAGATAAATGGCACATCCCTGGGAGTTTAGCCTGGTAGCTGTTTGCTTCTGCTTTGTCTCTCTCCGCAGCTGCTGCTGGGTACTGCCACAGTGGCACTGGAGATTTCAAGAGCGACGTGGCTGCAGGGTGTGAGGAGGGGGTGGGCAGCCCGCCTCACCATGATTCAGTTGTGGAAAGTAGTGCGGCATGTGCGACAGCTAGAGCTCCACAGGTTGATCCTGCTGCTCATTGCCTTCAGCCTGATCTCCATGTGCATCCTGGCTTACTACGTCACGAACAGTCCCAAAATCAAGGAGCCACCACCCCTGCCCTTCAGTGACTGCAGCAACCAGCACCGCATCTCGATCCCACCGCAAGCCAGCTGGAGGCTTACCAAATCTGTGGACACCTCACGCACAGATCCTGTGGTGCTAGTCTTTGTAGAAAGCATCTACTCCCAGCTGGGGCAGGAAATAGTGGCTATCCTGGAATCTAGCCGGTTTAAATACAGGACAGAGATCGCCCCTGGCAAAGGGGATATGCCAACGTTGACAGACAAAGATAGGGGACGCTATGCTCTTATCATTTATGAGAATATCCTCAAATATGTGAATCTAGATGCTTGGAACCGAGAGCTGCTGGACAAATACTGTGTAGAGTACGGAGTGGGGATTATAGGCTTTTTCAAAGCCAACGAGAACAGCTTACTCAGTGCACAGCTCAAGGGTTTCCCCCTTTTCCTACATTCCAACTTGGGGCTGCGGGACTATCACATCAACCCCAGTGCTCCTCTGCTCTACGTTACACGGGCTAATGAGGTGGAGCAAGGTCCCCTGCCTGGTGATGACTGGACCGTATTCCAGTCAAACCACAGCACCTACGAACCGGTGCTGTTGGCCAGCACGAAGTCCTCAGAGTCCATTCCTCACCTGGCCACCCACAAAGCATTGCATGCCACGGTGGTGCAGGATCTGGGTCTGCATGACGGGATCCAGCGGGTTCTCTTTGGCAATAACCTCAATTTCTGGCTGCACAAACTGATTTTCGTGGATGGCATTGCCTACTTGACTGGCAAGCGCCTGTGTCTCACGCTTGATCGCTATATCCTCGTCGACATAGATGATATATTTGTGGGAAAAGAGGGCACTCGCATGAAAGTGTCTGATGTAGAGGTAAAATCCCCAGAAAATCATAGACCCCAGATAAAATTCCCTTGTGCGCGGTAGGCCGGGAATGTCAGGATTGCATTTGATTTGAGTGATGGAGTTGATTGCTATAATTTTTCTCATCTTAAACACAGAGAAGTAACCTGCAAAGATGCTGAGGCACAGTATGCTGTACTCTCAACAAGTTTTTTTCAGGTTTAAATCGAGCATGTGCTTTGTAGGATCTGGCATCTCTGAATTTAAAAAGAAGGATGTCTGTGATGGTCTGTCCTATCTCCTTTTTTACATAGGGAATAAACCTATATTGAAACCCATTAAAAAGCTATAAGGGAAAGGCTGAGTACCAGCTATGATGGCAGTAAGCCTATGACAGCAGCTGCCTTAAAGTTGTTTTGGAAACATGCTAAAATGAAGGGCAGTATGTTCTTTCAACCAAAGGTAGGGAACATTTGGGGCAAAGATAGAAAACAAATTAATTTTCTGCATATGTATCCCCTCACGTGAACTAAACCTAATTCTTAACAGGTTTCCAGGAGCACCCTCCCTCCTCTCTGGGTGTCTTAGCACCTCTTAGGTTTTGTATGCATCCATGCAGGATGCATCTTTCAGCTCGTCTCAGTTTCTTCAGGTGTGAGATTTTAAATCATGGCTCTGATGCCAAGTTTAGCTTGGGATCTGTTTAGATCTTGCTGTTTAGAGCTAGTTTTATCTTTTTAATTCATTTGAAGCTGCACACTTGAAGCAGCTCTAATTGCATACCGTTGTTTGTTTTACTTTCTCAATTCTTTAATTATCCTTTACAGCCACCCTTGATCATAACTAACTGGGAGTTATCAAAAAAATGGAACACTTGTATGTAACACTTCTTTAAAGAGAATGCTAACATTTTCTTCATTTCACTGCAGTATCCCTTTGTTTTGAGATGCTGAAATGCTTTGAAAGTGCATTTTCTGAGTGATCACAGTCTTGTCTTGCACCTTCTAGTTCAAACTCATGGAGATTCCCAGTTCCGTGATGTCTGTGCAGGTTACAGGCCAATGTGAGGAAACGGAGGATAGTTGGCCAAAGCTTTTGGAGGTGAAGGCTGTTCCAGTGATGATAAAAACAAACCCAGACAAGATAATTCCAAAAGATGCTTTGTTTGGGTTTTAACGGTGAAATGGAGGAATAATCTGCGATCAGTAAGCAGAGAATCTCAGGCAAAGCAGATAAAGCCCAGATTTATCCATTTAAAAGAAGTTCTCTGATTGCGGAGCCATGAGAGGTTAATGAATTTTTATTTTTTAAAAGCGAGAAATAACAACGTGGATTTGTTGATAGCCTCTCGCTGTGGGGAGAGGGGAATATAATAGTGACAAAACAGCTGGCATTTTATTTGGCCTTTTATATAAAAGCTGTGTTTCAAGGCTGCTATCTCAACACGCAGTTCCTTATCTTGAAATTTAGATTACAGTAGTCGGGGTAGCGGTTTGAAGACTGGATGTTGTGTGAACGTATAAAATTGACTCTGCTATCCCAGTGAGCTCGTTTGCCATATGCAGGTCCATGTTCAAACGGCTTTCCAGACAAAATTACTATTAAAAGGAAATGCTGGATATGATTTGATTGACTGCATGCGTGCCTATGGTAGATGTCCTGCATGAGATGAGAGATGTTTTTATTTGTGATGTTTAGAGGACTGGTTAGCTTTTTATCTTTAAAAAGAAAAAGAAAAAAAGGAAACTTGTTTGTTTTTACTTTAAAGATGCTCACCCCTTGAGTTCCTGTTCCTGCTGAAGGGCTGGAGCAAGAACTTGCAGTCCTCTACTGAAGCAAAGCACTTGGGAGCTGCTCAAGGAAAATGTTTTTCCCTTGTAAAGTTTACCAGGGATTGAACTGCACATAATTAACAAAGCAAAATCTCAGAGAATCCTTCCTCTTATCAACAAGTCCACATTCAGTCCCTTGTAAAATCCTAATCCTCTGAATTTACCAAACCTCCATGGAACTGGCCAACAAAGACTAATGCAGAAGGATCTGGCTTTTGTGATCCTTCCTGGTCTGCTTTAGGTATGAGGAAAGAAGATTAAGCAGATGAGTTTTTGCCTCTCTGGTGGTAATCTCTACAAGGGCATAAATAGCAAGCAATCACTGCTCCTGATTCCAAGAGCAAGTTAAATGAAAATCAGGGAGTTTGGGTTATTGAATGGTGAGAGTGGAAGAGAGTCTAGTAAGGACAGCTTTCAATCAGCTCTTGCCTTTCTAAATTGCATATGATGATCTTAGGTGAAATCAGAATACCCAGCAATTCTAACTCCCTGATTCTGGCATTGCAGGGGAGCTGGGAATACCAGCACTGTGAGTGCTTTCTCTTTTGACAGCACCATTTTGAGCTATGCCAGTGGTACCACCAGGCAATGAGAAAACTGAGGAAGATCCTTTTGAGAATGTGCTGCTCTGTGATGGGCAGTTCCTCTGAAGGTGTTTCTGCAGCAATGCTTTGTATGCTTTGCTTTGGATGTTCCCAGTATACTTATATATACTTTATATACTTTAAGTATTTACGATGTTCTTTATCATCTGCCCATGTACTGTTTGCCAAACCTTATGGTATCCTCTCATCCTAGCGTCCACCTTTCAACCGTGTTTCCCACATTTCTTTTGCTGCTTTTTTAGAGATACCTGAAATAGAAGAGATAATTAGAAGATTAAAAAAGATGTATATTCATAGCTAAAAAAGCAGAGTGATGTGAAAGTTGAGTTCTGTATTAATGTGATGCCTAGGTGATAGACTCTTGATGGACTATAACAAGCATGAAGTCATTCTGAGCTCTCTTGGGCAGCACTTTGCTGGGTTCTCTTGGACACCGCATCTTTTCCTTCTGGGATGAGCCTTGCTGAGATTCTAGTAGAGAGCAGAGATAGCGAAGGGGCCTTTAGGGCTGGCTAGTAGGCAGGCATATGTCTTGGAAGGATTTTTGGAAAGGAATTCAGTTAGAAAATAGAAATTTGTCAAGAGTGATTTTCTAAGGGAAGAAACTTTCCTTTATACAGATGGTGAACAGCTAAAATACAAGCTCTGCATCCCATGAAATTCCTTAAATATGGACTTGAAGATCTGTTTGCATCCGGCTAGTTAAGTAAAAGAGAAACAGAGTGCAGGAGTGTCAGAGGAGAGAAACACCACCTTTCCAGCCCACTCCCACAGCTGTATTGTTTTGCATCACTGCAGCTCATGGATCACTTGGAATCCATATGCTAGGGAACAGTGAATGATAGGTTTTTTTTAATGAATCTCCAAGTATTTTGCTTGGCATCTTACTCTCTTTGATCCTGTGCAGGTGAAAGGTATTTATTCAGACATACCTTGTGCCACCTTACAGCTGTGAGAAAGACCAAGCATCAGTGCAGGGATGGCACATGATGAGCAATAAAGCCTCCAAGAAGGCAGGGCTCTGCTAGACTCTGCGGGGCTCCTCAGTCTCAGAATTGCTGGGGCCCCCATGGACTCTCCGTGGGTCCCTCCCCAGCCACAAAGGATTGCTGCCTGCTGGAGCACAGCTTTGGGGGATTTATCATCAGACAGATGTGTCGTCATGGTAACCCCAGCCAGGCTTTAAATCTCCCTCAGCACAGAGAAATGCTAAGCCTCTTAGCTGCTGTCTTTCCTCCCTCTACCTTCCCACTCAAGCTTGAGGAAGTACATGTGCCTTTCGGGGCAACAGAGAGAAGTGGAAAGGCATGGGACAGCTCTGGGGGAAATATGAGGAAGTGGCACTTTCCTACCTAAGTGTTCCAAGTGCTGATTCCATGCTGGGAGTGGTGGTGTCATCTGGCTGGGCAAGCAGGCTATTCTCTGGAGAGAGATGCACAGCTCTTAGTCACTGCTCCCTGCTACGGGATAAGTCCCTGTGCCTTATGTGAAGGGAACTTGATTTCCCGTTGCCTATTCAGGACCTTGTGCAGCAAAAAAGGCTTCAGCCATCAGTGCTACCGGCACGTCACCTTGTTAAGCCCTACTTGTATGTGTGGTGGGTTCTGGAGATGTCGTGTGCCAAACATCTCTCAGAACTCCACCTTTGAGTGGGAGCTGGGATAAAGGTGTGGTAGGCATGTGGTCATGGAGGAGTTGGGATCTCTGTTAGAAATTTGTCCTAGGCTGGCATTTGTTCTTGCTGTTGTATGTGTATGTGGAGATGGGGGACAAGCAGTTAAGTGTTTCTCTAGGGAGAAGTCTGAAAGCTTTGTTATTTTAGGCCATTGGAAAGCATGGGGTGTGTCATTAGCACTATAGAAATAAATTGTCTGTTCTTTCCACCTTGCCATGTGTGAGATGGATGGGTCGTGGGCTGCTTGTCTCCGGATAAGAAAGACTCCGTTTAGTCCACTAATCACCTCTCTCCAAGATGCATATAAAAGAGATGGGTGGTTGTGTTACTTAAGTCATTGTCTTTAAGTTAATGTGACGGTCAGTGTTTGGTCAACACTATTTTGAAATATTAGTAACAGCAGTGACTCATTCAGGATACCCTTCAGTGGTGTGTGACAAAGTGAGTTCCTCTGCAGAGTTGGCATTTGTCAAAGCACTTTCCAGTACCTAAGGGGCAGTGTGCCTAAACAATGCCTATACAGCAGGAGGCATGCAAAGGCAGCCTTGTTGTACTCCTCTGTGCCCCTTAAGGCAAGGGAAGGACAGCTGGTGAAGGAAGATCTGCCCATCTCCTCAGTTCCAAGAAGTCTGTATGACTTCTCCAGTGTTATGTGTGTGTACATTTGCATTTATCCCAAGACTGGTGTTAAAGGTCATTTCAGGGCTTTGATTTTCACTGTTTTGTAACAGAAGAAATTTGACTGGAGTTAGTGTACATCTTGCTCATGGCTTACTGAGCAGCTTTGTTTTTCTGTCAAGACTATCTGCTATCTTACCCTGTTCTGCTGAACCTTGGGGTGTGGCACAAGGCTCCTTCCCTTTGGCTTCAGCACTTATTTTGGACGTTTAAAGCTGACAGGCAAGGCAGAGAGAACTTGTAGGAGAAATCATGACTGAATGTCAGCTCACCCAGGTTTTCTTTCCAAAATCCAGGGAATTTTCCAGCCAGAGATACCTCCCTGTCATTGCAGGACTCCTTATGTGGTTATTTCTGTGAATGTACCTTTCCTCTTTGAATCCTCCCCTTGGAACACTCGGTTTCTGTTTGTGATACAGCTGAATTCTTTTCCTCAGACTGTGCACCATGTCCAGCTCTGTCTTGCTTTTCTTTAACCCATAGACTCAGAGGAAGGTGAAAAGTCCCAGCTGACGTGGGAGGGGAAGGGAGCGTTGAGGGTTGAGCCTGGGAAGACTAAGGGACCTGTTGTTTAGAAGTGAGATTTGTCCTTTTGCCTTAGCACAAGCACTGTGGGTACTTTACAGTGAGGTCGAGAGGATGTATGAGAGATGGATGTGACTGTATTTTTAAAGTGACATCGTTCAATAAGGCAGGATAGTACTTCACATAAAGGCTCTATATGTGGAACCCTTGGCTACCTCACTCCACAGGTAACAGTGCCTTGGATCCATCTCCTGTGGCACCTCTTCAGACTGAACCGGCATCAGCAGAACAGAGGAATCTTACAAAACAACTGAGTATGAACATTTCTTTTTCCTTTCATTCAAACAGGCTTTACTGAGCACCCAGAATAAGCTGAGAACTTTAGTCCCAAATTTCACCTTCAACCTGGGCTTCTCAGGGAAATTCTACCACACAGGTAAGCCTCTGGCACCCCTTTGTCCCAGCGCCTGCATACGGCCCACATGTTTGCGGGAGCTTCATGGCACCCTGACAATGTACAGTTCTGTTGTGGCTCTTGGCAGAAGTGATGCATCTCTTCTACCACTCGCAACTTTTGCCAGCTCCCTGCCTTACTCTTTGTGCGTGTGCATGTCTGTGTAACACATTAGACAGAGCTTGATCCTCTGTTGGAACAACTTACCATTGCAGGAGATTAGCCACTGCTTAGAAACATCAAGTCCTTCTTCTGCTTTGTGTTTTTGCGTGTCTGTGTCTGCTCTCTGTAGGTACAGATGAGGAAGATGAAGGCGATGACATGCTACTCAAGCATAGGAAGGAGTTCTGGTGGTTCCCTCATATGTGGAGTCACATGCAGCCTCATCTTTTCCACAATGTCACTGTGCTGGCTGAGCAGATGAAGCTCAACAAACAGTTTGCTGTGGTAAGGGGCATCACATTCCTTTACAGTACTAATCCTAAAGCATTCTTCCCCTGGAATAGCTGTTCAGACCCTGCCAAAGACAAATACTAGTCAAGTAACACAGCAGCATTTAAGAAAGTGAGCCCTGAAAGTTTAAATTGGTGCATACCTCCTGCTGTCTTCAGGCAAGAAACAGAATTCGCATGCCTGCCTGTGCAGTGTTTCCTGGCACCTGCATGGCCCCAGGCAGCTCCGACACATTCCAGGGTGCAAATCCCAGGGCTCTAGTTTGCTGAGGTGTGAACTTGTTGTAGCATTACCTTCCAAATCCAATTATTGTATAAACTGGCAGTGAGAAGGCATTTCCTGTTCAATCCTTAATCACAGTGGTTTTGTAGGAAGTTATCTACTCAGTAGTATAAAATGCTCTGTGTCCTGGCTCTGGCCTCCTCAGACAATGCTGGAGGGAGTCTTTTATCTAGGAAGTCCAGGGGAAAATCCCTGATTTTGGCAGAGGAGGGAAGCCTTGCACATCTTGCATTACATAGGCAACGTCTGCTTCATGCTTACAGCAGAGTTGAATATAGTGTGTGTGTTTGTCTGAAAAGATGTGTCCTTTTCACCCCTAGTTTGGTTCTGTTGATAGTAATCCCCTTGGGAATAGCAAGCTGCTGTCTCATGTTCCCATGACACATGCAGAGTTGGAATGATCCTGAATTCAGAGTACAGTTGCAGCTTTATAGAAACAATTTAATCTCCTTCTTTTCATGCTTAAGTAACATTGTAGTCTCTTGCAAAGAGAGAAAAAGCACAGAACACAATTATACATATTTAACATAAAACAAGCTAGCAGTGGAAAGGGAAAGCTGTTGCTTCATTTAGGGGCTCTGGTTTTATTGTGTACCACCAGGGCAGAGCTGTCATCATTCATACTGTTACCAGAACCACGTAGTGGAATTAAGAACCATGAAATTCAGATATCTCTTGTAATTTTAGTATAGCTCTGGGCCCCATATCTTCAGCCTCAACAACCACTAGTTTTGTGCCTGCTTTTCTTTGAATTGCTATCTTCAAGGCAGGCCCCAGCTGTTGTCTTCTTCCCTTCTATGTTAGTTAAAGAAATTTTGTTTTCCTGCTCCAGTGACTCAGACCTAGGTGTTGTGGGTGTGAGATGTGTGACTTAACAGCATTGATTAGTTCATTTGTAGTAACCAAGGAGCCTGACCTGAGGCTTTGAATTAATCTGACTTGTCACACCTGCAAGCTACAAGACTGTTCTTGTAGCAGCTGTTCCAAGTGCTGAACATTCTTGTTGGTACAGAATCGCCCTTTCTATTTCTATAGATACATAATGCAAGAAGTATCTCAAGTTTCCCAGTCCAGGGAGATTTCTTCTTACTCTGTCCTCTTGGCTCCAGTTTGGAAATTGTTGCTGAATGATCCTTAGTAAGGATAATATTGGCTGATCAAGCTGCATATTCTGCTTCCAGGAGCACGGGATCCCCACAGACTTGGGCTATGCTGTAGCCCCCCATCATTCTGGGGTTTATCCTGTCCACACACAACTCTATGAGGCATGGAAATCTGTTTGGAGCATCCAAGTAACAAGCACAGAGGAATACCCACACCTGCGACCTGCCCGGTACCGACGTGGATTCATCCATAATGGAATCATGGTGAGCACAGCTGGGTGAGCAGAGCCCACAGCCTCCTGAGCAGCACACATTTCCTTCCCAGGGGACACTCTCCTAATGACCTGCAGCAAAAACATTAATCTCAGTATCATCCATATTTCCAAAATTATTAAGTGATATAAAGAGAAGGAACTTGGTTACAGACAGTTTTTTTTGTTGTTTCTTAGTAGAATTCAGAGGTCAGTACTGAACAGAGAGCAAAATTAAGCATGACAATATTAAATTTATGTCCCACTCACTTATTTGTTTGCACTGTGCTAAGTAAATGTCTGGGAGGAATATCAAAGAGTCCTCTGAAACTGTGTTACTTATATCCCTTACTCTTCATATTGATCTATAAAGTACTGCTTAGACACATTCACGTAGATTTCTGTTGCATCTGCCTCTTGCCTAACTTTTCTTCCATATTGTCAGGTTCTGCCTCGACAGACCTGTGGCCTTTTTACTCACACTATCTTCTATAATGAATATCCTGGCGGCTCAAAGGAGTTGGACAAGAGCATTCGTGGCGGTGAACTCTTCCTGACAGTGCTCCTGAACCCAGTAAGCTCATCTGCAAGGGGGATCGGTGTGTGGGTGTCTCAACTTATTCACATGATGTGGGAAAGGACTGGATCCCAGGGGGGATTCAGTGTAATAACTCATTGCAGTGTGGATATCTCCAGTGTGTGGCTAAAGAGATGTGAAAAAGGGGGCCAAGGAAGTCATGGCTACTTAAGGTTGCTTTGCTTTACTCACTGCTAACGAAGAAGTATTGAGTGTTGGCAAGTGCAGTGGTCCTCATCTAGGAATGAGCCAGGGTGATGTGCTGAGCGTGGCCCAGCTGATGGGCATTACCTACACTGCTGCACTTTCTTGAATTATTAGTGAGATGTGCCTTCTGTCCCACACACATCTGATTCTTGTTGGCTTGTCTCCAGGCTCACTGATGAATTTTTATTTGGAATAAGTGCTTTCTCTGGGCTTTTCTTAAGCAGTGTACTTCCTTTCGGAATGTATATACTGAAAGCAATTAGAGCATGCTGTTTTTTTGTGATGTAGCTGTCACCCTAAGGCATTTTTGGGTATCTGTGTCTGACGCAGCTGTTTCTCTTTCTCATTTAAAGCTTATCAGTTCCATCAAGAGACCAAGCTACTGTAGTACCTTCAACACTATGCAGCTCCTTCTCAATTCTTAGCAATGGAAGGCACATGACATATTTCTCACTTCCCGTTGAAGCTGGGATGATGTGCGAGGTGTCAAAAGAGAAGAAAAAATAACGACAACAACAAAAAAACCCAAAAATCAAAAAAACAACCCCAGAAAACTCAGTTGTTTTTTAAGAATCCTAAATGGGTAGAATTAGGAGATTAAGCTTTGTAGCCCTGTCCAACTGCAGATCACACTCCATCACTTTCATGCTTATTGGCTGCTGTTCTTTTTGTCTGATTGTATGTATGATAGCTTTCTCAATTCTCCTCCTGAGTTGGTTTCTTTTTAAAGCTGATTTGGCACCAGTTGTCATCCATTTATCTCAATGAGCACTGCCCTGCCGTGTTTAGATAGTGATTTTTAAAATGTCTACTTCCATAGCCATTCCTGATGTTTAATCTTGTCTTTTCTTAGAATTTCCAAGTTTCTGCCTTCTTACTTCTCCTTTGTGTATCTTTTCCATCAGTGCCCAAGTTTGGGTAAGAAACTGTGCAAGCCAATCCAAGAGAGAGCAGATTGTTTCTGATTAGGTGTGAGCCATGGAGTATTGGTCACAGTCACTGAGTACTTGTTTTGTAGGATTTGTCGTGCAACATCAGTGACTGTGCTCACCATGATATTTTCTTTCATTCCCTGCTTCCTTTGGATCTTGACTGGGGCTGAATACAGAGTTTTAGCCACCTTTGGTTGCAGCTGCAGAGGCACAGTGAATCAGAAAGTCAAACTTCTCTCAGCGAGCTTAACTTTTTTGCTTTCTGTTTTTCCTAGAGCTTTGTGCTTCTCCAGTCCCAGAACCTGGTAGTGAAAAAACCCTTGCTGTGTATTCTGGGTGCATCACACACACATGGTAGTTTACAAACAAGTCCTGGGTTCCTGAATGTTAGCCTGTGACCAGACCTGGCCTGGTCTACGATCTGTATAAGTTAGGAGTCTACAGTAACCCTAGCTAAAAAGCTGTAGAGGTTTATACTTCCAGTTCTGGAAGCCAACCTTCAGCTCTCCTCACCACAGATAGAATTTATTGTCTTTACGCGCGACCAGCAAATTCACCTTAATAAGAGTCTTTCATAAGGAGAAAGCTATTCTTGGCATTAAATCTGGGGTGATCTTTGCCATCGTTGGTCTGATTGAAAGTGAAGCTTTTCTGGATCTCTGCTCCCATATGTAGAGTTTATTCCGCCTTGTCCCACTTTATAATAGCCAGATTTTAAAGAATGCTGCACAAATAACCACTGTGAAACTTAAGAGCTCTCTTGGAAAACCAGTTCACAGACTAATTGAGAGATCACTGCTGGTCTAGAAGGCTTTTTCAAGGAATTTTAAAAACATAGTTTGTAGATCTAGCCATTAAAATTTGCTGATAAACATGTGAGCATTGAGGCAGCTAGGAGTGATTTGTGATCCAAAAAAGTTTGGGAAGATCATGCTCTGGTACAGGATTGGCTTACTTGCTAGTTACTGGCAAGCTTACTTGCCAGTACTGGCACTGACTTTCAGAACTCAGATGCCTTCAGACATTTTGTATGTTTACACTTTCTCTTCCTTTTGTCAGTGCAGCATTTCTGTCTCTGTCAGCAGTGGAGGACCGTGCTGTAATCTCCTTTTCATTCATTGCATAGTGATTCAGACTCTCGTATTCCTCCCACTCTGATAGAGCCATCTCAGAGAGTTGATAGAAAGCTGGCCAGCCCCACAGCCCCAGCAGTGATCCGCAGCAGACTTGGACCAGTGTCTCTCAATCCTTTCTGGTGCTTCCAGCTCTTTTTGAGTGGGTATACATATGCAGGAGTCTCCAAGCCTGTGTGCATGCGATTAACTCCACAGTGCAAACAGATGATGTTTGATCTTCTGACTAGTGAACAAGATCTGATGTCAGTAAAGAGAATAGTTGTTGATGCTTAATGGACAGGCTGCCTTGTGCCCAGTCTTTCTGATCATTTCCATGCTGTTGTTGATTGTGGAAGGGAGTGAGAGAGAAAGTCTGTGTAACCATTGAGCTAGTCCTGTGTGTTACTGATTGTGGATGGGAGAGAGGAAGGGACAGGAATTGAATGTAGGTTATGTCAGGAGTAGTACTTGGAGATGTTTTGCTAACAGTAGCTGTGGCACTGCACTGCAAGCTTCCAAGCCTTGTTTACCAGTGCATATGTTACAGGGCATGACTGCACACTCAGAAACATAGGGAAATGGTTGGGCTTGTCTTATCTTCTTGTAAGTCGTGTTGCTGGAGACTCTTTGCAAATGACAGCATTGCCTGTGTAAGCATGGTTGGCATGAAGATTTTACTGAATACAATTAGTCTTGAGACATGGTTGCTAGCCTAGGCCACATGCAAACCTTTTTTTATTCTGAAAACCCTATAAGTGTCCCAGGTAGTGACCTGTGTCCTCCCTGCTTGGATTATGCCAGTGAGAAAGATACTTTTTGCTGCAAACTTTTCCTCTAAGTGTTTTACCAGCAAATCAAAGGGATGAGCCACCTTTTGCTGTCACACCACCTTCCTGGTGTCTCTCAGAAATGGGCAGAAGACAACATGGCATACATCCTTTTGCTTTCTGATTTTCTCCACGATGTGGCCCAGATCTTTCTGTGTTTTGCTGTGTTGTATTTAGAATCGAAGAATAGTAGAATCCTTAGAGTTGGAAGGGACCTTTAATGGTCATCTAATTCCAACTTCCCTGCAACAAACAGGGACATGCACAGCTTGATCAGGTTGCTCAGGGCTTGATCCAGCCTCGCTTTGACAGTCTCCAGGGATGGGGCATCAACCACACCTCTGGGCAACCTGTTCCAGCGCCTCACCGCTCTCACTGGAATATACTTTTTCCTTATATCCAACCTAAATCCACCCTCTTTAAGCTTGAAGCCATTTCCCCTTGTTTTATCAGCACAGACCCTGCTGAAGAGTCTGTCCCCTTCTTTCCTGTATCTTCCCTTTAGATATTAAAAGGCTGCTATCAGGTCACATCTCAGCCTTCTCTTCTCCAGGCTGCTCAGCCCCAGCTCTCTCAGCCTGTCCTTATACGAGAGGTGTTCCATCCCTTGGATCATTTTTGTGGCCCTCCTCTGCATGCACTCCAACAGGTCCATGTCTCTCCTGCGCTGAGGACGCCACATCTGGATGCAGTACTCCAGGTGAGGCCTCACCAGTGCAGAGTAGAAGGGCAGGATCACCTCCCTCTCCCTGCTGGCCACGATTCTTTTGATGCAGCCCAGGATACGGTTGGCTTTCTGGGCTGTAAAGGCACATTGCTGGCTCATTTCCAGCTTACTATCTGCCAGTATCCCCAGGTTCTTTTCAGTAGGGCTGCACTCAATCCTTTAATCCCTCATCTTGTATTGATAATGAGGGTTGCCTCGACCCAGGTGCAAGATCTTGCACTTCCATTTGTTGAACCTCGTGAGGTTCTCCTGGGCCCACTCCTCAAGTCTGTCCAGGTCCCCCTGTACGGTATCCCATCTGCCTGGTGTGCCCACTGCACCCCACAGCTTGGCGTCATTGGCAAACTTGCTGAAGGTGCATTCGACCCCACTGTCAATGTCACTCATGAAGATATTAAAAAGTATTGGTCCCAGCACTGACCTGTGGGAGACACCACTTGTCATTGATCTCCATCCAGACATTGACCCACTCACCACCGCCCTCTGGACTCAATCCTGCAGCACATCCTTTTTACACAGCAGCACTACGTGCACGCACTGCTCTTTCAAGTGTAGGTGCCAGAACCTGCCAGGCAGGGCTGCTCTATCAGCTCAGTGGGAAACCAGAAGTGAAAGATTCACAGGCAGACAAATGTGATAAATCTTTAACTCTGCTCAGTTTTCTTGTGTGTTAGTGCTACCACTATTTGCTGTTGCCTATTCAAAGCCCTTGGTGTGTGAGCACTTTATGGGTAGGATTACATTAATTTTCAGTGCCTTGGGGATGGTTTGGCACAAAGTACCAGAAGTACCTCTGGTTGCACTGAGACCATTCCATGGTGCCCTTGGGCAGAAGACTGAATTCAGGCATCCAGAGTGCCAGCAAATGTATTCATCCAATGCCATCTGTATCTTCCTTCCTTCTTTTCCTCTTCCCTACTGTGAGAGGGAAGGCCACTCCTGCTCCCTGCCAGTGCGGTGTGTTGTTGCCTGCTGACATCACCTGGCACCATCAGGGTTCAGCAGTAGGTGCTTGGAGAGAGGCAGGGAAGCTTCCATTCTTCCAGGCGACCCTGCAAATAGCAGGGGGGTTGAAATTAGATGATCATGGTGGTCCTTTTCAACCCAGGCCATTCTATGATTCTATGATATGATCCTATGTCAAAACAGGCTTTGGAAGTTTTTGACTAGGAGAGGATCACTGATTAACCTTTGGTTCCCCTCCCAGTGTCCCAGAGCCACTGGAGTGGGATTTTGAGCCTGTTCTGGGCTCACAGGCAGGGCTCAGCCTCTACCACCATTCCCAGGGGTTGCTAAGAAGTGCATGTCCCTCCTCTCCTTAGTTTCTGCTGCTCTGCAAGCACTAAATTTGTTTTGTTTTTCATCAACGCAGTGCTTGCTGTACATGGGCAGATGCACATTTGTCAACGCAGGCTACCAGGGCAGTTTGAGGTGCGAACAGCCTCCTCCTTGACATTACAGTCAAGTCAAGAGAAAACAATACTGTTATCTGATTCAGCAGTATCCCATGTCCTTATTTTCAGATCAGCATCTTCATGACCCACCTGTCTAACTATGGGAATGACCGCCTGGGACTGTACACTTTTGAGAGCCTGGTCAAGTTTGTGCAGTGCTGGACCAACCTTCGCCTGCAGACACTGCCCCCAGTTCAGCTTGCAAAGAAGTACTTTGAAATCTTTCCCCAGGAGAAGAATCCCTTGTGGCAGGTGAGAAAACTGTTTTAATCGCTCCTCCTGGTTTTCCTAGAGCTGTGTTCCACATTTAAAGCAGAGAAACTGCTGACCCAGAGCACAGAGTGGTAATGCATGAAGGTTTTAGGTTTAACCTTTGTGGCTTCAGGCAGCAAGGGGCAAATTACTAAGTGGAAGGGACGGGGGTAATGGTGTGAGCTTAGAGACAGGGATAGCTGGTGAAAATGACTGGAAGGAGGGCTGTAGACATTTGGGTCATTAAAGGGCTTCTGTAGAGCAAAGTGCTGTTAAATGCTAAGTGTATGAGGAATAACCCTGTTTGTTGCTAGAAGAGCTTGCAGGCATGTTAACATGATTAATCTTAAAGTAATTTCACACCACAGAATTCATGTTCATTAAATAAAAACATGTTTATTCCGTTTTATCCCAGAGCAGCAGCTCTCTGCCTGGTAGATAATGAGCAGATGAAATTAACTGAAGGTGATAGAGTTGTCTGCCAGCCAGCAGTTCACAGATGCTGAGCCGTACTATCGTGGTGGCCCAGCGCAGTGTGGCTACACAGGGCAAGTCCTGTGGTTAATGCTCTCGGAGGGACTTTGGCTTCTGGGTCGTGTTGGGCTTTTGAAAAATATTCCCTCCTGCTTTTACCTTGCTGCTTGGCAGAGCAGCATTGTGGCTGTGGAGTGTTCCTCGTATGCTAATAGCATCTCCCCTAGAGGACTGCCTTCCAGCTTCTCCTCCCCTTTTCATTAGCTCCTGTGCTAATGCTTAATCCCATCACTTACGCTGCAGAATCCCTGTGATGATAAGAGGCACAAGGATATCTGGTCCAAAGAGAAAACATGTGATCGTCTCCCCAAGTTCCTCATTGTGGGACCTCAGAAAACCGGTAATGTGAATACTTTATCTAAAAATAGATTGCATCTTTCATCTCATTCCTCCAGAGAGGAGAGCTGGAAAGGTCTGTGTTGTAGATCTGTATTGCTGCCCTTCGCACAATCTGCCAAATGTCCACAGAGGACATTTCAGAGAATCTCAAATTTGTTCTAAACAAAGCCTGGCAAGTCTGTCGCTTCAAGCCTTGACACTTTCTTTGCACCAGTCCTTATTTGCAGGGAAAAACCCTACCTGCAGAGCTGTGTTCTGGCTCTGGTTTCTCACACAAGCTTAGAGAAACTGTGACCTTTCTTAGTTTGTCACAAGGCATAAACTGCCAGCAGGACTAAAGGCATACTTAGCAAAGGTTACAGTGAACGTCCCCTGGTGCCTTTATTGTGACAGATCTGTGTACCCGCTGCAAACTCTGTGTCACTGTCAGTAGGAGGCTGAGATCCTCTTTTGTCTGACCTCTGTCACCACCTCTTAACTGCTGCAGCACTGTGGCTGGCAGTGACATGACTATCTGTGTGTACTGTCCTGAGGAGTCTCTTCTAGCCTGAAGAGAGCAAAATCTCTCCCGCCAAAGCCAGGTCTTCAGACCTTGGCTTTCTCTGTAGTGCAGTGAAACAGCAGGCACAGCCCAGCCAACGGTGATCCTGGCCTACAGCAAGAAGCTTGGCGCAGACAAACTGCTGTCTCCAGCTTGTGTCACTGTGAAGCTCTGTTGCTGTGTGTGTGCGGCATGGGTCCTCTGGATCATGGCCCAGGCTCCTTGCAATTGCACAGTAAGAAAACCTTGTCCTGGCATCTGATTTATTGACCTGTGGAAGCCCTACAGCTGAGGACAGAGCAGGATTATCAGGCTTGGCTGGGTAAAGGGAAAACATCCACAGCAGATTCAGGCCATGCTATCTCTAGATGAATTCCCATTTGAGGAAATTAATGTCCCCAGTGCATCTCCTCCCTGAATGTGCAGGTATGAGTTCTGCCACATAGCAGTGTGGCTGCACTACTGAGAGGAGAAGGGTGGGAACGGCCCAACTGCGTCAAGAACACAATGTAGCCGACATGGGTGACAGTTGTGCTACCAAGGTGACTTAAATCAGCTGCATGAGTTGAAGTCTGGGACTGAACTATTGAGCCATGCTCAGTCTCAAAGTGCTTGGTGTCTCTGCGGTTGTAGCCTGCATGAGGAGTGGGTTAGCCATGTATGGTAGGAGTGTGTCCACTGGGGCTCTGCGCTTCACAGCGTAGATAAAGCTTTTAATTCAGTTGAACATTATGTATGAGTAGGTCCCACTAACTTGTTCCTGTTGCAGGCACAACAGCTGTGCATTTCTTCTTGACCATGCATCCAGCTGTCACCAGTAACTTCCCAAGTCCATCCACTTTTGAGGAGATCCAGTTTTTTAATGGGCCCAACTATCATAAAGGAATTGACTGGTAAGAATCCTGACGTGTGTTCTTCTATCATAAGGTGCACCTGTACTGTCTTATCCTGAATGTGCCTGTATGTACACCTCAGCCCTCTTAGTAGCCTCTCCATTTCTGACTCTTTGTTTTCATTGCTACTGCTCAGCATGTTCTCTATTTGCCTCCTAAACCAACTGCTTGCTTGCAGGAGTAGGACAGTTAGTTTCTGATCTTAATGTCTGCTCACCAGCAGATACCTAGGGGTGTGATGTAGCTTTACAAACTAGAGAGTCTTTGTTGAATCCATTGCTATCATGATATTTCTTCCCCTTTGACAAGCAAAACAGGCAACAATGTGCTCATTTAAAAGTTCTTTGTGGTTTCTGAGTTAAGACATGCAGGACAGAAGGGGAGGGCCTCCATACTGTTGTTCTGGGCCCTTTAGATTTACAGAAATATCAGTACATGCCATACACTGACTGCAGTTTCTTTTTGGCCACATGCATACCCTCACCTTTACCTGTACAAGTATGCAATTATGCTAAAGTGTTTCCACCTGGCAGGGAATACAAGCCACTATGGCAGTATTATGCTGCTTCTCCTCTGTTAAGGAGAAGCAAAGACATTGTTTTGCCGTGTGCCATTTCTTTGCTGTGCCACTCTGCTCACCAGTGTCCTTGTTCATTTGGCAGGTACATGGAATTCTTTCCAATCCCCTCCAATGCCAGCACAGACTTCATGTTTGAGAAGAGTGCCAATTACTTTGACACAGAGGTAGTACCAAAACGTGGTGCAGCCCTGCTTCCTCGAGCCAAAATCATTACTGTTCTGATCAACCCTGCAGACAGAGCCTACTCATGGTATCAGGTAACTTCTCCATACTGTTTTGTGGGTGAGCACTTGAGAAATATTCCAGTAGGGTGAGGCAAAAAGCCTGGGGGCAGAAAGCCAAGGATCCATTTCCTTGGGGAAGCCAGGAAAGATGATGCAGGCTGGAGAGTGTGGACAAAGTTATTTACAAAGACAGTGGTGGCTGCCTGTATTGAGTCAGTGGGGTCTGCACAGAGATGGCATTGAGGAGGGAGGGATTTTGTTTTCCTGCTCCTTAATTCAGCTTATGCTTTTCAGCACCAGCGAGCTCACAATGACCCCGTGGCACTCAATTACACCTTTTACCAAGTGATCTCTGCAAAATCCCAGGCCCCTCAGGAGCTGCGCAACCTGCAAAGCCGATGCCTGCTTCCTGGCTGGTATTCAACTCATCTAGAGCGCTGGCTAACGTACTTCCCCTCTGGGCAGGTAAGAGGTTTAGCTACAGAGTGAAATAGATTATAATGTTTTGACAGTGCTGACTTTGGAAGAGATCATGCAAAACTTGTGGGTGTAGGGGATGAACACTGCTGTCTGGCCAGAAACTAAGATGACAAAGCAGGAACTGATCTCAAGGAGTCCCTTCTAGGTTTAGTGTAGAGGAGCAGAGACCATCCCTCTCTCTCTCTCTCTCTCTCTTCCTTCCCTGCTCCTTCTCTTTTCCCACATCCCTTCCCCTCAGTCCCTTTATATTGTTTTCATTTCACCTTTTCTCTTATCTTTTGGAGCAAGAACCACCATTTGCTTTTCTCACTAGAAGCCAGTAAGAAATCAGGCTTAAATACTTCAATTTTGCACTTTATACTGTATTTGTAAATGTAAATGACTACAAGATGATACTGTGATCTCTCAGACAGCCCCACAGGCTTGAGAGGTTCAGGAAACAGCAGCATCAGCGCTCCCTTCCTTTCATCTAAGGCAGCTTGCAGCCCTGGGAACCCCTACAGGCCCAGCTGGTGTTCATCCACTTGCTGTGGTTTCATAGCTTTAAAGAGAAGCTCTTAGACTCTGCCACTTGTTAGCTTCCATGTTGTGAAGTCTTTAGCTGTCTGCAGAGGTTTAACTTGGCAAAAGGTCAGTTAATATACACTACAGACCATTTCTGTCTCAAAATTCCCAAGGCATTTATAAACTAAGATGTTATGAGTCAGAAAATATTTTTTCAATTTCTTTCTGATACTGCAGTTATCCTCAGACAGTCTGTATTCCAGCAGTCTTACAATGCCCATTAGTCTCTTGAGATTGCTGCTTTGGCAGTCAGTAACTGTACATGATAGATCTGCCAAGACTAAAATTAGAGAGAAGGGAAAATAAATCAGAGACCTGTATCTCTGGTTACTGTCAGAGTAAGACTACTGCAGTTCAGCTATTTGTCGTGGAATAATTAGCAGGAAGAGTAGCTGATTGGTACCGCATTGCAAGGAGAAGTTGTGGTGAGTAGATCCTTCAAGGCATCACGATGGGTAGCCAGAAGCTATTGTATTAATCCTGCAACCCGTGCCTGCTGTGCGTGAGAATTAAGAATTAAATCAATAGCTCAGCCTGCCTCTTTCATAAAACTAATGCAGGCGCCGGTTACTGTGTTTCTCCATGCCTGTGGAGCTGGAGAAGGCAAACAAACGTTGACTGTTCCTATGTAAAATGTACTGTCACATTCTTGGGCTTCAATCTCATTGCCTTACTATTCCTGGAGGTCACTGATGTGAGGAATACTAGAGCCAGGGACACCAACTGGGTGGTCACTTTAAAAAAGAAAAAGGGAAAGAAAATTGCATTGCATGGCTACTCTTTGTGGTGTTAGCTTTGTACTGGCACACCATTCCTATACTTGCTAAGGGTCAGGGTCTCCAACGTTCCCCAGACTTCAGTGCATGTGACTATTTTTCTTTTGAATAGTTGATGTATCAGCAAAGTGCTGTTCTTTATTGTCCACCGTATGTGTAACAGGAGAATAATCTTAGGTTACGGAAGAATACTTAACATAATGATTGACATCTGAAAAAAGGATACACAAGACAATCCATAAATAATGCTACTGCTGGACCTCAGTGCTGGCTTACAGGGCAGGCTGGCCAAAGACAAGTTATTAGACAAACTGTGTTGGAATTTACTGTCCTGTAGTACTTATGGCCCTTATTGTAACTTCTCTATCTGCTACACGCTCCTCTATTATGTGGCTCCAGAATAAGCAGACACCAGTAGCCTATACTCACATGAATGAAGGTAACGGATGGTTTTGAGAGCTGGAAAGCTCAGCACAAGCTGTCGAGGCTAACGGTGGCTGCTTTTATTTCAGATTCTCATTGTGGATGGTCAGGAGCTGAGACACAACCCTGCCTCTGTAATGGACAACATCCAGAAGTTCTTGGGAGTTACACCACTCTTCAACTACACTCAGGCCCTAAGGTAGGGAAATCATTTTTGGAGAAGCTACTTTCTTAGCTGAGTGTGGCACAATAAGCGTTTGATTGGAACAGTATATCTTGTCTCTGACCACAAGACCTGCCAAGGTTTCGGAGGTATGTCTGAACCTTAAAATTAATTTCAGGTGGCTCTGTCTGGATGGTGTGAGAGACTGGATTGGACTCAAACTTAGTCCAATGAAATGAAAGGGGAAGGGCTGTTTTTTGGCACTGTCGTGGAGAGGCATGAGGTTGCTCACAGCAGTAATTACAGTGTTTTTCATTTGGTCTTTGTGGTTTCAGAAAAGGTGCTGAAATTATTAGAGCTTCTTATGCTTTGTGTTTGTTACACCTTGAATCTGGCAAAAAGCAGAGAATGTGGGATAAAAATGAATGACAGGCTGCTCTTATCTTCATCTCGATGGAGATTAGGGACACATCACACAGTTTTGAGATAGAGAGTCTATTATTACAGAAGATGTGGACTTGACAGCCGAGTGCTGTCTGAGGAATTGTTAGCAGAGGCAGTACCTCGTTGCTACCAAGTTGAAGAACGTTAGTCAGCCATTACTATGATGTTCTCCACAGTGCAGTTTGAATAGGTAAAGTAAGTGCTAGCTGAAGGTGAACTGAGTCGGTATCAGTCTTCAGTGGCAAGCCCACTGGACATCTGGAATATTGTTCTTTGCTGCTGAAACCTGGCTTTTCACAGCTTCTCTGCCACCTCAGCCTCTGCTAGCTGAGGGTAATAGGTGTGCCTGTGTATGGTTGTAGGTACACTGCAATTGCTCTTCCTTTAGCAGTGAGGATAGGAGTACCAATTTAGGCCTCCTCCTCGTACAGGTGTTCTCCAAAGGAGTGGCTCATGGCTGCCTTGGGGTGTGCAGATTTAAAGAAATGTAAGATCGCTTGGAAGCCTTACTTGCAGAAGGATGTCACAGTAGTCAAGTGCTAAAAGCAGCAACAACAAAAAAGCAACCTGAATTGCTCAGATAATAAAAAAATCACAATAATAAATTAAGGATTGAACTGGGAAGTACCTGTGGAGCTATTTAGTTTCTGCAGCTACTAATTGGGTATGTGGCCATATCTTCTAAATATCAATGTCCTTTTCAGATTTGATGAAGCAAAAGGATTTTGGTGCCAGCTGTTAGATGGAGGAAAGACCAAATGCCTGGGAAAGAGTAAAGGAAGAAAATACCCTGACATGGATTCCTCGGTGAGTAACTTTCTCAAATTTGTTAGCAGCAGAAGAGATGTAGACACATGAAATGCAATGAGCAAACCCACCTGGATTTTCCTACTGCCAGTGATAGGAAATAACCCGTGGACCAGTGACAGAAACATACTAAGGATAACGTTTTCTTTCACGCTAATGTAGTCTGTCTTTTCCATGCAGTCACGGCTGTTCCTAAGAGACTTCTACCGGGAGCACAACATTGAATTATCCAAGCTGATGAACAGACTTGGACAGCCCCTTCCAACCTGGCTCCGAGAGGAACTGCAGAACTCCAGCTGGAGCTGAGAGGGACTCCCCTGTTCCCAGTGCCACTGGGATGTGTGGTGCTCCAACATGTGCTATGATGCCATCTCTCGTCAAGCCAAAACAAGTGGACAAATGAGCAGTAGCAGAGAATGTGCATGTGGAGCCTTTCCCCACCACTGGGAAGGGCTGCTGCTTCTGACACTGCCCTGAGGCATGGAGTGCAAATCTCATTCTGGAGTATTAATGGTGTGTCACACTTTGACTCTTACTTGCAGGAAGGATGTCTGCCCTACTTTGAGCAGGAGCGAGAGCACGGTTAACACTTTATGTTTAAATTACTCTTCTCAGTATATGAAACAGGCACTAGTTGGAGGGTTTATGTCTTTCGCCTCTGAGTCCAGAAAAAAAGATATGAGAGGTAAGTTATAGAGCCCACTGATGAGAAAAGAGGAACAGCTTAAGAAAAGAGGAATCTAGTCCAGTAAACCTCAGCTTTTATCCAGCAGTCTGTTATTTGGCAACAGCAAGGTACAAGAACACCTCTTTCCTCCCCAGGTGCAGTACAGTGGCCATGACAATTACTTACAGTGCCACAGTGTGTGTGTGCTGGGGACTGCACCGTCTTGGAGACAGATGTACAGGCATAAGATTGCCGCTCCTTATCTGCAGCCTTGATGGTGCAATACGGTGTCCAATGACTCTGGTCAACGGGTAGTGGGAGATAAGGCAAAGCTGCAGACACGGACACCAAATTAATTTCTTATCTTAGGGAAAAGGTTGCCATACATGACAACATGGCAAGTATTTCTCTATAGGGGCATCAGCCATTTCAGAAGATGCCCAAGGAATGGTAAGTCAGTCCCTTTGGCGCACGTTGGAGGCCTGTGTTAGCGGAGCACAGTAGCTGGGGGAGGCAAAGCTCGGTACAGTTAAATAAGGCTGAAAGCAGACAGTTCAGTTCCCTCTTGTCTGATTAACTTATTAAAAAAAAAAAAAAAACATTTTTTGTCTTCTCAACAGCTCCAGGGTCTTTAACCACGTATGCTAATACCTGTTTAATCCCCCTGCAGTCCAGCAGTGCAAGGAGAAATAAAAAACCCAACCCAGAGTAAGTACCATTAAGATATACAGGGAGGGCTTAGCATTTTAAGCAGGAATGTGGTTTCTTGTATCCAAAAGGGGCTGTTTGTTTAGATTACTATTTCTGCACATAGTCAATAATTTAAGTACACTACGGTGCTGTGCCTCCTCTTGCAGTTGTTGGATAATTTTTCTCAGAGGAAATCCTCCATCATGGTTGTACATGTTTTCTGTTGCTGAGCCATGGGCTTCTCAAGTTGTATGGGCTATTGTCCCTCCCTTGTGGGCACAGATGGACCTGTATTGTTGCGGTTCCAGAGAGGGGCAGGATCCATGTGAACACAGGTTATGGAAGCTTCCACAACTGTCATGAGCTCCTTTTCGCCTATCGGAGGAGAAAAGTTGCTTCAACCAAGCTTTTCCATTGAGCCTTAGGTATTGTGTATTTCTGAATGAATGGTGCATTTACCGTTGTATGTAAATGTATATAGTTTGCAATATAGTATTTTATTTCATGTGCCCTTGGAAAGGGTTATTTTGTGCAGCCAAAAAAAAAAGGACAAAGACTAGAAACCCCTCTCTCAGTCCTGTTAGAGAGAAGAGCCCAACTTCCTGCACTGGATCTTGTATAGCATCATTCACATTGAATGATAATGAAGAAATTCCTGGCTCTCAAAACAGAGCACAAGTGTCTGAATAAAGGCTAGAAGTAGTAGTAAGTGGATTCAATAAATGTACTACTTATTTTTCTTCCTTGTGATGATTTGGAGTGATGTCGTGAACTGTAAGCTGGTAGAAAGATAAAGAAAAACCCTAGAGAACATATTCCAGTTCTTACAGCTGATATTTGAGAGGGCAGCAAAGGTGTTTGCTTTAATTATAATTGAAATGTCTTTGTGCAGCTGTAACAGTGTAGTAAAAATGTCTTTTTTGGTATGTGCAACTGGAGGCTCGCAGAAGCCAGTACAGCACAGAGAACCTGTGGTTGGATACTCACCCTTACTGGGTTGCACTAGTGATGAATTTTGAGCTATTCCCAGCTACTGCAGTAACTCCCAGCTGCTACGCTGCAGCAACAGAGCTTTGCTCTGTCCTAGCTGTGCAGATGTGCAGCCATTGCATGGCCTTGGCCAGCAGCCCATGAGTAATCTATGATAACACAGAACCTTACAGTCAAGCAAAACATTGTTTAGTCACAGTTGTGCAGAATTATACAATAGTCTTTCACCTCTCACTTTACCAAGCCCTTCTCTTGTTTCAGAAACAAACACAGCATCAGCAAAACAGGTATTTTTTTACATACTGCTACAGGAGGATCCCAGGACCGATGCTATTGCTGCTCCATTACACACACAGCTTCCTTCCTTCCTTCTCTTAATCCATTACAGGTTCTCTCTTACACATTTACTTCATGCGTTACCTCAGGGCTGCGGTAAATATTCAAGTAGATGGATGCAAACATTGAGGGAAAAAAAAATCAAGGTACCAGGAACAAATTTGGAAGGGGCTAACTAAATGTCAGAGCTGTTTGTTGGGAATAGTCCTACAATCAAAGCAGCAAAGAGCAGCTCTGTGTTCTCACTATTTGTCCTTCCATCCCCACTGATTTCTTCATTGCTGTGCTAGATTTTTACTGCTTAAAGCAATGGAAAAACAAATCACCTGCTATGGCTAGATCCAGATGTAAGATGGACAGTTCTCCAGTAGCCAGACACACTGATTACTTGATCCTGACATAGTCACTTACTTGTTACTGACCCTCACAGCTCATTTTGACAGCGGAAATGAGTAGCAAATAAACCTTATCTTCTTGCCTCACTATTTAGTAAGGAAGAACTTGACGATAAGTAGTTAGCTTTCAAGACAAGGAAAAGGTTAAGCATAAGACATTACCTGAAAATTGTTTTGTAATGTATTAATGTTTTCTTTTTCTGGCATAGGAAACTGAGCCATCAGAAAGGTATCAGAAGGGCCCGTGATTTTAACAGTAGCCAGATCAGGTCACTTCAGAACTGGAAGTGTGCATAGCAGGTGAGAACTGTCAAAACAAATGTTAAGAAACAAATTAAAAAGTAAAAATAAATAAAAAGCAAGCCAGCAGAGTATATATGCCACCCTTAACAAAGAAAGCTCAGCAACGTGAAGCCAAAACTTTTACTTTCTCACAACCTCTGAAATTCAATCAATTAGAAAGATACTTACTAGTTGACTGCTTTCTAATTTGTACAGGAAATACAGGGAACTGGTACGAACAGGCACTGAAGGGTAGGAGGCATTTTAAAGGCTCTGGGAGTATTTCTCTGTATGTAAAACATCATAGATCACGTCTACCTAAAATCTGATCCCTGAAAACTGCAATTTTTAATTATTTTTTTTTAATTGATGACAGTACTGAAAAAGCATAGTCTGGGCAGAAGTGCACAGATAGTGGAAGTCAGAAAGAAACACAAGAGTGTATTAATCTAATGAACACCTTGATCAACTATACTGCTACTGTTGTTTTTCAGCAGTTTTTCCATATGCAGTTGATAAGAGACTCCTTTGATTCCTTGCTGATAATTTTGCTGTAGCAATAGTAATATGGCAAGAAAAGTAATGACAAACCAACCTGAACACGAATGTGGTCGCTCATCCCTTTGTTGATTCCTGACTTTCACTGTCCCTCAGTGAGTAAGCCACCAGGTGAGTGTGATCTGACAAGCACAAGGGGTTTCAGCAGCCTGCCTCACACTAAGAAGAAAAGCTCCATTCATGCTGTAGGATATGGAGTTGTGGTAACCCCCCTCCAGTTATTAAGACTTAACTATTGTTTGTTTCTGTCCCCTTCTTTCTTAATGCCTTATGGAATTAAAAAGAAGAAAAGAAAAAACCCTCCACCCATAAACATTAAGAATTGTTAATTTAACTCTCATCTTTGAAAAACACCTTACAAGTTGTAGCAAAACCAACAATGTATCTCTGACACTTTAATCTCCAATGCTCTAGTGGAATATGTAGAAATAATTTATTGATCTATTCAATCTATTTTTAGCTTTAAAATCATTTTCCTTCCAAGACTCAAATCCTCCTCATTGTCATCCATATCACTTTATTGACTTCTCTAGTCTCTCCAAAATGCTTGCAAACCATATGTCTATAATTCTGACACTGCAATAGCAGGCTGAAATCCAGCTCAAGTTTACTTTGCAGTAACAACAAAGGATCATAAATCAGACTGTTCTCAGAACCCTGCCAAGTCAAGTATTGGAAAAGGTGCATGTCAGGATTTATAGCAACGTGTTGACAGTAAGGCTTGCACAACTGCTGCCCATATAGCCCCAGAATTCCTAACAATGATGTACTCCCAGTTGACTTAAACAAGACAAACTGAAGTATGAAATAAGAGAAAGTTATGGAAGACCATTCCAACTCTGTGCAAATTACTATATACAATAGATTTTAATGCATTGCTAGCATTTCTCCCCTCAATCCCTTAAATAGTTCATCATGCCCTTAGTGGCAACAGAGTAATTGTGCAGTGCAGACTGTGCAGCATTAAGTAGTTACGCTATAACTGCAAACAAGCAACATGAACAAGAAAACAATTGCTTACAGAGCACAGACACTGTTGTTATACCAACACTTAACAATATACAGCAGTGGAGTTACCTTGTGACAGCTCATAAAGCTTGCATTTGGCAGTTAGCCCTGAGAAAAAGCTTTAACTCATGGTAGGCTCAAACTGAAAACCTAGCACAGAATATCCCCAAACCGCACTCACAGTTGTCACAGATCAATGATGCTCTTTGACAGGAGCCATTGACCACCCTGCCCCCAAGCAAAATGTGAGCAGGAAGTAGAATGAAGATCAAAATCCACATTTAAATTGTGCTGAGGAGCCAGAGGAGAGGTAGTAAACAAAAATGGTAATATTAAGAAAGACTCCCTGTTGTTGTTTTACCATAATCACATTGTGTGAAGCTCTAATTAGGGCACAGAGAAAAACCAAAAGATTCTAAATAAACTGTAGTTGAGAGCAGTTCATGCTATCACTAGGGATGGATTAAAAGCAAAGTCATACAACAGTGGTGGTCATAAAAAATATGTTTATAGTTAAGTTCCTGCATTTTTAATTTTTCAGTTTAGACTAAAAAAAAAAAGTCATCAGTACTGTTGTAGCCATCAACACCTGTATGCTTTTGCAATAGATCCCCCAAGTGCACCCTGGAAACGTCATTTTAACACTGTGCCCTTTTCTCGATTCCTGGACAAGAAAAACAAAACCAAGAAACAACTTTCCCAAGACTACAGAAAACTACTTCACATTTATGTCACATTTCAGCTAACTTATTTACACCAGGATGTAGTATTAAATTTCACAGACACAGACCTTGCTTACTCCATTTCTGCTCATGCTTCTCTTGCAAAACTCTTCAGAGCGCTCTAGCACTACGTAGCAGTGGCCAAGCCAACTCTAGATGTGCTAAGCTTGATTAAAAACCAAACTCCCACCCCCAAAAAAAGGCAAACAATTTCGGTTCAGTGTGCCCCTATGAAGGTGTTTCTGTCAGGGTTTTCTCAGAGAAGGAAAATACATATCCCAAATAAATTCTAATGAGAGTAAACAAAAGTTAGAAAGAAACACACTTTTCAGCTAACTCTAGCCCTACCTGTTAGGCACGTTATTCATCAGATGACAACTCTGATTGTTCACTGGCTGTAAAGATGCTGAAGTCCAAAGGCAGGTAGTGCTCTTCTGTCTCATACTCCTGGAAAGGGCTTCCAAAAGGAAAACCTTCACAGGCAAGAAAGATGGTTGTAGGTGAACATGTCCTACGCATTTCCCTATGGAGGGGAAGAGCGAAGCAGGCCCTCTCAGAGGCTGATGTGCCTCATTTTTACAGAAAAAGGCTGCATCTGTATTAAGAGAAGTGTTCCAAGCAATGACTAAAGCCTTTATTTTATCCACTGCATAAAAGCTAAATCAAATCGTTCCTTCTGGTGACCCAAATAGCTGAGAATCCAGATGTTATTTTGGCACATCTATCAACTTCATTAAAGTCAAGATACTACTACCTCTACAGACTGAGAAACTATGCAGGAATCAAAAGATTAAGTTCAGATACACTGCTGTCCTAGAAACAGCTTTATTTATAAGACCACATATATACAAGTAGAAAAGACACTAAATGGCCATTAACTTCTTCAGGGAAGAAACATATTGCCTGTGGTCACATGAGGAAATAAATCTAGCACGTCAGAGAAAGTCACTGTGAACACATGAAGTAAAATCATCTAAAGATCTCATTCCTCTTACCTTCAAAGAACAGACAGTGAATTAGACTTCAGCAAATGTGACAGTAACCCACTGCAAGGTCACACATTCCAGAATTTCATCCATCTTTGTGCAACCGGGGTTCAGGCCTTATCCAAATCGCTGTAGCCAGTATCAAATCGCTGAGTAACAGTAACCGCCAACCCAAGAAAACAGCTTCTCAGCTATATATAAAAGCCATTCTGTGTTAGATGGGCGCTAGAGCAGCCAGCTACTGTGGCAGACAGTCTACACTGCAGCCACCACATGCTGCTGATGAGGGTGACAACCCTGAAGACCATTTACTTCAAATGAAAAAACACACAGGCTAACTGAAACTCAGAGGGGATTTGAGGCAGCCGTGACCTCTGCGCTTTCACAGGTTTCTCTGCTGCAGTGTCTTCAGAATTTCTGAGCCTGCGTACTTCCCCCATGTCTGGAACAGTGACCAAACTAAGACGACCGCACAGGATTTTAATTTTTCTAACTTATGGTAAACTAATGCTACTTTGTTCAGTGTCATCTCTTAGAAAAGAAAGATTACCTCAAGAACCTTCCAGGCACGTAGCAGGAAGAAACATCTCCTTTCTCACTCTTCCTGTCCTTGTTCAGATACATTTCCGTGGCTCAGGAACAACAGAGTAATAGATCCAGAGATCCAGGATGAAGAAATGTTCTGATAGGTCTGAATAAATGACAAGGCAGCCCCTCCACACAGCTCCCTGAGTGCTCTAGTTTTCAGAGGAGAAGACTGGAAACTTGCAAAACTACTGACCTGTGCCTCAGACCACTGAGCTGCTTGTTCAGTCGACGTCACTCTGAGGTGAGATTGTCTGGTTCTTCCTCTGTTTGGCCCCCGCAGCTGCTAGAAGACAACTCTTAGAGGGTCTGTCCTGGTATTGAAAACATTCAGCTTTCTTGCCCATTTCCATCTGCTTCTTTCCTTCTAGAAGATGCTCTCTTCTCTACCCTTAATTGTTCTCCATAAACAACGGAAAGGAAAAGATTAAACTTTATTAGAAAACTCATTTTTTCCTACAAACTCTTTTCCCAGCCCTGAACATATGAGTGCTAAAGGGCACAAAGTGCTCCAGGAACACAGACTTGCCAGAGGTGAGGCCTGGACTTCTTCTCAGTAACAGGCAGCTCACAACCAATACAGAGTTAGCTTAAAATCCAAATAACTTCACACATTCTTACACGCACTGGCATTTATAATTAGCACGTAACCAGACAGTGGAACACATGATGGAGGTATACAAAGGGCTGCAAGGAGACCTTTAAATAGTTACTGTTGCACAGTCAGAATTAAGAGGAACTCAATAACACTCCTTGGCCTGTGCAGTACCCAAAGTCAGACCAAAGGAGTATGCTCATCTACTTTGTCCTATGCTTGTGAGTTAAGTTGTTTATTTCTTCAAAACATCATTGAAAATATCAAACAGACATACACTTTTAGCTCGCAAAAACCAAAACCTTCTTGTTGTCATTGGCTAAACCCATGTAAGTAGCAAAATATATTACTATTGAGACATTAAGATTCTTAACATACATAAAACCTCTAATTATGACGTAAAAAAAAAAAAAAAAAAGAAAGAAAATCCTGTGCTCGTATGCTTACAGATGGCATTAACCTTTTAAATTTCCTTGGCATAAAAATAAAAGCTTTCTAAAATTAATTTTCTGCAACAGAAAATTGGGCAGTCCAAACACCTCTCACAACTCACAGGACCAGACTGCTCATCGTTTAGAAATTACATCAAGTGTGAGCAGCTCCGGTTTTGCACAAAGCTCTGGAAATACAAAGGTCCACATTATCACATGGTATCCCTGCTGTCCAGTGCACAAGAGGAACCCAGTGGCCAGCATAAGCGTAGACACTGCACTGGGATGCCTCAGGCTTTCCACCAGCTCCGCTCACACCCATCAGCCTTCCACTGACGTTAGTCCTCAGCAGCCTCTGCAGAGGTATGACATCCACAGAGCACAACCAGACAAGAAACTTCTGGGTCACAGCTTGCGTGAAAGCTCTGGCCACCTGCCTCGTGCTAGCTGTTATTCTCCAGTGAGTCTTAAACTACCTACAGTACTCACGGGAGCTCTCACTGACACACGGCTGGCCAGTTCCATCAGAATGTCAACATCACAGCAGAGAGAAGAGAGAGTCAGTCTAAGAAAACGAGTGTTTAATCAGGAAACGAGAAGAGACAAGGGATAAGAAACTGATTACAGGAGAGTAATATCCCAGCCAAAAGAAACACGATTGTACAACTCCAAACGACCAGGATCAAAACGTCCTAAAAGCCAGCATTGTCCAGCGAGGGACACTTGAGAAAGAGCCCAAGCACTTCTGGCAGTCACCAGGCAGCTCAGGGCAGTCTTGGACCTTGCCCAAGCTCCAGCCTCTGCCCTCGGCAGCTGCTGCAGAAAGCTGCAGAGGTGGCCCTGGCCCTGCTACTCCAGTCTCAGCTTCTCTCAGCAGGAAGGTGCTGAAAGGAATGAAGGGAGCACTGACTGTGCACAGCAGTCCCAGCCTCTCCCGACAGGAGATGGTATGTGGAGTAAGAAGCCTATACATAAAAAAAAAAAAGTTTACATATTTATAAATGCCAAAATAAATATTTAAGACAGACTCCCCCACCCCTCAAACACATGCGCAATCACCCTGCAAACTGCTCGCAGGACAGTCTCCAAGGGCTCAGGGAAAAAAGCAATGACTACACCACAGGGCAGCCAGCTCGACTTCCTTCTCATTTCCTGATGCTTCTGAAGCCTGCAGCCCACTGGGAAGGTGGAGGAAGAGCGAGCGAAGCAGAGCACCAACACGCAACAGTGCTGGAGAGGAATGTCATGGTATAAATACATGAGATCAGTGGTTTCCAACAAGTTAAAACTAAAATAAAAAAGACACCAGAAGGAAGGATGGTGTAAATGGAACTACAACTATGCAGAGCAAAGGGTTGTGTGGAGCTCCACCTGCTGTCACGGTGAGAAGGTGGTCATTTCCAGAGAGACCCTTTGCCACAGATCTTTTGTCTGCTTGCCACGCTTCAGGTTCTGGAGAATATCATTAAACTGCATCATGCCCACAGGAGTCAGGCAGAAGGCGCTTCTGGCGCTGCGGATGGCATTCACAAAGTCATCGTAGTCAGCTGGAGCAAGGTGGATCAGCCGGTAATGGATGTACTGGATGGGAACAGGGAAAAAGCCTTAAGGTATTTGCTCACCGCCTTCACACTGGTGACACCTGTGGTGGGACTCGAGCTTTGGTGGCAATACATCACACGATTCTGCTACCCCAGGAGACACCCCAGGATTCAGCGGCACTGACAGAGGACAGTTAGCTCAAAAAGCAGGCCTAGGCAACCATTAGTATCTTCAGGTGTTCTCTCCAGTGTGAACACCAGACAGAGGCATAGCACAGAGCAAAGGGGTCACCTAGAGCCTTCCTCCATCAAACGTCAGCACTGAACCCTCACACTGTTCATTCTGCAGGTTGTACACAGGGACCCAGCATGCTCACGAACATCATCTTCACTAAGGGATATGGTAGGAGTAAGGCTTGCACTGAGTTGCTACAACATATCTCTAGGGCTTGCACATGTCTCTTCCCATCAGTACTTCCCTCAACTAAGGCCCCAAAACTAAAAGTCCGGTCTTCAAGAAATCATTTTCTCTTGTGGAGCTCAGAAAAACAGCTCAATTAAAGAAGCTGTCATTTCCCAGAACCACCATCCAGGTGATGGGACAGTTAACCCAACCTGGACAGTACGTTTACAGAAGCACCCTTTCGCTCACTCATTCAAAAGAAGCATGCAAGGCGTGTCCCGTTAATACTGTTCAAAGAAACAGGCAGCTGGCTGACAGAAACACGCTTGTTCTGTTTTCAATAAATCCTGAGACATCTCATTTGTACTGGTGGGTGATCAAGCCACTCCTACTATAAATGCCAGCACTGGCACATCAGCCAGTCATGCCAAGACTTTGTTATGAGACAGAGACAGACTACAAGCAAGGAGAAAATAAAAAGGCCAGAAAGAGAGGTGGACAAATAGCTTGAAAACATAGCAGAGAAACAGTACAGAAGTTAAAAGGCATGGGTTAACATTTAGAGTGAGGAAGAAAGAGGATAGGGAGCGCAAAACATCTCCATCCTGTATAGTGAGCACCAGAGGCAAAAAGGCCTTAGAACTTAGAAGAATGAGTGCAATGCAGTCTTTTGTATGCAACCTTCATGCAGGCAAGCAATACCTATCCCAGTCCCTTTGTGCATCAGGCAATGGACCAGTTCAGCTCACGATATCAAAGGCTCCTCCCCGCTCTACATATGCACACACAAGCAGTACCTACAGGGCAGGCAGTGGCCCAACAGGCAGGAAGACACACCACGTGTTACCTGCAAGTAGACTTGCTGGCACCTCTGCACCAGCTGGTGGAAGGCTGGGGTGCGCAGGTGGTTGTGCACATGCGCGGGGTTGAGCCTCTGTAGAGCTTCCATTATGATATCCTGAAGCACAAAAGGGTTCAGCACTCCCTTGGCTGCACCGACACAAAACTGATGCACGTAGTTTACACCTGCACAGGAAGAAGTCAGAACAACAGTGTTAGGGTAAAAGACACTTAAGAAATTCCAGAAAGAACCTGGACTTATAGAATCTCCTCAGTGTACACATCCTCTAGCAGCTTCGGGAAGAGTCTAGCAAACTTAGAGGGACAAGCAGTTATTCTGATAAATCCACAAGTCTGAGGAGAGACCAGGTACTACTTCAGTCAGTGATACTTCCTGTTCACCTGTCTTTAAAAGGGGTATGAAAGAAAACTGATGGGACAGGGTAACTACAGAGACGAGAATACACCGCATGCACCTCCTCCTGCTGCTTCCTGCCTGCTCATCTAGGAAGCACCTGCAGCCCCAGCACCCAGGTCTTGTAGATACTAGAAGGAGATTAAGGCATCCCCACTGCAGTGGAGCTTTGCTAACAGTAGCAGAAGTCATGCCACCAGGCAGGCTGTTTGCAGAGTTGTTTTTAAGCTCTTGCTACTGGTGAAAGAATTAAAAAACATGAGATGACAAAAAAGACCCAAGATCGAAGCGTAACTAAAAGAAAACAGAACAAAAAAAACACTTGGTGGTCTGAGTGCCTATTTCTATAAAAGGTCTTCATAGAAAGAATACATACACATAAAGAAGAGAGAAATATTTACAAAGTAGTGGAAGGGGAAAAAGTAATTGTTATAGAATGGAAGGTCCGAGTCCTGTCCAATCCCAAGCACTTTAAGTGCCTCAAAATTCAACAGCATGCTTAGAGAACCCAGAAATGGAGCAAGTGCCTGGATGAAAGAGCAGCAGGGATCTTTCGAAAAGCTCTCAGAACGAGATCAGGAACCAGACTCACCCAGTCTTTGAAGTTTCACTCTTAGAAGAGCTTTCCCCCCACCCTCCGTAGTCCAAATCCCAGAAAGTGGATTTCTGCTCAAGCACTGCTCTGAGCCTTACCTAGCTTTGCAGCCAACCCAAGGAGCCATTTTACATCCTCTGTGTAGGGTGGGCTGCGGGAGAAGTTGTTGGGATGATCGCTCTGAGTTCTTCGGCCGAGCATCTCCAGAGCCAGCATCCCTGTGAGAGAGGGGCAGCCAGAGTCAAGCAGCACTTCTGCCCTGTAGGACTTCATTTACCTCAACACTACCTCATTGGCCTGCCCTTCATTGGCAGAAAATTGCCTAGCTGCAAAGAGTCCGCAGAGAAACAAAAGGCCCATCTCGGAGGCTGTCACCAAAGGAAGCAGCTGGATCTGCTCCAGACTGGGGAATCTGTACAGCCATCACACCCCACCAGAGCTGCATAGAGACACTGCTAGATCTACAGCAGGATCAAGTCCCAAAGACTGATAAAAAATGTCCTGAAAAAAAAAAGACAGCTTCAAATTTCGCAACAGAGAGGCTACCTGAATCAAACTACTTAGCTGCAAAGACAACAGGCCAACAGCGAGCAGCAGTAGCATCAATTTGCAGACTTTTCCTTAATTCCACTACAGCTCTTCAAATTCTCCAATTTAAACAGTTTTAAAATATTAACAGGAGCTATGTAATGCAAAAAGTTTCCTTTGATCTTCCAGACCCTCTTCCTTCATCGCCCTGTCTGTTATTCAGGCTATTAAAATGCCTTCCACGGCTTACTACTGACCCCTGTGATGCTTTCCATGAACATCCGCACCCCTTCCTGACTAGACAAATACTTTCTTCTCTAGCTTTCAACAAAAAAACTCAGGCAATCTCCATACAGTCTGTCTTCAATTTCTTGCTTTTTGTCTTCCTTTGCTGCCCTGCAATGGCTTCTCTTATCTTAGGAGGCCCCCTCCTCCCTTTCCAAGTACCTGCTCTGTTGGACTCTCACTATATACAAATAACTTACTGCACTCTATGCTCAGGCACAAACCCAGGACTGACATCCTTGTACAATGGTAATTTCAGGCACAGACTATCTCCTCTTAACTAGTGTAATTGAAAAAGGGATACTAATTACATATGCACACTTCATGTCAGTCTTCAATGGCCTGGCAGAAGAGGCACAGGGAACATGTCTCTGTGCATGTGAAGATTCAACTGGTATTGTTAAAAGAGGTGTGCCTGCACCACCCATGAGCAGTAGAAACTGAACTTCTTTTTGCAGACACCTCCACAGAGCCCTATCCAGACTCCTCCAAAATACACAAGTTGAAGGGCAAGCCTCTTTCCAATACTAACCCACTTAAAACTTTATCTTTTACCCCCATAGCTCTAAACATTTTAACCTCCACATTTGACCATTAATTGGCTTTCCCCATGTAGCTAGAATACCATCCTCCCCAACAACTGCAGTAGCAAGTTGCCAAACAGTAAAAAACTGTAGCCCTGCCCTGAATTCTTCTCAAGGGGGGCACAGAAACCCACTTGGCTGTCCTTACCAACTTGGTATGCAGAGTGGAGGTAGTGCAGACCCTGGGGGCTCACAGGCTGACTGTGCTGCTCATCCTCAGCAGGAAACCCCCCTGTAACGAGGGAGTTGGGCTGTGAGGACAGAGATGTCAAGGAAGCCCCCTGAATCGCTGGGAACGTTGATCCTGCATGGACACTTCCTACTGAAGAAACCAAAACAGCAGCATTAGGACTCACCAACCAAAGCCTAAGAGAAGTTTTCCTTGGGCTCATGTATTGTTGTCTTACCCTAAATAAAACAATACAGAAACCAAAAAACACAGACTTACAACTAAAATACAATGAGCTAAAAATATCACTACTTTCTTTGCAAGCAGGGCCTAAGCAAGTTGATGGTATGCTTGCCCATCTCTTCTGCGGTATACCATGGATTTGCACATGAGGTGTTTTACATGTAAATACATGTGTTGACTCAAAGGTCTTTGCAGTTACTAAATGGTGTCTGGTTCTGATTTCTTATTCATGTAGATGTGCCCATCGACATCTGGTGAGAAACTGCTGAGAAAAATCACTGAACAGGAACAGCATTAAGTTTCTCAGAGGAAGTCCAACATTGCAAGGTTCCTCCAGCTCTAAGTCAGTTATGACACCATCCAGGCACTATGTGGGAAGAGGGTTACTAGAGGCTAGCTGCCAGCTGACCCTCATGAAGAACTGCTGCTGTACACCTTGGCAGCAGGTACCTACAGTAAAAACAGCAAGGAAACTTGAGAAGATTCTGTCCCCTTCACACACTGAATTAATACAGGCACACTTAAGGGAAATCACAGAAAAATCCATTACTTTATACCACATAAGCCTATATAGACAGCAGTTAACATTAAGTCATTAAGCTGTATTCTGACAAGAGACTCAAGTTTATCTTTGCCTCTCAAGAAATGCATGGACAGGAATTTTATTACTATTTTAAAATGTTTACTAGTGAATAGTTGAATATCTGAGAACAATACACCTCCCAGGACTGATCTGTCAGACTTCCTCAGCCAAGCAGACACATAGTGCCAAACAATCCACAAAGTGGGGCAAAATCCATGCTGCATTTGACATTTGGCCAGTGTCAAACCCACAAGAATGAACTGAATTGTTGCCAGAGCTCAGCTGTCACCATGTGGCCATGTTCTTCAGGAACAGCAAGACACTATTTTAAGAACTGAAAGTAGAAGTTTCTGAAATCCTTAAACAATGGCAACTGGAAAGGGTGGGGTTGTTTTTTCCTTTTGTTATTTTAAATGCTCTAGCATGAATTAACAGTTAACAACTCAGTCAGCATCAGCTATTCCAGTGCTGCACGCTGCTTGAAGGGCCTTCACCACTGTCCTAGCCCCACGCAAAATGTAATCAATCATTCAGACAGCTATTGATGTGATTCTGCCAAAACATCTGCCCATCCTACAGAAGTTCCAAATTACAGGTACTGGATGCCTCCAATTTCTTAGGGTGGGGAAAATATCTATCAGTGCTACTGTCTGCTCCTTGCATGCTCTCCCAGAAGAATCACAAGTCTGCTCAAGATCATCTGTGTTGATCTTGTCCTCAGGAGTGGACATTGAGGGTTAAAACTTCAAGTAAGTGAGAGGTCAGAAGGACAGGAGGTCCAGGGAATTGAAGTCTGAGAGTTGAAAATAATCTCAGTACTGTACATTTATCCAGACATCAATTAAAGTTCCACTATCTGAATCAGACCCCATTACAAATCCCAATGGCACTGAGCAGGCACATCTTTAGGCTGTGGTAGATTTGGTCAGAGTTCAGAGCAAGAACTCCTGTCCCAGGTGATGTAGGTAAGGAACAGGATTTGAAGGAGTACATCTAAGAGACACAGTAGCAGACCTACACTATGCATGGCACAGGGCTTAAACACTTACTTGCTACATTGGAAGACAGTGACAGTCCAGTTTCACTGTGGTAGGGATGCACCGCTATCTGCGTCATGGATGGGACTGGCACACCAGGGAACGACACTGCTGTAGCTGCCAATGACGGTGTTGTTACCGAATAGGGGTACTGCGCTCCTATGAATGCTGGATGGACACTCTAAAATAGAAGATGACAAACAACAGTCGTGCCTACTGTATCTCACCATTTCCAACACCAAAATATGATGTCCCCGCACTAGCCTCAAAGCAGGGGAAGTCCACTTACAAAGAGGAAGCATAGCAAGAAGCAGCGCAGTAACTACCTTGCACCACATGACTATTACAACTGCTCGTTCCTCCTCCATTTAAATCTGATTACTCTGCACAAAAACATTTCAAGAACTTTCACAAACAGGCAGAGCCCAAAATAACCTTTGATCTTCCCTTTGTAGTCTCTATTTAGTTTCAAGATGACAAAGCTTCTGTCAAGTACATAGTGTGTGTTCTGAAATACTATTGAGTAATAAAAATTAAAACCTATTGACATCTTTTATATTCCTTCAAGACTTTACATGCACCTACAGAAGGCTCTTTATCAGCTGAAAAGCGAGCTGGACAGCCAAAGTAGGCATCACAAACCAGTAAGTGAATACGTAACCTAGATCTCAAAACACAGCCAAACAGCTGGGAAGAGCCCCACGCTCTCCCCAGCTAGACATACTCCCTCTGGAAGCAGTTACACAAAAATTTCTGTAAATGAGCAAGCTACAGGTAAGACTTACCTGTGGGTAGGCTGAGCCTGGCACTGGGAAGACAGCTGGACGTGGCATGTGCTGGATAGTGTGTCCAATATACTGGGGATTACAGGGAATGTGAGTCTGAAGGGTGGTGTAAGGGTGGAGGCCCTGGGTGTGTGTATGCGCCATTGCCGGTCCTGCCATTGTATGCTGCTGGTACATGGTTGACCCCATAGAGATGACTGGCATGACCGTTGCTGCTGCGGTTACTGCAGCTGCCACTGTTACGGTGGTTGGCTCAGTGGTCACCCGGTTGTCTGTCAACCCACGTGCTGCTTCTGACGCAGCCCGTGCACCACTGGCGCTGCAGCCAGTGGCACCTTCTCTCTGGGCTGGAGTCCCACCAACAATCTGTTCATAAAGCCAGTACCACTGGTGAGCTACTTCAAAGAGAACTTCTGGGTACACGCCACCTCCCTTGGCTGCCTCTTCTACTGCCATACAGGCCTTTTCCAGCATCAGATTGTCCTAAAGGCAGAGGGAAAAAAAAACAGAAGCGAAGAATGAAGGAACACAAGAAGGCACACTACAACAGGAAAAAAGTAATAAGGCACTCTAAAATGAGTGATGCTACTGGGAGCAGCTAGATCACAACTATGCAGCAGAATAGCCAGAGCTCTTCATGAAAGACAAGCCTACAGAACTGAGACTAAAGGCTGTTCGGTAGCAGAGAGGCGCCAATCCCACAACTAACAGTATGCCCCTGATGCTGGAAACCAGCTTGTGCCAGCTAGTTAGCCCCCACTCGACACTCACCTGTTCCTTGCACTGCACCAGAGCCCTTTGGATCTCATTTGGGTTCAGGGCATGGGCGTGGGGCAGGCAGCTGAGTGCCAGTTCAGCAGCTGCCCGCACCATGTTGGAGTCTCTGGCCCGCGAGGCTCTGTCTGCCAGCGATGCCACCTCTGGGGGGGTCAGATGTCCATCCCAACACTCCACTAAGATGTTCAGGGCTGCGCTACCAATCTCCATGGCCTGCCCTAAGAGTAAAAGAGAAGACTCTCACACTACTGACCATGCCCATGGGAGTTCCTGTCAGCTTTCCCTTAACAGGGGGTGCACTTTCTTCAGTTACTACAACAGAACACTGTTGCTCTCCTTAGGCTGTAAATCAAATGTAAGGCTCTTCCTCCCAAAACACAGAACAGGGAAGAGCTCTTGATAAGCAAGCAGTAAGTGAAGGTATCATCATCAAAGTGAAGCTAAAGATGTATTTGAGGCAATGAGAGGAACCTGAAAGGGTCTACGGCTCTTGAGAACTGAAACAAAACACTGTGCAAGTCACTGGTGCTTAGCCAGCATCATGAGGTTCAAGAACAAGCTCACCCCCTGCCCCTTCCTGCCCAAAAGACAGCCTCCCAATTACGTTCTGCTGTAACCTGTGATCCAGGAGACATGAGAGGAGTAAGTTCGAGAGAGCCAGTTGGGAGACACAAAGTTGTGCAGCCCTAGTGCATACAGCCCAATCTCAAAGGCGCAGAGGTGAAGGTTGCGGTGTGGTCCCTGGTGCCCACCACTGGAGGAAGGGTGGGTGAAGATGGAGGTACTGCTGTTTCCACCTGCTTTGATAAGGACTGTCTTGGCCAATTCAAAGTAGAAGTGGGCAGCTGCCTCTGAAGGCTGGTTCGGGACATGAGGAGCATGGCTCTCCAGCCGCCTCCCTTTATACCTAGAGAAAACAAGAGGAAATTCTCAGAGAGCAATGGTACTCCAAGTTCTCTAGCTCAGGTGCAAAGTTCCTATATTTAGGATCCAGAGAAAACAAAGAAACTTTTCCAGGAAAGCATTTCCTAATGCACACATACATGCTAGTCCCCTGACATCAGGGAAGGCTGCCTCTACGCATCTTGTACTATTCATTACCTGCCAACCTCCACAGTTTTTGCACGGGCTCCCCCACTGGCTCTCCTACTGCCACTGGAAGAGGAAGATCCCAGTGAATCACTTGAAGAACTGCTGATGCTGTCGCTGTCTTGTCCTCTGCCCCAGGATGTTGTTGCCCATCCCCCACGTAGGGGACGCCGACTGAGCGTTGGAGAACTGTCAGAGGTAGTTTCAGGAGCACTGCTGTCAATACTAGCCATGCCTGCAACACCAGAACACATACAGTAATGTCAGCAGGTACACCCCATGCATCACTGACAGTCATGTCAGTGAGAATTTAACTTTGCAAACTGGAAGAGAAGAAATCAGTCAGTTTGGCCACAGATATCACTTTGAAGTTCTTGGATTAAAAAAGCAGAAATGTCTGAGAACAATGTGTCTTTATTTTCCCCTTAGCACCATATCTCAGCCACTCACTCCATCTGCTAAGCTTTATGGCAGAATATAACAACAAGATGCAAATATACATACAAACTTAAGTTCTACAGATGCCCTCCTGGCGTAGGCTGCACAGTTTATACAAAGTTTTTTCCACATCCTCAGCCTCTAACTTATAACCTTCTGAAGAGAAGTCCATCAGGCAGCAGCTCCTCTAAATTTGTTTCTGGACCCAGGAGCACAGCGCTCTGCTTCCTGAGAACAACAAACATTCTACTCCAGATCCATTAGCCAGAACATAGCTGCTGTGAGAAACACAGGCACATGGTAAACTGCAATTCATTAGAGGCTGAGGAGGAAATCTGTGAATCAAAACCTTTTTCTCCATGCCAAACACCTCAAAGATAATCAACTGCTCCTGTAGTATAGGAAAGGCTGACAAGCGGAATGAAAGAGCAAGGGAGCAATTGAAACCTCAGCACGGTGCCCAGCACAGCAATAGGTGTTAGTTACTACCTGTGTGTTTCTTCTTCTGCCTGACGGGTGAACCCCAGCATCTCCCGTTGTATCCACCTCGGTTTCCAAGGGCCAGACGACTGGGGACCTTTCCCTCCTGTTTCAAGACAGTGGATTCCCCAGCTGGCTCACAGGGGGACCTCTGAGAGCACTCTGCATAAACAGGACAGTGACAAGCTAAACATTACCATTTGTTTCTGCATCTTGAAAATTATTAAAAGATGCAAGGTTTTTAGAAATTTGGGGGTATTTATGAGCAGGATAATCTCAATTTTTTCCCTATCAAGCATTTCATCGGATACTAGGCTAAAAACATGGAAGCTTAATAACACAAGATTTGTAAAATTTGCTGCACAACTGTGTTCACACAAAGATTTACAGTAAAAATGCTCTAGTAACCCTAACTTTATTGTATTTATCCTCAGCTACAACTCATCTCTATGGGAAGAGTTAAGCGAGCATCCACTTTCCTGCATGTAATGCTTGTAAACCAAAGTGTGAGCGCAGCTAGAAGAAAATCATACTGTTTATCTCTAACGACCTTCAGCAATTTTAGTTATTTATCTTGCATGAATGCATCCGACTCGGTTTGTAACTTTTTGAACACTGCACCTCTGCTATAAACCTAAAAGACGGAATTGTAGTGGTTTTATGGTAACTGGCTAACACAGCTGGCTCAAGACAGGAAAGCCTGAAAATTACCTTGAATCTCTACGCAACAACGCATACAGAAATGGACTCAGACAAACAATGGGGGATATGACATTCTAGTAACCACCAAGCAGCCAGGTGGTAATATAAATCATTCTGACTACTATTCAATACAGATGTGAATTCGCAGTTCAGGTTTTACATGGATGACCAAAGGGTTTCAGTATAACCTTTACATATCACCTCTTACCCTGTGAACTCTTCTCCACAAAGGTCTCAGGACTGCTCTGCACTGCTGGGCTTACGCCAGCTTGCTGAGCAACTGAAGTCCCTGGAAGCTGCTGGATAGCTGCAGCAGACTGGGCAGCATGTTTGGAAGGAGACTTTTGATTTGCTACTGTAGGCTTGCTGGAAGAGTAGAAGGAACTCAGAGTCTGTGGCTTGTGAGTCTGACTCTCTCTGTCCAGAAGTTTGTCTAAAATCTTTAACAGCAAGAAAAAATATATACATAAAAGAGCTTTTCAGATGAGTAAGAGAACAGGCATTATACTAATAAATAGTAGAAAGTACTACATCAGTTTCCCTGAAGACTATAAATTCCACTCAACTGGAGAAAAAAGGAAAATGCTTTTACTGAAAAAGGAGGCAGCCCTTCCTCACACTGAAGATCAGCTAAGCACAGTTGAGAGCCATATGGCCTGCATTGCAACAGTTCATTTGCACTCAGTAATATCCCCAGTTTCACTTCAAAAAAGCCACTGCCTTCACTTGAAAAACACCAAAATTGACATTACAGAAGCAGTTCTGCCACATCAAGGACAGAACAGAGGACTCTACATTTAGTGTCTGTCATTACATGTTCTTGTTTAAGTGATTAATTTTTCATGCTCAGCATCCAAAACATCCATCACACAATTACTGAGAAACTGGCAAAGCCTCTTCAAACTTTCAGACACAAGACAAATTGCCTTCTACCAACCTACAGTAACACCTTCTTCACCCTGCTTATTACAGAACTGGGGAACAAAGCTTGACTGTATTTTTTGTGTTTGTCCAATTCTACTCTTTGTTCTACACATGGAGCGAACATCACTGGGCTGACAGAGCACTTATTTTTAGATGACTGATATCATAACCTCCCTGTTCATCCTCGTAACTGAGAAGAGTACAACAAAAAAGCTTCAGCTTTGGGTGAGAGAAATACACTAATAGTATTCTTAGTGGGAGAAGTGTTTCTGAATAAAAAGGATAAATAAAAATTTTCTTGAAGCTCCAACAGTTTTTGCTAAGTTTTTTCCTCTGGGTCATGAAGTGGGAGCAGAGTTGTACTCTCTCTTGCATGGGCCATTAAGGCACAGGTGGATTGAACTTGTCTATAAGAGAGAGATTAAAAGAAAACAAAAAAAAAAAAAATGCTGCAGCACAACAGAGCTAATCCCCATACAACAGATGCAGTGCATACTGAAAACCCCTGGGACAGAAGCCTTGTTTTAGCAACCAAGTAAAAGCATAAACTACAGTCAGAAATCATCTCTCAACTGGAGCTTAAGAAACCTTTGGTAAGAGTGCCTCTTCCAGGGCAATGCATAATGTGCCGTCAGATTTTGCCTCAGTGAGAGAATATAAAAACTAACAACATGCTTGCAAATCATCAGTGCACGACATAGTGATTTATGCTCACTGGTAAAACTCTGCAATACATCAAAGCACAGCCACAGTTTACCCTGCATCTCCACATCCCCTTTTAAAGGGAGGCTCACCTTCTTCAGCTTCGATTGATCATCCTTGTAAGTAATCATCAGGGCTAGTGCCAGATCTCCTTTCTCCCTTCGAGTGCCTTCACACAACAGAGGATGTTCTGCTTCACTGACAGTTGTCTTCATGCCTACAGGCCAGAAAAGAGAGGGATGAAAAGGCAAGCAAGCCCATGGGACTACACCACACCCTTAGCAACATATATACATTTCAGACTATTTTATTCACCTCATGGGCAGGAAAAAGAAGGATTTTTCCTATTTTTCTGTTAACTTCAGAAATAGGTCATGAATAAACATTATATAGGAGCTATTATATGTCCCCAGAATACCAAGCACGGTACAACTGTCAGAGCAATATGATCAGAACACGCCATAGAGAAGAGGCCAGACATGTCCACAACTTCATCTTGAAACAAGCTTTTCCACTTTCTGTAGATGCGACAAAGCCAGCATTTCTGCTCCACACAGAACTCATCTTTGTCCTTTCAGAGATGAGGCAACAGAGGACCGGTCTTGTTTAACCCATTCTATTCATGCAGCTTTAAAACAGGTATACATTTCTGCCAACAGAATATGTATAACTACTGGTTTGTCACTGAAGCTGTTATAAATGAGAGGTAGGAATCCAGTATTCTAAGACCTTAAATTACATGATAACACGCTTAAGAGTACTTCTGCTAGTATTTCACCATCATTGCCTAACCTCTTCTGAAATGTCTGCCTTTTTTTTTCCTCTGAAACTGCTCATCTTCATTAAAACAATACGTTTTCCATCACAAAAGATCAAAAAGAAAACTAAGATACCATTACTACTTTAACATTCAGTTCCTGTCCCATTTTACCCTTCCATTTATTCATTTTTATTTTTTTAAACAGCTTTCCCAAGGCACCTCAAAACCTGGCATGCAGAATCTTTCTGCATCTAGTTCTGATGAACCATGCAAACACTTTCATTTCTGTGCCAAACTGGAACAAGCTATCACCTCTTACCACCCAAAATGAAAGAAGATGCAAAACATGGATGAGAAAAAGCTTTTCTGGTAAAAAAAAAAAAAAAAAAATCTTACCAAGAGCAGCAACGGCTGCTTCAAAACCAAGCTCTTCATCTCCAGGCATTTCATTATTCCAATTACGACTTGGGGGTCTACAGCCTGTAGGAGAAACCACTGAAAAGACAAGAGAATTAGCGCTCAGCTTTCAGAACTAGGATCTCAGGGTAACAGCTGTTTCTGAGAGCTTTCTGAATTTGCAGAGCTTCCCATGTTCCTATTCCTAATCTTTGTATCACTTTCAAGACAATACCTTGTTTTTCTTTTTCTCCCTCTAAACTCAGAAGGCTCCTAACCAGGCAGGAATATCACCAAGTCAGTCACCTAATCTCAGGATGTTGGTTTCTTTTCTTAAATCTTGCACTTATATTATCTTCCTCTGAATATAACCATCATAATAGCAGAAAAGTCAATCATTTTAACCATTTTAAAAAAGCACACAAGCAGTGCTGGAATATGGTAAATTTTCAGTTGCTTCCAAATGTAAAAAGAATGAGAGACAATTTATACCTTCAGAGCAACATGGAAGCAAGAGCAAGCAACAGTGTGGGAAGAATAGAGATTAAGTTATTATTATCCAGTGGACATTTTCTGTTTGAAAATCCCTCAAGATCTGAAATCTCAGAAGATTCCCTTTGCACATTCAAGCCAACACAGACAGTACCTGGAGTGCACAGGACATCAAATATAAAGCTAGCCAACATGAGAGGCAGGACAGGACGATAATCACATAACGTTCCTTCTCGCAGTTCTTCAGCTCTTCCTCGAATAGTATTCATCTCATTGGTGACCAAGGGAATCTTCTTCAAGAGGGCTGCGATCTCAGACTCCTGATACGCCAGCTTCACCTGGTAGCATCCACAAGGAAACAGAAGCTGTCATCAGCACCATTTTTCCCTATACGTATGTTGAAGTATGGAATAGTTTTTATTGGTTCATTACATTACAGCAGTTTTTAGCAGCCAAGCCATCTTTACCATTCTTCCCACAGTGAACACACATCACAGAATCATCATAGAATGGCTTAGGTTGGAGGGAACCTTAAATCTTCAAACCTACTTCCAACCACTCCACCATGGGCAGGCTTGCCAACCACCAGATCAGGTTTTCAAGTGTAATATAGGTCTTGACTCACATTTATACACAGCCTCCTTTTTCACTCTTGAGCTATCAAAGGAACATCAGGAGAAGTGCTTGACTAGATAAGCTACTATAAAAATGATGACTTGTAGGAAAAAAAGGATGCTAAGCTAAGAAATACACCCATTAGATACAAGAGGGATTCATTAGAGAATAACAGCGTGGGATGGCAGCAAGCACAGCATACCAGGATAAAGACCTACTGCATTGTAGTACTCTATGCAATTTCTGCATTCGTTCCATTTTGAAAATTTGAAAGTGATTGTTTTGTCTGAAACAGCATAGCCAGCTAGTGACTGCCAATCTCACACTTAATCTTGTTATCAGACTGTAAGAAGTACAGCTAATCAGTGTAACAAGTGTACTTGGTGGATTACTAGCAATAATATACATCTCCGGGGACTGCTCAACACTGCATTCAAAGCAATGTGGCTGCAAATCACATAGACAAGGTCTTAACTGAGCACTTCTCTTTTCTAAACAGGAAGCCTAGAAGTAATTAGGCAGTGTCCAAAACTATATCTGCACTGTGCACATGCTCGTGTGCCAACAAATGAAATATCAGCAAGAGCAACAATTTTCAAACATGAAACAACTGCAGCAGTACATCCTAAGAAATACATTTCAAAGCACTTCATCAATGTAAGTGTAGACAATTCAGTTTACAAATGGTTGGTTTTTTCTCCCTAAATTGGCCAAGCAAACTGGAAACATACTTCAGATAACAAGAAGTAAACTGCTCCATTTAAAACAAAATAGTCCTAAAATATACTGTTCGCATTTAAACACTTTCAAGACTCTAGCTTCATGTGAAATCATAGGCCTTTTAGCACTGATGTCTGGTTGTCCTTTCAGTGAAGATAACCCCAAATGAAATGGTATTTCTAATCAAGTTTCTGGCAAATCAACACATGCTTGGGATTTGTGGACAATCCATTTTGTCTCAGTATAAACAATTTTTAGAGAACATACAGAAGCATGATCAAGCTTCAAGAATTTAAACGGGAACCACAAGCATAAGCATTCAAGCAACACAATGCTGATCATGGATACTGCCTTTAAAATGTTTTGTACCTCCAGTGCCTTGGTAGAGGCAGGCGGTCTCTGCAGCTCCAGAGCAAACATCCCTATTCGGAAGGCCAGGTTGTGGTACTCCAGCCGCTCACTCAATACAGTCAGCAGGAAAGCAGCTTTGGACAAGGTGTTGGTTGCCATCCACGTTTGCTTGCTGGTTGATACCTTGTTCTTTTTGCCCTGCTTGACAAAGAATTTGTAACAGGACGCTTCCCTGAACATTCTAAATGACGCTATGCCTGCCCTCCTACTCTTTGCAATAATCAAGAAACAGAAAAACAAAACACACTTAAAAGGTGATTTCCTTTGCTGAGCAATAACAAATCCCAGTGGTTATTAACTACCATCACTCCTCCCCCTATCTCATCTCAGCACAACGTGATAAAGAGTTGACCTACTGATGACATGCATGTCCACTATTGGACTGATGCTGTGCAGGCAGATGCTGCATGCCTGGTTCCTTCCAGGGGAGCCCTTCCATACAGTAAACATTGCTTAGTGCCACTACAAGTAATTTTCCAGAAGTTTATGCTTTTTTCTTTCCTATCCAATCCTGCATTCTAAAACAGCAAAGCTCCTAACATTTCCTGTGTACATTATGAAATAGGAGACTAAGAAAAGGCTAAGAAAGAAACACATGAAACAGGCATGTCTCCTGCACAAACCTACACAAAAATCAAGACTTTGTTGCTGTATAATCTCATAGCACCTCATAGCAGGTATCTCTTAAACAAAACATTCTCTGAAATTGATGTTAAGCAGGATGCTTTATCCTGTTTAACAGATGCTCAACCAGTTTCAAAACAGATTCCTAAAAAAGCTGCAGCTCTTAACAAACCAGGCTGAGGAACCAGTAACAAAACTCGAGTTTCTTAAAAATTCAAACTCGTGCTGAACAGCCTCTTACATTTTTTCTCCTTTATATTCCCTCACAAGTGCACAGCGATCAGGTATGTGAATGATACCCAGAGAAGTTCAACTCAGTGACAACATCATCAAAAGGCCCTGAATCACAGTATATAAGAAATGCCTAGGAATGCTGCTGTGCCCATCCCACATCTTTCTTCTGCTTTACCCTCCATCCACAAAACTAGGTAAGTATTCACTACCTTAGTTGGTGGCTGCTCCACTTTGAGATCTGGAGGGTTGGCTAATAGGTCCCTGGCAAGTTCTACAGTTAAGCGACATGCTTCATTACTGTATCCATGTGCATACAGGGCTTCTGCACAGGCAAACAGGATCTGTAAGAAAGAACAGGTAATCACATTCAAACCATGCACCTTCAGGTTAGAGGTAACCTGCTCAAACCACTTCTCTCAAAGTCTCAGTAAAACACAATTCACAAGTAATCTCAGCAGGCACATTCAGTGAACTCTTTGCCTCAGCCTTCACCACCATTCCTTTAAGTGCACCCCTAAAATGCTTATCTTGCATGAATAGTTCCCTTCCTCCCTCTAAGTGCTATAAGAGATCAGAGAATAACTCAAAGGAAACTGACTGACTATACCTGTTTCCATGTATCTCCTTTTTCACTGCTTGCTTATATAGGTGCAAGCCCTGAATGTATATTGAGGTTATTACAGCAATGTGACAATGTCTAGTTAGACTGTCTCTAATCTAACTAGATACAGGAGGTCTTTGGCCTTCCAAAGAACTTCTGCTTATTCAGTTGTAGATTTTTCTCCTGGTGGGCATTCCTCGATCTTATTTATTTTGAATTTCAGCTCAATTTTCACAGAATCACATAATGGTTGAGATTGTAAAGGACCTTTGGAGGTCATCAGGTCCAGCAGCTCTGCACAAGCAGAGACATCCAGAGCAGGCTGTCCAAGTCCATGTCTGGGCAGTTTTTGAACATCTCCAAGGAGGGAGACTCCACAGACTCTTTGGGCAGCCTGGGCTAGTGCTCTGGACACTGAAGAAGTGCTTCCTGGTGTTCACATGGAACCTCTTGTGTGCCCATTGCCTTTGTCCTGGCACTGAGTACCAGTGAAAAGAGCCTGCCTCTGTCTTCTTTGCACCCTCCCTTTGGGTATTTCAGGATACTGATAAGATCCCCCAAGCCTCCTCATCTCCAGGCTGAACAGTCCCAGCTCTCTCAGCCTTTTCTCAGGAATGATGATGCAATCCCTTAATCATCTTGGTGGCCCTCCACTAGACTCTTTCTAGCACATCCAGGTCTCTCTCGCATGGGGGGACCCAGAACTGGATACAGTACCCTAAGTGTGGCTTCACCAATGCTGAGCAGAGGGCAAGGATCACCCCTCTTAACCTGCTGACAATATTTTGCCTAACGAAGTCAAGAATACTGTTGGTTTTTTTAATAACAAGGGCACATAGCTGACCCATGTTCAACTTTATATCCACCAGGAATCTTGGGTCATTTTCTGCAAAGTTGCTTTCCAGCTAGGTAGCCCCTGACACGTACTAGTGCCTGGAGCTATGCAGGGGCAGGACTTTGCATTTCTTGAGCAAAGAAATTCTTGTCAGCCCACATCTCCAGTCTGACAAGGTCCCTCTGGATGGAGGCATAACACTCTTGTGTATCCATCACTCCCCCCACTTTCATGTCATCTGTGAATTTGCAAAGTGTGCACTCTATCACAACATCTAAATCATTAAGATGTTAAACGAGACAGGACCTGGTACTGACCCTCTGCAGTACTCTGCTCATTATTTTGCCGTTTCTAAATGGCTAGGAAAAAAAAAAAACAACCACACACACACAGTTTTGCCCACATTTGCAATACAGGACCAGCTAAAATTAGGACATGCTTGAAGAGAGCACAGTAGAAGGGAATTAAGCTTGTGGGAAAACAAGCGTGATACTACCACATTAAGACTGTAGATATCTTACGATACAAGGGGTAATGATGGCTTAATAATCACTAGACATAACAACATGCTAGGTTAACTGTGACACCTGGGAGAGTGAAGAGAACATGAGGTTCATAATACACGAAGAAAACTGAAAAACAATGTTTTGAACTAGATTCTGCTCACCTCCATCCGGTTCTCCTGCTCCAGAGGCTTTATTCCAGCAAATATATCCTGCTCCTCTTCATTTCCCCCTTCAGCTTTGTCATCATCTTCCTTGGCTACCTCTTGTGGATTCAGATAGTATACCTGGTAATCATCTTCCTCTTCTCCGTCATCCCCTCCACCTGCCGCACCATTCTCTCCTACTTCTTCTGGCTTCAGGCTCACACCACCGCTGTTCTCATCTGCAGAAGTCAGGTCGTCATCACCGCTACCCATCTCCCCCACAGGATCCTTGGTTGATTTCTTGGTTGTGGAACTGCTCCTGACGCTGGGCTCAGGTCCCTCAGAGAAGTACACCCCACCATCCTCCTCAAAGGCATCCCTGTAGCTTCTGCTCAGTGGGCTTTCTGTAAAACTGAACGTATTGCTGGCTTCTGCACCCAGAGCCAAGCTGCTGTCATCCAGGCTCATCTCTGCTAAGTCTGGCTCCAAGGAGCTGTCTTCACTGCTCATGCGGCGTTTCCCACTATGCTTACTGGTCAAACCTTTGCTCACTGGCAACTTAGCTTTGCTCACTGCAGTCTTATACACAGCTTTATCACCTTCTGCCGAAAGTCGTCTCAGAACTCTCTGGGGTGTTTCAGAGACAACTTTCCGCTTTCCAGTGAGTTCCTTCGGACGAACCGCTGGCTCCTGGGGTGAGGGACGCAGCCTGTCCCCAGGCTGCAGACATGGTCCCCCAGGCTCCTGTCCATGGGCTCTACCAGCCTCACAAGCAGTTTCTGCACACTGCAACCGGCAGCTCCTCTGTTGGATGGCCTTCACCCAACAGAATGAGTTTTTCTTGTCAGTGCTGCTATAGGTGATCCCAGGGATAGGATAAGCTTCCTCCCAGTTGAAGTAACAGGCTTCCACTGCTGGCTTGAAACCCTGGAATAGCTTCTCCAGGGATTTCTTGTGCTGACCTCTCTTAACGTTATCTATGACCTTTAGCTGCCACTGCCTGAGCTGGGAACAAAGGTCCCTGCGCCTAAAAGAACAAGAAAAACAATAGGTTAGAGAGCAGACATAAGATGCACCAGCAACAAACTTCCTCTTAAGCCACTCCTCTTATTCAGAAAGCTCTTTTGTTGAATCAAGTATAGACAACGTTAGTAAGAAGACAGACTAGAAAAAGAAACAGGTCTAAAAACTACCAAATCCTAGATAGGCCCACGACACAGAAACAAGGTGTGAACAGTACCATCGAAAAAACACAATACAAACTGGGAGGTTTAAACTGAAACACTGTCTGCTTTGTTTTTTTACCTGCCTCAAATAAGGAGTTGGCAATGTGAGCCTCAGCAGTCTGACCAGAAAGTGCCATGGGGAAGTGCTCTTGGAATTATGCATAAAACTGCTCTGTGTGGCCTCATCTCCAACACTGGTCTGGGTGCCATAACATGAGGACAGCAAGCTATTAGAGGGCATTCAAAGGATGGCTATGAAGACGGTGAGGAGCCTGGAGTGCAAGGTGTGTGAGGAGCAGCTGAGGTCCCTGGGTGTGCTCAGCAGAGGAGCTGAGGGGAGCCCTCATGGCGGCTGCAGCTCCTCACAGGGAGCAGAGGGCAGTGCTGAGCTCTGCTCTGTGTGACAGCGACAGGGCCTGAGGGAACGGCATGGAGCTGTGTCAGGGGAGGGGCAGCTGAGGGTTAGGGACAGGGTCTGCACTAGAGGGTGGTGGATATGGAATGGGCTGCCCAGGGCAGAGGGCACGGCACAAGTGCCAGAGTTCAAGCAGTATCTGGACACCGCTCTGAGACACTGGATTGGATTTTGGGTGGTTCTGTGTGAAGACAAGAGCTGGACTTGATCCTCATAGGTCTTTTCTAACTAGGGATATTCTAAGATAAAACAGTTTGCAGGAGCTGTGAAATGGCACTGCTAACTACTCCAGTCAAGTACAACCTGCCCAGAGAACCCCTAAGCCACACAGGACCTCCCAGTCTACCTCTCAGGCATTAATCTTACCCTGATATGCCCATTTAAAATTTAATTTAGGCTGTAGCAGGTTATCCTCAGGAGACATAACTATCTGCAAATCTTGTGTTTGCTTGCAGAACAAGCAAGACAAAAATAATTGATGCTTAACTGAGAACGAAACAAGCTGGTAGGCTTAAATTCATCTAAATTGCACAGCAGTGTGCGGGAACTGTCAGGTCAGGGCCTGAACCAGTGATTGAGCACCTGGTGAAGGGGTGTAGCCAGCCCTGGGAGCACAGGAGCAAGCAAGTCACCTATCCCCTAACCAGAGGGGATAGACCCTAAGTCCACCCCTCCCTAACCTCATTTAAGGGCTGGCAGCCAAAAGGGAAGCATCTCTACTTGGAAATAGCCTACTACGAGAGTTTTCCAGTAAGCCCTTATTCTCAGAAAGGGGTACTTGAAGGGGACCTACAGGAAAGCTGGGGAGGGACTTTTTAGAAGGGCATGTAACACAACAGGACAAGGGGAAATGGTTATAAACTGGAAGAGGGTAGATTTAGACTATACGTTAGTAAGAAATTCTTTATTGTGGGAGTGGTGAGACACTGGAACAGGTTGCCCAGTGAAGTTGTGAACGCTCCCTTCCTGGAAGCATTCAAGGCCAGGCTGGATGAGGCTTTGAGCAAGCTGGTCTAGAGGAACGTGTCCCTGCCTATAGCCGGGGGTTGGAACTAGATGTTCTTAAAGGTCTCTTCCAACCCAAGCCATTCTATGATGATTCTTTGTTACCAAATTGTGTGCAATACCTTTATTGGGTGATCTGAAAACTGGTCAGTGGCAGTTATACCCTCTGCCTTGTACCATACAGGCAGGTAGTCCCATGCCCCATATTACCACAGGAAGGTCAAAATGTTTCCACATTTTGCAGTTCCAAATCTCACATATGGCCTAAACAGGCAAATTAGTCTGAATGGGTAGTGATGTTTAGGTGATCTCATTCAATACATTTCTAGAAAAGTCTGCGTGCCTAGCGTCTCAATAAACTGCTACCCTGCTCCTGCCACAGATCTCAGAGATCTGAGGAACTAGCCCAACACTTTAACCCTCTCAAATTACCTATCAAAAGCAACAGAAAACAATGTCATCAAATAGGTGCAAAGACTACAGGGAAAAAAAAAATCAGCTCAGCAGCATAGATTGCTTCCATTTGCCTGAAGAAATTAATTACGAGGGAGCAGACTGGTAGAGCTCGAGGAAAGGATTTTCAGAAGAGACAGAATTGCTCAGAAAAGGTAACATAAGGATGAGCACCTGCAATGAATTAAAAATGCAGTAGCAAGTCTCCTTACAATTCATTGGAAAGGATAGCAACGATGGATAAAAGAGGGATCTTCTTGGTGACTATTAAATGCCAAGAGAACAGGAAATTAAGCAGAAGTATTTCAATTATGCATGAATTCAAGTAGATCTGAGCAATTTTGAACTGCACCAGATAACTTGAATGTGAATACATGTAGCGCTTCTATATACTTTATTAAAGGCTAAAACCTTTTATGTTATTTTTCTATGCGAGTCAATTGATGTTTGTGTTTATTTTAAGCCTCATTCCCAGTTTCCTACAGTTTTTGACTTGTCTTCATCTCCTGTACTTAGATACTTCATATTGCAGACTGTACAAGACAGAAACTGCAGCCACGTTAGCATCCCTGGTGTACCTTCCAAAGATAAGGCATCTTACTCATGTTACACAACAATTCACAAAAAGCAAATGCAGTCCACGTGTAACTGAATTTAAAATACCATCATCTTTTCATTTGCCCCGAAAAACATTTTCTGACCACATATATCACATTAGACAAACTCAGTATATTTTGCACTTTGTAAACTGCATATACTAAAAAAAAAAAAAATTATTAATGTTGACCACGGTATCTCAACTTGAGTAATCAATAACTCAACTGCTAATCAAGTTGTACTGCATGATGTGATTTAGAAACCTGTCTAAGCTTCATAATCTTTGCTCAGACAATTGAGAACACTGATAAAAAAAAATGATACACCAGTGACACTGTTTGCCAATGCACTGTAGAGAATAAGTTCCCTAAGAACACAGAAAGTAAAGAAATGGTTCCTCTTGAAAGAGAAAATCACAGATTACTGGGCTAAACAGAAATACTTCAAACTGCTGAATTGTTAAATTTAAAAAGCATTAAAATTTAGTGGTAGCCTGTATTACCATTCAAAGACATGTTCTCCACTGAGACACTGAAATGCAGACATACACTCCTGTGTAAAGCAAAACGCCCAGAAAACAACCTATTATTCACATTGTGATGTTGCTAGAAGTGAGCAGCAATAGCAGTTAAAAGCAATTTGCTCTTGAACTGTATGTAGCACACAGTGCAGAAGGACTGTGTAATGGTTGAACAGTTAACGAGGTAATGATACAAACAACACATCTACAGTCAAAAACTCTGTGTACACATATCACAAAACTAAATGTGAGATTGGAGTGCACTGCTTAAGGAGTCCTAGTTCCCACACACTAGCTGATTCTGTTGCTCACCTCTGTGGACTAATAGTTGGGTCAAGGACAGCCAGCCTCCAAAGAACCACCATCTCGTCACACATACTTGCACAGGCATGAGCAGCTACTTCTGACTGGCCATTGCTGCGTCCTGTGTGCCCGCTAGCACTGCTGTGTGACGCAGATGTCCGCACGCTGTACCACCAGCCAGTTATCTGCAGAAGAAAACGTTCAGTGGAGCAGTGCTGTGGCTAACATCCCCGCTCCCGCTCTCACCTAACTTCATACCCACAAGGAAAAAGAAGCTGTAGCCAGTACCATGTTTTCATATGACTCCAAAATAACTATGAGCATTAAAGCAGTACTGGTTCGTAAGAACCTCTCAATTTTTATTTACTTCTGTTTAGAAGGCCCATATCTGCAGAACAAAGCACTCACAAGAGGTTCTCTTGCTAAAGGCCTTCCCATCTGGAGGAAAAAAAGTGAACAAATGTGATAAATGAAGTATTTTCTTTCCCCTGCTAGAAGCTGAGGTATGTGATGCATAATAAGGAAACCTGCACTGCATTTTATGTTACAAAGTATCCTGAACTGTAAAGGGACACCTTTTTCCTTACCTTAATAAAAAAATATATCAAACAACTCATGACTCAAACACATCAAAACCAAAGAACATGAGATTTTACTGCCCAACACATTTCTTTGTTTTGTCAAAACGACAGTTTGTGTGTGAAGTACTTAGTTTAGAAAAAAATCATTACAATAAATCATCTTGACTAGCCAGAAATCAAATCAAATGTGCTGAACAAAGTACTGCAGACTCTGTATGTTCCTACTTAAAAGGCTGAGGCATTTGGGGGATATAGCATTGCTGCGAGAACGCTGAATCATCACAGGAGCAAAGTATAATAAATGTGGAGGGGAGAAGCAAATGCCCATAATGCATACAGACAGTTAAAAAAAATAAAATAGTTATTCAGACATAAATTCTACAGATACGTAGGGATCAGTCACTGGCTCAGCCTGTACCTGCTCATAGTTCAGACACTGGTCAGTCAGAATCTCTAGCAAAGGAGCAGCATTGCTATCCCGTCTCTTAAACATCTCCCGCACGATAGAAAGTAGGTTCCAGATTCCCTCAGGCTCTCTCCCTCGCAGGGGACGCAGAAGGCAGGCCCACTCAGCAGCAGCCGGCGGCTCCGTGGAAGAGAGATACATGGAATTCACATCACTGAGGATAAAACAGAAGCGCAGGGATGAAAAGAAAAATGAAGGCAAGCACAGCCACACAAAATCCTGAATATATTCTATGTCCAGAAGTGGGTTTGCACCTTAGATGGCACAGCCATGCATAAGTTAAAAGAGAAGACGTATAATGAGACTGAGAACACAAGTAAGGTACTGTGCAAATACAGTGTGCTCCACCGCAGCAATATTGGACAAGCTACACAAAAATACTATTTCCTCTAAACTAAGCACCCTTTATAGCATAGCATCATGGAAGGGTATGCACCAAACAGTGAATAAATTTACAGATTACATGAACATTCCTTTTTCTCTTTGAGAAAAGATAGTTTACCTGAAAACAACAGGAGAGGGTCCACAGAATTTATGAAGGGTTTTCTTTATGTTGTCACTCAGGGTAGATTCATCTAGGTACCAGGTGCTTTGATCTGACGCAGAAGGTCCAGCAGTGGGATCTTGACACAAGAACACATACACAGGTTTTGAAGAGATTCTCCTCTGTGTGCCCAACCACGGGGATTATAGGGACTATGAAGCAGTGTTATTCAGTTTATTTCACCCATCACAGAACTCATTATTCAGAACTATCTCAAAATAATATAATTATCCGAATAACTGATAACACTTAATTGGGAGCCATGACTGACATGCTGAAACAGCAGCACTACAGCCAGACAGACTGGGAGAAATGTACAGATTACACCAACAGAAAACCATGAACTTCTTTGAGAAAAATATTCAGACTTCTGTACTTGGGATAGAAAACCCCATGCACCAATACAGACTGAAAGTCAAATGGCTGCCTAGTTGAAATAATTTAGCGATTACGGTAGGCACCAACCTGAACACAAACCAGACAGGATTACAGCAGATGGATATAGAGGCACTGAACACTGACCTATAAGGAGAGACTGAGGAAGCCAGGCTTGTTCTGACTAAGAAGAAGAGAGTGAGGGGCAATCACTAAGAGCCGACAGCTACTCGGAGTCACAAACACGTATTGGTAGTGCAAGATCATAAAAATAATAAAAAATGGAGTATTCATATTGGATATTAGGAAAATTCTGGACCAGAAGGGTAATGCAGCATTAAAATCAGAATACACTGTAACTTCTCTGATAACCAAGACATGGCTAAGCTAGCCCAAGCCACAGCTAACTCATTAGAGTGTTACCAATAATCAACCTGCTACTTGAAAGAAGGAGAGATTCATTCCAGCCAACACTTCCAGGAACTAATGTAGTTGAACAGAAAAATCTTCTGTTAACAAAGTGCATTGTCTGATGCTGCCTCTCTGAAGTTACTCCAAGGAGTCCATTACAACAACAATTTCTTGCAGCTGCACTACATGCTTGCTTGTACTTACGCCTTTTCCTCTCTCTTCACTTCCAATCCCAGACACTTGGTAACCTATCAGTTCAGAAACTCAAGGCAATAGAAATGTATCTGTTTTCTGTCTTTAACACAGATAACTGAAATAACATGTATCAGGGTTACCTGGGGCTCCACACACTGTATTGATTGCAGTTGACTGAGAAGATAATAGCTCATCCAGCAAGCGCTGAGCAGTTGGAAGAATCTGCAAACATGAAGGAAACTTTCAGTATAAACAGTGTTTCTTACCCTAATATAAACAGCCAAAGATCTGCCTGGATTTTCCTAACTAAAGGACTCACAACATTTGAAGTATCAAATACAGTCACGTTTTCAGAAAGGACGATAGAGGGTGCTAAAGGTTACACAACAGCAAAGTAGGTGTTCTACTTCCCTCTCCTTTCTCAAAGCAAACATAACATCCAAAACTTACTTCCTATGTTCGCACCCTAAGAAGTACACAAAAGAACCATAGGTTATCAGTTGCTTTCTCATTTCTTGAGGAGACAGAGTGATACCACAGCTAATGTTGTGAGGTATGGAAGTGAGCACAGTCAAGGTCACCATTTTCCTGCACTTTTAAACGTTCTACATTTCTTGTTCCTACATCATTTCTCTCAAAACCAAGCTGATAGGAACATGGGTGCAAACTGTAAGTTACATCTATACATAACTTTTCAGGAAGACCTTAGCTCATTTACCATGCTTTTCACAGAGAGATCATATATATTTTAACTTAAAGTCAGCAGTAAACTAATGCAATGTCAGCACTGAATGAATGCAGCCATAGCTTCTAGTCAGTTCAGTGCATAAGCAGAGAAGGCTCGCACCTGACTGTGCAGTCCTAAGTAGACATACCCTTAAGGTGGCCTTTTTGAACAGCAACAACAAAAAAATGCATAGCAGGAAACTGTTCTTCCCTTACTTTCAATCTAAGTCTGGGCTGAGAACTTAGAACAGTTTAGGAAGTTAGGATTTAAATGACTTGCAGCAGAAAATCTGATATTTCCTCACTTCCCTCCATACAACAGCTGTGGACATTTCATATTTCTACAAAATAAAATCACGTGAATGTCCTGTATTACCCTTGTAACGTAGTCAAGATACAGTCCCAGTTTATCAAAGTATCTCCATTCAGAAATCTCAGTGACTGGCAATGAGACTGCTAGAAGAGTTTGGGCCATGCTTTCCCTTTTTCAAGAGAATTACGTAACAAAGATTAAGATGCATCTGCCAAGAAAACCTAAACTTTTCTTTTGGGCAGCACTGTATCAGACTATCTGGCAAGATAGTAATTACTAAATTGTCCAGATGCCTGGATACACAGCCAGTACACAAGAAAAGACAAATCCTGCAAAAAGAAGCAGACAGAATACGTGAAAGCATTATATCAAGCAACTCACATGCTACCCAAGAAACTAGTATCACCACTATCAACTTTTTAAAGATCTCCTTTATTAAACATCAGACTAGTCACATAATGCTTTGAGTCCTTAAGGAGGGAAGAGAAGCAGTCTTTCATTTAACACAGCAAGAAACACACAACATTGATGCTCAACTCCCAGCATCAAAAAAGGTGGCTTAGTTTAGTTGTTGGGTTTTCTTTAAATCATCATTTTCATTTTATATGATTTGTTTCCTAAGAAGATTAGTATTTCTGTAGGAAATTTAGAGGGTGTTTTATCAACAGACTATCTTAGCGTCTCAAGGACACTATCATAATATGTCAGTACATGCTGACAGTAATACAAGTCTTAGACATTATGCACACAATATTGAAATGAGACAAATTCGTGCAGGGCAGTGTCTCTCAACCTCCTTTGGTTGGACAAGCATTAAAGGTTGCCAAGCCCTTATATTTTTAATTTTAATGCAAACATTTCACAGTCACTTAGGTACATTTGCGCAATATGTGTAAGCATTTTAGACAGATTATAGAAATGACCTGACCTTGAACTACTCTCTTATTTAAAGAATAATAGAGCAGATTTTGCCTTTAACTAACAATACGTAACGTCTATTACTTTCCATAACCCAAATGATTCTTGCAGATCACCAAGAGACTGCACTGGGGGAAGTTAAAAGGTGACCCCTTGGATGCATTAGAAAGTAGCTACCTAGAGCATATAGAACGCATCCCCCCTAGGTAGTCTTATTCATTTAATCAACCAAAAAGCACAAAAAAAGAAATAGCCTGATTTATTCTCACCAAACTTTTTCACCACCCTGTAGTTATTTTACTGTGTTTGAACTTTACTTCCTCAAGCTAATACAAACAGACAGCACTCCTCTTTCTTCTTTTAAGACACTTCTAATCTTTCACTCAGCAGTAGACAATTGCTAAATAATAGAACAACAAGCTTGAAAAGAGCAAGAACTGAAAACCTTACCAGCAACTTACAATCAAATAGCAAAACCAGTCATCTTGTAACAAAAGACATCACATAAATTCATCCAAAATAACAGCAAGTGAATTTAACAATAAGTCAGTCCTATTGATTGTCCCCATTTACCTGTTGTGGAAGTTCACTGATTAGGTACTGAGCAAATTTTTGCAATTGGTCTCTTTGTAGTCGAGACAAGGACTCAGAAACAGGCGCTCGTAAGCACACCGCAGATGCCTGGATAAAGAAGAGGATATATAAATTGCCATGAACAGACCATGCATAACGAAGTGCCCACTAAGTGGACAAAGTGGCAGGAACAGCGGTTATGCTGCTGCATATCATGCTTGGTCTTTTCGCATCATTACATACAGCACTGCAGATAAGATGCAAATAAGCTGTCTGCATTTTATCAAAACTGTTTTTAAGAGTTGCCTGTCAAAGAAACTGCCTTAGCAGCTGTGCTTAAGATCTGTTGTTTCTAGCAATTGCACAGATACTGGCAGAGATTTTGCAAACAAACCTCTAAAATGGGATGTAATTCTTAAAGCTCTGGCAAAGCAACCAGCTCTGTGGGAGGCCGTTTCACAGACTCACAACTGCCTCATTTATCTCATTACAGACTTTTTTTTTTTCCTTAAAACCAACCCCTTCCCATATCTTCAAACAACAAATCATAAAATAAATATCAGTTTCTTAACTTTGTTCACTATGTGGACTAAGAAGTACCCAAATGGAACGCAACTAAAATTTAACCTGGAAGCAGGAAAATGCACTTTGATAAAAAGGATGCTTCTGATATCAATTTATCTACACAGAACAATATCCCTTGGCTTGTAACTTGCTGCTCAGCAGCTAATATACACAAACATGAAAATGCTTTTGCTGTTACCTTTCAGGTGGAAGAAAGGACTAGGGGGAAATTGGTCACTTCTATCTTATACAAATTTTGAGTGTAAATACTGTTACTGAAAATTTTCAGTTTCCACTTTTTAAAATGAAGCTATCTTGAAGCACAATTCTTTTTTTTTTTTTTAATTAACTTTTCTGCTGTGAGTATAGAAAGCGAATTGATATTCCAGTGATTACACCTAAGGATGAATTTAAGCCTATTACGATTACTCACTGTGAAATGTTATCAAGCTTCATCAGGTTACTAGCACTCATTTAAGAAACTGGGGTTGGTCATAACCATGTTAGCTATAGAATAATCTGTGGCAGCAGAAAACCTTCAGTTTATTTCAATCATCCACACTTTATCCCCCCATTGCTACATAAAGACTGAAGAAATAAACCACTACATAAGTTTGAACCCCCAACTTGTATACTGCATGTTGATTGTACCTGTTTTTACCAGAAATCTTTGGAACAAAAAATACCTACTTTTTCCTCTATACAAGGCCATGCAGAATGCTAGCAGCCAAGTAAAATTATAACCATACTGAATGTTTGAAATCTACAGATCAATATGACACTTATATGTCTCAGCATTAATGGATGAACATAAAGGCCAGTAGTGATCAAAGTTACTTCCCTTCTGCACTCTCAGTGATCCTACAACCTAAAGAAAGAGCTTTCAAACCCAACATTTACCAAGACTCAATAAAAGACTAACTATTGATGATCTTCCACTCCTTGCAGAACTGAGAAAGAATGAATAACTTTAGCATTTAAATGACAAACAGGAAGGGCCCAGAAACAACTGTATCTACTCTGAGCAACTTGCACATTACCAAAGGAGGTTCTGCTGTTTAGAGTCTCAGTCAACTCACACTGCGGACTGCAACCACGGGTGCACATTCACACAATCTGTAACCAAAAGGAGTGCCAAGAACAATTCCCCTGCAGAGCGTGCATGTTGCATAAAATTGTAATGACAAGAGACTCAGAGAAGAGGATGCTGGGGGAGAGCAGAAGTGTCTTTAAAGGCCTACATTGTGTATCCGGAAGAGACAGAGTGCCACGACGTGAGCACACCACTTGGCCCCAGCTCCACAGGTACAGCTGCATGATGTGATCCTGCATCGGTCAAACATCACTGCCACATTGTATGCACCTTTGGGTGACATCATCTGCGGGGGTACCACAGTGGCGCTCAGATGGAAACCTGTTAAAATCCAAAAGTCCAAAGTTACTATTGTGATGCCTGACAGATTCACATAGCATGAAAATTTAAGTATGTGCCATTTAAACAGCAAAATAATATGTCGGGCAACAACACCCACACTGGGATGGACATCAGTTCAGAGTCTCTAGCACTTCTTTCTTCCCAATCAATTATGGTAGAGAATTAGCAGAGAGACATAAGACACCGTAAAAGGTTAAAAGAAACCAAACAGATTTTAATATATTCATTCACATTTTACAAAGAAAAGCAGGACTGAATAAAGCCACCACTGAGAAGTGTGACTTTTTGAACGCAGGGTCAAAGTTAGGGTATACATACTTCAGGCATGGCCTCTGTGTTAATTGACTCCAGCGACAGTGCAGAAGAGCAGGTTAGGTGACTTCCTGAGAATTACTTCCAACTCTATCAATTTTCACAATTTTGTAGGGCACTAAAGAAGGCAGCACTTGTGCCTCAACACTTACTATTAACTTGTGCCTTCAGAAGCTACTGATTTCTCTTAAATCACATACCTACTTACACTGTTGCAAAAATCCCATTTTTGTAAACCATGTACTCAGAAAACAAACAAAAAATCCCACCTGCTTAAATTAGAATAGACAAAAAGAAAAAAATTCAAGAACAACACCTGAAAGAATCCAGCCCCACTATTCTGTGAACAAATACATGAATTACAAATCTAATTTCAGGCAGAATAACAAAACACTTCAACGAGACTTGGCTTTATGTAATCCCATATGCTATGCGTCCCAGTTATACAATGAGTCTTCCTCTACAGCCGAGGGTTGTCCAAAGGCACACATATTACAAGCAGGCCATCAGGAACATGAATCCTCTGTTTGCCTTTAAGATTCCAATCACCAGTAAATCATCTTCTACAGCAGTGAGTGCCAGCCGCAGACCCTTTTTGCTAGTCTCAAATTCAGTTTTAAAGCAGCATAGAAAGCACAAAAGGTCACAACCAAAACTCAGTCCAACAATCTACATTAAGTGAAAAAATATGGCTTGTGATGGATGACTGAAAATTTCTCCCTCATCAGCACAGGTAAACACATTACAAATCCACACTATTAAGCTTTTATTACAACACTGTGAGGTTATTACAAAGATTGCATTTGGAGTGCATGACCTACTAAATTCCATCTAAAACAATGTGCAGTATTTCCTCCTCAAACTACAATCCCCACGTCAGTGCAAACTTTGTCTTACCTTATTTAACCTTTCTACTTCTCCTGCTCACCAGAATTCAAATCCTCTTCCTGATGCGGGTGATTATTTTGATTAGTACACATAATGCCCCCCAAGTTCTTTAGCCATTTTAGCAATTGGAACAGAATCAAAACAAAAGAAGGCATTCACCACAAAATTGCTGCACAGCTTATTACTAGCTACAGTTCTAATTTATATTCCACACTTGGATAACACAACCCAAACAGCGGAGCTAGTCCTTCTAGTACACTGGAAGCACCTCAGACTAACACCAGAATGCCCTAATTTTCACACAAGTGAAGTAAGCACTTCACAAACTGTAAATGCAGCAATTCTATAGCACTGAAAAAAATAAATATTCTAAAGGTGCTAGAGAAGAACAGGTCACAGCTATGCACTCTTCTCAAGCTCCTACCATGCATATTTTATTTGTATATGAAGACAGCTAACTGATTAAATGCAAAGAGGGAAGAATTGCTACAAAGAGAGAAAAAAAGAAAACCTTAAGGGATTCGGCATGACATATCACAACTTCAGTACAATTTGTAGCTGGATGAATGTCTGCCCGACACTGCTAATTCAAGCAGACCTGCCTGATTCTTTTGCCCTTCCAACCTTGCTGCACTGAACAACTGCACGTGGAATGGCACAGAAAACAACACAAGGGAAAATATCTGGGATATATTGATGACTGCCACAAATACCAGGACAAATACCACAATTCAGTTCTCACTGCACAGCTAATCAAAGTCTGAACCTGCAGAGACAGAAAAGGTGACAGGGAGGGGGACCATTTGGGACTTCCTAGCCGACAATAATGACAAATGAAATGGTCATCAAAGAGCACTTGTTTACAGTCCAGCTGCAACTATTTTCTCACTGCCTGACCACAGCTCTAACCTACGTGCTTGAACATGAGGACAAGAGCCATGCCTACTGCACACCTGAGTGGTTCAGTTACCTCATGGGGGTCACCAGGAGTGTTCTTCCCTTCCCATCCACCCCCTGCTCCCACTACCCGATAACAGCCTATCTGCTCTACACAAAGCAGTACATTACAAAAACAAAAGCACTTACTTGCACCAGCAGTACTAATTTTGCCACTGTACACAGCCTAACAAAAAAACTAAGATGTACATATTCTATTCTTGTCAAGCTCCACTCCCACAAGGCCTCAAGAATGGGCTGCAGGCCAGAAGAATTGCTCTGTCAGGAGCCTCGCTCCCCATGCCACCATTTTTTTAAATGCTCTGTGCAGACCAGGTTTAGTGCTTCTGTGAAAACATTTAGGCTTTCTACACAGAGCGTGTGAGCTTCTCACAAGCACCAGATTTACTTCTTACACGCAGAACAGATTTGTCAAGCAGCCAGTAACAATGCTTCAGAGGACGTTTGGCCCACGAACACTACCAGGAGCTATCTACATCATGCAGTGGTAGCACTACATTGTTCAATGCCATACTCAATTAATACATGTGGTTTTACCAAACTGAAAAGCAGGAAGTAATCAGCTGCTGCATGGATTGGGTCCCACAAAACAGAGATGCCTTGTGTTTTGGTCCACAACCCATCCTTCTCACTACTCTACCCATAAACCATAATCTTTCAAGAAAACCATCCAAAAGAAATGCATGCTTCCCATTGGATATAACCCAGTTTTCAGAATTTTAGGATAACTATGATGACTATGTCAATGTCTCCTGCACGTATATTTATTTTAAAAATGAAAATCACTTACTGAGAAATTTAAAATTTGTTTGCTCTTCTGAGACACCCCAAGCCACTCAGTAAGTAAGCAATTGGAATTAAACAGTTTAAGCCAACTATGAATTAACACCACCCTCCTAGGAATGGTACTTGCAATACAGTTTCCAGGATTTCTTTGCTGATATTCGATAGTTCTGATGCCTCTATAACAATGGTAGCAAACAAGTTCTATTATTCTGCATGGAATTTAAGAACTTTTCCTCCAAGTTTCTTAGGACTAACAGAAATTGAAAACCAATAGCTGAACAAAGACCTTTAGATAGGAACTAATGCAGGGCAATTCTGGATTTTTATTTTTTTCTTTTTAAACCAAGTTAGAGGAAACTCTATAAAGCAGAGACGAGATGACACTACTTGAGATGTAAGAATCAAGATTGAACCTGCTGCCATCTTCCTCATTAACAAGAATGAAATAGAAAGTAAATCCCTGAAATTAGTGACTACAACACACCTATTTGTGAACATCAATAACTTCTTCAGTGCAAGGAGGCAGGTAGATGACTGCTATAAAAAGGAAGTGTGGGAAAAGGCCTACAAAAGCCCATTCTTTGTGTATATACAGAACACCTTAAAGTGGGTTTGTGGAATGTAGTGAAGAAGTGCTATTGTCCAGAAATTATGGATATGGATTTGCACGTGGACAAGATGACTGCAATTACTCATTTATGTTGGAAGAGGAAAAATATAAGCCTTATACAGACTGCAAAGGAAATGGGACAGAAGAGCACAAAAGCACTGTTCAACCTTTGTCCTGTTGATCACAATATCACAGTACACTGCTCACTCTTCCTCAAAATTAAATATGCTCTCAAAAAAGCTGCTTCATTTCTTACATTTATTTTCATGTTTGTCAGTACATGAAACTTGAAACTGCAGCCACACATTAAAATCATTTACAGCAAACAACTGAACTTACATCCACCCACTGCCCTTCTTCTGAGCTGCTATTCATGGGAAAAAAAATCCTTCCACTAGATAATGTTTCTCTGCTAAGGAGGAAACAGCATTGCTGTTTAAACAAAGTTCCTTCCTTCCCTTCCAAACACGTAATCCTTTGTCAAGAAGCCCAGTAGCTGTACGTGTACTGGAGAAGTTTCTCCCTGGGGCTGTTGTACACCACCTCCTCCTTCCTACTCCTTTCCTTCTCCCCCAAGCATAGGTTTTGAACTAACACACACAAACTTTGTTAATTTACATTTTTCCACACCTCCTTGTCTTTTTAGTTTATTACTGAAACAAGTTTTGACCACAGTCTAAGCACAGTGTATTAAATTTATTCTCTTTTCCATTGCTAAAGTCACAGGAACTAATAAATTTCAGTAAGTTTTCTTGTAACTCATTTTTTTCTCTCAAACGTTTTCCTGCCTGAAGTTCAGCCTTCGAGGTCTCTTACAGTATCACAATCCTGACATTAGATTATGTATGCACTCAAAATTCAGTTCTAGCTGGATTTTGTTATCCTAAATTATTGTCTGGTCTCACTAACAACTCAATATACCTTATCTATGAGGAAGTACTTCCATTTTCAATAATTCCTGTTATCATTGTTACAGTAGATAACAGTCTAGATAAAACCCTTTCGCACCCTTTACCTCATATTCAGAAAATAGTTTCTAAATCTCTTGCAATTTGCATGACTGTCTCCTTCTCACTCAACTTTCACAGCATGAATTCCTTTTATACTCTTTACTAAAATTTATTAATTCGATTGATCACCAACAGTTTGGTACTGCCAGTATCAGAGACTGAACAGCTCACAGAACTCTCCAGTCCTCATCCCACAAAAATATAGGGACTTCCATCCTTAACATTATACATCCGTTTATATCATCATAGTTCCCACGTGCTGATCAATAAATTAATTATCATGTTTATACTTGCAGAAAAAAAAAAAATCATATCTGCATTGAGTTGAGGTGATCCACCTTGACACACACCAGTGTCTTTATTTCACATAATTCCTTCCTATCTAACAGCTATCACTGGAAAAGATAACTCACTATTTTTCCTTACCTAAAATGATTTCATGAAAAATCCAGAGTCCAGTTTCTTGTTTAAGATAAGAGTAGTTTTCACAGCCGTAAAATGTTAGAACAGCAAGGTAAGTGAGGAGAAGTGAGGATAAAATTCACTGTCTAGCAACAGGAATTTCCTTCTGCCTTAATACTACCAGAGTACCTGTAATATAAGTACAACTATTTTGCTATAACATTTAAGCCTGTAAACTTCATCTTTGCCATAAAAACACTTTAGGCAAGGCATTAATTAGATCAGACTGATAGAAAGCCAATTTCTCTTCATTAATGAGGAGTTCAAGCATTATTATGGAGACAAAAGCATTCTATAGTTTTTGCTAAAATGTTGAGACAGAGTAAGGGTCTAATTTGCAGAACTTATCTGGCTTTTCACTCAATTTCACAGCTGAGCTGACAAAGGCTGAAATAAACACAGCATTTAGCTTAAGACGTTACACAAAACACACGTAGCATGGAGTTCAGTCCAGGATACAGAAAAACTAGTTTTGAGACATAGTTTTGGGAAGCTGAATGAAATCTAGAGACATAGAGCTGCAGAGTTCTTACCTATTTGGAGAGGGTCTTTGACTGCCCTCACTCGGAACAGCTGCTCCCCTCTCTGGAACTCGTCTGCACTGCCATTAGCCAAACATGAGTACAATCTGTAAGAGAGAAACATAACAAATCAAGATCAGTAGTTTCTAAGAAACTTCACATTACTATCCTTTGAAATACAAATTCATTTACAACCTAAAATCACTTACATTCCAACGTCAGCATGCCACAGAAAAATCTCCTTGTACTTCTATATGAGTTGCCCACATGGTCATGTGAGGTTTCTTTACATCTGCGCTCATCAGACTAACGAGCATGTACAACCAACAGCTGATGTACTGTTCCATCACAGGTGATCTTTATTACTGTATTAGCACTTCTGGCACTCACTCCCCAACCCGATACTAAAATGTTAGACGAAAGCATTTAAGAACTGTCAGGATAATTCTTTCTAAAAGACTATAATACCACCACTACTATCCTACAAAGTTCCAGATGCATGGTTGCATAGGAAGGCAACCTACATTAAAAAAAGCTTCAAACAAAATACATTCGTAAAAGATCTAATAGCACTGAGGTTCTGACTATGCACTCAATCAATTCATGGGGAAACATAAGATACAGTTATTTCCCTGGCTGTATCCACTCTGATCACTGATGTACTCAGCAAATTCTGATTCTCCTACTTACACCAATAAAAGACTTGTAAAGTATTTTGAAAGAGCCCTCCCCAGTAATTTCTGAGCTCAGTTCAGTTCTGATTGAAGCAACAGATTCAAACTGGACAGAATACTACATAAGATTTATGTAAGGATAAAAGTCTACGAATAAGTTATATAGTCAGGCAAACTGAAGTGCGCATTTACTTTGTTTCAGTGGCACACAGAACCTGCACATTTATATGGTTTTCCTGGGAGGCATGCAGGGCAGGTGAACCCACACTAAGAATGCATATGATAGCACATCCTACAGTAACCACTCGCATATTACAAAGTGCACATATCAACAGCAGGAGCAGCCAATATACAGTTCATTAAATGGACAGTGATTGTTCTCTAGTGAACAGAACTCTCCCTTAAGCATCGAGGAGCAGAAATAGTAAGCATTACCTAATATCTTCCTCATTTTCAGGGAAACTCCAGAAGGCGATCCGAAGCTGTAGTTGCTCAGGAACTGGAGGATAAACTTTTTCCACGACCTCGAACGGAATGTGAAATGCAACCTGTTTTGCAGACAGTTCCACCAATGGGATCACCAGCCCATCTGGCAAGACAAGAAACAAGATGCAATTAGCCACCGAGAGAACTAAACTGAGGAGAGGCAAAAGGCATAAGAGCAGAGAGCACTTCCCTGCCTAACTCACCAAATTCAAAGACCTATGTTGATAGTACAGTGAAAGGCAGCACAGAAATTTTCTAAAACACTGACTACTTGCCAACCTTACATTTGTTTTCAGCCCCACAGATTCATTAGGCAGCATTTCCTTCTCACAGATCAGCAGTCTTTTTCTGTCACGGGATTATTTCTCCACCACCAGTGATGTTTATTCTATGTTATAGATGGAGCCTATCTTTTACTGTGCTGTAGTCCCATCCACAAATGCGAGAGCACAGACTGTAAAATGAACAGTGAGTTATCCCTTTCTTTACTGCTAGCAGATACACAAGATTTTAGTGGAAAGTCATCTTACTTCTTCTTCTGACAGCCAGCACAGCTAGCTAAAGAAAATTACTATTGTTAATTAGTGCAACAGTCAGCTTAAATGTCACTGCTGTTCCTACAGTAGTAGTAGATACCATAGAAGGTGCAAACCGAGGTACATTAGTACTCAAAATTGCTCTGAGCAATGAAAGGAGAGGTATTTCTTGGGGTTTTTTACTGCACTTTTTGTAGAGGCACTTTATCCAAGTCTTTCATTACACAACATTAAAGAAGAGATAATACCTGAGCAATCTCAATCCTTAAAGGTACAACATCTGAAAAAGACTTCAGTATGAGGTGAAACACCTGTGCATTTTTCAAAGAGGTTGCAAGTGGATGGTATTTCTTTTCACAACTATGTGGCGTGGGGTATGAAGGTCAGACAGAAACAGCAAAGCCACACTGGGTTGATAGAAAAGCAGCAAAGGCAAAAGTAATCCATTATTCCATTAGTACATCTTACTATTACATATACTTTTCTTTGCAGTTGCAATGGACTAGGACTCCTACAATCAGTTACCAGGACTCAACAGTACAGCTGTACTAGCAGAGCAGCAGTAGCAGGATCACTGCAATTACCCTCCACCTACTTCATTACACAGCACAGCTGTTCTCCTTCAAGCCCAACCAAACTAGCTCAAGAAAAACCCTATGACAAGCATTGTTGAAATTACCTGTCCTGAAAAAAAAAAATCCATCTTCTGAGTGGGAAAGAGTTAGTGGTACTATGCATAAGAAATGTACATGCTTTCTGATGAATCAGCTTCTGCCAGTAATTGGGCAGCAGTACTCAACAAGAAACCTGGGGAGCTTTTCAGACCCCAGCAAGGAGCAAGCTGCGTAAACAGCACTGACACAGGCAGGACCCTACTGCTGGCCACCACTTCTCCCCGCAGACCCCTGCCCCCTCATATGATTACACAGCATATTAGCATGGATCCTTTGGAGGAAACAAGTTCCCAGGAGCCTCTCAAGCCAGGGACCCTTGGATTAACCCTTCCACATAATCTACCAGGACTTCATACAATGAGAAGAAACTGCAGTTTTATTGAGGGGACAAGTCACATGAGCAATGTCGTGTCAGCTCAGCCACACAGCCATAATATGGCTGCTGCAAAAGCTCTTGCCACTGTGGGATGACAATGGGACAAATCCACCAAAAGTATACAGAAGTCAGCCCTACTTGAGAAGCTTCCTGGATTTACTCTGTTAGGAAGGCTCCAGTGCACTCATTCTGTGTTTTTACGAGATTTACAGTGAACTGAGGTAACTGGTTGACTTTGTACTGACCTCAGTTTCATCAGCTGTACTCCGTTAACAGTAGCCTGCAGGAGCCAGCAGCCAATTAACTGGAACAGCTGTCTTCAGCACGCATTCAGACAGCACATAGTTTAGATATTCTCAGAATAAAGTGAAAGCAGTAACATCTGAAGTGGAAAAAATAATCTAAAAAGCAATAATCTTATCTATAAAACAACAGATTTCTCTAAAATGTTTAATTCTCTAGGTGGAAAAAGAGCCGTGGAAAAGAAATGGTAGAAGATAACTGAGAGGTAGAAATTATTTGGATGATACTTTTGAGGACGAGTGAATTCACAGTAGCTGAGCTGGTATGTAATGTAAACACTAAAATTAAGAAGTTAAACTGCCTTAAGTTTCAAGGGTGGTGTGCCCTGTGCAGCCATGGTGATGGAGACACTTAACCAATATGGGATTCGGAACAGAGGGACTTTCCCACTAGGACTTCTGTACATTCAGTTGGACACACTGAGTTAAGGGCTTCAATTAGACAATATTTTTCTTTGAATACTAAACAAAGAGATCCTCTCCAAAAGTTTATCTCTAGATATACAAATCCACTACTGGGGGATTTATACCTGCTTATATCAAAAGGTATTACCAGTGAAACACACGAAAGGTACTCCCAAACACTACAAAATACACTTTGAGAATAAAACAAAACGGAAAAGTGCTAATAAAGAAAAGGCATCACAGCTCCCACTCAATGAAAAGATAAAGACAGCAAGGAAGACTGCAAAAAACATAAAAAATAATAATAATATAGCAATAAAATCAAGGATGTAACAATATCAATGAATCCGCAAGATATATCTAAGGAAGAAAATAATTTTAAACTGTTCTTCCTCTTGAGCAGCAGACATGATGATCCAAAGAGAGCAAAGGAAACTCCTCATATCTTCCAACAATAAAATTACAGGCAAAGCATGCACAACCCCAACAGTTCTGACCCACACTTTAAGTGATCAGCAAAACCCAAATCCCAGGTCTAGAAGGGAATCTGAGAGATCATCTGACCTGTACATCCTACTAGCAGGCAGGACCAAGCACTTCTCAACCATTCAGAATGAATCATGTCCCATTTATCTACTGCCACATGGAACACAATAACTCTTACATGAGGACCATCCTACCCTTTCTGTTACTGTTCCATGTGAACTGATTTTATCGTAGTTCTATAATAGCTATAACTTTAGCACAGGCACAATTATTCCTGCAGGAACAATGGCAACAACAAAAAACCCAATCCAGCCCCAAGCAACTAAGGCAAGCTATGCACACACATACATGCCTTCACCAGTGGAAGCAAATTCTGTGCCATCAGGGCTTATTGACATAGGTGTGCTACATTTCTTAATCTTTGCTAGCACAGGGTAGGCTGTAGCAAGTTGCAGCCAACAATTATTCATAAAAACAGATCATGTTCCAATAAATTCTTCAGTACAATAACAGAGTTTCCATGATAGACAAAGAGAGAGAGAGAAGACTCTGCTTGAATAAACAGCAGAATAGGGGCCAGGAGTTATCAAATGGAACTGAAACAAATCCAGCTGGACCAAACACTGAATATATTTCTTCTCTAATTACATTATTCCTATTGGGTTACTTTCAGTTAACACATGTCCCTAAAAATAAACTATATGTTCAATATATATGAACAAATACAAATTCAAGGGAACAAATCTCACAGTATGAGATAAGATAGTGCAAAGATAAGACTCACTGTTTTTATATACACACACACACACCCCTTAAGGAAAACAGGGTAACGCTTTTTAGCAGAACAACTAAACCATATATTAAGACATCTTAGACTGCACTGTCTTTTGAGAGATGTGTCTACAGCTTTGATTTTATAGCTATCTCTAGTCCACATCTCACATTTCCCCTCACCTCTACCACTGGCCTCAGTCCAAAACGCAGAGCGGAAAAGAAGTAATACTACTATAGATAGAACAAGGAGATGGGGAAAATGAAGTGAAACACTTCTGCTATCAGAAGAGAAAATGAGATCAGCAAATCTGACAAGAAATATGTAGCATGTGATCTTGACCAGTGAAGGTGTATGCAGGGGTGTTATAAACCCTGTTTTACAAATCTCATTTAAAAATGGTAAATACTATGTTTCTTTTGGCAGGGCTTGCCACGTAGAAAGATAAATCTGTCACTGTGGAATGTCACTTAAGCATTTAACTAAAATAAATCAAGCAGAAATATATATCAGTAAGTGCCACGAACTGAAGGCAGTGACATATTTTCTCTCTAATACCTCTTGAAACCAAAAAGTGCAGTGAGTTCTCAAATATGGGAGAGTAGACTAAGCCATGCACTGAGCTATAACACACTTAAATCAAACCTCTTAAAAAATGCTTATCTTCTTGTTGTCTTCTGTACATTTCTGCAGTTGGTTCTATTTTAATCTCCCTTTATTTAACTTTCCAGAAGTTTAATCTCAATGTTGATGTCTTGAAGAAGTACGTGCCAGTGCAGTACGTTCCTTTCAGTCTCCAACTATGCAACAAACATCAGAAAGCTTTACCTTTGTCTTGAATTCTGTTATACTGTAAGGAGAGTGCTTTGACTGCACAGTCACCCCAGGTGAATACTGCAAAATGAATCATGACATTTTTAATTAAAAATTTTGTCTTCATTTTGCATATAAATTATACTCCAAGATATTTAGGCCATTACTTACATCTCTTTCCCTATTCTTCTTCCATTTTGCTGCATAATCAATGTGCTATTAAAAGCAAGATATATGTTTTTAAAAATAAAAGAAATTCACCTCTGAAGATAATACACATGGTATGTTGCAAATGTCTGAAAAAAAGGGTATTTTCACTTCCTTCAAAAGCATTTCTCATCCAAACCTCTTTCCACAAGGCCCATTGATGTTCACTCTCTTTCCAAAGAAGAGGCACCCAGTAAGGAGCAGAGCCGACTCAATGGGTCACCAACACACCACCACATGCTTTTCTGTCACATTAACACTTGCCACAGGCAGATCATAATTCTGTCACAGAATCATAGAATTGCTTACATTGGAATAGACCTTAAAGATACTAAACCCTAGTACCAACCTCCTGCCACGGGCATGTTTGCCACCTACCAAGATCAGGCTGCTGAGGGCCCCATCCAACCTGTCCTTTACGAGTGCCTCCAGAGATGGGGCATCTGATTAATGTTTATAAATATCTAAAGGGAGGTGGGACGCAAATGGGTGAGGCCAGGTTCCTCTCAGTAGTGTGTAGCAATACAACAAAGAGTAATGGCCTAAAACTTGAACAAAGGAAGTTCAAGTACTAACACATGGAAGAAGTTCTTTACAGTAAGGGTAACAGAGTACTGGAACAGATTGACCAGAGAGGCTGTGGAGCCTCCTTCTGTGGAGATATTCAAGACCCATCTGGATACCTACAGGTGTGACCTACTGCAGGGTATCTGCTTTAGCAGGGGGGTTGGACTCAATGATCTCTTGAGGTCCCTTCCAACCTCTGTGATTCTGTGATCCACAGTTTCTCTGGACATCCTGTTGTTGTGCCAAAGTTGGAGGAGAGAGGATAAAAGAGTTTAAATAGAACAGCTTGAAAAATTTCCAATGTACAGACTCACAGGCAACCCACAGGAGTTGCTAGAAAGCTGTATCACATAGTAGAAAAAGGATTAACTAAACCTGTGCCTGGCAGTAGACTATCTAATGAAGTACACTAAATTAAAAAACAAAAAACAAACAAAAAAACCCCAACAACAACAAAACCAACTCACTCCATGTACTCTTTCAGGCTTGCACGGTGATTCTTACAACTAAGAACTCATTTATTTCCAAAAAAATCACCACACACTGAGTTGTAGATGACCTTTTGCAATCACACAGTTGGTCTCTGTGTAGTTTGTAGTGGACACACACATGTGTATCACACTGCTCCGGCACAATTGGAGCAAATTGGTGTTCTCTGGGCAGCTCAGTAGACGTACCAAAGACTGAACAGGCACAAAGAAAGAACTCTTGCCCCAACAACAATCAATACAAGAGAAGAATATCAGACTGGAAGGCCAAGGAGTAATGAAGCTGTGCTAGTCATCCCATAGCCTAGTCAGACCCCAAAACTGAACCAAGACACATCGATGTCAGACCCTGACAGGTGAATGGACACAAGCAGTGTCACTCAACTCTAATCCAACTTGACTACCCACAGAATGACGCAATCTGAAAGGATGAAGATTCAATGTAATACTCAAATAGTGATTCACAGCTGCCTTGAATTAGTATTCTTCTGTTTTAGATTAATAATTCCGTGTTCCATTTCGTGCCGAGAAAAAAAAAAAGCAATTTTCCTTGTCAAAAACAAGCAAACCACAGTATCCCTAAAAATAGGAGGTTCTTTCATTTTACAGATTAAGGAAAAAAAATGTGAAAATGCATGTTCTGGCTCCTAAGTTACTTAAGCAGCGTCAGTCTTCAGAAAATAAGCAGCTCCTTTAGCCTGGAACAGCTTCTCTACCAAGTTAAAACAAAGTTTCAGCAATTTCTTTCTCAGATACCACTCCAAATCAATTCTCTGCAAAACTCCTCAGCATTAACAAAGCAGCTGCAATAACAAATGGAGAACAGCAGATTCTGGAAGAAATTCTTTTGTGGAATTCATCTATGTGAGTTATTCAGATGCTGGGACAGAACAAGAAGGCTGGATAAGAAAATAATACATAGTAAGTGGTGGAGGAAGGATGCTACAAACGCTGCTGCTGATTGTTAATCAAGCTTGCACAGAAACGATGACCAAAGGGAGCGTTCTGATTTGACGTGTCCTTTCATAAACACTTTTGTACTTTTTAAGATGACCACGTACTCAGAACAGGCTACAAAGTGCAGCCAAAATTTTCAAAACATAATGGAATTGGAATTCACGGGACTTTCATTTATCTCTTATTTCCCTCACCGAGAGTTATACAACTCTCTCTGCTTTTCATTACCATTTTTCAGCCATGAAATTACACTAAGAGTAAACGTGGTAAGATAGCAAGTACAGGAATATATAAAATCAAGCTGAAAGCAAGAAAAATTTGGGTAAGCCCACATCAGATCTAACCCACAGAATGACATTTTTATGTTCAAAACAGTTGAGAAGTGGAATAAGCAACAGAACGTCTTCATTCGTGTGTACTGGACAAGGCTCACGAGATTCATAGCCAAAAGCCTTTAAAAATACAAAGCCCAGATGGAGAGATTATGGTCCATAATTAGAAACCTCCCACTTAAGAGAAAATCTGCAGCAACTATTACCACACAAATTCCATTTCAACCACCATAGTAACATTTTAAGAATGGCTTTTTATTACTTTATCCAATGCAAAAAGGCTAATTTTATTACAAGAAGGTGTCCAATTCATCTTCAAAGTCTCAGCTATCTAAAGCAAAAGCCATAGCACAGAGTCAAATGTAAGCTCAATTTGGCTTCTGAAAATTGCCCAGCGCTGCAACACAAACAGTTCATATATGTAGTGAAAGTATTCGCTTGCTCAAACTGCCTGTTTGCTGCTGTATTTACACTTCATTTCAAAACCAAATACATACATCCTTTGGCTAAACATATCTTGACACCTTGTCTTCTGTCTCCATAATTAGGAAGCAGGAGTTTTGTTCAGACCTTAAAACACATCCACACACCAAAAGTTAATATTTCTGTTTGTTTGTTTTGTACACAAGTCCTAGTAGATTTGAAAAATGCAATACAAAATTACAGTGTGGATTTGTGGTGGATAAGTATTCTGGGGTTTTTCTCAAGTGTCAGTAAATTCAAACACATTGAGGCCTGCAGTTCCTCTTCTGGTCATCAGAATTATTAAAAAAACCCCACATTTCTGAGAAATCTACTGCACAGCTGCTTCTTACACTCACTTTCTACATGTACACTGCACTAAGAAAACCAGCTGACTTCATTTTGCACATCATCACAGAAATAACATTGCCGTTGTCCTAAGATCAAGCAGAGTGCAGCCCAGACCAAATTTTCTTATGGAAGCTGAGCACCTATCACAGGAGGGACCCTACATACCCAACACAACACACATTCAACTCCTCCTGGCAGCTGTTTCAATATCTGAGTGAGCTAAAAAGCATTTTATCCTGAGGCTATTGTTTTTCAGGTTACATCTTACCTGTCAAAGTGTTCAAGCATTAAGCCAACTCCTCATTACGCTTTCACAGGATTTCAGGAAACACACAAAAGCCCTCCAACAAGAAAACTGGTGAGGCTTTATAACCCTAACCAATGCCTCAGAAGAAAACTAGAACTTAGAAGATGAATGATGTGTGTGTGAGGTCCAAGAGTACAAACCTACCAGTAGTTTAAATGAGCAGGAGTATGCATAAAATCCCATAACCACATCCCAACTTCCCTACAGAATTCTTCATTTCTTCCCGTTCTATGTCACCAACAGCAAAACCATCCACTGCTTATATAGTGGTCATGATCTACCCCCAGAACAACTTTCTTCTGAGATGCTCTAATTATCAGTGCCTCTCCTTTTGAAGTTAAAGCAACACTGAAAAGAACAAGCAATCACAAATAAACAAGCATAGCATCTTAGAATAGAGTTATGCAGAACACAACAGAGGAGTTGGAAAGGACCTACGAAGATCACTGAATCCAACTGCCTGATCATTTCAGGGCTCACCAAAAGTTAAAGCACATTACTGAGGACACTGCCCATTAGTTAATCATCTTAATGATTAAGCCACAATTTAATCATTAAGAAATTACAATCTAAGTAATGTAGCACCAGCATTAGCAGGGGAACTTAGGACTACTGAACAGAAGCAGAAGTCTGATGCTTTCTGCTACAGGACTTTTTAGAAAATGATACAAGCAGCAGCTCCTCACATCAAGAAGCTATAGTATACATTTAAAGGGAGGCAAGCTTCTCAATACATATTTTAGGAGCATCTGCTTGCTTCTACCCCTCCCAACTTTATTGCAGTTTCTGTGTCTGCAAGACTACTTTCAGAGGCACAACATCAGAAGGAACACTCTTCAGAGCAGTATGAGATTAGTAAGAAAAATAACCAACCCTGTTGTGTTATTCTCTGTTCACCACTGGTGAACATGACTAAAGATTTAATTGCATCCAAGTAACCTCTAATTGACAAGCAGGTGGCCCACTACCTGACCATCCCTGAGGCCTCTTGCACTTACCAGGCCGAAGAAAAGCTGCACATATGAAAACAACTTCTGCTCTCTGAAGGTCAGTTGGCTGAAGAACAGATTTACCCTCTTCTCACCCCAGTTTGTGCCCCTTATGCGCTTACACCATCCTTGTTGCAACATTCTTTATGTATTGGAAACCAGATCTGTACAAAGAACACTCGATTTCAGTCTTCAGAATGTCAGGACAAGGCAAAGGTGGAAATCTACAGGTAGCATTTAATAACCAAAAATATGTTTGATGGGGGAGAGAAAGGAAATTCAGGTGAAACCAAATTTCATGATTTTCTGAACTCCGGGACAGAAACATCTGCACTTTCCTACACCACTGAACTCACACTCCTAAGATCCCAGCAGAAGATGCCAGTCACTGAAGTTCTGCCTTGCGGTTCACACCAGATTTTGTTGCAAACATATACAAAGTATCTACAGAAAATATCTGCTTTGAACATACATCAACATCTCTTCAAACACAAGTCTGTCCAGTCCAACTCAGAAAGGAAAGCTGTTATTTACACTCAATTCTATTGCTTCACCCATGTAGCAACTGCAAACACCTGCACAGAGCCGTGCTGATGCAACCGGAGTGTTTGATATTCTGCTGACGCCTTATGTGAGATGAGATTTATCTGTCTCTTCAGGAGCTCTAAAGAGCAAAATGTCGGTAGGCTCTCTTCTCAGCTCTCCCCCACTGTAACATGACTGAGATCCAAAAAGCTCTAGCACCAGCATTAGGCAGGCAATGCAACGTTCACAGCTTGACAACCTCCTCTGGAAATGCAGACAAGGAATTCTTTATCCAATCGCCCTTCAATTTCCCTCCCTAAAAAAGGAATTCATTTCAAAAAAAGAGCAGCCTGGGCAAGCAACCGACAGCTGTTAGAAAACCTAAAATGAGCAGCAGATTTTTGTAAAGAAAGACAGACAGTGCTACAAAACACTGTATTCATGCCAGCGCTGGCCAAGGTTTCACAACAAATTGGGCAGCTTGCATTCAGAGTAACTCTACAGCTGACGAAGCAGATCAGCTGCGGGCTCGGCGTTTTCCTGGCACCGCCGCCCCCTGCGCTCCATGCAGGCGGCACTCCGTGTAACCCGCACCGCACCGCGCACGCAGAGCACAGACCTCAAACAGCTCCCGCTTCCTGCAGGGAAGGCTCCGTGCTACCGCTCGTTTCCACTCGTGCCCCGTGCAAAGTATATCATCATCGCAGACTTCAGAATTATCCGCAGTAGTCGAGGACAAGCAAACAAGTTACAGAGATCAACACGGATCAGATACTATTCAGAGTGCAGACAATGGAATATAAATACAGATCAAAAACCCAGACTGCATCACAGCTGAGCACTTACTTCTACCAAGTGTGTTGCCACGCTTTCAAATGCTGAAAGGATGTCATACAAAAAACCATGCTACCTACACTATTTAATGTGCTGGTCTCTACCATTGGTATCCATCCTGAAGTTGTGCATGCCCAATTAATCCCTAACCAGCTTTATCCTATGCCCCCATCCCAGGGCGGTATCACTCGGCCTCCAAACAAACACGCTGGCAAACATTGAGGTGCTGCATTGCGGAGCATTATCAGAATGAGATCCAGCCCATTTTAGTGGGGCTTATAGGAAATTTATTGCTTGAAAAGAATAGATCAAAAATGAGGCTTTCTCACCCTTAGGGTGGAAAAAAACCCAACATCTATCAGCAGCTCAAAGACGACACTGCCTTTTGGTATCACCAATGGAAAACCACCAGAGGTTTAAAAATCCATTTCCTGCAACAGGAGTTGAAGTTGCACACCTAAGAGCTCCTGAGAAAATTCCCACCTGACTCCTATTTTTACATCCTTGGGTTTTGTAAAAACCTCCCACGGTGTCAGCCCGGGTGTGTGTCTATATAGGAGGCCGACATCCCACCCAGTGGCACTCCTCAGCGCAGCTCAGGGGTGCCGGCACAGCCCCAGCTGCCGCTGTGGGGCCCAGAGGCAGCAGTGCCCAGCCTTCCTCCAGCTCTCCATCCCTCTCACTGGAAATAATGCATCTGCCCAATTGCTGCTTGGTTCCCGGTATAGCAAATGGAAGGAAGGAGAGGCCACCTCGCACACAACTGAGTATTGAGGATAAATGGAACAAGCCAGCAGCTGCAGAATGTTTACAGAGGAGGAACCCATTACAAGTACATCTATCGCTATCAGCACACAAAAACAATAACAAAAGGAACACCAGAAAACTGTGAGGCACTGACTGCATGAATTCACTTAGTCAGATGGATACCATCTCCCAAGGTATTTCCAACATCACAAGACTGAAGCAAAGTCAATCATCTACTGAGAACATCCCCAGAAGTCTTGAAGCATTTCCTGCTCTTAACCAGCAAGGGAAAACTAACTCCTGTCCTTGAGAAGCATAAGCAGCTTAGCTGAGCCTGCACACTGCTGCTCTAAATGCAGTCCATTAGGCAATGAGAACTACCAAAGGCATTCAGGGTCAAACAACTAACTTATCCACGTCAGATCACCTCTTCTCCAAGCTATGCATGAAAATTATATGGAAGTGTAAGCTGCAAATATTTTCACACCTGGCCCATCCAGCTAGCTCTGGTAAACAAATTTACAGCTGCAGCTCCCTTTTTGTCCCACCTCAGCATTTACTCACCTAAAAGAGAGGTAGCAAACATAATTACATGCAATATGCAGCAGAAACCATAAACAGCTCAAGAGAATTATTAAGTGATGCCCTAAAGACTACACAAAGGCATTAGATTCATGTAAGTAGTAGTAATTTCATTTTTACAGCTATTAATTTCATCTTAACTCTCCAGCAAGACTATAATGAAGTTTAAATGTGAAATACCAAACAGTATTTTTTACATCAGCAATGAGTGCTTCTTAGACACACAGAACTTAGGCACTCAAGCCTCCATCAAGCTATGTGATTAGCCTCCAGCATGGATTAACAAGGCTTCGTGCTTGTACATTTCCAGAGGACAAGACAGATGTAAATTTACCAAGTAAGAATTCCAGTACAGGAATATTAGGGGAAAAAAAAAAGATCAAAATGTAAGCCTCAAGAATAACAATTTCTCAAATACATGAAGTCAGGCAAACGTGAACACATATTGAGATCTGTAAAAACTGCAGTTGTACAAATACAAGAAACAAGGCATGGATAGATTCCAGGTGGTCACACAATGCTCAATATTCACAGCTTTAGCAAATTTTTCTGTGTTTCAAGGAAGAATCTGTCACACAGATTGACGAGATGCCAATAATAATGGCTTGACTACAAGTAGGCATTGTTTCAGTGAATATATCTAAAAAGAGTCCAGGTGGCAACTTGGCTAACTTTGCTTCAAGGCTATGTCACTTCTTCCATTCTTTAACTCTGGCTGGGGAGACACACTCAAAGCAGCATCTTTACCAATCTTTAGCCTAACGAACAAAAAAGATGTGATTCACTTTTTCCACTAGTTTATCTGAAAATAAAATAAAATAAAGAATTATATAAAATGAAATTTTAAAACTGTTTTCTTTCCAGAGCTCTACTAACACATTAATCCTGCTTACCAGTACTTCCAGATGGCAAATAAAGGCCATCACCTACTTGTTTTTTCACCTCTCCAAACAGAAGAGGAAGCCAGAGTTGGCCCAAGCACTCACCAGCCCGTTGGTTCAACAAGTCACCTCTGAGTGTCTTAACTCATAAGGAAGGTGTACGACTGGATGCCTCCCTGTAAAGTTTCTCACTGCCTGCACAAAAATCCAGGGCAATAATTCTTTTATCACACCATGCATCTACATTTTTGTAAAAAATATGGACTTTTTTTTTTTGTCTCTGACCTCCCTCTTTCACCTTCCCAAAGGCTGTTGTCTCCTGCATTGTAGCACCCAGCTTTACTCCCAGGAGCAGATGTGATTTCTTCTGCAGACAGACTTTTTTAATCTTTCCCCTTTTTTATGCATTTATCCTTCCCCTTTCCTCCACACACCAATCCTCATTTCATATGAAAAAGGAGTTCAAAAGCTGTACTATTTGTCCCACAGCCACAAACTAAACCTAACGGTCAAAAGGAAGACAAAAAAGTCAATGAAGCATCAAGAAATATCACTCATGTTCCCTACGTGCAGCAGCCAACCGAGGATGCTAAGAATTCATTTCAATACACTTCTCCTGCAACCCTTCTGGGTCTCCCTCTGTGAAAAGAGAATTTCCCAATTTTTTTCAGTGCTGCCCATTTATCTATAGATTCTTATTTAAACACAGAAAAATCAGCACAGAGATCTGCCAACTGGATATACATCTTAACAGAATAGATGAAGTCAAATGTAGTTAAGTACCAACATTATCTCCTTTCTTTTGTTTTTGTTGGAGTAATCTAGAAACACTAATAATGATTCATAATAGCAGTATTTGATCAAAAGCAGACACTTTTCACAGCGTCATTTATCCCAAAATTTGTAGCTCCAGAAAATTGTAATGGGTATATCACAGCCTGACCAAGTTCCTTTGTTTCATTCCTGTAAGAAGATATTATGTTTCCAGCTGTATGGAAACAAATACATAGGAATGAAATGTATTCAAAATAGCACACTTTCTATAAGCTGTATCTTCAACTCCTAAAGCACCAACAAAAGCATGGTCAAAGAAATCAGCATCAACATTTTCTGATGCTGGACATCTAGTAGGTGGCACAAGCCTCTCCAGAATGTTACTGTCCTTCCATAGATGAAGAAACAGGGAAAAAAAGATGCATCAAAAAAACACACAGATCTTAAGCAACATGAGAATCTACTTGTTGGTAACCCTGTGTATGCGCATGGCCCATGACCACACAGCATCAGAGGAGGAAATTTAGAAAGGCTTGGACAGGTACACTCTTTGCTGGGTAAAGACCCAGCTGGAGGGCTGGGCCAGGAAATGGCGGTGAATGGAGTAACATCCAGCTGGCAACCTGTCACAAGCACTGTTCCCCAGGGACTGGCACTGGGGCCTGATCTGTTCACTATCTTTATTGATGACCTGGACAAGGGAATTGAGCATATCCTCAATAAGGGAGGAAATGCTAATTTGTCTGAGAGTAAGAAGGCCCAACAGAGGGACCTGGACAGGCTAGATTGCTGGGCTGAGGCCAATGGGGTGAAATTCAACAAGACCAAGTGCCGGGCCCTGCACTTGGCTCACAACAACCCCAGGCAATGCTACAGGCTTGGGGCAGAGTGGCTGGAAGAAACAGACCTGGGGATGTTGGTTAACACTTGGGCCTCTCACTACAAGAAAGACATTGAGGCCCTGGAGTGTGTTCAGAGAAGGGCAACGAAGCTGTGAAGGGTCTGAAGCCACAAGCCTTAAAGGGGAGTAGCTGAGGGAGCTGGGATTGTTCAGTTCGCAGAAGAGGAGTCTCAGAGGAGACCTTATCGTTCTCTACAATGCCCTGAAGGGAGGTTGTGGTGAGGTGGGGGTTGGCCTCTTTCCCCACATCACTAGCAATAGGACTAGAGGGAATGGCTTTAAGCTGTGCCAGAGGAGGTTCAGGTTGGACATTAGGAAAAATGTCTTCTCTGAAGACATTCAGGCACTGGAACGGGCTGCCCAGGGAGGTGGTTGAGTCACCATCCCTGAAGGTGTTCAAGAAATGTTTAGATGTTGTACTGAGGGACATGGTTTAGTGAGGAAAAATTGGTGGTAGGTGGATGGTTGGACTGGATGATCTTGGCGGTCTTTTCTGACCTTAGTGACTCTATGAGTAATGTGTGTGGCATTTTAAAATTAGAACCAGCATCTTAAATATCTTGTACATTACGTGTGGTTGCTCTTTAATCACTAAAAAAGTTCTAGCCTCCATATATTATTGAGTTGAAACATACGTGCCTTCAGTTTTATTTCTGCAGAGTTTGGAAAGGGGTCAAAAATGAGAAAGAGGAAGGAAAGTGCTTATGACAGATAAAGTATATAAGAATTAAGTTGAGAAATCAACTTCTAGCCATTATACTATTTAAAATTACTCTTACAACTGCATTTCAGATTTACAGTTTGGATGGGGCCCTGGGCACCTGATCTAGTGCCTGATTTAGTGGTTGGCAATCCTGCCCACAGCAGGGGGGTTGGAACTACATGATCTTTGGGGTTCCTTCCAACCCAAGACAACCTATGACTTTAGGTGATAGAAAAAAAGTTGTTATCTATGAAATCACAATGAAATCTTAAAGAGATGTTTGCACTTTGAAGAGCTAAATAATACATTCGTTTTGACACTTTCACTATTTACTTAGAGATACGAAGCCCCAAACCATATCAAAATTAATTATAGATATTTTAAACAGACAAATATTTACTCTGAAAGCTCCTTAAAGTATGTAAAACATCTTTTGAAGCTGTGCATTCCTTTCTTCCTCTGGAACAAAGTACTGTATAATAACTAGGACACCAGACAATTAAGAGATGGTTTCTGCTCCCAGTTTTGAAACTGGCATACCAGACATTGATCAAACCCCTGATGTCCATTTCTGTTCCTTCAAAGGTATACTGTGGGGGGAGGAGGGGGGGGGTGTTTGTTTAAAAGAGTGTCCTGTGGTCCTTGATCTTTACTTTTTATTGACTTCTTTATTACTTCTGGTTTCATATTTCTTGACATTTAACTCACTGTGTTATCTTTTTCTCAACATACTGGCATGAACTGTATCACTCCGTTATCATGGACTATCAAGAACTTGATACAGACAAGAAAAGTCCACTAAACTGAGATGCACGCACCTTTCCCTTCAATTGTGCGCTAGTGCAAAAACATGTAGGAACACCTTTGTCATACTCAGTAGTCAGGAGGGTCACTTCAGCACTTAATAACCCTGGGCATTATGACCAAGCAAGCAAAGATTCATAACCTACGCTACACAAGCAGCAGCTTTCTCAGTTGCTCAAAAACAACATCCAGTTGAGTACTTAAAACAGTTATAATCCTCTACCAATTTTTCATAGATGTAATTACTGAATTGACATTTGCTTAAAAATGAACTTTACCATAGGCATTACACAAACACTACAAGAAAGACATTGATTTGAAAATGTCCTACATCAGAGAGGGAACAAAAGGCCTGCTCACAAGATGCACCTGAAGTTTTACTTACACAGCTTGTATGCAGAAGAACTTTTACTTGGGATACATTATATGAGAAAACAGACTTCCATAGGTCTGATCAGTTCAGTTCTCACTTCTTTTCTCATTGAAGCCATGAGAAATAGAAAATATAAAAAGGTGTCATTTTTTCCTTGTGTAGGTTATTTTATGGCTTTATTGCTGTTCCTCAAAACGAACAGGAATTCCAAACTTGTAAACTTGCATATTAAATCACATTTAACTGATGGCTCTTCAAACACACAATCATGCTGCTATACAGTAGAAGCAGGATTACAGAGCATGAAGTGCATGAAGCTGACAATAGTGCAGTGCGGTATACAAAGCTCCTGGACCACCTCTGCACACTGAAGAATCCCATCTACCTTCTGGAAACTTCCATCACCTTCTGAACTCAGCAACTGGCGAAGAATCACTAACGATCAAGTGAAGAGTCACAGAGATTCACCCACATTGTAGGATGTTAATCCTTCAAAAGAAGACCCAGAACAAAGCAGATTCTGAAATTGAATAATCTGCCTGGAGATGAGAATAGATTAAGCTCTAACTTACATTTTCTCCTGTGCTTTTTCCTAGTTCCATCATAAATAAATAAATAAATAAATAAATACACGTGCCCTCTTTTGCAGCAATGGGTTCCACCTCCCAGTGCCCCCCCGCCGGTGACCCCAGGCACACAGTGGGGGCACAGCTCCAGGCGCAGCGCTCTGCAGTGCCTGTACACGTGTCTCCTGCTCGCTCTTCCCACTTACAGTAACAAATCATGTGGAGATTAAAATACCTGCTTTAAGTACTCAAAGAAGAAAACCACTTTTACCGTAAGCATTCAAAGAAATAACATATGCAACACACTTACATGCGTTAAAACAAAGGGCTCTTCTAGCACGTGTTATCCCAGGTAAAATACTCAATAAACAAAAGGCATTTGCATTTAACTGTCAAGGTACACTTGTCTACATAACTACAAACTTCAAGCACGAAGTGCAGCTCGAGGTGCTTTGCCTTCACTATGTTTTCATCTCAGGAAAGAGCTAGTTATCTACAGGTAAAAAAATATGTAGATGAGTTTTATTTTTATCCTTTAGCAATGAACAGGTCAAAGAAAAATAAGAGGGGAGGTTATAAAGAAATGGATAGGAAACAAAGGGAGAGCACAGTCCAGCAGCTAGGCTCAAACCTGCCCCCCTACCATTGCTTCAGGAGAGGCAAGCACGCCCCAGAGAACAGCCCCACTGGCTTCAGTCCATCTGAAACACACAGAGTATCTGTGATCGCAGGTCATTCAGAAATACAGGCATCTCCTCGAGGGGGAAGGAAGGAGAAAAGCACACAAAGAAAAAGCCATGGGAGCCAGGAAGGCCTCCCAGTACAAAGAGGAGACATTACAACACGGAAAGAACATGCAAGACTTCTCCTGAGGGGAAGAGAAGCCTATTTAAAGGAAGAGGTCAGAAGACAGCAGCAGAGTCAAAATTGGAGCGGCCATTTCCAATCACTGCAGTAAAAATGCATTTTTCCTGACAGCTTCCTGAAGGGGTTTCTCCAGTGCCATTCCTGAAGAGAGGGGTGCACACATTCAGTTACCTCAAAAGGGCTCAGGAGCACACGAAAGAAATGAGAAACATGAGAAGCATTCATCCCAAAAGGCAGAGCTATCACTGCATGGTGACACAACCTTTGGGTTTGGGAGAAACTTCTGGACAGCTTCCGAAATGCACACCGCAGCTGTGGAGCCCCGCATTTAAGGATGCCCATCAGTCCTGACAGACCAGCTTTGACTTCTTTATAGTGCCTTCAGCCCTACTGAATTGACTTTGCCTTTGCTGCTCGCAGAACCTCTGGGCAGCCCTCAGCTTGTGCTTCAGCTGCTGCTGTGCAGTGTGACAACACTGCCAATCACTATGGATAATGGGATACCGTACAAAAATAGGAGAAATCCACTTACTAGGGTGAGAAAGTACAGAGAAACCCTTTTCCTACCAGCAGCTAAGCCTCCACTGTCACATTACCTTTCCTCAGTGGGCAGCTGAGCTCTGCCCATTTTGTAAAGCATTTGCGATATCCTGCCACTAACATTCAGATTTTTAATTCCTAGGAAGAAGTCAATAGGCAGCTGGTACAATACTTCAGTACAATAGTTATTGTTTGGGGTTTTTTAACATTATCAGTGAACTTGAATATATTGTAAGAGGTATTTAGGCTAAGAGAGATTAGCCGGTATCACATTTACCAAACCCACGCAAGAGGCATTACATCTGTATCTCCCAGAAATACAGACACAACCTCCCCCTTTCCATACCAGAGGCACAAACACAGCAGAAAAAAAATAATAAATCAACAGCAGCTGTCCAACACACAGTAATAGCAAGAAAACAGCAAACCACTGCGTTCATTGCCGGCTTCCTCAGGCTCTGAGTGGGCACTGTGGATGACACCAACACTCTCTTCCAAGAGCAGTCTGAAAAGCACACCAGATAAATTCAAAAGAGATTACCTGTTTCTCTCGATGTCTCCTACTGCAATAGCTCCTTGAGAAAGGGCTGACTTTAATTTACTGAGTTCTAACTGGCAATCTTGAGGAAGAAGTGTTGCTCTCTAAGCCACTTATTGTTTGTCCTTATAAAGTAATGAAAATCAGCCACTGGCACTTTACCTCAAAGACACAATTCAGACTTCTACCAGATTGTCTCTAAACTGATCACATCTCCACCTCAGGCTCTGTCTATGCTCTGCCAATCATTCTCTCACTACAGCTCGTATTTTTGATGCACTGTGCCCATTATTTAACATGGTGGGCATTCCTAACAGTTTGGAAGAATACAAACTTCCCGGGGCTGTATAATGAAAACATTTTTAGGAGATCACTGCCTGAACAATTCTTCCTTTAGCTTGAGGGTTTTTTTGCAGTACAGTACGTAATGCTTGAGGAAGGAAAAAAAAGATCAAGCTTTACCACTAGGTGCCTATTGAGTGTAGTTTCAATGCAACTCATCATCACACTTTCTGTAGAAGTGAATGAATACATTCAAGCTGAGCGGAAAATATTGTGAACACACTATTTACCAATCCTACAGTATTTGCAGCAACTTTTTAAGTGTTTGGTAAACACTGATTCTTCAGAAGCTGTAAAAGACTAAGGGTGGGAAAACACTTAGAGGCTTTGAGGAAGAAACAAAGCCACAGTAGTGAATTTGGAGATCTAAAGATAACTGATAACAAAACCCTTGGAAGTATACAATAACAGAATGACTTAGATTGGAAGATCACCCAGTTCCAACCCCTGGCCACGGGCAGGGCTGCCCCCAACCAGATCAACTGCCCAGGGCCCCATGCAGCCTGGCCTGGAGCACCTCCAGGGATGGGGCACCCACAGCTCACTGGGCAGCTGTGCCAGTGTCTCACCTCTGTCTGAGTAAACAATTTCTACCTAACATCTAACGTAAATCTCCCTTCTTTTAGTTTAAAGCCATTCCCCCTTGTCCTGTCACTATCAGACCGTGTAAAAAGTCCATCTCCCCTCCTCATTTATAACCTTCCTTCAAGTACTGGAAGGTCACAAAGAGGTCTCCCCAGAGCCTTCTCTTCTCCAGGCTAAACAAGCTCAGCTCCCCCAACCACCAGGCTTACATCAATCGCCAATGAAAAATGCAAGTACTCCAGAAAGTGAGAAGGAAAACCAGAGAACCGTACTGACTCTCATAATGGATTCTGGCAAACAAAAGACTATCTAGAAAATTGGAGAGAACGTAAAGTGGGTGCTTTCATTGGTACAAATGTAATACATTGGTAGAATGTAACTTGACTGGAAGAAAGTCAACTTGAGTTGGAGCCATAAAGCAACTTGAGGAAGCAGATGGTTCTGAAAACACTACCAAGACATGGTTCTTCAAAACATCTACTCACACTGACTTGAGCAATGTCTGCCCGCTACTTACTTCAGCAAGTACAACGGCAAGTGTCTTATCAATGATGTATGCAGGCAAATATCAGTTACAAGCATTATCTCACTCAAAAAGAAAAAATGATAGGTAAAAACAAGTAAAGAAGGCAGTCCAGCATCGGAACAAGCCATTTCTAAAATAAAAGTTCAAAACTACTTGCTAAGTTCAAAAGGACTCCTGGTTTCCCCAGAATTGACACGCTTTGCTGGGATTTCAGTACAGGTGAATCAGTGGAAACTGACAAGAGTCAAAATCCAAGGGCACCCAAAAAGGAGACGCAATGGGCTTCTCCTTCACATTACCAGTTCTCCATTTGGAGAGAATACTCTTGTATAGAAAGTAACATAAGACGACTTGACAATAAACTCAGTGAAAATTAGATGAAAGAAAATCAAGCAGCCACAGTCCAGCTACAGTTTATGTGGTAATATTAAAAACCCTTGAGCACAAAGCAAAAAGCTGCACAATTTTGAAAATCTGCAAGTGGTGGGGATGGTGGTTTGTTAGTTTGTTTAAGAAGAGGAATCCCCAGCCAGCAGCACTTCCCTCACTCTCAAGAGGATTCTCTTTCAACTAATTAAAGATGAATTGGACTCTCACAAGGACAAACTCAAAACAATTGAAAAAGTCAGAAATCCCCTCTATTACATAACTCGCCTGACTGATCCCAAATCAAAACACAGCCTGAGCTGCCTGACTGGAGGGAAGGGCTCACAGAATGGAGTTCCTCTTCATTTCCCTTAGCATTTTAAATCAAAGCACTCTGCGTCCAACCTCATTTTTTGTTCACATAGGAAGCTTCATCAGAGCCTACTGCAAAATAGTGTCAATAAAAAACCACGCAGGCTGAACTGAGAACTACCACGCTTTAGAAGACTCAGTATGACTAACAAGCCCTGGATTTGGCAAGTTCTCGATGTTGCCTTTTCTGACTACAGAAACACTGTCACAAAGAGGTGTTAGAAATAGTTAAATCCACACAAGTTTTCTGAAATCCAAGCAGATCCCAGACAGTGAAAGGTTCCAAGTCAGCCCAGGCTCACTGGCAACACGCTGCATACAGTAGAGTACTTGCAAGTGCTCTGTGTCAGTGGTGCCATAACATCAATCTGTAGAGTGGATAGATAATTATTTAGGCAAGTGCTCATGCACTTCTCAAAATATCCCCATGTTACAGCAAAATCTTTGTACAAAGGAATTAGTTTTCTCTACAGATATAACCTGAAAATACGAATTAAGTACAAACAGTGCAACCCTTGCCTGCATAGGCTGAGAGGTCTGCAGAACATCGAACAGCAACATCACCATACCGTGTAAATTATTACAATTACCACAAGGATGTCAGCTGTTCTGTTTCCCTTTCTGTCAGGTGAGATACCAAAAATTTCAAAAATGCACAACCTACTGAAGCAATTTTTCATACTAATATGCAACAAGTGGATGCCAATAGAGGAGCAATTGCTGTTTGCCTTCCAATTTGGTCAAGAGACCAAAGGTACTGGGCTGGGCCCAGGAAAACACCAAATCACATACCAAAGCCCTGGAGATCACACAACTGAAAACCAATCACCTGTTCAAGTACCAGTCTGACCGGCACATCTCACACAAACCAGTTTTATACACCTCTGCTGAACTCGAGTCTTTCCACAGCAGCATGTTTCCAAAACCTCAGCTCCTCGCAAGCACATTACTAAACACAAGACTTAAAGCAAAACGTGAAGTTTACTGTGCCCAAGCCTTAGTTCTGCATCTCAGGATCCACGGCTTCAAAAAGCTAATTCCAACGCTGCCCGTCCTCTTTGCACAAGTGGGATGTTTCATAGGAAAGCCACGCATCCTGCCAGCAGGACCGGGATACCAAAAGCCATCCAAGTTGGATGCGCATTCAGCATTTCTCTATCTTTTTCTTTTAATTAATTTCATTTAAATGCCCACGCTATCCGTACCTCTACATCTGATTAGTCAAGAGATGCAGATGGTTCCATATCTGGGACTAGGGACAGTTCACATACTTACACTACAAGTTGAAAAATTAAGCTGCTCTGGAAAGCCTATGGTTAATGCAAAGCGTACTTTCTGGTCCCAACCAAGTGACAAGTGAACGTTTGTCCATAGCATAACACTGCCAGATTTTAGCACAACTCATTATTAACTGAACTCTCAGCATAGGGCCATATAGCTCAGAAGAGAATGAAACTTTGCAGCTCAGTCAGGGAGGTAGTAACAAGGCAGCAACAAGGCAGCAACAAGGCAGCTATGGTCACAAAGGCCAGCAATAATGGGAAAAGCACTGACATCAGACTGAAAGAAAAGAAAGGAGACGAAAGGAAGAGTAGGGAGCACTCGTGTAACTTCCACTAACTGTATTCTGTCTCTTCTTTCTGCAAACACTACCTGGATTCCAGGGACAAGATGCATCAGGATAAAAGAGAAATTGTGTTTCACTTTAAAAAATAAAAAAATCAAGGAAAGAATTAGCAGCTATACAGTGGTTTTAAGGAGTTATTTTTAATTCTTAATGCCTTTTTCCTGTCCACTATTAAAAAGAAACAACTATCAGAAATAAGGATATAAAGCAACTCTTTTGAAGCAGGCACATGGTGCTTTGCTCACCCCTCTGTCACAGTCACAAGGCCTTCTTGCTCTCCTACTACAAAAGAATGCTCTCATTTTAAAAGAAATAAGAGAAAATCACAGAAACAGGTAAGAAAAATGGATTTTTCTATACTAATATGCCTCAACGTGAGAAGTTGTATAGCAGTTATAAGAACTTTTATGACACCTTAGTCTAATTCAATCAACGCAACTGGGACCCAACGTGGGTATAACTACTCCTGAACAAGTTTGTGCTTCAATAACCAAAGGCTATTTTCAGATTTCCAACAGCAAGTTCAGAAGACATACTCAAAAAAGCAGCACTACGGTATTCCTGAGATCATACCGGTGAAAACTCATCCAGAACACTGCTTTGCATTAAGATCCCGCGTAAACGCTCATCTCAGCCTGTGGTCACAGCTGCCCTCACAGCCATCCCACACCGCCTTCTCCTCACACCTTCTGCACCCCGCAGCTCTCCTTGCCCCCCAGCGCCTCACACCCCTGCCACCACGTGTCCTCAGCACACCCGAGGATGCCAGGCGATCTCACCTTTCATTTTGACAGTGGGAGAATTGGGTCCGGCCGATTGCTTCCGCCATCCTCTCCAGTTCTGGCAAAGGCTTTCTGCCTCTGAGATGAAGGAACAAAGGGAGTCCTCCTCAAAGTGATCCGAGTCCTCGAAGGAGAACCTCTCCCCGTCCTCCCACTCCGCAAACATGAGTTCCATCACATCCAACAGGCAACACGGGGAAAAAAGACGAAGGAAGGAAGCGGAGCTGCTCGCTTTAACAGGTGGAAGGACTGGAGGGCTCCTGGAGTACTTAAAATGTCAATTCCGTTCAGATCCCCGTGCTCCGGTACCAGGAAGAACAGAGCAAACGCTACCTTGAAGCGGGAGAAGCAGGAAACCAATGCAAACTAAAGGGTTGCTTGTAAAAATCCCAGAAAACGAGTTCTTAAAAAAAGTTTAAAAAATGCTTATGTCCACAAAGTGTGTCCGACCCCGAGGGGCGGCCGGGATGCGGAGAGGTGCTTCCAGCCCGGGCAGGTGCGCGTCTGTCACAGCCCGGCGCTCCCGGCGCCGGCAGCCCCGCGTTCGGACCCGCAGCGGCCGCGCACCGGCCGGGGCTCCCTGCGCTGGTGCTTGTCTCACTCTCGGGGCAAAGCCCCGCCGGGACCGGGCCTCCCCCCGCCCGCGGCACCTCAGGAACGCCCCCGGGGGCGGTGAGCCCGAGCGCCGACGGAAGGAGGGGGCTCGGCGGGGCCGGGGCGCCGGCGGCGGGGGCAGCGCGACCTCCCGGCGGCTCGTCACCGGCGCGAGCGGGCGGCGGGCGGCGGCTCCGGCCTCATGGGGGCGCGGGCGGGGAGAGCCCGGCGCTGGGGGCCGGCGGCGGGCGGGCGGGCAGGGGCGGCGCGGTGCCTCTCCCCTCAGGGCCGGAGCCCGCGGCTCTCGGGGCCCACGGCCGGCAGCGCCCCGCGCGCGGACGCCCCCCCGTGCCCGGCCCGGCGGCGGTTCGCTGTCCTGGCGCGGCGACGGCTGCGAGTCCCTGCCCGGCGCCGGCACCAAGATGGCTCCGCGCTTCCCAGCTTCACCTGCGACACCCCCCCGCCAGCTGAGCCCCGCTTCCGCCGCCGCGCTTCCGGCTTCCGCCGCCGGCCGGCCGCGTGGGGCATGTCGGTACGGAGCGGCCGGTAGGGGGGCGGGCGTGAATGCCGTCCCGTGGCATAGCCGGTCAGCGTTGCCGTGCGTGCACCCGGGACCGGGCCGCGGGAGAGCCGTGCGGTGCGTGAACGGGCGGCGGGAGCACGCAGCAGCCGTGCCGCGGCGAGAGTGGAGTGCCTCAGCGACTATCGGAATAGTCTCGCAGAGCGGACGGGGTCACGAGGGAAGGGCCCGGGGCCGCGGCCGTCCCTGCACGGCGGCAACGGGAAAGCACGGCTCGTGCTGAAGCGCCGTGCTGGGCCCCAGAACGAACCGCACGTGGGTTGTGCGAGGAGGAAATAACGGCTGTGCGCGTCTGGTGTAGACCAGAGAGCAGGGAGCTTCCCAGCGCCCCTTCCTCTTACTGCTTTTGTAAGGTGTTTTAGGAAAGGAGACTGAGTAAAAAGAAAGCGCCGTTCCCCTCCTGTTTTATCTCCTCGTACGGCAATAAATCGGAGGAGCAGCTTTCAGAAATAGCAGCCGAGGCGCACTGCCCTCGGGGCTCGGGCTGGGAAGCCCCTTTTCTCCCCGCCAGAGCCGGGAGGAAACGAGGCAGGTTGGGAGCCAGGGGAGCCTGAGCGACTCTGAAGTTAATCATGAGAAAGTACTCCACATCCCATTACGTAAGGAGTTACATAAGGTTTCCCTATGCCTAGGTGGAAAGCTTTTGTTTCAGCTTTTTCTAAGATCCTACTTTATTTTAGAGATCTGTTCCGCTGTGAGAGCAGACGAGTGGAAAAACAAAGGCTCAGTTCTCTGTAAATGGAGTAAGCATCAGCTGAGCCGCCGCAGGCTGCACCTGTGGGTCCCTGCGTGTGCAGAGGGAAACATGCAAATGATAGGAGAAAAAAAGAAGAGCTAGGGAAAACAGAACGAAGTGCTGAGAAACAGGCATCCTAGAGCTGAAACTGAAGCACCTCAGATCAACCAGCATGTCCCTCGGTGTAGTTCACCTCAGCCCTCAAACAGAGGAACAAAAAATCCCCCTATGTTTAGCGATGGATCCTCTTAGTGAGCCTTAAAAGGCAGCCTTGCCCTAGGGGAAACTTACATGGTGTGTTCCTACACATGTAATGCTTGCCGGTTTAGGATTTAAGATCTCAAACACACAAATATATCAATAAAATGTGCATCAGTTGTATTTTTTACCTGTATAAGTGTTGGATCCCTCAGTGCTTCCTACCAGTAGGCAAAATGGGAGCTGTTCACGGCTTCTTAATTCTCAAACCTTCCTCTAAAACTTCATCTAATTTAGTGTGCTGTTGTCCAAAGCTGCTGGGCTTAAAATACTTGCACAATTCCTTTAAGGGATGTTCCCGAGGAGATATCTGAGGTAATATATAGATGAGAAATGTATTCACTGCATGCCTTTTTACAGAAATCATTATTAGCTAAATAAACTCTCACATTAGTAAGCTTCCTGTGCTTTCTTTCTCAGATTATTTTTTGCCAGCAGGCTGTCTGTATACGTTTTCACTTTATAGGAAGAGCTAATCTATGCTCATGCATACGTACATATGGCATCTGAAGGCTCATATAGTCAGTTACACAAGAATATATGTATTAATACCTATAAAATCAATTCAGGAGCACTGAAATTTAAACTCTTCCTTTGGGGGGGAGCCCACAAACATACAAAACCTGTTTTTCAGCTAGTGAAAAACACTATTAATTAACAATAGATGTTGTAAGTACCCTGTGAGCTATCGACATGTAGTCAGGCAATTAGGTAATTACTGTGCTCAGTCCTTTTTTACAGTGTGCAGGGGCAGGAAGAGAATGATACTAAGTAGAAGGGGATTTAGAGCTTCGAGCAAACTGCGTTGCCCCTATTTCTGTGAAATCAAAATGTTCAGACCTTGGTTCCACAAAGATAGAAACGATTGGGTAGTTAACCTCCTCAAAAACACCACAGCAGGGCATCAAATGCTGACCTTACTGATAAAAAGTTCTCCAGAGGTGTCTGCAGTAGTACCTTCATCACCGTGACCCCAGCTGGTACCCCAGCATTCTCCATGCTTGGTGGTTCAGTCTCACCCACAGCTTATTGTCCTTTCCCCCTCATCAGTGAGCTGAGGCTTAGGAACCTGAATATCACTTCTCTTTTATTTTTTTTAAGCAGATTCAGAGCTGGTACCTTCTCACTTAAGAATTTACCAGACTTGGGGTTTTGTTAACCTCCTACCAAATGATTTCAATTGAGACTACTTCAAAATGCAATGCAATAGCTGCCATTACAAACAAAAGCACTGACCTGCTGGTCAACTCAAATCTGACCCAAAGTTATAGGCAGGGTTGAAACAGCAGTAGATCCTGGTGAAGAATGCAAATCTGATGATTTTCTTCATCCTTCTGATAAAAGATAATTTTCCTCAGACACAATCCACCACCATCCTATGAGACAGAGGTACAAGAGCTGTTTGATTTGGGGAGGAGGGAATTCCCGTGCTTGGGACAGTTAGGAAATTTGAGGAAAGATGCAATTTGCCACAAAATCTCACATAGAGACCTCAGGGACTTGAATCAACACAGAGCACAGGTTCTAAGCTAGGCTCACAGGAGGACTGTCAATAATGGATTATTCTGTTTCACGGCATGAGGAAGATTAGCACTTCTTAAACTAAGATGCACAAATAATTCCTAAATTCAGGAAACAGGGATCCTCCAGGGCAGCATTTGGGACTCCCAAAGTTGAAGGACGATCTGAATCTTTCCATGGAAAGGAAGAAGACAAGAATACCATGACAGAAGTGACTACGAGGAAGCAGGATGATGCTCCCCATACTTCTCAACTATCTGAGTCAGAAGCTACAAGAAGATGCCCCTATAAAGTATGCACGCCACTACTCCAGGTATAAAAGCTTTGCTTAGTGGGTCCTTCATTGATTTGGGGATTTGGAATGGTTCTGTTTTGTCTTGGACTGTTTCTGGGTGTTCTGCCAAGTGCCAGGCGCTGTGCCAAGCAGAGTCTCTCAGGCTCTCCACTCCCACCACTTCTTGTCTGTGTACTTATGTTCCCAGACTGGTGCCACAGCCACAGCTCCCCAGCCTGGCCATCTTGGCAAGGAGTGCCCACCATGCTTGCTCCCCAGCCTTAGTGTGGCAGAGTACTAACCTGCCCCAGCTACTTCATACACCTTCCACTGGACTTCCTCCGGCTGATGCAGTTGGCAACAACTCTGAAACAGATTAGCAGATACGTGCACAGAAAGGACAAACTGAATTTCTGCAGTGGGCACAAAATTTCATATAACAAAATGAAGGCCTTTTACCACTGGTTGCTGCTTGTTCCTCCAGGCTGATCAGGCAGAAAAACAAGGAGATAAAAATGGCTTTTCCCATTTTTCACCATTTTAGTGGCTGGTCAGTGGGAGTATGTAAATGACATACTGACACTGGGCTTGATGCTTCTCCCAAGTTTCCCAGGTAGTGGCTACAACTGGTTCTCCTTCCACGTGATCTACCACACACATCCTTGCAATGCTACAGAGCCAACATCGTGTAGAGCACTCAGCTGATGGGCAGGTGCATGACACCAAACAAGCCAGGTACCAGGCAGTATGCTGTAGCACAATGTGGTAAGTTCTGTCTCGTATATTTTGGCTAATATGGCATAAAAGTCGTCCTGCATTGCTGTCCAATTGGATCTCCTTCCAAAGGATTTACTTCACACACACACATTTGTACTGCTAGATGACCTATTAGTGCACAGCACCAGCAATAGTTAGAGGGAGGCATGCACCTTACAGACTACGGGAGTTCTGACAGTTTACATCAATAGGACTGTATGTCACGACCTATAAGAAAGCTGAAATACCTGAAGGTTTCAGAATGCCTTATGGAATGCTGCATGAAAGAAAGCTTCCACCAGCAGGAACAGTGCTCTCCTGGTGAGGAAAAATGGTTTAGAAGATTGTGGGGGTCTAAAAGAATCTAAAAATACAGCTGGAATTTTGAAGTGTGTTTTGATAGGAAAAAGGAGATGAAAAAAGTGCACACCTAAAAACTAAACAGATTTTGTCAAGGGATGAAGAAATTACTATGGGTAAGATTCTACATCTCGACATCACCTGTTGTAGGACTGGGAATGGTGTTAATAGGCAGGTAGATGTGGGGCCTAGTACTGCTCAGTGATATCTTTTGTCAACATCACGTGCAGCACAGAAGTTAGCTTTTACCAGAATCCAGTAGAAAATACAAGTTGCTTCAAGAAAAGACAGAGGACAGAAGGGAAGCTTTGCTAATATGACATTTTTCAAATTACAAATGGGCTTCAGCTCATCATGTTTACTTCTGTTCATCTGGAACAGTCCGCACTCATATTCCATCCCCTTCCAGCTCTGGGAAAACACAAGATGAAGAAATTTCCAAAGAAATCTTTCCCTTTCTGAAACATCACAGGCTGAAAGCACGGAAGAGGTGAGGAAAGTAGTGAGGCAAACAAAGCAGGGTGAAAATTTGCACTTCTGTCTCAAAATGCATTTCAGAAGACTGAAAATATGTGCCTTCTGGCTCATGCAGACCAGGCCTGGGTGTGTTCTTTCTCTGGCCAACATGAGGGAGTGCAGGTGCGATTATGAGTTTCTCTTTGTCCTTGGGGCCATGGCTTGGAAAGGCACAGCTCATAAACGCCCATCCATTTTTTTTCCAGCCAACTTACTGCATGACTCAGGCATGTATGTTCCCTTGTGGATCTCCCAACAGACAGAAACTATAGGCAGTGATGAAGAGGCCATGAAAAATAGTATCTGACAATTTCAAAAGTGCTCTGCTGGGAAGAAAGAAATCCAATAGGGAATCCTGCAGAGATGACAAGGCTGCCACTAGGATGGTGTCTCCCATACAGGGGTATACTTTTTTGATTCCTCTTTTATTTCAGAGGAGTAAAATTACTTGTTCAAAATTCCTTTGCCTGCATTACACACAATTTTCAGAAAGCAGCATTTCTCATTTTAGAGAGACAAGCACTCACAAATACCCCGCAGCAGAATTGCAACATTTACATTTGTTTCCAGTTTTAAGCTCTCATTGGGGACTAGAAATCAAAGAGTCTGCACTGCACCCCAGAAGTGTCTGCTTTTCACTGATGTGTCACGTGATACTCTACGAGTCAGATCCAGTGTGCCTTTATTTCTAATCGCATGGAAAGTAAAACACATCCTTGCTATGGCTGGAATCTAACATGGACTCAATAACAAAGTAAAGCACTCCTGAGATTTTATCACTGCTAATGCAATGGGGCCCAGCTGTTCAGCAACATTCTGACTCTGCAAGATTTCATCGCCTTTTCACATGCAGTAATGCAGTCAGAAATGACAAGCAAAGGCACATTTTTAAAGCACACATATGGCTCTGTTCCCAGTAAAGCACGGAATGTGCAGAAGAATAGCTTCTTGTGCTCAGGCACTATGACACTATGGAAAATGGCTGATGCATTTTTGTATCTTAAATTCCTGTTCCTTGGAAAGTGATAGTCTGTTTTGCAAAATCACTTCTAGAAGATTACTGTTTCATGATATAGCAATTGCTATTAAGAATAAATATCTCCAGATAAATCACAACCAACTGCCATTGATATTTATCTCACAGCACTGGGATTGAAGAAGAGATGGAGCAAATAGCGTTTTAGCACATTAGAAGGGAGAGCACACAGCTTGTTTCCGTTGCTCTGCATCTAATGCACAAGTGCCTCTGCAAAATGTACACAGCTTCCTCAGACACGGAATACCATGAAGCTGAAACAAAGCTACCCTGAGAAACAGAAGCTCTGGGAGAAAAAAGCTTTGTCCATTTGTATTGAGCAGTTTCCAGTTTTGGGCTAACCCTTATCACATGAGAATTTGAACTGATAGCATCACTGTTTCTCTCTTTGGAATCTTATATAACTGGAACATATGCCTGATATTAAAGCTTTATTAAATAATGAATTTACTATTTGTGAGATGAGTCATTGGTCCATACATGGAAAATGGGGTCATTAAAGGAACACTTTGCAACAGCTGTTAAAATTATTGTTATAGCGCAAGAGACTACAATTACAGCTAAGATCTCATGTATGAACATAACAATTATGCCTCAGAAAGCATAAGATGCAGCTTACACATAACAATGCCTGTAAGGATTAGTCTGCCCTCCTGCATTTTGCAGATTGCAACTATAGATTCTTCTTCCCTTTGCAATAGTCTACAGGAGCATAAGTTTTCTTTCTCACGCTTTGTTCATTCCGTCATTACCAAGCTGTCTAGCAATATCTCATATGCAACATAAATTCACAGATAAAGGAAAGGAGAAGAATCAACCCAAAAGGAACTGAAAAGGGATGCTCTTCATTTCTCAGAGAAAGCAACGGTTACACTGCTGGCTCTTTTTTTTTTTTTTTTTTTTTTTTTGAAGTTGAGCCCACATTTGGACATCTCCACAGCTACAGTGGAAAAAAAAAATGAAAGCACTCATCTGTCTTTTGTGGGTGATATGTTTGATTCCACATTGACAGAAACTTAGCAATTGTTAAGTCAGTTTGTTTAGAGGGAGTATTACCCTATCTAGCAGATATCAGACTCTATCTACTACCTAACTGACTTGAAAGCTTCCTAAAAAATCTGAAAAGGAGATATTAATTCCCCAGCTTAGTTTTGTTTCAGTCTGCCAAGAAATACATAAGCAAAGTTCCTAAATATGGTATTCTTTCTCTATCAATCTGCAGTTATACCAATCAAAAATTGTAATCAAAGGGAAAAAAAAAATAGAGGTGTTACTGTAGCTGACTCTCAACATGTCTTTGCTGTAGAAGCCAGTTTCTGTATGTGCTGTTAAGAGTGCAGTCAGCTGACTGGTATGTAGAAGATCACTGTTGGGGAGAAAAAGGATGTCTACTTTTTCACATCAAGACCAATAAATGCTATTCTGCAAAGCACATAAGCAGATCTTGGCTAGCTGAAATAATGTAAATATGTAAAGTTTAACTGGCCTCTTTTGTGCATTTGGAGGAGACAATAACAAAAATACCATGCAAGACACAATGACTGAAAATTACCTGGGCTGCTGTACCTGGCTCTACCTTTTCTGTTTCAGTAGGAAGTGAGGGAGAAAGTATTTTGTCTTAAACCTAATTGACAAAGTAGGATCTACTGCAGAGTGCTCTGTAGAACAAACCAATTGACTGTTAAAATAATGTGGATTCTCATAGTGTTTTTCTCATCCTTGTTTTTAGCCTGCAGGTGTCATAGACCACATCCATCCAGGAAGCAAGCTCTTTGAATTGGATTCCTCCTCCCTTGGGAGATTTGGGGATCCTAGACTACATCAGCTGCTTCTATTTTCAGCTTTCTTCTCTAAGTATGTGGCCAGACTGTGACAGGTACTGACAGCTGTTTGTTCTATGAGCTGACTCAGAGGCTACTATCTTTTTTAGGCAGATCTCCACTTTCAGCCATGTACCTGCAAAATGCTGTGACAAATTCCTGTAAATTCGCTGTCCAAAGCTTTAATGCCATTCCCTAAGTAACCTCACATCTTCTCTGGGTAAGAAAAACAGATTTGTGTAATTCTATCACCACGACTGCTCTCTCAATTGATGGTGAATCTAGCAAATTATATTTACTGAGAATAAAAAGTATGAATTTAAAGAATAAAAGCATGCACTGTATTTCATGAAGCATCTTGCACACAAGGACTCTCCTGCTTCTACTGAGCAGAGCCACCCAATGCAAACAGTGCACTCCCTTTGCCTACCTACACCACATTGAAGCAAAACTTCATCAGCCCAAATAGAAGCATTAAGCCCCTGTAATCACACAGACAAGCATGTTATGACAATAAAGATTTCTCAAGTCTTAATCAAGCTTTGGTCTAAATATTTGGAGAGTTTAAAGGGTTTCTGCTGAGATCTCAAAAGTTGCACTGAATCACAGAAGCTCCCTATCCTTAGTCTCGCTGGAGATAGTGAAATAACCAACCTAAAGTAAAAGCTTTTCTCTGGTGTGCTTGGTTCCACAAACACAATGTGCAGTCATCTGAATAGTTCACTTGTCCTCTCTTAAACAGGTCTCAATCCCACAATCAGTGGTTATAATCCTACTTTCTTTCTAGCAAGCCTGTACATGCAGGAGGGTAGTGGGAAAAGAGTAAAGAAATAGCCATTAGAAGCACATTTTCTTCTTTGCATACAGCTCAGTTTTAAACAAAGCAGATTAATTAAGCTGCAAAGAAGCAGCTTGGTGCTTTGGGGTTTTTTGTTTGTTTGTTTTTGTTTTTTGTTGCTGTTCCAGGGGGATTTTGTTCTGCTTTTGAGAAAGAAATAAAGAAATGTAAACTTTTTAATGGGTTTCAGCCCAGTTCTCCAGTTACATTTCCACCACCAATCTTTCCCACAGTCTTTACCTTCACGGTGAGGAGGGTCCTCTGCCCAGGCTAGAACGTCACGCAAGTGTGACAGCAACTCTCTGCATGATCTCTTTTAATGGAAATACGTGACAGCTACCCACTGCTGGGTCCTGAGACACAGGCTGATGTGGCCATGGGATGTTGGCGTGCTAACAAACACTTCACAGCAGGATTCATTGAATGCATATTTAATTCCTGCCGGTTTGTTTCTCCTGTTGGGCAACAAGTCAATGTGAACACAGCATTGAGTTACAGCTCTTTCCTGCTTGGGCCTTTGAGCTAAAGCTGCCTTGATGTCCGTGTGAAGGCCTGCAAAGATACAAACAGGATGAACAAGGCCTTTTGTTTTGCTGATGGCAGAGCAGCACCACATCTGTTTTGGTAAGGCTAATCCAATGCAGCTCGCTCTCCTAGTTTCGAAAATCTGTGAAGAGAAAGGTGCCATTCATTTCTGGCAGAATTTGAGGGATTTGAAAAGCAGAGAGGGGAAGATCAGGTGGTGCAGTGGGGTTTCACTCATTTCTTGGAATTGGTCAGTTCTACTCCTGTCCCATTCGCACCTGCTAAATCCATGGGTTTTTCTAAATAGAAATGGCTGTAGATGGATCATCCACTTACTCAAGGATCTATTCTGCTAACTCTGCTTTTTCTCTTCACTTTCACACATAAACATGATCCTATAGCAAATCTCTAACCAATGCTAGGTATCCCCCTGTGGACAAATCAGTTTTGTTAAAAGTGGCACAGCATCCAGCCCAGCAATCCAAGGCTGCCTGAGCAGCACACTGTCTTCTCTCTAGTATAAAGAGGAACTTGAACCCAATAAGATATTTTTTTTTAATGTCAGTGATGACACCTGAATGCTCGTCTTCCTCACTTAAGGAGTATGGAAGCTATCGCAGTTAGAATATTGCATGGAATAAAACCCTATTTCCTCCCGACTTCCTACTTCAGTCTCAAAATCCAAAGCCAACTATCCTACAGCTGTCAATCTACCAGAAGTAAGCTAATGCTGTACTCTTTTCTTCACAATATGAAGGCAGCAGTCAAGTGCTTCAATACACAATAAGAGACCTGACAGACTTGTAACATTAACTTCAGTTTCAACTTTTTCTTTCCCAAGCATTATGTACTTTGGAGCTTACTTGGTGAAACAGTGCACATGGCCCCTTAAATGCCCATAACTCTGCTTTGCTCACTGATATGCGCACACCAGGCACTCTTGCAAAACTTCAGCCATGAGCTCTCAAGCTTCACACAATCAGCAGCAGAAACATGTAGGCGTAGAAAACCTCAAAGTCAAACATGAAGCAAGGGAGGTGTTAACCACAAGCAGCTCTCTCTTCAGCGAGTGCACATTGGTTCCCAACAGGAGGCTGGAGACAGCATGCACAAGAAATTATATGCTACAATATTTTGTGTCTGCAGCCATCACCACATCAAACCCCAGTCTAACCCTAACAACTTGAGAAAGTCGCTGGAGCAGTCAGTGAGTTGCTTTTATAAACAGACCTTTTATATAGCAGTACAATTTCAGCTTTGGAGGGGAGGGAGGGAAAGGGGAGGAGGAGAACAGCGTTCTCACGTTAGCACCTCAATCAGGTTGCGTTTCATTCTTCCTGCTTCCACTTATCCAAAATTTGGCTTTGGTCCTTCACTTGGTGATACATGAGTCCTAGCGTCAAATGAGACAAATTCATGCTGAACAAGTTTATTCAAAAGTAGCATGTAAAGATCAACAATAACAATGAATTAAGAAGCTGATATATCAAATCCTGTTCACTTTGAGCATGAGTTCATCTGTAGATGCGCTCCACCTGTTCCAAATGGCCACAAAATGTGACATTTGAAGAGCTGTTGTGTTGCATTTTAATGGCAGCTAATAGGATCACTGACTTTGTAACATTCTTTCACATATTAAAGCTCCTCTACAAATAACATTAATACAAAAATTTAATTAGCATAATTCAGTGCTGAAAAAAAAAATCCTAAAACCTGCCCTTGGAACAGGTTCCTGTACTAAAAATAAAACAGAGCCCCACACAGCCACAGCACAATTAATTTATTAGCATATCTTGTGAGTCATTGGTTTTGATCCAGGGGATGTGACAGTTTTGGCTCTAGACTGATTTCAGAGCTACTCAGGCCCTTGTTAGTAGAAAGGGGTTTTAATAGAACTGAGTGGGCTGAACAAATGTTCCTTCTTGATGTGGGGAATTAAGTATTTTCTTGAATAAGTAAAAACATAGCCCAAGCCGTTGCTCCAGGTCACAGTCCCTCATCCCACTGGGAGCAGTTCCAGGCTAGTTACCACCAGTAACCAGAACACCTGAGTGTTCTATTCCCATACCCACATTCTCTAGCTGCAAGGAACTCCTAGAAAAGCTATCAAGATGATGTCACGTATTGCACTGCTGTTCATCTACTAAAAACCTTCCTCTCATATACATAAAAATTGTCTTTAAGTGGTTGATGGATCACCACAGTTACTTTGGGGGTGAAGAGACTTCAGGATATTGGCTTCAGAAAGTAAGGCAAACAGACACAAAGCAGACCCAGTTTTCCTATCCTTTAGACAGCAAATACCCATGTTCCTGTTTCCTAACCAATCCCTCCACTAATACCTTTGAGGAAGCGATTTGTTATTCTCAGCTGCAAAGGTACAAGGATTACAGGAGTAATTGAAATCCTGTCCAGGTTCATAAACAGCTGCCTGATTAATTACAGCATGGAACATAATTCTTATATACCATCTGAAAAGCACTCAGCTACAGGAAAGGGATAAATCTTTAATCCAGCTTCAGCTGGCCAAAGCCTGGGCTGTTGTCAAGACAGGGCTGATGAGGGCACCCATGCAGCCCCCACAGGGCAGGAAGGCACCAGCACTGGGTCAGCCTTTGTAGAGCACCAGGGTATTCTTGAAGGAAGAGGGCTAACAGAAGCATTAATAGGTGCTCCTTAGACACTCTATTTAACAAATGCTCCCCAGTCACAGTAGCACTGTTTCTCATTCAACCTACGTGCACCACACTACTGCAGGAACTTGTCTCACAAAGCGTCCCCACAGCGCATCACAGATGCCGGTAACTGAACTGTCAGTTCCTGGAAGGGAAGCATGGGCATCAGCCTCAACGAGACAACAAATGCTGCTAAGGGCTCATCAGGTACCTCCTCCCCAGAGCCACGATCTGCTCCACAGATATTCCTACAGCAGCTGGCTGAGCTCGGAGGGGCTGCTGCACCTGCCAGAGACACTGGGTGAATTAACCTTGGTCGGTTTTCACCTTGCTGTAGGTGGGCTGCCACTAAAACCACACCGGCAAGTTCAAAGCTAGCATACATACATAACACACACATAGCACTGAACACCTACAGCACTGCCCACTGTTGAAAATACTGAAAGTAATCAGCAGATGGCACATCTTCCCCTCACAAACCGTTTTCAGTTCTGGTTACCAAAGCTTAAAGACTCAGCAGAAAGAGAAGGCATGGAGAGACAGCTCGTATGTTATCAGGTACCTAGGCAGTTTGGATTGAAGAGAGACAGAGAAACCACAGTTTTCACCAGACTGTAGCATAATGGACAACAATATAAAGCAAGGCCTCTTATTTCCTCTCATAGTTGAGAACACGAGGATAGGTGGGATTTGGGAAAAACAAAAGGCATTTCATTCAGGATCTGTAAAAACAAAAATGTACTGTGGAGAATGAAATTATATTAGTTCTCATTGTCAGAAAGTACTGAAGCTGTAGAGCTTAGCTGGATTAAATAAGAGATTAAACATTTATGTGAAAGACAAAGGATGTTTACAATAAACAATTTGTTATTTTTTTAAGTTTGGGATATAAACACTGATACTTCAGGAAAAAAAAATCATGAAAGAATAGCTCACAGCGTTTGAGCAATACCTGGAAGGACAATACCAGTACTTTTAATTTGGACAGTGATAGTAATGCAAGTAATTAACATAAATGGTCCAAGAACAAAATTTCCCAGAAAAAAAAAAAAAAGCCTGTTAAAACTTGTTCAGTACAAATGCACATGCACTGTCCTTTGGAACGTCCGCTGTTGGCCAACATCAGGAACAAAATACAACTCCGGAGTGGCCGAGTGCTGGTCTTCTGATCAGATAATTCCAGTAAGCCCTGGTGGCAAGGCATGTGGTAACCAATTGGATTGGGCCACAAAGAGCAACAGTGATGTTCTGAAACAGGTTAGGACAACTCAGAAGCATGTTTGCAGGTTTGCTTAGCACAAGTAAGGTGTAAAACTAGGTGAGATACTTCCTCCCTTCCTCCTGGCTCATGCAGGACTCACAGAATGTTAACTACAGTGATTCTCACAGCTTTCATGGTGACAAAATCCAGGGGAAATATTTTGAATTGGAACATGAGAATCACAGAATACAGTGCCAGGTCTGTGTCTCACTTATGTCGCATGGGCATTTTTTCTAACTCTTGAAAGGCCAACGAGTTAAGTAGGCTTAGGGAAAAAACCTTCAATCCTTTTTATATTTCTAAGCCTGTTGGGGTTATGAGTATAAGCTAGAAGTTCAAACCAGGTTAAACTAGAGGTGTGACAGCACTGTGTTTGAGCTGATGTAGCACTCAGGCTTGGAGGAGGCTGAAAGTAAAAGCCAAATCCCCCCCCATTTCCCAGACAGGCACTCTGGAATAGAGCGGTCTGTAACATAATTGCCCTCGGTTCTCCTCTCATTTTAATTCCTAAGAGATAACCAGCAGTCTGTACCTTGCGCCTTAAGGACTCTCTGCCCACAGCTATAGGACAGCACAGCCAGCAAGGAGCCAAGCACAGCATTGCAAGGACCAAGCCTAACTCTTCAAACAGAGTTATCAGCACAACCACACTGCAGACCCTCAGCCCTCAAGAAGGGGCACTAACATAGATCTGTCTCAAAGGGCAATTTGCAGGTGTTCTGACATTGCATGTTTCAAAGATTGCTTTAATTCTTTTTAAAAATAAAGTTTCTGCGTACAATTTCCAAGTCCATTGAAGCACTTGTAAGCCAACTGTACAGTAATCACTGGAGAGAATAAATCAACTGTTTAGTTTAGCATTCACACGCAAAACTCAGACACCTAAGCAGGTCAGCACTTTTAGATTAAGCTGCTTTGTAGAAGACAAATTAAAACTTCTGGCAATCACTGCTTCTTCAACCCAAGGCAATTTCTAAGACACTATCACCACTTGTCCTATCATATGACATAGCTAATTCACAGGCTGTGCTGTCTTCCATTCTTGCCTTGATAACTCCCAGGTACCAAACAGCTCAGTGCCTTGAGTACAGACCTTGCAGGCAGCAGGCCAGTGTGTGACTGAGTGAACCCAAAACACACACATTTGGCACAAGTTCCATGTGTCTCAGACTGTATTATTACTACATGTTTGGTTCATTACTCGATCATTGGTTATGCACCAAGGCCGCTCATGAACAGACCTGTCTTCTCTCTGGCTTGGCTACACGTAGCTGGAACACACCACTGTGAGCTGCACAACTGTTAATGCACTTAGCTTTTTTGTTTTTGTATGTTTCTTTTTACACAAAGACAATCACTTAACCTAGAAAGTAATTAAGACCTCAGAGGAGGGAATTATGTCCATTTGTTTGAATGAGAGAAGGAAGAAATTGAAGTGTTCAACAACACTTGTATTCTCTCAGTATTACTTCTGTCCAGGTTGAGAAAGCCTGACCCTAAAATAGAAGTAGCTTGATGGCAATGCTTGCAGACCCTTAAGTCAAGCGAACCCAGTCCACTTCCACTGAGAGGAATGAAAAGAGAAACTGTAAAAAGAAGAGAGGAAGTGTTGTCCAAAGGCTGCACATACTCCAGGAATGCAGGAAACCACTTTGCACCCCAAGAAAACTACTCACTCTAGTGTTTGTTCGGTGTCTGTACTCCAGAGTATTTCCATGCTTCACGGGAGAGCTATGAACACAGAGATATTAAAGACTAAGATCACAAAGGGCAGTTAATGACGATGATGAATAAAACATCAAGATGAAGTCCCTGCAGTGCTGTTTAACTATGAATCAACACCTGAACATTTAACACTACATTTGGATTTAAAGAAAAGTAACGGTGTCTATTCAAGTCGCATTGAAGTCACATTTTTAAGTCATTCACAGTAATCATGAGAGCAAGAAAGCTATTGTCTCTTAAAAATGAAGATTTACTCTCACACAAACAATTGATTCCAGGAGGTGCTGCTTTATGGAGAAACAAAAAACAAACCACAGAAGAACCACTATATTGAGAAAGTAGCAATAAAGCCATAGCATCTGACAACCAGAAATGTGTGGCACAAGGATTACAGCTGGAGGGACAATCACCTCTTAGCAGGAACAGACGTTTTAGAATCTAATATTCAGAAGAGAAAAGGTTCCCCCCAGAGACATAACGGGGGGAAAAAAAAGGCCAATTGTTAGCCTGCTCCTCAGCTCAGGTCAAATTGTCCCCTTTCTGGAATGGAAGAGAGACATATTATGAAAAAGTATGCCAGAGCTTGGCATGAACTTCCAAGCATCTCACCTCTCTTTGCAGTGTTTTTTGAGCGTGTGAACGTACAAAAACTGGTGAACAGATTTACAGAGACAGGCATATTTTCATTTCTACCATTTCTGTGTTTTGGGCCAAAGGAATAAGCATTGATTGCATTACAGGACTCGGACAGTCAGAGCAACACAGGCTAATTTGTCCTACCAGTGTGCACTTGCTTTGTCTGCTCAGAGATTAAGAACTAAAGTGAGACCAAAGTATCAACCACAGCTGTTTTTCTCCCAGTTCTATGTTAAATTATTTTCCCAGTGTCCAAATGACAACATACATTTCCACCAGTCACAGGCCAGAAGCCACAGCCTTCAGCTGCTGCAGGGAGAAGGACAACACGTTGAAGTTCCTGGGGCTCAGACATTTTCATTTTAGCTTAGTCACTTTCTTGATCCAGGGTACGTATCTGCTGACCTTTGTGTACACACCAGGGGAATCCTTCCGACCACAACCATAACCCCAGGAAGTGATACCCAAAATAATCCAGCGTCCATTCGACTTCTGACACATGAGTGGCCCTCCACTGTCACCCTGGCAGCTGTCCACTCGTTTATCTTCAGAGAGGTTCCCAGCACATATCATACGGTTTGTGAACTTCTGCCCATAGCGAACCTCACAGTCTTCCCGTGGCAGAAGAGGCACCACCCCCTGTAGTAGTGTTCTTGAATAAGACTTCCCTGGAACAGAACAGACCAGCTAAACCAATTCACATACAGACAACAGCAGCAACCTGAAGTAACAGTTCTCTGCACAAAAACAGATACTTGTACATTTCACATCAAGACTGTGGCACAGAATTAGGCCAAACTCAGCCCCTCTGAACGACCAGAACTTCAGAGAACAGTACTGCAAAATCAGACCACAAAAAAGAGCTGTAAGATCAAAGAAGCAGGGAAGAGGTTGGAGAAAGGGGTTAGATCAAAGGATGAGTCTTACTCCTGGTTCTGCCAACAAGTAACTTGAACTTTGTTCAGCTTATTTCACCTCTTTGAGTCTTCATTTCTTTCTCTCTAAAATGACAGTGTTTTCACAAAGGAATAAATGCAGTAACATCTGTGAAATGCTCAGTCCTCAGAGAAGTTTTGGAACACATTTCAGAAGCATCCAAATATTATTCAAAGGGAGCTTACTTCATCTTTGGCCAGACTTAAATGTATTTGCTCAAATCTTGGTTACTACAGACTTGATCAGAATTTAAGGTTCGCATGTTAGAGTGCAAACTTATGGTGCTCAAGGTTTAAAGTAATTTATAGACTTACAGTAAGTTCACAAGGTAGTCGTTAACTCATTTGGAAAGATGGGTTTGGTATGGGGGAGAGATTCTAGCCATTAAGTCCCATTACAGCTTAAGGGAGTTACGTGGCTAAATTGTTCCTTGATCCTCTGCAGACACCCCAAAGTGACATGTGCACCTGGTATAACTGACTTCAAAGGCAAATCTATATTTTCAATCAAACACTTGAGTAACAGCTAGAGAAACAGCTGGAAAGGATGATTAAGTCCAAAAACAACAGAAAAACTCCTGGGGCTATTTGTGTTTTGGCAGCAAGTCTTTCTGAACATATGGATTTTCCCCAGTCCCAGCAGCCCAGAAAGGCCTCCTTTCCTTAAGCCCTGCTTTGCATCTATGAACCTCAAATAGGGAAGGACTGCACAACTGGTCACAACATCTTACTTAGAGCTTAAAGCTGTCTCCAGACTAATGCATCCATTTCAGAACTCCACCAAGCTCAGCATTTTAAAACACTGCCTTGATAGTGTTTACAGTTTAGTCATTAATACTTTCTAGAATACTCCCTGCTCTCTTTAACCTAGAAGTTTCAGAGTAATGCTGTGCAAATGGGACGTACAGGTTGTCTCAAAGCTCATGCAGAAACCAGTGTCAGAGCCCAGCTGTCCCTGGAGCAATATCCAGGGAGGTTCATCACAGTGGCCAGACTTCAAGAAAGGTCACCTACTGTACAGGAAGAGCACTTTGTCTCAGGTCACTCCCCAGGTACATGCTCTTTACAGGCAAGGTTTATGAGGAAGACTCCTTCCACTGCTAAGCCCCCACTTTACTACTGTGATACTATAAAGAAGGCAGGAGACCACAGAAACATGGGGACCTCCCTGAACAATATACAGATTTTGTGCATCAGCTCTGCACAAGTCATTGCCTAAGGGCTCTGCTGTGGGCAAACATGCATGTTGAAAGGGGAGAGGAGGAGAGAACTGTGATCAGCTGGCAGCATTCCTCTCCTTCACAGCTTCAGAAGATTGCTATAGCAACCAAAACTTCCATCATGAACAGGCTTCAAGACAACCTCAAATATCAGAAGAAAACAGTGGCACAAAAATTACTTTATTGCCTGTTCCTTGATACTGTGCACTTGCCACAAATAATAGAAGCATTAAAAACATGGCCTTGAATTGAGCAGACATAAAATAATGGTGCATATAGATTCCTCAGTCCAGATTCTCCCTATCATTATCTTGCTCCTCAGAGCTTTGTTACTTACCTGTGTCTCCCCAGCCAGAGATGATGCAGGCTTGCCTGTTTATGTCAGACTTCTCTTTCCTATCAGGAAGACAGATAGGCAGAACGTGGCTATTGAAGGAGAGACAGTGCCCCTCTCTGCCTCGCATTCGGACCAGGGCAATATCATTATCATTGCTGCCAGCCCAGTAGTTCCTGTGGAGGACAATTCGCTCCACGGGCAGCTCTCTCTCAAACTCATCCTTCACACCTGTGTGGTAGTCACCTACCCGCAGCAGGTAGCGCCGCACATCAACACCAAACCTAGAGAAAAAGACATGCAATACCTTGATATTTCTACTAAGTGACAATTAGACTCGTGCAAGTCTCAGCTGCTTTGAGATTGAACCACCTCCTCACAAACTTATAAAGAAGTGTCAGCTACCGGACCGTGGGATCTCTTCCCACAGATGTGATAATGCCAGCTGTTATAGTCACTATATACCATGCACAAGACTTCTTTCTATAAAAAGGGCTAAAACCGTTGTAGCAGGCTTATGGCTTTCTCTTTTCACATTTTCTTAAAGTGCTGGGAGATAATTCTATGATTAATAGCAAAATGCTGGTTCCCTTTAAGGTGTAAAACCTCAAAGTTAAGAGGGCAGGTATAAGCAGTGAGGGATAAAGCAAGCCTAAATTGAGTCATCCCCATAAGTGCTTCAAAAATCACACACATCATAACCTGAAGGTCTTGGTTTAGAAACTTTGTTCATGTGTTTCCACTGGGTTGGGAGAACAACCTCATATGAGGTTATCTTCTTTGTCTTTGAGAATCCCCTAGAGCTCCCCACTTACAAACACACCTTTTGAAGCAGTGGGCTGCAGTCACTACCCAGCAACTGCTGATCAGTGTTGCCCCACACAGCAGACGGGTATCTCTCTGGAAACCCTTCAACCGTAGTGAGGCCTGCCATGGCCAACCACCTCTGAAGAAGAAACAGAAGAACAGTAAGCATCACGTACACAGGAGTTGTTTGCTTTCCCCATTCACTCTGTCCTATCTGAGCTAAGCTGGCAAGCATTCTCCCCTAGACAGGCCATTGGTTCAAATGAAGTTAGGAAAGCTGAAACCTGTTCTGGCATTCTCAGCAATTACCTGAGAGACTTGTTTCCACCTATGATCCTTTTCTTGCGACGGTGAAGCAGGCGCGTGCCGCACACACTGGACTCCGGACCTGCATAGCAAAGTTAGCACAGTTGGATAGATACCTTCAGCTTAAGTATCAACAACTGCTGTCATAGAGCCAAGATATCACTCCTGTCCCCTGAGGGCATTAATCCTCCTGGTACTTGACTGCATTGTGTTGTGCAAAGGAATTTATATAAGATTTGTTCCCAATGGTTTCCTCAGTTTTAGTGGAGGTGCTTACGTCCAGAATCTGTAGTCCTGGCAAGAATTGGACCTCTACAGCTATTTCCTCAGTGTTCCAAAACCCAGTTTCCTTATAGTTACTGCTCTAAGAAAGAGTGTAATGATATGACTCAAGGGAAGTTCTGCAGGCTCAAAGACCTGACATGGGTAGAGCTCCTCCGACTAGTCTAGACTAGAAGAGACAGTGAAAACAAAGGAAGAGTAACCAGGAGCTGCAAGAGAGAACATGCTTATTTTGTAGTTAAAGTTTCAACCAAAAAAGATAAAAACTACAGTGAAAAAGCATGCAGAAATCCTAAATCTTGAACCCCATACTGTGTAGAAGAAAGAGCACATCACCTGTTCTCCTGATATCTTGGACCTTCTCTTCCACATAGTCACAAATCACACCAGCATCTTCACTGTGCCAGCAGCTGTGAATCCCAGTGTCAGGCCTGATACACTGCCCCAGGGAGTGCTCTGTGCCTCTACACTCTACACTGTCCAGATGGATGGGCCCTTGGCCTTCACCGAAATAAGCCATTGCCCTGGCTTTTGCTGCACCACTGCAATGAGAAAGAGAGTGACTAATGTGCAATAAGCAAGAGGCAGGTGAAACTGATGCACCAGCATGTTTGAAAGAGAAATTACAAGAAAAATGAATCTCCCAGAAACAGCTTCAGAAAGAAGTATTCCTCCTGAGAGCGATTTCTATTTGTAAGATGCATGTACCAGTTATCTTACCTGAATCCCAGTTGCCTGCAAACTACTGTAGCATCTCTGTCTGTCCAGCCATCATCACAGACGCTGCCCCACTGTCCATTCAGGAATACTTCAACCCGTCCCTCCTTGGTGCTTTCTCCATCCACCAGCCGCACAGGAGGTCCTACAGGATAAAAACACAGGGGTTGCTGCAAGCAAAAATACCAAAGAGCATGAGGTGCCCAGAACTTAGTTTTTATAGGAAAAACTGAGGAGATGAGGAGGAGATGAGAAGGAGGAGAGTGCTGATCTATATGACAACCACGTCCCTCATTTCACCTCCTTGCAAAATTGGTGCATATTAATTTATTAAATACACACTGGAAATTATTAGATCATATTTCTGAAAGTTAAGTAAAGAGGAGAACAAGAACAGAAAGAAAGTTATTAACTGCTGAGCCAAGAGCAGACAAGCTTAAACATGCCTTGGAAAGAAATCCATTAGATTATAAAAACAATTACATTATTCTAGGCAAGAAAAGTGTTCTACATCCAGGAAAAACAACAACAAAAAATTGGATGGTATGTATTTCAATTAAAAAAAAAAAAAGGATGACAAATTGGAAAATTTCCTGCAATAGAGAAAACAGAGTTTTCTGTTCAGAAAAGAACAGAACTAAATTTCAACACAGTTCTCTTCAATTTCCATCTCTCTACAGGTCTGGCTATACATCTTGAAGAACCACAGCTCTAAGGCTCTGTCCCAAAACAGCCAGGGCTTATTCCTATGAATCCTTCTCAAAAATCAGTTCTCACTGAGGCAGCCCAGGGAAAGCTCACACATCTGCCAAAGTTTCCAAAGGATCAGACCAGAAAGTGATGTTTTCCCTCTGTCCAGAGCAAGGCACAAGTCAAGTTACCCAGGCTGCCAGTGACTGTGTTGCTCTCTGGAGAACAGTGAACTCCCACGTCCTCAGCGTGTGAGCAGTCGTGCTGCCCCCAATTGCTATGGGGACAGTCCAGGAGGGAGAGCTCTGTGCCCACACAAGCCACATCATCCAGCAAGATAAAGCCTTGGCCAGCAGCATAGTCCGCTTCAGAGGCCAGGGTAGCAGGACCACTAGAGGAAAGAAACAGAACATAACATCAAAGTCATTCTAACTCACTAATCCTACAGAGGGTCCCAAACTCAAACCCAATGGAAAACTCACCTGGAGACATCTGCTGTGGCACTGGTGGTCTCTCCACCTAAGCTACTCAGTGACACATAGGACAGCAGCCAATCAGCTTGCACACCTCACCAACTTCAGCTTTCATAGAGACCATTAAGAAATCCCTACTACTACTCTCTTTTGTCCTAATGGTCTTCCTTCAAGTACCAAAGCAGGTGATATAGTTCAGCAGCAGTGCAGATAGCTGATATTGTTTAGCAGGTGATAAAGCTTAGCTGACAGAGCAGACAGAGTGGTAGCGCTGAGCTGATACAGCTGGAAATTTAAGGAATAATAAGAAAAAATTCTAACTTTGGTGAGGGGTTCATTAAGACAGCATTAAGCCTGTTATCTACTTTCAAAATAGGTCAAAGCAAGAAATAATTAGGATAGATGTATATACTTTTTTTTCCTGGGAAAGGATGTGGACACCTATTATTCTTTCCTGAATGAAACTGCGTAATGGTAATAACAAAGACAGTACTGAAGGAAGTAACGTCCAGCCCATCCCAGTAAAGGGACATAGAATCTAAACCTTGAAATTAGCAAGTACAGATACTACAAATGCTCTCAGTCCTACCTGAAGCCCAGCTGTCTGCAGACCACCTGGGCACTGAGGTCTGTCCAGCCATCATCACATACTGTGCCCCAGTCTCCATTGTAATAAACTTCTACCCTGCCTTCGCTGGGGCTGCGACCACCAGTCAGCCTTACAGTGCCCTCTGCAAGGGGTAGGAGAAGGAAAGATCAGCACTCAGAAAGGGAGAGAATAAACAGCCTACGCCCCACTGCTGAAGACTCTCTACAGCCCATGACAGGAAGGAACCAAAGACAGTTACATAAGGATACTCAGAAAACAAACATACCTCAGCCTTTCCATGCCACCTGTGGAATGCAATGAGAATACCACCTTGTCTGGCTCTGATTCATTTCCACCTACATAACAGAGGAGTAAGGCTGCATCTGACTGGCACAGAACTGAAAGTATGTACCTGTGAAAGGATCACAAGAGACGCCAGCATCTTCAATATGGTCACAGTTTTGTTGTCCCCAGTCACTCTTCTTGCATTGGTCAAGTGAGAGTTCATTGCCTGAGCACTCCACTTCATCTAGCAGGATGGGACCAGATCCCTGCCCATAGTGAGCCCACGACAAGGCTTTTGGGTTCCCACTGCAATAGATACATGAAAATTCAGTAAGGAAGGTCACAGTCTGGTGCTCTTGGATTCTGCGTTTCCCAGAGTCTCTCCTACACTAGTCTTTCCATAGCTGATCTGTATTTCTTACACAGTGGTGTTGTCAACCGTTAACCAATATATCTCACTGGAAAGTTCTTGAATGTGATTTGAAGACAATGACGTCTCAATCTCAGTGAAAAGCAAAACTCCCAAAGTAGGAAGATCTCAAACTTGACTCAGCTATTTTGAGCAATTACGCAGACTTGATTTTCTCTACAACAGTTCCTTGCATTAAGTGCTGGAAAGCATAGAGAATGAGGTGCTCTCTTGCTTTCCCTGAATGGAGAAGATAAAGACAGCCAGTGGAACTGAAAGTGTTTAAATTTAAACAAATAAATGACTGCAATTCACCTGTGGAAGTCGCTATGACAAGTTAGCACTGCAGCCATTAATATATGCATTGCAATGATGTAAAAATAATGAACAGGGATAAACACAAATGTTGGTTATACCAACTCTTTTTTACGCAGCACAAACCCATAAAACTGACTGACTTAAGTACAAAATCCCACGATAGGATGTTAAGTCTGGAATTATCTTCCCCAAGATTTGCTTACCCTTCCCAGAGAAAGGAATGATGCTATATAGTAAAGGTACAGGCTCTCACATTCTTTATTCAGACTACTTCTGTTACCACTCCATGACGAACAGTACGGAAAGTACCTGAGTCCCAGCTGCCTACAAACTACTTCAGCATCACGGTCATCCCATTGGTCATCACAGATGGTACCCCACTTGCCATCATGGTAAACCTCCACCCGTCCTTCAAAGCTCTCCTTTCCCCCAACTAAACGCAATGGAGCACCTACACCTGTGTTTCAAGAAAGGAAAAAAGAACAAAACAGAGCAAGATAGAGACAAAGCACACCCAGTAGTTAAAGGCATAGAACTATTCACCAGCCAGAGCCACTGCTGGGACTGTCTTGTTCCATTCTACCACTTTCTCCCCTCCAAACACTCTAGAAGCATCCATGACTACAAGCCACAGCAGGAGGTGCCAGTAGTCCAGGGATAGCTCTTTAACTGGCTGCTACAATGACCAGGACTTTGCTGCCTGTGAACAAAAGCCTGTTTTGAATGAAAAGGGATGTGATCATAAGCAACTGCCCTCTTTCAGTGATTTTAGAAGTATGCCCACTGAGTACTTGGGATTGGGAAAAAATACATTATTTTCCACTCGAAGGAAAGTAATCACTTTCACAGCAGGTGAAAATATGCTCCAATGATTTACATTCCACAGTCTCACAATCTCAGATTTAATATCTTATCAGCAACACTAGATTTCAAGTAAACTAGCACAAGAAAAAGGGAGTGAATCTCCCTTTGGAGATTTACCTTCTGGAGGGACACATGTTACCATGGCGCTTCCCTGGTTACAAGTTCCTGACACAGCTTCCTGATAGCCACACTGCAAGAGGGTTTTCTCATCCCCGTGGCAGTTTGCTGACTGCAGGTGCAGGGGAATAGGCCACAGTCCAGGACGATTCTTCTTTCCAGCTGTGCCAATCTCACTGGTATGGAGAATGCAAAAGAATGATGAAACTGTTGTACTGCTTAACTCACACTTGTTTTCCAGCCCAATTGTGGCATTTCTCATCTTGTGAGCCCAGTTAATTGTGAGAGCTTAAAGGGGTAGCCATTTCCAGTCTAAGCAAGTAAGCACATAGTACTTTCCTCCAACGTAACACATTCTATCTTCCCTGCAGCAGAGTTGATCGGGTCAGAAATGGTACCCTCATTGGAGAGCGATAAAGAAACCTGTCATCAGACTGTAACATGGTCAGCACATCTAAATATCTAAATGAAATTCTTCCTTCTCTGTGGACCTAATCTCTTCTTCTCTGGAAGACTGAAGGTCCGAATAAGAGATTCTCTAAGAGGGTTCATAGTCGCAACATTTTCTAACAGATCAATACAGTAATACTAAAATGATAATATTAAAAATTGAATCACTCAACACAGCCTTGAACGTCAAGCTTTAGAAACTACTGTTCTTGCAAATGCTGACTGGGGTTAGGCATAGCCATGGAAAGAAAACAGGTGCAAAGGACCCTAGTAAGTGGGAAATCAGGCTACAGAACAAACTCCTCTCCCACAGCCTACATATTACTCCAGGAGGACAGTAACTAATGAGGCTGTTCTCTCAGAAAACATATGAGCATGTAACACTTCAAGCCACACTGAAGTTCCCACCTGAGACCTAGCTGCCTGCAGACAACACTGGCATCCCAGTCAGTCCAGAGGTCAGCACAGATGGTACCCCAGAGTCCACCAAAGTACAGCTCCACACTGCTATCTTCAGCCAACCTCACAGCACCTGCCAGAAAAAGAAAAAAATAAAAGACATTTCAGATCATCAAGTCTTGGACTTTTGAGTGTAGCTGAGCTGAACTGGAACCAGTTCCTCACATCCTGTTTTGTGGTGCTGTCACTGACTTGCATGAAGTAGTGTAAGGGTGTGGCAGGCACACAGCACACCTATGCTTGCTGTATCATTCACTTTAATTAAGCTATCTTTGAATGTGCTTACACTGTTGAAGGAAGATATTTCTTGTCTCATTTATTATCCATTCTGCAAAACGCAGTTAAAGTCAGCAAATGAGGACAAACAGAAAAGCACTGCACAAATCAGTGTACTGAGAGCTTCCTTGCATGCCTCAAAATAAGCAGCAGTCCTTGTACTGGCACTGCAAGGAATTCTAAAGGAAGCTTAGGACCCACTTTGCAACAGAAGATTTACAAATCTAATCACAGAAGATTTTTCCATATTTGACCTGCTACGATTACATGAGGAGAGCTCTGATATGAAGACTTAAGGAGTTGGAGTGGGTTGTTTTCCACATAACTTAAACTGCTTTCAAAATTACCTAAGTTAACAACAACAACAAAAAAAAGAATTCTCCTTGTATGAGAATAAAAGCATCTATAAAAGACATTATGGCTACAGCAGCTTAAATCCACCCCCTAGTACATACAGATGTTCTTCTCCCACACAGACTAGCTTTTAGTCCTAATTCTTCAGACAAACTGGGACACTTACTGCACTGTACTTCTTTCACAGGTTGTCTTAACTGCTACTTACAGGTCTGTGCAGCACTATTTCTGGCTTTAACCCCTTAAGAAAGAGTAGCCAAGGCTCTGACACATAGGAAACAGTCTTACCTTGGTTACAATCACAGTTAGCCCAGCTGATGGCCCCTGATGCAAGCCGGAAGAAGCACCAGGGTGTAGTTCCCCCATCTGGGTTTCTGCAGTGGTTGTGGTTCCCTAAGCCACGGTCTGGGTACTGCTGGACATAATCAGGGAACTCTGCCCAGTTCAGGCACTCTGCCCCAGCCTCAGTGACAGCCAACGAGCCATTGTAGTACCCAAGAGGTCCGATGCCACACCCACTGGACACTGGGCACAGAAAGAAAGCTGTTAGCTATACTTAAGGCATCACCCATGGAGGATCAGACAACATCAGACATATGAGCTCATCTCCTGAACCACCTTCTATGTCTACAGTCTTGAGGCTCTTCGTGAGACCCCATCTGGAATACTACATCCAGTTCTGGGACCCCCAACACAAGAAGGACAATGAGCAGGTCCAGAAGAAGGCCACAGATATGGTCAGAAGGCTGGGGCACCTCCCCTGCGGGGACAGGCTGAGAGAGCCAGGGCTCTTCAGCCTGGAGAAGAGAAGGCATTGGGGGGACCTTAAAGCAGCCTTCCAGTACCTGAGGGGGCCTACAGGAAATCTAGGGAGGGACTTTTCACAAGGGCATGTAGTGATAGGACAAGGGGAAATGGTTTCAAACTGGAAGAGGGTAGATTTAGACCAGATATTAGGAAGAAATTCTTTACTGTGAGAGTGGTGAGATACTGGAACAGGTTGCCCAGAGAAGCTGTAGATGCCCCACTTTGGAGGTACTCAAGGCCAGGCTGGATGGGGCTTTGAGCAACCTGGTCTAGAGGGAGGTATCCCTGCCTAGAGCAGGGGGGTTGGAAATTGATGGTCTTGAAAGTCCTTTCCAGCCCAAACCATTCAATGATTCTATTATTTTCAGAGCAACTTATGAAAAAATAATGATCTGAAGATAATGAATTGCTTGGATCTTTAACATTTGTTAATTGGACTCAAATACGAACAACTCGAACTGGTTCTGATTGCCAGTAATTTCAATAGACATATGCCCTTACTCTGGGCTTGCTTTTGAGCCCAGCACAGACTTTTCCCCTTTTCTACCTCCTCTGGTGTCTGAATATGATGCTCTTAAAATTGATTCTAAGCTCTTCAAAAGATTAATTGCCTGCCTTAATTGATTGAGACAGAGAAGAGTTGAAAATTGGGTGTAATTTCATTCTGTAAATCAGAAAGACTGGAAATGGCATTGTCATTCATTGTACGTATGCCTTTATACACAGCACGTCACCTCACATGCCTGAAACCTAGGAAAGGAAAGGCAATCAGCTTCAAGGTAGAGCATAGATGCCAATGTTCCAGGCCAGTGTCTATATAAAAATCTCATGTAAAGAAATCCCAACATTTAATTCAATATTATCTTAATAGAGAAAAACAAAAAAAAACCCAACCTCTCCAGTCATGACTCTGAAATAAGAAATAGAGAAACTAGAACAAGATTCTGTCTGAGGGTGTGTTTTTTAAGTATGTATAAAATGGGCAAACTAAAAAAATGGATAACAACTATAGCTCCATTAACAACAACAACAAAAAAATCAGAAAAATTCTTCTGCTATAAAGACATGTAGGACAAACAGCAAAGGCAAATGACAGCTGAAGGTTAGCTACAAGGTACAAAAGTGACAAGCAATTACAGTTAGGTCAGTGAGATGCCTGAAAAACACACTGTGCTCTTTGGATTACCTGGGAGCTTAAGAGGGGAGAACACGAGAATTCAGTTCTTGCTAGGTGGAGTGAGCATGCAAAAAAAGACCAGGGCAGAAATAGGGATGAAAGGAAAAGAACATGGGGGAGGAACAGAGAAGTGCAAGAGTATTAGACATGACAAAGAGAAAGCAGTTTGGCCATGTTGGTGAAGGAGATAAACATTGAGGCATACAGGATGAAAGAAATGACGGAGAAGAAAGCCAGATAGCAGTGGTTCATCGTACCTGTGGTCTCAGATCACCACTGCAGGAAAGAATCTGCCTGATGACTGAATTAATAACTTCTTGTTCTTACCTGCACTCTGCAAATGGTTTTGGCTGGGCTGGGATCCCAGGAGAGCCTGGGAAAAGAAACAGAGCAAAAGCAGAGATGATTATCCAATGAAATAAACACGGGCATGTCCTGAAAGGAGCTTGGCCTTTTGCTGCTTTAGGCAAACACACCCTGGTAACCAGCCTCTTCCCTGCTCTCTCCATTGCTCTTCTTCAAATCCAATCACAGCTCTGCCCACTGACAATAAAATGAACAATTGCTGGCCTGCAGAGATTTACCCTTGATCTAAGCACATAACAGGGCTCTGCTTGTTCTTTTCAAGGTTTCAGCCCCAATGCTCTCAGCAAATAAAATCTGACGCCAGAGTGAGATCTCTATGGAAAGAAAAGTTGGAAAAAAATCACTGTTATTAGTAAGGAAAAATAATGAATAACCACTCACTCTCCCTCCATGCATAGAATAAGCAACCCATGACCACAGGAGCAAACACAGCTATCTGATGGGATGATGCTCCAAGGGTTCTATGTTAAAATAGTAATAAACATCCATGTACCAAGTGGGAAACAATTGAAGAAGAAAATCTAGCATGGCTTTTTAAGGATTTTGTTTTTAAATATGTGAGAGTACAAGATTTCATACGAGACTATTATCCAAATCATATTAAGTATCTAAGAACAAAGAATATGAAATGAAGCCCTCATTCTAGCATCTTGTCCATCCCCAAAATTACATTTCCTCTTGTAGGCAGTGTTTTTGGTGGTTATAACTTGACTGCTGGTTGAGAGATAGGGATCTCCACTTCAACACATTGCATGGTACGTAGGCAGGTGCAAGACCTTCATAGACCCAGAGTACAAAGAAGAAACTGTACATGCTTCTGCTAGCTTCATTTAGTTTGTTTCATTTCTAAATACAGACAGATATATGAACAAAGAGTTTTAATTCACAGAGCAGAGGTGCACATGTGAAGAGAATTAGCTATAGAAATGGTTCTGTTTTTCTTCAAAATGCACTAACTTCACTTCTCTCAGCCTCAGCTCTCCCTGAAAGACTGTCAGAATTAAACTGAACCCACTTTTGGAATAAGCAGGGATAGTCCCCATAGATACCAGACAAGAACGACACCTATTCATGGCTGATTTAATTTACAGATGAAACTTATATATAATGGTCAGCAGGTGTTCAGAGCTACGGCCGAGCTTCATCATCGTCCTCTGGAAGTCAGAATATGACATTGCATATTGAAGATAAATTCCTGACACAGTTCAGAAGGAGCAAATCAGAGCTCAGGTGCACATGCACAAGAGGATACATACATAAAACAGCAATTAACTGACAAACCCTTTTCAGCCAAAAATCCATCTGTCTGCATGTATCCAGCTGTTCTGAGACCACATAACGTTTTGTAAACTAACAATGCTGAAGGACTCACGTGAGGATCTCAAAGCGCTTTGCAAAGAGAGGAAAGGGAGCTTAGTGACACTTTTGTGACTGCCCAAGATAATACACAGGACAGGTGAGTCACAACCAAAATCCCCTGACTCCTATGTTCTAGTGTGCACTTACACACACTTGTGAGCTAACATGAGATAGAGGGAAGGGTTGCTATAATAACTGGCTGTATAAGAGGCTGAACTTACTCTTCCTGGAAACTGACCATAAACGACAGAACTCCAGTCCAAGTAATATGCTTCCCTTCTAATGAAAAACTAGTTGCTGCCAGTTCCTGTAGCAGCTCCCAAAACCCCCCAACAATCACCATTCAAAACCACAAAATTTCAGTGCAACAGTCCATGCTGCAGTCACTGCCCCAGCTCTATGGGCTATAAGTCATCTGCTCACAACAGCAATAGGGATCACCAGTCCATTGGTGAAGAACAGAAACAAAGGATCTCTCACGCCAGGGTCACTGCAGTGCTTGACTAACATGGGAAACCTGAGCCAAAGCATCTGCAAGCCCCTGTGCATCCTGCTTTGTTTCCATTTATTAATTTCATATGCATAATGAAATAAATCCCTCCCCAAGTCCCCAACCCTTCCCAGAGACCACAGCTGCCTAGATACTTCAGAAAACATATCAGTAAGAACACAATCCACTCACAGTGAGGATATTAAATATATGTATATATATATGTAAATCTAGGTGACCTTTTACAAACAGATAGAAGAATATTAATTTTCTTACCTCCCTGCATCTGAGACATGATAACAGACTCGAGAGCTCTACCAACAGCCTAAGTACTCTGGGGATCTTCATCCTTCCTGTACAAAGTGGGCAGCAGCTTCAAGCTTCACAGTCTCATTCTGCTGCTGGGCTCAGCTGCTGCCTCCTCTTCTCACTCTCCAGCTCGGTTTCCCGGAGAGCCGGGTGCTTGCCGCTTTGAGGGAGCGGGATGTCTCTTTCATTTCTGCGTGGGGAAAGGGATGGAAGGGATCAAAGTTCCCAACAGCATCTTAAAATCTCACTCACCCCGTCCCCTCCCCACCTATTCTCCTTGATTCTTCTTCTCTTCAGAAAGGGAAAAGGAAGGGGATAGAAGGGAAATCATGCCCCAGAATCTCTCTATCACCTTTAAAACCAGTAGGAGGCAAGCGCAGACGGGCAGGGCGCAGCCCTCAGCCTGCTCCCGCACCTCCGCTGTCCCCTCCCTTTTGCTCGCTGTCCCAGCCTCTCGCTTGGCTCTAGGTATGCATTTCTCCTGACCGCCAGCATCCGCCTCCCCGCCACTGTCCGCCCGGCAGCCCGGCCAGCCGCTCTCCCCTCTCCTGAAATTCCTTCTTTCCACAGCTTCCTTCTCTCCCCTTAAGCACAAAAGATGTAGCAGCAACAAGGATCTGGGGCTTCCTTCTGCAACAGCCCCAGCAGCAAAACTGAAAAAGGAAACGGCTTGTGCACGCACGCTCGCCAGAGATTATACTTGTTGGAAGGAATCTGGACTTTATCCTCCCACCGCTGCCTCCTTGATTAGCTGCTTGCAGCTTCCCGAGGTCAGACTCTCCTTAGATTTGAACTCAGGTAAATGGGGCCCAGAAAACTACGTTAAGGAGCTTCCAGATTTCCCAAGGAAAAAATCAACTCTCAAGGGAGCGTCCCCACTTCTCAGCCCTGCATATTGCTACCCGGGGTATTGCCTCCGGGGATCTTATCCATCAAGTGTCTCTTTGACCTTGGGGCTGTAACGCTTTCATTTGACTGGCCAGAGCAATTTCTAGAGTTGAATTATTATTGTATTGCTATCAATTAATCCTAAAGTGTTTTGGTGGGCTGTTTTTGGTTTTTTGTTTTTAAAGCTAGTTCATTTTGAACGTACTGCTCCTTCACAAACAAAAGACAGCAAAGATTTTAAACATTATTAATCAAACCTAAGGAGGGATTTGGTCGATTTGAAATTGTTTAATTTTGGAAATTTCTCACGTTCCCTATGCTGCTCTGCAGCTCAGTCTAATGGGCATTTACTACATTTACATCCCGATTATGGAGGGATTAACCCTTAGTGTCCTGCAGCATGAACTACGGTCACCTTAAGAAATGAGCTCATTTCTGGCCAAGCTTGCTGAGAAGCATTTTCAAAGAGACTTTCAGCATAAAAACAAGAAACAGGCTGATACAAATCCACCGGCTTGACAAAAAGCCACTTTTTTTTTTCTTTTCTCACTTATTGCCCATTAGTCACTTCACATGACAGCTTTGTGTTGCCTCATCTTTAGTCACTCATCAAATGCAATGAAATTCCACTACATCTGGATCCTTTACAGGAGTCACTTAGTGGTAGGAGGGAGCGGTTTGAGTGGATTCGTACCGTACTGCATTCTGGACACGGTGGATTTGGCCAAGAATTACACTCAGTTAATTAGAAGCAAATCTCCTATATCCCTATAGTACAGGAGGCAGATGATCAGGCCAAGAGGTGATGGAAATAGCTTAGAAGCTACAGCTTTCTCTAACTCTCAGGTGGCCCAGGCAAAAAGAGGCAAAACAAAAAGCAAAGATGGGAATGTGTTGGAATTTTCTAATCACTTACTCCAGTGAAAACATAAGGAAAGAATGTACTGGAAACAATAACAGAGAAGCCACTAACATTCAGAGCACCCTACTCCTGACTGAGGACTAGAGAGGTTGTTGATGCCCCTTCCTAACTCCCATGATGCTCATCTATTCAACTCTTCAGGGCTGGAAAAGAACAGCTCAATTCAACCTCTATCTGACATGTACTAATAGGGTTTATAACCTCTAGCAAAAGTCTATACTGGATTTCTCTCACAGCAGCTTCCCTCTCTCTTAAGTCAAGGCTTTCCTAGGTATTTTAAAGCGATTTACTGAACAGGAAAACATAGACCAGAGCATCAAAGGCAAAATGAAGCCCAAGTTTGGGATTCAGCATCCTGATGGAAACCAAGATATATTTGGTCCTCGCAACAGTCTCCTCTGTGGCAAGTCTGCAATTACTTCCTATTTGCTAAGACCTCCCCCTGGTTTTCTGGCACATGGAAGGACATTTCCCTGAGAGACAGACTTCAGATTCAAAAAGAGCTCCTCATACTACACACTTCTCTTCTTCCTTACCTATTTGCTCATATTCTGCTGCAACTCAAAGATCAAGAGTTGCCTACGCTGAAGGATTTTTACTATTTATCATAGTTTTACTGCTAGTTATTCTGGCAACAGTCCCTCTTGGACTGTCCTGGAGTAAACAACTTTCAAGATACCACAAGCTAAATTAGCCTTGTCTGTGTGTTTCAGATTGACTAAGAAGGAAATTACACCAATATAACTACAGCACTTGAAACATGCTTTAAGTTGTATCTAGATACATGACACATTTAGAACTTCCCCGTGTGTGCAAATTTGAAACAACTGTAATTATCCAAGTCTGCTATTTAACACATATCACCTCCTCACCCTGATATAAACGTAGCTCTACAATAATAACAGTCTACAATTCCCAGCAGAGCCTCTCTGTCCTATCTTTTCCAGATTATTCTGTATAGACCCTCCCAGACCAAAAGTGCTGCCTTCTAAAATGGGCTTGCTTCTCAGGTGTTAAACTTACTACTCCTGAACTGGCAGGACTACTATTCCTTTACACAAACAAACAACAGTTGCAAGTTGCCATGTCTTCCCACTAAGAGGTCTATCTCCATCTCTCTAGGCTAAGAAGCAAGAAAGTAATTCTGCTTGTCACATTCAGAACAAGAACAGGTCCAAGTCAGTGCCAAGACTGACTTGGAGCCAAGAACTAGACCTCAGTGCTTTTGCTATTCTCCTAGGTCTGTTTCCTCAGCAGAGAATGCAGGACAATGTGTTAACTGTCACCTTCTAAGCTTTTAACTGTAAGTCCTCCAGAAGGGATGGCCCTTTGCTTTCTCATGTGACCATTACAATCTGAGTTTAGGGCGGTCCTTTGTGGAGCCAGGAGTTGGACTCAATGATCCTTACGGATCCTCTCCAACTCAGGATATTCCACGATACTATGTTTTTAATCGAGGAAGTCACCTAAATGCAGGTGCTATAGGCCATCCTCTTGTTCATACACCCACTGAATGCTTGTTGGTAGCCCACAGAGATTGCTAATCTTGATCAGCTTTGTTTGCAGACTACTAATAACAAAAGCACAGTAAATCTATTTCAAATCGTTAACTAACCAAATTGCAGATTGGAAAAATGTTTACAAATAGTAAAAGAACAACTTTTATTCTGTCCCTCTAGGGGCACCAAGTATGCAGATGCTGAAGGCTATCTACCCAAGAAACTAACAGATGGCCCATTTCCAAGAAGAGTATTAGGGAGCAAAGGGATGCTAAAAAATGTGGGACAACCACAGCTGTTTTGCAAATCTAAGAAAATCAATAAAGCTCCCTCTGGCCATGGGCCTGGAAGCCACATGGGCTAAAAAGAAACAGAAAGTGGTATTAAACCATCTTTTTTAACCTCTTTGAATGTTAGTCAAAATGACTAACCGCATGGATGAAATGTCAGGTATCTCTTTACATCTAAGTATTCATTAATAGCGTCTGAGAATTTCCTACCCTTAAGTAGAGATATTGAGGTCTGAAGTTCAGGAAAATGTAGAAAAATCAGTGCTCCCTCCATAAAAAGTCTTCAGTGAAAGCCTAAGAAGAAAGGTAGTTAACAGCAATCACACACAGTACTGGTAAAATACTCAAGCTATAAGGTGCATGAACAAGATCAAGGAATTCCAGCAGATTTGCTTAAATCCTGCAAATCCTGCTTAGGAGAGTAGAACATCTAGTCCGCTTTGTATAATTCTTCCCCCATCATGCAATCACATACAGATCTCTGCAGCAATGTTCTTATACAGTGGGCTTGACACCAGGAGCAACAGAACCCAGCTTTATTTACGCCCCAACAACAGTACTGTAGAGAGGTACCAGCCCTGAAATCAGAAAGGATGTTGTTGTATATATATGAACTACTAATGGAATGATCCCCCAGTATAAATTACATCACGGAACACGACATAAGCTTAACATGAGATGAGGAAACTGCAGCAACTTAAATTGCCAAGGACAATGAGTACCACGAAGCCTTTTTGGTTACAGCATGGGATTCCCAACCAAAAGAGTTCCTAGAGTACTTCTAAAAGAAACACTGTAAAACTTGGCTGTATCTTGAAAAACATTCTCTTTCCTCCATTCCACCTCCAAATAAACACACTCCTTAAAATTGTCAGGAAAAACAATAACAGAACTCAGGAAACTCTCTATGAAGTAGTTAAGATCCAAGAATAAGCTGTCTACATTCATGAGAACTGAGAAGAATTTCAGAAGTAAAAACAAAGTGTTAGAATTCTCTTGCAATCTTTTACACAATGACAGTCCTTCACAGACTCTAGAATATGATACATTTAGCACAGCACAGCTCCTAGTTTAAGAGCTGCAAAGCTATATTTGATATTGTAAGTTTTAATACAAAGAAAAGTCATCAATATAAGAGAACGTAGAATTCATTCAGTTCCTTCCTCCCAGCTTAGCTCATCTCTTTCAGAAATAAAGAACTAGCAAATATGCACTCAGAGGGCATCTTTTGGATTGGAAATGCAAAATGTTACGTACAGAAGCATTTTCCCAAACTCAGGTGTGAATGGAACGTTCTTATTCATCCCAGCTCCTCTGAAGGACTCCTTTATGCCACAATAGCAACAACAGAATAAGTTACCTTGTGGGAGAACTCATCAATGAGCATTTAAATAAACTACACAGTCATAGTCTGCAAGTAGCACTCTATATCTTGATCTTTGCCTTTTCTTTATGCTCCAAAGAATCGGTGACGTATACGATTACATGGTTAGTTCCCTGTGGCACTGCATTTTTCTTACTATATATTTTAACCAATTAGGTACTGGTCCTAAAATAGGAACCTATCTGCAGTTCTGTGGCACTCCAGTGAAAGTTAACAAATCAAAACTAACAGTTAATTTAGTTAACATTACTTTAGGTACAGTTTCAGTACCAGTACTTCCTTGAACTTACTTTCCACCTTTTTTGTTTGTTTGTTTAACTGAAACAATGGAACTTTCTGCTGTAGAATCTGATTCACCCAGGCCAAACAACAGTCTTGCATCATTTTGTTATCGTACAGGCAACCTAATTGATCTGCCACGACACCATGCTTTTCTCACCTGCAAACCAGGGGGTCTAAAGCCGTTACCAATGCATTGTGTATTACCAAAGCATTTTGCTGGAAATTTCTTCCTCATTCCACAGCCTTCTTGCACATGAACAAGAATTTAAAAAACTTCAAGAGGAACCAAACTGTGTATACATAAATGCAAGAGTACAAGTCATTAAATTACTATCAATTTTAAGTTGGCTCAGCGTCTGGGCCCGAACACTTATTGACAGCAGCTCATAAGTTAAGCAGGAAGATTATAAACCAAAGAAAAGTCACCCTTAGCTTAGAGAATAGGTTTACACACATTCCTAGAAGGTTTTATTTCACAGTGAGTACATTACTCCACACAGTGGCTGGTCGGACAACTCACTGCAAAAATCCTAAGAGCACAAGATCCCAGAACCTCATGAACAAACTCAGCTGATAATCAAGATGGGATTTTTTTTTCCACACTGGAAATAAAATATGAAGTCAAGATCCACCCAGCAGTGTTGACAGACATCACTTGACATTAAACATTCATACAACCATTTTTTCATTTATTTTCCCAAAACCCCAACTTTAACTGCTTGTCCGCAGTCCCTTTAGCAAAGCACATTACACATAACGTGTAATATTAGGAAACCTCCTCAGCAGCCTGTTCACTTTGCTTGAAGGTATGTTTCCTTTGAGTGACAGAGCGTACTCGTCCTTTTTTTCCTTGCGCTCCTTCTGAAACAGAAAAAGAAAACTAAGAATATTACCTGCTTATTTGCTGAATTGGCTCTGCAAAGACTAATAATAATTGTACTGGAATGTTTATTTGATAAGAATGCTATTTCTTTAAGCAACACTCATAATAGCAGTTGGCTAAATAGTCACAAGGCTTCTAAGAACTGCACAGGCTTCTTTAAATGGCGAAATTAATGAAACGTTGTGAAGATGATCTCTCAATTAAGAGAAATGGCCTATGTTAGAATTGACTAAGAGCAACAGAGCTCTACTTTTAGAATGTGAACAACAAAAGGACTAAATGTGATTACTGGTTCAGGTCTACTTATAACATACAAGACACCTGGTCCCTTCCCACATTTCTTTACTTTACTGAAATTCTAAATTCAAACAGAAAGGACTGTGTACCCGATGTGCATCACACTAAATTTCTCAAAGCACAAATCAAATCGTTCACAGAACACTGTTACGTTGGCTCACAAAAAAAGGACTGAGGGTTTCTCCTCCTTCCCTACTACTGGACTTTAAGAACATAAAAGTGATTTTCATTACTTCTGCCTTTGCCACGCAGTCATAGAACGCCCGGATCTCCTCAGCACAAGATTTATCATTGAAGTCATTCTGTTTCCAGCAGGCCATCATTACTGACATCTCTGTAAGACAGGTCGCCTCTAGAAGGGAAAGATACAACTATGAGAGCTCAAGTATCTGAGATTTCATGCCAACAGCCTCCACAGCACACATAGTTCCAAAGAGAATTTGAAGATGGGGTAGAGGCATGTGAGAAGGAACAACAGTGAGGAGGACGTAATCACTGCTTGAATTAGAGAAAAAAAACTCCTACCAGAAGGTTTTGCCCCATCAGGTTGTTACATTTTGATATAGCATTTACCTTAAGAATTTACAAAAAGAGTATAATAATAGACTGAGGGTTGGAGTATGGGAAAACGTGCTTTTCAGAAGAATTCACACACTAATTGTATGGCACAAACTAGGGCCCCTTGCCTGCTGGGATGCCTCTGGTCTTGTCCCACATGCAAAGAGAATGCTAACCAATTACCACAGACGTTTTCTTTCACTTTGTTTGTTTTTTTCCCTCCACATTTTCCATATACTCAGCAAACACCTCCTTGTTGTATTGCAGCGTTCCAGCTGACACATTCCTTACAGCAAAAGTCAGGAACTCCCCACGGGCGCCGTTCAGAGCACAAGGTTCTTCCAAGCACGAACTTGTCCTTGCCGTCACCGCGATGACCGTTCCCCAGCGTGAGGCCCCCAGGGGGCGACGCGTCAGCTCTGAGGGGCGAGGCGGGAAAGCCCACCGCCGGGACTCTACCTCACGGAGCCTCGGGACGGTGCCCCCCTCGACTGACGGTCCGATGCCGGTAACTCACCTCCCGCCAACTCTCGACGGTTCGCCACCTTGTTGGCCAGCACCAGCGGCCGGGTGGGGCGGACAGCCGGGGGCCGCTTCCTCTGCCGCCACTGCCCGGAGATCCAGCGGCCCACCCAGGCCGGGTACACGGGCGCCGCCATGCTCTTTGCGACAGGCCGTACGGCGAGCGGGTCCGGGCGCCGCTCACGTGACCCGCCTCGCGAGCACGCGCAGGGAGCGGGCGGGCGCGCCGGGTGCCCGCTGAAGGGCCCAGAGCCCTACGGCTGGGCCGGGCCAGCCCTGCAGGGAGTGCTAGCCTGCAACCTCGGCCTCGCCACCCCGTTCTGTTTTCCAGTCTGTGAAAAGTTAACATTTCACACAAAACCCAAGCAGTCTTGGCCTACTCAAGGAGATGGAGACACTGGGCTTCTCACTATCCTGGTTTACACGGAACCACACCAACGCCAGAAAGTTCTCTGCACCATTAGCAGATTTTGCTGCAGCTGTACATTTAATATATTCTGGCTTATCTGACCATCATTATTTGTGTTATTTTTAAGCTCATATTTTCTTACAGTCCAATTTAAAAATGGGAGAAAACACATTCGAGTAAATAAAAGATTTCTTGTAGACCTTTTTTAGGAGAAATAAAAGCTCACCTCCGATTCAAACAGACTGACTGTTAGTTCTGAAGCAGCTCTCTGAGGGCCGTTTCTCTGCTCCCACACTTTCCCGGTGGCACAGAAAGCAGCCATCTCCCTATCTTACGTGACAGACAGCTACAGGCAGACACCTCCCAGTGTGCCTGTGGGCTCACACCCGGCACTGCAGGTGAACACAGACAGGTGATACTTCAGAACAGCAGTCCCTGCGAGGTTCAGCTGCTGTGTTTTTGCCTCCCCTGCTTACACCTCCAATCGCCATTTTTCTCTGCCGCATCTGACTGCTGTAATTACTAAGCCAGCTGAGAAACTGAACTGCAGGCATTGTAAATCACCCTTCCTTTTTACAAATTACATTAGCTAATGGTGGCAGCACCTTCAGGTACCTTCACCTTCAAAAGCTGATCTCTCTTAAACAATTCCAAGAAAAACGGAGGGGGGGTTGCAGAAGAGAAAGGCAAGCTACACAAGGAGAATTTTAATACTTTCCTGCCCCAGTTATTGCTCTCTGCATTATAAGCTATTTCTTCTTGGCATTCAGCCTCGCATTGGAGCATCAGCCTATGAAGTTCCCAAGCAGACAGGATAACGTACGTGATGGTGTCTGCACACACCATGCAGACGTATCAGAAGCAAGGAACAAGCGTTTGTTTTAATGGAGCTACAGAATAGGTTTGTTACTCAGTATCTGAGTCTCCCCGTAGCCTGTGTTTTGTTTTGCACAAATGGATGGGGCAGAAATTCTGATTTTTCAGGGGAAGTCAGAAGCCCATTTCCCTCAACAAACCCCACAGGTGTTTCACTCTGAATTCTGAACACACATCGATAAAGAGCATGTAAAATTCTAACTGCATTTCTAACTTCTTTTTTGAACCAATACCATTAGAAGTTGAATCCTACCCTGTGTTTCAGCTGTGTTCAGTGTCAAAACCAAAATCAGCCACAGACAAACTATCATCACTAGAACTGGAAAAAAAACCTACATCATAAATGGAATGATGGCCAGTTACAACGCTGCAATAAATGCTGTGCTGTAATTGTGCGCAATGCTAAAAATGCTGCAATAAGAGTCATCCTTAAAATGAGACTGCTGCCTTACATATCTTCTTAAAAGATAAGACATTACACCATAGATCTTTCTCTTTCTTGAGACCATCTAAAACTTCCAGGTACTTTCCCAAAAACAATTACAAATCAGATGTATTGGAAGAAATGAATAGAGTTGACAGCGTCTTTCTGAACTGCTTGGATCCAGCTTTCCTCAAGTAAATTCTAACATATTCACCCAAGTTTATCCTGAGTGCCCTAATTCTTCCCATACAACCTCGTAATACCCTTGCCTATGGCTATTTATTCTCAGCTGTCTCACCCTGATCTCCTTAGCCTCAATGTTAGCTGTCCTAGGGCATATCAATTTAATTGGAGATGCCTTAAAAGACAGCCCCACTTTAACTAGCAGTACGATTAACCAGTTTGCAAACATTAGAATCAGTTCAGAGTTACTCCCCTCTGCTGGGCATTGTGCTTGGATGGTACAAACTCTTAGTGCATTCATTAGCACAAAGAGGCAATTTCTTTTCTCAGCTCACTGTCCTAACACTACAATGCTAGCCTACCTTATCCTGAGCTATCTTAACCGTATCAGCCTCCCTGAACTATTCTGTTCACCTAAATAGATCTGAGCTGCCATCCCTAATCCCTGATTCTCAGACCTATTCAGTTTCAGACCATTCTGCTACAAGTTACCTGATGTCTCCTTACTTGCTCAGAGATGTTTCTAACCATTGTGGTCTGTTTTGATCCATTCCAAGATTCCCCAAACCATTTCCAGCTGAGCTGCTTCAGCATTAGATGAGTCTTTTCTGCAGGAAGAGCACATAGAATACAAATTAAGATGCCAGTCCTGTCAAAGCTCCAGAACAAACCCTGCAGTTCCACTCCTCTCCACTCTTCCTAATCCCTCTGCAAGGCCACGTATCTCTCGCTGCCAGCTTAGAGAGACTGAATCATAAGAGAAGTGCACTCTGTTAAAACTCAGCATAGGCTTTGGCTCAGCTGGTCCTATCACTAAAAGGATTTTGTCTCTGATTAATTTCAACCCATCAGTAGAGGTCTCTGGGCAGAATGAAGAAGGGTACCTTCCTGTATGTTTCTGATTCATGCAATTTCTCAGGAGGTGCCTGGAGATCTATCAACAATCTTAATTAAATTCAGCCAAATAGATTACAGCTGATTATTAAGGGAGTGGCTCTCTTGGGATGACGGGTGAAACATGAGTATGTAAGGATGTTATGGGGGGCAGATGGCCACTTGTCTAACATAGCAAAGCCTGTTTAAACAGCAATGTCCCTGACAGTGTTCCAATTCAATTTATGCTGCTTTCAGCCCTGTAGGAGTTATTTGTTCCTTCACCATCTATTGTTTGCCAAAACAGTCAAAACTACCCTCTGTTAAGGTGTGACAACTGTTGTGATTCTCCAGATGCTGCACTTTGCAGACAGAAAGACTCTCTTTCCTTTTTCTCCTCAAACACAGCCACTGTCACCTGGTTCTTGAAGCGTTTCATTCTACTTATCACTACAGACCCAGAGATCGTTAGCTCAGTTTTTAAATTACTAACTGAAAATTACTACGGTGACAGAAATAAAAAAAAAACTTTCTCTTTTCAGTTGCAAAAATCAGTATTTGGTATCAAATCAGTATTCTCCACTGAGGCTATCTTCTTAGAAATTGCAGTCCTTATGAAAGAAAACACAGATTAGCAGTTCAACAAATAAAATACCCAGCTTCTTCCTGAAAAAAACCAAGCAGTGCCTGATACCACAGTTTTGGCAGGAGAAAGATAACTTCAGCTTGTCCAATGCAATGAAATGGATAGCTGGATTTTTAACCTTCAGTCAGACATTTCTCTCTCTCTCACCTCTCAGAGGCCATAAATTATCCCAATTTTTCAAGTCAATTCCAAGACACAGCATTAATAGAATCTACTACGGTTTCACATATATGCAGTTATGAGGAGGAGGTAAGTATTTTTAGAACATTAATGCTAATGAATAAAGCTGTCTTGACAGCTCCGAAATCCTCCCTCTAGTCACACAGTAAACAGGAAAATGCATGACAAGCAGGGAAGTGACTCACTCCAGCTGGTAGAGGACTGCCAAAGGGTGCACACCAGTAACTTCTTTATCACCTTACTATTTGATACCCTCTGCTAAAATTCCCAAGTAGGCTCAGTTGTGGTTTTGTGATTAAGGGCACCTGTGCAAGAATAGGGTTAACAAAAGATGGCTGTATACACTGTTTTTAAGCATCATGTAAGCCTTCCAGCAGTCACAACGTGAGTGATGACATTCAGCCTCTATTTAGCTGGTTTGGATTCAAAGCACTGAAGTAAGAAATCCACTGCCTAGAAACCTGCATAAATGGACACCTTTCTCCAAAGTATGAATAACTGCTGCAGTGACCTTCCTCCTTGTCTGCATTCATGTATTTGCATTAGTAGAAAGACAACTAGGATCGTAAATTGAAGTCACTTTGGCTAACGTTGGCAGTAGCCTTTGGACATTAAAGAGCAATCCTCTCAAAATGAGTTATTATGTAAATTAATCTCATATTCTTTTTTCCTGGTAGAAGAACTCAGCCTTGAAGACGCACATGCTCAGAAAGAATACTTTGACAAGACAGGAGGAAAATAAAAACAGAATAAATTACATCAAAAAATTACATCAAAAATAAAGAAACACAAGGTTTGGGGTGAATATCTGCTTCACTCTGTGAAGAGTGGCACCTGGCACTCATCACCTTCTGAGAAACCAATCACTTGTGAGACTGAAAAACACAGCTATATCTAGGAAGACACTGAGAGCTTGGAAGAGAGAGCTGTTGAAACTGCCTTGTGATTCTTAGCCAACAAACTAAAATTTGTATTTTGAAAACTTCAGAAAAAACTCACAAAGAATATTTGTGATAAAGTTATTTTCATACGTGTGCTGCTTTCTCACCTGTGTTAACAAAGGATACTGTGATCAGAGCAGTCAAAAATACTCATATTTGGTAGTAGTTGTGAAACTCAAACAGCCTTCTGTACTATACACATACAGTAAGAAAAACCAACAACACAAACTTGTTGGACTGATGGATGTAATATACTAAGTAAAGATAAAAAATAGTGGTGAAGGAATACTGGGTTTCAAACTAGTAAATTCATATAGAGGGTCCCAAAGATTACAGTTTTACTAGCTACTCTTAAGTTTGTAGCACCAGATCTTCTATTCTATCATCAGTCAACCAAGACATGCTCATTTTGCTGTGCAGAAAGGGGAAGTGAGGGGTTAGGACCTCACTAATCAAGAATTAAGCAAGTGCTATGATACACGTGCTTGCTATTGGTACTTACTTGTTATTACTGCAGGACAATACATAATGTATATTATGTCCAATTCTGGCAATGGCAGATAAATTATTAAAAAATAATATCTGGACTTGGTGATACATCCCCCGACTTCTAGAAATTCTACTTAAATTAAAGAACAAAATAGCAAAAAGCAAAACGTGTGAGCATGTAGACCTTACTTTTAAGTTTAGTATTAAAAGCCAAATCAGAATTTCTCCTGCCTACCCCAACAAAACTTGGATAAGAAAGGTTCTTGAGATACAGCTGATTAAGAAGACAGTCAATGAGGACCAAATGCTTTCCAATATAGATACGTGAAATGAATAGAATCTCAATTAACTGAAGAAATTAATTCACACAATTTAAATCTCATTAAACAGTTCGAAGTTCATATTCAGAGCTAAAGCAGTCTTAATTTTCTTTATTTACTTCTCAAACACACTGTGACCACTTTAATCCTGAATATACAGGTCTGTATCTTAATCTTATTTGAATAATCCACTTGAAAAAATAATTCAGATATATTCACCTAATCATTCCTGTAGCCCAAGTACCTGAAAAAAAGAGGAATGTATACTGGTGAATGCATTTTAGCTGAAGAGCCATTTGTTACTTTATTACAGAAGGAGGAGCAAAAAAAGAAGCAAATTTCTCCTTATTTTGTACAAAAAGTCAGGTGGGATCAGTGTATTGTATGTGCATTTTCCATACCCACAAGAATGCAGGGATTAATTGCAGGTCTTCTTTGTTCACAATGCCCAGATTTTAACACTGCAAAATTACTGCATCACCTGGGAAACAAACACTGAGTTTTTATGCAGCAAAGAAGATTTATATGTCATCACTTACTTTTAGGAACCTCAGTCACAAACCAGGATCCTGCTGCATTAAGATTAGGTACAGATACAAAGCCACCTCCGTGCTCCCCATTCTGATCATCCACATCAGCACAGAAAGACTTGCAAGGTTCATCTCCAAACTGGAGGGAGCACTGGAAAAGCACCACCATTAAAATGTATTTGTCTTTGCAGAAAGATGCAGACACTCAAGAAGAACAAATCAAAGCCCTTTGAGTCGCATCAAGGAGAAATCAATTAGTCAAGATAGTTGCTGGGTTTTTAGATTTTATGGAAAGTTAAAAAGAACAAAGCTGCTCGTTCTACCCTGGTTCTGCGCAATACCAGGCGATACTCTCTCTGTTATCAAACACCTGGTTCAAAGTTGTGCATTAAGCAATCTAGACTCTCGTCCTATTTGTATGTGTCACCTGGAAAGTTAGCGTAAGAGAAAAATGAGGCAGAGAGAATGTGACCTGCCTATAGCTGTTCAGTTACCCTGAGAAGGAGGAACGTTTGAGGCACATTTACTTGGAGAGAAGAGACTTTATTGCTGCAGTTTCGTAAGGCACAACTGCTCTTCATAGGCACCAGTCTTCTGAAATTCATTCACTGGAAAAGCTATTTGTTATTATCAGGTAAAAGTATAACTTAATGAGGAGAGTAAGTGGTGAAATATAAAAAAAACAAGTGTTTTGGATATAAAAAAGTTCTTGAAATAACTTAGGGCATTTGAGCAGAGTCTGAAATACGTTCCTCTGAAATCAAGGAAGCCACAGGGAAGCGATACCAAATGCAGAATTCCTCTTTTGCCCCACATGTTGACACCCGCACGTCAGGAGCAGCTTCACAGCACAGAGCTGAAATTCAGATACAAGCAGTTGCTGACACCTCCACAGCTGAAATCGCAACAGAGAACCACTCACTTCATGCACCAGAAAAACAGTCTGCGAGAGTTTCTTCTATTTCAAGGCAAACATTTGGAGAGAAGTAAGAATTCTCAGTCACAACTTTCAAGGCAGTTTTCAAACCAAGCTCTTACAGGGATGGATCAGTGCTGCCTGGTCCTCTTGAGAAAAATCTCATGCATATAATCCCAAAATCTTCCCTGATGTGACTCATTGTGACGAATCATAGCAGTGAGGGCCTCACCCTGATCAAGGCTTTGCCAATAGTCCTGAAGCCACATCTCTTTCCAACTGAAACAAATGAAGAAAAAAAAGAGACATCGTTTAAAAAAAAAACCAACACAGAAGTGTCTGCAGCTGTAATAGCATTAGTATTTGTTTTTCCTTTTCATCTAAGAGGAAAACAGTTCCAGGGATGGTCATGACAATGTATGTTGTGCCGCTGTGCTCCAACCCACCTGAACTAACTTGCTATGAAAATTCCCTGTGGAAAGCAAACTTAATATAAGCTTCAGAACATTTTAGAAATATCAGTGTGACTAGCATTGGCCAGAGAGACTAAATCATGAATTATTAAGAACCTTATAAACCTTCTATTAAAGTAAAATCCTGCAGTCCTCATATGACTTTTAGAGTAGCCTTCCATGGCCAGAATGTGTGCTACAGATATCGAGGTATCAACCTTTTCAGGCAAGCCATTAAACAGTTACAGAACTCCCGTTAGTACAAATTCAGGTAATGCATGACAACAGAGAGCAATCCTGGCATCCCCCAACCTCCTCTTTTCCTCCAGACCACTTTCAATGCACCCGTTTTCAACCTTCTTATTGCACGGACAACACACCAATTCCCTTCCCATTTGCATTAAGGCAGACTACATCTCTCCTTTCTGTTGCATTGAGGCGTGGCAACACTGTTCAGCTAGTAACTACTATCCTTCCTTCCTGACAGACTGATTATCACTTCTCTATCACAGCTGCTACCCAGCTCCATCAAATCACCACAAATTCTGTGGTGTTCTTTTTAAGCTGCTCCCATGGGCGCTTCTCCCTCACAGACAGAAGCACAGTGCTTCAACATTCACTCTGGACACCATACATTACAGCAAACACGACTGCATTGCCCAGAAGCAGATCTTAGCCACCATTCCAGGAAGAGCAGATGAAATGCAGAACACGTCACAAGCACTTTCATTCTGAAGCAGCATAAAACTTGTAGTCCATGAGAATTTGGTTTTCGTAGTTAACAGAATCATCTTTGGTGGGACATTCCCGCAGAGACCTCAAAATTAACCTGTTAACATTGATTACAATATGAAGGACCACAGAGGCTTACTTTCGCATACAAAAACACCTGCCTGCAGGTTCCTTTGTGAAACGAAGCGCTTGGACGCGCTGTGACACCACTCTGCTTCACCGCTCAATTCATTAACCTCTGCTCAAGGAGCGCCAATGTGAGTCACACGTTTTTTGCAGCACTGAGTAAAGGCACCCGTTAGTGAGTACCCTCACCCAGGCACCAGGCCAAGAGGCAGCGGGCAACAGCAAGTGACAGGTCTGCGGCTGAATTCTATCGCAGCAACGCTAAGAGAAATCCCGGTATCCAAACGAATGCTTTGTCAAGCACGTTAAATAAGAATGCTTTCATGTTTTTCTTGTTATGCCACTCTTACTGTTTATTACTGTTTTTGAAGAAACAAGATCTTCACAAAGTGAAGATTTAGTGATGTGCTCTGGCTACATACACTTGTGAGAGATATTTGGTCAACTCAGCACATTTGTCAACACAAAAAACCACTGGCACCTGTGAATAAGAGTTAGGGCATACACACGTGCACAGCACAACAACATTTTAATAGATCCTAACTCCTGCGTCTGCTGTTTGGTGTTCCAGAAGCCTCCAGAGCCCAAAGTCACCCTGCACGTTCACAGTCACACTTTCTATGTCACATACATCTTGCCATTTATATCCCTGCATCGTTTTTCCACAATAATGTTTTGTAAAGAAAAACATGGGATGCAGCTGTAGTTTGGGTTATGAACCATCTCTACAAAACTGTGTGCTCCTGAGCACCGCACAGGAAGTTGGAGTATTTTAATGTGCGTTAAGTGGCATAGGCACCCCATGCTGTCTTCAAAGTTATTTCTCTACTGCCATCTACTGCTCAAGTACAAGAAAATTTATGAAGAAGAAAAGAAACACCAACTTAACACAGACCAGAATGCTGCAGAGCACGCGATAAGGAAAAAGCACATGTTGCTATCAGGACTGATAAATCAATCAACCTCAAGAAAACAAAGGATTACAAAGTCATTTACAGCTCTGTTTTACATACCAGCATGACTTTTCACTTAGTCAACACGAGAATTAATTGTATCATGAAAAATGCTTCTTAGTGACAAACACCACAAGTTTTGTGGAGTAGGGACATCCTAAAGAAACTGAACTACCTCAGCTTATTTTTCTTTCTTTATTTCAGCTGGCCATTTTCAAAAGCACCCAAATATGGCAAGAAGTGGCCCCCTGCCCTTTCTTCCAGTTACAGCAGGTGGACAACCTTACAAAATCTGTTTTAGAGCTTCATGTCCACACAGAATTCAGTTTTAGGTTACAGAGCACTTGAAAATTTACATTTTCAACTCTGTTTCCTCTAACATTTTAACACTCCTAAGTATTCCAGTCCTCAGTCTAGGAAATTATTACGAAAGCTCTAAGCAGATATAAGTTACGATAGAATGCAGTAACAGCTTCTTTCTGGACAGTGCATCAGAGCTTCTCAGTATTTTCATGAAGCCATTAATCCTAGAGTGGGACTAACATCAGCACATTGCAGTGCTGCAATTGGTTGTCTGATGGCTCAGAATTGCATGCATTTGAATATTTGCCTACAAAGAAATCGTTGTAGACCATGCAGAGAACAGTGACAAACACGGAGGAATCCAAGCCTGTTACGCCAGCAATATGAACTACAAAGAGCACACATGTTTTATGAACTGCAACAACCCTTCCATCCAACAGCTGCTACTTCAAACACTGTCCATGGCAAAACTCGAGGTTTGGGAACCCAAACACTGACTTGTTTTGTACCAAGTCAGTACAAACACTAAGGAATAAACACACCATGAAAACAAAACCAGAATCTTTTTCTCTCTGTCCAAATTGGCTGCCTCAGCATTGGTGTCCTTATTCCTATCTGACACACTTCGGGGCAGCTCCAGGGCTGACTGCAACAGTGGCAGACTCCGGCAAATGTACCGATCCCTGCGTAGAAGAAGGACAAGAAGCACTGAACTAATTTTGTGCTGCAGGGTCCCTCTCCTGAATAAATGGGATCGCGTCCTTCAACACAGGCCAAAATTTTGTTCCATTGCAACATAATATCCTGTGAAGTACAGTGGGTGAACCATACTTCTGCTTTAAAAGAAGTCAACAGGAATGAATGAGGCCCAGACTAAAGACAAAAAGGAAACAAACTGCCCAGGGCCACAAAGCATCAGAACATATTATTATGGGTCTCTCGAGCCACTAATTAGCACACTGGCCAAGCTTCTTCATCAGTCTCAGCATTACACAATATTAGCAGAACTGCCATAGCACCAACAAGGCATAATATAAAGTATATCTGGAGATGTATTAATAGATGCTTTAAGTATCAAATATTATTACAAATTACAGCTACTATAGCTTTTCTGCTTCAAAAAGTATTGTACTGGTACATTACCTGTCTTCCCCGGGGAGGTCTTCAACACTTCCAAACCCAGGGGTTGGCATAGGGCATCCCATGTGCTGGAAATGAGCTATATGAGGGGAGGGAGCTGGAGTTTTCCCACGAGACTTTTTGTGTTCCTGCTCTGCTCTGACCCGGGCGTTCTCCCTGTCACAGATGAAACACTCGAAGCCATTCAGGTAATTGGGCAAAGTCATGTCATTCACACCCCACTCCCGCCGCTCCAAGCTCTCTAGCAAGAACTGGTTTTTGATTCCATCAAGGTTTTTATACTCTAAATACTTCATATATTCCTCTCCATTCTTGTCAAGGAAATCAAGGTACTTTGCCAGTTCTTGAGGGCTGTCAAAGTCATCGATAAGAATGATGGAGAGGTTGTTTGGCATCCAGTCCCGCACAGCTGGGGAGCCTCGGTATACTGGGACAGCACCCAAATGCATTGGACGCCACAGCTTCTCCGTCATGTAGTCGTTACATATGGCATTCTCCAAGGCCAGGTGGAACTTGTACCTGGCGATGAAAGCCATGAATTCAGGATCTTCTGTAGTGGCTGTTGAAGTGTCTCTCAGTCGCTCGCTGGGAAGCTCACGGTTATGCAGGCATTTCCCGTAGGAGTCAACCTATAAAATAACCAAAATAATGAGTCGCCTTTACAAAGTGATTTTTTTTTGCCTGGAGCTCATAGTCCTCCTAAGATCCTAACTTTAATAGTTCCTAACTACCTCAGTTGAGCCTCGCTTCGCTCCAACTTCATCCCATTTAGATGACTCCTAGTTTCCAGTTTTCTTTTAACAGCTTCAGTCACAAACTGAATGCTCAGTTTCAAAAGCAGGAAAAAGTACACTACAGGTAGGGGAGAGGACAGGTGGAGAAACAAGATTTCGCAGAAAAAAAAAACCAAAATGTATTTATTAGAGAACAAAGCAGAAACTAAGAGGTAAGAAAGGGCATTCAGCTTCCTCCATGTGAGTTTATAAGCCGTATTTCTACTTTGCAGGGATGAGGCCTTTTCCAAACAATGATTTCACACAGCTCCCAATCTCAGCAGTTTGGCAGAACTACCTTCCATTTGTTAGACTGAAAAAAAAAGGTCGATGCAGGGAGCTGGAAGAGCACTGTGGAAAAACAAAGAGCATACTTGATCCAGGGCCTGCTTCGATAACACAGAGACAGGTTTCTAAAAAGATTTTGTCTTCGCTTTGTTACTGAACAAACAACAAACTTTGGTGAGTAATTAACCACCGCCAATACAAACAGCAGAACCGACTCAGAAGTTGTTCCGATTTCCCCAACGGACGAGGCTCGCGATGACTCGCAGCCTTCCTTCCTTCCCGCTCACCTAAAGCTCCAGAGATTCCAGCAGCGAACAGCGCTCAGCGCACCAGACCTACGCGGGCTTAGCACAACTTTCTGCCGATCCCAAGCCGGCCAACTCCATGCCCGACAGCTACCCACCGGCACGCGGAGCAGCCCGCGCCGCGCTGTGGGAAGGCACGCAGTTAGTCTTTCCGTCCAGCCCGCGGTCGGCACGCTTCCCGTTACGACTCACGTCTCGGCTAAAAACCAGGACAAACACCCCATTAACGGAGCGGCTCGGCCAGGCAGGCGCGGCTCCCACAGCGCCCCGCGCCGCCGCACCCACCTGGATGTACTTCATGAGCTCCCGCACGTAGCGGTCCCGGTCCGAGGGCACGTCGCAGTGGGACTGCATGTAGAGCACCGGGCCGTAGCCCCGCCGCCGCCACGCGTCCTTCTCGGCCAGGGGCAGCGCCGGGCCCCGCAGGTAGCCGGCGCCGGGCAGCCACTGCAGCGTCAGCGGGTAGTCCGACTCGCGGCGGAAAGTGGCCGTGTAGTTGAAGAGGCGGATGCCGGGCGGGTGAGAGAGGAGGTAGTTGTTCATGGGGGACTCCTCGTGGAAGAGCGCCCACGTCTGGTGGGGCAGGCGGGGCAGCGGCGCCTCGTAGGCGCGGAAGTCGGTGCCGTAGAAGATGAGCGCCTTGGTGCGGCGGTGCCGCGCCGCCCGCCGGCTGCGCGTGACGAGGCACGAGCCCCGCGGGCAGTCGATGCGCTCCGTGTCGCCGGGAAAGTGCGGGAAGAGGCTGCCGCTCCACCACAGCAGGATGGGCAGCGCCTTGTTGCTCCGCGTGTCGTTGTTGCCCGGCCCGCGGTACGACGCCGCGGCCACGAAGGCCGGGCCCGGCGGGACGGCAGCCCGCGCCCAGCCCTCCGCCCCGCACGGCGTCCCCGCGTCCCCCGGCCCGGGCTCTCCGTCCCCGTCCCCCGCGGCGGCCCGGCTCCCCGCGCCCCACGCCAGGGCCAGCGTCACCCAGAGGCAAGCGGGCCCCCGCCGGGCCGCGCGGCCCGGCCCTCCGCCGCCCATGCCCCGCCGCTGGGCCCGCGCCGGTCGCCCCGCCGCCAGGAAACGGCCGCGCCGGCCCCGCCCTCGGGCGGCGCTGCGTGAGGGGGCGCGCGGGCAGCGGCCGCCGGGGGAGGGAGAGCGGGGAGCGTGGCGCGTCTGCGCTCTTACGTGAGGCGAACGCAAATCCTCTCCGCCGCCAACGGAGCGAGCGCTCGTGTGGGCGCTGCGGGAAAGCGGGCAGAGCTCAGCTCCGTCCTGCCAGAGTCGGCAGCAGGACTCCTTGCACGGACCTGGAAATAACGCCTTTGGTACTGAAGTGGAGGGTGGGTAGTTGCAGACCGCTCGCTACAAAATGCAAGTTCTGAAATAGAAAAAAATAAAGCTCACGGAGATTAAACAGCACCTTTTGTCTGCTGGCTCTCGTTGAATCTCTTACCGCCGTTCACAAGGAAGAAAAGCACCAGAGCGGCTGTGCAGGACAGGAGGCTGTGAAGGAGCAGAGCACTCGGCCGCACTGCAGCCCTTCCCCTCTCCTCCCTCCCGCAAAATACAGGGTTTAGAAAAATAAGCAGTGTTTATTTACTAACAATGACATAAAATACATCTTAATATATTTTTATTTCTTTACAAATTAAAAGATGCATTGGAAAAAAACAAGTGAAGAAAATGAAAGGTTCGTTTATGATCTCATTTCCACCCCCACAGCCCTCAGTATTAACACTAGAAATTAGTATCTGTGGAAATCTGCGGTTGCTGAGCCTTATATTCCTGGGAAGCTTTTCCCCTTCTAGTTAAAAATCCTCTAGCTCATTGGGTTGGAGCAATGCACGGAGCAAAACGTCAGCCACAGCCATACAAAAACAAGGAAGGTTTTGTCAATCACTTTGTCAAAGAGTTTCTCCATACTCCATTTTCTATGTAGTGATGGGAGGGAAGACAAATCAGCAGCATTGTAAGAAAAATGGATTTATATACACGCTACAGTATATGGAACTAAATAAAACCACAGCCAGATATTTCTCTGATCCTAATAAGGACTTTTCTCTGAAACGACCAGCCCAGCCAACAGCTCCTCTAACCACCCTCAATTTTTCCTCCCCCTCGTAGTGCTCAAACTCCAGGGAAGTTTAAGAACACCCATTAAGTGCTCAAACTACTACACAATCCTCCTTCCCAAAGTGAAGAATCAAAGCCCTTGGAATTCTGAATTTGATTTGCACTTGCTCCTTCTTCACAGGAGTCTTCTCAACCACCCCTGCAGAACGGAGTGGCAGAGCGGCCGACGTGGATGGACTTATATGTCTGAGGTATTTTAGTTTAACAAACATGCTTATAAAAAGGCTTTGTGCAAGCTGATCAGTAGATAGAATGGAGAGGGTATAAACATTCAGTGATGAAACTTCCCTACGGCCAAAACTCTTCCCAGTAACTGAAATCAGGTACTAGCAATACCTAATGCAGGGCAGTCTAAACCTCAGCTTTTGTCCCCCATTCCTTGTAATCCAGGGCACAAAGCTGTCTCAAATCTGGGTCAGTAGAACTCATACTCCTGCTTGTCTGCTATGAATCACAACAGTATGGTTGAAAGGAGCTACTTCCTTATCATCCAGCTCCCACACAGCCCCAAATCACCTTGTAACAAGTATTTTCTGCTCAACTTTAAGAGGATTTTGCTCTCACTGCCATCTGGATAGACAAGGTGAACTCTGCAAAAGAAGAGAGACCACAGAACATGTACTGAGTAGGACATTATCACAGGGCTGTGAAATGAGAAAGGAGTCGCTGCTCACACCACCAAGCAGCACCGACTCTATCCCTGTGCTGTTCAGAAGCTGTTGATGGTTACTTACTGACCTATTACTTCCTCCAGTAAAGATCTACAGAGCAACTTACAGTACAGGGAAGATAGCAAAAATAAATTTCTCCTGCTGCCTAATGCTTTCTATGCTTTTTTTTGGAGGGGGGGAAGATTTCTGGTTCAGACAAATACGATACATTTGTGCTCTGCAATGTCATGTTTTCCTCTGCAAAGAGGAAGGAAACATTTGGCTGCTCCAGCTCCCATCACCCGACCTGCCTCTTGCCCTCCCAACCTGTGCATCCTCTTTACACTAAGAGCATGCACACGCGCCCATACAAACACACAGCAACTACCAGAAATTTTGAAGTTATCGCTTTTTCACCCAATGTTGAATCATGTACAGTGAACTGAAAAAAAACTACATTCATTACAACGGGATTAGCGAGCATGGGGTGAGGGGGTGAACTCCTGCCAAGCACAGGAAACAATTTAGATATAAGTAAAAGACCTGGTATCAAAGGCCCTTTTTTTTTTTTTTTTTTTTAGCCCTCACCAGGAAAAAGAATTCATCTCTCATATGGGACCAGGAGAGGTTGAAAGGATTTCTGCTTATGTCATGTGTATTAAAAATTATGGAATTGTACAGATTTCTATGTTGTCCTTTTTGAGGGCGCTGGACCTTCCGATCAGATCATTAGAGAAGACTGAAATGTCACTGCTGAGTTCCAGCACCACTCCCTCCTCTAGCTCAGTAGCTGCCGAATCTCCTTGTGCATGTGACACAGGAAGTCCACATATGAAGCCCCCCCAGTTAGGCTCTTATCCTCCACCAGAAAATGTTTGAAGAGCATTTCCAGCTTATCTTCTTGCTTCACAATTATCAACTACAAACAAAAACATGATAGTTAGCACAATTCATGCTCTTCAGAAAAAAAAAAAAGCTAGATAGCTCAAAATACAACCAAGACAACTAGAAACATAGCAAATAGAGCTTCCATGCTTTCACACTCATACTTGTGCTGGGTTAAGTCTCAATCATATTTAGAAAGAAAACTCCACATACGTGGTTTGTGGAGAAGTATAATTAGATTGAAAAACATTATCTTTACAACTATGGTAAGCATGAACTCTATAACAGATTTTTTTTTCCAGATCCTTGAAAAAATATGTATGTTTGAATCACAGCTGTAAGACTGTGTTCAGCATTAGATTTTATATGAACAGGACTAGCATCATCTGTTTTGCTAGAAGTAAAAGAGAAGGTGAATAAGAGTTATGAATAAGGATCAGCATTTTTACCTTCATGTATCGAGATCTCTGCAGGTGAAGCATGTCAATAATAGACCTTACTTTCTTTGAAAAGGGGTTTTCCAAGACAGGCAGGGTACTCTGGAATGAACGACATGCAATCCCCATTAGTCAGGTGAAGAAATATAGCAACATCAAAAAAAAACCAAACAACAACACAGCAGTATTGGCACATTATTTAACATTACAAACGTATTTACTGTCACAATTTCTTTGACTTTAGCTATTTAAAAAGAAAATACCACATGGTATCAAAACTAAAGATCAATTATTAGCTCCATTTATGTATCAGCTGTTCTCCTCACCACCAATGGCAATGTGGCTTGCCAAATTAAGCTCGACAAAAAGAAGTGCCCATGCTCAGACTGGATGTCTCCACTAGTTCCACACACCCATGCTTCTCATTGTTACTAACACAAAAAAGTTAAAACTATTTTCTCAACTTGCTTTCTCAATCTTTCAACTACTGGGCGACTATCACGGACAGCATCTCCCACACTGCCATCCAGCTCACCAAGGTGCTGCTAATCTGACTGAAGGATGACACTCCAAAGAGGTTCTGGATCAGGCCTTGCTGCACGTTCACTCCCACCCACACAAAGATGTTCAGCCCATTCTCCAGCAGGTATATGTCACCCTTGGAGAGACGTTCCTCTGAGTTTCGGATTGCTGCTGGTAAGGAGTCACTGTCAACATCTGCTTTGGTCTGTTTTAGAGTGAAGTAAAGAAATCACAGTTATAAAACAAAAACATTTTAAGAAGTTCTGAAAACTTCTGTGACAAGACCTTAGTGGCTTTTTAATGCCTATAACACTGCAATAGCTGTGACTGAAGTATCCTCTTTCTTGACTAGTTTTCTTACTGAACATGACACTGATAAGAGACTACTGGTTAACAAAAGAAAACAGAAATTGCTCTGAATGTAGTCTGTAGTTTCAATACTGCTTCCTGAAGCATGAATGTAATTAGTACTAAGTGTTATTTCAGCAACTACGATACTGGAAAGCGAGAATAGTAAGAGTAGTTTCCCTGCAACAATTAAGATTACAGCAAGATTACAAAAAGCCTGAGAATTTAAAAAAAACTACCACAGACTTAAAAGATTTTTGCATGCCACTGGTTACATGCTCACAGCTCAGAGCAAATCCTTCCACAAATCCACAAGATGCAGAAATGCATCTATCACAGAGTGAAATTAACTGAAGTATATTCACAGATGCCAGATCCCAAATACCTCTCAAATGTCTTTCCATTGATAAAATACAAATGCCAGTCATTAAGACGAGTCAAGCAATAGCAAATCTCAAGTGTTAAGAATGTCTCAGATTACTCACCAGGGGCAAAAGCCTGGGATAAAAGAAAACATTTGTTTCTGCCACGTCCATGGATGTGACTAACTGACGGATGTAGGCACGATCATCTGTCGTGACCTCTGGACCAGGCTGAAGGACATCACTCTTCAACACACAATTCAAGTACACAGGAAGCAGCTTCATGCATTCAGGAAGAATCAGCTACAAGTCACAAGCATACATAAGATGTTCAGCTCTCTTGCTGAGTAAGCTTATGCCTGACGAAACAAGGCTAGAGTGAACCAACAGTGTGGTACAGATGTGAGAATAGAAAACTGACAGTCTATATGGACCAGCAAAAGTAACATAAGTGGAGCAGGCAGTGCTTTCTGAGCTTCAGAAAGATGTCCAACAAGCCACTCTCAACTGTTGTTTCAATTGCTTATTTCTCTATTCAAAAATAAGAATAGAGAGACTACAAGGAATGAGCTAAAAATCACATCTTAGTATCTGATTCGAATTAAAGCATCAGAGTTTACCTGGCCAGCAGAAGATGGACTAGCACAGTTTTTCCGATAGCAAGCTAGGATCTGGGCACACTGATTTATCAGTGAATCTCGTACAGACTTTACTGGACTATTCAGAACTCCACGATATGCTGCAGAGAAAGAAGAAATAAATGAGACAGCTATGAAGTGACTGCTGACAAACAGGTAAAAAAGCCAATGTTATTTCCACAAAGTAAATCTAAACAACTATTATTTATAGTTTGGGAGTAGTTCAAATACAAACAACTGAAGCGTGGTTTTGGACAAATGGTCCAAAAATAAACAAAATTATGAATTCAGATTGCTTTCAATACAAAGCTCCAAAAATATAGATAACAATTTGTAGGACCGATAAGCCTACACCTTCTGCTTGAAACTCTTGTCCTAAGCATCAATATTATCACCACAGTTTTGTGCTCTAAGTGACTGAAGTATCAAAATTGCCACCTGACAATTCAAGAAGACTGAACAAGTGTCACTGAACGACAACAGGCAATTGAACAGCAGTTGAAGGTTATGACTCTTCTTAACATATCTATTCTTACCATATTTAGCCAAGTAATTTATAAGTGTGTCCGTCTCGCAATTTCGATAGAGGTCAGCAAGTTGTGTACAACAGTTCAGTGAGAGGTTGTGAATTCGGAGTCGTCGCTGTCCTGCACAGCTTGTATATAGCAGAGCACACTGTACAAGACAAAAACACCAAGGTATAGGAAATGAGGTACTGTTACAATATGTTAGGCAGGGCTTGAACATACTTCATTAAAAATTAGGACTCAGATGCTTTAACAAGCAAGAAAATTATGTAGAAGATCTACACAATAAGCTAAAAGCACCCGCTAAGAATCAGCATCAACGAAAGATAACAAGTGGCAAATGTTTTTAAATCATAGAAACTTGTCTTGGAAAACAGACTGTGGATTGAAGCTTTTGAGGTCATCCTAAGACCAGGTATTCTGAAAGGTTAGGGGTACAGTAATGGACAGAAACAATGAACTGTTCCTTGAGGCAGTGTCAGTTTCAAAGCAATAATTATCTTCTTCACTTGGCACACTACCCACTTAGGCTTTGGTTCTGGCCTTGGCATGCTTCTGATAACAATTCTGAATTAGTTCCCTTCCTCTTTCTAAAAAGTCTTCTGCCCTCTACCTCACCTGGAGGAGCGCACCACTGTCTTCACTCAGTTTGTCATCATGTTTGAATTCAACTGTGATTGTTTTGTCGCAGTCCAAACCTGCCATCTCTACATCAGTTGTGTTGCTCATATAAAAAGCTCCAAAAAAGTCAGTTGCTCGAATGCCTACAAAAGGAGCATACAAAGAAGTATATAAATAAGTTGTACTTTTCAGCAGAATAACAAGACAGCCTCCGGAACCCTGAAAATCCCATTACCAGCAAAAAAATATATATATATATATAATCTTGAGAGACTTCAGCAGGAATCTTTTCTCAGCCTTTACAAAATCTTTTTCAACCTATTAAGCATTTTCTTTACAAAATTCTTAAAATGACAAAGCTTTAAAAGAACTTTTTGCATGGCATAGCCTCGAAAAGTTTTAAATAAGGGCAAAAGGGCAAAAACCGTTACTTCCCATATGGTATACTTAAAGTGGTCAATTTATTAACATATTCACATTAACACCCACCTGTGCTTGTACGTACTCTCATCACAGCATCAAATCCCACTTCTTTCTGGACATCTCTTCTCAAGTCATTCAGGAATCTATCTTGGTCTGCCTCAAGCTAAAACATGATCAATAATTCAAGTTTCACCACAAATCAGAGCTGCTATATAAACTATAAAATAATTTTAAAAAAGGCATCGCTCGCAGTAATACTTGAAAAATCAGTCAACATGCAGGGCTTAGTGCCCTACTGCTATAATATCATGCTAAAAGTTATCAGAATAGCTTGTTGTTCTTAATACATTCTTTGCGTAAAGACAAATCTAACAATCTTTTGGTGAGAACCTTGCACTACTTTGGAGATAAAGTGTTACTTAAGTTTCTTCTTCACTATGCTTTACACTACAAAGAACTGGAAACTGAACAGTAACTTTTATTCAGATCAAATATCAATCTGATTCAATGGGGCTCTTACCTGGAAATATGCATACTTATAAATGGAGCCTCCTGTCTGATAAGTTACTACACCTAACGTTGCCACATCCAAATACTGGTTTGGAAACAGGAACAGATCCACACAGCAGCCCTGGGCCACACAGTCCTTGGCCAAATTGCTGTAGAAGCTTGTCTGAGGTTGAAACAAAGTCTAAGAAAGGAAGTCAGAGACAAGATCAAAAGTTTGTGGTTAAAAAAAAAAAAGAAAAGCAAGAGTGGGGTTATAATCACAATCAAAACAATCTTACATGAAGTCTCACTTAATGAAAATTAGGATAATATGAAAATCTGCTTAACTCTGCCTCTGAAAAACAGTGAAATGTCATGAAAATTATTTCACATGTTGCTTTAATCCTGAATTCTGTTTTACTTTAACACACCTACAGTATTTTATCCTGTATAAGAAACTAGGACATACATTTTCTTCTCATACTAGAGCTGTCTACACATCTCTGCTTGAGAGCAGAAGATAAAAGCAGAATGTAGAAAGACAATGGCTTTGATGGTTACATTATATGCTATCCACTTCTCATTCCTTCACTGAGATGTTTGATTTATTTTATCCCATGTAAAGTGTACCCTAAGCATCATGCAAGTCATTATTACCTTCTCCTTATCTGTGTTGATCAGTTTCTTATCATCCCTGTTCTTTAACTTCCCTGGGGCCTCTGCAATGGGCAGAGAGGTATGGAAAATGAAGAGCTTGCCAGCACACTCAGCTGCCTGCAGAAGAGAGGGGTGAAGTTGCTCAGGTTAGAAACATTTAATAAAAATCTTCAGGGAAAATGTGATTGAAGAACACACATACAAGCAACTTTATTGCTGCCCCAGGCTGGATGTGGCTCTGGCCAGGCTGGTCTAGTGGTTGGTGACCCTGAACATGGCAGGGGGGTTGAAATTTGATGATCATTGTGGTCCTTTTCAACCCAGTGCATTCTATGATTCTATGATTCCTTTCTTTATGTCAGGAAGTTAACATGCATCAGGCACACAGACTCAGTAATCACTTGGTTATATCGGTGATACCTAACACAGGGAGCACAGATTAGTTACAGAAAATGAAACTTCTGTTCTTCTGGACCTGTGCTAGTTCCATAGCAGGGAGAAAAGGACTGGCTACAAGACAAAGAGGTCTTAATTTTCCAAAGCAGCTACAAAAGGTTTTGCACAAATGAGTTAGATTGATTTATTCTGATTTACAGCTGCTGAGCTTGTAGGAACAGAACTGTCAAAGAAAGGGTAAAGAATTTTGTAGTCTGACTTTTGAGAAATAGTTTTAAATAAATAGCTTGGATGAACATTAGCTGATGTTTAGTAGATTAATTGCTCTGCCAAATAGAGTATGTGAGAAATCAACTGGTAGTTAGAATTCTGTCTCGACTGAACAACTGTCACCAAATCTGAGCATAGTGGTTACTTCTGAGAACACACACGACAGAAAAATAAAGCTGCAGGAACAGATCTGGAGGAAATCATACAGGAAACGACCTTCATCAGTACACACAAGTCTGACTTAAATCACACGTGCGATTCCCTAGTACTGGAATGGAAGAGTTTTGGAAAAGTTTACTGGGTTAACACGTCTGTATGGGTAACTTCAATAGATTGCTTTCTTTCCTTTAGCTAAAGATTATACTTCAAGCATAGCATTAGAAAGATACTACATTACAGGACACCTAAATAAAACATGATAGAGCTCAGCACCTGGTTTTAATTTTCTAAGGACGGGTTTTTTGGTAGATTCTGGAAACTGTTCAAAGCAAAAATGCAGCCAGGCCACCAAGGTTAAACCACATTTCCTGTGCTTTGTGCAAAAATGCTTTAAAAAAAATAGGCAAAGAAGAGCCAACTACATAGAACTGGAGGTACACGCACCTTCTTTAACAGCCAAGTACTCCCTACACGTAGCAAGTCTATCTACAACAACAAGACTTAAAAAACTTCAGATTTTTCTTAGAAGTGTATGAACCTGAACTTCAGAGTAGAGAAAACAATTTGCCATGACAACGCCTTTACTAACCTTTAGTGCTTCCAGCCCTGCTTGGATCACAGGTCCAAAAACAGTTTCTGTTTCTCTTGTGTCTGCAAACATTTCTGGAATCTGGTCCAGCAAGCTATCAAAAAACAAGAAAAAAGGAAAAATTCAGGAAGATTAAATTTAAAATTGTCAAGCCACATAGAGATGCTGCTGGTGAACTATGAGACTAGGTGGCTTAAACAAGTGTCCCAACAATATATAAAGTGTGTCTATGTCCATATACATAAATATACACACATACATAAACACTTCTTCTCCCCAGTATTTGGCATGTCATTACTTTGCTGTGGAAAAGAACTCATGCTTTGTCATCCCTCACTGACTTTCTCAGCAGCTTCATCTGATGCCTGTATCAACAACTCCCCTGCATTCTTGCTTTTTTAATATATTCCAATGCATACTGCTAAATTAACTCTTAAAGAAAGTCTAGCAACACTTTGCACCTCTTTGCCAAAATCTGTGTGCTACTGAAAGATTAAATGGTATAATACACAGCGTTGTATTTGTTCTTGTTAATGCACTACATAATACACAGCTATAATTTTCTTGAAAAAAAAACGAAACCATGCACTGCCTAGTTCCCAAAACCTATTTAACAATACACCATAGTTAAATTAATATTAGTTTGTCAAAATTTCACAGATTTCTTTTTCTTTCCTTCTAAATTTTATCTTTTGTATTCTGCTCATTTAATTTTCCCCACAGAACCAAAGTTGGAAATATCTGTTGCCTTATTTTACAGTTACCCCCTCAGCTGCCTTAAAGACAATGATTCAGTATTCTTACAAATTACACTCCAGATCATATTAGTTGTGTTGGCTTTTTTTAGTTTGCTTGTTTACCCCTAAAGACCCACCTGGTCCAAAGTCCATTATATACACCCACTGTCAAGCTGGACTACAAGCGAACTACACCCTTACTTGAAGAACTGTCCTGTTTTCTCCTGAAAGTTTAATCTGAAACAGTATAGGAAGCTAATACATAAAGTGACTTCTAGATGTTTAACAGGACAAAGAAACAGTGAACATTACACTTTTAAATGCAACACCCCAATCTACCAAACTAGACATTTACTACACACATCATAACTCAATTTCAGTTACCTGGTAATAACTGTCCTGGACTCATTCACATTCACCAGAAAGCCATCCAGGAGTGGCACAAACATGTCTGCAACATCTGAGACAACCATCATTTGCGGCTGTGCCAATGAGCTCTTCACGTTATAGAAGTGTAACACTTTGTTGTAAGTGACAAAGCCTACTCGAATGGCTGATTCCTCCATGTTGCCTTCCCTGTAAGAGACATAATTCACATTTAAGTAGACGGTGAGTGAAACCACTATACAGAATACAGCACAGTAAGGGATAAGGAAAAAATGAAAGGAAGAAAAACTGTTTCAGCTAGAAAATACTCAAAGATGTCCTGCTTGATCTCTTTGTGAACAATAGCTTCACAGGCTTTTTTAGAGGGAGAAAGTGAGTTTCCTCCTTTTGGACTGGATACAACAATTTACAATGCACATTACCTGGGCAGATAATCTAAGATTGACTTTAATTCTTCACATATTAGTCTCACTAAGCCACTCTTCACAGCATTGTAAGACACATCAATCATGAAAATGAAAGCAGGTGGACTGGGAAACTTGTTATTCTGTGGAAGAGGGAAAGAGATGTCACATTAAGTTCATCTAACTGCTCTGTAACATGGACAAATGAATGCTGACCCAAACTCTAATAACTTCCATATACATTCCACTCATGAAAAGCAATTTTTTCTTCAGACCACTTTCCCATTCTTGTCCAAGTAATAAAGATGGGTAAGCACTCTATGCTTGAAACAGACCAGTGTTATATTCCCCTGACAGATTTTGCTCAGTTAACAGCAGCCTAGCCACAACTGAGGACAGATAGTGAAAGTAGAGAGTGACATCTCCTGTAGTTTAAGACTCTGGAATTTGTCTAGGACTTGTTCTAGATGATTTCTTCAATACAGAGCAAAACATTTTCCTCCAAGAGCTGCATCCTTTCCCTTCTACTTAAACATCAAGTTTACTTTGGGAAAAGAAGTTTTCTCAAGTCTACAGACCATATTGAAAGGAACGCACACAGAACAAAAGCAAATCAGAATTTTCAGAAGAGCTAGGAAGATCACATCTCATTTGACTTGAAGACATTTTAAGCTGTTAATTGCAACATAATGGATTTATCTTTCACTAAACCTGAAGCATCAGAAAGTAACTAGCTAAAATTGCAACATTTAAGCATCTATTTTTCATTATGGTTTGAAGTTGCTTTAACATGCACTGCCCAGGATTTGTCATCCTCAGAAGTCAGTTATGATTTATGTCTTCAACCAAAAATGAGACAGCTCTAACAACACATATTTCCACCCTGTTCTTGTGCTTTTAACCACCACAGCTGTAGCTGAAATTTAATTTCAATAGGTAAAGCTCATTTTCTGTACCAAGTGTCACATTATACCATCACTACTGCATTTTTCTTGAACCTCTTTTACCTTCTCCTTGTGCCCCAAAGACTATCAAGAGACACTTTCTCCTGCACAATTGCTATGGTGACAAAGCATATTCCAGCTGCAAGTGCTTATATAGCTCCAGAAGACAATGACAGAGGCAGCTATAACAAAGTACTATTGAAGTCACAGAAAAGTTTTTTTTTTACTTAAAAGCAAAACAAAAAATACAGTAATAAACACATACTGTACCTTGCAGTAGTCAACTGTTGCCAGAAATTCATATGAACCCAGTGATAACTCAGGTCGATCATAGAAGTCTACTCGCTTTCCAGTATGATCCAAATGCTGGAAATAGTGAGCTGGCACTGGGGGAAAAAACAACAACTTCAGAGATGTAACCATGATAAACACTGCCACTAGAGAGCTAACGTGGCAACAGCTGGTTCCGATAAAACTCCAGGAAAACTAGCTAGTTTGCAAGCATTACAAGAATCATTGCTCCGATTTAAGAATATCATTAAATCCAATAGATACAGATGTACTGCTTCTAGTTTGTCTTAGGCACAAATTGGCACGCTGTGTAGTCACCACTCTGCTTTTCTTTAATCTCCTTTACATTCTCACTTTACATTTCATATCAGAAAGATGACTGCAACATGCTCTTTGGATTTTTCTGAAGGATTTAGTCCAAAGGAAAAAATACCAGTCTTGTAAAAGCAGTAAAAAATGACTTGCAATAGAATTTGATGCAAATTGTAGGCTTCAGTATTACTCATTCTGTTTAGGCACACCAAAAGACTGAGCCACTCCTTTTGCTATGAGTTACTCAAAATTTCATCAGTTCAAAGGAAAACAAAGTGATACCATTAAAACTGTGCATATATAAAAAGAGATCACGCTCCACTCTCCAAGTATACACTCAGTACAAGATAACTGATTTTTTTATGCTGAAAATAGGGATTGTTCCAAAGTATTACGTATAACTACATTGTACTTTCACAGCATTTCTTTCATTGGCTACCTCTGAGCATCCTTCCCTTTTCTATAGCTGCTCAGTTGTTGCAGGTACAGCTGAGTAAAGCCACTGAGTGCACAGTGACAGAGACTGCACACAGGCTACGGAAAATCACCATGAAAGTTTCTCTTGTTTGTTTCTTAAATCAGCCATTTCCAGCCTCAGCCAACTTCCTATTTTGGTTTGCCATGGACCTCTACACAGAGTAACTGAGGTGAGAACAAAAGCCAGCAGCGCTATCAAATGAAACCCTCAAAACCAAGGCTGCTGCATCCTGCATTTCCACTGTCCATACAAAACAAATCCACAGATGGCATGCCATGAGCAGCACACAGCCACTTCTGCTTAAGAGGGAACGTGTTTTATATTGATTTAGAAGAGCAACAAATACTAACTGGCATGTACTGAACACTCCTATCCAGCCACAGCAGGTCTACCTGCAATCTCACCTCCAACTAGTGTCCAAAGAGGTTTTGCAAGCAAAAAATAAAATAATAATAATAAAAAATCCTAATTTGTGCTACTGTCTGGAGGTTAATCTCAGTACCATAAGTAATTTCTCAAAACACTACACATCATACAACAAGTACTTCATGTTCCAAATTTGAAGTTACAATGCTGCAACGCATAAGCACCTACCCAATTTGAGCATCATTTCTGAACTGAGCACTGAACATCTTTTATTTCTTTTTTTTTTTTTTGGTTGGTGGTTGTTTTCCCTAAAGTTGATATGTTAAAGCATAGCATACATTATAAATGACTGTAACACGATTAAGATTCATTGCTTTGAATCTTGTTCAAAGATCAGTAGTGCCTAGAGTCTGGTTTTCAGAAGAAACCTTACCCTCAGTGACGCAGCTGCAGAAACAGCACTGGAACCTCCTCCCACCCTCAATAAACTGCATAAAAGGGCACATGTAGGCCTTGCACCTATTGCATCGGACAGGACCAGATTCTCCATGGTCTACCAAATAAGGAAGGGTCTGTGCAAGCAGGGAAAATAAAAAGAAAGGTCATACAATTACAAATAAAATTGACCACACATACTGCAGAGCTTAAAACAATTTCCCTGTACATTGTACAGGATTTAACATTTCAGCAGCTGTGGGAGAGAACACAGAGGAAGTCTGAACAAGTATTTCAAAAATGTTTTTCAACTCAAGCTCTCAACACAGCAGTTCCCTTCTGGGCTGCAGTCACTAATGGGCTATCCTACTTTGACACAAACAAGTACTGCTGCACAGTGCTGCACTACCTTATATAGTAGCTTGCTTCAAGAGCAGGAGTGCCACACTGCACAGCATGGATGGATCTCAAATGAACGCAAGATTGAAGCCATGCAAATAACAGCTGTGATAACCTCACAGCAGTAAGCACAACTATTTTTTTACTTTTTGTTTTTTAAAATGTAACTCTCTACCTCTTATATTTTCCCTCTGTAGAGAGCAAGATCTAAAAAAAAAAGTAGAAGTGAGTCACTGCATTCCACATATTTAAGAATTTAAAGCATCTAGATTAACTTCAAGAATTTAAACCGATCACACTCATTCCTGAAGACCACCATGAATTGAAGCACATCTGTCAGTTCTGCTTGCCCCAACCCCATTATGTAGCAAGTCATTTAAAACTGCCATGTAGCAACCCACTTTTAAACTATTACTGACAAAACAATGTGCTTGTGGTCAAAACAGATTAAGATGTTTGGCAACTTCTGCAGCTTCTCAGTCTCAGAATGAGGAAGACTCCCTGTAGAATGACTGATAAATTTTTGAAGCTATGATCTGCATTCACAGTTTACCACACCTTTCAAAATCAAGAATCTAGCACAATAGGTATAACTGCTTATTTTTAACTTGCATGACATTAACGGTGTCCAGATTTAGTTCTTCTAGTCCTCCTAAACCTCTCATTATTTTTGAGCAACACACTTTATGAACATGAATCGAACAGACAACACAGGCACTTTCTTCCTCTTCATGATGCAGACCCCACTCTCATTCAACTCCAGGAGTCATTTATTGATGACACAATGGCTCTGTGGCCAGAGTTTCATAGATCCTACCCAGGCTGACCTCCTCTGAGGAAACCAAATTTCAAGATTTATTATTGCCAGGCAGTGTTGGTATTGTGCTTCCACAGCCTCTTCTTCAGCCTCAGTCCACCCAAAAAATGCAAGGGTGCTGCAGACATGCCTAACTATCTATAACTTGTTATTAACCACTTATTCCCAGAAGGCACAGAGTTTCTTCTTACTGAGTCTTAAGTTTTGCTTTCTAAGGTGTGCATTAGCACAGGACAAAGGCTCTGTAATTTTGCAATCAGGTCCTGTATTTTACAGATCCTAGATTTATCCAAACATTGCATTCTCACCAGTCTTATGTATCCTCTCACTAGTGATATGTTAAGCTTTAGCTTTATTTACAGTCTTACTGCTCTAAACAGCTGAGCCCTCATGTGTCAGAACAGCCCCCTCCACAAGGAGCTTGCCCTTGTCATAAATAGCTTTCCAATGATGGAAGCTAACCAGTTTCCAGAACAGTTTTCTGATCCTAGATGAGTTTTTTTCCTGGATATCACAGGTGTTTGCTCAAAGCCTAAGTACACCATAGACCTATCAACTAGTTGTTTGTAAAACTCTAAAAACGTGCCTTCAGGTTTTTCCAACAAGACGGCATTCACCTCTTGTGCTCCTTTTAAACCTCATTGAGATGCAGGCATTAATTTCACAATTCAGTTTTATCACAAACCAATTTTCAAAAATCTAAATCACAGTTTAGGAAGATTAATAAAATAAAATAAACCCTATCCTTAAACTCGAGAAAACATTCCTTGCCTTAGGAGATGCTACAGTTAAGTTTAACAAGGCATAAAACACTGCAAACTTAGATTAAAAGTTCACAAGTTTATTTATTTGTCTTTAAGCCACTGTTCTAAGTGAGCTAATGCTACACAGTAACCACAGTATTTGTAACACTTTTAATACAGTTTCTAGCTCCAATATCCTTGGAGCTTTTATCTCCCCAGCAACCAGATGGAGTGGGTAGAAGGGCTAACTAATCACTTACTACACCTAGAAGAAAGGGCTGCACAGAATGAATGCAGAAATTCAAGTACAGTTCAGCAGAACCTGGCCCTCAGTCTTGCACTGTCAATTATTCCACACAGCACCATGCACGTGCACAACATTAGCTTAATGAGTGCTACTTGATACATTCTCATCCAATTCCACAACTTGATACCCTAGGCAACCCTTAATATCAGTGATTAGTAACCACTTAAATATCACAGGCCAAGAAAGAAATTGAGATATCTGAAAGCACGTGCAATTGTTAACATCCTAGTATTTAGGTCATTGGGTCAGTGATGCTTGACACTTAATACAAAAAACAATAGCAGAGATTAGCATGGCAATCAAAATATTAAACATTTTCAACACAACACTTTTCTGCATCTCTATTGCATATTTACAGAACAACCAACATTTACCCGGCTCTCCTTACTTAAACAGATTGACTGCTCAAATTTAAACAAGGTATCTGCTAAACATGAACATGTAATGACATTCCCCTGACAAGTTCAGACAGCATACAGTACATCTGTAACTGTATGCAGTTCTCACCTCCTCTGGGGGTAGAGTAGCAAGCGGCTTTATGACAGCAGCTAGAGGAACCTGGGACTGTTTGGCCATATCTGAGGTGCAGGGAATATTGTAAGACGTGCATCTTATATAGCGGGGGCTTGCGTTACCTGGAGAACAAAGGAACAAATCCCAACAAGTTTTAGCACAAGTTTATATTTAAGAACAGAAATCAAGATACCTTCAACTGTGCTGAAGGCTACTCCTCTATAAATGGAATTTTATCCTCAAAATACATAATACCTATTTGCTACAATAAATACTCCTGCTGCGATCATTATTTTGTGTGTGCAAGCTTCTAGTTTCTCAGCTTCACTTAGTTGGTCAAAGGGTATCTTGACGACCATCAGCTGTATTTGAGGTTTGTTTATATCATCAAGTATACTTTAAGACTGTGCTTAAGTTTTTAAAATATGGTTAATATTGTGCAAAAAGCATCTATTAGAAAACATTGAACTGTGTGAACAGAGGATCATGCAACTTCATTAAAGATGTATCCTTTTCACAAAAGGAGGGAGACAACATCCTTATTTTCTTTTGATAAAATGAAATAAAGTACACTTCCCAGTTTCATATGCAACCACATATTTTAAGGTTATGGACTTTTACATGAAATTCATTCTTTACCAATTCTTGTGCAGTGAAATTTCACCTCACAGACAAGCAGATGGACACAGACACGTGCCCAGCAAACAAATTTACCCTTCTTCCCGCACTACAGAATCACCAAATGAAAGAATGAATATCCTGAATTGGAAGGAAGCCACAAGAATTACATAAACTTAATTCCAAACTGAATGCCTCTTTATGATTAACAACATATAATAAAAGCCCCAAAAATCAAAACAAGCAAATTTGACTCCACTTAATCCTCAATTTCAAGCTCTTAAAAAAAAAAAAAACTCCTTTTCCATTCTTTTTTGCAGAGTAAATCACACTATGGGCAAAAATCTCATTACTAATTTCTTAGGTCTGGCTGAGAAACTAAGCACCTGACTATAGTGTTGGATTCTGAAGTTTTAAGGGAGCCTAAAAACTCCAAAAAAACCATGGGAAATAAAGATGAAATATTCTTTCTCGAAGAAACCCATGGACCAAATGACATCCCACTTATTATCCCACCATTTTCAGATGAATTCAAACAATATTGCTGGTAAGTTTCAATTCTGAGCTATCATGATACAGCTGTACAGAAAAAGCTTCATCTGCCACTTACGCTGCTCCTGGGAACCATCCTTTTTAGCTGTGGATTGGTTGTCTTACCTTGATCCTTGACCAAGAAATTGGTAGTAACGAGAGGTGGGACCTGCCCTCTCACTCCAGTGACAAACGGTTCTGATCCACGGTTATTTCTGTCATCTTCAATCACTTGAATCTACAATGGAAAACACTGAGTTAATCTTTGGAGGCTTGGTTTGAAAGCACTGGATAACAAAAAATTTGCATGTGCAAGGCAGTGAAAAGGGAACCTGAGGCAAACATCACTAGCTCTAAAAAAATAACAAGTCTAAAGCAAATGAGTTTTATCAAGCAGTCACCTCTCAGCTGGATTTCAAATAATATTGAATGACTAACAAATAACATGCAAGTTACACAATTTTCCCAAGTATTTTGAGTGGCAGTATACTTTGTGTGCTATGATGTGATCTGAACTCAAGAAAGAAATTTAGACCAATAAAGGAATTTTTGCCAATATTCCTTTTTTACTGATTGTAGCCAAATTAAAATCAGAAGCTTATTTTAGTCTCAGGCTGAAGTTGCATAGATGACCTGGCTTTTCCTTTCTGTTACTTTCATGGTGCTTTTTGGAGATGCGGAAAGTGGAGTTTCAATAGAGAGTTATCAATGATTCAAGCTTAGACTTCACAAAACAAGTGAAAGTTTTCATTTTTATTAGAACTACAATTTTGTCATTAATATAAATGTACTACAGAGAACAGAAAAGCACTGAACAGTTTTAATTGACTAAAATATCCACTGAACTTTGCATAAGAACAGAAGATTGTTCTTACATAGTTTTAATTACCTCTACTATACCGGTGCTTGAATCAAAAATTAAAACTATCAACAATTCTTCTGATCTTATTTTGCCACCACACAATCCTTCGATTAAATTGTGAAATGTGGAATTGTGCACAACAGAACTTCCACCCTTTCAGTACAGATTCCAAGTTGCCAGAAAAAAACACCACCCACAGCATCAGACTTCTCTCACTTAAATCGAGTCCCATCTCAAAAGTCTACAGACTGATTGACATTGATGACCTCACAGCTTGTAGCTGTTTTATGACCAAATTTAGCTAAACAAGGAGGAACTGGTACAAGGGTAATTGGTTTTTCTCCTTCCAGTGCAAAAGGTAGCTGCTTTTTCTTCAGGTAAAATTCTCTAGACATAACCATTGTATTTTCAAAATCAAAATATAATGGTTACAAATTAGTACAGATAATGAAAGAATGTTTCTAGCTCCCCATGCTTCACAGTAGTCAACTAGAAGATTTACATCAGCAAGTAACATCAGAAGAAAACAGTTGTCTCCTGTTACAGAACTTCAGAGCACTAGCCCAGTACTGCTATCAACAAGAACTGTAACCAAATCCTGCTCAGAAATGGTAAAAGACATGGCTACAAAGGCTCACAAGGTGTGTATGTTAATATGGAACACACTATATGGACAATTACACTGATGACTTTACACTTGAAGTGCCATGTAATCTGATGGATGTATTTTAAGATAAAGTGAAGGGGAGACATTCTTCATGATCTGTTTCCGAAACAGTCTACTTTCTATTGCCTCACCAACATCACAGAAGAAATTTTAACAACCTCTCGTGGTATTATCATACTCATTTTGATAAGGCGAGTAGGACATAGCAAGGAAAGGATACAGGATTAGTGATGAAGGGTTAATGAGGTGAAGTTCAGGTTTCATGCATGCATAGATGGTCACCAACACAGACTACAGTTGACATATATACAGCACTTACTGGACTAGGAATTGCATCTGGGTCTATTCTGTGCCTGGGTTTCTGCTGGGGTGGCAGCTCATTAAGTTGCTTTTTTTTTTTTTAAATATGTATATAAATAAAAAGAGTGCCACCAAAAAAAAAAAAAAAAAAAAGAAAGAAAAAGAGAAAGAAAGAGAAGAGAATAATAAAACAAAAAGTAACAGTGTTACTTCTCTCTACCCAAACTTGAAGCACTGGAATTAGATATATTTGGACATTCACTCATGCAACAAGAAACATATCAGCTTCTGCAACATTCACCAATCCCAAATGTCAGTCTTGCTGCGATACCGAGACACATTGCTATCAGATGTAGTAGCTCACGTGCTCATTTTGGTTAGAAATTGGGAATTTATGTTTCAAGAACATGCTGAAATGAAGGTAACTGATAAAAGCCATTTAAGATCTCATTCAGTAGGAAAAAAGAAGCTGACAAGCAAGTACAGATTCTTATACTCCACGAAAAAATATACACACTCCTAAGCCTTATATAAACCTGAAGTCTAAATAGATCATCTTTTTTGAATAGCAGTAACTTCTGAATAGTAGCAGTAAAGATCTCAGCTGTATATCAAAACTAAATTATTTTTAGAGTTTTTAAAAATCAGCTGTAATCACTGCTCTGGAGTTCCCTGTTACCAAACAGTTGCGGACTTCTGAGACAATGACAGTACAGCACCAGGAGCTGCAGAAGGAAAGTATAGCAGACTAGTAGCAATAACACGTCCAGGCTTAATATTACACATCACTGCTAGCCATTGCACACCAGTGCTCGTCTTTTCTTCAGAACCTTAATTTCAAAAGGTAATCCTAATTTGTGAAGCTGTCCAAGTTCGACTGAAGTAGTATCCTAACTTTATGATCCAAAGAAAACTATCCAGCCACTAGGAAGAGGAAAAAATTACAATCGTCTCCTGTGAAACTTAGTTTAAACTTCCATCACGCAGTTCATAGATTGCTACCTCAAAACCAGCAGTTAGTTCACCTTGGAAAGTAATTAAGTAAGAATTCACAAATGGTGAAGCAAGCTTAATCTAATCCCTTAAGGATTCCTAAAATGTAACACAGTACTGAGAAAGCCCTGAGAACTTATAACAGTGATCTTTCTTCAGCTGTCAAGGGAAGAAGTGCTTCTGGGCTTATTCACAAGTGACTGAAGCCGGACATAATAGAGAAAAGTAAGTAGAAAAAAAGGACTGTTGTTCTTTGGAACAAGAAACCTGCTTTCAGCTTTGGTCTCTGCCAGTTCTGTTTAAAGTAAAGACACTACAGAAAAGTTCACACTGTTAAGAACAAAGTAAGCTTACGGGGCTAGGAATTGAATCTGGATCCAAGCGTTTTGGTGGTGGTCCAGGCTGACTTCCATAATTTGGTGTGCCTGGATAGGCTCCACCGTAGTTCGGCTGGGGGCCCCTCACCTGTCCGAAGGAACCTTACAAGAAAGGAACAATAAATTAAATAACAGCTAACATAATGTAGCTCCTTATTAGGCACTTCGCATTCATTCTGTCATCATAAAAATAACAGGAATCCTACATGCTTTCCAGATAAGTAGCATTAAATATTTCTCAGTATTTCAGCTTACAACATCTCAATCAGTGATTCAGTAAGCTGACAGAGCCCTCCTTAAAATCAAACTTAAGACCAACATAACTATTTTCAAACAACAGGATTAAAATTTGCATTAAGATCGTGTACTGTCAACATTCTGGTTAGGTCACAGAACTGCCTAAAAAGAATTACACACAGAACAGCCAGATAGTGAGTGGATGACCCCATATAAACTAAAGTTATGCAAAGAATTCTCAGGTAATTTTGACTTGCCTAAAATCACAGTAATAGGTTAACATGTGATAACTACTTATGTTTTTTAACTTCATGAGGTAATTTCATATCACTTGATTAAAACCCGTACAACAAATAGCTTAGAATGGTAAATACTACCGTTTATCTTGGATTTGTCCTTTATCACAGGGAAACAAGAGCAAAGCTTTGAACAGTAGCCAAAGTCTACAGCCAAGTTACAGACTTGAAATCCATTTCTCAGTTTGTAGCACACAGAGAATACATTTAACTAACAACTCCTATATTAGGAATACTCACCATTCTGCTGCATTTGGTATCCTGGCTGAGGAGGATGAGTGGGTGGAGGTGGGCCACTCATGGGAGGCCCTGGGTGAGGCCCTGACAGAGTTAATGGGGGTGGTGGTGAGGATACATGATTAGGCTGGGACATGGGTGGTCCAGCAACTGTCTGCCCAGACAGCGGTGGGCCTGGCATGGGAGGTGGCCTTGGGGCACCCGTGGGAGGAGGGTAGGAGGAAGCTCCAATCCCCGTAGCAGGCGGAGGTGGAGCAAAACCAGGGACTTCAGTAGGTAAGCGCTGAGTTGGTACTGGTTGACCAGAAAAGGGAGGCTGTGCCAAAGGAAGACCCTGAGGCACACTGGGAGGAGGGGGTCCTGGGCTCGCAGTGTACGGTGTGTAGAGACCAGATCCTGTTGCACTGAAGCTCCCTGAGACCGGGGGAACCGATGTTGGGGGACCTGATAAGAAAACGTATTACTAGCATTTTTATTTTATTTCTTTCCAATTTCCTCTTGAAAATTAATTCCAAACCTCAAACAATTCTAACAGTACTCCTTCACTCAAGATTATCTAAACTGGTCTACCACTTTCACCTTCAGATGGACATTCCAGCACTAACATAAAAACCTTACGTGAACATTCCTCTAAGGGATCTGAAAACTCTCCTTATTCCTTATTATATTTTTTTTTTACTGAGTTGAGTGACAAGGCACGTAGACTCTCAGCTTATGTATGCGTAGATGTTTGTGTGTCACACACACATTCATTTAGCAAAATGATTAAAGAATATAACAATATTCCTCCTCATGTCCTGTAATACTTCCTGCACTGATCCCTGCAGTAATCTCAGCTCTTTTTTCCCCAGTGATGATATCACCAGCCAAGGAAACTACTGTTTACCATGGCAGATATCAACATTCAGTCTCCATCAACATATGGCAGTGGAACATTGACAAGAGCAAAACTTAGAAAATCACTAGCACAAACTAAAAGCAATCATATATTTTTATAGCCAGAAAACCTTACCATATCCCAGTCCAGCTGGGGGAGGAGCAGAGACTGAAGTACTGCCAATTGTCATCCCTGCCATGTGATTGCTGAGTTGCTGTACACTGCATGGAGGGGGACCATATTGCTGGAATGTAGATGGCTGGCTGACAGGTGCAGGTGCTGAGCCTGGCAGGAACGGCTGAGAAGCAGGCGGCCTGACAAGGGGAGATGAGGAATTTGCAGTTACAATTCTCCATGCCTTTAAAAAGTTGCTCCACCAATAATTTACAATTATTTACAAGACAATCATTTAAATGAAGTATAAACTAAGTGATATCATTAAGTTTCTGAGAAGTAATTACATACACCCCACAGAGGTCTGAATCTCTTTCATCATAAAAATCTGTTGGTTCTTAAAACACAAATTCTACGTTCAAAACATTTTCTGTTAATTCCATTTTAGTTACCAGAATAAATTAGAAAAACTGCAATAAAGCCTACAACAGAGCCTACACAACTCTTGAAGCAGGTTCCATTGTTCAAAGGATTTGGACTCTCCAGCCGGCAATGCTGAGCTTAACCAAAAAGCAACAAAAAACAACCACCTTCCCTTCTAACCAGTAATCAGTATGAAGTTGTAGGACTGCTGCCACTTTCACCTCATAGGTAATGGCAGTATCTCTCTGGAGAAGACACCAAAAACTTTAGATGGAGATAATTCAGGGAACAATCTTCATTAAAAAAAAAAAACAGAACATACTAAGAAATCACACAGTAGTAACAGGTAGAAGAATACTCCATTGAGACTAGTTCACACTGTCAAGGAACCAAACATTACTATGTGGAAGCAATTGTTTCCAAACAAGACAGATTCCAGCAACCAGGACATTATTTATGGGAAAACGATTACCACAAGAGAAAGACTTGGGAGAAGTGGTTTTGATTAGTCAACCGATGTCTATACATATAACACAGGTGCATTAAAAAGCACGGGGCCAGCAGGTCAAGGGAGGTGATCCTCCTTTACTCTACCCTGGTGAGGCCACATCTGGAATACTGTGTCCAGTTCTGGAATCCCCAGTTCAAAAAAAAGACAGGTATCTGCTAGAAAGAGCAGTGGAAGGCAACAAAGACAATTAAGGGCCTGGAGCATCTCCCGTACAAGGAAAGGCTGAGAGACCTGGGACTCCTCAGACTACAAAAGAGAAAGCTAAGAGAGGATCTCATAACTATTTATAAATTTTTCAAGTGCAGAAGTCAAGTTGATGGGAGTGGACTCTTTTCAGTGGCAAGCAATAATAGAACAGGAAGAAACAGGCAGAAACTGTAATGCAGTAAGTTCCACACTAACACAAAGAAAAATTTCTTTCCTGTCAGAGTGACACAGAGCACTGGAACAAGCTGCCCAGAGAGGGCAATAAGATACAAAAAAAAGTCAGTCCACCACAGGAAAAACAAAGGCTCTAAAGGAAACTAAATGCCAAGTGGCTGAGACCTAGCATTATGATTTTCTCTTCTTGTACATACCTCTGCATTGGTGCTGTTGAGGTTGGGATCCCATTCTGCACGTCTCCTTGCCCAAACTGACTGTACCCCTGGTGGCCAGAAGGAAGAGATGTTCCACTGGCCGGAGGGGGAGCTCCAGAAGTTGGAAGGGCTCTTACTGAACCTACAGACAAAAAAACCCAAAACCAACCACAAGTTATTTCTAGGAATAAGGTCTTGTAATAGCTACCAAGAAAAATCAAGGGAGAAAATAAAGTGAAAAAAGAGTTTGGATGGCCAAATTAATTTATCAGTTCTCTATCAGCAGCAAGTCATTTACACAACTATGTTAGTAGTAGCAAAACTGAAAACAAATATTTTAGCCATTGTCATTAGTCACATCTCCACACAGATCAAATAGAAAATAGGCACCGGGGAAGACCTTCAAAAGACAACTTTATTTTTTGATGAAAAAACATCTGTTTTCTTATCAGAAATGTATTAAGTTCCTCTCCCTTCAAATCTGATTGTTTTTATCTGCAGCAAGGAGAGTATTTACATAAAACCTAGCATTTGTTATAGGTTAGTTATCCCCTCTTGAAGAGTGTCACGTGAGTAGATTCAGTTCTGAAAAATTACACTCTAGTAGCTGTTCTTATGCCCAGCCTAGCAGGGACCACCACAGGCTGTTCTTCCAGCCTCTTAAGGTTAGAGAGTAGCAGGAATACTTTCTAGTATTTCAAAGTAAACTGCTTCCTATAGCATCTACTAAAAAAAAAAATATAGAAGCTAGTATTTTTTATATTTGAGTGAGAGTATATTAAAAGTTCTGATAATTAGAACAACTATATGACTGTGCCTGCCAACTACAACTACAGGTTTACATGGGTTTTTTTTCAGTTTTACCAGGCACACAATTTGATAAATGAGTCTTTAATTCTGAAAAAAGCCCGAGAAGTCCTATTTTTCTAACCCTTCTCACAAATATACTTCTCTAACCATTACCACAGACTGCTGAAATAGCCGCTGGAAAAAAATTACTTGAAGGGATATGAATATCTAGTGGTTTGTTCACCTTAAGATTCATTTTTCTTGAGGAACCTTTAAGTCCCTCTTCAATACCTTTGAGATACTGTCCTTACTCATCACAGACCTCAACATAGAGGCAGACTGCAGAATAATGGGAAGTGACTGTGATTTTATTCAAAGTCTTGAGATTACCTGGACTTGGCCCAGATCTGACCGCCTACTCTTCTTAACAAAGACCCTGATGGAAATAGCTTTTCCAACATACCCTTCTTTGCAGGGTAAAAATAATTTTTTTCCCTTATTTTTGGGAAAAATATAATATCATTTCTTGCAATGTTTCTAATTTCTGCATCTTCATTGCTGGCTTAGCAAAAAATAATATCTTCTTCAAGCAACAGCTTTCAAGATTCTAACTATTCCTAACAGATAGGGCTTTTATGCTATGTTCAAGAAGGCTAAAAGTCTTCTTTTCCTTAAAGGAAAATCCAAGTTATAAAAATCCTGTGACCTAAGACCAAATTCCCGGTGGCTGGGGAGGATTTTTTTTGTTTGGTTGGTTGCTTTTCAATGTTGTTTTATATTTCTTCACTGCAATGCTTTTATTTCAGACCTCACATTTGAGTTCCTTCCCAAGGAGAACAGGTTCTGTTTGTTTTTCGCTGTTACAATAAATTAAGGCTTCTCCTTGATGGAACTTCTGTGGGCCAATTCAGGTTTTGAAATGAGCCTTCTGAAAACATTAGTCACGAGTCAGTTTTTATCTCTGAATCTGTAGCCATAGGGGATTCATACTACTACTATTTCTTCATATCATATTTATGTTTCTGGAGTGCTGCTGACAAATAGCATAGGAAGCATCCCATGTACCTCTGCCTGAATAACTGAATACCCATACCCTTGAGACAAAAACCCTACTGAACCGGAATGTGGCACAGAAGATGGTTAAGAGAACCACCCCTTCCCCACAGTAGGAGTGGCACAGCACAAATGCTCCCACATTTACCTATGAAATTAGGTGCAAGAGAAGTGTCAGAGTTGAGAGAAACAGGAGAGCCCTTCGAAGGGAACCCCAAGGAAGGAAAATAACCTGGAAAGACAGAATACCAGTAAATCAAGCCTGAGAGAAAGCACCAAGACAGAGTTTCCAATGCTCAGGACAGTCTGCAGTGCAGAAAGTATCACAAACATAAAAAGCCATGTCACATTTAACATTTATTTCTTATTCTATACTTCCTCTCACTGTTCTACCAACCACAATATGTTACCAACACAGCTCATACATTAACATGAATGCTAATGTAAATATTGTAAACTAAGTCTGAGCGTAATAATCCAAAAGCAACCTAATTGTTACTGGTATACAGACAATTGTATTTGCACTTTCAACTGCATGATCTCATTAGAAGCAAAACCGATTGCAGGAGTGAAAGACTGATGCAAAATTATCCTGGTTCTTTCAGCATTTTTACTGTGAGAAGCAGCTATTCTCAGCTAACAGTGCAGTACTCCACCTGTTTCCAAGCAAGATCTCAGCCTTTGGCACAACATTCCCATGTTTCCATCAGTTAAAGCTAGGGTTTGTCATATAAATTAAATGCAAAGTTTCTCTGACTGAGGATGGCAAGTGCTGCCAACACTTCTCCAGTCAGTTTTCCAAGCACTTTTTACTTATTATTTTTCAAACACATCCTTAAGACAACTACACCGATACCACAGAGTAACATCAGTAGATCTCCTTTCATCCCTCAGTGTTCTCAATTCCTGTCACTCTAGCATCTCTGAATTGAATTCTCTCCCCTCTACATTATCCAGTTACAACAGGTCTTGCTGCAAAGTCCCGTAACAAACACAACATGACGAAGACAGCGAAGACAGAGATAGAGACTTTTTTTCTTTATCGCCTATCTGCTCTCTTTGTTAATGCACTGTATGTCACTCTTTCCTACCTGCATCTCATTTAGCACCTACTAGCAAGTTAGCTTCTGGCTGCTACGCTCATGCTCTGCATTTTACATTCCTTCCCACTAAAGACAGAAATCCTGAATTTGCAAGAACAGGTATGAGATGTGCGCCCTGAGAAGATCTCCTTAATACAGTCTGCTAACAACCTTCCCCCTGTGTTTAGGAAGGGAGGTCCTATAAGAAAAAATGCAAGAGGGATCTCCACAAACCACAGGTGGCCTTTCCCCAAGACAGTGCTGAGGGACATAAGGACTGCAATACGCCTCTGCTGTCCACATGAGACCAACACGTTGCCATCAGTGTCATGCTACCACTCAGTCACTACTGGTGCACAAATACCGGTCTGTTTCTAATTTGCAAAGGTTTACATGCATATTAGCAAGATTTCTAGGCACACTTTTACTTATCAGTCATGAATGACATTTCTGTTGCTCTGAAACTAAAAAAGCCAAAGCAAACAATTCAGAAGAAAAACAGCTGATTCCCTTAAAATGAAATGCCTTTCAGACTTGCAAATTATTTTCGATGGAAAAAGCTCCCTGGTTTCTTTTCACAAAGACCCTAAACATTCCTCACACTACTGGCTGCCAAAACTTGTTTGTTCTAAGGAGAAGAGCAGATAAAGCCTCTCCAACAGATATACACTCTTTGCCCTTCTTGAATCTCCTTCTCTCTCTCACTGAACTAAGTCCAATTCCTCCCCGTTCCGTTCAAGCAATGGAAAACACTAGTTAGCCGACAAGTATGCATGCAGCCAATGTGCTCAAAGCTCTGCCTTGTGCACTCCCAGGAAGCAGAGCTTCTTTCTGCTGCACAGTGCTGATTTTCATAGCTTCTATAAGAATTAAGACCCTCCATGAAATTAGTTCAAAGCTCGTTCATTAAAAGTGATGCTGAAAGAGATTTCCTGGGAGAAGGGGAGGAAGAGGATTAAGAAGAGGAAGATGGAACAAAACTGAATAATCCACTTCTTCAGCACACCACATGCTCCTCTTCTACACCACTACTGTGCTAACTCCAGCCAAAATAAACAGCAGGGGAACCATTCAGCTCCCCTGGAAGGCTCTCTCTCAGGATGCATATTTCAATCTCCCACTTCTGTCAGTTTCAATAAGACAGTAGGCATTTTGATTGTTCTATTTGTCTCATCAAGTTTGGCTTAAATTCCACATTGCAAAAAATTTGAAGTGTATTTATAAGGGCAATGATACAGAGATCATTAACATAACTAGCATATTGCTCATTTCCTTAGGAAAACAGTCGAAAATCTAAAACCTTTCAGAGTGGAAGTTTGTGTTGTGCTTATCTTGGTGGACTTTAATTCATCAGTATCATTTTACATGGTACATACACTTCTACTCAAAGCTATAGTTCTTTATCTCATACAACATTACTGATGCTAAAGCCACTATTCATCTCCCAGTACAATTTGAGTACTCTAAAATTAAAACAAAATATCCTCAATTTTTTTATAAAGTTCGATTTTCATTTGAATACAGAAAAAAAGAGTTGAACTATTCTGTTAAAAAAATACACAAGCTTAGGCTTATTTTGCCTTTCTAAAAAACTGACACGATCCTGCAGAACCAGGAGAATTCTGGAATACATTAGCATGCTCACATATCCATAAACTTTCTGTTGCTTTCCAAGATACTAAAGAAGCTAGTTCCAGACATGTTTCCTACCTAATGCTATCTATCTTAACTCTTTGCCATGGAGCACAGACCCTTCTACACAGTAATGTAAAGCAGTCTCTGCTATAAATCCATTACAGTCTCTCACTGCTGCCCCCAGCGTAACCTCTTCGGGAATACTACCCCACTGAGTTGTTTCAGTACCATGGGGGCAGGGATGTACAGAAATAAAGTAGGCTGAGTTTCTCAACACATTAATTTTACAAGCTATTAAGAGAAGAGTAAGTCCTGCTGAATCAGACAAGTGACAGGAACGATCTGAGCACATACAGAAAGAACATGATTTTTAACATCACGTAAGCTGTGTGCAGAAGATAACTGCTATCAAGAAATAGAAACACAATGATAGGAAACAAAAATTCTATAAAGGCAACAATTCACAGATTATCAGTCATGATGTTTCGATTGAGAAGTACCTTGTGGAGGGACTGGCTGTTGGTATCCTGGCATCGGACCATTATAAGCTCCATACTGTGTGTGAGGAACCCCTGGCAATGGCTGTCCTCCGTAGGCAGGCTGCTGGTAGCCCTGATATCCAGGCTGAGGTTGCCCATAAGGAGGCCCCGCGTGAGTATGCTGGTTTACACTCATTGTATTCACATCCCCAAACTAATTTCACCTGCAAAAAGTGGAGGGGGGAAGGAAATGGCTTTTAGAAGACATGAAACCAAACCAGCTGATTACTCTACTGCTTTCACAGAAATGAGAGATCCTGAGATATTAGAGAAGTTAAAATGTTAGCAGTAATTTGCTCTTGCACACAGTTTTTCATGGTAAATGCTTTACAAGAACTAGTCAGAAAACAATTTAATAAACTGTTTCCAATCCACTCATTCACTGTTCTGGTTAGACTTGTGATCAGCTTCTTAAGGAAAAAAAAAAAAATCTCATGATTTGCCACTCCAAAGCAGAAATTATCTAGCTTCCTAAGGCACTTCATGAATTATTCCCCCCTTCAAAGATCACCTTTAAGTTCCCCTCCAACCCAAGCCATTCTGAGATTCTATAACAAACAAACAAGACTTAGAAAACAACTTAGATGAGAGATTCCTTAAAATAACACTTCACTAATACCCCACAAGTTCATTTTTAAGCTGTTAGCCTACTAGCTCGTGCTTCCTTGCCGTAAGTGACACACAAGTCAGCATCCAGTCTGCTTCTTAAACCGTTTGAAAGAAACCAGAACAGAGACAACAAAGGATTTGAGGGCTTTGCTTTATTTTTTAATAATTAATGATTTAAAGTCCTTGTTGTACATAAACATTTCAGAAAACTCAAGCACTCCACAAGCAGCATGCTCATCTAAGACAGGTGTTCAAAATGGAGAAGTGTCAGAGGCTGAAGTGTCACTGTAGGAGCTTTATGAAAGGGAAAGAACTGAAACAGTGTCAGAGACAGAAAGGAAGTGCCTCAGAAAAGCTGTGCAAGAGACCTTAATAGATGTATTCCCAATTCCTCTAACTTTATAAAGACAAAACCACAAATGATATTGGGAGCCCCCAAACCAAGGAGGCAGTTCTTGGAATACCATGGTACCCAGCAGGCAGAGAAGCCACAGAGCCAAGCAGGTGACTTCATTGGCAGGGGGTTCCCTTCTAGCCTACTTCTCACAGATACTTTGCAGCCCCTGGGCTCCTTCAGACGCTCCACATGCCACTTAGTATCCCCTTCAGGTAAGACTGCATCCACAGTAACAATGTATACAAACGTGGAGAGTTATTTAATTAAAGACTACAGTTTATACAAAAATGCAAAGTTAAGGTAAAGCAAGTAACTAATTTTCCCTTTATTTTTCTCCAAACCCCACAATGAACTCCCACATTGAAAATAAATATCACATCTTAACACAGAGGAGACAAATACAGCTGCAACAGCCGTCAGCCAATTGAGTTAAATCCCAACAAGGAATCTACAGCTTAACTCAAGCGGATAACAAACACCCGAGCTGTTTTGCTTATTCATTGATTATAGCGTGCCACCTAACGCCATGGCTGCCTTGTTACATTATCAGAAAGATGACATCGAAACACTATTTCAACAACTGGCGCAACAGTTACACACAAAGGGTACTAAAATAACAGCAGTCCTGTAGGAACCATCTGCATACAAATGAATTCTTTCAGGTCCACAAAGGGAGAACAGGTATCACAACAGAATGATCTGCTTGTTTACAGAAGACAGCTAGCTTAATACATGCATACCACGTTTATCTTCTATAGCTAAGCATCAATATTAATGCTAAGCATGCGAATGCTTACTCTGAAAATTACATATTTAACTTCACATGAAATGAATGAAGTTTTATATTTCTATTTTTCAAGCTGTGTAGGGCTTTTGTTTAGGAAACAAACGTCTTCACTTAAATACTTAAAGGTAATTTGCTGTTGAGAGAAACATACAGCGTCACTTTAAAAGTATGACAGTAGTTTTGATCAGTCCACAGTGTTTCCAAACATAACTAGAGTGAGCAAGAAGGTCAGTGCTACATACTGAGGCTTCTCATTCCACCCTTGACTCAGCTCTGCAGAGCGGGCTACCTGGAGCAGCTGCAGGGCCAGGAAATCCAGACTTTGAGATCTACATCCGCTCCCAGCTCCCCTGAAGGTTAACTTCTTCCTCTCCAGGCAGGCAACTCATGTCACCAGGCAGAAATCACACACCTACCCACATTCATTTTCTGTCCAGTGCAACCAGTAAAGCAGGACAGCTCTTCTTACAAAGCAAGGGAGATCAGAGCTGAGGACTGCTCTACCTGAGCAGCTCAGAACATACGGCTGCAAGGAAGGAAGGCTGCTTTCTCTCCTTCCTGCCCCTCACTATTGCTTATTGTATTCTGCATGAGCAATTTGGCTTCCAGACACCGTTCCTACAAATGGGACCTCCTCCCAGGAAGAGCCGCAGGCTAAGCAGCAGCGCCAAGCAGGACACCTCCTGAGATACAATCATTAAGGATTCCCTTTACAAGTCATACCTACACAACTCTGGAGTCACTGTGGATTTTCCTCAATAATTCTCATGTTTGCCCAAACAGTTACCACAGAGCTGGAAAAGATCAATCTTTCATCCTATTGCACAATGGGGCAAAAACTCAAAAGTGGGACACGCTTAACTGATGTGAGCATACATTCAGTAGGTGACCCTACCTGATTTCTGTGAACTACTCTCTTGTCAGCCTTCCCCTCCTGTCAGTGTCAGTATTTCCCACTTGGGTGGGCAGAGTTAGCTGCTTCTTGCTCACTCCTCAGCAATACTCAGAGACATAAGCTCATTTAATGCAAGTCTTTCAGAGGAAGAAGTCTTAGAACATTCACCCACATTGTATAGAAAACAGAACCATTTCTTTTGTGTAGTTACAGCTCAGTGCCCTAAAGGCAGACATACCTCAAACCTTCAGCTAGTCCCTGTGACAGCCAGCATAGGCTAATGTCCCCTACCACACAAGCTATTGCCTGTGCCATTACAGCAGAGAGCCAAGGAGAGGGCTAGAAACAAAGACAATGACTCAAGAATTAGCTTGGTGTTGAAGCTGAGGACAAGGCTGCTTCATTGATCTCAGCTGCTCAACCTGCTCTAGATGTAAGGTCTGCAGTACACTTCCTCATCACTGACGCAGAATACCACGAAGGGCAAGGCCAGGAGAAACCAACTCAGAGAAGGCAGAAAAGGGTTGCCACTGAGTGAGTCCATTTTTCCTTTCCCTCTGTACACTATTTTTATCAAATGGCATTCATTTTGCCTGCATCCAAAAAATATACATGTAAATTAGAAGTTGGTCACTTGAGGAGACACAGGAAAAGGGAAGATTTCATGCTCTATTTCTTATGACATGAAGAAAAAAAAAAAACACAGAAAGAATGAAATACACCAGATAAGGAAAAGTGGAGGAAGCAGCCTGTTCCATTTAATGAAAATACTGAGGATATTAATTTGTATGTGGTAATGCATTATGAAAACTAAGCCAAACATACTAGTACAACATGCTGCTGAGTGTCATATTAATACTCATGAGTTACAATACAGAAAGTTGAAATAATCAGTAATGATGTTAGAAAGGAATACCGTAACAAGTGGTTGTTCCTATTTATAACTAAAATAATTTTCTTGCAAAACAGAGCAATCACTCTATGCCATTTTCATCCATTCACCTCTTCAGAGGCAAATGGCCATGGAAATTTTAGTCAGAACAGCAGCAGTACACAGTTAAAATTCTTACTGGTACACTGTTAAACACACAACCAATGCAGAGCAGCAACAAAACGATAGGAGAAAAATATACAGTAATATAGGGAACAAATGCTTAGCTTTTACAATAGCACCTAGATTCCTTCTGATCCAAACAAAGCAGACTACAGATCAGTTTTTACAGTCTGTTAAAAAAAATAAAAAACCAACACAACCACACAAGTGATTCATATGAGCTTCAATCAGGAAGTCTCCCCAGTCATGGAGAACTGCAAATTCATCATTTTCTCGTTTCATTCACTGTTAATTCCCTTTTGAAACTGAGGTGATTGATCTCATCAGTTCTTGACTGCTTTCTAAAGGAAGCACATACAGCAGAACGACTTTCCTTCAGAAAGATGCTAGGGCCTTTTTTTAATTGGTCCTGCCCCTTTCCTTCACCTTCTGGGGACACCTGAACCTTGGTTGTTTTTTGTTTTGTTTTTAAAAGAAGAGGACAGCACGGCATCTATATTTTGCTGGAACTGAAGGAAATATGAGATATATTTCTGTACAGAGAAATCAAAGCCCTTTCCAAAAGATGGTCTTGGAGGGTGCTGGCTGTCCCCTTCTGTCCCAGTTCAGAATATTACTTACAGTGCTTTTAAAGCATCTATTCTGTAACTTTCTGGAGAAATAGCAAAGTTATACCACTCTCAAAAACCTGAATTCTGGAGCTAAGATCACTCTTTAAAAGAGAGACATGCTTGCTTTTTTTTCAGCTACAGCTTCATGAGGTCCTCTATAAGCACCTGCACAACATCTGACTCTTCAGATGCAAGAAGCACCTGTTCTGTTTTTCTATAGAAAATCCCTGAAGAGAAGCTCATACCCTGGAAGCCAATGACTGGCAATTGAGCTGGAAGTGCTCATGCTGGTACAACAGCATGCATCCTATACATTTGTCCAAATGAATCCAATTGGTGCTACTGGAATTGACTCTCTAATTCAGCTGTGGGGTTATTTTGCTTGTTGTTGTGCTCTGCCTTTCCATCTCAGCAGATTCTCGACTTCTTACGCCATCAGTAACATTCTCTTCACCCATGCATTCTGAGTCACAGCCATAAAACAGACCTGTTCTAACAGTTCATGAGAGGTGAAAGACACCCACTATTCAAAATGAAGCTTTACAATTTAATACCAGTGGAAGTCCAGAAGCCTCAGTATTTTCATCAAAGACTTTCAAAAAAAAAAAACAACAAACATATGACAGATCATAGCTGCTAGAATTTTGTGCCACAACAGGCTCTGGAGAAGAAATCTGGAGGCCAGTCTTTCCTGAAGTCTTTCAATCTTCAGGGCCAAATAAAAATCACTGTTCAAATCTAAGGCGTGATCACTCTGTGTTCTTCTAACTAAGAGCCACCTTCAACACTATTTTGTGAGGCTGATTCACCATCTTGGGAAAGGTCCAACATAACATTTAAGTCACAAGGGTGTGAATGTGGTTAAATACAGAATTGAAAGTTTTAGTCTTGACCTAACTTGAAGTCTACCGCTACTTCCAACCTTTACCATTACCATCAGATTTTTATTTAGATCAAAAAATGTATCAACCTGATTGAGATCTCCTGGTGGCACTAATTTACATATCTACTTCTGGAATAACAGCTAAAAAAAAGAAAAGAAATTCTGAAACACTTAGTTCTGGACACTGCTCCTGGAAAGCACACAGTGTAAGCAAAAGTCACTGAAAACATCACATCAGCAAAACACAGTGCAAGACTTCTCTCTTCCTCAGCTGTACCTCCACATCCATGTTACAACACGTGAAGTCATCTGACTGACTTCCGTGAGCCTTGCACAAGAACAATTAATCAGGAAAAGTTGGAAAGCAGTTTAAAGATTGGAAAGGAGGCTAGAAGAATGGATAAATAGGCAAATATAGAACAAGACTAGAGGCAGACTGTACTGCTACACAAGTTTTCTGCACACAAATTGTAACGCAGACCTTTTTCATCCAAAGCTTCTATACTCTGACTTCCTCCATGCAAACATGCATTACGCAATCCCCACCACTCACAATAAACAAAAAAGCTCAGAATTAGCTTTCCCTAATGCCTAACTGCCCAGTTCATATATTTAGTGATTTCCAAGCGAACAGTGAACTTCACTGGACATAAAAAACAAGGTTTATCTTCCCAAGTCATTGCTAATAAAGATTTTCAATCATCCACCTTTTTCTCTACTGTGAGACCTTGTTGATTATTTTTAGTCACTCTTTGTACCTTGCCCTTCCTTATCCAACCATTATTTTTTCCTTGGAGTTTTGACCCTCCTTCTGATGATAAGTGTTACAGGAAGAATATTTAGCCTTACAGGAGCATGAGAAAACACTCGAAGATGTACAAGCATCTAGCAACTCAAAGAAATAGTCCTGTTCACTGATAGAATTTGGCTTTTAGCCACGCAGTTAGAATCTGCAGTGACTATCTCAGCATATTAAGAACTCATAATCCTTGTATCAATCTCCACGTTTCAGTCTCTATACTAATACAGGATTCTACTTCAAGTTGTACCATTCAGAAACAGATATATACACAAAAACCTATTCCACATACCAATGCACAGAAACACTTATGTACAGTGAAGGCAAATCACCTCCTTAGAGAGGACTTTAGGCCAAGAATATTTCTACCAACCCCATAACCCAATGCAACTTGAGACAATTTTGCATTAATGAAAAGTAAGGCCAAGAGAACATTATCAACAAGTCACCTCACTGTAAGGATGCAATTTCACACCATCTGTATGCAGAAAATGGCACTGCACATTATATGTCAGACAGCATTTCTCTCCCTCTTGTATCTCTCCAAAACATTTAACAAAGAATCTTAGAACAGGAAAAAGCAGAAATATTTTTATGAAGCTATCACATTAATGGCTGAAAATTAACACTGTGTATCAAACTGGAAATCTCTATCCTTACATTAGCACACAAATGCTAATAACTGTGGCAGATACTTTAGATGTCAGGGTAAGCAATCCACCTGTGATCCAGTAACAACTTTTGCCTGCCTCAGTTTGAGTAAGTTTAAGCAGAACTCCAGCTACAATGTGACAGCTCACAACAAGCCCTACCGTTGGTTTTGCAATGTCTTTTAACTAAGAGAAGATCCAGAGTTGGCTAAGACAACACACACAACTGGAGAACACCTGGCTCTTCGCAGGAGTAAAATGAATCTTTGTCCTATTCCAAAGAACAGTGCTCAGGAAAAACAAACAAACAAAAAACAAACAAAGCAAAAAACAACCGAAAAACAGAAGTGAACTCCAACACTACAGAACACGCACACATGAAGCACTACCTGGCCTAACCACTTCCAGGAGCACACTCGTGCTCCGGCCACACCACCTCCACCCCTATCTTCCTCCTCGCGCTTTCAAGGCCACAGATGGGCAACCACTAAGTCCCACGGGCTGTGCGGGGATACCCGCCCCTCACGGGCCCCAACGGCACAAGACGAAGGATAGGCACAAGAAGCGGGGTCGGCAGGACGAGGGCCTATCGGAGCGGCCGCCTGTTCCACAGTACAGCGGCTATCGAGGGCTACGTCGGGTCCCGGCTCGCGGTGCCCGGGGCTCCCGTCTGGCAGACGACGGTTGCAGGGGACAGCCCCGTCGCCAGGCCCCCCAAAAGCGGACGGCACCGGGCCGCACTCCCGGCGGCCGCCGGGCTGCGGTCGCGCCGAGCGTCGCACGTCGCGCCAGGCCTCGACCCTCGGAGGAAAGAGCGGCGCCCGGGCCTCGCGCCCCCGGCACCGCCGCGGCCGCCATGAGAAGGCCCGGCGCCCCGCAGCCTCGCTCACCTCCGCTGCCCGCCGCTCCTGGCGCTGCTGCCGGGCCCGCTTCCGGCTGCCGGGCCCGCCGCTCCACCGGAAGCGCCGCTCCCCCGCCCGCCGGCTGCCACGTCCGCACTGTCCGCCAACCCCCGGCCGCCGCCGCGCCCCGCCCGAGAGGGCCCGGATGCCGCGCAGGCGTTCTGGCACTCGCGGGAGTGACGTCACTCCGGATGTGCACGTCGGCCGCCGCTCGCTGCCGTGCGGGCTCGGCATGGCGGCGCTCGTACCTCGTGACGTCGCTGGGCGGAAGGGCGGGCGGAAGTGCCGTCGTGACGGCTGCCCAGGGCCTGGCGGTCGTATTCCGTCTCCGAGCTGGGCCGAGCCCCGGGGGTTGTTGTCGCAGGGCCTCGCGCGGCCCTGGTTTGCAGTAGCCGTTGCAGCACAAGCACTGTATGGCCCCGCGCAGCGGTGCCCGCTTTGGCGCCGAAACGCAGTGGCGGTGGAAGAGCAGTTGGACTGCACAGGCAGAGCCGTGCCGCGTTCCTGCGGTGACTGAGCCGTGCCGTGACGGCGAAACCGCGTCCTTTGGGGGGTCATGGTGTCTGGGTGTCACAGGACGTCCCGTGTCCGTTAGTTGCTGAGGGCTGTTCTCCTCAGCGCGTGCAGAGCAAAAGGAGGTCAATTTGTTCTCGAGATCGTCAAATAAAATCACGTCTTCAACCGGTAGCATAAGGGAGAGTGTGGATTTGATTTCTCCTGTAGCTCCCAGGGGCCGGGTTGGCTTGGGGTGGCTGGGAGGCCTCCTCCGGCGTGGTGCTGAAGAGAAGCTGGTGCAGGGCCTGGGTGCAGCTCTGCTCTCTTGGCCATCGAGGAGCCCGGACATGAGGTCCCCTGCTGAGAGCTGTCTGAATCCCATATGTGTGGCTAATCCTGGCTATTCTTGTCCCCATGTCTAATATTAGGACTGGCTGCAGAGCGTGTCTGAGAGCAAGGAGCACATCTCCAGTCTGCCTATGGTTTTCAGGACGCTCCCGTGTAGTTTCACCAGCTGCATAAGGAAGGCACAAGTGGAGAGTGTTGCCACTTGCTGGCTACTCTGGTTCAGTTTCTCAGGCTCAGGTGCCGTCACCTGATCTTGCACAAGTTTGTGCTTGTGTCACATCTATGCCCGAAACTGCCATGCTAATGAATCCCGAGCGCTGGGTGACTCAGCTTTGCATTTGGAAAGGGAAGTGGAAATAAAATTTTTACTGAAAAGCTTCCAGCTTTAAGAGTGCCAGATGAAGCTCTGGAGAGACAGGAGGTGAGCTATTTTCAGCCATGCTCCGGTGAGAGATTCATGCACTGAGGGTGAGATTGACATGACACGTGTGCAGAACAACTCTGGCCCTTTACCAACAGCAGAATCAAATGTCTAATCATAGGCAGAGCAGCAGCTGAGAGTGCAGAAGAGCAGGGAAGGCTGGGCTTGACAGTCTCAACTCTCTTCTTGTGTGTGTGAACTTGAAGGAAAAAGTGAGAAGAGTGCCTCTGGGGAGACTGGAGAATTGTGATGTGAATGGTGAAGATGGCAATGGAAGATACTGCCTGTTAAGAACTAGAGCCTGTTTTGAAGTTGGGAAGACAAAATATCCAAAGTGTAGAAATCATGGGAGCCGAAGAAGAAATGCTCATCACTCTATCTGGAGGTGCCCCCTGGGGCTTCCGGCTGCAAGGGGGCTCTGAGCAGAAAAGACCCCTTCAAGTGTCAAAGGTAGGACCTCTAGATGTGAACTGAGAGGGCAGGGTTGTTCCGCTGAAGTCAGATATCCCTCCTGAGTCAGGCATCTTCTACCAGTAAAAGGAGTGCCTGAACTCCTTTATGTGACAGCAGATCTTAAAAGGAAAACTTGGGGGGAATGATCAGGCAGGATGCGGGATGGGATGTGCGTACTGAAGTGGATGCTGCTGAGGTGGAAGTGTCAGGTGAAAGGTGGCTTGCCTTCTGGATAGTTCACGCACTTTATAATCTGTACAATGTTCCCCATTTGTCAGCACTGATCAAACAATGGTGACAGTTCAGGAAAAGAGCTCACATATGGAGGCTTCAGGACTTGTGTAAGGCATCCAACTAAATACAAAATAATTGAAATCAAGGCAACAAATGCCATATTGCAATTCAACTGTCTCTAACTCTTCATTATATTCCAGTTTCAAAATAGATGCTCATTTCTTAGGGTCTGCTGTTTGTGAAGTTTGCTTAATGCTGTCTGAAAGGAATATTTTTGATGCGTTCAATTTAAAGAGTAGAAAAGCAGTTGTTTGCAAGTGAGGTGAAATCACAAAAAAGAAACAAATATGAATTCTGAGTTGCACTTGTGTAAATCCATGGCTGTTACTGATTTCTTGACAGAAAGACTACAGATTAGGTTAAAAATTAAGAAAAAAGAAAATGGTCCTGTGTTTATTAAGCTCATAACAGCTGCATTAGCCTTGATACAATGATATCTACGGATGTCTTCCTGGAAGACACCCAGCAGCAGGAATGAAAAAATGCTATGCCCAGCCCCATTCTGTTTCCTTAAGTAGATTGTGTCTCTGACAGAGAACTTCAAAACGAAATGTTCTGTGACCCCAGGTCAAGGAGTGTTTATCTGTAAGTTCTGCCAAATGGTTTAGAATCCCATGGCTTGGCCCAGAGTGGACATTTCTTACATAGACAAAGATTGTTTTTCTACAGGAAAACTGCACATATTCATAGAGCTTCAGGTACTGAATAGAAATAATCAGTACCCTTGAGGCAGGTATCTGGAACCAGTGGTTGTTAGCAGAACAGGATTTTCATTGGCCGTGAGAGCTCTGCGGGATTGTTTTGACTCACTTTTTCCCAATAGACCAGAAACTGGGATTGAAGTGGCAGGACATACTGAGTAACTTACACAGATTGGTTATAAAAGAACAGCAGCAAGAAGTAGCCATTACCTGTGCTAAGCTGCATCTTAAGGTGAATGGAATATTGCTCTCGGTTTAGTAGCTTTTTCAGAAAGATACTAAATTGAACTAGCTCTCACCTCAAACTTCGTATCATGCCTTAAGACTAGCAGTGAAAGTATACATATTTTTACAATACTTGGATACCATGAAAAAATATGGAAAATATAACTAATACAAATCTGAGTGTAAATCATTGTTCTCGCAGGACTGATTTTATGATTATCATTTTTTGCTATTATTATCCAGAATTTAATAGCATCCAATTGACCATAAATACTGTTGTAAAAGCAATAGTTTAATCAGTCTCCAAAGAAAGGACTTATGGATCCTTACTGGAAACCTAGTAAAATGCATAGAAGAACATAAATTCCCAGAAGGTATGCAGTATCCTGATTGTCTTCTGAACGGCCGTGCTGAGAGTAGAAGTCTGAATTCTGGTTTTTTTTGTCTCTTTGAGTTGAAAGCTCACATTCTCATTCTTCTGCAGTTTGGAGTCTGCTATTAACATTTGTAGGATGGAATCTGGGCCAAAATGCCAACGATGCAAAGCATCTCCCAAAACCTTAATGTCATTAGCACTGTCTGGATATTCTAGGAACTGAAGATGGGAATGGTCCCATCACTAAGGAATCATGTCCAAGGATTGTGGCCATATGTCACTGAGAAATAGGGCAGTATTATTTTTTTGTTAGAGCTGTATTGGTTTGTTAGAGCTCCATTGGTTTTCTGGAGCTGGGTCTCTTTGGCCATGGATGCATAATTTGTTCTGTTCTGCCTCCATCCACGGGATCAGTGGCATTGCACAGCATCAAGACATGGGGTCAGGGGGAGGTGTCAGTGAGACTGAGCCTGCCTCACAGAGGTAAGGTCAGATAACAGAGTGTTCATTAGCGTGGTGAAGAATGTTCTGTGTGTGCATGGAAAGACAGATTAGATAAGTCAGAAAGGTCTATTAGTAAACTGAATGCTGTCAAAGAACAGCCTCTTGGGGAAAAAGAAGAGTGCTAGACCAGGAAAAGTTTGGTTTAGCAGAGCAGAAATTATTTTTTTTCTTTGATTCTTACAGAAAAATGTATTTGGACAGAATGGTGAAGGACAGAGCAAGAATATGGATTAATCTGTAGGAAACATGAAAGGAGATATAGACATGAGTATCCTACACCTCCCAGAAAATAACAGATTGGTACAGTTGGGTGTCTCTAGTTGTCATTTTAGGCAATTTCAACTTCTAGACTATAATAATAATAGGAGTAGCAGTAGGGAAAGATGCTTACCATTGGATGTCGAATCAAATTGTTTCTTTATACCATTCTGGATGAAGAAAAGCTAAGCAGAAAAAAAAAAAAAAAAAAAAAAAAAAGCAAATTTGGGCCCAGTAAGTGGAAATGAATCAACCAATAACAAGTAAGTTATATAGAAATGGTTTACGTTGTAGTTATGCAGAAATGCTTGAATTGCTATACCAGACTAGGTTAATGATCAGTCCATCTCCTGCTTCCTACTTCCTTTGTGTTTCCTGCAACACAAAGTGTTTCAGAGGAAGTGGTACATTTCAACAATGCATCTGATTTTCTGGCCATGCAATGCAGAAGGAAATTCTTTCACCTGAGCTGATTATCATTATGCACTATGAATGAGAATTAACAGTCCTAGTGTTTTACCCTACACAGAAACATAATTATTTGTGAATAGATTGAGTTTTACTTGTCATACAGTTTCCCAGTGAAGATGCAATAACATCATGCAGCCAGGCATTCCAAAGACTAAACATTGCACAACATAGGATTTCCTGTTTAGAGTTACTCTCTTGCTGTATTACAAATCCCTGCACATTTCATTATCTTACATGATCAGTTTACACAGGCACCTCTTACACCTCTTGCCTTTCTTCTTTCTAAAATTTACATCATCATCTTCTTCACAGAATCACAGAATGTCGGGGATTGGAAAGGACCTTTAAAGATAATCTAGTCCAATATCCCTGCCGGAGCAGGAACACCTAGGTTAGGTCACACGGATGCATCCAGGCAGGTTTTGAATGTCTTCAGAGAAGGAGACCCCACAACCTCTCTGGGCAGCTTCTTCCAGTGTTCTGTTACCCTCACCATGAAGAAATTTTTTCTCATATTTATGTGGAACCTCCTATGTTCCAGCTTGCACCTGTTGCCTCTTGTCCTGTCATTCTTATTGTTTCTCCATATGGACTCACTTTAATTCCTATTCTCAGTATCTTTTATTTCTGAAAACTATTTGGGCCTGATGTATGCTTTCCTCCTCTTCCCTCCCTTGCTTTTCTCTCCTCTCCTCCGAATATTCTCAATATTATTCTCTATTGTATTCTGATATATTGGAGGATCTCTATTTGACTGTTGTGTCTTAAGGTCTTCACAGTGATGGCTTAAATATTTTCTTACTTCAAGCTGCAGCTAATTACGAATGTACAGTGAGCATATGCATTCTAAACTGTCCTTTCTAGAGCAAAGTATGCAGCTTGCCTAACTGAATAAAATAAACATGTTGGAAGTGGAGCGTGAACCCATTTTTCTGTAGACTGGAAGAATGCACAGCAATAGTGTTAAACTGTTGGATGAAACAAGGGATCAATTCTGAACACATTCTAGTCAACAGCAAGGGGTAAAAAAGCAGCTGGATGTTCACATTGCTGGATCCAGCTGCCAGAGAGCTTCTGTGATGTTTCACTGTCCATGGGCTATGGGTTCAGGGACATGCCTGGAGCAAGATGCTGCAATTACACACCTTGTGGACAGCTCCTTGGGTCAAATGTTCACGTTCAGGTGACCTTAGTGGAGTCAAATAGCTCTGTCTGCCTCAGAATCAGGGAAGAACGCATTGCTTCTTCCATTCAGCAGCGCCCAGTGGATATTGATGAAAAGGATCGAATTTAAATAACATCATCAAGATTGAAATGCTAATATTGACTTCAACTGATTACTTGGTTCCAGATCTGTAACTGCAAACATCTATTCATTTTGCTTTAAACTTTCCTGCAAGAGCACATACTAAATATTTTGTTCTGCCCTAACAGTCATTTGCAATGTCTTTGTGCTAAAAATGTCTGACGTGTATATGAACGACAGTAGTACCATAACAATTCAGTCTCATAAAAACAGATACTGCAGGAGTGGAGGGTGAGATGAACAAGAAGCAAAAGAGAATTTATTAGTGCCTGGGGAACCCTCAGTAGAAAGAGAAGATGGCTTTTAAATTAGGGTTACGTTAAAATATCAACTCGATAATGAGTAAGCCAGAGGAACAACAGACATTGATATGCTCAGCAGGCAGAGACACAGCAGGATAAAAGATCAACAAAGGACATGAATAATTCTGCAGAAATTATGAGATTTGAATAAGGTGAACTAGAGAAGCAAATAAAGAGAAAAAATAAGAGTAAAGAACCAAAAGAGGAAAGGAAAATCTCCATTCTGTTCTTAGCTACAGCAATGTTCTTTCAACCGAACGCAGTCGAATTACTGTGCTTTCACATTTGGCTTATTATAATTTGTAATTAACTCTTACTTAGGAAAGCAGTAAAGGATAATGGGAATTCACACTACCTCTTACCAAACTGATGGTGAATTTGTATAGCTGTGTGGTAGTAACACAACAACGCAGCAACAGCACACATCAAATCTTTGGCCATAAACAGTCAGCAAGGAAGAGTAAACAAGCTTAATAGCGAGAAGCAGAACGGGCCCATTGATGGCCAAGTTTTTATTTTAGAAAGGCTTAGGAAAAAGCACGTTGCCCTAACATGTACAGTATTTCTTGTAAGGGGAATCTATAACAAAGAGATGGTTCACCCATTCTGAAAAGAGAGTACAGTAAGGGAGAACAATACCATCAGGTTCCTGGAGGATTTCTTTGCAAGAAGGGTATGTGCATCAAAAGCACTTAGAGCTAAACAAAATGTGAAATGAGTAGTCTGAGAAAAGTCATAAGATAAGCATTATGCTTATCAGCAACCAAACTAGGAACATAACATGGAGCTACATTAGGGAAATAACTTTTACGATTAACAGGGCAACTTTCAGACGGTGCAAGTGCATGCAGGCTGCCCTTTGGAACCTTCAATAAACAAGATTTATTCCATGAAAAAGAAACACTATAAAAAACACAGAAGGCCCTTGTGCTTAGTTTGAAAGATGCTTAGTATGCTTCACAATGAATACTGAAGAAATAAATGGAAACTGGAAGCTTTCCAATTGCTACTGATAGTAGAGGAAGAAGAGCCACGTGAACAGGCTGCCCAGAGAGCTGTGGATGCCCCAGCGCTGCAGGTGCTGCAGGCCAGGCTGGATGGGTGCTGGGCAGCTGTGCTGCTGGGGGCAGCCCTGCCCGTGGCCAGGGCTTGGGGCTGGGTGATCTTTAGGGTAATGAGCCTCAAATGAGCTGTGTGTAACCCAGTTAGGGAGACACTGGTGTTACTGACTGCTGTACAAGTAAGAATTCACTGGAAATATCACACCTATAGAGCTGTCCACTTTCAAGAAAAATTAATTCAAGATAGAGCAGCTATAGAAAATGAAGGGAGAAGAATTATTTCACCTAGCACAAAGATTGACAGATATGATGTCTTTCTACAAATAGATGATGGACAAACAGCAGCAGCACTGTTCAAATAAAGGACAGAATTGTCACTGATCAAGTGTGCACAGAAAGACCTGGGGTAACTAAGCAGGGTGGTTCAGCAACAACTTTCCTTCCAATCCTGACCAACAACTAAAAGCTTTTTTAAAATCAGATGAGGTGGAGTAAACAATCTGGCATCTGAAACAACAGGGAATTGGCCCTGAAAGCTTGAGAGGCTCCTCTTGCTTCTCTCTTCTGTACAAACACTGCAGCATTTGAGTGAATTGTTATGGGAAGCAGTGACACCGGACTGTATAGGTTTTAAAAGGAACAACTGTTTTGTTGTTTAAGAGCAGTTCATCACAACCTCCTTTCTACTGTTTCTCACCTACCTCTTGCATGTTTCTATGCTACAAACTCACTGTTTCTCTCTTCTCCTGTGGCAGATATCCTTGCAGCCTATATGCTATAGGCTTATCAGCCAGGTGCTGATCCCTGCAATCCACAGCCTGGCTCTCTGTCCTGTTCACCTTTGCTTGCATGACATTATTCCTGCTGACGGCTGCCAGCTCTAACCCAAATAGGCCTGACGGCTTGCAGATTTGCAAGCACTCTGTCTTCCTGTCCTTACAGTGGAAGGTGGATAGACTGGTCTCTACCTGATCTCATGAGCAAGTACTACTGGCAGCCTAGTCTACAGCAGTCACTAATGCTAGTTTTGGAGGGCCGAGTATGTCTGTCGGTGCTGTGGAAGGAGTGCCTCAGGCAGTTCTGAGAGTGCTCCTGTTATGACCTGTCAGCACTTAGACAGGTGCCACCACTGGCTGCCAGCAAGGGAGTGCTGGCTGTGATGCCAGGGGGCTTTCTGAGGGGCAGCTGGGCTGCAGCCACCATGCACTGGGAGGGGACATGCCTCCAGCACTGCTGTCTGGCCAAGGAGCTGCAAGCTGCACTCAGAACTGGGACAGCAGTGAGCAGGGAACTGTGCTTGGAAGGGAAGCTCTGCCCTTCCCAGCAGAGATGAGGGGATCGGGCTTCTGGGACAACCATAAGAAGGTGGCCTGAAGAGAAAACTGTATTGTCGTAGTTGCAAATCACCATTTTTTATCATATCAGCCAATGATCTGGTTCACAATTCTCTGTGCATCACCAGGGCTTGGAGTTATGTGCAAGGGAAGTAGCTTTATGCAGGCACTCCCTCTCAGAACAAGCACAAAGAGCAGACTGTGCGGGATTGCTCACTGGGAGAATCAGAATTTGGTCCAGTGCACTGTCTGCTCTTTCCAATACTGGAATAGCAATAGTCCCCTTACCAGTACACTCTAGCTGGTAACAGACTAAAGTCTTGTTTGCATTTAATGGATTGTCTAGCACCAGCATGCTCTGCCACCACCAGGTTTCATCTCCAAACCCATTGTCCAGAAACCACCCAGTCTTTTCTGCTTGCTGGTTAAGATACCTATTTCACCACCCTCCCTTTCTGTGTTCATTTACTATTCCAGAAGATGTATGTTTTGTCCCTTCTTTCTCTGGATAAACACCTTCTACTTAACCTTCACTGTGGATGACCTTTGACATAGGTCTGCAAGAACACTGGATCTGCTTTGTCAAGAGACAATTCATGCAGTGGCACAAATTGTTTAAGCAGGAAGTTATTAGGACTAAATTGAGAATTATAATTATAATAATTAGCGTAATTCTAATAGCTTAGAGTAAATATTCTTCTCTAATAAAAATACAGAATTGCCATGAAGATGTGATGTTATTCAGATCCTTAATAGGCAAGGCATTGAAAAACTGCCTTAATGGCTCTTTATGTTCAGATGAGCAGCTGAGACAAAGAAAAGAGTCAGAGCAAATGACTACTGAAGTAATCCCTGATTACCAGATTGCAGTCATTTACAGCTCACAGTCTGAAAGTTTTCTCCAAGATCACACAAAAACTCATCCAAGTCTCTTGCATGCCAGTCTAGTGCTTTAACCACTGGGGTATCTGTCCTTGCACAAGTAAAAGATTAGGCCATGGCCTAATCAAACCAAATTGTTCCAGTAACCAAACTGGTGTCAACAAAGATGTGCCCAAAGAAGAAGAGAAGGAGGTGTTTGTTTCTTCTCTTGAAGCTGCTGTGTTTGTGGTTCAGCTGAGCAGGTGGTTCTGGGAGGAGCAGTTCTTACATCTCCACTGGAACCCTGTGACAGGACTACATTTCACTTAAATGGGAATGAAATGTAAATGCTGCCACATGGCCATGGAGCATTGCACGGAGGGCAGCCCTGTGATGTGAGACACAAGCAGAGAGGGGAAGGGGAAAGTCCAGTTGTAGTCAATATACAACTGTTACTTGGCTTGAGTTTGCTTGGCTGTTGCTGGAAAGATTTTAGAGATTAGATGGAAGACCAGTAATATAATTTGTCTTTCTGCTGTACAGATCATGCCCTGCTTATGAGGGAGGAGGTGGGAAGTGCCTTGGAGACACAAGGGGGAAGTGCCTATTACAGTTCATTCCTGGAAGGCACTTCAGACCTTCTGACTACCCACAGCATAATACCTTTTTTTTTAATGAAGAAAGTGTGGTGAGGATGGCTGCAGTTTCAAGACAGGTTCCCTGGGCTATTCTCAGGCAAGATGTGAAGCCACCAAGTTACTATCAGGATTACTCTATTCTTAGCAGCACAGCGTGTGTTCACTCCCCACATGCCACCACCTAAATATAGTCCATACTGAAGAACAGATGCTGCCAAGTTGCATCTGACCCCTTCTCCCTTGCATTCTGTTCCCAAAAGCTAGGCTGAATTCACCCGAGACACAGCCAATAGCCAGTGTGTCCTTTTGTTTCTTCAGGGCTGCACTAAGAAAATTCTTCTACAGCCAGATCCTCATTCTAGCCTTCTTAGCCTAGCACTGATCTTCCCTTAACACCTTTTCTTCTTCCCTGTATTTCTCATTTGTTGCATTCACTCTTTTCATTTTTGCTCTCAGTTGCTTCTGTCCTTTCTCTCCCACCTGATTCAATATGATCAATTCGAGGAACAGGGCAATGTAATACAGGAAAAGAGGAAATGTACATGCATGTACATAGGCCCTGTAGACAACTAAACTGCTCTGGTGAGAGCCGTTTCATCACAACAGAACTCTCTGGTGTGAGTGCAGTGAGAGGGGCAATCTTCTGTGCAAATGTGTTTCATTCAGTTATAATTCCAGTATTCCACTCTGATTTATATTTCCAGTAGCATAAATCAGTAAGGCTCTGATATTGAGGTTCCATAAATGCAGCTGAAATCACAGAATCATGGAATGATTCGGCTTGGAAGAGACCTTAAACTTACATAGTTCCAACCCCACTGCCACAGGCAGGGATAATGTTTGCTAGACCAGGTTGCTCAAAGCCCCATCCAACCTGTCCTTGAACACATCCAGGGATAGAGCATCCATAGCTTCTCTGGGCAACCTAGTTCAGAGCCTCATCATCCTCATAATGAAGAATTTCTTCCCGAGATCCAAATCTGTCCTCCTTCAGTATAATCTAAGGAGGACATTTCTCCTCATGAACCAAGGTGTACTGTGGAGAGGCAGGTTTCTACAGAGGCAAGGAGTAGAAGGTATTACAGTTAAGTAGTTACAAGAGAATTTGTGAGGTCTTCCCCTCCAAAGGGAGAGGTCAGTCCTTGCCAGAGATCAGATAGCGCAGCCCCACAGAGCTACCCCAGGCCACTTCTCAGAGTCCCTCACTGCTTGCACAAGAAAGCGTGCAGGGATCTGCTTCACAAAGCAGAGGGGATTTCTCTTTGAAATGCCACTTGTCCCGTCCTTCCAGAAGGATTCTTTCCCCCTCCTTTCCCATACCCTTCAGAAGAGCTGCTGGGTGGCAGCATATCTTTCTTCCTATAGCCTGTGCAAGCAGCTCCTGTCAGCGGCGCTCCCTGAGGCCACCGAGCGCCCAGGAGAGGGCACCTTCCGGACATGGGGAGCAAGCAGTGAGCGTGAGGGCAGCCTGACCTTCAGGGCAGGCAGCGAGCCTGGCCGGCGGCGTAAGTTGCCAGCCCGGCCTAGGGCCTCGAGGGCTCGGTGCTGCCCTCCCTGAGAGCGAGATGTGCAGGCTGTTCTTCAAGGTCTGCATAGCACCGTGCTGGCAGTCATACACTCACTGGCTGGCTGGTGCTGCTCTCTGTCCAGAGGCTGCCTGGCCTCCAGCAGACTGCACCCTGCTGACAAGGCTGTGCATTAGGTCCCATCCTTTCTGTATGGCACGCTGTTGGTCTCCTCACTCTGTAGATTCCTCTTCTGCCTTTCCCCTCTCCAGCAAATGCAGTGGGGATGGGAGTTGTCATTACTATGAAGCTGTGAATAGTTTGTTTCCCTGTGCCCTTGGGAAGCAGATTTGTAAAGTTCCAAGTGAAGATTTATAAACCTGTGGGAGATTGACAGCCAGGAATGCTTACATGCTATTTCAGACTCTGCAGGTCCCTCCTGGGCTGGCTACTGGTCCTGTTTTCCCAAGGAGGAATGAAGACAGGCAGAAATCTCCTCCTGAGTTACAGGGCTAGCTTGCAGCTCCCACAGTGGCACTGAAGTAACCACAGTTACTTCTGCTGCCCTGGTAAGTTCTGACCACAGAGCAAGCCAGAATTGCTGGGCTGGCACCTCTGCTTGCCACAAAATGAATGGGTTGACTGCTGGCATTGCTCAACCTACACAGGGCAGCACATGTCCCAGCAGCCTACTCTGAGCTAAAGGTGCTTGAGGGGGCAGCAGGAGGCTGTCTGCCTGCCTGCCTGCCTGAGAATGCCAAGTGCTTCCCTGCAGGTTCCAGCAGTGCCCAAGGGCTGGCAGAAAGCTGATGAGCCTCTTGTCTGGGTGGTCACCAGCCCAGAGCCAGCTGGCTTCAGTGAGCATGGAGGAGTACTATGGGATGTAAAGAATGCTCTCAGAACCTCCTGACAACATTTAACCCCCACTTCCTCATTCCATAACTGGGAGAGATACTCAGTAAGTGTGTTCCAATGCAGTACAGAGCACAAAGCACTTGGCCATGGAGCAGCAGCTGTCCTTTTGAGTAATACCAGTGAGATACCTTTGTTCACCCTTCCTACAGCTCTAACACTAACCCTCTGCATTAGCTGATGTCCCAGTAAGCAGCACTGGAAAACACGTCTGCTATCTCTTCTTAGTTAACAGCTGCGCTTTGAGGGAGTATCAGGAAGCAATATTTGTACTGTAGCAGCAGAAATGTAGTTCTTCAGCATTACAGACCCACATGTTCTCATTCCCGGTTTATATTAACAAGGAGAGAGATAAAAGGCTAAGATGACAGAAGCTGATGGCTGTGGCAGCTGGGATGAGTGCATTCCTATTTTGGGGTCAAGCTGGAGAGGCTACAGAGGGATAAAGTGCCAGTGAACATACAAACAACTCAGAACATAGGGCCCCTCTTTCTATCTTCTTCCTCAACACCTCTCAATCCTGCTGACAGGCTGACCTACAAGGGGTACTGCTCTTGCCTCTTGATATGGGTGGGCTGGGCTAAGCCTGGTCACATGCTTCTTGCGCAGGGCCTTGGGCTCTGTGACCAGCCAGCCCTGCCAAGGGATGTCCTCAGGGCTTCAGCTCTCTTCTGCCCCTTGAGGGAATGACAGTAGAGTAGCAGTCCTATCACATCTCCTTCCATGGGAGTGTGGCCAGAGAAGCTTGTACAATTCCACACAGACTCCCAGAGGATTTTGTCTGAGTCCAGGTGCTTGAGCTGCAAGGCTGTAAGTTGTGGAGAAGGTGCCTTGCAGTTTATTACATCTCTGCAGGAATCTGCCACACTTCTTTCACTGCATCTTCTGTCAAACAACTCTGCACAGATTTGTTTCTCACTTAACCGAAGATCTGAAGAAAATATATAGAAGCACTTACAAATCTAGTATATTTGGTCCTGATTTGCTCTTATGCAGTGTTTTTGTCTGGCTATTCTTGCATGTGCAAAGTAAGTGCATTATGCGTGCCAAGCTGTCCTATAAGAAGGTTGTCCCACTGCTGATCTACATGAGAGGTCTGTGTTTCTGAGCTCAGTGGACACTTGGCTTGCTTGCTAGCCCCAGCAGGAACCCTAGACTGTGTTGGGGGTTTCAATGAGAAGTTCAACTCGTATGCCATGGAACAGAAGAAGGAGTAAATGCTTGGTGTGTGATAGCAACATGAGGCCAGATTGGGTGCTAGTCTGGAACTAGAGCCTCAGACTCCATTTTCAGATGTGGCAATGCATATCCTGCACAACTCCTGTTAAGGCTAAAGATTTACTCCGAGTTTACACTTGTGTAACAGGACACCACATGGCCTGATGCGGATGTCCAGAAATATGTTGGCCAAAGCCACTCGAGCAGGAATCCTTGACAGCAGGAAGTGCCGGTGAGCCCCCAACCCCTCCCATTGTCAGCATCCCCAAGGACGGCATCCACAGGGACTCTGTGTGCATGTCATGGGTCACATCACAGAAGCACAGTCGTGGGTACAGCTGGGAATCCTGACACACAGCCATGTATAGGGAGAGTATGGAATAAGCTCCTGTTCCTTCTCTGAAACACAGGCAGCTTAGGAAACAGGGCATGAGAGGTCAAGAGCAAGGTACTCCGCAGTTTTAAATTTGCAGTGAAGGATTCAGACTGGGTTGGTGTTCAGGTCCAGCCTATGCTGGATCAAGTACAGGGAATACAGAAACAGAAGGGCGCAGGCGACTGGTCTTCCATGAGGACTGGTCCTTCAACCTGGCAGCACAGTTGTCTTAGGCCTTACTTTATTCTTTCAGAGAGAGAGGAAAAGAAGTGCCAGCAGGAGATGAGCAACTGAACAAAATGGCTACCATTCTTCCTTTCATCCCTATCCTCTCTTTTGTTTTTTTCCAGATCCGAAAGCGAAGCAAAGCATGCCGCGGAGGCCTGTGGGAAAATGATGTGCTGGTATCTATCAATGGAAAGTCATGTGCTGGCCTCTCCCATGCTTCTGCCATGCAGATTATTGACTCCTCCAATGGCATGCTCAATATCCGAGTGAAAAGGTAAGCTGTTCCCAAACGCCAGGGCTGTGACAGTACAGGCAACAGGGCAGCTTCATCCAGCACAGCAGCAATCTACATCCAGCAGGAGGAAGGCAAGCAGGGAGCCTTTGGTTTCTCTATACTGTGAAGCGTACTAGGAGGAGATTCCTGTGGCTAACATGGACAAATGGCCATCCAAAAGTTCTGCCCTGTCTCTATGCTGCTCTCCGAATACCTAGTACTGGTGCTGAACAGACTCCATACCTTTATGCTACAGACTCTCCGGTTGGAAGAAAATGTTTGCAATGTGAGAAATATGCTGTTAAGAATGAACAATATAGTCTCCAACCAAACAGTTGACATAGGGCAGTTTACCGCAGGAATTAATGGTCTCCAGTTCATTCTGGGTAAAAAACTCTTCTGTAGAAATGGATTTGACTATATACTGGACAACTGAGCCACCACAGAGTCACACAAAGGTTACCTGAGTATTTGCTACTGTAGGCCACTGTAGGATGAACTGACACTGATAGGATATGAACTGACTTCTACAAAGAGGTTGGTAGGAGAGTCCTTCTTTATGGAAAGATGTATCTCTGCTGAGCTCTCCAGTTCAGCAGAATATTAGAAGCAAGGATCAAATTTTAAGCATACAAATGATCCCCGTAACTTTGCTGTTTCTACCTGTGTGAAAGCTAGCTCAGTGCTTCAGAGCATGTTAGATGAGGGCCAAGCTGTAAATCAATCAGGTAAAGACAAAGGCAGCAAAGCTGTGTGAGGACCTAACTAGTTCACACTACCCCCAAAATGGAAGCTGCCCTCAAGAAATAAGACCCTGCTGAAGGGATTTGGAAGATGTAATTCTCTGCAGCCCTGAGAAGGGAGAGCACTGTGAGAAAAGGGAAGGGAGAGCCACCCTGCTTGCTGGCATCTGTACGCTGGGGGCCAAGGAGAGCAGTGCTCAGAGAAGGAAGGAAAGCAGGAACATGTAGGCTACTTCTCTTGGCTACAGGGAAGCAGGAACATGTAGGCTACTTCTCTTGGCTACAGGGAAGGTGCCGGTGCCTTCTGATATGCTTACTCTGTCAGCCAACTGTGATGAATTGCGATGAGTGAGTCCTGAACAAGGTGGCCAGAATAGCACCTGGTCCCTAGCCAAGTCCTTATCTCACCCCTTTGGAGCCCATCTGCAGCCAACAGGTGCCTAGGCAAATTCTTTGGGCCAAAATCAGCACACTTTGAATTAGCAAAGTGATGGGCTTCTTGCAGGGTGCATGGATCAGCCCTCTGGGAGCCAGCATTGGATGGCTTGAGAATAACGTAAGCACTGAATAAAGTTGGCCTCATTTTGGAGTACCGGAGAACTCATCAAATATTGCTTTCTCATCACATCTTTATTAACACTTCATATCTATATTCCCAGGGACAACACCAATCAGCTCCTTTCAGAGAGGGCAGGTAGCTGGAAGACAAGGTCATACATGTCATATGTATATTTCTGCTGGGAGATGTTTGTAGAGAGACAAGAGGAAGACTGAGACCTGAATGGATAGTGCAGAACAACAGAAAATAGCTTCTAAGTGGCAATGCTTTTCAGTTATCTGTTTATGTATTTAAAGAAGAGAAAGAACATCTCTGTTTTGCCTGGGGAGCATTTTCTCCCCACTAGGAGTTAGTAATATACATATTATTAAAATAAATAAACTGTCAGGAGAATTGCCCCACAGTTAGCTTCTGCCAAGGTTTACATTTGACATGAATATAAATTTTTCACAGTTCAGAGGCTGGATAACAAAGAGTTGGTATCATGAACTCCACAGCTTTACAGAGGCAATATTGTCTGCCTATCTTCCTACTAAGCATGCTCAAAGGGCAGATACTTGGGGCGCCTTTATAATTCTAATTAATCCTGTTGACTCTGGCAAGTGAAAGAAGTTCCCCACCCCAGCTTTGTGGGCCAGAATCAAACTGATTTTGAGTGTTTAAGACTTGGTTTTCAAAGAGGTCATGAAGCAGAAACTCAGGATGAGAGCAAACAGCTGATGTCAGAGATGAGTCTGCCCTTAGTGTCTGCCCTGTAGATACCTGTCCCACACAAGACACCTGAAACACCAGCTCAGCCTCCATCCTTCCCTGTCCAGCAGGCTCTCTCCTCACATGCAGTTTCCTTCCATCTCTCCTCACCAAACAGACCTCACTCACCGCTTTTCCTTCTCCCCACAGGACAGTTGGTGGGGACCAGACCGGCCCGCGGCTTCAGCGTTCTCCTTCCCCAGGGCAGCGGGTGCTCTCCCCACCATCCCCACTCAGCCCCACGGCGCAGCTCCTGAGCTCGGGTCCAGCAGGAGCCCCAGCCACCACGCAGTCCTCACAGCCCCGTAGGCCACAGAGGCACCTGGAGAGCCTCACCTCCCCACCGGATAGCGAGGCCTACTACGGTGAGACTGACAGTGATGCAGACAATGTGGCCCAGGAGAAACACCGCCGGGCCCGCAAGAAGTCCCCACGCTCCCCACCAGACAGCACCAACAGCAAAGCAGATGTGCCCCAGGACGAGGTGTCCCTGTCTGAGCAGAGTGGCTATGAGAGCTTGCCAGAGGCTGCTGTGCAGGAGGAAGCCAAGGATGCTAGCTGCAGTGGGGTGGCCAAGAGAGAGATTGCCTGTCCACCCGGCAGCTGTGCAGACACCCCTTTCTCAGAGAGTGAGGGACAGTTGCGGTCATCCTCAACAGAGGGTCGTGAGCCTTCTCCAGAGACGATGCTCCTGCCCCATGCCACCAAGGCTATCCGAGCGGAGCGCCATCTCATCCCCATGGTGGGCCCAGTGGAGCACCCAGTTGATGAAGATCTAACCACCACATACATGGAGAAAGCCAAGCAGGCTAGTAAGTCCTCTGCACCCTGCCACTCATCCTTGCCCTCTTCCTATGCTTGATCTCCTTCCAAAAGCCTAATTCCTGCAAATGTCAAGTGGGTTAGCTCCTCTAGCTTGTGAAGGAGCAAGAGCCAAGTTGGCCCTGCAGAGACAGGAGCTTCCATTGCCACTGGGGTCTGGATCACTCAGGATGTCCCAAGCACTAGATGAGAGAAAGGGCCTAGCGTCTAGGAGTCACTTCTAGGAGCTTCAGCGACACAGTCAGCTATGCAGCAGCTAGGGTAGAATCAATCTACTTCAGGTACTGGCAGCAAATATAGGTGGGAGCTGGTTAAATCAGTTAATCTGACAGTTCCTTGTAGGGCAGGTATTTCTTGAGACCTTTCCAGGAGGTATAAAACACTGAAAAATTTAGCGTAGTACTTGGGTGATGGACCTGAAAGTGACCTCAGTTGTGAATATCTTTCCTGGTTTCTGCTATGTATGGTATTTCAAACTCAAACATGATGGCAGAGTAAGATGTTATTTGACTTCATAGTGGCAATCTATCCAATAATATTAAATACAAGGCAATAACTTTTTTTTTTTTTAATACAAGAATCTCACTTATTCAAATGATTAACTTATACTTCTCTGAGCCTAGAAGTTAAGCAGGTTTCAAAAAACTGACTTAATTGTGGGACAGACTGGGAAGCTGAGACATAGAAAAGTTATTAGACTGAATCAGAGATAAAACACACGGATTCTAACTTCTGGTTCTCTGCTTCAAACACTAGACATCTTTTCCCCAGACCAGATCATGTTTCAAAGCCATTGTTATGCCATTCTTCCCTCTTTTTCTTGGTCCTTTAGAGACAACTGTCAAATCTAGGCTGCATCTCTCAGGCAGGGCACTGGCTTTCTGCTCTGCTCTGTGTTGAGGACAGACTCAGCTGAGTGCCTTATGTCAAGCCCTGCTTGGTAGTACAACTGACTTGGTGCCTTGTAGTAGCTCTTCCTAGTCTATAACATTCACTTTCCCTAGAAGAGCAAAGAAAGCAGCAGTTTCAGCCTCTCTGACGACGAAGCTATTTTTTCCCCATTTGAATAATGTACAAGCATGAGGTGAATGGTGAGAAAGGCATGTTCAGCTGCTCCCTGCCATCTGATAGTCCTAGCGGTGGATGAGCAAATGCTTTACATCAAGGCTTATTTCCATGGATAGTGTAAGCACAGAAGGCTCCCAGGAAAGCCAGGTATTCAATGCAGAACATTTCTGATGGCAAAATAATACTCCATGGCAGAAGGTGATGCAACTGCATTGCCAGCGAGAGATAGGGTTCCTAGAAATATTAGAGACTGAGATGGTATTTTATTCTCCTATTACCCCCTTCACGCCTAGTCCCCCTTCTGGATTATCTTTGGCTATGAGTGTCCTTATGTAAGAGTTGTTCTGCTATGGATGGCAGTTCACAAGGCCAGCTTGGCCTTTTCTTGAGTTAGGAATCTTGGTAGTAAATGTGAAGGTAAGATTCTATGTTCCAATTATGCTGGAATACAGTAGCCATTGAAAAAATCAACAGCCAGTAAGTCTAGGAAAGAAAGAAGCAAGGAATGAAGAGGGATGAAAAGTATTCAATATGTGGTGAGCAGGGCTAAGGAGCACCTACCTCTGGAAGAAACACAGGAGGGTGTGGGACTGCAGAGAGGCAATGATTCCTGCAAAGGGACTGCTTGTAGAGATGGTATATCAGTTGGAGGTGCTACAGCTGTTGCAAGAAAGAGGCAGCCTTGCAAGGATGTTTGGACATGGATTAGCTCCTACACTTGCTCCAGGTTCCCATGAAGCCGGAGCCAGAGGAGCTTAGAGCTCTGTTTCTCTGCCCTCCCTTAGCAGTATCCAAAGCACAGTAGCCTACTCTGGGACAGGGGGACTTCTGGGTTTTGCTAAAGCAGAACACAAAAACAGGCTCATGGTTTAGAAGCTAAAGAACCTTTTAAAAACAGAGTTATGAAGAGTAGCTAACTTAGATCATCAATCAAATGAGCCTAGTACTTGATATAGAGACGGAAGATGTTTAAAGACCATTCTGGCTACCTAATCAGATGTTTGCCTTTTGGAGCACTACCTCCACTGCTTAAACATAATCCCAGTGCGCCTGCTCTGCACACCCTCCTTGCCTTGGTCTGACTGTCCAGGCTGGATGTGGCTCTGGGCAGCCTGGTCTAGTGGTTGGCGACCCCGCCTGTGGCAGGGGAGTTGAAACTATATGATCTGTATGGTCCTTTTCAACCCAGGCCATTCTATGATTCTATGATTCTGTGACCTTCACTTTGTTATGGCTTCCACCACTACTTTGTAAGAATAAGAATAACTCCTTTTTTTTTTTTTTTTTTTTTTTGTTTGGAACTGTCAACCAACTGGTTCCTCACCTTTTTTTTCTAGAATGTACTCCTACAGCTTTCTCATGCTTGCTGTGATGTTTTCTCCAAATTGTTTTTTTTTTTTTTCTCTTTCCATTTGTATTCATTCTTTTTCACTTTTCACTGTCATTTTTAAGCTACATTCTCCCTTTCTCATCTCTCCCTGTACCTCAGGCAAACAGAACTGCAGATTTCTGATCTGGACTGACTGCATACTCAAGAACATTAGTGAAACTGCAAAATGCTTCCCATATTCCCCTCATTCTCTTTCCTACCTTCATCATAAAAGATTATCAGTCTTCTCTGGTTGTTACTGATTCATTTTCTGTTAATTTTCACATTTCTTTAGTACGCACTTTTTTTTTTTTCCCTTCAAATTCACCAACTTTTGACAACCACAGTTTATTTCCCTGCTAAGTTGTTGTAAATCATCTGGCAATTGCCAGAGGTGACACTGCTGTCTGATGCCTGCTTTGAACAGCAGTAACACAAAACAACTGTAGCTCCCTTACTCACCATAGCCAACAGTTTGACCCCAGGAGCAGAACACAGTGTAGTGGCAATTACAGACAGCCTGAGGATTTGGCAGAAGATGCAATGGAACAAAAGAAGCACAGAGGTGGGGGGGGGGCAGCAGCTAGTGGTGCCACCTTAGGATACTCCATGTATAGTCAGCGGCTGTGTTATAGTTCTCCTTTCCCAGCAAAGGTGTAAAGGCTTAGAGTCTCTTCAGGCAATAGATTTGGACATGTCTCTTTCCGAAGATCTTGCCCTATCATAATTTGCATATTGTGACTGACCCAGTTTTTTCCCCAAAGTCTGGCATAGGCACCTATATCATCCCAGCTCCCCACAGGACACGCAGCTCAGACATGCCTGCTCAAAATTCACTCAGAGTATCGCTGATGGAGACTGGTGGGGTAGAGTGAGGAGCCGCATACCCTCAAAGTGTGGGGAACTTGCCCTGCAAATAATAAGATTTCAGTTTTCATTGCTACCCAGTGGCTACTGTGCACCCTCATGCTTTGCTCAGGAGGGCAAGACAACAACCAGCAAACGGAGACTCTTTGCTGTACTTCAAATGAACTACAGGAAGGCATTCATACTTGTGAATAACCAGTATGTTGCTTAGTCTGGATAAACAAAAGTGGAAATCTGTTTCTTTTTCACTAAAGAAAAAATTTGCTCATTTTAAATAAATTAATCCTTGGAGAAACTGGGTATCTTTAGGATCTCCATTTATCCTCGTTGTAAAGGGCCAGTCCGATTCCACCTGATATGATTTCTATGCTGTCTGGATAATGCAAAAAGAAAGGAAGATATAACAAGGCTTGGGATCCTTCTGTAGCCAGAGCTGCCTCTCCTCTTCAAGGTGCACTGTATGCTCACCCTCAATCTTCAGTTGTCTCCCAGGTGCAATGCGCTCAGGCTTTCTCATAACAGCAGATACCAGTTGCTGTCAGAAGACAAGCATACCGGGACAGCAGTCTGGTCCTAACTTGCTATCACATAGGAATTTGTGTCAGTGCAAGAAGTGCTTCAAAATATCTCAATTTAAACTTATACACTGGACTATTTTTAATTGCTAGGACTCAAGAGCCTTTCCATATACGGCAGGGGAAGGGAGGGAAGAATGGGTGGGGATACTTCCTCTTCTGCTTTATATGGGCCTGAGTGCGGGAGCAGATTCATCAAAGTTGCTACATTGTATATCAGAAAAGGAAATCCTTCTTGTTTGAAGCAGATGTACAGCAGCATCACTTGATGAGATGGGACGCTTATTTATAAGTTGCCTGTTCATTGGAGGCTCTTACAGATTACCTCTGCTGACAGCATAGTCACATTTCTCTGCAGGGAGCGACAAGCCAGTTATCAGCCTGTTACAATGCATACAGGTCACAGGAGTTGTGAAGAAGATAAAATATCTGAATGGCAGTTTGAACTTACTGCACCACGTTTTCTACTTGGCTTTCACCTTCAACAGCTGTGACTGGTAACTGCAGTTACATGGTTGGTAGGCTAGCTTAATCATTTTGCAATTCACTGCAATGTAGAAGACCCAAAAGTTTAGGTCTCGATCCTGTCTGCTTAGAAGTAAAGCAGAAAAACATTTTGCTTGGCCCAGGAGCTTAAAATTAATCACCTGAACTATTGATCTTACAGGAAGTTTGCTCCTTGCAGTATGAAGCAATGTTGAATAACCCTTGGCCCTTGCTACTCAGTGAGCAGCCAACCACTAGGGAAACAAGGACAACAACCTCCACGGGTGAATCACTGATGAAGAGCCTGATCTCCCTTCATCATGCATTGACCTGGAAATTGCCTTCACTGGGGAAATCAATTTACATACACTGGTATATGCAATCCAGTCATATGCCTTTGCTTATGAATCTCTCACTTAGTATTAACATTCTTTTTTTTTTTTCTTTTTTCTTTTTTTTGCCTTTGAATGCATTTATTAACAAAGACAACAGTGAGAGAAATGCTGTGCATCTGGAACACTTTTCATCTGGTTTTAGGTTTGAGTATGGCATTTGAGCTTATACCTTCGGCTTATATTCTTCCACCACAAGCACAGAGGTGTTATTTTCATGGTTGATGTAATAGCTGCTTGGGCAGACAGAAATTGCCCAATAATTGCTAGGTTCCAGGATTTTCAGAGTTGAATTGTATGAAATTATAATGTAAAAAGGCAACAAGAATCCCTCTTCTTGTCCAATGTTGTTTCCATCAGACCCAAAGTTACATGAGACTTGCTGAAAAGATGGGGACAAGTAGGCAAAACTACTCAGTGGCAACAATGAAATGAGAAAAAATGATAGTGATGTGGGAGAGAAAGGCATAAAAGGGTGAGTCATAAAAGGACTTTGACAAAGGGCAATTAAGTAACGGGGTCATTGCTCAATGAGAGAAAATTAATGGTAGGGAGGAGTAAAACATCAATCTGACAAATATCATTCTTCAGTTTTCCTTAAATCCATCACAGGAAGAGAGACAGTTTGTTGTGAAATCTGTAAAGCTTTACTGTCATAAGCGTATCTACCGCTTATGTTAATCAAGCAACTGGCCCTTAGTATAGCAGAAAGGGAAGCAGGAAGAAGGGGGAGAAGATTCAGCATACCTTGATACACTGAGTACACTGAAAAGGACAAGTCTGAATCTTATTCTCTCTAGAAGTAAAATGTAAGGAATTACTGAAAATTGTATCAGAATGGCCCTCAGCTCTTGGTTAGTACTTCAGAATAATGGATAGAGACTCGGGGAAAAAGACCAAGAACGTTACACTTCTTATAGATACGGGTTTTGGTGATGACTAAAAAATGTTTAGCTTCAGTTAGCTGAATGAAGTAACTATTTTGAACACATTTCATGGAAAACAAAATGATCAGTAATGAAACGAGAAAAAAAGAATCCAGTCAGTGACCTGTTCAGTGAGGCAACATACTTTGTGGCTAAAGAAATAAGGTGGACACGGCATGTGTTGACTTTTTTAAGATATCTGATATGGTTCCACATGACTTTTCCAACTAGAGAAATATGGATGAGATGGGACTACTGTAAGGTGACTACACAATTGGCTAAGAATAGGACAGAAAACATAACTATTAATGGCTCATGATGTCAGGTTAGCTAATTGGCTAACTTGGTAGTAGTGTTTCACTTGGCTTCTAAATCCAGCGGGACTACCTCTATATTTTCACCCATGGAGCTTTGAACATGAACATATGTCAATCAACTGTCCTCTCCACCTCAATGTTATATGACTGGTGAAAAGACAGATGATTAAAAATCCCAACCCTCCTCTCTTCTGTTAGAGGATCTTGTGTTCTGGCTGCACCTAGACAGAACAGGCAGCATGTGCTGTGGGGCAACCCGCAGCCCCTAAACTGCTGCTATTCAGAACTGGGACCTGGCTCAGACACCTTGCAGCTTTCTTCTGTTCTTTCTTTCCTCAGAAACCCAGGTGTGTGGGGAACATTGGGATGGGAGGTGGTTTACCTGGATTGAGGAGATTAGAATTGTTCCCAGGTCTTCATATCTGCTTTTGAACAGCAAACTCTTCCTAGTGAAGCTTTTAAAATATTTTGGTTTCTCTTGAATGTGTTTTACCTATCAGGCAGTAATAGCAAATGGCAATAGCACCGTTTTTAATGGATGGCCTGAGGATTGAGTAGAGATTGTGATGTGTTAATCAGAAGATGTCATAAAGCATGGAAGGTACATATAATCGTCTTTGGAAGGCTGGATTTTTAGAATGAGGTGGGAGCTTGGCAGGTTACAGAAAGGGACTAAAATCAATTAGATAATAAGAATGTATGACATGTGCCATGGGATTAATTAAGTGCACAGATGGTGAACATATGCTTCTCTGTATTTCCAGCGTGCATGCTGGAAACACTGAAGGATGAAGAGATGATGAATCAGTACTATCCTGCTGTCAGACATCAAACAGTTTGTGAGCAGCAGAATTAACAGATCCTGGTGTCCGTTTAATTTGTGTCTCACATTTGATATCTCATTCTGTAGTAGATATGAATCTGCCTGATGGTTCTAATATGGGAACTCCTAATCCTTTGTGTGTTTTTCATTTTTTGGTGCCCAGTTAAGATCACACTCAGGCTTTCTGCTTCCTATGGTGGGGTCTATCTCTGTCCTGCCATCTCTTTTCATGTGAACACAAAGGAGCTTTGTATCTTTGTGAGTTTGGACTAAAATTAACAAATGGGCTCAAAAGCTACTAGGGTGAATCAGATAGATCAAAAGACATAAAGCATGACCGCATAAACCTTTCTTAGGTAATCAGGCTAAAAATGCAAAAGGCAGTACATTCAACAGGTGCTGTCCTGGCACTCTTGTTGTAGAAGACTGTGTAGGGAATATCCAGGGCCTGAGAATGAGATGGCAGCATAGGAATGCTGACCACATATGCTGCCTTTTGCACTGAGGACACATTTCCATCCAGCTCAGGAAAAAAAAAAAAAAAAAAAAAAAGAGCACAAACTCTCTATCATCTAAGAGAGATTTTTTTGAGAGAACAAACTACTCAGATCTCCAGCAGGATACCACAAGACCAATACACAGACTAATTGCAGCCATGTATAGCATGAACCCTCTCAGCCTAGCAGGGCTCTGCAGTAGCAGTGTGGGAATCAAAGAATGGCTATAAATGGTCCAAAATCCACTAAGTGACTAAGCTTGTTTGTTTGTTTGTTTGTTTGTTTTCCCATGGCTGTAAATTCACCTGCAGAAAAGCTTGATTTCTTTTATTCTAAAACCAGGGGATTGTAGCGGGGCAGTGTCTCACTTGGAACTCTTACCATCACCAACTAAAAAACCTACTGGTTTGCTAAGTACTAAACTATACCTTAAAATCTTGATAGATAGATTTAAATGTTATGAGACTGAATGTCTGTAGCATGCTAAATTGGAGGCAAAGCCAGTAGTTATGCCTTATAGTTTGCAAAGTTTATGTGATAAAAGTATGCAAAGATACAAGAATGAGAAATAAAGGTTATGTCTCCAGAGTTACACCACAACTTTTAAGTAAAAGTATATATAGCCTTCTCCCTTATTCTTTGCAATTCAACCATTGGCATAACTTTAAAGACTGGCTTTTGAGAGAGATATGCTTGGAAAGCCCATATAACCTATTCAGATCTTATTTTGAAAGGACTCCAGATATGAAGAGCATGAAATGTCTATATCCTCCAGTGACTTACTGAGATACTTGCAACATTAGCCATGGAAAAATGACCTTATCTAACATAAATAGCTGGAAGAATAAAATTCTAGTTGATCGCATATGAAAAGGTAGTAGACAAAGTAGAATTTCACCACACGTAAATATTTTTCTAATCTCTGAAATGAGCAGCATCCTTATTTTCTGTGGTATTGGCTTTTCTAGAATTTGGTCTTTAGTAATAAAATTTACCAGCCTTATGTCCCAGTGAAAACAAACACTATTTGACATTGTATAAGTCTGCTCATTCGGTAGTTTTCTTGAGTATGCATTAAGATTCTTTTCTGTAATGGGTCCTTACCCTGAGAAAATGTATAGTTTCTGTACTTCTTTAGTGTAATTAGTAACTTAACTCATTCCTCTTCAGCGAGCTTTAGTGAAATTAGGGCACAGAAAAGTCTTTGTAGGCTTTGGCTAATAGATTATTTTTTGTGGATTATTTCAGCAGAACTTTGGACAAAATTTGAGAGCTTTAAAGTTAACAAAATATTTTCTATAGAAATTTTCCATCATATCAGCATAATTCAGGAGAGTTTCATAATCTTTCTGTTTACTGTCTTATCTATTCCATTTGAATGTTCTTAATATTTTTTTTTCAGCACTACAGAGCTATATTTTGATTTCCAATTGCATACTGTATATATCAGTTCAACAAGGTTTTCTCAAAGAGACTGTGTCCCTGTATATGTAAATACTAATCAGAGAAGAAAGAACTGATTCACTTTCACTGCTTTTGCTGTAAAAGCCTTTGTTTGCGCCATGGCACGTCTCTGTTACAATAACACTGCCAGAGGAAATCGTCTTCCCTGGCATTCAGCAATGGCAAATGGATTTTAGGAGGCATCGTGCGGCATTTGAGGGACAGGGCTTAGTGGACAATGTTGGCAGTAGGTAGGTGTTTGGACAAGATGGTCTTAGAGGTCTTTTCCAACTTTATTAAGTCTATGATTCAATGATTCTATGGTCAGACCTTCCTTTTTCTAGACTCACTAACACCAGAGATGATGTCCTCAGAGATTTGTAGATTCCCAGCACTCTGTTCCTTTCTTCTTTGTCCACCCCAGTTCTTACTGTCATCACCTTATCTTTCATTCCCTCTCAGTCTCTGGTGCTGGAGCTCTGAATGGCGCTGCCAAAACACTTGGTCTCCAAACCTTTCATCACCCTCCCTGAGCATAGCCACACTCTTCCGTGTAGGTAACAGCCTTTGCCATTTTAATGCAATCGAACACTTCACTAGAGGCTCTTAGGATCCTAATGCTCCTCTGTCAAATGTCTCTTAGTCCTGGCATAAGACAGAAATCAGTATAATGAGCTGATACTCCTGAGATGTGGAAGGAAATTGGTATACAAAGGAAAAGAAAGCCTTTCCTCATCTTTTTTTTTTGTTCCTTATATTTGCCTTAAGCTGGGAGTTCTCTGTGGGCTTCAGAGAAGGAAAGTTTCTTTCCTCCTGGGTGGATTTCTCTACTTTGCTGCATTGGACATGTGTTAACCTCATCTGTTTGAAGGGTTTGTGGAGGTACCAGTTAGAAACAGTTTCTAGCCTGAAGCTTGTACCACAGAAGCAGTGAGAACAGGGAGAATGTTTTCTTGTTTTAAGACAAAAAAGAACAGGTCATTTTCCCAGGGATTGGAGGGAGAAGGAAAAAAGGAGAATGCTTAAGTGCCAGGTGACAATGTCCATCACACTGCTCAGTGATGAAACTAAGAAGACAAAAATAGACAAAGTGACCTCATGGCTTTTGGCAGCAATGCCTACGAGACAAAAGAGAGGCTTTAAAAGGCTTGTGGAACTGATAGCAAAGGGCTTGGACACCTCAGAGTTTTTGGTTCTGGTCCAGCAGGAAGCTGCTTTGCTTCTCTCTGATTGCCTCTCTCTGTTTATGGGGAGCTGTGAATTAAACGGGCTTTGTGACATGCCCAGCTCTCCAGGTCTGGACTCTGCCTTCTCAAGCTTGGATCAGCCTTATGCAGGTACAGGTGTCTCCTCATTTTTCTTTTCTCTTTCTTTTTCATTTTGTCTTTTCCTCTCCTCTCCTTTTCTTCTCCTTTTCTCTTCCACTTCTCTCTCCTCTCCTCTCCTCTCCTCTCCTCTCCTCTCCTCTCCTCTCCTCTCCTCTCCTCTCCTCTCCTCTCCTCTCCTCTCCTGTCCTCTCCTCTCCTCTCCTCTCCTCTCCTCTCCTCTCCTCTCCTCTCCTCTCCTCTCCTCTCCTCTCCTCTCCTCTCCTCTCCTCTCCTCTCCTCTCCTCTCCTCTCCTCTCGTTTCCACATCTCTCTGTTCCCCATTCATTTCTCTGTTCTGCTTTCACTCTTCCTATTTTTCTTCAACAAGTCATCTCAGGAAGAGTCTGTTTTTTTTTCTTAAACCATTGTAAGAGATTGTAGCTTGAATACCGTGATCATTTTTCTGTTGGGAGAATGGCTGTAATTTGTTCTGCACTTTAGCCTTGAAAAGAAAGAAAGCAGGGAGAAAAGGGAAGCAAGTCTTAGGTCCTAGAGGGCCTCAGTTTCCAGCTGCTTCAGAGCATAGAGTAGTTCAGACCAACATACTAGGGAAGCTGTATGTAGATTTTAATGCTGAGCCTGGCCCAAGTGTTGGTTGAGGCATAACCAAGACTATTTACAGTATTTGCTAGCCCACACTGTAGAGTTGAGCCCGTTCACGGTGCACTGCTGTCAAAAGGGGCTCAGGCACTCACTCTGGATGGTGTAGCTCCCTAGCCGTTAGCTCCTGATGCACAATATCCTCCTGTGAGTCATTCACACAGAGTTTACATAGTCTGAATGTGATTTAAATTCTGTAGCAATGCTCTTCCTCTTTGTAAATGTAGAAGCAAAATACGAGCCTGGTGAGATGTAGTAACTGGATGCTCGTAGAAAGAAAGAAATCTCTCGTTTCCTCAACTGGGAACCCCCAGCTTCCCCTGGCACAAGCATGCAGATTTCTAAGTGGAGTGGACAGACCTTCAGGGATTGTAATTCATTTCCATCATGGACAGTGGATCTTTGAGGCAAGTCCACAACTGCCCTGAATAGCACTAATCTCCACAAAATCCTGGACACTGTTAGTCTTGGTTCAGCAAGGTGGAGTCAATACGTAAGGAAAGTTTTGCAGAGAGCCTTTACTCTCCAAGTGCAAGTGAAAATGATGAGCCATTTGTTCAGGTCAGAACTGATTTGGCTTCTTCTAGTTTTCTGGGTGCAAAGGGGAGGAGTGGACTGAGCATTCTGCTAAGGTAATCTCAAACCACACAGATGCCCTTGCTGAAATCATAGGGTAGTAGCATGTGCTGTGAATGGCTGCAAGTCTTGAGATCAGTCTTCCTTTGTCTTTATCTTAAGCTTCTGTAAGGATGACTGCTCTGCAAATCAACGCTTTATTTTCAACATGAAGTATGAGAGGGAGCTCTTTTTGCTGTGGTTACACTAATGCAGTATAGAACCTACCACATCCGTTGCACCTAGGCAGGTTTTGGGGAATATTTGCAGCCCTCAGGAAAACTTGTGTCCTTCCCAGCTAAATTTCCTCTCCCACTGCTGTCACCCAATGCAGGTAGCTCTGCCACATTAGCTGGACACCACTGAATGAATACTCTGAGGTAAAACAGTCAAAAGGCTGATCAAGGTGATGCAGTTTTCTGGCAGTTAGAGGCAGGCAGTGGATGGATTTCTCATCTGTACTACCATGCTGGGAAAAAGAAAATGGGAGTAAGGAAAAGGATAAAATGAAAGAAACTGGAGATTATCCTATGGCTTGGGTTTGCTCTACCTTTTTTCTCTGCAAGGTTAGTGATGATTTCTGTCACTCGAACACTAATTATAGGGAAGTCCATTCTTTCCTTAGGGTTGCCGAGTTTGGTTTTCTGTTGAATCTTGCTCACACTATGCTTTTCCTATATGTGGGGTAGAGAACACAGTGTTCCTCCCTGGGGCTTTACTGTCCACTGGACTGGCAGAGCAGATGGAAAACGATTATCCTGCACTTTCATGCCAGTGTCCCAACAGGTGTCAGCTTTTCCAGGCAAGCCTGTGTAAGTAGATTCCTTCTGGGCTGGCTGATCGGTCATAGAGGTCTGGGATTCTTGCTCAGGAGCAAATGGTCTGCTTCCTTGCTGGGCTTGGGGCACAGGGAAGGGACTGCAGCAAGGGTGAAAGCATGCCTCCTGCTGCTGCAGGGCTGCTGCAGGGAGCAGTGAACAGCCCTACACAGTGTTGATGCAAGACACAGACTAGAACTGGCACTGCAGGGCCCAGCCCCCAGCTGCTCCTGCTGAGCACCTTAAAACTATGACTCCTGTTACATACACACATCTGAACTAACAATACTGGTGGCTGCTTCCCAGACCCCTAGAGGAATTGCTTGCTCCTAGGAATCCTCCATACGGTATGAGGAAGGTCTGTGTAATGCAGGGCTCCACCCTCAGGGTGATAAGTAACAGAATGATAAGTAAATGCTCCAAATTCCCAGGATCGAGGGCACACACTGCAAACACACTGTGAGATACAGCCAAGGACTCTTGTCCACATGCTGCAGAAGCAGGAAGTCCCAGATCTGACCAGAAAAGAGAAACCATCCTTTGAGGTGAAGGCAGTTATCTCCCTGCGCCCATAGAAACTTCATTGATAGTGTTTGCATGGAAAGAGGAAACTGACTTGGGTTTCTATGAGCAGTTCCTAAAGATGCTTAGCAGCAAAGGTTGGACAGAAAAAGTAGGGCAGATGGTGTCAGTATGTCTCCTTTTTTGAGCACTAGAATACCTATAGACATATCACTGCCCATCTTTGCCCATCTAGCCTCTTGTAGAGCTCTGAACTTGTCTTTCTGTCTCTTGCAGAGCTCCACCGCCACGAGAGCATCCAAGAGAAGAATGTGAAAGAAGCCAAAACCAAGTGCAAAACCATTGCATCCCTGCTGACAGACGCACCCAACCCCCACTCCAAGGGGGTGTTGATGTTCAAGAAGCGCAGGCAGAGGGCTAAGAAATATACATTAGTGAGCTTTGGGAGTGTCGACGAAGACCGTTCCTACGAGGAAGAAGACGGAATTTTCCCAACTAGTGAGTCTGAATTTGACGAGGAAGGTTTCTCTGATGCCCGAAGCTTAACAAATCACTCAGACTGGGACAACACTTATCTGGACATTGAAAAGGGCAAGTCAGACTCTGAGCAGAAAGAAGAGAAACAAAAAGGTTTGAGTGAAGCCTCGGGTAAGGGAGCACGGTTATTTGAGCAGCAGAGGGAAAGGGCAGGGAAGTACACAGTGGAGAAAGTCCCTGCACAGAGGAGCCCCCAGCTCACCCCAGCTGCCCAGCCACAGCCGGGCATGGTGAATGGAGATATGCCTGTGCCACAGAAGACAGCCAGTGTGCCCCTCAGCATCCACCTGGAAGGTGTGCCCAGCAAGATGCCAGCCACCACACCCACTCAGGTCCTGGCTCCCCCCAGCCCCACTGTCTTCCCACACCCCCCAGGCACACCTGACCCCTTCTCTTCAAGCACGAGTATGTTCAACAGATCTGCACGGCCTTTCACTCCTGGTTTTTCTGGCCAACGCCCAGCAACATCCTCAGTCATCTTCAGGCCATCTGTACCCAAAAAACCCAGTGAAAGCCTTGGTGGGCAAAGCACGGTGGTCTCCCCTTTCTCACCTCTGGCTCCAGGAACACCTACCAGTGCCCCAGCACCAACACACCGTGGTCCAGTGAGCTCCTCCACATCTCTGTATATTCCTGCACCAGGCAGGCCAACAACACCACTAGAATCACAGCCAAGAGCTGGAGGAAGCGGTCCGGAGACTAAGCCTTCTGCCAGCCCTGCGCGGACATCCACTGCCTCTATATTCCTGTCAACTCCCTCAAAGCCAGGAGGGGAGGCGGCCTCTGCAGCATCCCAGCCACGAGTCCCTGGAACAGCCTCTTCTTCCTTGTATATTAGCCCAGCACCAGCACAGCACATGGTAAGCACCTCCCCGCTGCCAGTGCAGCTTTCTGCCAACTCAGCAGCAACACCACGACCTCCTTCTGAGCCCTTAACCTCCAGGGAGCAGAGGATTGCCGTGCCAGCTCCCCGCACAGGCATCCTGCAGGAGGCTCGCCGGCGGGGCAACAAGAAACCCATGTTCAGTAAGGTTGAGGAAAAGAAGAATTCACCCAACCCCGAGCTCCTGTCTCTGGTGCAGAACCTGGATGAGAAGCCGAAAGGTGACCACCCTGGGGCAGGCTTTGAGTCTGGGCCTGAGGAGGATTTCCTTAGCCTGGGCGCTGAGGCTTGCAACTTCATGCAGTCCTCAGGCCGCAAGTTTAAGACCCCACCTCCAGTGGCTCCTAAGCCTCAGCAGCAAGATGGTGGACTGGTAAATGGGGCCCACGACATGCCTCAGCTTAAAGGCAAGGGGGCACAGCTCTTTGCCAAACGCCAGAGCCGCATGGACAAGTTTGTGGTGGAGACAGCAACAAAACCAGAGTCGAAGCCCAGGACCCCTTCACCTTCACCTTCTCTGCCTTCATCCTGGAAATATTCACCCAATATCCGGGCTCCACCTCCGATAGCTTACAACCCAATGCATTCCCCTTTCTATCCTCTGGCAGCCAGCAAGTCTCAGGCTAGTAAGGCAGAGAGCAAAGTGAAAAAGGCACCTGGCCAGAAGTCAGGGAACAAGGCCATTGATGTCATGCACCATCAGCCCTATCAATTAAAGTCAGCCATGTTCTGTTTTGGGGATCCCCCAAGCTCCAGCACTCAGGAGTCTCCTGGTCAGCCAGGCCAGCAGGCCAGCTCATCCTTCACTGCAGCCAAGCAGATCCCTGTGAAAACAGCCAAGACACAGGAGATTCGTCGCTTCTCCACCCCTGCTCCCATGCCTGCTTCGAGCAGCTTGGCACCCACTGTGCTTGTGCCCCGCTCAGCCACCACATTGGATGAGCCGGTGTGGAGAACAGAAATGGCCTCTTCTGCCCCTGCTACACCAGCACCCTTCCAGATGGAGCTCAGCCAGTCCCCTAAGCCATATCAGAGTTCCCCAGAGTTTGGTCAGGCAAGCCTGGGGCCCTCCCCAAACCCAGCTTCAGCCTCTCGGTTTCAGGTGGCCAGGCCCAAATTCTCAGCAGCCAGAACAGGAATGCAGGCCAACGTGTGGAGGCCAAGCTTTGGCCACCACTGAGGCAGGCATCATTCCCATCCCATCCATGGCCCTGCAGAGGTAGTGCTCGTTTTGTCTTTCTTGTCAGCTCAGTATGTTGGGGTGGTGTGACACAAAATGAAGAAAAGAGAAAAAAAAATACTCCCCTTCTGCACCACCCTCTCCCCCCACCTCTCTTTGATCTTGGATAGGCAGCTTCATGGCAAGGCTTACGGTTGTGGCTACAGAGGGAGGAAGAATGTGCAGAGAGGGCATGCGTGGTACTCAAGGACCGAGAACTCACATACAGCAGCAAAGCCCACCTCTGGAGAGGTGAATTGTAGGTGTTGTCTCACATGAGGACGTGAAGTGGTTTTCCTCTGAGGGCTTTGGAGTCAGCTCTGAATGAAGGAGCCTTGAGGGGACAAAAGCCTTGCTGGAAGAAAGGATTCCAATGCAGAAGTCCTAGCTTTCCCATAAAACTGTTTTTTTTAAAGCCTGTTAGTCTGTACACATGCGCTTGTATGCCCACATGTACGCACACAGAACAGCAGTAAGTGGGAAGCAAAAGGAGAAGTGGGCTCTGCACTGTGCAGTTCTGCCAGATACCTTTCCTGAGAGGCCTGGGAAAGGAGGCAAGGGAGAACAGCAGGAGTGTTTGCACACAAACATGGAAGCAGTGTGCACTGTGCAGGAGGATGACTATGGATGCCTGTTCCTCTAGTCACCCAGGCTGGAGCTGAAAGGGAGTCATGTAGCTGGCACTAAACACAGCTGTCAGGTCTGGGAGCAGTTTGCCAGTGGGGCCTTGGATGGACTTGCTAGGCTACCACAAGCTAGAGGAATAACAGAAGGAAGTGTTAAATTTTGGAGATACATAAATAGCAAAGCTAAGCTCAGGCTGTGGCTGGTAGGCTCCAAGCAAGCCCTGCAGCATTAGTCCCAGTGGAACAGGATACAGATTCTGTAAGTGTAAAGAAGGGTTGTGTAGGAAAAGATAAAGTTGCCTTTAAAAGGAGGCAGGATTGAATATGCATTTATACATGAGCTTTTTGTTTAGTTTAGGACAGAAATATGGCTAAATTGGAAATGGTTCATTACATAAAACTTCCTGAAAACTCTGTTGAGCTGGGAAATATATCCTCTTTGCAGATAGTCTCAGCAGGAGAATGGGAGACAAAGAAATGGAGTCACGAGTGGAATTTCATACTAAATGATTTAACTACCTGTGAGATTATTTGATAAAAACTGAAGTGCTCTGAAATTCCCAGAGGATCTGCATTCTTACACATGCATACAGAGCTCAATCTGCTGGCAGTGCTGCAGAAATAGGACCACTTTGAATGCCCCGGGCTAGATCAATAGCATTTAAGAAGAAAGCATTCCCTTTACTAAGGAGGAATTCAGGGTATCAGTAGGGTTTCTCTGCATGTGTGTGTGTATATCACATGTGCTCTGGTCTATACACATCCCTGTCATTTGCTTTCCTGCCCTTTCTCCCCCTTTCGTAGCAGTTCCACACATTGGGCTGGAGAATCTCACTAGCAACTCTAGTCCTGGACAAGTTTGAGAAGGACAGAATGAAGGAAAAGTAAAAGCAATACACAATCCTACCAGCTCTCTTTGAATCCTTCACAGTCTGGCTGGGCTTGCTTTGCAGACCTGTTTGCAGTGTTCATTGTTGGGGGCCCTGGAATGTAGGAAAAGCATGCCGGAGAAGGAGGAGAACAACAATTACATCTCTCTTGGCAAACTATCAGCTGTGGGAGAGGATGGAGAGAAAACCCTTGGGAATGTCCTGAGTTAGTAAGAAAAGGGGTGCAACTGGTTGGATGACATGGGAGAAGCCAACCTCAAATGATGAGGTGATGCTATTTCTTCCTGGAAAGCCCTAGAAGGGAGGTCTTAGCACAAGTCTTCGTTGCAGAGATAACTCAGACCACCAGAATCCACTTCACTATAGTGAGGGAGAGCAGCCACGCTACAGAACCTTACTTGCACCATTACTTTCTCACTCATTCTATGCTGTGCTGCATTGTCATCATGTCAGGAAAAGAATCCCAGGTGTTTAGCAAGCTAAATCTCTGTGATTCTTCCCAAAGACAGAAAGTCTTCTATTTTTCTAGGAAAACCATGGAGAGGAACTAAAGAACTGGTAGTGTTGCTAAAGCTTTGTCTGTAATCTTTTTGTGGAGCACTGGCTGTCTGTCACTGGCTGATGGTTTTAGCCACTAGCCTTAGACAGACCAGCTTGCCCAGGCGGAAAGTGTCACTGAACTCAGGTGTAGAGAGGGGTTATGTGGACCAGAGAAAAGGTGCTCAGGATAATTCTGCAGTAAAGAAATAATCTCAGAAATTCTGAATCTTACTCTAGTGTTCCTGTCTCTCATGGACTTAAAGATCAAGTGTTGTCAGGGCCTGAGCATCGAAGGAATTTCATTTTGCCACTGGGGAAAAAAAAAAAAATAAGAAAAAGAGAGAGAAAGAGGTCTGGCTTTAGCATGTTTGTGAGATTGCATCTGGCCTGTATCTGGGTGGCACTTCTCCAGACTTCTAGGATACACTGATGCAAGCCGATGAGTGGTGGCCAAACACTGTGGACTGTTACATGACAGGATCTGAGTGTAATAACTGGATTTGGTCCATCACTTCTGTAAAGTAACGGACAGAAGATGGAAAATATTCAGGTCTGATTGGAGAACTGATATTAAACATCAGATCAAGGAAGAGAATCAGGATGCTGGGGATCCTGCATTTCACCTCTACCATTCTTGGTTCAAAGCCAGGTTTGGAAGGAAAGCTACCTATCCTATGCTGAGGACAGAGCAGGATCTGCAAAAGCAGAAGGTGCTACAGATGAGGCCTATAGTGCTTGTAGAGTATCGTGAACAAGGCCTGTGGCTGCAAGTAATGTGAGATGAGAACTAATACTGAAATACATCTGCTAAGCTATAGGGAAGAAACCTGCACAACTGCTGGCTTCAAGCAGCTCTGCTAGTGTCTGCTCATGAAACTAATGTGGCTGCCTGTTAGGTCCCAGCTGAACCATATACAATTGTCTTGAACCTCTCCAAATTTATAATTCCTCAGCTGTTAAACAAGCACAGATGTAAACTTGTTGGACAAGTTTTAGCTCCCACCTGCTAATTTATGAGCTGCAATGGTAGGCCGTACCCCAGTATCCCCTAGTTAAGCATCTGAAGACATCTATGTGTGTTCTGATTTAAAACTGCTTATCATCCCTCCCCTCTAGCATGCTGCTATGGCAATTATGAGGGTTTATCTTGGCTTCAGAAGTGTCAGTCTCTTCCCTCTGAATATATGGGAACACTTGCCAGGGATAACCTCAAGTTCCTGCAGCAGCTGAGAGGAACTATCTCAGAGGAGACTGATGTGATGAGAAGTCACTTACCACCAGACATGAGCACAGTGCCACCCAGGATTGTTCCTCTGATCGAATTTGCTCCCTTCCTGCTATAATATCCAGCACACCCTACCAGGCCCTCTTCATAGAGGATACTCATCAGTGCTCTGAAAATGGGAGTTCCACAGCAGTGCTCTGTCTGGTGACAGACGTGACCCCAAAAGGTGAATAGATTTGGTGTCTCTGTTTTTGGAAGTACATTTTCCTGTTTTGTCTTTTTTTTGCAATTTACAGTCACTTTCTATTTGTTTGTGCAGAAGAATAAACTTGTGATATGCACTTTACGTGTGGCATTTTGTCACCTTCTTTGCTTGGCACCCAGAAGGAAGTGCTGTGTACCTCACATGCAGTTTAGCACTACCACAAACTTTTAAAGCCATGAGAACATAGGAGTCCAAAAAAGGATGGGAAGTCTTGACAACAAAAACACCTGGGCATAAGTTGGCCTTACAGCTTCTACATATTAAAAAAGGATTAAAAGATGGATAGACTCCATCTCTAACACTAACCCAGTTCATGTTAAAGTCTACTCAATTTCTGGGTCCTGAGAGTTTCACTGTCCGCAGTTTAGAACAAGTGTTAGCAGACCTCCTCCCTAGATGTACGTCACTGACAAGTAGCAATTCCTGAGCCCTACAGGAGATGCTGGGGTCAGCTGTAGGATCAGACTGCAGACTGGGCTCTGGTATAGGTATCATTTTATGGATGTTTCTCAGATTAATTGCAGCCATCCAGCATATTTCTGATTGATTTGTGGATAGGAAACACACAAATGAGTAAAAAAGTCTGCTGATGCCAAACTGAGCTTCAAGTCCAACCAGAAGCTCAGTTCCTAAAGAAATAAGTCTACAGATGCACAGGCTACAGATTAGGACTGCATCTTGTTTTGCTTAATAAAGCTGACATAGTAGGATTATGAGCTATTCCAGATGGTTTAACACATTGCAGGACAGTTGCTGTGTTCAGGACTCCGATTAAATTCCCTGTTAACCTCTATAACCTTCTCAAGTGAGAGTCATTTCTTCTCACAGCAGGTCATGTCAGAAGGAGCCAGAAAAACAGACTTTCAAACGTGGGGGGGGAGCCGGCTGTGAGTTTACTGACCCAAAGCAAAGCCAAAGGATTATTGAATGGCTACACAGAAGGCTAGCGATGAACATGGACTTCAGTGTGCTACTCACTATTTTAAAACAAGAGAGCAATAAAGTGCTTAGTGGGGATACCTGCCTCCATACAATCATTCTAGTTGGAAGGAGAAGTGTCCAGCAAAGTGCATACCAGGCACGTATGCAGAATATATGAAGAGTAAGGATATTTGCTGGCAGTACAGACCTATAGCTTCAACGGCCACTAGATGTTGCCACTGTTCTTCTCCAAATTAACTGGAGTTTTGGCATTCACCTGATGTGGCGTTAAATCTGGAGGGTGTAAAATCTTAGGAAATCCTTCCCTCCTAATCTATCCTGTTTTGGCGTTCACATACGACATTTCTTAGTACCACACGCCAGAGGAGAAGACCAGCCTCATACCAGGGAGTTTTGGCAGTGGGAGGCCTGGTGCAGCACGGAGGGCATTCCTGGGTTGCAGCACGTGGAGCATGCAGACAAACAGGCTGCCCAGCAAGGAACACCCCGCAGCTACGCCAGCTATTCCAACGCCCACTCCAGCATTGTGATCAAATCCTACATATTTCTGTCCCAGCCCTAAATCTCATCATACATTTAGCCCACGTAGTGGCAGGAGAGAGCCTGGTGTTAACTATTTCTCCTATTGTGTTGCTACAACAAAATACTGACAAGTAATGTCTGCATAAAATTGGAAGAGATTAAGAATATAATACATATTTTAAACTACCAAATAAAATAACATAAAAAGACATATTTCAAAACAACAACAACAACAAAAAACTCCCTCCCCAAAAACCAACCTGAATGTTTTGCTACTTCTTCTAGAACAGATCAAATTACATTGAAATCTGCTGCTTATGAGTATTTTCAGTGTATGCTGGTCATGGGCTCCAGGGAGAGAAAGGAGCAAGGCCACTCTGTATCCCTGGAAATTTTTAACAGTGAAGGCTGTTTGTCAGACAAACGCTGCTTGCCAGGCTTTCACATAGTCAAAATCTGCTCGGGAGACAGCCCTGCTGAGGATTTATATCTTGGCTCCTACCTATGTCCATCTAGCACGACCTAATGAGACAGATCTCATCTGCTGCTCTTGAAATGACTTCAGAAACATCAACAATTAGAAGTTAGATCGTTTGAAATTAGGCACATGGGAACTCAGCACAAAAATAAATGTTGAATATACTGGTCAGAGAAAGCAATGCTTTGTGCAGGCTGTTCCAGAGGCCACTTAAGTAAAAGGTATATTTGGAAAGAGGGAGGTGGCCACAGTGACATACGGGCAGTTCCTTGTATGATTAAAAACTCCTCCCTGAAGTGCTGCAGTGTCCTGGAGCCAGGAAACGTACTGCCCTCACTGACCTACATGGAAACTCCATACTCAAGCAAGGACTGAATTTAGCCCCCAAATCTCATCGCAATCCAGGAAGGGAAAAAACAACAACAAAACAACACAAAGAAACAAATAAAAGCACAAATGAAAAACAAACAAAAAGAGAAACGAAAAATACCCATGCTATTCATCAAGCAAGTCTTCTAGTGATTTAAAACTTGGAGCCTTGAGTAGAGCCCTACACCATTTATTATCTACATTGTTTCCATCTTGTAACTGAAAGCAGAGATATCAGATTGGAATAATATCACCAGTGGAAAAATCCACTAAGCTGCTGAACCTGGCATCATGGCGGACCACGAGTACAGTCTCTGCTAAGCCTACCAAAGATGCTTCTAGACTATGAACTACATATTTCTATTTCCCAGGGAAACTGCATAGAGAGAAGGAAGGAGCAGGATTTAGTTCTCAGCCTGGCAACTGAAAATGGAGACATATCATTTTATCTGAAGACAGAGTAGGAGGTGAGAATCTCAGTTAAAGATGTGCCTTGGTGGTTAAGTGTCAGACACAAGACTGCTTTATCCAAATCACCCTACAAATCCTGGTGCCATACTAATAGGATACATCCTCTCTTACATTCTGTATGCGTTCAAGGCTCTGGCTCTGTTCAGCACGCTCCAGCTGTACTCTTAGGTCCCACATCTCACCGTATTTGCCTTGTCCCTAACCTCACCTGTTTCTTGCATCTTGGGATGGGGATAGAGGAATTTGGTCTCCTGGAGGTATAATTTGTGCACGTGAAAGCACTGGAGATGACTGGAAAAATAATGCAGTAGCTATAAAATGGCCTGGAAACAGTTGCTGGAAGCAAGTAGAGATGAGGTTGAGTTAACATCGCCCCAGCAGCCGCATGAAGGTGCCATATAGTGGTAGCTGCATTTCTCAGCTTTGTGTCCTAGTATAAATCATATTCATTAGTGGATTATCAAAAAGAAATAGGCCCCCATGGGTCATTCTGGTGTATCTGCTGGTTTCAGTGAAGAATGCAACACTTGCTTAGACAGGGGGAAGCTTATAGCAAAGTATTACTCCAGATGTGAATAAAAAAGAATAAGTGCTGTGCTATAGGCACAATGTGAGGTACACACATGGGTGATGTGGATACAAGGGAGGGGAAAATGGGAAAATTCAGGCTAGGAGATTGCCAGATGTGCATCCTCACAGATAAAGGTTATAGCAGTCTTAATGCTTTGTGCTTTTCAACACACTGATCTCTTTGGGAAATTTTATACTCATTTGGTGCATGAAGAAACAGTTGTGAAAAGAAAAAGTGCCCATATCCTGACAATATCAATTTTGCTTGCAATTCTACATGCTGAAGACTTTCTACTACAAACAACACTGTGCTGCTTTTCCCCCACTAGATTCTAGGTTTATTAAGTGGACAGCTGGATTCTGATCTGATGTGAAATGGAGGAGCCAACATTTTCTGTAGGATTTCTGCTTTACATGAAATCTGAAAGGTATGTACATCTTTGAGTAACCTAGTAAGATGAGATACATTCTCTCCATCCTGGAAGGAGAACCCAAACGGGTATGTGGGAACAGGCAGGGTCACCTCAGAAGGAGCAAGCAGGAGCTAAAGGAGAGGAGTAATTTGCATGCCCAGACCTACACAACGTGCAGGCAACCATCCTTCCTTATTCCATGAATCAGGAAATGAGTTTCCTTGCAGTTTGATTCTTCTGGGTTTCCCACACACATTGCACAGCTACTTCCTAAGTCTCTCTAAATAGCTTTCTAGACTTTGCACTACTTCTCATTTCATGTATATGACTATTTTACTTCTATGCTTTCTGATGCATTATTTGAATGCCTGGCATTTTAGAAGTTATGTATGAGAGCCTAGAGGAGGCTGAGTTTAATGATGGAGAGGGGAGGGGACAGAAGAAGGATGTAAAGAAGAGCATGACTTCAGACTGTTTTTTTTGAGCCCTTACTAAGGAGCAGGATATTGAGAAACTATTACCAAAATGCAATAGGAGGAAGGGAAGAAGAGGAATGGCATATTGATTTGAACAGAATAGGAGTGAGGCACATATGGAGTGCCTGGTCTTCCTGTGTACTGAAGCAGGGACTGCAGGAGGCCGAAGGAGCAACCTTTTCCTTTCCCCTCTCCTCAGGGCTTGTGGCAGTGCTATCTGAGACTCTGCACTCTGAGCTGTCAGTTATTAATAACCTCAGGATGCCTGTGCAAACAGACTTCAAGAGTCAAATTCATAGCACTCTGCATCAGCACTTTGTGCTGGGCAGAGCTTGCCTGCACCCAGGAGGCACCCTGGGTGAGTGGGGCTGCTGGACGAGCCTCCCCAGCAATATCCACAGACAGGCTGGGAGGAAGCGGCCCACTGCTGAGCTGTGGGGCAGGTGCACGAGGTGGTCTGAACGTGGCACTGCAAGCCTGAGGTGAGTTGACCTGGAAAAAAAATAATTTAGAGTAGGGGCTGGAGAGGGTAACGACTAGTTTGGTTTGCAGCAAAACCAACCAAATGACGGCTGCGAAGAGTCACGCAGGAAAAGACAGAGCAACTTTATGTATGAGATAGCAGGGAAGATGGGGACTGAGGCTCCAGCAGCATCCCATGATGGGGTAGCAGGAAGAGCAGTAGTCACGGTGTGGATTTGGGCCCTGCCAATACTGAAGACTACTGCCATTTTCCCTGTGCTAAATTCATTCCATGTAGTAGGTTTTCCACTCCTCAGTCCTGATGAATCAGTGGGGGACAACAGAAAGGGACAGACTTGCCATCACTGTTCCTTGGGAATGAATTTGCTGGAGGGACACAGTTCCCTAATGGTGCCAGCCCTTCCTGTCTTGCCCCAAGGAGTCCACATTTGGGCATGCAGACGATTTCCCATTGTTTTGCCAGTCTTGTGACCCATTAGATGGGCCGTAACCTTCCAACCCTCTGACTCTTGGCAGTATTGCCCCTTTCCTGTCAAATAAGACCTCCTTCTTTTATATAGCCAAGCAGATGTCTGCCTGCTCGAGGAGAATGTGCAGCGCGTGCTTTATGGCTGCACCTGCTCACATTTGCTTAGGGAATATGCCTGGGTGGGCTCTTCTACAATGTGAACTACACTGGCAGCATCTCAGTAAAAAGAAAAGCTTGGAAATCAGAAAGGAAAACAAATAATCTGAGAGAGTATCTGGCAGTATGATTGGAGTTGGTTTAACGGGGCTGGGCTGCTTTCAGCTGTTGTTGCCACCTCATCACAGGAAAATCGTTGCAAAAGGAGCAATGGTGGAATAAAACCGCAAAATTCATGGAAGACAAAAATGTCTCGAGCACAACAAGGACAGTCCACAAACTCCTGGAGCTACTTCTTTGCTTGCTAGTTTATAAATATAACTGCATATATATATACAGTTATATAAATATAACTCATAGTTCAGTGTCTTCAGTTCTGAAGCTTTAAGCAAGTAAAGCTGCAAGGACAGAGATGATCAGTTACTATATTCTCTTGCTGAAGCCAATGGATCTTTATTTGTTTATATTTCCACTGTACTGTATTATATGAGGATCCATCTCCCTATATGCTGTTGTTTGGGCACTAACAGTGATAAAGTGAAGGCAAGACATTAGACCTGCTTATGTTATGTTATGCTATGTTACGTTATGTTATGTGTGATAACCCCCAAGAGGGACTGAAACAGCCTGAAGTGGAATTACTGAGACTTCTCCGAGCTTTCCCTGACTTCAAAGTACTTTTATCCTCTCTCGGGACGAAGATGGAAAATAGAGTACAAGAAGAAATTTCCCTGTTCCTCTCCTCCCCCCTCCAAAATGATACATGATAAGATCAACACAAAATAGAAAGGTGCAACTGACTTCAAACAACTTGGACAAACAGGCTTTGCTTTAATAGGTTTGCCTGTACCTTCTTTCTCCAGCCCTCCTGCAACAAATCAGAATGATATAGGGTTTTTCATTTGTTTGTTTTGCAGGAATTGTGGTATAGTGGGTTTCTGAATAGTCTAATCATAATAAAACTGTCAGAACATCCAAACCAAACTGACACATTATTGAAAATGCAGCCAGATAACCCATGCTCAGACTGAATTTCTTTATCGAGAAACATATATAACCTCCAAATGATAACTGCATGGTATTATAGCATGTTACGACAGAGCAATTTTTCAAACTGATGCTTTGTTACTGCAGCAAAACAAGGTAACAGAGTACCACTGTGGCACATCTGTATGCTGGGAGACTGCCATGTTGCAACCATAATGTCTACTTTGGATGGCGATTGCTATGTGGTACCGTTGCAATGCTTCTGCTGTGACCTGTTGCTGTATTTTGTGTCCTAATACAACGTCTCCAAAGAATACCATGATATTCTGCTCCTTCATGCAGATGGGACAGAATAGAACCCGTGTGTGAAATGAAGACCATGTGTCTCTTAACTGTAGATGGCAACTAAAAGATAGGCAAGAGATACATTTCCAGTGTTTCATTCTCCATTTCCTTGTGTATTTAGAGCAAAGCAGAGAACTCTTTGTGGGAATGCCCCTTGCAGGGACTCCTGCTCCTCTTAAAAGGAAAAAGCCCACTAAACTCATTGGGAAGCTGACACACGAAGGTAAGATACGCAAAACTGCACACATGAGAATTGTTTGGATCTCAACCTGAATTTCAGCTTTCAAAATCTCACATTGTAGATGACTGAAATCCTAGGGCAAGATACACATTGATCATACCAGGAGGCAGGGCCCCAGATATTACTAAAGCTGAGCCTTCAACCACAACACATTTTGTAACTGCCTATTAAACACTTTGTATACACAGTACCTATGTGAATGGAAAGAGAATATTATCTCTTCTGGGCATTGATGCTGCAGTGTCCACTTATATTCCATGTTAATCTCTTTCTTAGAATCTTTGTCTCTAATTTCTTTTTCCTCTTTGTGAGAGAATTCCTTTGATTCCAGCTCTTATTTGTGGAAAAACACCATTTCTCTCAGTGGGGGTAACAGCAGAAAGAGTGTAACTCAGGACACTTCTTACAGAAAACGTATATTGAGTAGGGTGGCATTTAATTGACTGTGATACCCTTTTGGAGGTTTAGAAAAGTAGTAATTCAGTGCTGCCACTTTCTTCAGGTCCCCAAAAGAATTGTAGAAACTTCTGTATTAGGGTACGTGTTCACTTTTCTATTTTTCCCCAGTCCTGTAATGAAGTAAACAAGTAAAATTCCAATTTCCAGTTAAAGAGCATTTCCTCCTTTTCTAGAAAACAATGTCATATTGTCATATAGAACTGGCTTGCAAAATAAAATAAAATAATATAAAATAAAAGGAAATTTCTCTAGAGAACATCTATTAAAATGAGAATGGACTTATACCAATTTTATACCAGTTTAATGATGAAGATTTATTCTCTGTTGTGAATGAGAAGCTGAGGCAGATAAGTGGTTCAATCCTTGCTTAATAACAATAACAGTAACAGTAGAAAAAAAACCATAATAAAAGTTGCTTGGTTCTGGATAGAGAACTCTAACTGCATTTATGGAGGACTTTTATACTGAAAATGTTTGAATCCATTGCTTTGATAGAGAATTGGTGGTATGAAATTACATGGAGAGAAAGTTAGCTAGTAATCAGCATGGTAAGTCTTGAAGAGAAGTTCAACCATTTTGCCCTTTAAAATTTCCCCTTGAAACAAATGAACAAAAAGATACAATAACATCAAATGCTGATTGCCACTCATCTGTCTCGAAAGTAGGGAGTACGGGGCAGAAACCGGACAAGCCAGGCTCTTCTGAGGCAACACTAAAGAATCCTGCTGCACTGACTGAGGTGCTTCAGATGTGGGACACATGCATCTAGTTCTACCCCTATACCTTGAAGGCAATCCACTGTATCTCAAATGTCATGAGTGGAAAAAAAAAGTGCATAGATTATTTCCTAAAAAAGTTAATTTAGAAGAGAATATGGCTGCTTTGAAGCAGTGTACAAGAGACTGGAGCAGAGCACCTCCTAACATGTCCAATTTGTATGTTTTGTAGTCATGCCGCAAGAGGTGACCAAGCTGAACCTGGGGAAGAAGATCAGCATCCCCAGGGATGTGATGCTGGAAGAACTTTCTCTCCTCACTAACAAAGGATCTAAGATGTTCAAATTACGTCAGCTGAGGGTGGAGAAGTTCATTTATGAGAATAACCCTGATGCCTTCACCGACAATTCTGTGGTAGGTTGGAAAGTAAAACTGCAGAGCTGCTCTGTGCACCCAGGGGGAACAGGAACAGAAGGTTCACAAGTTCTTTTCCTTCTGTCTCTACGTGTATGGGCAAAGAAGTGCAGAAAAAATCCTGAACAAATTAGATGTACACGTATGTTTTTTGTTTCTTTTGGCAGCAGCTTTAGTTTCCTTTTGTGAATAGTTTGGTATTGTGCAAACAGCAGCATGGGAAAACATAGTACTGAGTGACGAAGGAGATCCGTATGTTTACGAAGCATTCAGAACTGCACGGGGTGTTGTACCCATCCCCTTTTCTCTTTGCAAGATGGAAGTGATCCAGCCAAGTCTGACTTCAGCAGCAGTGGGTGAAGTTCTATTTTTAGCCTCGGATACCATTTTATCCCTCTTACTGGGCACAGTCCTTTTCTCATTTCTGCACAAAATTCCTTAAGTGCAAATTCAGATAGAAATTTCCAAGATGACACTGCAATTTATTCAGTTTATTTGCTGGAAGGTATGGCTGGCTTTTTACTAGTGTGCCTTCCTATTTGATACAATGCCTTTTTTTCCTCTTACCCATGAGTTCTTTCATTTGATCTTTGAACTTCTTTCTTCAGTTACTTGCCTGAAGTAAAGTCTTCTGAAGATATTGAAACTTTCACAAGAGGAAACTCTCCTTATACATAACGTTAGGACTTCAGTAAAACAACATTTGGATGCAGCATCTCATCTTCCGATGCTCTTTAAGCTTTATTTGGTGATACAATTTTGTCCCTTTGTGGCATGTGTTTTCCAGTCTTGGAAAACATGAGCAAAAGATGAAAGTCAAGCTGAAGAAAACATTCTGCCAAAAAAACCCAAGCTATTCTTTAGCTCTTTGATATTTTCAAAAGCAGCTAGGAAATTGTTGTATTTGGCTCCTAAAATTGACAATTTGAGAAGCAGGATGTGGAAAGATGTCTGAAAAGAATCATTAATTTTGTAGCAGAAGGTTGGATTATAGATCAGGGATGACAGATCAGAGATACAGTACGAATATCTCACGTTGCTGAACTGTGGCAGTTTCTTCACCTCTTGGTGCCTTAGGCAGTTCCATCAGCTCTCTTAGAAAAGATGTGAGAATGAACAGTGTGTTGAACTCTGGACTCTGCAGATGGAAATCCTAGAGAAATGTAAGCTGTTTTTATAAATAATCAGCAATCTCAGAGCTCCTAGAATGCCCTGAGGGCCAAGTTCCTATGTCAGAATATGAGGATTGCTGCAATGAGGATGGCAGGAGGAGTGAGGAAATAAGGTGAGGGAATGAAAAGACTGAGGCCCAAATGTGCAAAAATTTGAAGCTGTCACTTAGGGGTCTCCAATCACAGAAACACGTGAGTATACAACATGAGTTGTGATAAACTAGCTCAGAATTGGATTTGCAAAAACAGAGGCACTGAATTGTTAATAGAAATATAGGGTCTCCTCAGGACTGACATTACAAAGGCTGATGACAATCACTAATTTTCTGTTAGCTTTTTTTTATTTTTTTCAGTAAGTTTATTCGTCCATATCTGACATTCATTCCATGCCCCTTCTGTAGTGAACCTCTACCTGTATTCTGCATGAACATCCATATTCTCCTGCTCTATGAGTAAATTTGCTGTGGAGAAATGTATCTAGGAGTTAGACAAAGACACTAACAAGGCTAGGATTTTCTTCATGGCTTTGCTAGATGGGAATAATGGTAGGGTTTTCAAAGAGCTGGTACTCTGTATTAAAATCCTCTATGATTTGCTTTCAAAGCTATTATTTCTCTACAGTCATGGAGCAAGTAACAAATCTCTGTTGGTCAGCACAGGAGGACTACAGTCTGCCAAACTGCCCTTGCCTGAGGCCATTTTAGTAGGACCACAAACATAACTGTTACCATTTGCTGGCTGCCCTGTGCGCTTTGTGCAAGGACTCTGCCAGACTGCATCCATTGCCTTTGAGGATAACTGTTCTAATTACCACAGCCAGCACAAATTAGCACCTCTGCTGGCAGCCAGAGCAGCAAGAAGAAAACATGAATGATCTCAGCAACAGAGCCATCCCCTCAGAGAGTTGGTTGCTATCAGGCAGCTAGATAAAGGCAGCAGATCTGTGGCCTCACTGTTATCTTCCAAGCCATCAGAAAAAATGCCTGACCTTTGCATCAAATCACTTTATTAAAAAAACCTTTTGATTGCACTATTTGATTAGTAATCTGGTCCCTTCCTTTTTTGCTCCTGGCTTTGCTCAAAGGAGGATTAAAAGAAGGGTTAAACGAAAAGGAGCAATGAGAGGAAGATAACGGCAGAGTAGAGAATTTCTACTACTACTTCCAGTCACTTCATCCACCCAGTCAATTTTCACATCCTTTGCTACTCATCCCTGAGAAGCTATTTTGCCTTCAAGTTGTGAAGGGATTTAAAACTGGTGGTGTGTTTTCTTTTGTTTTTATCTCATGGATTTCTTAATGGTCTTTGAAAGTTCTCAGGAAACAGTTAGCAAAGCAAAGCAAGAAAGGGAGTACAGATGATTTCTTTCCCTCTAGAAATAAAGATTAACAGCAAGGTAATGTAATATAAAAACAAGACAAAGCGAAAGGTTATTAAAAATAAATCCAAACCATATAAGGGTTTCCAGAACAGCCTGTGCTGTGGCCATAAACCTTCCACACAAGGCAAAAGATCTCAGCGGTCATGTCATTGATCCACTCTCCTGCTTCCGTCCTCCACCTCCTTTTTCTCATCCACTCAAACAACGACACAGGCTAATCAGACCACTCTCCTTATTTCTAGGAGAGAAAATACACATACTGCATGTGTGTAAATGTCAGATAGCCCATGTAAAAGAGAACATGTCACTCTCCCTCTTATCACTGCTACACGTCTATGCATTCAGCTAAAGGCAAACTGTAGCTACTACCACAGTCAAAAGGGTTGAACATTACCAGCATGAGCATAATGAAGTGCATTACCCACTGTGTAGCAGTCTTCAATATTGTCCCTCTTCTCTTGAAAATATACAGTATATAGGGACGTTTTTAGCAAGAACAGAGTTTGACAGTTTTAGCACACTGATATCCTGACAAACGGAGAGCTCGTGTCGTGTTCTCACTGTTTGGTACCATGCTGGAGACGTGGAGCTCTGCCTGGCTCTGGCTACTAAATCAGAAGGATTTCTTCTCCCTATCCCACTCTGTGCCACTGTGTTGCAGGAATGCATTCATTCCATGTCTCAGACGATATTATAACCTCATTGTGGAGTTGCAAGGTGCAGTTTTTTATTTACTAAAGAACATTGCAAAATTCCAGCTAGCTATGTGCTCGATTGCTGTAGCATCTGACAAATCACTACAGGAAGGAAATACTTCATTGATTATTTTAAAAGTGAAACTGAGACAGAGAGGGTCTCAGTCCTACCTCTGGGTCTCCTAAATTGCACTTTACTGTTCTGAATTAGAACAGCAGTTCACAGACCTTTTCTCCACTTCATAATACTTATATTTTTGTCCTCAAACACATCAACATCAATTGAAACGACATTTCTTAGCCCAGCAGCCCCACTTATTTTTATCCTAACTCTTTACAAAGTCCCACCTCTGCTTTCAGAAGCTTTCTGAAAGACCTTCCTGCTATCATTAGATGGGAACTGTTTGAAAACAAAACCATGGTTACGCTTTTTGGATGTTGCTGTTATGATGTCTTTCTTCCAGTGAGACCCCTTAAAAACAGTCTTTCTGCAAGTCAAAATTTGTGGTCTGATTTGAACTATATGTGGAAAATATGTCTTATAGAGGGATGTGATTTGTGTCTATTTTTTCTGTTTCAGCTTTGCCTACCACATCTTAAATTTGAACCATTAGGGTGGTGGAATAACCAATATCTGAGTAGACAATTACCAGTTGTAATACATCTGAAAAAAAACACAATACCTACAGACATAAAAACCTACCTTCATACACTCTCAGCACAGCCCATAAGTTACAGTAAAGGCAGTTCCCACATTTGGCAGTGCCTGTGTGAAGACAAGCTGAACATGTGTGGGCAGGTAGTTTCTGCTGGACTTCAAGTCAGTAGGTCACTTCAGATCAGTTAAGGTACCAAACGTGAAACAAAACATAGGAATTGAAAAAGGGTTAGAGAACTGGATTACTGTTCTTCTGCATAGTGACAGAAGCTACCCTGTATTTCTTTTGCATCTTAACAAGGACTCAGTGGAGTAAGAAGAAGTGACAGGTAGAAAATGGAAGTGATTATGTTACAATGCCTAAAATGGTGCATCACAGCAGACAAAAATACACTAACAGCCTGCCTCATAGATCTCACATGTGAAATGGCCAAACGTGATATAATATTTCAAGGAAAGTATAAGGGTGGAGGAACAGAAGAGTGACCATGCAGCTACTTGGCTTGTGTCACAAGCATAAACTGTTGGTTCTGTTGGCTCTTTAATATATGTACTTAGTGGAATTCCAAAGAAGATCACTGGAGGTAGGTTTTAAGTGAAAATATTAGGAAAAACACTCTCTTAGAAGTCTGTTCTGCTGGGAATATTAAACCACTTGAACAAATCTTACCGAATAAGCTGAAATATGAAAAACTCCAATGGTGTGACATAAGTGAAGTGAGCCAGTTGAGATAGAACTTTTCTAATGAAATGAGCCTTGCTATGCTGGAATTGGATTGGTGCTGAAGTCCTAAAGGAAGACCTAGTGGCCCCAGTTAAGTCCTAAACTGTATAAGAGTGAACATGAAGTCTGATGGTTTCCTGGTCAGGAGGTAACTGGCATGGGAAAAGTAGAAAGGCAGAGAGGAAAAGCCATTGTTTCTCCACAGCAGTTTGTTGGAGCACTTTGAGAAAAGACAGAAATTCAAAAATTCAATTTCTTTAATCCACAAGGAAAAGGTAGAAAGGATGATATAAAACATGTAAACAAGATATTAAAAAATATATATGTACCATTAGATAAAAATTATCATAATTTAGATGGGTAAAATCAGTCAGTGAAGTGAAAAATTCTTTGCGTAAGGTTAAAAAGCAAGTCAGAAGTAGAGCTGCAAATAGAAAGCAGGAGCTCAACCAACTTAACTGCCTTCGGGGGGAGCACGATTAAAAACTGAAAATAGCTGAAGATACTTGAACAGCCGAGTTTACTCTTTGCATTCATCCTTTTATAAAAAGTGAATCACAGGCTTAAGGCTGTGCAAAACCTAATTAAGGACTGATGGACACCCCTTTACCTTATGTTTTTATAAAAACATCAGGCAGTCTTACCCAGTGATCCCTACTCTCATATTCAAGCGTCTAAATTTTGTATCAGCCATCCTACCATAAAGGAACATTTGAGTGGCTGCTACTGAGAGGACATAGTCACAGTAACTTCAGAAGTGTTAGTAACCACATAGGCATCAAGTCTTTGGGAAGCTCTTTATCACCGAGGCGGAAATAGAAACACATATGGTGGCCTCAATCATTCTCTTTAGGGCACAGCAAGGAATTGATGGGAAGCACACGGTGTCTCCTCCTGGGGACTGCCTGCAGTGACGTCAGGGCATTGAGATACTTAGAGATCTCAGCTCCATTAGCTGGATCATCTTTCATCATCTATTTTTCATCAGGCACATGCAGTAGTCCTAGAGAATTCAGAATTAATTTGATCCAGGCACTCAGCCTGCAGAATCAGACTCCTGCTAGTGCTAAGGACTTCAAAGACAAGAGCACAAATTGTTTAGGTGAGCCAGGGGACTGTGCATCGCATGAAGTTTCCACAACTGTTCTTTTCTTAGGGCAAATTTAGGGATGCCTAAGGACTGAGAGTGCTTCCTGCCTCCAGCAACACCCAAACAGAGCTAAACATACCACAACACAGAAGGACTGTGATCTGTCCCCAGGGCCAAGAGAAGAGGGTTATCAGCCTTCTCAATTGACACTCTTGGGCTTTTCTCCTGGGACTTCCACCAACAGGATAAGTGAACCCTGAGAGGCGACTTCTGTGATATGAATATGCATCTTGAATATGCAAGTTGCTACCAATGGCACAAGCCATGCATTCCACCCAAGTGAAAGCCGTGTTCCTCTCTGAACACCCTGACCAGAGACATGTTGCAAGTGCCAGAGACAAAGCTGCACTTACTGAACTTTTACTATGTCAAGGTTCTGCTTCTGAGCTCTGCTGTCTTGGAGTGAGTTTGTTTGAAGCCAGCAAGATTCAAGATTTCAAAAAGATAGATTGCCTTTGCCTTCTACTATATAATAGGTTTTCCTGTAAATTTGATTTAAGATAGTCCATTGTGGTAACCAAAAATAAAGAAAACAATTTATTCTAGTAGGTGAGTTGGGGTATTACATGGAAAATGGGTCTTTCCTATCTGAATGGATATGTCTCCTGAGCATAGGATGTTTTCCTAATGGGTCAATTAGGCTGAGACCAATCAAACTAATTTAATTTGCAGATAAGTAGGATTTAACTGTGGCTTTCCTGAGGCAGACTTTGTGCTGTTTAGTGGTAATACTGCAATTTATAATAACACAAGATGGCAATTACGCCCCTTCCTGGCCACACCAAATACTGCTGTTGTGCACAAACTCAAATCAGCTCATTTTACTGTAGTTCAGGTTATCCTTTTGCTCCTAATGCTTTTTGATCCTTACCACCCCCCCCCCCCCCCCCCCCCCGGCCTTTCTTTCCTTTTTCTTTTCTCTCTCTTTTTATTTTCCCCAGGAAAGTGAATGTGAGTTAGCACAGTAAAAGAAAAATAAGCATTTAAATCTGAGGAAGGGCATGCAGTGTGGGTGAAACTTGAAGGAAAATCCTGCTTTGAAATTACTGAGCATATCAGTAGAAGCATTAATCTTCCATATGTATTAAGCTTTTGAAAATAACCTCATTCTGACCCCTACCCCTCAAAAAAAAAAAAAAAAAAAAAACAAACAAACAAAAAAAAACCTCAAACAAACAAATAAAACCCAACCTTGTTTCAGCTTGCCTTTTTACAGTTACATCGCTCCCACACATAATTGAACAGATTGCCCTGCTAGATCCTGTGTACAGCTTAAGCTTCACGCTCAAAATCCTCTCCCTTCTCAGCGCTTCCTGACGTTCAGGGGAAGATTATCTCCTCTGTTCCTAAAAAGGGAATTCCCTACAGCTAGGAGAAGGAGAAGGACGGACAGTCCCTAAAGGCCCTGGGGGCACCAGCTCTGCCACTTCAGCCCGCAGCTGGCTCCCTGCCTGGGTTGCAGCCTGGTGACCTGCTGTGAAACCCTGGACACTGTTTCTGGAGACACACGGAGCAGAGGGTTAGATAATTCTTCAGCCTAGAGCCTTGTGAGGTTTTTACTTCTCATCTATTTTTAGCTGACCGAACAGCTGGCCTTGGAAGCCTGTTTACAGCCTGGAAAGCTGCTTTTTGCTAAACTGTACTAGGTGTAAGAGCCCTGAGAAAAACTTAACCCTTTGGGAGCTCTCAGATCAGCACTTTTGCCTCCCAAGGACTGCCTGGGAGGAATTTACACAAGCAGAACTGCAACATGAGTAATGACAGATTCAATAACCTTCAGCTTCATTTCTGGTATGTTTGCATACTTGTAGCTTATCCCCCACTCCAACAGAAAAGATATCAACCAGGCTTCTAGCTCTTTAGTGTAAATCTCAGTGTATAAATACCTCTCCATGCCGACTTTCATATATATGGAAAACAGCCATTCTGGCAGTTATCTGTCAGGCTTTTATATTGTCATAGCTATCCTGCTGCTGTTGTGCTTTCTAATGCTTAGCTCCCACATGAAGCAATTTCTATCTCTTGTCCATTCTGCTTTTCCACAGCTTGAACGGTGTCTCTGTTTGAACTTTTGCCTTCTCTGGCAAAAGCTGTTATTTCCTCCTGTATTTCATATAGATCGCTGCTGGGGACAGTACACAGAACTGCCCATTTAAAAGTGTCCTTCAGTTGCCCTTGTTGTTAAAACTGCTTCTAAACTGAATAAAAACAATAACTCACCCAAAGTTCTGCCATTGGTTTAGTAACCAGGACAAGGCTGATTAGAACCCAGGGAGTCAGGGGTTTGCATTCCAGGACCAAACCCTGCAAATGTGAGTAGACAGTGTTCTGTAACATGGAATTCTACTCTCTTTTCTCTTGCCCTAGGATCACTTTCAGAAGTTCATCCCACCAGGAGGGCACTATGGAGAAGATGCTCATGGTTATGGCCACGGGCGGATGGTAGGAGGAGTGACAGCAGGGCATCATGGCTCCAGTAAGCAGCACTATTCCACCGTTCCTCCTAGGCCTGGAAGCAAAGGAGGTCCTGGAGACAGTGAAGGGGAGCATGCAGAATTATCTGCTGGAACTGCTGGAGAAGGAGGTCATGGTACTGAGAAAGGCAAGTATCTCTTGGCAAGAGCAAGAAATAGATAAAGCTATCAGATCTTGTGCCAGTCTTACTCTTAGGGACAAGTAAATGAATTTGACTAAAATCTGTATTCTTACAAACTAAGTTGCACTGCAAAGTTTAAGAAGTTGTTTTGATTTAGCGTTTTCATGTCACTCATTCATAAACAAAAAGCAGAAATACCTGCCCTGATTGAACCAAAGAAATGATGGGAAAATCCTGAGTTTTTAATGTTGGTACAGCAGCACGCCTGTACAGCATGAGCTAACACCTTTCCTTTGAAGGGTTTCATGCTGAACACTACAGGAGACAGTAGGAGTAGCTTTTTAGCTCAGTAGTCTGAGCTGACACATCAGCCTTGAGTGTATCACTCCTAATTCCAAATTTAAGTCTTCACTTGAAATAAACAGCACATTTTGGGTAATATTAAGAAAGAAATAGCAGTATTTCTAAATGTTATTAGCTAATCATCACTTGAAGCAATATCATTAAGAGGCAGAGTATCTTTCACTGATTTTAGTCCTGATGTATTTTTATCTTCCATTGAGTTTTACCAAAAGGCTCCAAAATCAAATCCCTTGCATGAAAATCAGCAGATGAAGTAATTATTTTAACAGTTCCAATGGCATTTTAACAACAAAAAGCAAATTTGCTTGGGAACTGTGAATAGGTACCATAAGTGATCAGCTACTTTGAGTGACTTGCAAAATCCAAGGTTATCCATTTATATGCTAGAAGAATGTCCATTTTATATCAGAACTGCCTTCTATACTTCTGGATATCCCTGTGAGAAAGAAATCTGTGACACTAGGTAGCATTTTGCCTTTCCCAAGAATTTTCCCTGAAGTAGTGGAAGAGGTGAGAGGTTTGAGTAACCAGAGGGAACAATGAAAATATGGCTTTCAAATATACACTTTAAAACAAGTTCCTGGGTGAGTGGCTCTTAGACTGCAATACATCTGATTTTGCAGATAAGGACAGAATTAGCTCATAGTCAGACAAATCTAACCACACATTCTGGGTACCTCAGCTTCAATGGCAAGATAGATGTTCAATAGAAAGGTGTGATATTTGGAGCACTTGTCATCTAATTAGATGGTTTTACTTTCGTCTGTTTACAGATGGAAAGTCAGGAGGCAAAAAACCTCTGGTTAAAACTTACATATCACCCTGGGAACGAGCAATGGGCATCAGTCCTGAGGACAAAAGTCAACTGACCATTGACTTACTGTCATACAGTCCCAAAGCTGATTTCCCCCACTACAAGTCTTTTAACAGGTAAGTCTCCTGGGATATAGAATTCCATTTACTTTGAATGAAAATAACCACAATACTTTTGGGCATGGTTCTCCTGTGTTGTGCAATGTAAATTAGTATTAGTTGCATGTCATTTTGCTAATTGCAGTCTCCTATGGGTGAAAAGACTGGAGGCCTATAAAGAGAAGATACATTAAGAACTAGAGATTTTAATTCAGCTTATGAACCTAGGTAGCAGGATAAGAGGACTTTAATCCTATTTCCCTTTCTTTCTCCTCACATTTGGTGTACCACTGCTTATTACTGTAGCTATTTAAAGTTCAAGAGTTCAGGAGAAATAGTGAATATCAGAAGCCATATACTTGCCAGTACTTCAGATAAGAATCAGGATTTTCCTGTTGCTTCTGGTAAGAACTGAAAGTTTATAGTGAATCGGAAGTTTAATAGATTGTTGCTATTTCTAGTGCAGCAACAATCTTCTGTTAACCTCTCTATGGATTGCACTAAGTTTTGTAGCTTTAGAACCTCAGTACCTAGGAAATACCAAAGCCCAGTCCTTTCTGCAGTAACATAGCCTCTGCCTCCAAAATGTAAGGGATATCTTAAGGTGTGAAAGCTGTATGGTTTTACAGAGGCTTACGCAGCAGGAATTAAAGAAGTACACAGGAGCAGAGGATTTGTTTCCTGTTTTTGTTGTTGTTGTTTTTAAGCACATAGACAATAGATATGTTTGCTCTTGGGTAGGATTTGGTAGTTAACTGCAACAGAAGTAAAACGCACTATGTCTAGATATTTAATTATTTATTTTCTAAATCCCATTGTTTACATATATTCTGTGCACTAAGTCCATTGTTTCTCCTTTGCCAGGACTGCCATGCCGTATGGGGGTTATGAGAAAGCAGCCAAACGGATGACCTTCAAAGTGCCTCAGTTTGATATTTGCCCCTTGCTTCCAGAATCGCTCGTGTTATACAATCAAAATTTCAGAAACAGACCCTCCTTCAACAGAACCCCAATACCTTGGATGCCTTCAGGAGAGTCCTCTGAGTACCATACTGACATCAATGTGCCGAGAAGTGGTGAAACAGAAGAGCTGTAAATCCCTATCCCCAAAGCCTTTCTTTTTTCTTAGCCCTTTCTATTTGCAAGTTGTTAGAAAGGAGCTGAAAAGTGCAACTCTAGTCCTGTGAGTCCTTTCTTCCTTTTTTTTTTCTTTTTTTCTTTTTTTTTTCCTTTTTTTTTTTTTTTTTTTGCCCGTAACCCCAACAAGTTCCTGGTGACTTCTAAACTTAACGCTTGCTGCGGTGTTAATCCGTGTCAGAAACAGCTTGAGGGAAAGGAGTTTTTTATTCACCGGGGCATAAAAGGGCAAAATTAGGAATTTGTTTTCTGTTTAGCAATGCTAAATTCTGCTTGTCTGCTTCATAATAAATTTGTCATATATTCACAAGTAATAAAACACCAAGATGAAATTTAAAAAAAATCTGCTTTTTCTGTTTAAAACTGCTGCTGAATCAATTTGAGGACTAGCAATAACAGAAGATTCAGTCTCACAACAAGGCTGTTAGCATGAGAAGAAAGATCTGGGACAGTCATAAGACAGGCAGGTATAGATCAAGGCACGAAGGTATACATCATGGTGAGTTGGATAAAGACCTTGACACAGGTGGTAAGGAATGATGTATTTGAGAGGAAATGATACAAGTAACCATAACAGCATCGCAGATACAGTATCAACTGAGTTTCTCGATGTACCAGGCAGATTAAAGTACTGCAGTGTCATCTGAAATACTCCAGTTCTCCAAAGTGTATCATAAGCAATAGCTCAGTTTTCTTCACTTGGACAGAACAAGAAGGCAATGGGCTGGAAGAGAGCAGAGGGACTTTCAAGTGAGATCACTTGTCTATAGTTACAGATCAAGCAATAAGAAGTCTTCATTACAACAGAAATACTTTGACAGCCACCACAGCGCAACACTTATTCAAATATGCTTCTCTCAGAATGGATTCAATTTCTTGTAACAGTTGTATCAATGTAACACGTACAGGAAGATAGCCAGGCACTGTGAAAAAACAGCCGGAGAACACTGGTTCACTGAATGCTTTGTTTCATTGATATTTGCACTTTGACACACGAAACACAGAGCACTTCCAACACTGTATCCTGGCTTAGCCTGCACAGAGACTGATTTGCAGCTCCCTGTCCTGCTGAATTCTTTGGATCAACGTTTCCTCTTACAAGCAGGGCTAGAAAACTTATTTGCAGGTACAGTTTCCACTGACTTATTTCTCATTTAGGATTTTTTCCTTCTCAATGAGAAATCCATACAATAGTGTATGTCTTTTATTGTTGGCATAGCTACAAGGTTGGCTTTGTTCCTCTCCTCTAAATGGCTACAGCCAGGGCTACCTGGAGATTTCTTAAAGATTATGCTAACAACATCAAGCTGCAGAAGTGATGAATGAGCGGTTTCCTAAACATTCTGCTGAAATTTCTTCTATGTCTTATTTAATAATTAAGATGTATTTCGAACTCATTTTAATGAATAACTTTAAAAACAATAAGGTCATATTTATTTCCTCTGGAGAAGATTACACCAAAAATGAAAAAGGTCTTTTTTTGACCTCATCTTACACAGTACTTGAAGTTTGAGTTGAAAGGACTAAAAGAGAAAGACTAAAAATGCAGGGAAAGGTAAGAACTGCAGAAATAGCACAGTGCTCTCTTGTGGTGTGTTTTCAAAGTCCCTTCATACAAGGGGACAACATCCACCAGTAGGTCAAAGGATGAGGTACACTCCTGAAACTCCCTGTGGTACATAATATACTGTTGGACAAGAACTTTTGTCTGTGTGGCTCATCATTCCAAACCCTAGATGGGGATAAGAAGTTGCAACATGCTTGGAATTAGTATTGTATAATTACAAATTATCACTAATATTGCTATTATTACTAATGTTCATGCTTGTAAGCTAAGAGGATCCTTCAGTTTTGGTAAATCTGCTTAATGAGGCATAGAGCTCTTCTTTTGCCAGTACACTTTCAACCTCAAATCCTATTAAGTGGCATTTATGTGCTTTTGCTTCTAGTACAAAATGGGAAATCTAACATTACATTTTGTACAACAATTCAGACAACTACTGTCTTGCTGGTTACGTAGTGTAATTTATATGCTACTTCAATCATTATCCAATTTAATGTTAAAAGTGAGAAGAATCAGTAATCCAAATTCTGTCTCAAAAATCATTGGCACAACTCTGTTAATTTCAATGAGGCTTGCAGCAAATGTAATCAGGGCAGAAGTTTGTCCAAAATGTACACATATTTAAGAGAATGTTAGTAGCTGCTTCTGCTCTTTGTTTTCCTTGGGCTATGATGTAGACTCAGGGGAATCGCCTCTGTCAGATGCTTATTTATACTGGGAATAAGAGGATTCTCTAAGATTTAATTACAACGGATTCCCCCCACAAACCAGAAGCTGAAGAATGGAAACTCAGTCATCTGCTTTTAAGCAGGATCATAGCAGTCACAGATAAAAAGGACCTAACAAAATATTGTGCCCATCCTCTTGTAAAGGCAGGATACAGTCCCCTTGGAGAAGATGTATTACACATTAAACTTATATTCCACGGAACAGCAGCCAAAAAAGCATTTAACAGAGAGGGGCTGACCCATGAAAAGAAAGATTGGTTATGATTTTGTGTAAAATAAACTCAATTTAGAACAAAATGTTCTAACATTTTTAGGTATTTTCAGTATTATCCTCTCGTTTCCAAGCTCTGAAATGCTTCCTTCACATAGTGAGATTTGTATGATGAAGAATCATCCAAGCCATACTGAAAACATGTAGAAAAGTACTCTCTACTTTCAATACAATGGAAAGGAGTGTAACAAATCTCAATATTACTATCCATAAATACGCATTCATGTGCTTTAAAATCCTGTCTGAAGTTATACCTGTAAACTGTAAGAGTGTTAGTGGCACAGTTGGTATGCTTTTCTGTGTTGAGCAGAAAATCTCTTTGACTGCAACATATTCCCTAATCAAAGGCTTTGCATCATCATAGACTGCCTCATATGAGCAGCTCATCATTAGTGGTGATGAGAATATAATTCATACAACTAACGCCTGGGAATTACATTTTATGTTGTTACTGACAGAGCATTTAGAGGAATGGATTAGCAATAAAGGTTAGGACAGTTTCTAGCTATTAGTAAAATATGGCTTCATCTTGATTGACTTTTTTCTTTATTCATACTGTGAACACGTAAAATGTATTCATTTTACAATTAAGTACATACAAAATGTTACATATTCATTTTGCATGTATATAAAACATATGCATACATTTTATATATATTTACATCTCTTCTACAGTAGGGCTGGCATCAGGCAGACAAAGCTTAAAACCAATTGTTCTGTTATGAAGAAAATGTTTGTACATAGCCCTGGTCTCCACACATGGAGTGCTGTCTCCTGGTGCACAGCTTGACCATTTACTGCACTAAAGACTTTTTTCTCCTACTTAGCTTGTCCTGACAAAAGTTTATGTTCTTTTCCACAGAAGACTGATTGTCACAGGTGTGATCATCTGGCAAACATCCCACATCCAAAGGACTGCACCTTGGCACAGCAAGCTGGTATGAGCACTTCTCTGGCAACTTACAGGGTTCACAGCTGCCCATCAACAGCAGCTTGTATGCTAACTCCTCTTGGATACGTATTAGACGAGTTTGCAAGCCAGACTGCTAGCTCAGAGCACATTAATATGTTTCTATGCAATTTAATCTGTGCCAAAGTCCTCAAATTGCAGCTTACTGACTAATTAAAATAAGTTGCTCAACATGTCTTGGAGATGTGCCTGATCAGGACTACAGATAAGCAATATTTGCAGATGCATGCAGAACTGGGATTTTGTGGAACCTTACAACTTTTGTGAGCTGCTGAGTATGTGAGATTCAAGACATTTAATTATATTCATGACATCATATATCTACTAGTAAAGGTATCTTGAGCTAGTGTAATTAATTAGCTGTGCCTGTGTGCTACACTTCTTGCTCTCTATGTATTAATCACACAGGAAGTGTTATAATCTCCCCAGTGATCATCTTCTGTTTGCAGTATAGCTTGAATGATACTCTAATGAGTGTAAGTTCTTGCTTTGACACATACTGTGTTAACACATGCAGCAAAGGGGAGAGGACTACACAAAATACTCTGAAGGAACACTCCTAGAGGTAGCCTGAACCACTGTCAGCTTAAAAAAAAATCTCACATATAAGCTGTAATTTAAATTTTCAATTAAATGTTCTAGAAACATCCCTTACAAAGGTCATTCTGAAAGAGATGCCTTCAATTTATTTCTGTGGAAACTACAACAGATACAAAAAGGACAATAACACTATATGATAAAGCAAATTCTCAGCTACAAAACATGACATTTCAGCATAGTCACCACCATTAGCTATGCATTTTATGAGCCTGCATAGCTATCTGGAAAACGGCTCGTCTTTCATGTTGCTGCCCCCACTGCTGAAACGCACCACCCACTGCCTCACTGTGCTCACATCCACTGTTTGGTCTCCATAAACATTCAACAAGTGTCACTTGCGTCAAGGGGTGCCATTTTTGCTGCATGGAGGAATTTCATGACACACCTTCGCTTCATGCATGCTTCCATATCAGACACAACTTTGTCAGACTGCCCCTCTGCTGCCATCTGTCGCACAGCAACAAAATGTAGCAGAATGTTGCTGGGAAGGTTCAGCCTCTACTGCCATTTCACCAGCATCTGCCTCTGATGTTGTGGGCCAACGTAATAAAATAGGAGGCATTACTTTTGGAGCAGCCATCACATTTCACATCGAAACTCTCAGTGTACATTTTCCAACTTTTTAAAAGAAAACCTGCAAGCTCTTTTTCTTTTTGCTTTCACTGTTTGATTAATAACACCAAAATTGTGCAAAGATTTTTAGTTTCAGAAGTCTGCTTTTCATTTAAAGAAAATTCCATGGGATCACCTTTCAGATAGAACTGGCACACACACACACACACACACACACACACAAAAGGCAGATAATGACCACTGCTCTTTAAAAGCAGGAAAGCATTAGAGGTATAGTTGCAGCCACAGTTATAATGAACATTTCCAAAAGTCTACAGTGAACAAAATAAGTGCACGAAATAAGGAGAAATTAATTAATGGTTATAAGTTCTTCTCTTAGTGCCAAACCAAAATACTTTTTCTTCTTTCCTCTTCTAACAGGGCTTACTGTTATAATATGACAATATTATGAAAGATTGACAAATGTCTGACTCTTCCCTGGCTCAGACATGAGCCATGGGCAGCACTGCTGTTTCACTCCTAGTCCCTGCATTTGGAGCTGGAGAGAAGAAACAGTACAAGGAGGGCACTAAGAGCACTGAAAAAGTCTATCTAGTAAGCAACTGTTTGTTTGTACAGAAGAGCATTTTCTGCAAAACATCCCACCATAGAAAGGGTAAATAAGGACTCTGTAGGCCTCCCTTTCTTACCAGGGGAAGTTCCTGCCTTAAGCACCAATCTGATTATACATTACTCACCACAGGAAAAACAAAGTGGTCCCTGGAAGGATAAGGAACAAAGAAAAAAAAAAGAACTTTCTGCTGACCAGCCTAAGGACAATCTACGGGCCATATCGCACAGGAACTCCTTGCTCACAGATGCTGTACAAATTCAATTACACTGAAGAGTGCTTTAGTCTAACTCCACAGTGCTTGGATGAATGAATCAGATGAATAATTACTTCCATATTCTATTATAAAAACAGTCATATTATAATGGGCTTGAAGCTAGCATGGATTCAGGGCTTCATTATACCTACTCTCTCTAAATGTTTCTCTTAATTATCTCTGGTCCCCAGGAGAGGGTTGAGGCCCTCTTTATTTGCTCTCTCTCCCAATACAGTTAGCTTGATTCCTGAAGCAAAAGACTGAAATGGAGTACAAAGTCACAAAGAGTAAATAAGTACCCTTCTAAATGCACAAATAATTTTTGTATTATTTTAGTAGTGATAGAAATGTCACGGCAGCAGCTGCAGCACATTCTGTTGTTCACAGAAGAAACAGCAGTTGAGCAGACACCTATGTACACTGTTCTAGTATGCTGTGTTAACCCTGGGCAGAACAAAAGGTAGTCCAAGTGTTCTGGGCATGTCTTACACATCTGGTATACTATTGAAGATAAGCCTGAATTATCAGAAGTTGGTAATCCTGGCATATAGACATACATCTTTTGGATAAAGAACACTGGCATCAACTCATTTATTATATGTTAAACAGAGGTCAACAGCTGGTTAAAAAGAACTTCTTCCACAACTTACAGAACTGGTGGTATGCCTCCAGGGATTGTTACAGTATCTCTGAGACCTTGGGAACACTGAAATACAAGGGCACAAAGGAAAGAGTGTTAGCCCTCACATCTTCATGTTATTGTCAGATAAATGAATTATACTGTTTATTGAGGTTATTTAATACTAACAGGGAGGTATCAGCTGTACAAGGTAAGGGCATTCCCCCCAGTCATCTTCAGCCTATCTTTACATGCACAATCCCAAACTAATAGGAAAGCAGCTGTTTGCTCCAGTGAGCTTGAAATTTGTTTCCTGGGCACCACCAAAACTACTGCTACCTGAGAGTCAGTATTTTACTAGCACACTGCACTGGTAGCAAGAAAACTACATAGTACAAAGTGCAGCTAATGCAATCCAAGGAATGTGAACCAAATACTAGTATTACACATTCAGAAAATCAAAACACAAACTTATTCAAGAAGTGTCTCAAATTCTTACAGATCTAATTTATGCCCGCATTACCCAAATAGGTGGTGCTGAACACGTGATGCTATGGCTCTAACCTGAGTAAGCCCAGCTCTGACATGAATTACACGCAAACTTCTGGCAGATGTGGCCATGTTGGCCTGTTCCCTTTAGCTATAGTCATATCCCACAATGCTCATACCATACTTTGCAATCGTTAGGAATTACACACGCTCTGCAAGCACACTTAATTTGCTTCTGGCAAAAAGAAGACATTTATATCCAGGCAGCTCCATCCAGCAAGCTCCACTGCACCGGCTTAGGGCGCTGATCCTACAATAAAGTGCTTTGAGTAACAACCAGGCCAGGTCCGCACCTGCCCACAGCGCAGCCACCTCAGCACTGACACGGCTTCCCGGCGTTCAGCCACCCCACAGGCACATGGAATCACTGCCTGCCTTCTGATCCTTGCGGGCACAGCTGTAGGGCTCCTTATCAATGAGCGAGTTGGCTCATAAGCTGAGGATCTCCTGCTTTTTTCTGAGATGATGTTAGGTTAGGCCGCCCTGCCCTCAGAAACGGGGGCTGAGAGAAACTGCCCGGGTGGGGGCAAGGGCACTTGACAGGCACAAGGGGTCTCTCTACACTCTCGCGAGAGGAGGCGCCCCGCCGCCGGCGCGGCCCGGGGCTCTCGCGGGAAGATGGCGCTTCTCGCGAGAGGCTGCCGGCGCGGCTCCCCGTAGCTATAGCAGCGGGAGATAAGAGCAGCTGAGGGGAGGATGTGTTGCGTGTCGCGGCGGGACGCCGGCAGGTAGGGATTCACCGCCCCGGGGCGAGGCCGGGCTCGGGGCCCGCTCCCCGCCCCTCTCGCCTCGGCACGTCCCCGCCGTGGTTGTGCGCGGTTATGGCTGCGGGAGGGAGCGCTGCCCCGTCCCGCCGGGAGCTGCGCGGGGGCAGGAGGCCGAGGAGGGCTGGCAGAGGAGTCGGGCAGCCGTTTCCCGCGGCTTCCCCGCTCGGAAATAGTTGCGGTCCGCTCCCTTAGAGATAAAAAAAACGCCGGTGAGGGGTTGGTCATACACGTTCGCGGAGCAGTACCAGGGGGTGTCCCGGCTCTGTGCAGCAGTGCAGCCCCGCGGGTGGCCGCGCGGCCTGGGCGGCGGGAAGCGGCCGGCGGGGGCACGGGGCGGGCCGGGAGGGCTTCCATGGCAGAGAGCTTCTGAACGAGCTGCCCTGGTGCTGCCATATAGCGGGTGAGAACTCGGTCGTTGCCGGTCCAACTTAAACTTACTCAGAAGTTGTTGGTGAGAAGAAGCTGCTCAGCCCCACTGTTGTATTTGCTCTAATAAGGCTAAAGGAAAGCAAAAGCATGCGTTTGTTTTTACTTTTAAAGCCAGGAGTTGTTTGCTTCTCCTGGATTTGATTCCATTTGAAGCCTTTTGTTGAGGAGGAGGATTATGTGTGGGGATTTCAAGGATTACGGCCCTAAATATAAACCACACAGCGCTCACCTTCTGCTTTCAGAAAGTTGCAGACAATGGCTTTCTGGCCTCAGCCACTGCCCCCGGTGCTTTAGTGCCCGATTGTGAAAGGAATCCAAGGAGCTTTTCAGATTTCAGAACGAATTCTCAGTGTTAAGATCATGAAGAAAATACACACATGAAATTCGGGACAAACAATCACAGAATCTCTTGTGAAGTTTGAAAGAAAGAGGTATGCACTGAAAACAAACCTCTCTATGGGTTTGTGTTGCTCTTCAGTCTTGAAAACAAATCCAAGACTAAAAGTTTTGTTCTGCAGAATACGTGGAGTTCAATAGCAGCTTTGGAAAGCAATAGCAATTTAGATAGGCACATGCACATACTCCTTAAATTCTATTCCAGTACCTAATCAAAGCTGTGTCTAATCAAGCATGCTGCATGTCATTCATACTGAGTTAGAGAAGAGCCCTTTTTTCTCTCAGGTCAGCAATGCCTGTGAGGAAGCCTTTCCCCCCCGTCTTCTTGCACTGGGGATGGGAAAAGAGTGCACTTGATTTGTCCAGTATAGATAAACATGCAGGTATCTTGGAGAAGCTGGAAACTGTGCTCCTGATGGCTGTAACAGCATTTCAGTTCATCTCTTTCAGTCGGTAGAGGTAAAATTATGTCAGTTTTTCTCTCTGTTCTGGGTTAATAGTCTATTTGGGACTGTCATCACGAGTTCATTAAAAAGGATAACGGGAGGTTAAATCCTTCTTTGCCCAGTCCTGATGATGCTATTAGGCATTAAATCTTCTGTGATTTTTTTCATTGAGAGTACATAGAAGAGAAAGTATTTGTATTTCTCAGTTTTTAGAGCTTCATAAGAAACAGTGCTGCCTAAAGATGAATAATAGCGGCAGAGCTCTTAAGTACTACATGGTTATTATAGGAGGTTCTATCCACTGTGATCGCTATTGAGGCTCCATTGTTTTTGAGAGCTATGTAAGCATACTGATGCAAAGAACAGTTTGTGCTGTCCCAAATGACTTACAGTGCAACTATGCAAAATGCAACAGGTGATACAAAATGTAAACTGAGGCATGAGGCTGAAAGGGGAAAAAAAAGAAAAAGCTGTGAGGTTTTTATTGCCTTGTGCTTGACTAAGTGTTCAGATCCAATAGAAGTATGCTGTGTGAGAGATGTGCTTATTGGTGTTTGTAGAACTAAGTAACCTTTCATTTTTCTCATTTAACTTCTTTACATGTCCTTTACTTTCATAACACGTTCTACTTACATTCATTCAAGCAATTTAACTTGTTCAATGAAATATTCTACTTCATGTCTTCATCCAATCTTTGCGTTTTAATTTATTTTTCTATCAACAGCTGCTGCAGTCACCATTCCAAAGTTAGTGTGCATTTCCAACATTGAAGGCCATTTCTTTGCACAGATGTGAATGCTTGATGGTAAGAGGAGCAGCAAGAAATCTTGCTGGTGACTTTTGAGGAATTTTAATCATCTTGCACAAATCCCTCTCTTTTCCTGCTAATTGCAAGTCAAGCAATAGGCAGTCTTTAGTCTTTAAGATTTTGTCTTCATCTTTAGGCAACCCCCTTTCCTCAGGCCTGTGCCTTCTGAGGCTATGAGGAGGAAGGTCTGGCTGCAGTCTTGATACTTCCCAGGTCGTGTAAGGCAATAGATAGGTCTCTTACTGTTTCTTCTGACAAGCAAACTGTACATGTGGTTTATTCCTTTCCCTTCTCTGAGCTATGTCACTTGATGCATGGTGTTTCCTGTTCTGTGACCTGAGCAAATTAAGTGATTTAGATGAATCTCACCAGGTTTTGTCTGTGGGACATGGGAAAAATACTTTGCTGAAATAGGATATTGCTCAGTTGTGCAGTTTTGATTCTATAGCTGGATCAGTGATCCTTGTGGTCCCTCCCAATGTGGGATGTTCTATATATCACTCAGTTTGCTTAACTCAGGTGTGATGGGAAGTTGACCTGTTGAGGCTTTCCTGAAATTAAATGTTCCATTTCTGGAATGGTTGGAGAAGGTGGGTAGAACTTCAGTGTATTAGCAGTAGAGTAGTAGCAAAAAAAGAAGTACCTGGTAAACCTGCAGAGCACTTGCCCTGACTGTTGTCTAACCAGTAAGAGGCTATGGAGGAAGCTAGAGGTGCTTTTAAGGCTTAGAGCCTTTTTTGTTCAAACTATTAAAGCATGTGGAAAGTTATGTGCTGTTATGGACTAATCTGTAAGTTTAACATAAATTAGAAACATAACTTCTGTAGTATAATTCACAGTAGGTTGTAAATACATTGATTTCTGCATTAAACCTATGTGCAGGAAATGAAGTCTGAAGTGTTGCAGCTACAAACATTTAAACATTTTGGCTACAAAGACATTGTAACAAAGTGGATGTTAACTTCAGTGTTTCTATTAGAGAACATTCTCTGCCTGCTTTCTTCAAAATCTTCAGACTTAAGAGGTACATCTTTGAATGTGATACTGCATAAATTTTCTTTCAGTGCTGCAAAATTTTAGTTTCAAAACCTCCATATTAGTGTATCTTCATATTTGCCTTCTTTAATTAAGGGAAAGCCCTGAATGCCTTCTAGTTGTCAAAGAGGTAATTATAATTGGGTATTTGAGAGGCAGCAACCGTATTTATCCGAAGAACTAAGTGCTGTGATACAGGTGCTGTCATTTTCACTGTTCCTTTGGTGCTTTCTGCACTGGGGATGGGATCCAAGGAAAAAGAAGTTGCTTATCAGGCTGAGTTACTTTGCTGGAGTGAAATTGTCTGCAGGAATGCAAACTGTAATGGTGAATTTTGAGCTTGATATGAAATGGGCAGAACCTGACAGAACAATTTGCGGAGGCCAAGACTGTCAGATGGTAATAGCTTCCTTCATTACCGACCAGTTTAGATTTGAACTAGTGACCTAGGGGTGAAAAGCTCAGTATTCCATTACCCATCCTCTGATCTATCCATATGTTGTCTTGTTTAAAGTCCCTGTAGTCCTCTTAAACAGAACGTGCAGTAAATATTGAGCATCATTTGCACTTGTAAATGCTGGAACACTGTCCATTCCATTTGTCTGCTGTGCATGTGAGGACACGGCAGTTAAATATAGCAACAATTTCTTACACTCCCTGGCTTTTCATGAGAAACCCTCATACAAACCCATCCATATGGCAACATCCAGCATTATCTTAAAACCATTAACAAGGAACCTATTGCTACCATTAACAGGAAAATGAATCCGCAGAGCTAAGTAGCATACTGGGTGTTATTAATAACTTGGGCTGATGCGAAGAAAGTGAACTTAAATGAAATATCATTAGGAGCTGAGTCAGCCCACCAACCCTTCTGTGTGTTGTATCCAGGTCTGAATTTATCTATGGAGGACTTCTCAGAGTACATTATCATTATTGTACATCGACTTCATTTGTTCTTCACAGCAAATCAGATTATTAAGATTTAGACCTTAGCTGTGGTTGTTTCCCTCCCTTAAATGTGTCTCCAAGCGTGATATGATACCATTTTGTGTTATGGGTAAGAGTTCACTGAACTGTGGTTGCATGTAAAAGGACGTGATCTATGGTAATCTTTTGCTTAATTATTTTGCAATATGCCCTGGCTTGTTATGTTCTGCTGGAATTCTTTTGGTGTGTAGATTTGATCAAGCTTGCAGTCCTTCAAATTTGAAGGCTAGAATTGCATTTCTTCTTTTGGAATTACTTTTCCTTGTCATCTCTAACAAGCTGGTTGTTGTTGTTGTTGCTGTTTTGTTGTTTGTTTGTATCAAACTGAGTTGCTTTCCTCTCCTGTTTCAGTAGAGACAGTGAATCTGTGTTTACTGTAGACATCTATTTTTGAACTGTAATTAAGCTGATAAAATGGTATAAACATTCTTGGCACAAAAGCAGCTTTTGTATGAGTATATACATTGCAAATAAGCAGTAAGTAGTAGCTGTGCCAAAGGTTAATCATGCCAATGGCAGAAGCAGGTAGAATGCTCTGTAATAAATAACAACTGATCACCAATTCTAGGCAAGACAGTAAGTTGTTTTTTTGGTACAGTCTGGCTTACCCATGTTTGTGTAGAATTGCATGCTGTGTATGTGGAGCAATTTGCAGATAAGGAGCCTTTGGGTAAAAGGAAACTTCCTTTTTTTTTTTTTCATCTGTATGAAACTTGGTTTGGCATTTTACTCTCTTAGGCAAATACCAGCTATCTTATTAATTATAACAGCTGTAAAATGTAAGTGGGTATTTGTTGCAGATAATGCTCGGTGCATGTAATTCTTAGATGTTATGCTTAGATGTGATTTATTATATTTTGATGTTTGAAAGTAATGAATGGGCTAAAAATATGAATGAGTGATTCAGATGTGGGAGACAGTTTGAAGAGGAGGATTGTTCTGTAAGTGTTTCCGTGAATGTTAAAATGAAGGTATTCTGGGAAGCGGTTAATGAGAGCAGTGTCACAAAGCATAGCATAGCAGCATTCTTTCTAATCCTTCTGCTGCTTTTCTCAGTGGAATGGATCCATACACAGCAGCTAATGCACAGTGCTACACGGCCATTACTATGATGTGGAAGCAGGTTAATGTCCTCACTAATTCTGCCAATTATTCAAGAAAATAGGCCATGGAAGGGAAAGAAAAAAGTAGTTGATTGTGTGTTCTTCCTGTTCTCTGAAAGTTTTTCATCATGCTCTACCTGAGACATGCTAATAAATACACAGCAAATTTTCACAAAACTTGTCATTGGTAAATTACAGTGTTCTCTGTGCTGTGTGTTCTCTGTCATGGTTATTGTAAAGCATTATGCAGTACTTATTACAGATGACATATGGAGAGTTTGTGTACATTTGAAATATATGTAAAGAAAAAGGAGATGCCGACAGAAACTTCAGAATCTTTTTTATTATGGGTGCTTTATAGACTTGAAATGTAATGACTACTTTTTTTTTCAGAGAGAGACAGGAAAGAATGTTGCAGTGTGAGCCTGGCAGTGCTGCAGGATGAGTAGCAGTTTTTGCTGGAAGTGCTGCTCAGAAGGTCCTCATAAGCTGTTTGAATTCTGTAGGCCAGGCAACTTGCTCTTGTTTTGCAGGAAGATCTTTAAAATGCAGTTTTAGATGCGTCTCTTATAAGTGTAATTTCAGGAAAGACGAGGCAGGTAGGGAATGTAACTTTCCCAGTCAGTCCCTTTGCTGTTAACAATTATCAGTTACATTCAGTGATACAATTATCACATAAATGACTTGCCACCTGTTTCTCTTTGTTCATTTTTTGCTTGTAATCAGCTCTCTGCCTGTTTGCTTGGTGTTACCTGGGCAATTTCACTGCTTTATGTCCTTGCTGGGGTAGGAACTGTCAGCATTCACAGACAAAAAGGCGGTGGAGTGCCGGCATCTCAACCAGAGCAGTGAGCTTTTCTATGCTAAGGATAGAGAGTGAGGTTTTTAAGTTGAAGTTGTTTTACTTGACTGTGCAGTGGGAATGTCTGTAGGCAGAAGCAGCAGAATTGGCAGGATCTTTTCCAGGATTACTCTGCAAAGGTCCACGTGAGTTTGGGAGTGAAAAGGTGGAAAACAGCTGGCTCTTGCGGTGTCGTGCCCAACTGAATTGCCTCATTCTGCTTCAACAAATATAGCCGAGCTTCAGTATCAGATAAAAGCATCACTTACACATCTGTGCAACTCTTTTTTCCTCTGATAAGGGAATGTATGTACTGTTTGTAGAGGAGTTAGGATTGATAAGTCTTCATCAATGCATTTTAACCTTTGAAATATGTTATCTCATGTCTGTGTAGTAAATCAAAAAGTGTATCAGTTGTTTGAACAGACCACAAAGTCTCAAGTAAGATTTCTACTCGCTCAGAACATTTTCAAACACCCTTCAATATTTGTTATTTGTGTTTTCATAGCAGAAAACATAAAGTATCTAAATGGTTTTACTTCAAACTTAGCTGTCCCTGGCCATTTGGGAAACTGTTATGCTAGCAGTTGTGCTTTTCCTCCCATCTCTACTTCTCCACTTTATTTCAATGGTATCCATGAGAAAGCACAACATTGTTACAGTTGTTCATGGGTTTTCCTTCCTCATCTTATTCCTGCTTATCTGGAATTAATTTGAATAATAACCTGAATGCTAAATGCCAGGGCCCGTATTGTTATGAGAAGATGTGAATTAATTACATTTTAATAGCTTATAGTTGTGAATGGCAGTAACCAGTGTTCAAATATTTGCTTCAGTATAGTGAATTTCTGTGTTTACTTCAATGTAACAGTGGAAATACAGGTTCATTTTCAAAGGCATATCCTGGTGTTCTAAATAAGAAATTCTCACTACTGTGTGATCTCTGCCAGTTGAGCTGCTATGGGAGTTCCAATAGGTCTCTGCTCTAAATAGAATATTAATGCAGTCATGTGTCAAGTCATAGAAAAATCCTCACTTGGTTTGTGAAAATCACTCATAAGTAAGCAGCAGGAATTTATGTCATGAGGCATGTGAAATATTCTATGAATTTGTGGGCATACATCAGAATACAAGAGGGTCCAGTTGGTTGTAAGAAACTTTTTTCTTTGAGCACAGTCTTGCACTTCAATGAGAGGTTGTACAGCCTCCATCCTTGGAGGATTTCGAGACTCAGTTGGGTGGAACCCTGAGTAACTTGATGTGACCTGACAGTCACACTCTGAGCATGACATCAGACCAGAGACTTCCTCTGAAGTCCTTTCTAGCTTCAGTTTTTCTGCAGTTCTGGTTTACTGCTTTGTCTCAGCCTTCTTCAACATTCCTTATTATTTAACAGTATGAGCTGATCATGAGAAAGGCAAAGTTACAGAAATTAACACAATTAATGTCTCTACAATATGATTACTATGGCTTTATTAAGAGATTAGTACCAGCTGAAAGTCAGTGTTACAGATAACTGTTTTATGTTTCAGCGTTAGCCTTTGCTGTTGGAGGAAGATCAGATCTCTGATTCTCGTTTGTGCCTTTGTAAGGACAGCTCTAGATTCAGGGCCTGGCTTAGCAGAGCTGCTGGCGCTATTAGGTTTTGTTCTGCACAGCCACTCTACTCCACCAAGTTACATTGCACTGAGCTGGGTGTTGGTGATGTTTTCTGCTGAGAATGTGTTAAGTGAGAGCCAGCTGCTCTCTGTGCATCGTGACAATTGTGAAGTAGTTCAAGAAATAATTTGCCTCACACTTTCCCCCTCTCACTGATCACGAATCTGTTATTCCTTCCCACCTTGAGGACTGTGGTTAGGTAGGCAATAAATAGAATTTTGGTGTAGAAACGATTGCTTGAAATTTCTTCCTTCTGTCCATTCGTATTGTCTAGAGGTGTAGTTATACCATTATAATATTTATCATCCTGTGTTCTAAGAAACAACAAGGAACAAACAAACAAAATAAGTAACCTACTGAATATGAAGGTCAGTGTTTTCAAAGTGAAGAGCATCAACCTGTATGGAACTTTTGGAAAAACTCTTGACCTTCAGGAGGGTGATAAACCATCTATCAAAGCCTGACGACGTGAAGGCCATCTGTTAAACTGACCAGGGCTGTCCTTAATCCTTCATCTCATGAGCAGTTTCCCATCTCAGAAGGAAAAAAAAGTCTCATAAAGATTCTCAGAAGTCTGTTTGCAGCAGTAGCTGATAGGGTGGTACTTCCTACTGCTATATGGAGGAGCTGTCTGTCCACATACTTCTGAAAAACTGCTGTACTTCTTTACCAGTCAATTTCAGAGGTGATTTTATGATTGATCTATGAAGGCTTCCACAAACATGGCGCTTCATATTTTATTATGTTGGCTCACGATGTCAGAGGCGGACGTTGATGGGATGGCAGTAGAGGTTGAACCTTCCTGCCGATATTGCCTTACATGTGGCCGCCGTGTGACACAATGGTGTCTGGCATGGAAGTGCATATGAAGCAAAGGTGTGTAATGGGATTCCTTTGCGCTGTAATAACTGCACCCACTGACATTCATTGATGTTTACTGAATTTTGTTAGAGACCAAACAGTGGATGAGAGCACAGTGAGGTGGTGGGTGGTGCATTTCAGTAGTGATGACAGGAACAGTGGCGTACCTCCACTTGTACAGACGTTTATGAGAGCAGCATGCAGGTTCTTGCTTGTGGGTGGTGAAAATGCATTGCTAATTGTGGTGGCTGTGTTGAAAAAATAGTGTTTTGTGGCTGAGAATTTGCTCTATCAAATAATTTTATTGTACTCTTTGTATTTGTTGTCGTTTCCATGGAAATAAATAGGAGGCATTGCTTTTGGAGGGACCTGCATAGTAAAAGCATAATAGTGTTAGTGGAGCATTACGCATACAAGTCTAGACAGAACTAATATTGCAACACTTGAATTCTGGTTTTTGAAACATGATATTGTTCCTTTTTATAATAATAGGATCTTCCTGAAAAAGCTTTTGGTCAAATAGGTACGTGCATCCTCTTTTTTTTTTCCTTGTGATTTTGCTTTGAAAAGCAAAGACTAATTACTTAATAGTTCCTGAAGTGTTCAGCACTGTTTGCATGCTATAATCATCCAAATCACTTTGGAGACAGAAAGCAATGTTCTTCTGCCTCAGTATCGTTCACTCATGTCTTTTGATTTCTGAATTTGAGGAGAGAGAGGAAGCATATGCATCTGTTTGTTACTTATCCGCATGTTTCTTGGAAAAAGCAGTGCCTTTCTCTAATCTTCTTTTGCCTTATTGTCACAGCTTATTTATCTTTTGGCCCTGTTGGCAGATTGCTACATTTGAAGTCATCGTTTTGAAAACTGGAAGTTGGAATGAGAAAACTATATCAGAGCCAGAAATCCATGTGACATTTTTATAAAGAAACACATCTCTGGAGAAAATATCACTATCTTTCTGTAGTTGTGAGGCAAAATTGCTTTGGAAATTCTTGAGTCATCAGGGAAATTTTTCCTCTCTTGCTGTAGATACAGGAGAAGTTATATGAAATGTTATATGAGTAGGATGAAGTAAAGCAGCACTTGTGATCTTAATAATATCTGTTCTGCATCCACAGCTTGAGAAAGCTCTCTCTTACAGGCAGAAGTTCCTCTAGAGGGAATTTCTGTGACATCAGCAGCTGTTACAGCCTTAGGCTGCAACTCAAGATTGGAAATACGGGCATTTTTATGTCTGGAATCTGTTCTCTTGTGCTTTCTGACTTGTGAATTTCCCACTGTAGGAGTAGTAGGAAAACGTGTTTGCTGGAAGCTTCTGATTTCTAGATGCATCCAGGGTGCCAGCACTGAAAGCTTTGTGTTCTAAAGGATGAGGGCTTTGTCACTTGGCTGCTTATTTAGCTGTCATGTTTTGGTCAGAAATGTAATTTTGCCCAGTAGAAGAGCTGATCAGGTAAAATGGAAATGGCATAGATAATTTTGAGATGTACTACTGAAAAGTGACAATATTATTTAAGTAATTGGGAGATTAATTTTCTAGGCTTACATATTTAGACTTTATGCTAAGTCTGCCTCATTTATTAAGTCTGGTGATGTAGCTTGCTTACTTGGCTCTTTCAGATACTTTGAAGTAAGGTAAATTAAAATACAGAGAAAAGTAGAAGTGTGGTATTTTGGCTTCTAACATTTGTGAGCCTTTGTGCTGAGTTTGCTCTTCACATCTGATTTTTTTCTGGACATCTCGGTGAAAAATACAAGAGCTACCACTATGAGTTAGAACAAGAATCTGCTTAGTCCATTGCCTTGTGCTGGTATTAATCAGTAGAGGGCTTTTGAGGCTGTCTTCCAGTTCACTCATTTTATGCTTCTGAAGCTCTAAACTTCCACCATTCCTTCCTTCCCCCCAAAAAATTTTCTTCCAAGAATTGCTTTGTTTTCAGGTTTTATGGAGTCCTGTTCCCCTCCTTGCCCTCAGTCTTATGGCAGAGTTGTAGTCAGTCCTTCTTTTAAGTTCATACCTGTTGCTACTGATGTCAGTGTACTTGAACCTACTCCTGTATTTGATCCTACCTGCCTTATTGTTTTAATGCACTGATAGGCTGGTAAGTGACAACAGTGGGAATGGTTATTTATGAGTTGGCTTGCTTACTTCAGGAAGGGCTTTTAGTTAGGGTTGCATCACTCATACTGGTCAAGCAGTGTGAACTGTGACCTAAAAAATGCCTAGGGAGAGATTATAAAAACCGAGGCAAATCTAGAATGTCATCTCTTGTTAGCCATGTGGTTTTTGTGGTTGGTTGGTTGGTTGGCTTTTATTGTTTGCAGCTGGCAGTATAGGAATATCCTGAACTAGTACCTGCATTCATATCGTAATTACGTATTGTTTCTGACAGCCTGTCCTCTATTAGCCAACCTAATCTTTTTGAACTGAATTGTATTTTGACTTAGACAACTTTCTGTGGTAGAGAATTTCACAGTCTGTGATGTATTGTAAATTTGTTCCTCTATCCTTGTTTTTTTTCTCTTTTTTAACTTCTGGCCTCACAATTTCTTTGCTTGGCAGATCATGTTATGGTGAAATAACACAGAATGACTCGTGATATCATAGACCTGCCTCATAGAGTCTCTGATTCTCTTAATTATCTGTTCATCTTTTCATGCTGCGTGTTTTTCAGCTCTACCTTAGTATTTCTGGGCTGAAATGGCAAGAAGTGTGTGTGTGTGTGTGTGTGTGTGTATATATATATACACGAGTAGAGCTTTAGAAGGGTAATGGCTTTATGCATGCACTACTTGTTAATTTTCTGTGCTCCACAAAGGTCTCTGTGAGGTCTGTCTATGGGATCATGTGACCTACATACAGTGTTTGATGCATACCAATTTTTAGCACAATTAGCCGAAGTCTCTGACTGCAGCCTTGTTCTTTGTGGGGGATGTCAGCCATTATTGGGACTGAATTTGTGCTTAATGATCCCGCACAGCCTTTCAGGTTCCTTGTGGCAGGCGGTTTTAGTGAGGCAGCATGTTGTCAAAGTTCTTCTGTCTTTGCCCTGGCTCTAGATTAATTCTTGCTGTGCCCAATTAAGCAGGGATAATGAACATCTGTGTCTTCAGAAGTAATAATGTTGGCAAAAGTTGTGTTTACTCAGTAAAATAGAAGCACATTTTTTAAACTGATCTGTGGAAGTTATCTGATTTTTTTTTTTAAAGTGTAATCAGTTTAAACTTTGCACTTTCAGAGTAGCGAACTTTAAAGCTGCAAAACTGTTGACTCATCTAAGGGGGAATGAATGTAAGTGAGAGCAAGTTGACAGGTCTGGTTTATTTGGTGAATGCAGGCAGTTGCATAAGATAAAAGAAACAACGCGTATTTCTTATTTCAGTGATCAGGTTTAGTTTGTTCAAACAGTTAAGCATGGGTGGGTTGGCATTACGAGAAATATGACAGCACTTAAAATTTTAGAGGAATGGGTCACTACAACTGTAATTTCCACGGTGTCTTTATTATATCACTTCTATTCCAGCTTTCCCTATAAATTGTGTGTAGGTGTTATGCAGGCTTACATTCACCAGGATGGGGATTGACTTCTTTTTATGGTACTGCTCCTTCACTGGGATGGACATCCAGAAGCACGGCTCTCTCTGGCAAGGAAATGGCTAAAGATTTATCCATCATCTTTGCTACATAAGCAGGCAGTATTCACTTGCTGTCTGAAGTTTTAAATTCATTGAGATAAAGTCAGCTCTCAGTGTTTTTCCACCTCTTGTTTTTCATGGCAATGCTGCATTGTGCCTTTCGCCCAGAGATCTCAACAAATTTCCTCTAGCATGGTATTATGCAGGTAAGGAGAATGGATGGACACAGAGGCTTGGCGTGCTGGAAGATGTTAGCATTGAATCAGGAATAGAATTCTGGCTGTTCCAGTGCTGTCACATCACTGGATGGGTGAGAAGAGGAAGCAGACCTTGCACTGTGCCTTCTTACAGAAATAATTCGTTTCTTCATGTGAGGAGGGTTGGTTGTTTTTTTTTTCCATTACACTGAGTTTTTATGAATTAACAGATAATCCTGTTAATGTCTCTTGTGAGGATACCTATATACAAGAGAGAGTTAGATTCAATTCAGAAGCTGACCTGCATGCTTCAGCCTTTCTCTGGACATAGATTAAATAGCAGTAATTATTTCTAGTTAGGAGTTCTGACTATATAGACAGGATGAAGCTGAGCTAAAACCAAATGTAAGCAAACATAGTGAATGGAGCTGAATACAGATAGGTAAATGGGACTGAATTCCAGTACGGTTGTGAATAAAGCACAAAAGCTAATCCTGTAGTAGACTGGTGAACTTGATATAAAAAGAGCTGTTAAATTTTCCCAAGCTTAAAGATGACGTTAGGAGCCTGCTTCAATGTCTCTTCTTCTTACTGTTTTCAATGGATGGCTTTTCAATGAATGGGTGGGAGTAGCTGTGACATACAAAGCGGCAGTGGAAATCACATCTGCAAGGTGTGCCTCTTACATGTTAAGTTTCCTGGACACATTAAGTTCTTGAGCTCTTGGTTGGAATTATACTAAGGAAGCTACAGTAATTAGTCTATTTCAATTAAAAGAAAATCAGACTTGGTTGTTATTTAGTGTCGCTTTCAAAATGTATTGAATGCCAGCCTGCTTTAAGTTGGCCAGTAAAGTGCAATCTAGTAGTGATTGATGTTCAGTATTGCTAACAGGATCAATAAAAAGTACAGTTTCATTTGTAACATTCTTGTTAGTTTCCAATACTTTCATCTTTGTGTGCCTAAAGCAAAACGCAAACAAAAACCCCAAATCCCACCAACTGAGGCCTCAATATTTGTCCTTATAACTTCATCAGGCAAATCATGTCAGTTGTAAATCGGTGGCAGAATATTTGCAGTGCTGGTCAGTGTCTTATTAAGTCATGCTAAATCAGTGGTTTTGCATCATTCTGCTATGGGAGGCAAACCAAGCTATGTCTGGAATAGCATTTCTTTAATAGCTTTGTATTCATACTATTACCCAGATTCAATCAGATAATTTCCAAATGCTAAATATTAATTTGTCACCTTAACTTACAGGTGGTATTTCCATTCATCAGTGTTCAACTGGCTAGATCTTTTTTCTGTTCTTTAAGAAGCATTACCATAAAATTCTACAGTGTGTCTGACAAATGATGGGCAGCCTGAGGAGGGCTGTTAAATTCTTAAGATGATTTTGCATCCTGACCATTTTGTATGAATTTGCAACTGTGGTACTCTGTCCTAATTCTTTTTTTTTCTGGTCTCTGCTGTTTATGCCAAGGTGGGAATTTGATTTCTTTTTCAATCAAGAATTAGAAGGCTGTGAGTACACTTAGTGCACACAGAAGATAATGGAGGGTTTTCTGGTTTGTGTGATCGTTGTATGTTTTTGTGAAAAGGAAATAAACAGTTTGGGTTTATGATAAATACCCTTCAATAGACTTGAGAACGCGGAGGTATTTGTCATCTGGCAAAAATCAGCAGAGCTGTGCTGGAGCTGCTGCTGTCCTTAAACTTTTGTCTTCCTGCTCTTTGTTGCTATTTGAAAATAATCAAACGTTTAAATCTTAAGCTTCCACATAAGCATATTCTATAATGAGGCTCTATTATTATGTAGTTACGTTATGGGTGATGACAGCAAGAAACATTCCTAAATGCGATGGTGTAACAATGCGGGAATGTACAGAAGGCTCTCTGCTTTTGTGCACTGTGCAGTCAGAATAAATACATCAGTAGAGCCAAAACATCTGCAGTATCATCAGTGTCAGGTTTTAATCCAGTTTGTATTTGCAGTCCCATCTTCGGTGTTTTGCTGTCTGAGTGCAGACTGCCTGTATGGCCTTTGAACTGGAGATAACCACCCAGACTGGAGGTGCCTGCTCCTTCCTTGTACCTTCCAGGGAGGCCTGCTTGGCCTGAGGGCTGCTCTGTGCTGCTGCCAGCGTGGTTCTACCTGCATGACTCTGGAGTGTCACTTTTTTGATAGGCAGCATGATTTTGTAAGGTGTACTTGATGGCACGTACTGTGAAAATGTCTTCAAAACATTAGCAGGAGAGAGATATAAGTGAACAGCAGTTAGCACAAGAAGAAAATAAAAAGCAGAGAGGACATGTAAGTTGGTGGCAAGTCTGAAGCTAGCATTTTGCTTATGTCATCGTGCTTGCACAGCTTGTTTGTTAGGCCATACCTAGTAAATTGTATCCTGTGGCATATTTAAAAAAACAAACAAACAAAAACTCTCTCCCCCCAGTTGACCAAAGCTACCTCAGTACCTGTAGCTGTTATTCAGGATGCTGGAAGATGTGAAAATGAAAAGCAGAGGCAGGGAAGGAGGCAGAAAATTATATAGACTGTCCCTTGTCTTCAGCATTTTGTGTGAATTATTGTACAAAACTCATGTAAACAGGGCAAGCCTCTGAAAGACAGCAGCATGAGTTACAGTTGCCAGAGATTTAGAAGTAAATCATTACACCAGTTGAATTTTCTTCAGTAACGTGATAATAAGGCCAGTGAATTGTCAAGAAAATGTTAGTGAATATTAGTTTCCTCATGTTAGTGAGGTCTTTGACACTTCTTCATGCAATAATCTTGACAACAAGTGAAGAAGCGTGTCCTGAAAGGAAGTACAGTAGAGTAGGAGTGAGATGTGTTGCATGACTGTGCCCGGTGGGTGGCTATTAATGATTGTCTGTCAGAATGAAATGCAGTATTGAATGGGGATCCAGCATGGTCTGCTGCATCTGTTCTAGTTCTGGTTCACTTCAGTGTTTTCCTTAATGACCTTGGTGACAGAATAGAGACTGTGCTTACCAAATTGTTTCACTAAAAAATGCCCCCAAACTTAAAGGGAAAGCAGATATATAGGACATGAGTCCGAAATTGTTTGAAGAAAATTGAGAAAAATAAACAAGAGTGAATATGTACTACTCTGTAGCAGAAATCATGAAATACATGAATACAGAGAAGGCAGCAAATGAATAGGAGGCAACTCTCCAAAATTCTTACCATTATGGGAGGGGAAGCATTGCATTAGGAGGGCTGAACTTGAATGTAGCATGTAAAACATAGAAAATTACCTCTTTATTACAGAGGAGACCTCAGTTGAAGTATTGTATCTAGTTTGGGCAAACCATTCAAGAAGGTACAGCTCAGCTAACTGGAAGCAGAATCCTCAAATTATTTATTAAGTAAAATATATGTTTTTTGTGAGTGTGGAAACTTGAGCTGAAAGAAGTTGACAGAAATGATTTGAATGGGGGAGGAGGAGAGGTGTGCAAGCTGCAAGAAAAGAACTGGTAAGTATAATTTTTTTTCAGTGTATATAGAAGGCTGAGGGGGGGAGGTTTTGAGGTGCAAGACCCCGAGAGGCAGGGCAAGACAAATTCACCTAGAAATTTCCAATTAGGTCCTGGACAAGGAGCAGAAGACCCTGTTGCTTCTCACAAGGCGTTTTCTTTAACTATGTTTTGAATAACAGTATTTTCAAACTGATCAATGCTAGATGTAGATATTGCTTGGCTATTTTTCACGCTAGTGATTTTAGAAAGAGGACATGTTGTGAATGGAGATGATTTTCCTGAGACAGCACCCTGTAGGCACAGCTATGATGAAGACAGCCTCCCTACTGCTGGTCCTTCTGCTTTTAAAGTCTCCTCCTAACTCAGCAGCCTTCACTTTGGTGTTGTTGGTACCTCATTCCATAAGCTCCAGGTACATCACACAAGATTTTCAGCTTTCTCTCCCTACGTTATAATCTTGGGAAGCATAGTTAATATTAACTTTTATTTCATTCTCATTTTCATAATGACTTCAGTTGTCAGTCCAGCACTTTGGGGATTCAACATATAATTATCATAAGAAAACAAGGAGTGTACCATAGGTAATTGTTTTGTTTATAACATCATTCCCAATTTCCATTGTGAATTTCTCCACTGAGAAATGAGCGCAGCCTCAGTTACCTGAGGCTGTACCGTGTGTTGTTAGCATACTTCAACTCTGTATTTGCATTATTATACCCTAGAACACACTTCTTTAATCATCACAGTTGGAAATTACCTTGCTTAGCAATTTTAGTTCCTATTTTCTCAAACGAGAATAAGTGATTGCATGAGTTGAAGCCAACAGCCTGTGTGCAGTGTAGCAAGCCAAACCTGACTTCTGTGCCTGAGAGTGGAATTTGCATCAGCTTCAAGCAATTTTTAATGGAGCTTTTTGTTTAAGTAAATATGAAATAAATTCCATCATTTCAGTGTTCCTTCTATTAACTTACTGTGTGTTGCTTTCCGTTTTTTGGCATTTGTCTTATTACTTCATTGCCATTTTGAGATGTTTTTGTGTGGGAATGTGGAAGTTTTTACAGCTGGACAAGAGGTGAGGAGAAGTCTTTAAATGCAGGGGAGGTGTCTGATGTGGAAACTTTAGGGGCCAAATGTCTCATAACATCCTACAGAGTTTTTCCTTCTTTGCAGATCTTGTTTTTCAAGCAGGATGATTGTGTTCATGTTATTTGCAAGGGAAGGTATAGCTAACATTGATTATTTAAATGTAGCTTTCTAGTTTCCCAACAAATGCACGGAAGAGCACACAGATCTGTGCTTGTTCAGACTCTGGTCATATTTAAATGGTGTTCCTTTAAACTGTGGAAGCCAGACGTTGTTACTCTTACACTGGAAATTTAGAGCTAACTGTATGAATCTAGCAGGTGATGCCGGTACTTGGAATATATATGTTCCTTACTGTAACAGAATGCTAGGTTACACTGTTTATTGCTGATGAATACTTGGTGATAAAATGATCTTTCAAAGATATACCATGAAATGCTGAAGTCTCTGGGATTATTCCAAGAGTATGCACTGGTATAGGAAGGCTGAGATGGCTATGTAGGAGGAATGTGTAATAGAGACATGCTGTAGTATAGAAAATAACAAGATGTTGCAACCTCATGGACCAGCTCTAAGCAGTACTGATGCTTCTGGGTGCAGATGGAAAAACACCACTTAGTGCAATTCAGATGATCTGAGTGAGAAAGTTCAGGGCTTCAGAGCACAGCAGTGCTGCCAGGTTGTGCCAGCCCCCAGGGTCAGGCACAGGGCAGCTTCTCCTGTGCCTGGCATCTGGGAGCACTGCAGCAGAGCACTGCTGGTCATTGACTAGCCGCCTTAGTGCTGGGCTCTGTGACAGGAAAGATGATGCTGAGCTATGCATGATGTGACCTGAGTAATGCTGTACTCAGTGAAGAGTTGGTGGCGAGGTACTCCAGGTGGGACCTCATGAGGGCAGAGCAGAAGGGGGGCAATCATATCCCTCAAATTGCTGGCCATCTCTCTTGATGCAGCACTGGATGCAATTGCACTTCTGGGCCTTGAGCGCACTGCTGGCTCATGTCCAGCTTTTCATCCACCAGGGCCCCCGAGTCCTTCTCTGCAGGGCTGCTCACAGTGAGTTCTTTCCCTGGTCTATACACATGCTTGGGATTGCCCTGACCTTGCACTTAGCATTGTTGAGCCTCTTCTGGTTCGTGTGTGCCCACTTCTCAAGCCTGTCCAGATCCCTTTGGATGGCATCCATTCCTTCTGTTTGGAGGGGGGTAGGGGAGGGGGAGTAAATATCTATCAGATATGTGCTGCAGGCCACACGCAAGCCTTGTACAGGCCACGTGTGAGTCAACATGCGTGAATAAACTTCAGAAAAGGTTTATTAGGACATTGTGCAGGACAGCTTAAAGCCTCTCTGCAGTGGTCAGTACAGTAAGGCTTTAATACCAGGTTAGACTTCCCACACCATTTGCATCACAGAAGGGTGTTTGTCCTCTCAGACGCTTTGCAGAAACCTAGTATTCTTTTTTTGTCAAATTACAACATTAGGATACATAATGGAAGCTTTATTTGTAAGCATAATTAAAGTATGGTGTTAATAAGACTGTTACAGAATTACAATTCAAATTTGCAGTTTAGTGAAGGCTCAGAATGTCTGAAGTTTGAGTCATAGACTTCAGTTGTGAATGAAGTGGAGGAAGGTCGACACTTAACAGCGCAGTGGGTGTTGATACTCTTCCAAAATGGGATGTGGCTTATCTTTATTGTAAGAATGTTAATGCTTGAAAACATGATAGTTGATGGATGTGAAAAATGAAGGCTCATGAGTCAGTCCTGTGTAAATTTTTCAAATTCTTGTTTTCTAGCCATGTCTGCTTCCTTCAGCACAGACCACCGTGCTGAACTGCACTGCTCTGTTAGTGTTCAGCAGTGTGAGGTTTTTTTCATGCACATAAACATGGACTTTGAGACAGATACACCCATTTTCACTGTAAAGTGGAGTTTGAACTGTCTCTTTGCAATAAAGGTAAATGGAATAGGTTAGAAAGCTAGTAGCTAGTGCTCTGAAATGACATCTACTTTTTTGGGTTACTGATGTTTGGAATACTATCAATAATTAAAGTCTTTTTTTTTTTTGAAACATGGAATCATAGAATGGCCTGGGTTGAAAAGGACCACAATGATCGTCTGGTTTCAACCCCCTGCTATGCACAGGGTCGCCAACCAGCAGACCAGGCTGCCCAGAGCCACATCCAGCCTGGCCTTGATTGCCTCCAGGGATGGGGCATCCACAACCTCCTTGGGCAACCTGTTCAGTGCGTCACCACCCTCTGAGTGAAGAACTTCCTCCTAATATCCAACCTAAACCTCCCCTGTCTCAGTTTAAGACCGTTCCCCCTTGTCCTATTGCTGTCCCCCCTTGTAAACAGCCATTCCCCCTCCTGTTTATATAGAAATATACTTGAAAATAAAACCCCACTGAATGTTTACTGTTTTTGAGAGTGTTTTGGAGAGTGAGATGCCAGATTGAAACTCACTAACGAGCAGCCAGCCCAGCTTTCAATGAGCATTGTTTCTTATAATTATAGTGTAGATATAACTGATCATTCTATGCTGTTTCTCAGTTTTGAATGAAAGATGAAAGAGCAAAAAACTTTTTATTGTTTGAGCCAAGAGAGCTGAGGATGATATTTGCTGGTTCTAAAAGTGTTCTAACATTTGCTGTTTACAGTCAATAGCAATTCAGTTCAGATGATTGAACCACTTAAAAAATTAGCATTAGCATATGTCAACATAAAACCATGGCAGAATATCACTTCTGTCTAAGTGCAAGAGGAACATTTTTGAAGAGAGGATATAATGTAGCATCCCAAAGTGTAACTTGGCCAGCACTACCTGAAGGCTGCCTCTCCAGAGACCAGCACTGATCTGGGTAAGTGCAAGTATGACTGGTGGTAGAGCCCATGTGCAGAAACAAATTAATAGGGAGACTTCTTCAGAATCAAGTAATTGTTTGGAAATGATTCTTTGCTATTAGTTTGCCAGCAGGTGATATTTCCTCCTATTGTGATTTTTGTTTTTTGATAATCATATATAAGAGCATGGGCAGCATGTGTGGGAGCTGGGGAGGTAAGGCACGTTGCTTGGTGCTTTACTGGTGAGGTGTTGGAGCAGGCACGGTGGACCAGATTTGCCTGAGGCTGCCCTGGCTGCCGGAGGAGGTGACAATTAATCCCGGGAGGCAGTCTGGTCCACTGGTGCCATGCTAATGGCAGTGAAATTAAAACAATCACTTTAAAAAGTGCCCAAATGGCTGCAGGTTGAGAACTGTCAGCAATCTCTCCTTGGCATGAGAGAGGCTAATGTGTTTTCATGATCAGGTATATTGCAATGCAACATTTTCTGTGCAGTTTGGCAATAAACAGGAGGGTGATGCAGTAAGGGAACTCCTGTTTGTCTTCAGACTTGATTCTTGCATAGGACACCTTTGTGTCAGTAGTTGCCATTTCCCACTTTCATGTTCCATGGCACGTACCTCAGTGCTGGTTCTCAGCCTGTAGTCCTCTGGCACGTTTCTGTGATACAGGTGATGGCTGAGCAGGATGGGGCAAGAGTATGATTGGTTCTGGTTAGGGAAGGGCAGGGACAGTGGGCTGATTTGTCCTGGCTCCTTTTAGAGCGGTGCTCAGGTGTGAGCCCAGCAGTTGTCGGTTCTGTGCCATGCTGAGCTGATTGATGCCATCTGGAAGCAGCACAGTACCTGTCTGATGGTAGGCATGAGTGGTGTTCTCTGGTCATGGCTCTACACCTGACCATGACAGCATGCCAACAGGCTCTGCCTTTTTGGGGCATGAGAGAACAAGGGCCTTCAGGTGCTTCAAGAATCGCCACTCTTGGGTGTGGTGTCAGAGAGGTGCACCCAGCTTGGGGGTTTCCTTTGGAGGAAACGAGATTTAAAAAAAAAAAAAGGAGGCGATGCATGTGCTATCCTGCCACCGCCTCTCAGGTGTGCAGCTGCGCAGCCCCCAGCGAGCCGCCCGGGTGGCAGCGAGGAGCGCGCAGCGGCGCGTCCCCTGCTCAACCTTTCCCCGGCGCTGCGGGACTTGGGCAGAGCTCCCCGCAGCCGCGGGCCTTCACCCGAGCGGGCGCGGCCCCTTTAAGGCGCGACCTGCCCGGGGATCAGGTGCGCGGCCGGAGCGGTGACGTCACCAGGCCGGAGGCGGGGTTGAAGCCGCCGCTCCCGCGCTCCCCGCGCCGCGGGAAACGGCGGAGACTGCGCACGTGTGCGCGGTGCGGTCGGGCCCGGCCCGCGGGTGAGAGCGCGGGGCCGTGAGAGGGAGCGCCGGTGATAGAGGGGATGGGCGGGGCGACGGGCGGTGCCGGCGCCGGTGCGGCGGGAGATGCCGGTATGGGGCGCGGTCTCGGGGGCGGTGAGCGCAGGGGAACCGGGCGGCGCGGCTCTTTCGCCTTGCGGGGCGGCGGCGGGTGGGGAAGGCGATGAAAGCCCCGGGGGGTGCGGGAGCTGTAAGGGGCGGGAGCGCTCCTCTTGCGGGTCCGCTGCAGCCTGTGCTGGTTCTTGTGGAAGGGTTTCTGCGGCATAGCGGCGTTGTGCCCGCTGCTGTATAAGAAAGCGAATGATTTTCTCCTTCAGAAAACTACATTGACAGAGCGTGCTTTGTGCACGGCGTCTGATCATTTTTTTCTCTCTTTATGTATATGTTTATATATATATATATATATGCATTTTCTTTGTATGGGTATACATAGCATTATACATTCTGTTTGCATTTACCTGTTTAAACTGTTGCTGAGGTGGCTAAACGTATACCAGATACTGCCTTTACTGCTTCTGTTTTTCATGGAGGCAATTATGCTGTGTACCTATTGCCCTTCATATCAGCGTGATTTTGCATTTAACTTCTGATAATTTGGTAAATGAAGGCAGGGAAAACACAGGTGGCAGTAGTACCAGAAGGGCTGTAGGGCGGCTCACAGCTGCCTTCCCCCTGGTGCCAGTGATGAGATTGTGGCCACCTCCAAGAAGCAGATGATGGCTGTGCCCCTGGCGGTGAGGTGGCAGTGCTTGAGCACATAAAGAAGTGACACTGCTGGGTCTGCCTGCACTGGGGAGCTGCATTGGTGAGGTGAAGGCAGAGCACTGGCTGTGGCCTTTGTTGTGGGCGTCCTTTTTTTTTTTTTTAGCAAGGATACAGAAGACATCAAAACTGTTTTTAAATGTCTGTTTAATTTTTCTGCTAAATAGACTTTCATACTGCAGTTCTCATTTCTGCTTATCCAGTTCACTTTACACCAGATATGTTAAAATAGTCAGGAAGGACTACTAAAAGAAAAATTCCCTCTCAAGAGAAATTTTGGATGCAGATAAGGTTGTCAGAATGGCTTCTCCTTTTCTCTCATAACATAAATTATAAGGTGAATCAAGACTTCCTCAGTGTTGTCTCTTGGCTTGCTGAAGGTCTCACTGGTATTCCTATGCTAACAGAGTAGATTGGGACTTCTCCTGCAGCCTTAAATTGGAAAGGCGCAGGTCAGTTTTCCATCTCTTACTGTACTGAGTTCACCCATTAGCTTCCAAAGCAGACTTAATTTCGAAGTCTATGGAGCTGGGTTCTGGAGTAGCTCTTCTTTAAAATAAAAAGACTTCCACGTATGGCTGTATGTGATTGTCATGATGCCTGCCATTTTTAGCGTTGAATGTACACCTAGGAATTCATCTCTTCTGCAGGTTTCTTTCATCTGCTGCCTTGACAGTGTTTCAGTCTAATCAGTATGCAGCAGAAGTTGTTTTTGCTGTCTATATATAGATGCTGATGTTCATACTTGGTATTCTGTACTGCTCTTCGTAGCAGGCATCCTGCGTGGGTGGGTCAGCCTCACTCTGGGGTCTGCATTGTCCCGGGTGACTTGTGACAGCAGTGGGCTTCTTTAGGGGACTAAGAATGTTAATTGAGCACGGTTTAAGATGAGTGAAGTCCTTCTGTTTGGATATACTGGTGCATACTTATGTTTTGTGTGCTCCTCACATATGGGGGCAAGGAGCCTTTGAGTGTTTGTCACAGAGCTTTAGTGTTTAGTTAATACAACTTTTTTTGCCCTACTTGTACAGAGAGTACCGATGTTCTGTCAGGAGCGGATTTGTAGTCTGAAGAGGAGATGCAGCTTTAGGATGCCAGACAAAGGTGAACAGATAAGTCCTCTGGGGCACATCAGGATTAAGCTGCAGAGTGAAATCTGCTCAATTACTTTTCTACCTGAAAATCTCCTTAACTAGGTGTGTTTTATCACTGTAGCATCTCTTATTACGATGGATGTGGCCTTCTGTGAAATCTTGGTGAGCAGCTTACTGTTTCTTCTATAGGGAGTCAGCTGTTTCTGTCCTCCCTGAAATTGTTGCTTTAATGCTTGCTGATATTTCACCAGACAAACTTGCCTGTATGTGGTTGTGTATATAATTGGAAATCAGTGGATTTTAGGCTTCTGTAGCAGCATTTATAGGTGTGTGCAAGTTAAAGGAATAGTGGCTGTTCTAATGGAATATAGAAAACACTTCAATGTGGAAGGAAAGGTAATTTAAGAAATGCTGTTGCTTCTCTTTACAATAGCTGTTGGTTTGTGGTTTGTTTTTTTGTTGTTGTTGTTGCTTTTTAAATAGAGCAATAGTTTTAATGAATTGCAAATTTAAAATTGGTTTTAAGGTATTTATACATATTAAATAATATATATATTTTCATTGATGAGGGTGATTCCTGGAATTGCCTGGGCCATTGACTTTTGTTTTCTGCCCATCAATATCATGCTATGGATTTCAGTGCTCTTGGGGGTTCTGTGCTATACATCCCGACTGCATGTCAATCTGCCACGGTTCAACTGTAGGACAGACACTAAAAATAAGACACAGGAAAATAATTAGGGCAGGAAATGTAAAATGATGCAAGATAAAATGTTGTGAGTCTCCTTACCTTCTTCATAACCACAGCTTTGTGTTCTTTTTTCTGTTGCTAAATTGATACAAAGGTAAACTAGCGAAGCCTATCAGCTAAAATAGCAAAGGGGCCAAGTTAATGTTAGTAAGGAGAATTTGCTGGTGGTCTTGCTTTCACTTTTGGTGTCATATGGACGTAACTTAAGTTCCCACAGTGAATTTTCCACCTCCAACCTGTCATCTCCTTTTTCCTGTCAGATGAGAGCTTGAAAGCATCACTTAAGTTGATGCAGGCGCTGAAGCAATCTTGCATAATTGTCTTTCTTAAGACATTTTGCAAGCCTCAGTCAAGCAGCACACAACTGCAGAGGTCTTGGTATAGAAAGGATTATAGTTTGGGTGTCATAGGTTTTTTTGTTGTTGTTGCAGACTTATTTAATGCTTGGGAAAAGTAGATGTGGAGTGATCGCTCTGGTTGTTACACTGATCAGTGCTGTGTCTGCTTTATGTGAGGAAAATTACTTTCTGATTCCTGACTTGGTCAAACCGTAAGTGAATTCCTGAATGTCTCAGGGTTGTAGTCTAAGCCACAGTAGATTACTGTTAAGAGATAACAGATGTAGGCCATAAACCAGTGGTTTTTGATCTGTTTCACCTGTGCAGGCAACAGAAGACCTGTCTGTGGCTTTGGAATGGCCCAGAATCACACTTGTTTGAAGGATTTGTATTATGATTGAAAAGCAATAATGGTTTGGTTAATGGGCATCTGTAACTTTGCACATTGCTAAGAGTCTGGAAGGCCTTTTACCTTCTCTTTTTTGATAGGATATTTATGAAATATTGCTTTGGATCTGATTCAGGTGCTGAGGTGGAAATCACAAAACACAGGCTGGATTTGTGCAACACCTGCATTTTGCTGCCACTTGGAATAAGCACGTAATAGAGTTGCTTTTCTTGTCGTGCCAACAAGAATGCGGTTATCTGTGGTATTTGTGGGGTCCCTCTTTGATGCGGAGTGGGTTTGGTTGCTGCCAGTGTTTCTCTAAGCTTTGCTCTCTGACTGTTGGTGCCCTCCCACACCTCCCTGTGCTGCAGCTATCGTGAAGCACTGCGAATCGCTGCCAAAAGGAAGGCTGGGATCAGTGAGCACCTCTCCACCTTCCAAACACACATAAGAAAGAAGATGTGGAGAATGTGGACTGTCTGCAAGCTGTTTTTACAGTTAAAGTTGTAAACGGGCCAGATTTATTTATCAAATCAGTGACAGTGCTCTTGCTAGCCAGTGACTGGACTCTACGTACTGAGGAATTCTTTCAGTTTGGTGCTCTCAGGAAGACTTTTAAAGCCAGTTGAGATTTTGGTTTAGACTATAGTCAGCTGTTCCTCAAATAATGTAACTGGTGCTGCCATGCTGAGGCATCCTGCACAAATACTTCTAGGGCTACGCGGAGGGCACTGAAGAGCAGATCTGAGGAAAATCGCTGGGCTGTTTTGCTCCCGCTGGATGCTTTCCCTGGCCCTGCTGGCTGTGGCCCTGCGGGGCTGCCCAGGAGTGGGCTGTGTGAGGGCCGGGGTGGGCAGCTGGGAGACCAAAGGAAAGCGGAGTGCATCAACAGCATGGACGTGTGTTAACCAGATCTTGTAGAATGCACGGACTTGAAAACTCTTTCTGATTCCTTGTTCATAACTACCAAAGCAATCATACCTTTGATTCATTAGAAATGCTGAGAAACAGTAAAAGAGCTTTTAGCTCATCTTGTAATTTACAAGTGACTTTAATAGCTCTAGGTAATTTGATTTTCCTAAAAGAACTGCTTAGATGACAGGGAAGAAAGCAGGATGGGTTCTCATTAGTTTATCAGCAGCTCCGTTGGCGTGCAGGCTGTGTCTGACAGAGTATATTGTGCCCTGCTTTTTCTTCTTTCCCCTCCAGACGGTTGTGAAGCAGTTGTCCTGCCATGTGGAGGAGGTCAGCCGAGTGCAGCATATGTGTTTGCCTAATATTTTTTTAACACGTTGCCCTAAAGTTTGTTAGACTGTTATTAGGTTTTTCTGTTGGCTTTTTCCCCTCCTCTTGAAAACTGCAACAGAAGTGGGGAGCACTACCGGCACTCCTCAGCCAGCCCTCCTCTCACCCCTCCAGAAGGCATTTAAAAATTGGCGGTGGTTGCTGCTGTATGTCCTCAGAATTAACCACTTTGACCTCAACATTTTTCGATGAAGGGGATAATCAAATTTATTGAAATTCCGGGAGATACATGCTGGAAGTTAAAACAAACAAACAAAACCCACTGGCTTGCTTTTACAACAAGGAAGCTAGGAAAGATTAACTGAGGGTTTTGTTTACGGTGGTTATTCTGACCTGGTCTTCCCTAGAGTGCAGCAGGGTGCTAATCTACCACAGCTCTGCTGTGGCTGCGTTAAGAAATCCTTCAGGAAGGGGCTCCCAGGGTGCTCCCCTTGCTCCGGTGGTGCCACACTGGCTTGCCGTGCGAGCGTGGCTCACAGGGCTGGGCGGTGCAGTGGAAGCACAAGGCTGGGGAAAGCCAACAGGTGGACAGTCGGTGTTTCTCACAGCTGTGTAAGGCCACACCTTCAGACTGATTGCCATACTGGCATCTGAATGCAGATTGAGGGGCAGCTTTGCTGTTTAAGTGAGGAAATCTGACTTCAGGCCACTGCTTTCCAGGCTGGCTTTTCTGAATTCTGAGTGAGCTAGATGATGGAAAAAGGGATCATTCCTTTGACAGTTTGTTCTTTTTTTTCTTTTTGCCACTTGTTCTTTCTATACTAGCTCTTTCATGGACTAGCTCTTTTGTTGGCCCAGCACAAGTGTTAAGGCAGCAGAAGGGGCACGTGATGGGAACGGACCCGCCCTGGAAGCAGCTGTCAGGTTGGCACAGTTGTGTCATAAAACAAACTGTAAGCTACCTGTGCAAGGAATTAACACGCGGTACCTTGACTTTGGCAGCAAAGATGGTAGGAGAAGCCACCCCATCTACTGTTTCTCTGTCGCTGAGCCCCATGCAGTTTTCTGGTCTTGGTTGTGTCAGTTAAAACTGCTTACTGCAGGAATCCTCTGTATTCTGAATAACTGAAGCTATGAAAACAGCCCCCTTTGTTGTTTTATCATCCTTTTATTTTTAACCCAGATTGATCTCATGAAGCAGTTTGTCATGTGGTCCTACACAGGCTGCCATCTGCAGAACAGAGCAGTGCATGAGAACAGAAGTGAGCGAGCTGTGAAAGGAGGACAGGAACCATCTCAGTCAGAAACTACATCTTCAGTATGGCATGGCATTCACGCCAAATCATTTGTTCCTGGCAAATTTCTCCGTGTAGATATACTGATGTTATTTAAATTACACTAAATGTGCTGACATTTAAAGCTCTATGAGGAGGATTGCTGTGGTGGAAAACTATTCAGGGGTGAAGGGAACGGCTAGCATCATCTTTACTTGTAGGAAGCTGCATGATCTGTGATGGCAGAAGGAAGCTGAAATCATACCACTTTGCAGACGTTGAACTGTTTTCAGTATTAAGAGTGGCTACTGCAGCTCTGTCATCTGTACTTGTTTCTTCAGATTATTTTTTTTAAACATATGCTTTTCTCACTTTCTTAGTATCTGTTTATCTTGCCAACTGTGAATGTGTTCTGTAGGCATACACACTGATAGATAGGGTTGTCTGCAACTATGTTTGCTCCTCAGGTTACTAATGTTTAAAACAAAACAAAAGCAAGGGCTGGAGAGAAAGATTCCATGTTTGCTTCTTTTGCTTTATCATCTTGCCTGGTTTTCTTGCCTTGGTTCTGTCAGAAGCAACTGTGTGGATGACTGCATAATTGCTAGCATCGCTATTAGCTCTTTGTAGCCCTAAGGGCTGCCGTGCTTGACCAGAGATGTTTGGGACATGCTTATATTATCTTAATTTGGGTGCAATGGTGATGTTGGAGGAGTGGAAACACTTTTTTTTTTTTCCTTCCTATTTTATGCAGAAATGTGGTAATTGTTGTTAATTCTTTCTTAGTTTGGTGGCAGTGAGTCAGATGCTTAACTGGTGTGTTTGGCACAGCCCTTCTGTAAGCTCAGCAGTGCTCTTGTGTCTCAGCTCAGGACAAGTTCTTTGGCTTATGCTGGGATGTGGAGCGCTGCCTGCTGCCCCAGCTGTTTGCCCTTTGGTGGCAGGGAGTGGAGCCTTGTTTTCTGCCTGGTGCAGCGGGACTTGTTCTAGCACAAAATCCCTACCTCTCCTTTAATGCTGTGTGAGTTTTAAAGCTTTAGTTTTAAAATTCAGAACTTGCTTTTAAGAGAGCTTCTATTAATGCTTTCTTCAGTCACTAAGTGTTGAAGAGCTGGGGATAGTTTAGGCAGGTAACTTTTGGTTCCTGCTATCCATGTGTTGCAGGACAGGGCATAAAAGCAGGCATTTGGAATAGCCACAGTTTGATCTACAGTTCTAGCTGTCACTTGAGTGTGCTTGGTCACTTGAAGAATTCTGGTAAAACGTTGAGAAGGGAGTTCTGAAATGATGGGAACTGAAGCTGAAACAGATTAGTAAAGATAGGTGCCACAAAGCCCTATTACTGATTTCAGTGCTCCTGAACAGGACCGATGGCCCACTTCTCCTCAGCAAGGACATGGGCAGTCACGTGGGTCCTCGTGTGCCTGAGGAGGAATAGGCAAATGCTTCCTCTGGCGGGGTAACGAGGAAAGGGAACATAGAGACCAGTGTTTTCTTGGCAAGGACGCTTGCCAACTGAAGGTCATTGAGCCCTGGACATAGTGCCACTTAAAACAGATGGGTTGCCAACTGCTGGTAAGACTTGATGCTGGTATTTGAAAGGACACCTGCAGGTCCAAGTAATGGTGCAGGACACCTGGGAGATTCCGCCATTCTTCACGTGTGATAAAAGTGAGGCCTGACATATTGCTATTGCCTGGGAAAGGTCCGCATTGGTATTGTGAACTGCACTTTTAAGTGGTCTGGCATCCTTAAAACAAGCTGTTTGAGGAAAGAGTGCTGTGGAGTTAACATGCTGTTTTAACCATGCACAGCTGTAGAACAGATTTGGAGCCCAGCATGATTAGTTGGTATTGCACTGTGTTGGGTTTTTTCCCAATTCTTCAAAATGATTTGATACAAGATTAGCATATATGTATCTACCGCTTGAAGGGGGAACTACATAAGTGTGCCAGGGTAAAATACAGCTTACAAACAGGAGTAAGAGAAAGAAAGGAAAAAAAAATTATAAACATAATATTCTATCTGAACAAAACTACATTAGATTGAAAAGACATGGTTAAAACTTGGCTCAGCCCCTTTTGTCCTGCAAGACTGGGTTGTTTTTAAGGCAGAACAATTTAATTGTATTCTAACTGCTTCCTTTTTACATTGTTTGTTTCTATTAGGTAAATGGTCCCGGTGGGGATAGTATCTTCAGTACCTTGTATGGTCCAAAGCGGTATTATATTTCAATCTGATTCTGTTTGTTAGCATTACGTTATGCTAGGACAGAAAGACAATGGGGTGCATTGTTTTTCGTAGCATAACCAGAGTTTTCTTTAAAGTTATTTCGGTCGTGGCTATACGCTGTAACTCCCCGTCTGCACTGTGAATGTGGCCATGTTGGAAGAAGAAAGTGATGCTGAGTGTGGATGGCACCGCTGTCCCAGGAGCTGTGCTGTGAGAGTTGGAGATTATTTGTGTAGTAGTGCTGCTTTGAAGCTTAAATAACTGAGCTTATGGCAGACTCAGGGATTGGAAACTATTTTTCTGGACAAGATTTTTTTTCCTCTTGATTGGCATCACAGGCTCTGAGATACACAGGATGATTCCAGGAATTGTCCTGCAGTAATCGTTCTTTGGAAAACTGATTTTATGTTTGTGTTGCAGCCACAGCACTCTAAACCAGGAGATCAAAACTGATGCAATCTGTTAAGTCCTCTCATTTGTTCTATTCAGTGGTTACATGTCATTCCTGGATATCAACCCCTCCCATGAGACAACATCCTTCGTGTTTAACTAAACAACTGGGAGGAACCTCTCCAGTTCGCTTGTCACACTCTTATGAGATGAACCCTGCCTTGCAATGTAAAAGGAGGTACTTCGTTGCAGCCCGGCTTGATTGCCTCCCCCAGCTGAGTCCCTCTCTTTGGTTGCCCTTTTTCCCAAGTGAGTTGATGGTAAGCAGGATCAGCCTGTCTGGCCTTATCTCTGTTGGCAGAGCTGCCTGCCTGGTAGGTGGCAGCGGGGGGCAGTGCTTCTCAGATTAGGCTTTCCTGTGTTAAGGGAGGCTCTTGGTTTTTGAACAGCTTCCTATTGTTTGCATCTGCAGGTCGTCCCCTCCCACACTCTTCCAGTTCTTTCCTCCTCCCTTAAATAATTTTTCCATGCAGTAGCATTACTCGGAGCAGTTTCTCTCACAGAATGTCCTCTGAGAGTTTTTTCAGCCTGCTCTGATCTCCAGCTTTTGTTGCAATACCAACACCGAGTTTATGCAACAGAAACTGGCTCCTAAAGGTAGGTCCTAGTAATTTTTAAGTCAGTTGTTTAAATTCAATGTTGCCACTGTTGTGACAGTATTTGTTTTTAAATTAAATCTGAGTTTTCACGGGAATTCTGTATGTTGTAATGAAAGGTAGAAAATGTTCCTTTTCAGGATGTGTTGCTCTCATTCCAAAGATGCAAAGTAATAGTGTTGCTTCGGTTTGTTCTTAATCTACTTTTGCATGTTTGGTTTCTTCTTTATTACACTGTTTCACATGTGTACATGTTACATATGTTCTTCTGCCTGTCTGAAATGCACTTTCCAAGCCACGAGCTTCCTTGTGTCAGTCATACCAGAGCTGCTACTGACTGCTGGTATCCGTAATGAGTGCAGAGATGAAGCCAGTCAGAATCTCTTCTCACCCTGATGTTTGTGCAGCAACCAAAGGGGATACTGACAATTCATTTCCCATCCTTGTTATTTTATAGTATACTGTGTTAGAAGCTCTTAGGACTGCTTCATTATTATTATTATTTATTTAATATAATAGAGATGCAGTTTTGTTTCCTTCTGCTTGTTATCTTGAATTCTGTTTGAAAGAAAGTTGATGATGAAATTAGGTATTACATGTATGTAGGGCTTTAAAAATTACTTATAACGGGTTCACTTGAGGAAAGTAAAGGCTTGTTTTGGCTGGTTTCCTGATTCCCTGCCTTTTGTAAAGTGTTCTTTTTCCAAAATAAGTAGTAATTATTATGTGAATTTTGGAGGGGTACCATAACTGTTCTATAGCTCTCACTGCTGCAGCTTAGCATGAAGTATGTCTTTGTTTAAATCTGCACATTTGGGAAAATCACAAACTGTTAATGTGCATTTGGTGATAGTAAACAGAGGCTTGAATTCCACAGAATGATAAATTCAGTTCTAGAATCTGCCACCAGAAGGAAAAAAGGAAAACAGAAAAAATCAACGTGTCATCTCCATTGCTCATCATTCTGTGTGATAAACACGTTCTGCATGTTCAAATGCTTTCCAGATTTTTTTTTTTTTGAAGGAATACCTTTCCTGTAATCTCTGCGTGTTCTAGTATCTGACATGGGTCATAGCTTTAGGTGGAACTCAGCTGGGTGTGTGCAGCTGATGTGGAGCTGGGAGGAAGCCTGTGCTCCTGCCTTGCTGTTTGCATCTCCTGTCCCCAGCTCTGACTTCTTGGTAAGTTTATTCAGCTCACTAAACTAGCAGGAAATAAAGCCCTTCTCCTCCCCTTCTCCCATTCCCCCCCAAGTGCTAATTCTGTGAGCTGAATTTGCTCCTGTGAGCCAAAGGGCAGCGATGTTGACAGGCTGCGTGAGAGCACTGGGATGGGGAGGAAAGTGCCCTCCCTGCTTCGGTGGCAGTTTGATTTCTGGTTCATTTGTCTATGTAAAATGTCACCTTCAGAAATCGCTTGTCCTCCCACTGATAGCAGGAACACTGTATCATGACCTCTGTCTGGCTCACTGTACAGGAAAGCAGGCATGAACTTGCACTTGATGCAGGATCAGATTTTCACTGCCTGGTTATCTGCTGAATGTGGAATGCTCCTGAGAGGAGGACAGGACAGAGGGATGGCCCAGCCCATGTGATGATTTGCATCCTGAAACAAACAAGCCGGGAAGCTGCTTGTACTCATCTGCTATTAGAAAGTTCAATGCGTCTTTCTGCCCAGCATGTTGTACTTCATGGGAGTTCCAGAAGCCTTGGGAACCTGCTTGCTGCTTGTCTTTTTCTTAGCCACAAATCAAAAAACTTTCAGTTCAAGAATCTCATGCTTTCATTCCAAAGCATTGTGGACATGGTGTTTTATGCATTTCTTAAAGTTGTTCATTTGTAACACAGTTAATACCTACAGGCTCAAGTCACTGTTTCAGTGTTTGGTGTCTTACAAAACAAAGCAAGCTAAGCGCTATTTAGAGTTCCCAGTGTAAGGCCAGAGAAACATGACAAACAGCTAGAGGAGAAAAGGAAACATACTGTGGTGGCTGTCAGGATGAACAATGGTTTTGGCACACCTGCTGCCTAACTGCTGAGCTTTTCTATGCTTGGCAGGAAAGGAACGATTTGGAGGATAACAGAATGATTTTGTAGATGTTTTTGGTACGTTTCCATCTTCTCCTAGGGAGATATAATGGGAGCCCTTGCTTTAAAACATAATGTCTGGTGCAGGCTGTTATCATCAAACACGGGCAGGATTTACTACTGTGCTTAGAAATGGGCACGTCAGGGTTGTGCTAGACCTAAAGGCCCTTACACGTGAATGCAGGAAGAGTGGGGCACAACAGGAGGGTGGAATACTTCATGGAGTCAGAGCAAATTATGCTCATGTTATGCTTCTGAATAAATCAAAACAAACTACTTTTATGCAAGAAAAATAGTAGAATCTGAGTAATCGAGGAGCAAAATGAAGGAAGCTGAAGCATGTGTGGGAACGTGTTGGAGTGTGGCACGGTGTTCAGCTCTACCAAGAGCCAAGTGATGTTAATCAGTCGCTGTTACTCCTGGGAGTTGTCACAGATGTAAGCTCTGAGATTACTTCTTCCAAAGAGTTGTGTGTTGCTGCTACGCCGTTTCACACACTTTCCAGTTCCATCTTTTTCAGATTCTCATGTTTTGGATAATAAGAATGTTTTGACTGATCTGTTAATGCATGTGTAACTCCACGTTTTTCTTCAAATTTCAAATTTAAGCCAGCTCTTTGCTCCAGAAGATTTGTATTTGTAACCAGCGGGTTCCTGGATCAGCATAGTGTGTTGGAATTGAGGAACTTGAGGGAACTGGGGAAAAAAAAATGTGGAAGAATTTCCTCCAAGCCAACAGAGAAAACATGCCCAACATCACACATTTTTGGATCAAGCTCAGAATAGTTTCACTTCAAATGCAATGACTTCATCCTGATTGACCAGAAGTGTAAGATTTTTCCAGGTCAGCCACTTGGTTGCGTGTGCATGCACATGTGTGTATGATTTATTCATCAGAGGAAGGATGCACAGGCTCTTAATCTGGATAGAATCTTCTTATTTTTTCCTGTTTCCCTTACAGGTGTGTGTAGGGAAGAGAGAGATGTTGTAATGTTGGTTAAGCAATGGATAATAAGAAGAATAATACTAAGTAGTATTGCATCTGACCGCATTCTTCTGGTATTGGAGGAGAATATAGTATCTGGGGTTTCTTAACAAAGCATTTCTTGTGGCGTAATGCAGTGGCTGAAAATATCATGGTATGTCAACGCCTTCTCAGTAAGGATAGCTTTTGCCCATGTCAGATAATAGTTTTGTGAAGGCTGCTCATTCCAAGGAGACAGGACAAAATCTGATTTTGCTTTTTTGCCATCCTCCTGATGTTCTGGATCTGCGCTTGTTGTTGTACCACGCTGCTAATCTTCCTCACGCCCTGTTCTGGCACGTGTGAGAGTTGTATCCCTTCAGCAGCTTTCCGTGTTGCCAGCGTATTGTCTGGAGATTTCTGGGGAAAACAAGTTGCATTGTTCTGTGTAAGAATGCTTGGAGACCTGGGCCTGGAGCACATCAACCACTCTTGTTCTGACAGGATTTAGCAGGAGGAGGTGTGGGCAGCGTGGGGTCAGGTGTGAGGAAGCCTGAGCCTTCCCCTTTGGAGGGCCCCCTAAAAGGTTTTAACATCAGCAAAGATAAATTTTAATTTAAATAAGAACCAGATATAAATCTAGTCATTTTAAAGTGAAAATTCCTGAGAACTAGGAAGGCAAAACAAAGCTATGCTTGTGTGCAGCTTTCCTGTTGCCTGCTGTGATTCTGCTTCCCAGCCTGTCAGTCACTTTAGGGGCCTCATAAGTCTGGCAGAAATTGTGTTGTGTCTGAGGCCAGCTCAGGCCTCTCTCTGGCCTGTAGTACCTGCGGGCCCTGGAGCAGTCTCCACAGCATCTTCCTGAGGTGGTACAGGGCTATATCCATGCCCCTGAAGGTGCTGAATGGCACAGCCACACTCTTACAGGCCTTAGGGGATCCCAGGCATAGTTAGAAGCAAGGAAGTAAACACTTATGTAAACAATGTCATCTCGAGACCAGCAAAACCCCCATCCCTTGCTGTGTGCGATGGAGCAGAAGAGCCCTTCAAGCTGCTGTCATGCCTTGCCTGAGCCCTTTCCCCATAGCGTCTCTGTTTCAGCCCCCAGCTTCGTTCCCTGGGGTGCTCTGGAGGAGCACAAGAGACACCAGTTTAGGCTGGGTGCTTAACTCTACAAGGGGAAAAAAAAAGCAACTCAGCGCTTAGTTCAGAATGGTAAATTATTCTGTGCTTTCTAAATTTCACATGTTCTGGGCTGTACTAAGCTAGAAACAGTGTAATCCTGTGTGCATAGCATGGCAGCATGAATGGTGGTCACTGGAATGTTACGAAGTTTCAGCCAGATAGCCTTGTCTGTAGTTTCCCAAGTGATTTCACCCATTGGTGTGCCATCAGTCTTGGGACATGACAGAAGTAACTACTTTTCAGTTAAATTCAAACCCACAGCAGTGTTGAAATAGCTGAACACTACTGAAATAAGTTAAACTAAATCTCTTAAGGTAAGCATCCTTTTATTTAGAGCCCAGGCTAAAATCTTGTCTGAAGCTCAGAAAGGCTTCTGTTCCCTCTAGCTACTCTTTCAATGTAGAAGTCAGTGGCTTAAAAAGTTGTTGCCTGGGCAGTGCTGTTGGGCCAGGCCTTGCTTTTTGGTACACAAGGATGTGGGTCTTCCTTCACACTTGCTCTTTTTCATCGTTTCAAAATAACAGCAATTAAAAAAAATACTTAAGGATGTTTTTCTCTCCATGTGTACCAGCTGGTTAAAAATATTTTAACTTCTTAGGACACGCACAGAATTCTGTTTTGATATTTGACAGGCTTCTTTCGATTGCAAGGAAGGAACTTTTTGAACTGCATCTTTACATTCTCTCCTGCTGGTGAGCAATCTGCAAATAATGTGCAGAGATGGCTTTGGTGGTGTGTACCTCCTCCTGAGCACTTTCTGTTTGTTTTGAAGGAAGCTTCTGGTGCCTCTCAGTAGTGTCGTTTCATCACCAGGCAGAGCAAAAATAAATCAAAGCTGTTGGCATCGTTCTTCTTTTACTTTCCCCAACACCCAACCAGTCTGTTCAGCTTGTGTTATAGCGCATTTGCACAGCTTCTGCTTCTGTGACCCGTTAGGACAGAGCCTGCTTGTACTCAACAAGAATCTCTTTCATGCTTTGTGGATCTCTTCAGGCCACAGCAGGACACGGTATAATCCTTTTTACACTTGGTAGTTTTGCAGTATTTCTCTGGTGAGGATGGAGTAACCTTTCCAAATGAAGACAGTAACATCTTCACGAACCTATATTTGATACAGAATATTTGTATAACAGCTTTTGCACTTCATAGAATGAACAGCTTTTTATTTTTTTCTTCAGCAAATCCCAAGATTTTAAGGCATTAAAGTCTGTATGGAAAGAGTTGTATAAGTTTATAAAATTAGCATGGAAGCAGTTGCCTAATAGTAGCTTCTGTTAAGGCTAATACCAATGATCTTTAAAAAATATCTTAGGAATTTGAATTCAGATTTTGCATTGAAGGACATCAATTTTGTCCAAGTCTGTATCAAAATCTAACAGCTTCACCTTGCTTTCTGTTCCAACATAAAATAAAGGAGTTGTATTTCTGAAAACTTCCTAATGGGATACAATCTGCTTTGCTCACGTAAAACCTCCATCTGTGTGTACTATGCCTTTTATGTCATGTTTTAGTTCCTGAAGTGCATGTCTTACTAATGTGTTGTATGTAAGTATGCTTATAACAGCATAAACATATTTGTTTACAAGTACGGGTGGTATGGTCCAGTTTGTCCTCCATTAGAATCATAGAACCCTTAGAACTGGAAGGGACCTTTTGAAGATCAGGACCTGATTCAGGCTCGTCTTGAAAGTCCCCAGGGACAGGGCATTAACCACATCTCTGGGCAACCTGTTCCAGTGCCTCACCACCCTCACTGCAAAATACTTTTTCCTTATATCTAACCTAAACTACCCTCTTTGAGCTTGAAGCCATTTAAATTAGGATGATGGTCATGCTTTAAATGTGTTATGATTATGTTTATAGATGAAAAGTTGTATTGTAAGAATACTTTGATCTTTTGTTGACCACTTTACTTATCTTGTTATTTAAATTGATGATGTCAAAACTTAAGCAAAATAAGTTGTCTATTTGTAAGGGGTTTCTCAGTGAAAGTAGAATTCCTGGTGCTGGAGGTAGTTGCATGTCCTGTTATACATGAGTTCCTTTTCTGTATTTGCAGGAATTGTGGCGTGACTTTGTCTGCATTTGATATTTAGCCGTGAGCTCAGGGCTGTTGTGCATTCATGTGTTATTGTTCTCTTCTTTATAACACACAGATCTGTGAAAGGTGGGTGTTTACTTTATGGGGCTGTGTGATGGCTGGGGCTGCAGCTGCAGAGGGACACAGTGCTGGGTGTGATCTGGAGATGCAGGAACCTTGGGCAGAGGCTTTGACAGTGTATAGTAAATGCTGTGTTTGCCAGAGGGAGACAGGCCTGCTGTACAAGTTCTTAATGTAAAGTTTTAGGGCTTGATTTTATCTCTGCCTCCTGTTTAAGAAAGGGGGGACGAGTCACCAGATTGCAAAAAAAATGTCTTTTCCTCTGTAATTTCCATTAAATCCATCAATCAGATGTTTTCTCATGCTAGTTTTATAACAAACACTGAATCACGTCTTCTGGTTTTATAGAAAACAATGAATCAGCCTTTGATTTCTACTCCCCCTCCTTGGCTGTTCCACGCTGTTGGTAAGGTATAGGAGGACATAAGGGTATGTTTTCTCCCAACCTGTTTAACTCTTCCCTTGTGCTGTTGGCTACTGTTGAGAGAGACAGGATGTTTGGGTTCAGTAAGCTGCTTCTTGTGTTATGTTCAGGTGTTCTTCCTACCCAAGTTCTGAAAGCTTCAGTGGATTTTGCAGAAAATGCATCTATATACAAAGCAAAATCAAGCAAAAATGAGTTTCTCTATTCCTGTTAGTTATCCTTACTTCTCAAAACTAACAAATAATGATCTTAAAACCAAGTTAAGATTGTTAAGCGCTTATGCGTGCATGTGCATACTCGTGATCCTGCTGAAGTGTTATTTATAGCTGTACAGCACAGATGACTGCTTAAAAAAAGAGGGAAAAGCAGCATGTTGTGGATGCGGGGTGCATTGTTTTATATTTGTATGTAGAAATACCAATCCATATAATGCTGTGCAGTACAGGAGCACCCCTCATCGGTTTTAGCAAGCCAAGAAAAAAGATTTAGACACTTAGGTTTAGTTAGCTTGAACTGCTGATGATTCTTTCTTGCTTCACTCTGCTCATGCTTTGTCTTCTTGAGTTCCTCTACGCTGCTTTGGTTCAGCATGTTGGTAAGGTACTAGTGTGGCAAGAAAGAGAATGTGAGAAGCCATCCTGGTTTAAGTGGTGATAGTGGGATAGATAAAACAAATCAGTGGATTAATAGGTTGAGAATGAGCTGTGGGTATTATTGTAATACCCCAAACTATCCTGAGGTTTAGGAAATTACATCCTACTTTTTCCTAATGCCTTTGGGTGCTATCAGGTCTGCTCTCAGGAGAAGGACAAGTGCACTGTGTTTAACTTTGGGGTTCTTAATATATTACTGGAAAGGCTATTTTCTGCTGAAAGACTGTCCATCTGTCTGGTCAAAACCTATTGCTGCTCTCATCATGTTGCCATCTTTGCATATTATGTGTTATCCTTCCTTTGAAATTCAAGTGTTAGTGTTGCTAGAATTTTTCTTTTTGCTGCTTCTTCTGCAAAATAAATTTCTTGCCTATCTGTCCTTCTTGTTCTGTGTGTATGTTTGTGTATTTGGACATTCCATTGTTACAGGTGTTAGGAAATTGAAATACAATGATGGGTTAGTGAAGTAGAGGGATTTGTGGTGCTGAAATGTGAACAGCATGTGAATTGGGATTGGTAGCTACTGCCTCTTGCTTTAAGGATGGCGAGTGTGAAGATTGACAGGACAATTCTTAGTTATTGCACAGTAGTTGCTGTTGAAGAGTTGAATTTTCCACGATTTTTTTGGGAACGTGTTAAACAGGAAAAGTCTGCAAGGTCAGGAGAAGAATGTCAGTAGGGATTTAAGGTTTAAAGTTGCCAGTCATAAAGCATTGTGATGCTGAATGCTATTGAAAGCTTCTGGGCACTCTTTAGTGATTGTTAGGCTAGCATTTGCATGCCAAAGTAGAAAATAATTGTTTTCTTGGGTCAGTAGTGTTACTTGGGATAGGAATGGGATTATTTCCTTGTGAATAAAGGTGCCACAGGAAAAAGAGCCTTGAAATCTTGTTGCTCTGGCTGATGGCTGTAAAATCCAGAATTTTGCAAGGAAAATGCTTATACTTGGAGATTGGATCGAGTGCTGAATTTGTCTTGAGATTTCGTGGAAAGCCTAAGTAGGTGAAGTCTGGGGAAGGAAATAACTGGTGATGGAGGATGCCTCAGCATCTGCTAGGATAAAACCCACCCTTCCATTTCACCATGTGGTTAACAACTGTTATATTCCTGTTGGTCCTGATTTTCTGTGTTACACAGGATTGAATGGTGATGTTTTACTGCTTTTAAGCTCTCGCCTAACGTTTGAACTGTACTTGTCCTAACTCCACATATTCCATATGGAGTGGGATGAAGAGATGGTTTCCCCCTCCCCTTCCTCTTCAGAAACATCCAGCACCAAGTCTGCATATAGTCTTTGGAGAGTAGACTTGCATTTCACATAGAAGGTGATACAAACCTTCAGGAGATGTACTTCAGAAATCATCTTCTGCCCAGCTGTGTTGAGGTGTGTGGTTTTATTACCACACAGTGGTCTTACAGAGCTGGGCAACTGTGGAGGGAAGATCTGAAGGAGTGTTAATTAATCCAGTGTCTTACTTCAAAATTCTTTGAGTTGACTTCTGTCTAGTTGACTTTTCTGAACCGTGCATTTCTTCCTTCCCACCTGTGTCGGAGGAAAGCTGTTGAGGTAATGGCTTCTTTGTGCTGTGTGGCAGGGGAGGACAAGGTGCTTCCGAAGGGGCTGGCACCAGCCTGGCTGCCACCGGTCCCGCAAACTCCCCAGCCAACGCGCGTGTGTGCTGGGAGTACCGTGATGCATGAGATCACTGGTTATTAATACAGCGTTTTTGATATGAGTAAAGGTTTTATCTGGGGAGTGAAGTGTGTTTTGGCAATAAGCCCATACAAAGCAAATAGCATGGCCTCTGCGTCTCTAGTTATGACCTCATATCTCATTGTTTGTCTTCCAGCAGAAGCCTTGTATTGTTCGATTATTCCACACAGTGCTCTTAGAATCTGTAGTCCCTAATAAGAAAGTTGCTTTCCTCTCATAACTTGTAGGTCATCTTGCATGTTAAGGTGCATTTGATCAGGAAAGGCTGTAATGCTAGTTTTAGTTATTCACAGCTCTGGGTTTATTTATTTATTTGTATTGTAACCCACCTTTTAATGGTTGCCATGATAGAGCTCTTTATGGGATGGTTTTTAACAGCTTTTCCAGTTTTTGAGATCCAGCCGGGTACTTCGGGTCCGCTTAACTGCTTTAGGGAAGTCTACACCTGGCTGCCCTATTTTTCCCTCTCTGTAGCTATATGGGATAGATTACATTTTTTCTCTGTTATGAACAGAAGTCAGTCTGTCTGTGTGTAGGTTCAAACAGAAGACGGATTCCGGCAGCCTGATGTACAGCTTTGGGTCAGGGCTGTGGAGGTGACAGCTGAGGCACTGTGACCCTGCAGAAACACCTGCAGGCAGGTAGGGGACAAGCAGAGGAGGGCTACCTTCGAGCTGTGGCAGGAGAGGGTTGCTGGCCTTCCGCTGTCACTGAACCATTCTCAGTTCAAAGCCTGTGGCTGTCTGCCACTCTTTTTTTTTTTTTTCACAGAGATGCTCTTCGGAAAGATTTGGCTGACTGTCAAGCTTAAAATCAAATGGCTCAGATTAGATGATTAGATTAGCTTTCATGGCATTTCATTTGATTGTTTTAAGACAGAGACCATTATAATTTGATGAAATACTTGCAAGCATTGCTGCTTGCAGTAAGAAATAAACTGCCTTCGTGCGGCATAAAACTGTTCCATCTCAGCAGCCTGCAGTCTCGCTTTTGGGTGTTTGTGCAGAACGTCTCCACAGCCCTTGTTGGCCTGAGCTGCTGACAGAAACATGGAGTACATTTGTTTTTCTTTTTCTCCTGTATCTGCTGGTCTGTGAAGTCAGTACAAGCACATACTCTTGCTTCATTTTTAAAAGTGTTTTCTCTATGAAAGCTGGAGAAACAGTAAGCTGTTTGCTAGCTGAGGAATGCCAACCTTTTGGCTTCAAGCAGTGGCCCCCTCCAGAAGCTTTGTCCCTACAGACCGTTCCTCCTAACTTCCCACATACTCTGGGTGTGTTTTTTGTCTAATGTGGTTCTGGGAAGCTAGCGGATGCTCTGAGCTCTGTCATATTTCCACAGTACTTCACAGAGAGGAATTGTGCAATAGCAGAATGAAAGATAAGCAAGACCAGTATGAGGATGTCACAGGAATCTGCCGTGCTGTCAGTTCCCTGCTCCACCCAGTAGGCAGAAGTAGCAGAAAGCCTTGTAATTAAGTGATTCCTTTAAGCAGAAGACTGAAAAGTGGGTGTAAGCTTCAGCAGCAAAAGCATCACGGACTTTTTCGTCTTTGTCCTGGCACAGCAATCAAGACTGAGGAAAATGCCTGCATAAAGCAAAGGCTTCTCTTGTCCCATGTACGCTGTTAAGGTTCTTGTGGATAGAAATGAACAGAAATTAACATACCTTCTAGCAATGAGTCTATCATCCAGGTGTGCAAGGAAAAATCTGCCCAATATTTTCAGCTAGCTGTGAATCTCAGAGATGAGATATGCTCTGGAGGACAGCATCTCCTGTTTGGTGCTGAGGCAGCTGATGTCTGTCAGGGATGTTTACCTTTAAGATTGCTGTGCTGTTCACTCTTTACTTCAACCAGCCTTATGGCTATTAGGTAATGAAAGCTTTTTCTGTCCCTCTATTTTATCACCTCTAAGATTAAGCTTCAACTGAGACGCAAAGCTGGATATTTTTGGGGGTCTGAACTGTAAATGATGGTCTTAATATTGATGAGATCTGCATTGATTACATCATATTTAACTGCAGAAATCAACCAATACTTACATAATTTCAATTACATGGAGAAAACGTTATCAGGCTTCTGGCTGTGGGAACTCTCCCTGGGGCTGACAGCAGCCATGGGATCGGGGCAGGTGCACCTGCCTTCCAGCAGGGCCACAAAAAAGGCATTGTCTTGGCCTAGTCTCTCTCCTAAAACAAAAACAAGTGGGTTTCCATTTCTCACCTGGTTGGGCTTTAAGAGATGCTTTTGTATGAGAAAGTGGAATTTACTCTCAGCATCAGTAATCAGTTACCTATCACCACTTTGGAGCACATGGGGGATGAGGAGCCCATTCTTTTCTAAAAACACTCATTGAAGCATTTATTTTGTTTTGTGCATTTTTTCAGATACATAAAATTAATTAAAAATAAGTTCTGGACCGCTGCTCTTATTTAAGTGTGATAAATACTTGGTTGGTGCTTTCAGCTGTACCTAGAGCTAAATGGAAGCATCTCCTTTCCCTAATGAGGCTGTTTTATTTCAGCCTTGTCTCTGCAGTGATACCTCAAGGAACTGCCCAAAATGTGTGGAGAGACATGAGACTCAAGTAAGGGAGAATCATGACAGTTTTTGCCCTTATAGTGAAGTGTAGTAGTGGGATCTCACTGGAGAAAGAAGGATGCAGCTGAGATGTTCTATTGGTGTAACTGTGAATGTGAGAATGTACTGGGGCCTGAACTACTGTGTGTGGTGTGCGTCTGTGAGAGCAGCATGCCCTCGTGTCCCAAGGGCAGACTGTCAGGTCTCTTCAGGGCAAAAGCAGGTGCTGAGTTGTGGCCTGCACTGGGTGGGAATGGGCTGCCAGGGATGCAGGGCTGGGGGTGCTCTGCTCCCGTCTCTGGGCCTGGGCTGGGAGCCATCTCTCCCTAAGGAAGATGCTCACAACAGCAGGAGAGCTAGCTGAATTGGAGGGAAGATCTGGCATGTTTAATTTCCATTTTCAAGTTATATGGTCTTGATTTATGCTATATTATATTTCTATTATGTCAGGGCAATGTTTTTAGGGATCTAGTTAGCATTATTTAATCAGACTGGCTAGATTAATTTAGTATCTTGTTCCCGTGAATAGTATTCTTCAGACAATAAACGAGGCTCTAGTTCATTAAAAGTTTTTTGGGCTATCAGCCTTAGTTCATTGTGTCTCTAAGATAATGTTAGGAGTAATGAACCAAGAGCGTCATTTATGCTTTTGCATCTGGCACTCCTGTTCTCCTCGTATTTCTGTAATAGTAGAACTCAGCAGTGAGAATCATGTCTGTTTTGGAAGAACAGCATTCTCAGGTCTGATAATGCCATTCTCTTTTACTTCAACCTGTGCTTCCTGGGCTTGTGCCAAGATGACGCTTGGACATACAGGAGCTACAGGTTTTGAATGTTAATTTTTGCAGTACAGAGCTGTATGGAGCTGCAGTTTTTGTGACCTAACATTAAGATGTTACAGAAGTCTGGGAAGCTCTATCAGCGGTTCAATTATAGGAATTTTCTATGTCTTATTAAAATAAACACTTGGTGTCTATGGATTCTTAATAGGGTAACAGTCTTAAAGTCTATGAAATGTATTTAATCAGAGGTAATGCATGAAAATGTCTTCTCAATTATGCTGTGCTCTGAAGCACGTACGTTCTTTGTGAAGATGTTACAGTGGTTACCTTTCAGAAAACAAAGTTGTTCTGCTTCACAGCAGTGGTTGGGGTCTGTGCCACACATACACCATGCCTGGGGGCAGCAGTGTGTTTGTAGAGCACCTCCTGCCCGTGCCCTTACAGCCACTGCTGCTTTAGGTGCCTTTGTTTGGTTTATTTATTTATTGGAGTTGTATGCTGTGCCTTTAAAACAGGAGTTAGGTTCTTGCTGGTGGTGGCTGCACCAGCAGGGAAAGCAAAGCAGAGTATTTTAGTAGGTGCTTTTTCTCCATACATTCTTTTTCTCTGCTTGTGTTTTATTATCCTTTTTGTGATTTTTCTGGTAGAATGGAGGTGTAGTGAGTCTGTAAACAATCTGTATGGCTGTTATTTCATGTACGTTTTGTATGAATTAGGATTCCATTTTGTAACTGTTGTATAATGTTGGAAAGTTTTAGTGTTTGGTAAAGTGTGAAGCTGCCATTTATCTCCAGAGATCTGTTTTTGTCTAACTGGTGCTTACGGATTACAGCTTGCTTCTTGTTCTCTTAACTCTGCAGTGGCCATCTAGCTAAAGGAGCAGGCTGAGTTTATTCCTGGGACCTGGGAAAGGAAGTCCTTTCTGTACAAATGCAAAAAGCTTGTGTGGTTACCGTGAGAGCCCCGCCGTCACAGCGCTCTCCTAGTGATGACAGATGAAATCCAAAGCCTCTCATCTATTTCTGGTCCTAAGACAATGAAAATCCATAGGGAAAAAAGTGTTCACCTTGCAATGACCGAGATACTTTGGCTCAGAGTTGTGCAGCCCATTTTGAGAGCAGAATTTTGTCTTGGATTTGAAATCCACTGAGTGTTTTTTCTGTTGCTCACACATGTCCATCTGGCAACGTGTTTTGGGTTGTATTTCCCATCGGTGCAGTGAAAAGGATTGCGTGGCTCTGAGACTTTTTGTGACATAGCACAGGGTCTGCTGCCTCAGCTCGTTCCTCATGGCGTCCTGCTCTGATCTCTTGCTACCGCACCTACTGCAAGAAGCAGTGGTTTACAGAGATCCTTGCATTGCTGCCTGAAACTTACTTACCTCACACAGTTTGTTTGGCTTGTGATTCATTTACGGGATTGAGCAAAGAAAAGGGGATTGAGGCTGAAAATGCTTTGAAATGAGTCCTGTATACGTTCAGCGCTCAGGAATGTTGTGCGACTGGCGTGATGATGGTCTGTGTCTGCAGGCTTGCAAGCACATCTGAGCATTTTGCATGGCATACTGGCAACCATGAAGAATATTCATCTCTATATGGATGCTTGCCTGCCTTACAGCGACACAAAGCCTTCATTAATATTTGCAATATGAGATTAATGAAAGCACAAACAAAGGGTTACTAGAAGGGAATGGATCGGACCGCTTTAATACATCTGTGGATGTTGAGGAAATTCTTTGTGTTTTGACAGAAGATGAAAAAACTGTGACTGTGGGGAAGGTGAGAAATGCTCCTCCACAGATACCCAGGTTAGCTTCGTCTTTGTAAGAAGTTCCTTTCCAAGGTATATTGCTGATGCTTGAATTCTGCATCTTCCTGTTTTGTAGTGACACTGTAGTGCAATTACTACTTCAGAACACATGGAATAGACTTGTTTTGCCCATACCGTTCCTAATGTTATACCCAATTTTTATCCTGTTACCAAAAATGGGATAATCCTAAGTCTTGTTGGTGAGGTACCAGGAAAATACCATACAGTCCTCAGTAAAGAGGTGGAATGGTCTTGGAAGAAATAGGAATATTTTATCATAACTTCTTGTAGTTCCTGATTCTGGGAATTCCTTACAACAAATGCTGCTGCTTGTTTTTTTTAATTCTTTTTACATTTCCTGAAGGATGGGAAGTGGGTGAGAGGAGCAGTTCACGGATTCTTTTCAGTTCTTCAGAAGCATCGCTGTCTCTTGGAAGAGGCATATTCTATTAATGTCAATGATATAGATAAATACTGCCTCTGATTAAGAAAATGTGGAGAGTGTTTTGTTTGAAGACAGCGCTGTCTTCTGAGCTGGTGGGAAGCTCCGTGTCCTCCTCATCTCATAATCTGAGGATCAGTGCAAAATCCCAATTCTAGCATCGACAGTTTGTTAACATTCAGAATATCATCCCACTACTTTATGAACTGCTAAGAGATCTTTAAGAAGTTTGACACTTAAGCATTGCAAAGGATATGTGTGAAAACTGGCATGGAATTCATGTAAATGTTTGTTTTTCTATTCTTTTTTTAAATCCAGCTTCTTAACTCTTCCACCATCCTTGCCCTCCTGGCTCCAACGTTCTTTTCTTACAATTCTGTGTTCTCCTTGTTTTATTTTTTGGGTGGTGGAAGGGTTGTTGGTTTTTTTCATTGTCTCAGAAGATTCTGTGTGTTGTGGGAGGTGAGGCAATGCTGGTCTTGGCAGAACACCACAAAGCCAAGAGAGTAATTAAATGACGCAAGCCTTTGATTATTTTTCTCTCTCAAGCTTTCTGGCACGGCTGGGCATTCCGATTGCAAAAGGAGGATCAGGAGGAGAAACTTCTAAAGATTGCATGCAGAATTAGAGGAACTGTATCGGAAACTCCGTGCTGCTCTCAAGCTCTTCGCTCTCAAGTTCTGGAGTTGCTGCTTTTTTTCCCGTGAGGATAATGCCACGTTCGTCACCCAAGATAGAAGTAACCGAAACAGAGCTGCAAAGGTTTTGTTTTGCTTTTGGTTTCTCTGCTCTCGCGCTAATTGGATTTTTCCCATCTTCAATAGGAGGATTATAAAAGAATTAGTGAAGCTGTTTTTTCTGGGGAGGGCAGTGGGGGAAGGTAGCTGTTGGTTTTTCTTCTCTCACTTCTGGGACTTCCTTAATCTGCCATTTGTTCCTTGAAGCCACTGCCTACTTAGAAAAAGGAGCAGCAGCGTAACAGATGAACTTGTAAGACCATGGATTCCTTCCCTTTCGCGAACTTTGTGGCTGCTTGTAAAGGAGGTTTTTGCATACATAAGCATCAAATGAATAGTATCCTGGGCTGGGTTTAAAAGAAACAAACTGCTGCTGTCCTGAAGAAAGGAGAAATTCCATTTAAATTACAACGTGCAGAGGGTTGAATGTTGTTCCAGTTTTGAATTTTGGTGAAAGAAAGGGAAGATCCGATCAAGTAAAATACTCTGCCAGCCAAAACCCACATGTTCTACAGCTAAAACTGGAAGATGTCTTGGAAAAGAAGTTACTTTTCTGTGGGCCGAGGGAATGTCCAGGGGATGTTTACTCCACGAAGTACAACTTCGATAGCACCCAGTAAAGGTCTCAGCAACGAACCAGGGCAGAACAGTTGCTTCCTGAACAGCGCTCTACAGGTGAGAACACAGAGTGTAAACTGTTTCTGCCACCTCTGTGTCAATTGCAATACTTTCTTAGGCTGTGATGTGCAACAAATGCAGGCAAGTTTGGCATCATAATTGTTTGTAAGCCCAGATAAAATAAAACTAAGTTTGGAAATGCATGTTTGTTGCCTTACAGAAAAGCTTTTGTAAGTTTCAGCTTTTCTTGGTGCTTTAGCACTTGAATCCTTTCTGTCTGTGTAAACTGGTAAGCTGTCAACCAAAGATGAAAATGTGTAGTAGAATGTTGCATTAAATCTTGTAATCTAAATTATGTCTACTCCTTAAAGCAAATCAATTATTTTTGATGATCCAATCCAGGTGAAGGGTTGATAACATCTATACAAACTCCGTTTTATGCAGTCCAATTTTCTTTTTTACTGCTGATTTGCAGTTTAGATGCTGGAATACTTACCTTCTGATCTAGAAGAATCAAATCTCTTGTGTCAAAATGCAGTGGGGTGCCTGCTATACGTGTATTGTCACTGTTTACATATTTGGGGCATCTGTTTGAGTTTCAGCCCCCAGTCTCATTCCCACTGTGTAACCTGTCCAGGTAGCACAGGCTGTGTCACTGCAGCTTTCTTTTTGTGGGAACAATTAGCTTCTCAGTTAGCTTCAGGCTTTGAGATATTCTCGTGCTGCAAGTAATACAAATGGAAACTTTAGTGACCCTCCGTAGTCTTAGTATGCCAGGAAGTACGGGACTAGGTATGAAGGGAACTAAGTCAAGAAAATTGCAGTTTTCAGTGATGTGTTAACTGCTTTTGTTAAGCTGCGCAGTGCAGTCACTGCCTGCCTCCTGATCCCGAGTTACCGAGCCTGGGTCAGATTGAAGTAGAGCCCAGTGCCAGCTGTGTGCTGTACAGGAAGGTAGAAGTGTGAGACCTGGCCTTCAGTGTGCTTCAGAAATTGTTTCCTTCTGAGAGAAAATACCAGAACTACTTGTAGCCAAAGCTTATTATTTATTACCATTATCATTTAAAAACCAGGATGTTAACAATTTTATATTATATATACTTCTGCTTTTTGTTTTAATTTTTTAATCGGTGTTAGTCTGAGAGACTCCTGAATGTTTGCTGTTCTTTACTTCTAAGTATTTCTATACAAATTCAAGATAAGCTCCAAAGGCAATTACACCGACAAACTGGACTAGTTCCTAAATGTATTTTTCTTTTTGTGAAGCCTGCAGTAGCTGCTCAGGAATGCTGTATGTAATCACATGCTTCAAAGACTTAAATTGCCTCACAGGCTCTTAAGTACAGGGAGAGTTTGAGTAAAAACATAACCCTAACAATTCTGAGGGTTTGGGAAACGTTTTGGATCAAATCTGCCCTAAAAGTGGTGTTTTTGTAGTTTAGTTTTAGGTAGCATTTGGGTGCTGTGATCTTGTTAACGAATTGTTACAGATACTTTACATTTCCTGAAAACAGTACAATATTTTTTTTTCTCAGAATTCTGTTTTTCTAGTGAGCTCCTCAGGGCAGATTAATTGGTGAGATGTTTGGTCCCTCTGTTGGTGCTAACAAAGTGTTCAGTCAGTCACATGCCAGCCTGAGCCATTGCGTTCAGCCTGGAGCCTGGCACAGTGCAATTCAGGTCAGGGCTGTTCTCAGCGCGGGCTTCTGCCTCCTGACTGAGGGCAGGGCTGGCAAGAAAGACCACTTACTGCTCACTGAAGCAGCCAGCAATAAGCATGAGGAGCTGCCTGTCAAACACCTCGGGTCAGTGCTGGCACTGTTGTGCAGATGAGAATGTATATGATTGCCCAGGTATGGTAATAAAACTTAACTCAAAGCTTGGTGGTGTTCCAGCCGAGTTTGCTTTGTGCTGTTGCTGTGATCATCACCTCAATAACCTGCCCTGAAAGAAAAGTGTAACTGTCTGCACTGGTTAGGGTTAGAAATCTGCCAGTCATCAGTGTGTAAAAGCACTTCCTAGTGACAGGATTTGGGCATAGGAGATTTTGGCAGCTTATTGTTTTGACATTCAGGAGCTTGTTAATGCACACACTGCTGGTGTTCCATTTCTGATGTTCACCCTTTCTACTCAGAACATTGAGGCTGAAGGGGAGGGGAAACAGTGTGCAAGGAGCTGACCTGGGCATCTCGGGGTTGTTACACTTCTGCACAGCTCTGCAGCATGGTACTACTGCACAAAGCAATGTGGTTTTGGTCCAAAGCATGTGAGAAGGATTTGAGAGCAGCATCCTGCTGTAGTTTTATGTATGTAAGTGGTATACCTCTTGAGAAGGAAAGATGAAAATGTCAGCTTGCAGTTAGCTGAAAGGCACACTGTTAAAAGTGATGTTCATTGGCACCAATGTATTATTATAATTTTTTAGCGTGTGCAACTTTAGTCAATGCTTTATGCAGTATTTTATTGTCTATATTCATACAATCAGCTGTGCTCCTCTTTGTGTTTCAGGTTCTTTGGCACCTTGACATTTTTCGCCGCAGTTTCCGACAAATCTCAACGCACAAATGTATGGGAGATTCTTGCATCTTCTGTGCTCTCAAGGTAAAGATTGGAAAATAATTCTTTTAAAGCCACAGAAATCTCTCTGGTATTTTTTATGTCTAATTAAACTTGCATCTGGAAATCGGTGAGAGCAGAGGTAAATCTGATTAGGTGCAGCATGCAGCTATCATAGTGCTGGTGTGGAAAATGCTGTAGGTAAGTCACAGTTAGGACTCTGTCATCAGTGGAGTGCAGATCATTGCAAGCCTCCGTGTTTGAAATATCACTTCAGACAGTAAAGCACTGTGGTCTTTTTTTATTTTCCTAAATCGTCATTTGGCTAATAAATATTTTATCATAAACGAATAGTATGTTCTTCAGAACTCACCCTTCCTTCAGAGCTTCTTTAAATGCCAGCATGAAAGGCCTTTCTGTTCAAAACTGTTGATTATATAAGACTAAAAGGTATTTTCTACTGTAAATATTGATGTCTGCATTAAATGGCTCAATTCTTTTTGGTCTATGATTCAGAAAACGTCAATACTGTTTTTAGATGCAGATAAAATATCTATCTCAGATGCTGCCTAGGCAATAAGATCTAGATGCTAGTTGTTGTTCAAAGTACTGTTACATACTTGGGTAAACTGTACAATCCTGCATCTGTTTGTATTTACCCATTACTTTCTATTGCTTCTGTTTTGGATTTTTTTTCGTGTGTGTTTCTGTTCTCCTTTTTGAATTCTTTTGCAAACCTGTTGCTGCCTCTGTAGTCTGGTGGGAGAAATTGTCATAAGCAGAACATAATGAAAACTCCAGCTTTAATGTTCCTGAGCAGTGATTTTTCTTTCTGAAATGACTAAGTCATTTTCTTTGATCATAAATGGGTTGTAAAACCTTAATAAATATTTAAATTTGTTGTGGGAGATTTTATTGTACTACAGAATTCTGTGTGCAGTGATGAAAAGGGGAGATAGCATGTCTTATGGCAAAATTGAGAGTGCAAAGGTTTGAACTGAGATCATCTGAAGTTCACAGGCACTATTTATGGTATAATAACAGTCTAGCTTCTGGTGAGTGATTTTTGGAGGTACTATGGTCAAGATAGCCTCAAAATCAGGTATCTAGGGAGTTCTTAGGATGTTCTGGAGGAGTTTTCCATTGCAAAAGAGCAGCAAAGAGGAAACTCTTAAAGCATGAAAGAAGATAAGTTTTATTTCCTTTTGAAGAAGAATCTGTATCAACACCTGCTGAAATGATAGGGGTATTTACAGCAGTATCTTCAGAAGAGGATATTATAGTATGTTAAGAGAAGGACATCCAAAGCGAGTAATACAGCTATGCAAGCAAAGAAAAGAGGGAATATTGAGTATATTCCTTTCCCTGTAGATAAATGAAAATGAAACTCTGTGAAAGAAGAGGTGAATGTTTATGTGGCTGTTACAGAAGGGTGAACAGAGCTCTGGAACAAGCTGCACAGAGAGGTTGTAGAGTCTCCTTCTCTGGAGGTATTCAAAACCCACCCGGACACTTTCCTGTGTAACCTACACTATGGAGCCTGCTTTAGCAGAGGGGTTGGTCTTGATCTCCAGAGATCCCTTTCAACCCCTGTAGTTCTGTGAACTGTGGACAAAGATGCATCTGGAATAGCAGTACCAGCATTAGAGGAGGAAAGCTCTATAGTAAGATGGCAGAATCTCTGGAATATATGTATTAAAAGCAGACATTGGGTCAAATAGTGTTTAGTTTTGCTGATATGATTCTTGCTTTTGATGTCTTACTGAAGTGTGCAGCATGCCATTGTAAGCTTCGAAGTGCTAGAGTGGTTGAATTCACTAATTGTGCGCCTGCAGCCATATACTTGTCTTTAATTATGTAGCCTTACAAAAACTTGCTGTCCTCTCTTCTTGCTTGCAGGTATCTTCCAGGATTTTTTTGTTTGCTTCCTTTCTGTAGTTCTTAACAATGTCACGTTACATGTCATGTAACACCTTATGGTGTTACAACCTTAAGTTTCCAGCATTGTGCCCAATCCTGGAAGATCTTTAGCACACTTTAGAATACTTGAATTTGATTATGTGCAGAATTCCAGTAGCTCAGAAAATTCAATATAGTATGAAAAATACTGAAGAAATGCATAAGCAAGTAAAGAATTATCTGGAAAATTATTTCTGAATGTGGTCAGTAACTAGTACTTGATAAAGTAAATAAATTCCAACTGGCTTTAACCCAAACCAAAATGTTTGTATTTTCTCTAGCCACTGCCTGTTCTGCATGGGAAATATCAGTGTTTTACCCAAGTCTGTTCTACAGCGTTCAGACAGCTTACATACATTTATTGTAAAGCTATTCAAGAGAAAAAAATGTAGAAATCTGCTTGTTAAAAATCAGAACTGATGTAGTCCTGCTTTCTTTAAGTTCATTAACTTAGCAGTATCTCACAATTTTGTTATTCTCTGAATGATGTCATGACAAGTTTCCACCTTTATTAAATGGTGTAAAATGTTGATGTTCATACATAAATACTTCAAAGATTACCCTGACTTTCATGGCGTTACTGATGCAAATATTATACAGATCTGTAATGCTCTAAGTCAAATTGGGGATGTACACCTCCCCCCACTGCCAAACCAGACCAAAAAGCCCCTCACAGACATCAGAAACATAGGTTCTCTTGCATGCAACTGGAGAAGCGGAGCATGATGGATAATCTCATACTATGGAGATGATTGCAGTCATCTTCATGAACTCCTTAAGCAAGGCAGTACAAGGGAGGGGGGAAAAAAAACAACTGTTTTAAAGTATATCCTTGTTCTCTGCTGCCCTCTGGATCAGTGGTTCTCAAACTGCTCTTTTCTTTTCCTGGAGGAGTCGGGGCTGTCTGGTGCATGGTATGTGTAAACTTGTACGTGACAAATGTGATAATGTGCTTAATATGCACTTATTACTGCAGGCATCACCAAGAGTGAATTGTGTCCCAGTGCAGCCAGATCATCCCTTCCCATCGTTGCTCATCTTTTCCTCTGCTCTGGTCTTCTTGTCTGCACTGGAAGCCTGTAACTGTTGTCCTGCCAGGGTATTGCCAAATTCGCCTTAGTAGGTCTTTGACATCCTCTTTCTCTTGAATCTTGCCTTAGGCTTTGCTAAGATGAGGGAGAAGATATGTCTGGATCCAGTGGGAAGCCAAGAATTTGGAGCTCTATACCATGCGAAAATCTCCTATTAGGGTCTGGGGAGAGGTAATTAGCTTTGCATGCTGCCAGGTGGATCTGCCCGAGATTCTGCCCAGACCGAGTGAGGATGGGGCAGGATGTGTTTGCTTTTCTCCAAAGCATGCTGGCATGTTCTGCTTCCAGCCTAGCCTGGGAAGGGGGCAGTACCTGGGGAAGAGTCTCCATCCCAGCCCTTCTCTCCAGCATGCCTTGGCAGGATACTTGCTGTGTTGGGCAGAGAGGGTTCACGCTCTTTCCCAAATTTGAGCAGTTGCTTTAAGGGGAGCATTTTCTTCCTGATGACTCCAGAGGAAGATAATCTCCACTGGGCTAAATTTAGTCTTTCAAAAACACCAAAGTAGTTATTTTTTCACACATGCTTGGCTTGCTGCAACTGTTTCTAGGGATGCTGATGTCATGCACAGTATTTACTGTAAACGCTCAGCTATCTCCATAAATAATATTTATAATTTTAAATTTTATTTATAGAAAGAACAATCACAGGACAGTGATGTGTCATATCAGATATCAAATCGCATTTTAGTTTTGTGCCACACTGGAGAGAGATCCATTTCATAAATTCTTAAAGCAGAGTAGTTTTAAGACTTGCTAAGCTACCTGGCTATGTTTGTGAATTAATTACAGACGTAAGTTATTTGTCCATTTTGAAGGAACATAGCATCAAGAGCTGTAAAAAGACAAGGAAGAGCTGCAGACCCTGTACTGGAATCCCAAACACTGTTCCTTAAAATTTTATAGCATTATAAAATGTTTTTTTTGGTACAGTAGGTATCTTTGTCATGATGCCATTTGCTTACTGTGACACTGGAACAGCTTTTTCATTTATCATTAATGTTCAAGTCTACTTTATGCTGTTATGTTTTTCCTTTTTCTAGAGTATGACTTTGCTTTGGTGTGTGTTTATCACAGCTGGAAGGGGGCAGGAAGGGGGAAATCCGTTCACTGTGCTGAGTGTGCCACAGAGAGTTTGTTCTCCTTCCAGGGATTGTACTGGGAGCTCTGTAGTGCCAGGATATCAGACAGGGTGTTTTTTGTAGTTTGCAAAGAAGAATACTCTATTGATTGATAAATTCCAACAGGGTTGTTCTTTTTTGTGATTTTTGTCATGTGCAACAAAAGCAGGAAGAATGTGAATTTTCTGTGTAGACTCTTGTTTTCTAAGGTGAAACAATAGGATAACAATAGGATATTGGAATGCTTAAAGAAATGGAATGGCAATAATTCATGGTTCTGATTAGGCACCTGTTAGAAGTATAGGGATTTCTTATGGAACGTTTATAACGTGGTTGAGACATTAAGTGAAAAGTTGATTGCAAAGAGTCAGAGTACAATGTATTAAATATATATTTATATCTGTTGCCTTTTTTTAATTGGCACTTGTTAACTCCCAGACAAAAGTAGTTAGCAGCAAGAACAGTTTCCTGAGTTAATAAACTGGTAATTGAAGCTCCCAATTAATGATTGCCTTTTTACTTGATTTTGATAGTAGCCAGGTGATGTATGACTTTATAATCCATTTTGGGAAGTGACATATTAATGTTTAAGGTACAGCATGAATAAAAATATAGATCAGGCTGTAAAATAAAGGACTAAATGGAAGTCTAGATTGTTTGTTACCAGATGTGGAGGTTCAGAACCTGATCTGAAGAGACAAATATGGCCAGTATTACTTGCACTAGTGAAGCCAAATATAACATGAGGAAATGTGTGAGAGAAGTGTGAGCTAATGCAAATACAGTAGGTGGAAATTTAGGGATTGGATGGGAGAAGTGTGAATTTAGCAGCCAGAATTTTTCTTGATTTTTTTTTTTAATATGTTGGTGTACTGAGCAGGAGGCTGCATCAGGAGAGGAGAGTTTTTGCTAAAAGACAAACTTTATACACAGGGAATAGTGAAGCATTTTGGAAGAACATGTTTTGTGCAAGAAATATCACGATGTTGGATCTGCAGTGTTGTCTCCATTCAGAAGGAACTTCTGTACAGTGCTGGAGGAGAATTGATTCTCAGAAAGCTGCCAAGAACAGAACTCAAATTTATAGTGCATGGGCACTGGTCTGATTCAATAGTTATTGCCAAGTCTAAGCTTGTTCCATCAATCTGGACAGAACCGCATTAGAGATGTCAGTGTACCTCAAGTAAATTGAATTCTTCTTTCCTAAGGAGAAAGTGAATTGCTGGCACCATTAGAGATAATTTGGAGCAGATCTGTTAGAGGAGGGTAGGGGAATTCAAAGTTATTTCAGCTTCACAGTCTTGAAAATAAGAAGTCTAAAACATCAATCCCAGATCTACCTCAAAGAATAGTGGCTGTCTTATACTCTAACCAAATGAAGCATGAGTCATTTTATGATAATACATGTGAATTTTGGAAATCTGAAGAAGAAAGCCAGGTTTTAACTTGAGTAATTGCATAATAAAGTTTCTTTGTCTCAAACTGTAAGTTGTTCTCCTTTGAAGCTTCAGAAAGTTTGTACTGATTCCCACACTTCCCCAGATCGAGGAGATTATTCTGGGAGTGCGCTGACACAGCAACCTCCTGTTCTGACAGATGTCAAAAACCCAAACCCGTAGTAGAAATAACAAGAAGCTTCCACTTAGAAACTAAGAAAAAGCCACTTGAATGGTAATAAACCAAGTGAGGCCCTGGAACAGATTGCCTGGAGTGGTTAAGGAATTTCCAGTTTTGGATGTCTCTGAGCAAGCTGGCCTAAAACCAACTATGTGAAGAATATAGCTGATCCTGGCATAGTACTTGGGCATGGACCAGATGCAACTTGATTGGCTTCAGCAATTTATTTCTGTTATATTCTGTTTGTGCTTCTTAATTCTGCTGTCTGTGCTACCCTTTCCAGACCTTCGAAGATCTGTAGAGAAGGAGATGGGGTGGAGAGAAAGAGATGGGTCTCTTTTTTTTAAATAGGGCTCAGGAATACAGTGTTACTAGAAAATGTGCATCCTGTCTGAAAAATCCCATGCACATACTCTTCTGTACTGGCTATTTCCAACATTCCAATAACAGATCATTAGTATAGAATTCCAAGTCCTGTTGCTAATTCAGTGTTAGGAATTGCTTCCATTTTATGTTAAGCCTAAATATATTTATATATCTATGTACAGAAATATATTTTTAAGTTCTGCTGCTTTGATTTGAGATAATGAAAAGTGGTAAAATAGGAAAGACTTTTCTTGTTCAGAAGGCTTTTAGTAGTGTCTTTTTGTATTGTGACTTTTAAGGATAGTCTCAACTGTATTGGAATGTGGCCATTTTGGGACAACATCAGCACTGTGAATACACTAATGGGGTTTTCACTGTCAGGTGAAGAAGCTTTTGAAAGAGAACAGAGTTTGAATGTTTCATGTATGAAGCTCCCATTAAGCTCCAGAAGCACTTGGAGAAACAGTGTCCTGAAAACTCCTGGAGCAGGACCAGCAGTGCTTTCCTGGTCTGCGCCCAGCTGGCTTTCAGACCTGCGTGGGGAACATATGTAAGTGACTAACAGTGTAACTCAAGGGCAAGATCTGAAATTAAGGAGAGAGATCCAACTTAGATTACTTAAAACGATGAAACAGCAGGAAGTGCCACACCTGTCCGTCTGAGAGACAAGACAGACCTGCTCTGAAGAAAAGGTGAGCAAAGAATGTGTCTTGAAAAATAAGGAGAAGGGGAAACAACTCCCCTGTCTTGCTCTGCACTCCCCAAGGAAAAGAAAAATGGCAAAAAAATCTAAAACAAAGCCAGCAACAACAGTGGGTTCAAAGAGCATTTGATTCTATTTCAAATGGTGTTTTTTGGGGCTTCCTGCAAGACACAAGTAGTGTGTTTCGAAGTACTTCAAACTGCATTGAGCAATGACAAAGAGATGCTCAGTTGTTCATTGTTTTTAAGACGTTTTACTCTTCATAACTTAAGACTATACCATTGTGTTCTATGCCATTCCAAATATTGAAGGACATTCTGTCTAACATTCTATCTAATGCTGGGGTCTTTTGCTGCTTGATTTTACATAATAAAATTATTTCTGATATTCTTTCATGCTGCTAGGTTATTTCTGTTGTAAGGTTATGTTTACTGAAAGGGGTTTTTGTTGTTGTTGTTTTTGTTCTTTGCTTTTAAATTTAAAAAGGCTGCAGTTATTTTGTGATGCCAAAAAAATTTTTTTAAATGGAAGGTCTTCTGGAAAACTCCAAGAGCTGCTTAGAATCATCAGGATCACATTTTTGTTCCTCAATCTTTTTATGTTAACTGTTATGGATGTTACAGGTAAAAGTGAAGTATGCTTTTTCCTGAAATGTGGTTGCCTGGTGGCTTCTGCTTTTAACTTGTGAGGAGCCTATGCTGACTCTCCCCCTGCCAAAAGTGCAGAGTCATTTCTGAGCTCCTAGGAGCAAACCATGACCTGTCCATCAGTTCCCTGCTGCTCAGTTGCCTGCTAAGCCACTAAGCAAATGCCTCAGTTTCCAGATCTATAAAGTGAGACCAATGATAATCAGAATGAACATGCTTCTGAAGCACAGTCATGAATATGTCCAGGTGCTCTTAAATCCCTTAAAGGGAAGAGCTTAAATAGGGTGGATTTGTTTTTTACTGCTTTTGTTTTTTGATGTCTGCTGAAATGAGAAAAATCTCCTAATGCAACTAGAGACTTGCTCTGTTGTCAGTGGGACAGAAATTGGAATCGGGATTGTTAAGGACAGGCATATTCTTACAGTTTTCATACATGCATATGTAAGGTAGCCGAGGAAAGGTATTGTCTGTAACTCATGAGATGTGAGACTTGAATTGCCTTACAGCTCTCTCTTTTTTATAACTTTCCTTGTTATTATCTGATATTCTAATAAATGTGCTATCAGAAGAGCTACCATTTTCAGCATGGTGGGCCCTCCTCCATCAATAAACACTGGAAACATTACCACAATAAAAATATCAGTGAAGAGAGATGCATGTTTTACATCTGTATTAGATAATCTGTCAACATTATAAATTCTACCCTTTCCATAGCCAGGAATGAAGCAGACACCGAGGTTTGTTTGTGTGGCTGTGCAGGGACTGGAATGTTCTGCATTTCTTTGGCTTCCTCAAAGCAGCTGAGTTTAGCAGATGTCCCAATTTACCTGTTCATTTCCTGATAAGAAGCAAATAAGACCAGTTAAAGGAGACGAAGATTCAGGTTATTTATTTCCAATGAATATTGATTCTAAGTATGCTGGAGAGAAGCTTTCAGTAATTAAGGGGAGAAGTAGCGCAGGAATGAATGCTGCTACAGGTTCTCACCACTGATTGGAAAGAAAACCAAGCCAACAAACCACTTTGAAGGTGGCTTTCTCATTCACTTGTACTTGTCTAGAAGGCAGAAAAGCCAAATAGTTAACAGCTGAAGATATCGTTTTAATGGCAGTGAGAACTGACTTTTTGTGTCATCTTTAAGAAACTTGTGTGGAGAGTTTCAGAGGCAAATAAGATTTTGAGATCAGCACTGATGAAGATACCCATTTGTCATAAAAATTAGTTAGAAAGAGTAAGAATAGTTTGAAAATAAGGGCTAGAATTTTTCACTTACTGAGGATCTTGCATACCATATTATTTTGTTCTTTTGTAGGAGGGCACAATGAAAATGAAATAACAATTCAGAAAATGTTTTAGAGGTTAAGCACACACAATAAAAGTTGGGGCTTATTCAGTGTGTTATTCATATCTGTTGAACTTTCATGCATATAACTCGTGCTTTCAATGATAATGCTTTTTATAGAACTTCTTGTTGCAAGTCATTACCCAGATGAGCTGTGAGATATACAGGTGTGAAAATAACAGGTGTCTGGAAGCAAGTGAACAGCTGGACATAGATAGGAGCTGCTGTTCATGAAATGAATTTCCCTCTCCTTATGCTGACCCAGTCATTATCTGATTCTTATGTACTTGGGCTTATTTAAAGTAAATATATTCCTGAAAGATTGCAGACAACGCACTGTGGGCTGAAATGTTATGAAAGCCTTGAATGAGAGAGGAAAGAAAAAAGCATGTGTAAAAAGAATGCTACTGATGTGAAGTTAAAAAGTCAAGTTTGGAAAATAGGAGTAAAAAGTGAAGAAGTTTTGGTGTCCATTATGTTTGCTTCAGGAATCAAAGTTGGAGGAAGATCTAAGGACAATTATGCAGGAAAGCTAGCCCTGTGCTCCCAACCCACCCTTCTTTGCCTCTGTGTTCTTTGAAAGGAAAGGAAGGAAAGCACCAGGAAGATAGATAACAGTTTCAAAGGAGAAACCTCTAGGATTTCTTATTGTAGTCCCTTTACAGTACAAGTATCTTTATCGCTTGATCAATGTGAATTAAAAGCTTGTTTGTTTTCAGACAACTTAGTGGCTGTGTGTTTGAACATATAGTGGTTAAACTTTTTGTTTGTTTTTCTTACTAGGGTATCTTCAACCAGTTTCAATGTAGCAGTGAGAAGGTGCTGCCTTCAGACGCCCTACGCACAGCTCTTGCAAAGACATTTCAGGATGAGCAGCGGTTCCAGCTGGGCATCATGGATGATGCTGCTGAATGTTTTGTGAGTATGACTGAAAGATGATCAGAAGGCATAGATGCAAACTCCCCCGCTACACAGTCAGCCTCCAACTCCAATTGCAATAGACCTTGCATCCTCAGAAAGACAGGAGTCACCAAGCTTGAAGTGTCCAGTGGGGGAACCAACATTTGTTTTAAGAATTATCACTAATGATTTTGAAATAGAAACATCAATATTACATACTTAAATTTCAACTTCACATATATACTGCTTGTTGTCTCAAGTATATGTTTGATAGGAATTGTTTTTATAATAAAAAATTCTTTCCACGCTTTTCAAAAGTCTAATACATGGTATGATGCTAAAACTTCACAAACGTAATGTTCTCAATCAAAGAAAGCAATCGAGTTTTCTCATCTGCAAACACTTAGAATTGGTTATTAGTGCAAAGGTTTTGTCAGCACCAGCAAAATTGTCAGTTGGAGTTGCTTACTTATCTGCTTCTATAGCCTTTATATAGATAAAGATATCGGCAAAGATCCATCATTTCCTACGTTGTCCCTCCTCTTCCCAAATTGCCTTTAGCAGGCATACCTTAGAAAATTTTATATTGCAGAGCTGGTCTGAATTGTTAAGCTTTTTGAAGAAAAGTTGCACCAAGTAAGTAAAGTTTGTTCAGGTCATACTAAAAGGAGTACTGTGCATTGAAAAAAATACTCTGTATTATACTGTGGCCAGGACCCTTGACTTCTCTTGTTCTTGCTCCACTGTTGTGCCATTCTGACTATTACTGCTCACTGAAGATGCTTCCTCCAGCCAGAACTGTGTGCTAGCAATTCTGTGAACAAGATTGTACGTGTTCACTGAGATTTGGTATCTTTTATCATCTTCACTTTGGTGATGTTATCAATACAGTAGGTACTGCAAGAGTTATTTGGGATGTTAGTTTTAAGGATTACCTCAAAAGCATAAAAGGATATTTTGTTTGCCACTTACCTTGAAATCGTATTTTCATGAACTCTAGCTAGGGGAGAATAAAATAAATACACAGGAAACACATTCCAACACTATTGTTTGTAAGTGGAGGAAAGCAACAGTAAAATGGATTGGCTCTATATATTTATGTTGCTGTGTTTGTAAACCACCTGAAAATGTTTTTTAGGGTAGTTACTTCACCAATGTACTTGGGTGTTGACACACAAATCTTAAATCCTTAGGTTGATCCACCGTGATTGTTTTTTCTATACTGAACTTTTTCTCGTCTTCTCTTATGTTCATGTTTTCCTCTTTTCCTTCTTGATTTTCATGTATTTCTTTAAGTAGGAAGTATTTTTGTCCCGCTGTTCTATTGATTCCTTTCCTTCTTTGGGGAACCCGAAGTGTTTATACATACTACCTGGATGTTAACAAAGATATTACTTCTTAATCCAAGTATAAACATTGTTGGTTTTACTACTGCAATGTAAAACTCCTCTCAGGCAAAACAGCATTCAGGGTGGAGTCCTTTCCATATCTTACATCTTTCATTTCCTGTACTTGCCTAATTTGGCAGTTGCAATGTAGGAAATTATTGTAAAGCGATAAGTTCATAGAATTACTGTAGTTTTTAGACTAAATGGACTGCTACTGGGATTATGATAACCGAAGCTACCTATGTTTGTGGAACACCATGACAGGGTAATGGTACAGAAAAACAGTATAGTTTAATAAGCCTGCTCAAAATGGGAATAGGTGATAACAATAAAGCTTCAAAGCAAAATACAAGAAATGAACCTATGTAGGAGACTGTCAACGCAGCTTTGTCAAATCTGTGTGCAACTGAGCACATGTACAGAGGTCTGTACGTAGTACAACACAGGAACTTCTGATTTAGTTTCTTGAGAAATCTATCTAAATAGCTCACCTTGTATCACAGGAGGAATTACTACAGTCATGTTTGTTAGGTTAGTTGTACTGGCACAAAGGCAGTTAAAAGTGGTAGAAGTTCTGTTTTGAGGTTAAGCTTTTAGGCAGAGATAATTCCAAAGCTTTTCACTTAACCTTTTCTTCCCTGAAGGCAGAGGTTTAGTTTAAATGGCAAAAGACCTTAGATTCCTGAGTTAAGGGGAAATTGTACTAGGACAGAGCTGTTTTGCCTAATAATTAATCTTGACCTGATTGTTGCAAATCTGTATCAACCATCCATGCAAGTCATGCTGGTGGTGAAAACTGCTCCTGGAAGAGGAGGCAGATTTCTGCTGTTGGTCCCAGATAAATGTTGCTAGCAACGTGAGGAGAAGAAAATAAATCCTCAGAGCTTTAAGACAGATGGCATTGTCTAGAAAATTATCAGTGAATTTGTTTCACATGGAACTTAGTCTACCTCTTCATTTATTAGTTTTCCCTCTCTTTCATAGAATGTAGAGTATTTATCATATATTGAAACTCTTGTGTGGTATGGAAATTGATTTATGGTTACTTGGTGCTCATGAGGAGAACTTATTAGCAACCAATGTGAAATTGTAGAGCTATTCTATCTGCTACGTTTGGTCAAATCCACTATTGGATTGCTATTGGATCCAAATGTATGGGGCAGAGTGATCAATGACAGAATCTTCAGCTGTACCGGTAAATAAAATCAATGGTTATTTGGCGTAGTATTTAAAAATCAGATGTGCCATTTTCTTATATATTTGAGACTACTTGATACTTTTTCACTCTTTCTTGTCTCTTGGACTAGGAAAACCTGTTGATGCGAATTCACTTCCACATTGCGGATGAGACAAAGGAAGATATTTGCACTGCACCACATTGTGTTTCGCATCAGAAGTTTGCAATGACCTTGTTTGAACAGGTGAGATGATGCATGTTTTATACACATCGACACTTCTCAGCTTCATGTTTTAATGTGAAGACATGCGCAGCTCTGGACCACCAAAAAAAAGAATCTATACATTACTTTCTCTTTTCCTTTAGTGTGTTTGTACCAGCTGTGGTGCCACCTCTGACCCATTACCTTTCATCCAGATGGTACATTATATCTCCACAACATCGCTCTGGTGAGTTCAATATTTATTTTTGTTTACAGGGAAGAGGACTTCTCTTCTTTATGCTAAAATTGCCATTTGATCTTTACCTTCCTAACGCTAATTGTCCAGAACGTGATATGGTCGGAGTTGGTGGAGCCTTTATAACCACTACAAAGGGCTTGAGGGTTTAGTGGAACAGAAAATAACTTAGGGATGGTTCAGTGTATCTTTTCTATTTAGTCCATATTCCCTTTCAAATCAGAGCTAACTTAAAACCCAGAGCAGCCTGATCTAGCTTTGTGTAGCTGAGTTTTGGAAAGGTTCAAGGGCAGAAATTGCATTCTTTTTCTGGGTGGCCTGTTCCAGAGCTTTGCCCCTCAGTGTGATTTCCCCCTCTTCTCCATATCCAACCCTTTTCTGGCTCTCCGCAGGGCTTGTTGCAGTTGTACATACATCGGTTGTACTGGGAAGGGGATGGGGGTTTGTAAAAGTGGTCACAATGCTCTAGATGTGTCCTCATGGTTACTGAATAGAGAGAAACAATTACTTTGCTCAACGTGCAAGCTAAAGCCCAGTAATTTTGTTGGCATTCATCGCCGTGAGTGCACACTGTAGACATAAGTTTGCTGAAAAGTCAAACATTCTACGAAGTTACTCCTGAGCCATTCAGCGCCTGGTCAACAGTGCTGCACTGATTGTGCTCTGTACCGGTTGCAAGATTTTGTATTTTCTTATGTTCAATTTTATAAGGCTCCTGTCAGCCATTCCTCCAATGTGTCAAGAGGCTTCTGGATGACAGCATTCCCTTTCAGTTTTACTGCTCCATCCAGTTTGGTGTCATCTGTAAACTTGATAAGGGTGGAGATGTGATTCATTATGCAAGTTGTTAATGCAAATGTTAAATAGTGTCAACCTCAGAGGAGCACCGCTGGTGACTGACTACTGGCTCTTGCTTTGATTCTCTGAGCTTGAGGTTCCAGCTAGGTTTTGGACTACCGTGTATTTCTACAATGGCTTGGGTTCGAAGGGACCTTAAATTTTACCCAGTTTGATCCCCCTGCCTTGGGTAGGGTTGCCAATTGGTAAATCAGGCACTAGATCAGTTCACCCAGGGCCCTATGCAACCTGGCCTTGAACACCTCCAGGGAGATGCACCTGCAGCTTATCTGGATAACTGGTCCAGTGCCTCACCGCCTTCTGAGTAAAAAAATGTACCCCTAACATCTAAATCTCTCCTCTTTTAGTTTAAAACTGTCCCCCCTTGTCCTATCACTACTAGACCTTGTAAAAAGTTGGTCTCCCTTCTGTTTGTATAAGCTTTCCTCAAGTACTGGAAGGCTGCAGTGAGGTCTCCCACAAGACTTCTTTTCTTGAGACTGAACAAGTCCAGCTTCCTTAACTTTTCCTCATACGAGAGGCATTCCTGCCCTCTAATCATCTTTCTGGCCCTCTTCTGGACCTGTTCCAACAACTCCACGTCTTTCTTGTGCTGGGGGCCCCAGATCTGGACAAAGTAGTTCACATGAAGCCTCCCCCTGGCAGAGCAGAGGGGGACAGTCATCTCCCTTTCTCTGCTGACCACCCCTCCTTTGCAGCCCAGGATGCAGTTGCCTTTCTGGGAGTCTACCTCTGCAGTATACATTTCACAGTTTGGCCACAAGAGCAATGTAGAAGACTCAGAAATCTTGCTAGAGGCCAGATGATACTCAGTGTTCTCCTCTTATCAACAAAGCTTATCTTTTTATGATAGGAATGAATCAACTTAGTCATGCATATCTTGTCAGTAGTAAGTCTCCTGACAGTTCTGATTCATCTTCTTATCATTCCTATGACAAGGTGATTTCTAAGGGGATATTTGGTCCATTGTCTCAGGTAGCAGAGCAAGATTGACCAGTCTTAGTTCCTTGATTACTCTTTCTTGTTAATGCTAAAGATGGGTGTAACACTTGGTCTTTCTAGTTGTTGGCTGCCATGACCTTTCATTAAAGGAGCTGCTGCTCTAGCTCTGTTACAGTTCTGCCGAATGAATTGTAGAGGAGGGAAGCTGATTTTTTTCTCATCCTTGCTGCTCAGTTAAAACCTGCCATAACATACTAGAGGCAAGACTGTTGTTTCTTTCTTGAAATTTTGCCTGGGATGAAAAAAACTCTGTTTGTTGTCCTGCATAAGAGGCATATGTCTCGAAAGTTTGTCTTGAAAACTATTAGCTGAGTAATGTAAAGCTAGGCTTCATTCCTCCTTGTGGCTGCTACATGCCATTTATTAGCAGAGCAGCAAAATAGTCATGTAAGCTGTGTTCAATACTTTATATTAAAAAATCTCAATAATGTTGAGTTGCACGTTATTTAAAAAAAAATGCCATGGAAGAGTAGTATGTTTATTTACCTCTTAAGACATGTTAAGCTTGAGACTACTTTGACCATTAGTATTCTTATGTACTTACTGTTACTTTTTTTTAACATGGACAGTGAAATCAATTGAATACTGTGCTATTTTTCACCTGTAGTTTCTTCAGTAAGGATGTGCTTTACTGTGCTACTTCACTAATGTGGTTGCCTAAAGGGAGCATTGTTAATCATATGATTTTTCTGTACTGCAACCTTATATATAAAAAATATTGTGCAATTTACTGTTCTCAACTTTTCAGGGAAACGCTGTTGATGTGTTTTGTATTTTTATATTTTTGTAACAATTTGTTTCCTATCCTTTATGCCAAAGCAATCAAGCTATTTGTATGCTGGAGAGACGTGAGAAACCCACTCCAGATATGTTCGGAGAGCTACTACAGAATGCCAGCACTATGGGAGACCTGAGAAATTGTCCGGTTAGTATGCTTAGTTTTCTTCTGAGCAGGACAGGCAGGACAGAAGAGTTAACAGATTACACTGATAAGTATTTTTCAACTCATGAGCATTTTTCAAGATTTAGTTCACTGGAATGATAAGAAAAGGTATAGATGAGATTTTTCTTTGTGTTTGACTTCAGTACTTCTCAGTTATTTAATGAAGGAATGGAAAGCACTGCTGATGCTGAGTGCCTCCTTGACTAGAGAGATAAGTGTTGAGAACAGGTATGAATTGGGTAGAAAATAAGGAATGAGTATTTTTAGAAAGTTAGAATCCGCAGAAAAGGTGATGGAAGGTAATAAATTGGAAATGTTTACATTGCCCACAGGGAATGGGTGCACAGTTCATTCCTATTCAAGATTATATTGCAGTTAGAGTGCCTATCGTATGTTTGTTCAGCCTCGCTGAAGATTGTTAAAGCCTCCAATGCCAACATGTGAAGTAGCAATTCTTTTTATCCTATGAAGCAATTTCTCAGACCTTACCTAAAGAAACAGAAGTGAAAGAGAATGTGGAGACTTCATCTTTTTATGGGAGATCTGCATGTTGGCAGTGGTTTTGATTAGCTAGGCTCTTTAGGAGGAGTGTTCCAGAAATTCATCCAGTTTCTCTGGTAATTTTTTTTTTTCCTATGAAAGCAATGTGTACCATCTGTAATAAAAGCATGAGAGAAGATGTATTTCTTTCTTAAAGAATCTTCCCAGTAGTACCATGCTGTGGCACAGGTTGTAGAACTTCTGCTCCAGTTACTGTAATTGCGTGTAGAAGGTCAGTTGTTTTGCCTGGGTAATCTTCCATTCAACTTCACTCACAACCTTTCAGTTGGAATAAATTTTACTATTGATACTGTACTTGTATCATGTAGCCAATATGTTGACCAGAGGGGAAGAGAAAAGAACAGCCACTTCCAATTGTTAGAGGTTATTCCAACGGTGAGGCCTTGTAGGCTAGCCAGTATATCTGCAAGAGCTATGTCAAAGGCAGGAACCATCACAGAAAATCTGAGGGAGCATTGTTTCAACTTTCTGAATGAGGTATACTATTTTGAGTATGGGAGATGCTGACCAGAAAATGTGTGATGGTTTGCATTTAACTGGTATATAATTTTTTAAAAATAATTACTGTCTATTCTAAGTTGATAATCATAGGCTGCTGCTCTTAAAAACGTTGCTGCTTAAAAACGTTTACTGCTATGCAGTAAAAATCTAACAATCTGACTGAATTATAAATGCATACATCAATTAGCTTAAGAAAAATAAAAATGGTTTTGTGTAAACATAGTTTTTTCCCCTTCAAATCATAAGGCTTTGATTTGGTTCTAAAACAAGTTTGATACCTTTTTCTACCTTTTAATTTGGGTACATGCAGATCCAGGGCTTTAAATAAGTATGTAAGAGCCATCATCAAACTTCTTTACATATTGATTAATACTTTAAGCAGGGAATAGCTGCATAATTGTTGCTTTGTGTAATGCTACTGTTCAGTGCCTCATGAGCCTGAAGTTTAGCAGTACAGGCTCTGGCAGGAATGCCTTGTGTGTCCATTCCCTGGGGCTGCTCTAAGCATTTCCATTCTATGACAACCTCCCTCCGCAACAGCCCTCTGTAGCTTTTAACTTTGAAACATTAACTTTTAGTCTCCATTCAAATACTAAATTATGTTCTTGGAGGGGATATTGGTGAATATGTAGTCTTACTTACCTTAGTAAAGGAAGTGAAGATATTCATATTTTAAACAACAACAAAAGTCTTAAGGTATTTAATGACTAAAACATGATTATTTAGTAGAAAGACTAACACTTCTTTTTCAAGATGAACTTGTTTGTAACTGTGAAATAAACAGCTAAGTGAAATTGCTTGCCAGCTCTTGCTGACCCTGTCTTAGTTTTTTAATTTGGGAAGCATTCTTACTGATGTTTAGCTAAGACTAGACTACTAGAAGCTTCACTTGCATGACTTATTAGGATTTCATACTATTCCTGTCTTGCAAAAAGTGCTCATGCTAACTAGGAGAAGCAAAGATTATGATTATTTGAGAGTAAGATAGTTGTTTTTTCATTCATTTTGGTGAGATAATCCACAGAATTGCTTGTATTTTGGATGTCTGTTGCAAAGTATGTATGTAGTGATCTTTGATATAAAAGTATGATATCTACATGTAAGCATCATAATCTTCTAACTTTCTATCTGGAATGAAGAAAAAAATAGCCCACAACCACACATGCACTTGGTTAACTTTCTGAACTGTTGTTGGGAAGGAGCTCCTTATGATCTTTCCCAGAGTTGTAGTGTCAGAAATGATAATACTCAATTCTGAAACTGCTCCCCATAGAGATGAGAAACTATTCTCATTGTGAAGATGCTTTTTTTTCTGGGATCTTTTTTGTGAGGAGCACGTGTGACCTGCCCTAGGGGGAAAGTGAGTGCTCTAATGAGACTTCATCAAAGTTGTCCTAAAAATAAAAAGATAATGCTCTGCTTGCTAGAATTACAGTGATAATCTCTTAATTCAGATGGTGGGGTTTTTTTTCACGATGCTTTAAAGATGCCTACAGTTCCAACTGATAATGGATCAGAAGAATAACTGAGAAATGTATCAACTTCAAAAGCAAGCTTATCTCTGACAAATACTCTGGCTAGAGAGCGGGGGAAATGGCTGGTTGATAAGTAGTGATAGCTGTTTTAAAAAGAAAAAAAGGAAAACATAACAAGAAATAAGCAATGAAGATCTGCAGTGGCAACTGTACTTGTGAAATTTGCACTTGTTAATGCCTAGCACTAACATTACAATAAATAGATTTATTTTCAGTGTTTTGTTTTATTTAAATTTTCAGAGTAACTGTGGGGAAAAGATACGTATTCGTCGTGTGCTGATGAACTCTCCACAGATCATCACCATTGGACTGGTTTGGGATTCAGACCACTCTGATCTGGCTGAGGATGTTATTCACAGCCTGGGAACTTGCCTTAAACTGGGAGATGTGAGTATTTCATATGAGGTTGCTCTGAAAGCAATGCCTCCTATTTTGAATGTTGGCCCATGATATCAGAAGCACATGCAGGTGGTATGGTAGTAGAGGCTGAACCTTCCTGTTGATATTCTGTTACGTTTTGTTGCTGTGTGACAGATGGCAGCAGAGAGGTAGTCTGACATAATGGTGTCTGATATGGAAATGCATGTAGAGCAAAGGCATGTCGCTGAATTCCTCCATGCAGCAAAAAATGGCACCCACTGCCATTTATCAACGCTTGCTGAATGTTTATGGTAAGCAAACAGTGGATATGAGCATGGTGAGGCAGTGGCAACAGTGACAGTGGGTCACCTCCTCTGGTGCAGATTTTTAGGAGTGCAGAATGCAGGCTTCTCTTCATCACTGGAGAAAATGCATAGCTAATGGTAGTGACTATGTTGAAAAATAGTGCTTTGTAGCTGAGAATTTGCTCTCTCAGAGCGATACTGTTGTCTTTGCACTTCTTATAGTTTTCATGGGAATAGGTGGGAAACATTACTTTCAGAGGGACCTACACATTTTAATTACCTCAAAATGTACAACTTTTCTCATAATAATTCATAGTAAAGGATTGAATAAAATAAGAAGTTGCTACCTTTACGTTTTTAACTTCTATAAGTAGAGGGCAGGTCCAAAGACCTGATCTGTTTCCAAACACTTTTCAAAAATTATGAAATTACCAGTATAGTTTCATATTCTTGACTTTATTAAATTATTGTGTATGGTTTTTGAAGATAAGAAAAAAATACTCCAGTTTGTCTGAATAAAAACATGTATAGAGGTATAAGCAAATTTTAGGTTGTGATTTGTGCTGATTTTTATTAAAATACATTTGTACACTTTTCACTTTGAAGAGCAAAAGTTTATTTCTATTACTTATGGAGATAAAATATGGTTTATGCTTAACTCCTTATCCTTTTAATTTAAACATGTAGTTGTAATGCTTAGGAGTTGCTTAAAACTGAGCATTCTCAGATGATGGCTGACATTGTTTGATTCACTGGTAGGTTAAATTAAGTAGTGCACAGCATTCATAGGATTTGTCTTTTAGAGGATTTACTTAATCTAAACTAGATGATGTTTTAGTGCTAAAGTGTTTATATACTGAATTGTATCTGTCCTACTGTAGTACTGACATACTACATTAAAATACTTAAGATCAGAGAAAGTTAATGGAAATGTGGTTGTACACAAAATGTGGTACTTGCACAGTAAAGCACTAAATGAACTAAAAATGGCTGCAGTATATTTTTAAATAGAACATGGTCATCTAATATCAGAGAACAGATTTTTGTGTGGGACAAGTTGTTTTGACCTGTTAATATGTTCATTTCATCTTTTACATGATGTTATCCTAAATTGAAGTCTGCTTGAGTCAAAAATAAATGCCAGCTGTTTAGTGTCAAGCTGCATCGTTTCTACAAAGTAAAGAGGAAATAACAGATTTAAATAGTAATTCATAGAATCAGCAAGCATAACACAGAGAATATGTGGGTGATTTCTTTCAGTGCCTAGTTCTGCTTCTATAGATGATTACAGTCTCCAAGACTGACTTGATTCTTGAGTACCTGCTGGGTTGATAGTCTGTTCCTGGTCTATGTCTCTATTTTTGCTTGAATGTTGGTTAATTACTTCAGTTTTTATCATCTTATTTTCTCTGTATCTTGAAGTAAAAACAACTGATGCTTCTATGTAGTACCTTCTGGTCTTCAAACAGAAGGCAATATGTAAAATGCTGTATTATGTTATTGACTTTTGACCTTCCTTATTTCCCTTCTTGAAGCTTTTCTTCAGAGTAACTGATGACAGAGCAAAACACTCAGAGCTGTATTTGGTGGGAATGATTTGTTACTATGGAAAACATTACTCTACTTTCTTCTTCCAAACTAAAATTCGTAAATGGATGTACTTTGATGATGCTCATGTCAAAGAGGTAAGAAAATAACATTAAGAAAAACAGTCTCTTTGAAACTTGATAACTACTTGTGTACAAATCCTTACTGTTCTTTAAAGATTTTGAGAAATTTAATCTATTTTCCCACTCAAAACCCATAGCTTTGCACGAGTAAAATAAAGTGTTCTTGGAAAAGCGTACCAGGAATCTCAGAAGCACCCTATTCTTAGTTTTGTTGTGTTGACTGCTGTTCTTACTTTCATGTTGTTTGAAACCCTACTGTTTGTGCGCAAGGCAAACATGCTTCTCTTCCCCTTGCTGAGGAGCAACATTGCTATTTAGTGTGGGCTTTTGAGGTTGTTTATTGAAGTATCTAGATGCCACTCTTCTCTGGTAGTTGCTGCCAACAACAGATTTTCCACTTGTTTGTTCCTTTCTTTTCTTTTCACCAAGCATGAAGTCCTTGACATTCCATATACTAGTGCTTGGATCTTGGCACAGTGTTACTACATCCCATTAGTTTGTTTTACTTTATTTCACACCACTTTCCTTTTTTTCCTTCTTGTTATGGAGGCTCAAACATGAGAGAGGAAAATTTTCTCCTGTAGTCATGCCAAGCACAGTCTCAAAGGGAAAACTAATCCTTCCATTTGTTCTCAGTCACATTTGTCTGCAGCAAAACTGCCAATGATAGGTATTGCAGTGCTTTAGTTGAATTAACTGTGTATAGAGCAGGGTTTTTTTTGGAAAAGATGTGTATTTAACGAAGTCTGTATTTGTATATGAGGAATATTTCTGAGATGATATGGCGATGATAATTACCTCATCTTTCAAAATGCTTGTGGAGTCTGTTTTAGCAGCAGAAGAGGTTCACACTCCAAAGCACCGACTTAAATTTGCTGTCACACTGGAGATGTAATTTTTTTCTTACTGTTCATTTCCTTTATGGTGGTGGAAGGATTAAAGAGCTTTGTCTTTTGTTTTGACTTATGAGAAGTTTGAATGTTTGAAAGGATGAACAGCTTTTTATTAAAACAAACCAAAAAACTCAGTAGCAACAAAGAAACCAAACCCTCTTAAAGGGAAGGATTGTTTGTGTAGTTATACTTTAGCAAAAATTATATTTGTTTAGTCATGAAGTGGTGAATATCTTGGATTTAGTTGAGCTGATTCCACTGCATTCCAAATGTGCTCTTGACCAGCTGATGCTGTGAGTGATATTTTTCTCAAACAAGCTGAGTCTCAGAGGAATGGAAATACCAGTTTTAAGAGATAGTTTGCTTGCAGTTAGATTTTAGAAGTAATGTTCTTTCTGAAGTATTTTTCAACTTGAGACTAGCAGTCTTGAGGTGTCTTCTTCAGTACCGGATGTGGAAGGAGTTTAAGAATGTCAGTAAAAAAGAGGAGGGGGGAAAAAAGAGAATCCTTATTGTAGAAAATTATGACAAAGTCATCTCAATATTTTTTTTGGTTGTTGTTAATTCAGATTGGTCCAAAATGGAAAGATGTTGTGACAAAATGTATTAAGGGTCATTATCAGCCTTTACTGCTGCTGTATGCTGATCCAAGAGGAACTCCAGTATCAACACAAGACTTGCCCTCTCAAGTGGATTTGCAGCAATATAGTAGGACTTGCTATGACAGTGAAGACTCAGGTAAACACTCTGGACTGCATGTTTATTCCTTTATGCTGTAGTGTTGTGTGTGAAAAGTTTTTATTTTGTTTAGAGTGTTTCTGTTAGCATACAATAGCATGATTTATGAGCAATAGATACGTTCTGAGAAAGACATGCAATTGCAACTCAGATAAGATGAAGACTAGAAACAGGCTTTAAGTTTATACAATAATGGCTTAGCAAATAAAATCATTTCTGTTTTTGGATGGTTGCAGAGAATATCTTATATTAGAGATGGGTTTATAGGTTGTCAAGAATAACAAGGCAAAGCCAAAACCAGAAACACAGCTTTTTCCTGAAATATTGTACCTAAAATTTCATTGATAAAGGCATCTGCTCACATTACAATATGATACCACAAATTATGGAGGAAAGATTATCAGAGATACTGATATGAAATGTTGTGAAGTGAGATCTGAACTGTTCATCTTAATGTTTTGGATTTAGAATCAAAAGATGTGTGGCCAGCAGGGAGAGGGAGGTGATCCTGCCCCCTCTAATCTGTGCTGGTGAGATCTCACCTGGAGTACTGTGTCCAGTTGTGGACTCCTCCATACAGGAGAGATGTAGACCTGTTGGAGTGTGTCCTGAGGAAGGCCACAAAAATGATCCACAGAGAGGAACACCTCTCCTATGAGGACAGACCGAGAGAGTTGTTCAGACTGGAGAAGAGAAGGCTGTGAGGTGACCTGATTACAGCCTTTCAGTATCTAAAGGAGAGCTACAGGAAAGAAGGGGACAGACTCTTCAGCAGGGTCTGTGATGATCAAACAAGGGGAAATGGCTTCCAGCTCATGGAGGGTAGATCTTGGTTAGATATAAGGAAAAAGTCTCCTACAGTGAGGGTGCTGAGGCACTGGAACAGGCTGCCCAGAGATGTGGTTGATGCCCTGTCCCTGGAGACTTTCAAGGTGAGGCTGGGTCAGGCCCTGGGCAACCTGATCTAGCTGTGGTGACCCTGTTCATTGCAGGGGAGTTGGACTAGATGTCCCTCAGAGGTCCCTTCCAACACTGAGGATTCTATGATTCTGTGATTTTCTGTTGAGTGGAGACTTCAATTTACAGATTGTACTCTAGTACTTGGCTCCACAGCACAATTCCTTTTTCCTTCATTCACCTTTCTTTCTGTGGCTGTTACCTCCTATAATGGCTATGTTCTTTATTTCTTTAGATGAATAAGATTTTTAATCAGTAAGAAGTTAGGGAGAAACTTGTGACTGTAAGAGCTATTATTTTGCCTTAAGTAGGACAACGGCTACAGGACTCTCTCACCAAAATACAAAGCACCCTCAGGCCAAGTTTAGTGTTAATATACTATTTGTATCTGTTGTAGTTTCCACTGAAATAAATGGGAGGCGTTACTTTCAGAGAGACCTGCAGAGATACAATCTTAGTATAAAGTTTATTAGGCTTTTGATTCATAATAGATAAAGTGTGTTAATTATTATGACTTGTTATGTTCTTGTTATCTTTATTTGTATTTTGTACTTGACTAATTTTTTTTAACTTTGACTTCCCCAGAGGCAGTGTATTTCATACTTTAATTACACTTGACAGACTTGAAACTTAATAGAGAAGAATTTCAGTGTGGTATTAGCATGTTTTTAGCGGTCCAAAGGACATAGTTTAATTTTGTATAATAAGTAGATTTGAAAAACTCAGAGTAATCAGAGAATAGAAACAAAGATTTTAAGGTTGTGTGACACCCTTTTCATCTTCTCACAGAAAAGAACCTTTTCTGTAAGATTAAATGTTCTGGGATCTGTTTATATGTTTGGTCCTCTACTTCTTGAGTTAACTTACATGTAGTTTCCTCTCTTCCTATGTTCTTTTTTTTTTTTTTTTTAAGCCTCATTTGACTCTTTAAAGAGCCCTAAGAAATTGAAATTGGACATTACTTTATTTTTTAGGGAGAGAACCTTCCATCTCAAGTGATACCAGAACAGATTCCTCTACGGACAGCTATCCTTATAAACAGGCACACCATGAGTCTGTGGTCAGCCACTTCTCTTCTGACTCACAGGGAACGGTCATCTACAACGTGGACAATGATGCAGCTTCTCAAAGCAGCAGGGACACAGGTAGCAGATAAGTTTATATCACAGTAATCATTGTCATTAAATGTGATGACTACAGTGGAGCCCAGTAAAGAATCTCTTTTTATGCAACCCATAACGGACTAGTGAACAATGTTTACTATCCTATATGGTTTTGGTTTGCAGTTAACCATTGTAATCCCAAAGATTACCATAATTTTGAATGTATGGCTGGCTTTCATAGACTTTTATCTAGCCAGGCAAAGATTTACACACACTATTTCTGGTACGCAATATCTACCTGCTCTCTTTGTCATGTAAAATTCTGGAACTTGGAGTCAGCTGTGCGCTATCATTGTACAGTTTGGCAAGTGATGTGTGTACTACTTAATCATCTATGGGCAGTTTGTTTCAGGAGTTGCAGCTGACTGGGAAAGGTAATTTTCTCACCAGGAATCTCCCATACTTGAGTACCGAGGACTTCCTGTGTATGTGTGTGTTGGCAATATTTACTGCACCAGGAAGGGGCATAAGATGATTTCCTGCCTGTGCTATGGAGACAAGTGAGAATGTACAGTTGGAAGAGAGTCTGTCCTCATATTCCTTCAGGCAACTGAAGAGTCTGCCTGAAAACTCTCTTGTGGAAGAGAACTGAAAGTCTGCAAGCTTAGATCTGTATTACTCATGGCCAGTCAGCCTGTTTCTGCGTGCAGTACTAACTTCACTTCTGAAAAAGCAGTGCAAGAGTTAAGGACAGACTTCTCAAGCATCAGAAATGTGACCTACTAAATCTGTTTGTAGTTACTTTATTGTTCTTTTAAAGACTATTAAGAGGAATAACTGTTGAATCAGCAACTGTTGGTTGCAACAGGGTCAATAGCTAGCATGGCACTGTGTCCTCCTGGTTGTGAAGCAGTTGCTGTCACATCTTAGGACACTTAGACATCTTTGGTTCATTTGAAACAATCTATGGTACAAGTGTTTCACATTACAACCTGGAAAAAAAGGTCTCAAGAAAGTTTTCTTCAAGACTTTTTTATTCTTAGCAGAGGTTCAAGTAACTGTAATCTATGGTTTTAGATAGCTTGAAGATACTTCCAACCTTTTAGGAAATACTTAGCACTGTAGGTTCTGGTAATAGTCCTCAGTAGAGTGTGAGAAAGAAGGGAAATTTGGAGCAGAATTGGAGAGTGGTGAGGAAACAAAATTTGTGTTGATCCAAAGATTTCTGAAAAGCCAAAAATAAAAATACTGGTGGAGTATTATTTGTATGGTCTGCAAAAGTAGCAGAAAGTGTATTGTATTAGATTACTCTTTGTAAAATTTTTCACAAATCTATTCTTAAAAAAGAAAAAAGGGGAGGGCTGTAGGAGGGTTGCCACCATGTAAGCAGATTAAGTTCGATATATAACCTTTTTGTTCTGTCATTTTTTAGTGATGCTCTCCTCTTCTTTTTCTTTCTTCTCCCGCTGATTCTGTCCTATGTTATTCCCTTCAGTTCTAGACCATTTCTCACCACCTAATTTCAGCCATCCTCATCTTCCCTGATTCTGCTTTAGTTACAGTCAATATGTCCCCTTAGCTAGTCACCTGTCTGGATGTTTTCCCCTTTTATTTTTGCCTTCCTGAAACCCTTCCTAAAAGCCAGTCTGCCAACTTATGCAACTGTTCAGTCATCAAAGGGTGATCCGTGGGGCTATAAAGAAGCCATCCACATTGACCTGTCAACTGTTGCTGCTATTGAATCGTTCTGGGCAAGAGCAGGATTCTACATTTAATGGCCATTTACCCCACTACTTCAGCCCAGAATTTTCTGGACCCTATCCCACATCGCCCTTCTGGGAAAAGGACCACCATTGGGTCATAAGACCTCAGGTACCTGGGTTCTTCAGGATGAAAGCATGAAGGGTGGCTGCATGAGCCCTCTCTTGCTCCTGCCAACCTGTGCTGCTGAGAAAAATGTGCGTATTCTGGCTGCCCTATTCATGCAACTGAGATTTCCGTGGGAGGGAGTAGCGGATGTTCTATCTTAATTTGTTTGATTTCACTCTTTTTCTCTTAACATATTCTGTCCCCCATTCCCTACAAAAAAATAAAAAAAAATAAAATAAATTCTTTTGAATGCTGCTGTTTATGAAGCCATTGAAGCCATCCTACATGTGGAGGATGAGACATTTAAGAACACGTTCAGCAAGAGGCACCTTTTGCGTGTGCAATTGAGCACTCAGAAATCCTGGCTTTTTATTTTAGTGAAGTAAATGAAATGAGTGTGAAGTTTAATGTTGTATTTCTGAGACTGCTAGTTCCTCTATTGATGCTTTGCCTTGGTTTTAGTCTTTATTTCAGAGGGTACAAGTAGAGACAATGTAACCTGTGTGTTGCAGGCTTGTGATTCTTGGAATCTCCTCTGTGTCTGTTGAACATTCAGTAACATTATGACAAAATTGACAAAATTTGCAATTTATGAAAGGAGGAGAAAATACTTATGCACTGCTAGTAGTCTTCATTTTAACAAGGCTGAATTATGTTCTTTCATTAGTCTATGCAGACAGACCCCAAGCTAGCTAAATAGTCTTTGTTGCAGTGCACGAGGAGTGCTAACCAACCATTCTTAGTAAATTGAAAGAGCTGTAAGGGAAAAAAAAAATTCACTAGAGAAGTTGTGCACTCTGAAGTGAAACATAATCCTCTTTTGTCTGGAGAGAAACCACTACAAGGTATAAGATACTACTGTTCTTTCAGTCCCTAGAACATGTATGGCAGTCCATGCTGTGGGGGTGAATGATTTCTCCCAAAGAACTGACAGATCCATGCTCAGTCACTTAAATACTGTACATCTTCAGTCTTCACTGCCAACATTTCTCTTTTATTCCCTTAGTTCTTTTATTTATTTAGTTCGTTTCTAAACAATTTTTCTACAAAATTATTATCCAGTTTGCAAATGGATAGAAACACGAGTTTTGTGTAGCTTGCTTTTTATTGTTTGCATTCCTTCCCACTCATACATTGTAGCACCTTTGTAGCAATTGTAGTTGAAGTGTATTACTTTTTCAGCTGTTTAAAAGTATGATTTTACTTGTAAAATCTACTTTAAGTGTTGTTGATTTTGATGTTAATTTCTAGAAAAGGACCAGGCTCAGAACAGCCAATTATGTAGTCTGGGGGCTGTTCATCCACTGTTGAGTAGTAGACATTTTCCATTGCTGTCATCCTGTACAAGGTGAAATTTGTTGATGTTAAGGCTAGACAAGTCTTTGTAGCTTATTCATAAATTCCCTTCTTATCCTGCATCTCTGCTTGGGACTACTCACGTGAGTAAAGCCATGCGTGTGTTTGTGCTTGAAGGCTTAGGACTGTGAATGTGTGAGAACTGTAAAATTAAGAAAATAAATGGTAATACAGAAAACAAGTTATTAACTGTCATATACTCTTAAGTCATTTTATCTGAGGAAAGTTGGGGATATACCATGTGCAAGAGAAAATGCTAGGGCACGTGAGCTGTAGTTAAGGGGACATTGTTGTGTGTCAGCTGATCCATGCTGCTGATGTGTGTATGTTCTTAGCTTGTGGCAGATGCAAATTAGCTGGCTTAGCTCTTAAGAGCCAACTGAGGCTTCTTCCTTGTAGCCCAAACTAACTCAAATTACCTTTGCTACAGGTGAGGAGAATGCAGATAGAGAATTAGTGTAGAGATGCTGATGATGTGCAGTAATATTTTCTTAAATGTTGACTTGCTCGTGTGTTTAAGCCTTCATTCAGCAGAATAATGCCAAGCAAGCTGTCCTTGGCTTTTTGTTCATGGCTGTTAAAACTGAGCAATTGTTCAGACAGCAAGGAAGTGGTATCCTTAGTGCACCATAAGACAAAATACAGTCAACTGTTCTCCTTTTGGATGATCTCTCATTATCAGAGTCACTGGAGGGAATGTATCACTTATAATGTTAAAACAAAGCAAACAAATATAAACCAGACTACCCTTCTCCAAGGGAAAACCAGAAACTTGTGGATGCAAAAGCTTAACCAAACCTGACAGCTAGCCTTGGAGAGTCTGCAGCTCCTAAGGAGCGGAAGAGCCCTACTGTTCTCAGCACACAGAGCACCCAATCTAAAGGCTCTTGTCATCTCAACTGTGTTCTGTCCTTTCAGGGCACCTGACTGACAGTGAGTGTAATCAGAGGCATATTTCCAAAAAGAGCTCACTGGCAGACCGCAAGAGGAGTTCTAGCCGGTCTCGGCGAAAAGGAGATGAGGCTCAGTCATCAGGATACCATAGTGAAGGCAAGAATTGCTATTTTATTGGAAATATCAATATCTATTTGTGATTTTTTTTAAGATCCTCACTGTGTATATACATCTCTCTCCTTGTTTCGTACATCTTTGCCTGCATTTTATCTCTTTCTTTTGCTTTTGTTTTTTTTTCTTTTGTTTTACTTTTCAAAAACAGCATGAAGATTCTGTGAGTAGGGCTGCTAGCTTAATCTGAAGTTATTTTTATGGCTTTTGCTCTCTCTTTTATGAACTACAGGAGAAACTTTGAAGGAGAAACAAGCCCCCAGAGCTGCCCCCAAACCATCCAGCAGCACCAGCAGACTAAGGGAATTTAAGGAGACAGTGAGCAATATGATCCACAACAGACCACAGCAAATTTCTCAGACCAACCAAAATGCCCCTCATGGAGGGAGTCATATGGATCAGGCAGAAACGCGACCCTCAAAAAGCCTCTCTGTGCACTCCAGAGACTGGGAAGTCGAGAGTACCAGTAGTGAGTCTAAATCCAGTTCATCTAGCAGGTACCGGCCAAGCTGGAGACCCAAGAGAGAGTCTCTAAATATAGACAGCATCTTCAGTAAAGACAAGAGGAAGCATTGTGGATACACTCAACTTAGTCCTTTCTCTGAAGAGGCAGGTAAGAGGTTGAGAAGAAAGATTTACATTGAAGTGTGTGGAATTTATAATATTCTGCTATTCGGTTCCATTTAAGTAAAATAGAAAAGTGAAATGTTTAATGTGGCATATAGGCTGGTAGTGACTCAAGTCCTTGAAGTTTCTTTATGGACATTGCACGTGTAACACTCACTTGTTTTCCATATGTTAAATTTCACATTTTAGAAAATAATAAGGGAAACTTTACTGTCTGTACTGCTTAAATGGACTCAGTACTAGACTGCTAAGTATTTGGAAGTTCATCACCTGGAATGGCCTTTTTTATTGGTCAGGGTTTTTCTTCTGGTTATTTTTGCATGATGGCTTAAACTACGGTGTAGCAAGTACCTCATGCATTAGTGCTGAGCCTCTGTTATGAGGATAAGAGCAGCTGATGATGATTTACCAGCATTTGTTTACGATGATTTATACAGCAGCTATGTAAATTGAATATAGAGACTTTGTCCTTGGTTTTACTGTTTTTTTGAAGGTGAAGGAATCTGTCGTGAACCACTTCATGTCTTTTGTTCCCATTGCCCCATCCCCCCTGTTTCCCTTCCCCCAGTTTGTAAATGAATGTAGTACAGTCACTTTATTCCTACCTCAGGAGGTGGATATTCCTGAAACTGTAATGCTGTGGAGAGCAGGTGTTTACCAGTTTTTTTCTTTTTGTTGGTATGCTACTGGAACTGCTGCTTTTGACTGTGTGTAGATGAGAAGGAAGAGATTTGTGTGACTGTCAGTGGTGTGGTGGTTAACAAGGACATTTGCAGAAATTTTAGAGCCTTGAGAGGCAGGGACAGCTGTCACCAACTGAAAGGAGCTAAAGGATTAAGGGAACTGGGCAGCAGAAAAAAAAATATAGAGGGAAGATAAAGGTAGAAGAGAACACAGCTTCAGGAATAAAAAAGCAAGGGGAAAAAAGGAAAAAGGTAAAAAGAAAAAGGAAGCAAAGAGGCAAGTGAGAACATACAGGAAAATCAATAAGGAAGAACTGTAAATAAAAATATTCCTCATCATATTGTAAATGGCAAAAAAAAGAAGTAAAAAAGTGTAGCATCTGAAGTTAATATGACAGTACAGTATAAACTGGAATTACTGAAGGCACAGTTGGGTATACTGTTAAATGATTTTGTGCGAATACAAACCAGTGGGGGCGGGAGGGGGGGAAAGGGACTTTATTTCCAGATTGGATTGTTACTTTGGGAGAATATGGTAACGTTACATGGGAGAGATTCAAAACCAAGTTTGTTGAAAAGTGTTGCTTAACATTAACAGGAATGCTGTAAAAGTATTGTTTTTTTCAGCTTTCTATTTCTAATTTGAAATGAACTTAAAGACAGTACTTCTGGTATAAACATAATTGAGGAGCAAAAATATGTAGACTTGCTGCTCTGAAAATCTGGATCTTCTACTAGGTTATTTTCTTTTATCTCAACAGGTAAAGAGCTTATGGAGAACGAGGTCAAGGAACATACTGTTCAAGAAACAAGATCAAGCCAGTCAAATGTCAGATACAAGCGTCCTGTGCTAAGCCGTGGTACCCAGCATGTGATGGATCAACATCCTCATCTAATACAGAGGATGGAGTCTGGATATGAAAGCAGTGAACGCAACAGCAACAGCCCAGTTAGTCTGGACATACCCTTGTCTGAAAGCTCAAGCACCCACAGGTAGATTTTAACAAACTTCATTTTTGGAGTGGAGTCTTCATTTCTTTTTTGCTGTGTTACGTAATGCTGTAGAACATTAAAAACAGAACAAGCCAAAGTTAGCCCCACAAAACAATGATTCTAGCTTATAGGGCAAGTTAATTGAGGCAGGGAGAAATAGAGAGGAAATACGAATCTGAGTGAGATTGATCCCTTTTCTTGTCAGTATATTGCTAACTTAATGCTGATGAATATGAATGAATATGAATAAATGAATGAGAAATGTAATGTTGAGTGAAATGATGCATCTGAAATAGTCATACCCTTAGCCTAGAATTTAAAATCTCAAATATCAAACTTAACATGTTCTTTGAACTTAGGATTGGCCTTTTTCTTTCTGAGAAATCATTGTTTCATAGAATATGTGTACAAAACCAGAAATCGATAGTCTTGCATAGGAATCTTTGACCTTGTCAAAGATTAGGAAGATTGGGACCTTAGGAGGAAGTTTTTCACAGAGAGGGTGGTGACACACTGAGCAGGTTGCCCAAGGAGGTTGTGGATGCTCCGTCCCTGGGTGCATTCAAGGTTTAGTGGTTGGTGACCCTGCACATAGCAGGGGGGTTGAAACTGGATGATCTTTTAAGTCCTTTTCAACCCAGGGCATTCAATGATTCTATGATTGTCGATTTGAGAAATTCAATGAAGTCTTGCAAGACAATTGCAGTATTTATATGCAAATACAAGAACTACTGTACTCTTACTTATTTGCTTCCTCTTCATCTGTTTCTCTAAATAATTTTCTTTGTTAGGCTTTTCTTCTTTTCCCTTGTGACTGTAAAAGTAAAATGCACTTAAATATGTTGGTGACATAGAAAACGTAGACATAACTTCTCCCAAAGAGTTTAATAATATTGTGAACTGTAATTACTCTTTTTGGAGGGACATTCATATGAAACGAACAGGTGGATTGGTTCCTGCCTGGCGTAGCATCCCAAAGTCTCACAGTAGCAGCATACTGGAAGTGGAGCCTACTTCATCAAATGGGAGCTGGGCAAACAGCCCACGCACCTTTGGAAATGGTAAGATCAACTTCTCAGTAGTAGCAGTTCTGTGAGTTAAATTGTATTGGAATTGTTTTTTGCTCTCTGGATGTTTATCTTTACAGTGCAGTTATGAAAAAAAGGAATTGAAACATAGAGGAGTATAACAACACAATTTAACAATTGGTAACTTTGGTTTACCATAGGAAGTGGCAAAAAACTTCTTTGGAATGCTCCTTTTGATCATGTTGTTCTTTTGTCATTTTTAACAAAGACTGATTCGTCTGATGGAGTAAAAGCTATTTTTCCTTTTCTTTGCTATTATTCTGCTATTAGTTGAAAATGTCTTCCCAAGCATAACTCATGATAACATACGGGATTGATGACTCCTGAAAAGAAGCTTATAATGGTATATACCACATGTCACAAATGTGATTAGGTATTTACAGGATACTTGGACTAAAGCTGAGCTTTTTTGCAGATACGCATTCCAATTATCCTTCTGAGGAAATCCTTTCCCTTACCCAGACTTTCTCTGGAGTAAAGTAAGGAGGGAAGATAGTTTCTATATACAGGTCAAAGCTGAAGTGAGACTGAAGACTGATTTCTGCTGTGTTGACTCATACATGCATAAGCATAAGCCTTTTTTCCTTCCATTTTCATCTGGCTACGTTGGCATAAAGTTGTTTAAGCACAGTTCTAAGTACAGTAAGAAGTCTCAAGATTTCAGCAGCAACTTAGAATTCTCTCTTCAGATTTTTCTGTTTCATGTGCTGTTTCTTGTGTCAGTGAATTGAGGGAAGGGCTATGCTACAGGGGATTGTGGACAAATACTGCAACACTTTTAGTAGAGCCACTGGCACAGACGACAATTGGAAACCAAATGGCGTGGGCAGCCATTAGAAGTAAAATTGAACAAAACAGAATTTGTGGTCTGAAATTCTGTGGTCTTTGGTCAGTCTGCTATTTTCTAATGGCAATTTTATTGTCCATTAACATTACTTTGTCTTTTAATGGATACTTTCAGAGATCTTACTATAAAAAAAAATTTTGTTTGGAAGGTGGGGAGATGTTTGCCCCTTTAAAGAGTGAACTGGATGAATTGCAAGAGGAGGTGGCAAGAAGAGCACATGAACAAGAACTACGCAGGAAAAGAGAAAAGGAAATGGAGGCAGCGATGGGCTTTAATCCCCGTCCCAGCAGGTTCATGGATCTAGATGAGCTACAGAATCAGGGTAACTTTTTGAATGCAGTATATTTTGCGAGATTATGGTGCTGAAGTTTTTTGAACCTTAGAACTTACTTTCCTACTCTCTCTCCCCATCCTCCACTCCCAGCATTGCAATTTTGTGTCTTCATAAAGTGGAACGCTATCAGTTTCAGACTTGTTATGTACAGAAAACTGGCGTTTTGACCATATTATTTCTTGAATGTGACAACAAGGTAAAAGTTTCTAATGCAGAGATGTTTATAATTGCACCTTCCTATTTTGTGAGTAGTGATATCTCGATTTAGATTTGAGGCTTCTCACAGCATTTTGGAATAAATGCCTTTCAGATACCTCAGATCCACCTGCAGCATAGCTTGTCCACTTAAGTTATTTTCTTTATTTTTCTTTCTTGTAGCGTCACTGACCTAAGCAACTCTGTTCCTGGTTTTATACTTCATACTCTCCCTACCTGTTCAGCTGTGCTGCTGCAGTACAGGGGTGACAACAAGTATTGGGGCAAGCTTAAGCGGGGAGAGTGCTTTAAAAAAAAAAAAAAAATCTGAGCAGGATTTGACTCACTTATCTTTCCTAAAGGACAAGAATTGGTGAAAAAAAATTAAAAAGTCAAATATTAAGTCTTAATACGTCTTTTTCAAGACTCCTCACCTTTCTCGTAAGGGATGGCAGCAGAAAAGGAGATTTAATTGGAAGGATGTGACTGTAACGGAGGGAGCTTGGTGACAGGATTCAAGTGTAGTGCCTTTGTTTTATTCTCAGTCTCCATTAGCCAGTAAGAGGAATCAAAGAGACAGTTGGCTGAGCCAGCTGAGAGAAACCTGGTAGAATGCTTAACGGTGGGTTCCTGGTGGTCAGCAGAGCCAAGAAACATGGTGGAATGCGTAGGATTTGATATCCTAAATTCACACATGGCTGGGGCAGACTCACCGAGGCACACTGGCCTCCCAAACACTCCTGTGTTGCCAAACCTCCTGGGACCCTTACACTATTCACTCAAACCTCTTGTAACAGTGAAGGAGATGAGGTGTTTGTGTGCTGTAGAACAGAGATGAAGGATTGAGAGAGGACACACCACACATCAATGCAAGCTGTGGATGCAATACAGCTGGTGCTCTGCGGCCTACAGCTACACCAACTGTTGGAATGTCACTATATATACCTATGGTGGATGGATAATATGATCTTTATGAGGATGTCTGACTACCTGAGTGTGTTTTTTTTTTTTAATTTACTGGTGTTAGTGATCTAGTAGGTTATACTTTATGGTCCCACTGTGACCTGCATGTAATCAGTTTACAAGTTCTGATGTACCAAAGTAGACAGATCAGTATTTTTTATTAGTGTTAGTTTTTTTATTAGTGTTAGAGTTTATTTTTGTAAAGTGCTAATGAGGTAAAAATTGAAAAGTGAGCCTCTGTTCTGGAGCACAAGGATGTTCTCTTCTCCTGCCTAAGGAAAATAGCATAGTTGTCCAACACATTGGCCTGTTTTGTTCTTCTCTTGTGTTGGTAGAGGCAAGACTTGCTTAGCTTTTCACTGGTAAGAAGAAATGAAACTAGGATATTTCTTTATCTCAAAAGACTTCAGTACAATGTTTGTTACAGCCTTTGACCTGAGAAGGAAAACTTTAATTTGTTCCTGTTAAGCCTTTCCCTATCCCAGAGATGGAATAGCTCAACATTAGCAGACTGCTAGGTTGCCTGAAACATTTGCTTGTGTGCAGAACTTCAGAACACTTGTGACTCATTTTCCCTCAAGGAAATTGCTAAACTCATGAAAGCAAGCTAACTTTAGTATACTGGCCTTGCTTATGAGCCTCAGTAGCCTTGATTTTGAAACTGAATGTGCTGCTTGATTAACTCGCTGCTCTAACAAATCTCACTTCTCTCTGCAGTAATTGCTTTTCATGTGAGTTCTTAATGGGTTTATGTTTTTTCATTTGTGCACAGTGCTGCTGGAGAACAGGTCAGACCATAGTATATGTTACGTGAGTTGAGAAGGTGTAAATTCCTGTTGACCAAGAAAGATACTCATTAGATTCGCTATTACAATAAAGACCTTCCAGAAAAGGAACCCACCTCCCAGTGAAACAGTATTTTGCCCTGCCTCACTTGAGTGTGAACGTTTCAGTACATAACTTGCATAATGTTTTACAGATGACACTAGCTTGTTCAGGCATTTTTTCCTCTCAGAACTGGATGTTTCTTCAGTGTTTCTTACTTGCTGTTTGTGTCCAAGAATGATTTGTATTTTTCTCTTCTGATGTTGTTTTCTAAACTATCGTAAAAAGAATTCTTGACTCTTTTTTTACTTTTTTACTTCTTCCCCGTGGTTTTTCTCCTGAAGCTGCAAGATGATTGGGTTTTCATATTCTCTGTGTCTCTTTCAGTAGTTGAGAGTATGCACTCACTGCAGTCACAGAACTGTTTTTTGCAGTCATATACATTTGCACTCAAGTCTGAGTATTGTTTTCTGGGCATCTCAGTAGTTTCAGTTTGAAGACATTTTGTGTGGAACTAATTGAATATCTGAAGAAGAGAGAGATTATTTCTGACAGGGGACTTAATGATAATCTAGTGCAAGAAAAGCCATGGCCTACTGTGTTTTACTAATTTATTTTGGGATAAATTTAGAATTAAATTCAAGGTAGTTCCTACTTTTTAGAAATCATCTGAATTAGCTCTGTGACACGTTCACATCATCTCTCTTACTAAGCTGGACTTCAAAATAATGTGTTAAACCAGTACAACTCTCTCAAGTAGACCAAGATTGAGGAAGAAGTCTGGTTCACATTGTTTCACTGTGTGTGTGTAAAGCATATCAGGATGCCCAAGTTATATTTCTGCTTAGGAAAAGTTTAGATGTTACAGTAGATGGTTTGAGATATGAACAGCTATGCACAAGGTCTGGGAGAGGTCTACTGCCAATGGCTCTGTGTGGAACAATGTAGCAGTCACAAATGAGTGTAAATGAGGGTTTTGTGAAGAATGAAACCACAATGAAGGGTGCTGCCCATTGCAGGGAGGAGTGATGGCTTTGAGAAGTCCATGCAGGAAGCAGACTCGATCTTTGAAGAGTCGCTGAATCAGGAGCAGAAGGGGGATTGTGCTTCAGCTTTGGCTCTCTGTAACGAAGCTATATGTAAGTAACTCTAACTGCTTCAGCTATTGCGCTTTTGACAGTTTGCTAATATCATAAGAAAGTCTGAAACATTTAATCATGCTATTTGGTCAGGTAATAATACAGGGATCCAGCTGGTCTTTAGGAAAGTGATGGGTAACGGAATCTTTTCTTTTGTCAAGCATTCTGTTTGTGGGGTTTTAGCCCTATCTTCACCTCCATATTTTCATGTTTACATCTGTTCTGTTGTTCTCTCCAGCGCTGTGGCAGTAACAGCACTGGGATGCTGATGTGTTTTTTTTTGGTGCTAAATGTTGCATTTCAGCAAGCACCAGGACGGTAACTCCTTCTGCCACTTGGCCTTCATCTAACAATTTTTCCCAATCCTCAAGACAAATTACAAATTGCTGTTCTTTGTGGAGGGTGTAGAATAGGGAGGAACGGGTTTGCCTACTCCTAAGTCCTTTGAATTAATTAAAAAACAACAACAACAACAAAGAGCTGTGCTGTACCTACTTCTCAGAAAGAAAAAGCATTAGGACATTGAAGCGCTTAAATGCATTATGACACTTGAGAATGTGTGCTATGTGATTTCATTTGATTTTTATTTCTTGGTCATTTTCCATTGTGACTGGCTGGCTGTCTCACCCCATGCTCCTCTCTGTCTGTATAGAATGGCTGCAGACAGGGTAGGTAATCCCTCTGCATTTGCGTTTGGAAATTGGCTCTTGTGAACTGCAGAGTAGTGTGCAATATACAGCTATTGTGAAAGCACTATTAGCTTCCATTCCAGCAAGGTATGTGCTCAATTTCAGAATCCAGCTGGGTATCCTTGCACAGAATCATAGAATGGCCTAGGTTGGAGGGGATCTTAAAGATCATCAAGTTCCAACCACCCTGCCATGGTCATGTTTGCCACCCACTAAGTAATGGGAGTCCTAGGTATGGCTTATACAGCAGGAGAACAGAGCAATGAAGCAACAGTGTGGTAGGACTGGAATGAGCCTGTGTGAAGGGGATGAGAAGTTGGGCTAAAACATACTCAAACAATTATTAATTTTACTTCCTTTTGATTTAGTTTCAAATAACTTGTTTGGACACCTGGCTAAGCTGAATGTGCATTAATGGAAACAGTAGCATCCTTGTGATCTCTTTGTGGCAGTATTTGCATGGTCCATGTTTTATGTTCTTGCTGCATCCTTTTTTTTTTCTTTTTCAATTTTATTCCTTTTTTCTGTTTGTTTTTCTGCTATGTTTTCTTTTGCATTTTAGCTAAACTAAGACTTGCCATGCATGATGCCAACTCTAGCACTCACAGCAGAGCCCTAGTCGATAAGAAGCTGCAAATCAGTATCCGAAAAGCCCGGAGCCTCCAGGATCGCATGCAGCACCAACAGCCATCGCAGCCGCTGCCGTCGCCAACCTGCCACCCACCGCAGGGTGGCACCGTGTCCCAGTCTACAAGGTAGTCTAAGTCTATCACCTAGACCCAGATCTGAGCTGCATCTGAGCAGTACAGTCTGGAAAGAAATAGAAAACTATATATATTACTCTGGACAGTCCGAATTCTACAGTGTTTCTCCTTATTTCTTTCTTGCTTAGGCTAAATTATATTTTAAGAGGGTCAGCTACCTTTTTTTTTTTTTCTTTTCCCACCTCAGTTGTTCACTGTGCACATGTTTAAAATGTGGTCTGTGACAGAAATGGAGTCAGTGCCTGGCATCACTAACATTTTATGCATAGTAAGAAAGAATACAATAGTAACCTGGAGAGAAGGGGCATTAAGATGTAATGTGAAACTGCCATCAGGAGCAGTTTCAGGACTCAGAACAGTAAAATACTCTGATAAAAGTCTTGCTATAACTGCTTTTATATTGGAAACAGCAACCAACTGTACTCTGAAAAGTGTCAAGAACATTGATCTTTTCTTTCCAGTCCACTTATCTAATGGTGCTCTAGTACAGTTCTTGGATCCAGATCCTTATCCTGTCACCTTGACTATTCTCCCTGGTGCTCTGTCATTCTTCATTTCCTTCCTATGCTTCCCAGCTTCCTGCAGACTGGCTTAGCAGACTCTTCATGATTCTTTCTTCCATATACAGACTTCAACTCTAGCATAATTAACTCTCTGCCGTAACCAATCCCTTCTTCCCACCCTCTTTAGCATGCAGCTTGATCCTTCTTTCTTCCCATACCATTCCCTCCTAGCACAAGACCATCCCTATCCGATTTCTAGGGCATTTCTTGTACTGTTACTTTTATTTCCTTTTTCCTTTCTAACATGCTTTATTATTAGGAATATAGATGAAATCTCAGATGAGAATCTTTTCCTTTTTTTTTTTTTTTGAAATAGAGCTATATACTAAAACTCAGTGAATTTGCACAACTGCTAGGCTATAGTTCATAATGTGCTTTTCCTGCAGTAGTTGAATTATATGTGATGAAGGATGATCATTTGTCAACCGTTATATCCTCTTGGAGTAGGAACAGAGAGCCCCAATTATGCATTTTGGTAGATTCTAAGAAAATGAAACAAAATGGAGCTTTCTGAATTAATTTTGTTAATGCTGAATTTACTGTTGCTTTGTGAAAAGAACATTACTTTTCCTAAAGTTTTATTGAACTAAATATTGCAGTCAATGGAAAGAATGTATTGATAGCCAGTGTCTTGTATTCTTGCTTTGATGTAAATAATGTAGACAGTGTAAGGCTTGCAGTTACTCATAGACAAGGTCATTCTGCTACGTGCCTTAACTACACACATGATAACTTCTATTCTGTACATCTCAAGGAGGAAGCAGATCGATGATGTTAGTTTCCTCAGGTTCTCTGTTAGACCTGTTAGTAGCTTGTTGTTTCCTCACAATCACATGAACTTTTTATTACATCTGCATGATAAATTAAAATACTAAACTAGATGCAGAAAAGCGTGAAGGACATCTATGACCCAAGAACATAATTGTCTTATTGATATATAGGAAGAATACAAATTATTATTTAAAGTATACCTAGAATATGTATTATTGCAAAATAATGGTTATTTATTTAACTTCATTAAGAACCTTAAAATTGAGAATACAAAGACGATATAAGAGAGATTATGACCTATTCTTTCCGTTTGTCAAGTTATTCTACATGAAGTTGCCTAGATAGAGAGGACCTTATGGAAATACCATCAGGTTGATTCAGATCATGAACTTGTCTGAATTACTTATATAAAAAAAAAAACTAATATATTAACATCAGAAACAATTGTTTATTTTATGTAAATGCTATTTTTACTGTTCTTACACAGTTATTTCTCCTGCACTCTCAGTCTGTTGGTTAAAGTACATAGGGTACTGTGTAAGAATGCTGGGAAAGATTCCATGAAGCATAACTTTTGAAGAGTACTGTAGTAAATATGAAATGGTTTCAGCAGGTCAATACTTAGAAACAAAGGACTATCATTTCTGTACCTACTGAATTTTAATACAAAGTCTTCCATCACAATTCAGTTGGCAAAAAGAAAAAAAAAGAGAAGTGTGTTGAGGAATATGTAGCATAGGGTAAGTTCTGCACCCTAGGGATAAGCATAAGCAATGACTACTGCTAATCATTTGCCCTTCTGTGTGTTTTAGTGAACAGACTGGCCCGTTCCAAGTACTGCTGAGCCAGGAGGTACCACTGGAACCCAACAAGGAAGTGGAATTTGGGTCCAGTTCTTTCTTCCACCCACCTGCTTCCTGCCATGAATTGCACTCATCATTATATCCAGAGTCTTCCTCCCTGTCCCCTCCTGAAAGCAATCCATCCAACAGGATCTCTCCAAACTTCCAGTCTGCTTCTTCTGATTTTCATGACCAAGTTCCCTCTTTTCCCTATAGGCAAGGGTTAGCAGAGAGGTCTGCAAGAACTGAGAATGATGCCCACCATAGTGTGGAATTTACTGACACTACAGCCGCAGGGCCAAAAGAATATAGGGAATGCTGCAGTAGCAGCAAGTTAGAAGAGGTTCATAGCATAGCACCCATTCTCACACCTCAGTACAAATCCAAGACTAACACAGTAAACTCTGGGTCTTTGCCTACACTGTTTCCCTGTCCACATCCACCACAAGCAGCATCTCCTGAAAAGGACAACCAGCACAGTCCTTGTTCCAAACTTTCAAGCTCTCCAGTGCGGCCCAGCATTGATCATTTAGGGAGCTATCGTGAAATGTCCCCTGCAACTTCATCCCCTTCACAGCAGTGCTCCCTGGATCCTTTGCAGAAAACAGATAAATACTCCAGAGCAAACAGTCATGAGATTTTATTACCCTCACAGGATGAATACGGTATAGCAGAAGGTTGCAAATCTGAGGCTTTTAGTACAAAGGGACACGTTCGCTCCTTGGCAGAGCAGTTTCAGAAAATGCATGCAGTCTCCCAGAGGAAAGGTACTCATGAAAGAGGCTGGATTTCTGCAGTATGTCAGGATGAGACGTCTCCAAAACAAATACAAAAATCTTCCTTCAACCCTTCACCCTCTGATTACAGACAGCTAATCCATCAAAACCAAGAGAACAAAACCCAGTCTTCTGAAAAATTACATTCAACTGTGGATATTAGGGATGGGGTAGTTTCTCTGGAGGGTAAGCAGGTTGCTTCTAAGAGTATTTGTTCTATCAGTGAAGAGCTGTGTAGAAGAGGTGGACAGAATATAGTAGACCCTGCACCCTACCTGGAAAGGCACTGTCATGATGGAGGAATGAAACAGGTGGATGATGGAGCTTCTAGTAGCATGGTTGCCTCTATGCCTGTGGACCGCTGGGTGGATAATGTTACTAGGTATTACAGTTCTCAGAAGGATAATAAGAATACTGAATGGCTTCCTGTACCTGGCAGAAGTCCATCCCTTTCTGATCAGAGAGCAGTTGGAGATGACTTGAGCAGGATCCCAGTACATCTGCATCCACAGTGGAATCAAGACACAGAACAGGAGCTCTCAGAACTGGAATCCCTCTATCAGACTAGTCTGCAGGCATCTCAGGCCACTAGACCTTTCTTGGGAAGACAGGACAGTGCTAGGTATCCATTTGACCATTCAGGTAAGAATACTGCAGTTGTTTTTCTTGATTGACCTACCACCGTATTCCATTACAGGTGAGGGGATGTTTTCCAGGCAGTTTAGTTAAATGGGTATAAACTTAAGTAAATATTCAGATTGAGGACTCTGAAAACATTTTAACCGTAGAGGTAGAGAAGCACTGTGATACTGCAGCCTGTAGAGGCTGTGATAATTGTTGATCTTGGCAAATAGCAAAATCTGTTAGGAATAACATAGAAGTAATAGATCCTCTTTTGAAGTAGAAAGCTAGGTGTTTAGGTTAGGTTATTGAATTCTACTGTTTGAAAGTCCTACATCACCTCTGCAGGTTATTAAAACTTTCTGTTCCTGGTGTGAATGTTACACGAATTTATAACTGTGATTGTATTGTATTTGAGAATTTAGTCTGTACATGATAGAGGGGAATAACTTCTAAAAGCATTTCTAGGTCTGATAACTTTTTTTTTGCTTTGAATTCTGGAAAATTATTTGTGAAAGCAGTAATTAGGGTGCATGATCTGTACTAAAATCCTTGAGGCCTCATAGATTAGTTGGTGCTGAAAGCAAACGAATAGATTCTGGCACTGGTGGTGAGAACAGTTCTGACATTGACTCTAATGACTGTTTCCAGCAGAGGATAGCAGCCCAGTTCCACTTAAGCTGTTCTGATCTTCTGTCTGGGGTAGGACAACACTGATTCTCTGCTTAGCCCAAGTGAAGCAAATTTATTTTTGATCTGTGTCATTGTATTAGGGTTGTGAATTTTTTTGGTCAAATAGAAAGCTGCTCAAAGCTTGGCGGGTACCAAAGTGTGTATGTATACAAATAAAATAGAAATGAATACACATACAAGATAGATTTCCTCCTGCCCTGCAACTGTAGAGGTATGAAGTTCTGTTGTTCCTGACAAATGAAGTCTGGCTGTATCTATAGTGAATGCCATGGTAAAACTCTTGAATGTTTTTTTTTTTTTTTTTAATTCAATTGCTCAAGTATTCCATGAAATTCTCATCTTGTACTCTGCTGACAGAGCAGGTCCTAAGACAGCCATTTTGTGTTTTCTTTTGGTTTTCTTTCAGAATTAGGGGAGATCTGACCTCACAGCCTCGCAGGTACTTTCTTGCATGAGCTTGGATCAGAAGGTCTTATGTGTGTGTCCCTTTATAGCACACTAATTTGGGAACTCTTTTTGGAAAGCCAGCAGAATAGAACCCAGTTGCTTTAGTGATAACTGGAGCTTCGGAGTTGCATCATCAAACACCCTATCTCTTAAGCTTATACTTCTCCTGTCTATTTTCTCACTGCATATTTGAAGAATGAGATATGGATATCCTTTTAGTGTAAAGTTTGTCTTTGAGATCTTTACTTCTGGTTTGCTGTGACTTTCAAACTTTTTTTCCTAAGTTCTGTAGATGCTGTTTAGGAACAAAAGATCTGAGCCAGTGCATCTACTGTAATAAATTCGGTGAAAATAGTCTGAGTAAATATGGGACATCTTTCCCAGTTTTAACTTGGATTTCCTCTTCATTTGGAAATAGGGTTTAAGCCCTTGTGTAACACGTCAACGGTTTTTGTCAGGCCTTTGTATTCAAATTAATGGTAAAAATGTCAGTGTTTCGTTACTGAAGCTTTATAACAGAGAGTACGGGCTCTAAGACCCAATCCTCCAAATGCCTCCTCAGTGCAGGAAATATGCTGTTACCAGCACTTTGCTTTTCTTCTTTCGTAGGTAGATTCCTTGTGACCTTTTTTATTAGACCACTGATCTGCCTGTATATTCCTTGAGATATTTTAGGATATAACTGGCTGGTCATACACTGAAATCAAGTGTAACTGTAGTGATCTTTATTGAAAATAGCACTTTCAGCTACTTAACCAGGACGAGAATGGCTGACAACTTGTAGCACTGAGTGGGAACAAGTGGATGGACATGTGGGTAGCTTAAGCTGATGGTCTTGTTTATCTCAAGTAACTTAGGTAACTGGCTTGATAGCTCTCTTCTTTCCATTTAGCCCCGCTAAACTATCCTGGCTCTGTATCAAACAGGCACTGATGTGCAGCTAAATCATTTGATCTTGGCTCTACTCAGTGTTTAAATTCACTGTTCCGTAGAAGTTTGTAGAGGGGAAAGTGAAATGGGCGTGAGTGTCTTGATGGACTCTTCCTTTGACAGTGCTGAGAGTTAGTTTAATAAATTAATGTTGAGAGAATCTGTGATTACTTCTCATTCTGTGTATATAAAGTTTCTATCAATAAATAAAAATGTTCCGTAATGTGGAAATACGCCTAGAGTTTAACCATTTACAATTTCCTTCTCAGTCTCTGCAAACCTGAATGTGAGGAAGCTGCATACTACAGCTGGCATGGGTCTCTCGAAAACCCCGACAGCAGAGATCGAGCGCAGTCTGTATGGTTCCACTGTCTCTTCTGTCTCCAAGGTGATGGCATGTTTACTGAGTTGCACTAGGGAGGGAAGCGCTTAGCCTGTGCAAGTGAAAAAAACTTAAATGGGAGAGGTACAATATAATATTAAGGGGGGAAAAAAAAGGTAGTGGGATCATTGATACTACTATTAGAGAGAATTTAAAGTGAAACCTAGCTCAGAATTAATTAATGAAAACGTGAATTACTCATGCTACATTCACCTTGCATGTGACCACATTACCTATGTTCTGAGTCTGAGATCACATAACCCTGAAAACTTTTAAGAGCTATCCTCTTTGAACATACTGACATGAACTGCTTTGCATTTCAGTTTACAATTACTGCTTCTGGATATTACCACTTACAGGAGCACAGATTTCCTTTCCCATTTTGATTCCATCACATGTTTTGAAAGATATTTGCTGTAGTTGGTTTCTGGTCACTTCAGATGGGAGAAGATACTTTTTCTTTTTTCTGAGGAGGATCTGTTGAAATAATTGCAGTTGCATATCAGTGTCTGTACAAGAATATGTATTCATACAAGTACCTCCTATAGAACTTCTGTATTCATTAAATGGAACAAATGGTAGTCTTTTTGTCCTGGCTTTGGATACGTGTAAAAGAGATAATCTCACTAAAGAAAAGAGAAATTATAATGAATATTTTGTATAAGCAGGTACAAAAGGCTCATTTGCTTTAAGTACTCAAGGTAAGACTTGAGTGAAGCATTTCAAAAAAGGAAAGAACATGGAATTTCAAGAGGGAAGCTCTTGAATATCTAGTGATCCGTTCCCTGTAATAATTACACAAATTGGATGTTACAGAAAGCCTTTTCTGAAGTCTCCAATATTGTCTGCAGGTCACATATACCAGAGAACATAGCAGGGAACCAGAAGAGGAAGAAATGTACAGTGCAGAGAATTTCCGTCGCATTGCTCGCAGTCTCAGTGGGACAGTTGTCTCGAACAGAGAAGAGACCTTGGTCTCTTCTCACAGTTTTGTAAGTAGAATGATGTGCAGCTTTCCAAAGAACGTGTAGATTTGCTGTTTTCTGACTACGTGTAGTAGCTAATAAACAAGAAAGCAGACAGCTGAGTAATAAGCCATGATGAAAGAGTGTCTTTTTGTATTCCGTTCTCTTTCTGGAAGAACAATGAGCTTTTCTTTAAACAACAAAATCATTTTTTCAGGAGTAAAGAGTAATACCTTCTGCAACTGGTAAGATGTGAGCTAATGTTCCTTGCCCAGTATACAAGGACATCCAGAATAAACTTTTTACTTTCTTTTGTTAATTAGACTTAAGTAGAAGATAAAACCTGCCAGTAAGGAAAACAGTAACAGATTATTCTTGGTGATGAGGAACATAATCAGCTATAATAATCAGTTCCAATTCTGACTGGCCTGCTGTTGTTTTGTGGATTCAGTTTGTGAACTAAACCTTTATGACTGGTCTGTGTGGCTTGTTTTGTTTTCTCCTTGGTATATTTCAGTCTTGGTATATACCAAGTCTCCTTGGAATGTTTATCCAAGCATATTCCAATCAAATAATCCTCTTAAGTAGCCCACCACTGCAATAAGAGCCTTACTGGATTGATGCACTTTTTGTTTGTATTTCTTCACTTACAAATGCATGGTGTTTTGGTTTTTTTTCCAGTAACTCATCCTTTTCCTTGGATCAACACCACTGTTGCTTGATTCAACCCAACTCTGTGTTTACTCATCATTTTATGTTTTTTCTTCTCCTTTCTCATTTTATAAAAGGAAGCACCAAATATGAGGAAAATGCCAATGGAAACCAGCCACCGTTCTTCCAGCTCCACTTCCCTTCCTTTCCCCCATGATCCTCCTGTGTTTCCCTTTGATCCCCAGCACACCCCAAACCAGGTGCAGCACCTACCCCATGATGTACTGGTGCCCAGCATGGTGGGCAAGGCACGTAAACCATCAGGTAATCACAGGATTTTTCATCCTCGTTCGTGATCAGAAATATTGCTGAAATATATTGCTGCAGATCTTGCCTTTCATAAGATACCATCTCCCTGAATTTCTCCAGGAATCTGAAAGGATTAAACACATTCTTTTTCTCCTCTGCCATTCAGAGTTGTTCAGTGATTCTATGCCAAGCAGATATAGAATGATATGATCTTTATGGAAACATTATAATTTTAATATGAAATCACATTTACATCTTTGTGAGATATTTTCTTCAGTGTTACAGCAGCAGTAAAACCCACCACATTGTTGTCATGTATTAAAGTACATCTGCAAGCTACTAGTTTCAGCAAATCACAAATGTAACTGTGCCAGTAGAAATAACTAATTTCTGCATTTTTCCACCTGTGAATTACTTTTCCCGCGAAAGACATCAAAACCAGTTTAATTTCCCAGCCTTGAAATACTTTGGGCTTCTCCTTGATGACACGAGAGATGGCGATTAAAGAAATCTCTCGCCCTGTGAAGTCTGTGATAGTAACTGAAGTAGAATAAGTAGAAAATGCACACAGGAAAATGAATGTTAGAAAGAGTGCAATTAGTTTTTGTTCAGAATTACACATCAACCATTAACTGGATATGTTAGTGATTTAGTTTATCTTCTGTCATGCATTGGCCAGTTGAAAGTTCTGAGAGGAAGCATCAATACACAAAAAGTAACTGAGAAGCCGTTTCTTTTTTTTCCCCAGGAGATCAGAAGAACATCATCCAGAAACTTCTGGTTATGCCTGACAGGGGTGAAGCTTTCCAAGGTGAAGACTACCCAGGTATGGCACTGAGCTATGGCAGTCTCCCTTGTGCACCCAGAGGCACCCTCTCCCAGGGGCAAAAACCTCTTCCTAATCTGTGTTCAGGAGGTGGAGCATCAAATGTCTCTGGCCATTGGCTGAACAGAAGCTACCCTGCCAGACAAACAGCAACGTTACCAGATAAACGAATGACACTCTGGGGTAAACGTTCTGGCCAACCAGGCAAGAGTTTACAGGAAGGCCTCCTCCAGCAGCCTTCACAACATCAAATGCTTGAGTCTTATGCCACCAGTTGCAGGCTGCCAGCCAGCACAGACTACAGCACTTTAAGAGTACCACATCAGCCTTCTTGGGACCTCAGTGCCCCTCAAGGTTGTCCTGTGCCCCCTTCCTCTGTTAAAGCCCCGGGTCCAAGGAGAGTTGATATGCCCCCAGAAGAAGACTGGCGACAAAACAGCTATACCCCCCAGCCGGGCAGAAGGTGGATGCTGCCAGTGCATGTGAAGGATGGAACTTTTTCTTCAGCTTCAGAGGCACACAGAAATATGCTGGCTCGAGCAGCAGCAGCTACTGGCACTGTGCAAAAAAATGGGTGGTAAGGCCCCATCCACTCCATGCACCATGATAAATCCCCCTGTGAACAGACTATTGCGGTTGCTATAGTGTGGATTATATGGAGACAGCGAACTCTTTCAATCAGTTACCTGTGCCAGTTTTGTCTTAAAATGTAGCTATGTAATATGTGGAAACTAATTGCACTGTATTTCTTTTCTGACACTACTGAACTGCTGTCTGGATGGGGAATCTTAGCTATTATAGTCTTGGCCTCTTCTAGCAAAAAGCGTTGTAGGAATATGTTAGGCATCAGGGGCATTGGTTTACGGGTAAGTTCAAAAGTATACGCATGTTTTGAAGGAAGATGGCCGTTAATATAAGGACATTTTTAAGGATTTTTCATGAAATGTAGCTTTGGTAAATTCTTTGCGTACAAAGCCAATTACTTTGTTTTCTTCTCCTTCCTCTTCTCTTTCCTGCATAGGGAAAAAATAAACTAACCAACTTCCCAGGTTCCAGTAAATCTGCACTTGACAAGCTGGACGTTAGTAAAACAAATCCAGTTCTCAGTGTACTGAGATCTCATTTCAGAGATCACAGCTGCAGTTGCTGCTGAGGAAGTGTCAGGGAGACATTGTTCATTGGTAAACCAGAGTTTTTCCCCACTTCCTTAAGGCAAACTAACAATGCTTCAAGCAGAAAAGATTGTTAATGCTGCACGCTTAATGACACCAATGTAAACACAGAATAAGTTTAACTATTTTAGTGTCAAACATACTTGCTTTTGTAAGTATTTTTCAAATAAACCTATGAAAATAGTTCTACTCACCTGTCTGTTTATGAGCTTTCTTTGCTATTTGCCTTTGCTGGTGAATTGATCAAAATTCCTTGTTTTCTTACACACTGAGTAAATTGTTGTGCTTCATTCACAAAGTTTATATAATAAGTGCATATCTAGATCCAAGGACGTCATGAGGGTGTAACTTTATTCCTAGATTTGATGTTCTACACTACTGTAACTTTCCCTTCATAACAGACAGTAGTTACACGTCCTTTGTAAAGTATTTGAAATTTCCTAGTTGGGGAGAGTGGGGCCATCTATGGAATCTATGCATGATGTATGCAAATAGGATTCCTACCCTTATCTGGAAGGGTAGATAGAAATGATTGATGTTGCAAGAAATCTCACTGTAACAAGAGTTCCGCTCTTGTATGTATAAAGAGATGTGCTGCTTATAAGTTGTTAAAACCTGTGCTGTTATGTGTTAATATAAAAATGGGACTGTAGATCTAGACCTTCTGTGTCCTGGCCAGCTAGTGGAAGATGCAGACTGCCCTCTAGTGCATGGTCTTGCTAATCCGGTCTCACCGGTGTTCTGGGTGAGTATTTTAGTTTTCATTTCCAGTTCATTTCATTACTTGCACCTTGGTGCTTGGTAAGATTTCATCTGCTCTTGCTGTTTAGTCTGAGTTTGAATTTCATTCATTTTACTAAATGTCGTTTTTCAGTTTCTTGTTTCTGAATAATTAATTGCTATTATGTTGACTATTGTTACAATTTCATATCACTATGTAACATTGAGTCACATTTTACCTTTGGGATCCTATTGCTCTTCTCTGCATACATAACTGACCCCACTAGCTCTAGGGGCAGGACACAAGCTCTGTCTTTCTATACTCTACCATTTCAAAATTCCCTACCTAATTTTGTTGTTTTTTTTTTCAGAGTGGTTTAGCCAGTTTAATTATATGAAATTTTGAACAATTCTACTAATTTTTAATTTTTTTTACTAATTGTTTAAACATAAATCAGTGGAATATTACTATATTGAAACAATGGTTTGATTATGATTTGTTTCCACGCAGGTATGGACCTGTTGGTCTCTTTGGCTGCTCATGGACACATGGACACAAACTGAATTTCCTAGCTGAGGAAGTAAAAGTTGGCTTATAGGAAGTGGCTCCAAGGCAGAAGTGGATGCTTGTGTGGTGCACATCTGATGGAAACATTCCTGTTGCATTTGCTTCTCTCGTTCATTGAATGATATGATTTGTGTGAGGAGAATCTGGGCAAAAGCACTCCCTGTTTGTTTTCAGCCTTTTTTTTTTTCTTTTTTTTTACACCTTTAACAGATTAAGTTACAGTAGCCCCAGCATACAAATGAGGACATAAATACTTGATACTTTTCTCACTATAGCTCTAAAAGAGTCAGGGTGCAGAGTGAGGCTGTAAGTAGTCTTGAACTCGGTTATCTAAAACAAAAACACAAATCTGCCAAAATAAAGCACAAAGTCACTTATACAAGAAGCAAAATGTAGTACGAAGCATTTGCAGATAAAGAAAACACATATGTTTATTTTTTATTATAATCCTAGCAACTGGGAAGGAGGAAGTATGCTTCTGTAAAATGTGCAGAACAATTCTGAGCTTTGGCAACTCATCTTCATCATATTAGCATTGGTGTTATTCAGTTTTTCTTTTCAAAGGGAACTGTTGGGGTTTTGGTGGGTTTTTTTTTCCTGTTATCATTGTTTTAACTCTTATGTTTCAAAATTGATTTATAAATCTGGGTATATTAACTGCTCATTATTAAATTAGCTGAACTAGAGGCCTCAAGTGGACAGATTAGGACATAACTTCTGAAACATTTCCATACCAAGCAGTATGCTAATATATCAGAATAGAAACAAACTGGAGTAGATTCAGCAATACATTTAACATGGAAGGAAATGCGATCCTGAAGACTGACCCTTACGTCCTCTGTAACTTCTGCCTGCAAGTCCTAGTGACGTTAGTAAGTCTTGCACTGTGTTTTCACTAACTGCAAACTTTTCAGTCCCCTCAGTGATGTTTATTTCTATTTGTACCCTAGAAAGTACATTGTGTTAGTTCAATAGCTCATTAATAGTCACTGTCTGTAAGATGGGAGGAAGCTTCCACTAGCAGCTAGCAGGAACTCATCAGCGATTTTGGAACAGTATTTCTTCTTAGAGCTTATAAGCTGTGATGCATCATAACCACGGTTTTCTTCCTAAAATACCTCTGTTACTGGCTGCAGAGTAGTTTAGTGGATGGAATTGAAGTGGAGAGGAAAAAATATTAAATCTACATCTTCAATAATTCTAGTTTTCCTAAAAGTAAAGCATTCACTGCATTTGTATAGTCTCTCAAGGTGTTGTAATGTATTTAGACCTTGCTATGTAGGGGAAAAAGAGGAGCAACAATAGGGATTTTGTGTTTTAGTGGTAGCAAACATATGTAAATGTAATTTTTCTGTATATGATAAAAGAACTACCTAGCACAGTTATTTCTCTTGAAGGCAACAGTGTTTGTGCATGCTGTTTATGGAAAACATACTCTGACCTGCTGACAGCTGATTTGGTCCAGTGGAGCATATGCTAGAGGGTACAGCACCAGTCAGACGCAAAATGAACTTCAGAGAACAGTGCTACAGAAGTGTAAGGTAAGTGCCTAGTTCTTCATAAACAAAGGCTGCAACACCCTTATTAAGGTGTGTGGATTTGGAGAAGAGGAAAGAAACTTTTCCTGATGTTTTCTGTGTTTCCTAACATTGCTGACAGTGATGGTTAGGGTAGGAGGTAAAAAGTATAGAGAGCATTCCCAGTGACTGGAACATCTTGCATTTAATGCCATTTCATTTACATATTTTGGCAGTGTGAATTAACTCCACCTTTGTAATGAATTAGTAAGTCACCTGAGTTATGCACTAAATCCATAGCTCAATGAAGAATGAGAAGGCAGATCTGTGAATCATTTTGGGGGAGGGAGAGAAGAGAAAGAAGAAAGTGAAAGAAAAGAGAATTTGAGTGGGTTGGAGTTGAAGGAAATAGATGGGTGAAAAAAATGAGTAACAAGAACATGTATGTATGTGCTGCATCTCTTCCCTTAGATGTCTCCATCTTTCTGGAGAATGCTTGGTGATGGGTCTATCTGAATTTTCTTTTTCTCTCTATGTATACATTCCTAGGCAGAAAGGGTCCTCAGAACCAGAGTACCGCTTTAGCTTTTGAGAATGGAAGGTTGCTGTGGAGGGTGATCAGTGATCTTTATAGGGCTAATAACGTTCCTGCCACTGTAATTTAAACTATGCAGAAACATTTACATACCACTTTTATATGTATGTATAATAGACATAGGGTAAATAGTGTAGCAGCCAGGTTGGTGTTTATACCAGCTGAGACAAAGATAAAAACACACTTACATTTTTACAAATCCCTCACTTGCATTAGGTATATTTTGGAGTCTCTTAACACTGCCATTTCCTGCTTAGCACTATGAGTGGTGAAAAGCAAAAGTAAGATTTGTACACATCTATGTTTGCTGCCACTAGCATTTCATGACTGCAGGTCACTGTTCAGAACATTTTCAAGCCTAGTTATATAGATCTGTGATGCACCTTTTGCACTACTTCTTCCACAGTTACTATCACTACTGGAGTTACTATAAAGCTTTGTGCAATACTGGGAAACTGCACTGACTTAAAGTGAGAACCAGAGTTATCAGATAGTTTCTAGTATAAATCGCAGGCTACTCAGCTACCACAGTTTTAGCCTATTGCACTCGCTTCCTGCACATTTCCTTCACTTTCTGGTTACCTCAATGATCTGGCTGCAGTAGTACAGACTTATGTTTTGAAAGCTAGTCAAGGCCCCTGTTTTTTTGCATACTATAACAATTAAAAAAAATAAAGAAAAGGCTATGGCATTCTGGCCTGTGGCACTTAGCCTAACTTTAGAATTTTAGATGATATTTTTCTAAGCAAAACCCAATAGCCACATCTCTAATTAACATCTCACACCTCTGCAGTGGTGGTACCTCAAACTCTTCTATTGGTTTCTCAAAACGTTGTTCACTTGTTCTGTTTAAAGCATTCCTTCCCCCTCCCTTATTATCTAGTTCAAACTTTTCCTTCCTTAGCCTTAAGCTATTGCTCCTTCTTCCATCTGAGACTAAGCAATTCCCTCTTTTCATTTATCTTACTATCTTGATGATAATAATAGACTATGAGCCAGTCACCTCTATTCACTCTAAAAATTGAGTTCACTCTGCTTTCTGCTGCCCTCCTTTGTGTTCTCTAGTTTTCTTAAAGCCTCCACAAGCAGGAGACCTGGCTAACAAAGTATTCTAGGTACACAGGCCTACCTATGGGACATTATTTTTAAAAAACACCCCATCACTCTAAAACAACTGTGATGTAAAAGCATTAATTTCTACCTTGAGTTATGTTGATCCATGAACAAGATGTCCTATAGAGAGGAGAAATCCCTTGCAATCAGTTTTTAGTTAAATGAAAATTTAGTGAGATAAAATGATTCTCAGATTTGATCTGTTACTAAAGTGCAGCTTGTCTCCTACCTCAGCAATGCATGAACAGCCGTGAAGCCTTGTGGCCTTTTTTCTTGTGTGTTCCTGGCAACCACATAGCTGGTCAAAGTTTTTCTTGACCATGCTGACATTTGACAGCTACAGTATTGTGGTGGTAACAATTTCATGATGCTGGACAAAATATCATAAGTATATGCTGTCCATCTTTCTGAATTATGCTGCTATGTTATGAACAATACAGTTTACCGTAAAAACTTGTCTTTGGACAGCAAGGAAGTCTTGTGTAGTTCTAAGAGAAAATTTTCAAGTACTTGTATTGAATACTTGCACAGTACAGCGAGGGATCAAAACGCATTTAAGTTAAAATGTGGCTGCTTCTGAGTCACTCACGGTTCATACGAACCGCAATACCATTTCTGGCAATTCAGAGAACCATTTCGAGCAGTCACTACCGAGAGTCAATGAAATGGAACAAGCTCTTCAAAGTTTTGCCTTCCTTATGTTTTTCTCCTGCTTATAGCACATCTTCCCTCCTCAGACCTGGTTTATCTCTGCAAGATTTGCTCTATGCATCCTTTCTCTTGGGGTCTGGAATACATCTCTCTCTCTCCTGTGATTCAGTTTCTTTCTTAGAGTTTTCAAAAAGTCCTCGTTGGGTAATTAGATGATTCTGGGACAATGCATTGTGCCAGTTTTCAAGATATGTCGCTGTTAGAATCAGAAGGGACTGTTCTGACCTCATGCATGAGATGAATACTGTATTTCACACAGTCACTTTTATGTCTAGCTTCTGTCTGGACTTTTTGTCTAAGGTGACTATTTACTTAAATACATATTCTACTATATCTTGTACTATTTAGGTGAGGTGTCAGAAAAGTCTGTTTTAACATAACACCTATTTATTTAAACATCTTTTGCATGCAGCTCAAATATGTACTGCTTTCAGATGGAGCAGGAGGAAGGCAAACAGATCTGCATCCCAAATGACTCTACTCCCCATGGTATAGATTAAGATGGAGTGACTTGATTATTCCCTGTGCCTATTACTGGCTTTTTTCTTCACTATGAGAGCAACTGTTCAAAAAGTATTCTAGTGCAAGCTAGAGGAAGGATTGGAATAACTATCAGAATTGCAGTCAGTCTTTTTTTTTAGTGGGTATAAAAATGTGTGGAATGAGGTGACCACTTGGTGGCAAAGCTGAATGGCAAATAAAATGCGGTTCTGCTTTTTCAGTAATGCTTTTATTTGACTGGCATCTATGGGAGATTTGAGGTAAACTGTCAGCTTTATAAAGACATGCTGACTTCTGCCTGCAAGGCTGTATTTCAGTAATTGCACTAACTTCCAACAATCATTATGCTACTTGTGGTGATTCAACCTTGTTTGGTCTGTTGAAGACAAGAGGTAGTGAATCAAACAGCTTTGCTTTCATTATGAAGTTATATTTGGTAAGTTGGGGCAATGTGAGTGAATGTATCTTCTAGAGTCTCTTCAGCTGATTTAGAGACAACACTACCTGAAAGCTTCAATAGCAAGCTAAAGGACTTGCATATATAGTTCAGTAATATGTCTCTCACTAATACAGGTTTTGTGTTGTCCTCATGTCAAATGCACTTTATATTGTGATGAGACAAGGCAAAATATATTTAAGAAAACCAAACAAACATCAACAACACCTTGAGAGCAATAAAAAACTAAAGTAAATGTGCTAGCTAACTTCTCTTTCTAGGTGTTGTTACCCAAAAAAAAGGGGAATTCAAATTATTTTTAACGTTTTATAGAGAGATATGACATCATTTATTAAATCACCTCGATATATTTTGCAGGGCAGGCAGCAAGCAGATGCATCTGCATGAGCCTTTTCCTCAGGTGGTGCCTGGCTGTCACTGGAAATTTTTCAGCATGGTAACCACTAGGTATGCTGTCAGGAAGCTGATGTCATTTCCTCTCATCATGGCATCAGAAAAAAATTATAGGTTGCTTTGAAAATAATGCCTCTTATTTATTTCTGTGAATCTACAACAGCTACAAAGGGCACAATAATACTATTTGATAGAGCAAATTCTCAGCTACCAAACACTGTTTTTCAGCCTAGTCACAACCAACCATTAGCTATGTATTTTCACCAGCCATGAACAAGAACAGCAGGCCACTCTCATAAAAATCTGCAACAGTGGAGGTGACCTACTGTCATTGCTGCTGAAATGCATCAGCTCACTGTGCTCACATCCACTACTTGGTCTCCATCAATGTTCAGTAAGCATCAATAAATGTCAGCGGGTGCCATGTCTTCCATATGGAAGAACTCTAATGTCTGGTGTCTGACATGAAAGTGCATATGAAGCATTTTGTCAGACTGTCCCCCTGCTGCCATCTGTCACATGGCAACGAAGTGTAACATATTGGTGGGAAGGTTCAACCTCTACTGCCAATGCCACCAACATCTGCCTCCAACATCATAAAACATCATAAAAAAGGGGCATTATTTTCTGAGCAGCCTCCATAGTATGCTGTTTCCTCACTCGGAGTTCTGTGCCAGCCTGTCACTTCATATCCTTAGGGTCAGTGTGCATTAGCTGTGGGCTCAAGAGAGAAGGAAGCAACTGAAAGAGGCATCTCTTTTCCAGTTCTGCCTCAGGTGAGGTGAGAAAGTGACCTGGCTATACCAAGCAAGGTCTCAGGCTTCCTCTGTGTTTGGCAGTATATGGGACAATGGCATTTTTCCCTGTTGTTTCACACTGTCAAACATCAAAACTGCATTTATCAGTGAGCTTCACTTTATTCTAAAAGACTCTGAATTCATTATTCTTTCCTTGTTCCAGTGGGTGCGCTTCAAGCTAATTCTAAGGCAATGGGAGCAATATGTACTTACTGCCCTCCCTACCCCATACTCTCTGCGTATCCTGAACTGATAGATATGGATGATGTTGAAGCAAATGAGCTTTTTTCCATCTAAGAACCAGACCCTTTAAATTGGTTGTACAATGACAGACATTTGTAGAACATGTGGTACAAAGTAGTAATTCCTACTACTGGGGAGCTTAGCAGTAAATCCAGAGTAGTGATCCCGGATTTCTTTGTGGTGCGTACTCTAATGTATCCCAGCTCTGTGTGCATGCACACATTTATCTTGTGGACAGTGAATTAATAGAATTATATTTTGAAAAGCTGTTTTGAAGTCTTAGGTGGTCCATTAATAAATAACCCAAATGGCTATAATTCTGATTCACTTAAGTTTAGCAGTTGCTTCTGATGAATGTTTTTAATTTTAAAATAATATTTCATTCAAATTTTTTCACCTGGACTGTCTCTGTCATGTAATAAATTAAAAAAAGTCAAACCAAGCTCTTGGATAAGCTATCAGTTTTTATGCAATTTTGGTGGTCAAGCAGCTTTTCATGCTCAAACTGATGGGTACTGAACCTCAGCTGTTGGTCTTCTGACCTGGATAGGGCAAGAGCAATGCCTCGCTGTGAACTTTGGCTTTGTAACCGTGTTTCCATAATTCCTGATTGATTGTGGTGAGTAGCACAGCTCAGTACGCTCTTACACATTTCTTGCTTATTAGCCATGATGCGAAGTAGTGCTGTATAAGGTGTATGCTGCATTTGTGAAGGTATAGTTTTATGTATGCGCATAGGTGCCTGCTAGATAGGGCTGGGTTTGTTGGCAGTTAAGGCAGCAAATGGCTACAGTTTATAGCCTCATGCAGAGGGTTTTTGGTTGGGTTGGTTGCTCGTTGTTCTCTCTCATTTTTTAGCCTGGGTAGTTCTTGCGATCTGCACGGGTCTGTACTGGTAGAACTGAGGAGAGAGGCTGAAATTAAGAGGAAAGCAGCAAACACTATTTTTGTTGTTGTTTGGGGGGGACGGGGGGAAATTCTTTGTTTCTTTTCTAAATCAGTTATTTATTATGGAATAGCGGCAGACTATGAGTGTTACATGTAGCACAGCAGCACCCCCAGCGCAGGCTGCCCGCTGTCTTACGTGCACATGCCTACGGCCCCGCGGGCCGGGCCGCTGCGGGCACAGGTGCGGGGCGGAAGCTGCCTCAGCCCGTGGGCCCGCCGCCACCCGCCGCCTTACAAAATGGCTCCTCCGGCGCGGGGGCGGCCCCGCGGAGCTCTCCATGGTGGCCGCGGGCCCCGGCCCTGCGGCGGGTCCGCGCCGTTCCGCCGCCCCTCGGTTGGGGCCTAGCGCCCGGCCGGCCCGGGGGGCGGGGAAGCGGTGGGGCGCTCCCGGCTCCGCCGCCGCCGCCTCCCCCAGCCGGGGCAGCCCGCAGCGCCGGGCCGCATCCCCCGCCCCTTCCTCTCCGCGCCGCCCCGCGAGGAGTGGAGTTTCGCCACGCTCCCTTACGGCCGCGCCGCCGGCTCGGCGGAGCCAGGAGTTTCGCCACGCTCCCGCAGTCCCCTCGTGGGGCGGCGGCGCGGTGCATGCCGGGCCCGAGGCGGACTGTCCCTTCGCTGCGCGAGGAGCTGGGAGCCGCGCCTGCCGCCATGTTCCGCCGGGCCGCCGCCGCCCGGGGCCTCTAGCCGCCCGCGCCCCGCCCGCCGCCCCGCGCCCCTCTCCCGCCAGCCCGCGGGCGGAGGAGGCGGACGAAGGCGCCGCCGCGCCCAAAAGCCGCCGCCGGAGCCCGGCAGCGCTCAGCGATGTCCGCCAAGGAGGGGAGCAAGGTGCTGCTGCTGCCGCCCCACGCCACCAGCGAGCGCGCCGTCAAGGGTGAGCGACCCGCGGCCCCGCGCCGCCCGAGGGCCCGGCCCGGCGGAGCGCGGGGGCGGCGGGCCGGACCCCCCGGCGGGAGGCCGCGGTGGGCGCGGGGATGGGTGGCCCTGGGCGGGGGCCGCGCCCGCAGGTGGTGAGCGGGGGCGCGGGGCGAGGAGAAACGGGGCCGGCTTTGTTCCGTGAGGAGATGCTGCGCTGGGCACCGCCGGGGGAAGGCGCCGCTCGGCTCGGGCGGCTGCTGCCGGGCCGGCCTTGCGTGGGGCTGAGCCGGGCGGGCGGCCTCACGTAGCCCGAGGCCTGCGCCGCGGCCCCGTGTGCGGCCCGGCCGCCACTGACACCGTCCCGCGGGGGCTTCTCGCCCGGGGCGTCGGGCCCTTCGTGCTCTGCGTGGTTCTCTACTGTCTGCGCATTGATGCCGGGTCGTTACGAGCTGGCAGTGCGGGGGAAAGAAGAGCTGCAGCCTCCTGCTGTTGGCGGTCGGCTCTGATGGACAGACTCACCTTGATCCATTTCTTCCCGGGTGTCAGGGTTTTACTGGAAGTCTCTACAAGCCAAATGTTACGCTGCTGGGAGGGAAAGGTAAAACATTTCCAAGCAGGTGGCTCTGCGTGACACTGAGGCTGTCCAGTGACAACAGTGCTGTGAAACGCAGCTCACCCGGTCTGTCATCTTAGTGTTTGAAGGAGAGTAGCCCTTTGCAACTGTAGCGCTGTGCTTGTTAGGTTTAACCTTTCTGTTTGGATGATGCCATCAGCAATAAGCGTTTCGGTTCTTTGTTTGCTTGGATGACAGGTAGCACCCAGAGGTCTGACACGCTGCTGCGTTTGGCTGTGGCTCTGTGAGCGTGGCTTTGTGGCAGCAGCCTGGGGCAGCTGGAAATCCGTGGCTGTGTGTAAAGCAGCCTGGTTGCAAGGCTGACCTTCCTAAGAAGGCACAATCCAACTGATTTCAGAGGAGAGATCCTGTTCATTTGGCTTAATGGTTGGTCTTGGGAAACAAAGAGGATGCTTCTCTCTTTAGCAGGTGCTAATTAAAGCCTCGGAAGCCTATAATGTTTTGGAAATCTGCACGTTCCCCAGTGTGCTGGCAACCTTTGCTCACAGTGAGTTGCTGCCCATTGGGGACTGCTTAACCTGTTGATTTGTCTGAACTCATTGTGAGAGTAAAAGTAGAAAACGATAGAACTGGCAAATTAGGGACTCGTGGTAATTGGGGCTGTTGGTGCTAAACCATTCTAACAGTGTTAAGGCTTGCTGAGGTCTTATAGCTCTACTGCAATCTGTTGTAACAAATATAAGTTCTTCAGACAACGTGGAAGAACCTGCTGGTTTCCAGAGACTTTGTAACTCTTTGTAAGGTGCTGCCTATGAATCTGGTTGCTAAAAAGGGTGGTTAGGGCTTGCTTCATTGTAGCAGGATCACAGCCTAAGGCTACAGCGTTTCTCTGAACCTGGTTGTGTGGGGATACATAGATGTTGTAAAGGTAAGCAGGCCTTGGTACCTTCGTCCGGCAGAACCACAGCCAGTTCAGCGTTCATACAGTGGCATTTTTCTCTTCTTTCTGCCAGCCTGCCTCCTCTGTACCTGAACTGTGGGGTTCTGGAGGGAGCCGGGCAGCTGTGTGGAGCTGTGTTCTTAGCATGAAGGGCAGACTGCCCCACCACTCCCTGCCCCAGTGGGATGCAGTGCAGCTTGAAATATTTCGACAGCAACCCCAGCAATGCGGGATTGCAGGTTGTGTCAGGGCATAGGGGGTGTATCTGTGCAACAGAAATACATTTGTTGAAAGCATGTTAAAATGTGACATCTCTGTTCACAAATAGACTTGCTACCTCTCACATACAGGGAGTGCTCCTCATACTCTTACCTATGGCACGATGAACAGATTACAGGGATGGTGATACTAGTTTAAAATAGGTAGGCCCTCTGCTTTTGTCAAGACAGCACTGTGTGCCAGGGGACAGAAAGTATTAATTTATTCTGATGAAAATGCGTGGACCAGGTGTGCTGGTGAGAGTATTGAGTGGTTAAACAACGTCCTGTACTTTTTAATTCTCGAATGCTAAAGAATCATTTAGAGCTCGGAGCTTTTCAATGAAGTATCAAGTCCATCACTGATAGTTACTAATGAATTTATTTACTGGAATACGTTTCTGGGAATCTTCTTCGGGGAATCATTTTTCACTGAAATTCAAAAGCACTGTTGGCTGGAAAAGCATATAAGAGGTTCTGATTTCTTGGATGCCGTCAGCTCTGTTCCCAGAAGAAATCTGTTTGAGGCATCCAGGTTTTCTGCCTCTCATCGTTGAGGCGTTTCATTTATAACATCTCAGTTCCCTGAGAGCAGCCACAGAACTTGGAAGAAAAATGCAGTAGTGTTACCTGGTGTGTCTGTGCAGTACAGCATTGGTCCGTATTTGGGTTCTCATGCTCTCCGTGCAGCACATCTTCTAAGGAGGAAACATGAATTCAGGACTTAATGCTTGTTGGTATTTGCATCGCTTTATCTGTTGCTCTTATTTCAGCTTTTTCTTTCTCTGTTGGTGGAAGAGGGGAAAAGAAACTATCAAAAATGAGATGCCATGAGAAATTAAATTCTTCGTTGTTAGTACACGTTGGCAGAAGTGGGCAAGAGATACTCACAAGAAAAAACATTACTAATGATGTGGTAATGTAATTAAATTATTAATTTAATTACATACAAATAATTTACTGATTAATGAAGCTAGGGTAATAATTAGGATATGGCCTCCTTTTTATTTTGACCTGTATATTTGTCTACTCATCAGAGGTGCCCACGTCTAAAAAATACCTGAAATGTTACCAGTTAGAATGTTCACATTGGACATACGCGTAACACAATCATGGCTTCACATGTGCCGTGTGTGCCATCTGGCTGCATTGGCCTTGCATGCCTTCCAAATAAGAATTACAAACTGGTGGCTGCTTGTATTATAGTATATCAGAAGCTCATATGTATGTATGTATTTCATTTCTCAGTTAAGTTGTGTCTCAGTAATTTGTACTTGCAGTTTCTCCTGTAAATGAATGGTTAGCTGTAGAGTTGAAATGCACAGATTCACTGGTGACAGGAGACAGGGTGAGGGGAAATGGCCTCACGTTGCCCCAGGGGAGGTTTAGGTTGGATATCAGGAAACACTTCTTTACAGAAAGGGTTGTTAAGCAATGGAATAGGCTCCCCAGGGAGGTGGTTGAGTCACCATCCCTGAACGTGTTTAAAAACCCTTTTGATGTGGTGCTCAGGGACATGATTTAGAGGAGGTTTGTTAGGGTAGTACGGTTAGGTTGCTGTTGGACTTCATGATCTTTAAGGTCTTTTCCAACCTGAGCAATTCTATGATTCTATCTGTGGCTTTTGGTTTCCCCAGGCTGTCAGATGGCCAGGCTTCTGTTGCTGCATATGACAGAGATGAGAAATGGTACCTGTATTCTTGATTTGCTGCTTTCTGAGGTGCCCTCTTCATGTCTGAAGAACACTTAGTCTTGTGCCATTATCTAGTAGCTAGTATTACGCTAGTATCTTGGAAGATAGCATTCAAACTGCTGTTAGTATTTGATGGCTATATCTGGTTCTTCTGATTTTACTTTATTTTTGCGATGAGTGACTGCCTTTGGTCAACATATGTGAAGATGATGTCTGCTTTTCTGGGTATGGGAGACTTCAGGATACCTTTATTTTGCATAAAAGCCATGATAAAGTGTGATAGGCAGATGATCATTTTTAGCTATTAAATGATAGCTTATTGAAGCAACTCAACTACTCTGCAAAACCCAGCGAGAAGTAGCTCATGGTTTAGCCTGGAACAGGACCCTAAATTAAGATACTAATAGCTACTTTTTGACAGTGATGTCCACGTAGGAGAAAAAGAATTGTTGTAATGTTTGACTTCAAAATACAAGCAGCACGATGACTGTTTTGAAAATATGGTTAGGCCCTTAGAATGCCTTTATGCTGCTGCCTAGCCTGATTCCAAACTGATTGAGAAGAGCAGGAGGCTATTACAGAGAATATTAACACTTTGGGGGGGGATGGGGGGGGGAGTCATAGTTATGATGTGGGAGAGAAAATGGAATGGGATGGAATTCTGATGAGTTATGTTTGAATAGCCATATGTGTTCTTTCTCATTTTTTTGAGGGAGTAGTGAGAATACATGAACTGTAAATAATATCAACAAGCAGCAAACAAAAAAAAAACCCCACACCTGCCTTAGTTTCAGTAGGGCCAACTGGCAGGTGAGGCTTGGGATGGAAAGGCCAGAGCAGAAGTCTGGTAATTGCTTTCATCTGCGTTTGTGATGGAAAAGCCTAACAACTCTTTCCCAGGTTTCTTTTTTTTTTTTTTTTTTTTTTTCTGGATGGGACTGAAGAAGCCTCACAGAAATGTAAATGGTTTCAGTACATACCAACAGTATGGATTTTTAAAAGTGTATATCCTGGACCAGAAGATATCTTTCTCGTGGCGCTAATGGAATTTTTCTTTTCTTTGGGGTTTTCGGGTGCAAAATTGCTGATCTATTTTCTGTAGCCTGTGGCATAACTCATCTTCTGAGTCTGAGAAGTGGAGCACAGCAGCATTTTTACCAAGCTCCAGATTGAACTGAAGAGCTGTAGATCAGTGAGTTTAATTTAAGCAGACTTGCAGCACTTGTGAAAGAGTAGACTGACTCAGTCCCTGGAGAAATATGGTATTAAAGAAGAATTGGTCCAGTTTTCATAGAAGGGAATCCAGAGGAATTTTTAGCATTTTTTTGGAGGAGCCTGTAATGTGATTGATCCAGGAAAAACCATTGATCACGTTCCCTCATCAGAGTCTTTAAAAGAAACAAAGGAGAAAATGTTCTCTTTTGGATCAAAATTGGTTAGGAAAGAAAATACATGGATGGGTAATAAACTTCTGCACTTGAAGAAGATTAACATCTGTCTTCAGTGCTCTTTAAATATACTCTTAAATTATTTAGAAAACAGAGCAAATAGCAAAGTAATAGCACTTACCTATGTTAGTAAACTTCCAGTGGTGTTTCAGAAGGCCTTTGTTAGACGGAGCGAGTGGCTGGTGAAGCTGCAGGAGACACAGCTGTGATAAAGGCCAAGTAGTAGAGACTACAGGGGAGGAACATCCTTTGCTGTGGTGAGCTTTGGAAATAAACAGTAGGGTCTGTACGGGTGGTGTTCTGAAAATACTAGTTTGGTGACAGTTGAACAGACTGATGGGAATTCAGGGATTGTTAGCAGATCAGTTTAGGACAAAGAGAAAGAGAAAGTAGCAGCATCCATTTCATATGTCTTGTGTTAGGTGTTCATCTGTAACGGCAGCATGTAATTTTTGGTCCCCCATCCTGGTTTTCTTCTTTATCTAGAGATATGTTCAGCAGCAAAGAGTGCATTTTGTGTGAGGCAGAACAGAAAATTATAAATCTGTAACTTGGAGAAGGGGTAGATAAGTGAGGTGCGTTGTTGGGTTTACCTCAGTTCTTACTAGAAAAGATTAGTAGGAAACGGCTGCAATTTCTGTTTCCCAGTGAAAAGGAGAAAAGCGGTACTGAACAACGTTTTCCTGAATTGAGTATGAAAGAAAAGTGAGATACTTTTTCATATAATTCATAATTTAAATTGTGGGATTCATAGCAATTACATGCAGTAGTGAAACTTACTTCTCTAGAGGAAATCCTTAAGCCAACCTGTTTGGAACATGAAGCATGGTGAGGGAAAGTCCTGTGGATCCATCGGGGGCAGAAGCATGTTTAAACACTAAGTAATCTCTTAGCATAATGCAGAGTGGTCATTTTTAAGGATGGTCCTCCCACTGGTGGTTTTCAGACAAGTAATATTTTTTTTTCTGAGAGAAATTTTCAAAAGCATTCACCAAATTAATAGAAAAAATGCTCAGCATAAAAGGTGAATGCAGCATGACATATTGGGCGCAACCACAGTTTCATCTGAGATTTATAATTTTATGAAATTTTTAAGACTGTGAGAGATAAAAGAAATAGTGCCCGCAGTGCTTTAGCAAAGTTTCAAGGTTGACAGGGTCGTCTGTCTTTGCTTTAAGAACACTTGACACTGTAGCAAGAGACATGCCTTTAAAGAAACTTGAATGAAGGGATAATTTTTGTGGCATTTCAGAGTAATGCTTTAATTTATAAGGAACTGACTTTGCTGAATATGTACTGTAATGTTTGGGATGAGTAGGGTAGCTTGTATTTTTTGACAGCTATTGATCCTAGATTTCTGATTCAAGAGGATGCTGTCGTGTGTTAGTGTTTAAGTAATACTGTCAAGGTTGCAGGTCTGTAGGCCAACCGTCTGTGATGTCTTCATGCTATTTCTTCTCCGTGTGATGTCCTACCAAGTGAAAAAGGACAATTGGATGTATTCTGTCCTTGTAGCAGTACTCATGGATGCTATTCTTCTTGGTTCATTATAGATATTGGCATAGAGGTGAAAGCTCCAGGGATGGACCAGAAGATAAGCTAGGAATTAGGGTTTGTTATTTTTCTGAATGCTGGTTCATAGTTAGCAATGCACTTGTGAAACCTAAACCCCCAAAAGCCCACGAAACACAGCCAAACAACAAACACAGACAACAATGCTGGCAAAGTGAGTAATGCTGGCTTTTCTTCGCAGAGCACCATAGATGTATTCACTTAGGAGTCGTATTCATTTATGAATATTCACTCATCATTATGAATACTCACTCCAGCAGTGAGTGTGAGCTTGCAGCCTAGAAGGCCAGCAGTATCCTGGGCTGCTTCAAAGGAGAGATGACCAGCAGGGTGAGGGAGATGACTGTCCCCCTCTGTTCCGCCCTGATGAGGCCCCACCTGGAGTACTGTGTCTGAGCCTGTGGCCCCCAGCACATGAAATATGTGGAGCTGTTGTAGTGTGTCCAGAGAAGGGCCATGAAGATTATCAGAGGGTTGGAGCACCTCTCAAGTGAGGAGACGCTGAGAGACCTGGGCTTGTTCAGCCTGGAGAAGGCCTTGCTGCACCATGTTGGTATTTAAAGGGAGCGTATAAACAAGATGGAGATGAACTTTTTACATGGTCTGATAGTGATAGAAGCAGGGGGTACAGTTTTAAACTGAAGGAGGAGGAGATTTAGGTTAGATGTTAGGAAGGAGTTCCTTACTCAGAAAGCGGTGAGGCACTGGACTGGGCTGCCCAGAGAGGCTGTGGGTGCCTCCGTCCCTGAAGGCACTGAAGGCCAGGCTGGATGGGGCACCCTGGGCAGCTGATCTGGTGACTTGGGGGGCAGCCCTGCCCATGGCAGGGGCTTGAAACTAGGTTGTCTTCAAAGTCCCATCCAACTGAAACCATTATGACGTTTTATCAGTTTGTGGAGACGTGTTTCATGTATATCTGCCACCAATGCATCACATTATTCCCTTGTGTTAAATTGGGAGATCTGACACAAACCCAATGTCTGTGTTTAGCAACCTTGGTAATGTGAACTGAGGCTTTATCTGTGAAACGAAAAACACTTTTAAAACACAAAATGGAAACTGGAGAGTTGAGCATGCTTATAAAGGCAAAGCCCAGTTTATAAAACTTGACATGGGTCCTCATTATAGAGGGAAAAGGGCTCATTTTTCTTTCAAAATCAAAGAAAAGAATTGTTTAAGTTTGGAGGTCTTAGGAGCAGTTCCACACTTGCTTGTGGGAGTACACTGTACTCTTGATCCCTTATACTTTTTCCTACCATTTGTCTAGGAGTTTTGATCTCATCTTGTTTCATGAACCTTTTCCAACAGGGTGCCTCTGATACAAGCCAGGTTTAACCGCAGTTAGTAAAATGGGCATATATACCAGTGTGGTTTAAATTTACAGCATCTACATGTTAGATTTTATTAGCAACTACTGTTGTAGTCAGTTACTAGGCAATGTGAGATCTGCTTTGGGTCTGGAAGTAGCATGTTTGTGTTAGTTGCCATACTGCACCTCTCTGCAGGGATTATTGCATTGAGTGAAGTGCTACACTAATGTAGTTTTTCTGCTTCTGAACCTCTTCACAGTGTGCTGCAGATTTATCCATTTGGATTCATGATGACTTTTGGATCACTATAGCATGTTTTTTTTTTTTGTTTGTTTGTTTTTGTAAGGTATAAATAAATGAGCCCAGGGATTCATGAAAATCCACCTATAGAATTAAGTTTAGAAGTGGGGTTTTGTTTGTTTGTTTGGGTTTTTTTTTCATTTGCTATCTCTGTTTTATGTAGTACTGCAACATAAAGATCCATTTTCTTCTTTGCAAATGTATGCTAATAGGAATAGAAAACATCATCACCTTTTGCTGACAAAACCAAGTTACTCATTGTTTTTTTTTCCCTGGCTTTAGTGTTTAAAGTTTTGAATCAATGCACTCAAAATTGTACCATCCGTTCGTACTTTAAAAGTAAAATCAATTACATTTTACTGGTAAGCAACAATTTGAGTTAGAAAATCCTGTACGTTGTTGTAAGTCATGGTGTGTTATCTTTGTTACTAAGATCTCTACTTTTGCTGTTGGGATGTAGTCTGTTATTTTGTACCACAGCATGTACTGCTTTAGCGATTCATCTCAGTGCTTATCTGTTGCTTAGCTTTGCAGGGAGTGGAAGAAGGGATTCCTTTAATGACCAACACCATGTTATTTCCTTAGGGTAATTCCTGTTAATTACCATTCTGTTGCAGTCCCAAGAGCACAGGTTCTGCACAAAGACGTTGAAACTCACAGATTGTATTTCTGTCTTGGAACACATCATGCTGCAATTCTTTTTCCTTGGGCTATAACATTCTATTACTACTTCATCAAAGGTTTAATTAAACCCATTAGTTTGCAGAAATGGTCTGCATGCTTCAAAAATGGTCATCCTTAACTTACTAAAATGTTATTTTAGTATTTTTTTTCAAAGGTATAAGCTCTAATATAGTGTTAACTGTGGAGACAAAACCGTCTGAAGTGGAAAGAATCAATTTTTATCAGAAGTACTGCTAGTTTATTCCAGTTGAGTGATGCAGATGAAATCACTAGCTGTGTTTTATTCTTCCTTCTCAGAAAATTGTGCTAAAACATATCCTTCTTGGGCAATGCATATATTGTGGGAAAAAAAGATTTTTGTTAAACTCCAAGGAAATAATTTTAAGGCTTCTGACACTAGCATTGATGATTTTGGTACATTAAAGATAATTCCTGGATATCCAGTTTTCCATTTGAAGTATAATTTCTATAAATATATTAATTAAAACTCAAAGCAGTAGTTGTTGAAGTAGAATTTATATATTTTTGTTTGAGAATCTGGTCAAAAAAATAGTACCCGGAACTTTGTTAATAGAACAAAATTCTCCCTACCACATGCTTAGAATCCTTGAAGTATTTCCATACTGTCACAAGGAAGAGATCAGCGCCATCCTTCTGAGTTGAGGCCACTGGCAGTTGCAGTACATCAGTAATGATTTGTGCGAGAGTGCAGCTGGTCACCTCAACATCCAGTTCTCTGCCATGTCCTACATCTATTCAAAAAATCTCCAGAAAGAAAAAAGGCTTGTCTTTCACCTAAGTAGGTCATTTTCCAGGAGTAATTCTAGAGCTAATGAAGCCCAGTTTCTACAGAAATGCGTCTCGGTGTTGATTGACTGTGGTTCTGTGAAGGCAGGATCTTTCATGCTTTTGTAACAGTTAGAGCAGGAGAAACCTACCTGGTGAATTGTCTGATATCTCATAAAAGGATGAGCTCAACTTGGCGTTACTGAAGGCATTCATGGTCCCGTCTCCTCAAAGGAACTGCCTGCTTTTGTAAGCTTACATGAACTTGACACCTGCAAACAGACGTGACTTCCCTGTTTAGTAACTGACTTTCTCACCTACCAGCTCGCTTTGTGTGCATTCGTTCGGGGATATTCACAGCGTGTATGTTTGTGTAGTTGCACCAACTACATTTGACATGGACCTAGATTCAGAAGCATAGGTTCTTCATCGAGCCTAGCGTCTGTGCCTTGCAGCCTTTATCAAGTTCATTTCTCCCATTTTTTGCTCCTTGGTTCTGGGAACGGTTCTGCCCCAGAGGGTGGTGGGCAGGCTGCCCAGGGCAGTGGGCACAGCCCCGAGTGCTGGAGTTCAGGATAGTGCTCCCAGGCATAAGGTTTGGATTTTGGGTGGTGATGTGTGGAGCCGGGAGTTGGACTCAGTGATCCCTGTGGGTCCCTTCCAGCTCAGGATATTCTACGCTCCTATGTAAGCTGCAGTCAAATCTTAGCAGTCTTGGCAGCTGCTGAGCCTGGTTTGGTTCCCAATTCAGACCTCTCATGTGCTTTGCTTCTCTGAGATATGGATCACATAGGATCTCTTTTGATCCACAAACTGGGATCCAGACTTCAGATACAGACGTTTCTAAAGTTGTGTCAAGCACATGGAGAGCCTCAATTCGTAGTTAAATCTTTTGGAGGTAGTACGACAGGAGAATAAGGAAAGCAGGCTCGATGAAGGGTTTTCTGCCTATTCATGATGGCTATGCTATAGGCTCCCGAAGTTACAGATTTTTTTTCTGAGAATATGAAGTTGTTCCGCTGCTTAATCAGCGGTCTGACAGAACTTCAGACTGTTGGAGTCCATCCTGCTGCCTCTCTGCCATATGGGGGCTGAGGGAGAGCTGTTTCACCTTGTCCATTAATGCTGCTGTAGATCTGTGTCACCCCCTTAGTTTTCATAATTTTAGGCTGAAGAATTCTAGCTTACCTTTGTTATTCCTGTAGCAGAAACCATTGGAACTTTTTTCTGTTTTTATTGTTCTTAAATTATTTTTTTAAATTATTATTTTCCCTTTATAATATGAGTGAACCCAAATTGCCTACTAGATTTATCAGTGGCATAATTGTCTTATTTAGTTTTCTATTCCTTTGCCAGTAATTCTTAATTAGGTATTTTTCTAGAACAGTAGGGAAGACCTTGCTGATGAATAGTAGTAGTAAGCTTATAATCTGTGATTTTTTTTATATGTAAAGTTAGAATTTATTTCCTTCATTAATTCACATTTATTAATATTTAATGTCATGTTTTCTTGCTGAGCCATTCGGTATTTCTTCTGTAGCTCATTATAACCTGCACAGTTCTTCACTGTCTGAAATACTTGTTGTCTCTTGAAAACTGCACCCCTCTATGAGTGCCCTTCTTTTCAGTGTAATTTATGAATATGTTAAGTAGCACAGATCCTAGGGGGGTGATCTCGTGACCTTCCTTTCCACATGCTTACTGTCACCTCCTTTTTCTTACAATCCTTTAAACAGTTTTCTGTCCTTTTGTTACTACCTTTGTTGGGTTTTTTTTATTGCTTTGAAGAGATCTTGATGACGGCCGTATTTTAAAGTGCCTTTTGCAAGTCTGAGTGGATATTAAATGGATCTCCTGCATCCCAAATACTTTTTCCTTCAGAGAATGCCAGTGTATTTGAGAAATACTGTGTTCCTTTACAAAGGCAGTTTTGACTCTTCCAAATGTATATTTTGCTGCGCCTTTCAGTAATTTTATAGTTCCTATGTACATGTATAGGTGTTGATTCTTTTAATACATATGCAGAAAGCACTATTCTATCCCATTTTTCATGGCGTCATTGAGTTTGTTGACTGGAAGACAAATTTGCTTTGGTTAACAGCTGTTCCATGATAGATCCAGTTCTGTTCCTTCTTGTTGGAATATATATTTAGAATAGCATTGTTGCGACTGGTGTTTCTTCTTTTAAATTTTAGCTGTCCCTTTTCCACCAACGCATCGTTTGACATCTGAAGAAGTGTTTGACACAGATGGAAAACCCAGGGTTGACATTTTGAAGAACCACTTGATTAAGGAAGGTCGAGTGGATGAAGAAATTGCACTTAGAATCATCAATGAGGGTGCTGCAATATTACGGAGGGAAAAAACTATGATAGAAGTTGAAGCTCCAATTACAGGTAACATTTCTAGATTATTTCACTAATAAATACATTTTTAAAATATTCCTTTTTTCACGAGTGTAGTTTTTCTTAAAAATCACTAGAATAGAATTTCTGTGTAATCTTTCTGAATAATCTCGCACAGTTGCATTTGCTTAGCAGTGCTCAGATGGCCTAAAAAAAGACACTGCTCATTACCGTGTAAAACTGAGGCATTGAATCTGCTGGGGAATAAAACAGAGTAAACAGGGTTATAATGGCAAAAGAGAAAGTAGTTAAATGCTTGTGAATTATGAATTTCTAATTCCTGTGATGTAAGTGGGAACAAAGGCGTTTCCCTGGAACAGATAAGTGAGCTCAGAATTATTCTGAAATCTAAATATGTGAAGAGAAGCTAATTGCTGTTGTTTGAAGCAAATACTGTGACCTAGATTGCTGAGTGAAAAATACACCTTATAGTTCCTCTGTAGGAGAAACTGATGACTGAATGCAAAATGGGGTTCTTATGAGGGTAGTACTACTGAAAAACGTAAGATTGTTTTGCCATCTTAATGTAATGGGACTGATCCGCTGTGATACAAAACTGACTTGTAGTGTTTTTAGGGGTATTTTTGTACTTGGACTAGTTCTGTTTGTATTTGACCTAGAGAATGATGGACTTAGTGTCCTTTATTTATATATAGTTTTTTTTTTTTTTTACAAAAAATCAAGATTCATAGAAAATACTTTTTATTGTGTATCTGTAGTTTAAAATAATAAATGTAGATTCTATTTTTTTTGTGTATTCAACTCAAGTGGTCTTTAGCTTGAAAGCTTTCTTCTAAATGGACCTTCTAAAACTAAGTGTTTTCAAATGCTCAACTCAGGGCATCAGCTTGCTTTGATTTGTTAATGTCAGGCAAATGAAAACATTGAAGTAGTATATCATTGCTGGCATTTTAAAGAAAATTAAACTATTGACCTGGTGGAAACAACTAGCTGACTGAACTCAGAGTATTCCCAAGTTCTAGATCAAGCTCAAAACTAAAGTCCATACATTTAGAATTTTTATCTTTCACTTAATTTGTGTAGCTGCCCTGTGTTACTGGTGTATTGCAAGCTGAAAAAGAGGAATGTTCTTGCAGAGTTTGAGTAGAAATCTTCAGAGAAGTGACATACAAGAGGACGCATTTTATTTGGTCATTGTGACAATTGTTTTACTCCAAGGAAATAACAATCTGTCAAGTGCCATATCTAATGTTTCTTTCCAAAATTAGAAGGACTTGTTTCCCCACCCCAAATTTACTGAAGCACACTAAGAAGTCAAAAGAGACTGGTCAGCAGCTGATCAGTGACGTTTTGTGTCGATGGAAGACACAGGCTCTCGAGTGCTATCAGCAACACCTCCCTGCTGAAACAGGAAAGCAGCTCCTGACTTCCATTGCACTGGAAATTCCTGTGGGGATGAGGAGTTAGGAGCAGTTGTCTCTTCCATTTGAGGTTGTTTTTTTTTTTTTTTAATTGCAAGATGACCTGGCATTGCTGCGTGCTCTTCAGAGTCTTCCCATCTGTTATCTTTGGCACTTCTGCCCTAGGTTGTGCTGACCACTGATCTTGTACTATTTCTTATTTAAAACCACAAGAAAAATCCATTGTTGAAATAATGAACGTGGTTATTTGAAGGAGAAGAGTAGAAGAGAAGATATTGATGATGTTGAAAGGTGTGATAGTCAGACTTAGAAAACAAAGGCATACTCTCCCTGCTGTTTTCAGTCCCTCATGGAAACAGCAAATTGTTTCAAAGCAGCATCGCAATACCTTTTCAAAATGCATACCAAGGCAGATCTGTGAAGGTACATAAGGGGCTGGGGGAGACAGTAAAGAGCTGCTGATGGCTTTCAAGACCTCGATGCTCTGTGTATTAACTACTAAAAAATATTCCACAGTGTGCCAGATGCAAATCTGATTGTTACCAGCATTGCCACATGTAGCAAGAGCAGTATTTTAGTGAGCAGCAGAAGGTGAAGCTTCAGAAACTTCTGTTATTTCTTTTTTATGCATGTCTTTTAATTAGAAGTACTTTGTGGCTGTTTACTTAACTATAACTTAGTAACTTTTCTGTTAGATTTTTTTTAATTAATTTGAACAAAATTTTTGCTTGCAGTGTGTGGTGATATACATGGCCAGTTCTTTGATCTAATGAAGCTGTTTGAAGTGGGAGGATCACCTGCTAACACAAGATACCTCTTCCTCGGTGACTATGTAGACAGAGGTTATTTTAGTATAGAGGTAACTGAATATATTAATCTGTTTGTCCTAAATTTTTCTATAAGCACGCTTTTATGGAGATTTGCAAATGACATTTTAGGTCTGCTTTAACATGTGAATGTGTTCTTCCTTGCTGTGCTTCCTTCTCTTACAAAGGCCTACTTACTGGAGGATATTGACCAGCGATTTGGACTGTCCTGTTGAAACTGCCAGACTTACTCATTTTTCCTCCTCTTTCTGCAATTGGGTTTTATGACAGTTGAATTCTGTAGTTTTATTATGTATAATGTTGCTTCTCTGGGAGTATGCGTTAAGGTGCATTTATAAGTTTTTGGAGAACAGGTGAGTTGTGACTGAGAGGTCCTTCTCTCAATGTGTTAAAATGTTTATCTGTACAAAGTAGACTCCTTTTATATATATATATACATATATATAAAATGTTGTTTAATAATTATTGATATTTTTCTTTGCTGTAATTGTGAGGGTGATTACAGATATTCCCAAAGGATGGCATGTGTATCTGCCTTTTATTTTTCAGGTATTTTGAATTCAAATAATTTTTTAATTTTCAGCATATTTATGAAATATGTTACACATCAGAGATATTCACATATTCATATCAATTAGTTCCAGATGTATGATTTTTTCAGTTAACTACTCTTCTTGAGTCAGCTTGGGATGTCTTCGTTGACACCAAATCTAATAGAGTGGTATACCATTTCAAATAGCATTTTGCAATGCTTGGTGTATGAGGTTTTGTCCTAATAATGTATGTGTGGGCATGTATATGTGCTGTGGATGACATGCACTAAGGAGTTTTTAGTGACAGCAGACAAACAGGAGATACAACAAGAATGATTGCATCAGAAAGTCATTTATAAGGAAAAGTTCCAACATAAATATGCTGTATATTCATTTGGTCTTCGTGGCCTGCTCTTGGTGATTACAAATAAGTTAATTGTTCTTTTCAAGGACTTTTACATAGCAACGATGAACTGTAGCAACAAAACAACTTTTCAAGCATTGCACTTAAGAAAACCTTGTGAACAATGGATATGCTTGAATATTTTGATTGGAACAGGTTCATTTTTTTATTTTATATTATTATAATTTATTTTTTAATATAATATTTGGAATGCTACATAGAGTTGTGGAACACATGAAGATATACTAAATATACTCTTGAAAACCACTCCAGGATTTTTAATATGCTTCTCTTCATTGAGATAATCTGTGTCTTTTTTTGCTCAAAGTGGCTATTGGAGCAGCAGTAAAGTATGTGGCAGATTTTGTGAATGAAGTTGAAATGCTGTAAGTCCGTGGAGGTGGGCCTATGCTTTTCCCACATTTCCTTGAGAAAGGGAAAAAATAATATGTTAAAATAATAAATTTAGCCCTTTGCTTCCAACATTTTCCTTAAAAATTAAATTAAAAAATCTGGATAAATTTTTGCTTGCTTATCCTTGATGTTTAGGAAATGTCACTTTAACTCTGGGTGGAATTTGGGAGTGTTCGTATATGGATGCTTCAGAGTTTCTCTTAGTGACTGGAAACATAGCACAGTCTCGATAAAATTGTCTTTTCACAGAACAGTGAAGGTGAAATCTTTAAATCTTCACAAAGAGTGAAATTGATTTTTCTCTGATAAATGCTTTAATCGGTCTATCCTAAAACATTTTTAATTGCATTGATGCTTCAGTAGTAAACCATTTTCAATTAAACAAATGCCATCTTTTCTAATGGGAAAATTCACTACATGCTATGCTATATTTGTATAAAGCAGACTACTGGGATTAAGATGGAGATCTTCCCATAAATATACACAAGTTCTTCTTTTCTATACTGAAAGAAATAGGACATAGAAAACTAGTTTGTATATAATAATAAAAAATATATATGCTGGTACAGAAACAGTACAATAAATGTTCTTTTTGACTTAATACCATGCTTAAAATCCCATCATTTTTGTTCAGTATTTGTTTATTGACAGAAAGGCACTGCTTTTACACTTGTCTGTTGCAAATCTTTAAGATTGATAATGTCTATAAATTCTTCATGCAAGCTGAATTAGCTAAAATATTTCACAATTACAGAATTTGCCCAATGAATTCACATATTCATCTGATGATTAGCAATTGTGTCACAAACTGAATGTACTCTGCTGGGAAGTAGTTTTAAAGAGTCTTGGGGACCTTGCAAGACCTCAAGATATTTTGCAGTTAGAAAAACATACAAAAATGATTAATTTGTATATTTTTGCTAAGATTAAAAACCAATAATTAGTTTAGCTGAACTTCTCAATAGAAATCCTTGATGTTTTTTTCAATATCTGTTTCCTTTGTTTTCCTTCTTCCTTTGTGTACTTACTGTACTATGCAAAATAACTTTGTAGAATGATAGCTTCAGGGTTCCTATACTGATTGGAAAAAAATAGTAGTGACTTGCAGATGACTTCAAGGTGATCCAGAACTACCAGGATTTAACTTTTTCTCTGCTCAGTTAAAAATACAAAAATTGTATTTGAAGATTAAGAAATACACTTTGGGTGTCCAGGACTGCTGGATGGTAACAGGCTCTAAGTTTCAAAAACTTTGCATGTTTTGCAGCTCTGCCCCAACTCTCTTTGCTTCTGATGTTGCAATAATGATCATGTATGAAAATTTATTTACTATACTACCTTGAATTTACTGCTTGAACAATGAATGAACAAGCAGTGTTCTCATTTCTGGGGGGAGGAAATGACAAATTCTGTCAATTCTTAGTTTAAAAACACCCTAAAACAATACGGATGTCTTTAATTTAAACAGATTTTTCGTGGATTTTGTTCATCATTTATTTCCACTAGCCTATGTCTGCTTTTCTTATGAAATCAGATTCCGTGCACAGAGACATGCATTGCCTAGATGAAACTGAACAAGTTGCATGACTCTGATCCAGAACTGATGTATCGGGTTGGGAAAAGTAGCATTGTATTTTTGTAATGGCATATTGAGCTGTTCTTATATTTGAAGCTGTTGGTGTTCTTACTCGAAGTGTCTGAGTAGCAACAGGTTTTAAAGTATAATTTATTGAACGTCTTTGTTTTTCAACAGTGTGTGCTGTATTTATGGGTCCTGAAAATTCTCTATCCAAGCACGTTATTTCTTTTGAGAGGCAACCATGAATGCAGACACCTAACAGAGTATTTTACGTTTAAACAAGAATGTAAGTATTGCCTAAGATCATAACATTAGTTTACTTCCCACTTGATGATTTCTGGTCATTTTGCTTGAGAGATGTTTGTTAGTATAACCAAAGTCCTGCAAACTTTTGCAAACCCAGCTCACTTCTGTAAAACTGCTTGCTGCTAAGTGTGGCAGTGGAATTAAAGTATGTAGAAGACTGTTGTTTGTAAAGATATGTTATAGAGTAAACTTTGATGCATAAATCCAGAAAAGAAGAAAGTTATTTTGGTTTCTTGGCTATAATCAAGAGTGTGAAGTAAGATGCTGTCCAGAGTTGTGAAGCTAGCGAGAAAATACCCTGCTGTTGAGTAATTTCTATTTGGGTATTGATTTTAACTGTATTACTAAGGTAACTCTTTTGGTGACGTAAATTGTTCCTGCTTTTGGAAGTCTGTATTGGTATTGATGCACTAATAAATGGAACATTTACTCTGATAAAACTCTCTTCAATGAAGGTAGAAGTTATGTGATATGATGTATAGTCTCTTAGCATTTCAATGTAAATGAGAAGTCACAAACTTCTCAGTACTTTTTAAAGCATGCCATATAATAATCGTATAGCACAAAATGGTGGATCACTCTGAAGGTAATGCCTCCTATTTATTCCTATGGAAACTACAACAGATACAAAGAGCACTGTTTGATAGGGCAAATTCCCAGGTACAAAACATTGTTTTTCAACATATCTCCATTAGCTGAACGTTTTTGCCAGCAATGAACAAGACCTGTGTGCTGCACTTGTAAACATCTACACCAGTGGAGGCAGCCCACTGTCACCACTGCTGAAATGCACCACCACTGTGCTCACATCCACTGTTTGATGTCTCCATAAACATTCTGCATCGATGAATGTCAATGGGTGCAATTTTCTCCACATGGAGGAATTCAGTTACACAGCTTTGCGTCATACACGCTTCCATGTTTGACACTGCTTTGTCAGACTGCCCCTCTGCTGCCATCTGTCACATCACAATGAAATGTAACAGAATATTGGCAGGAAGGTTCACCCTCTGCTGCCCTCATGACTCATGATGCTGGAGGCAGATGTTAACATAATAAAATAGGAGGCATTACTTTTGGAGCAGTTCTCACAGTTCTGTGGTTTCATTTATTTTAAATAAAAAGTTTCTCCACATTTAAAAAAAAAAATGAAAAAGGTTGTTAGTTCTGGAGGAGAATTTCTTAAAAATGTGCTTGCTGTCGTAGTGTTTGGAAACATTCATTTAAACCCAACTGTATTTGTTTTGAGTATGTAATTTGTCAGTTTCGCTCTTAGATTCATGATCCACCAGATTGCACTCTCTGTGGAACACGGAATTCTTAATAATTTGTATTTTCTTTCCCGCAGGTAAAATAAAATACTCTGAAAGAGTCTATGATGCTTGTATGGAAGCTTTTGATTGCCTCCCTCTTGCTGCTCTCCTAAATCAACAGTTTCTTTGTGTTCATGGTGGACTTTCACCAGAAATTAATACACTAGATGACATTAGGAGAGTGAGTATTTTGTGTATTTGAAGCTAAGTGGAAGTACAGGTATTTGTGTGATGATAAACAAATTCACATTTGTGAAGTTGTCAGTTTATTTTCTGTTCTTGTCCATTTGGAAGTGTAAATCATGACCTGAAATTGAGACCAAGGGTTATGTGTGCTCCTGCTTGGCCCATCTAACACATTTTTCGTGATGCGTTTCAGTGGGGACAGCTGGGACTGTTACAGACCGCACAAAAACACCTCAAAAACTCCACAGAGTTTCCTAAGATGTGTAATGTAGTACATATAAAAGCTTCATATCTAATCTAAAGAGCTTTTACTTTTTACTAGATAAGGACTAAAGTTCTTGTGGCTTTCAGGAATAGAAGTTAATTGCAGTCTTGAAATCGTTTGGTAAATCAAATTTCATATTTCAGTTATTGTTATATTTCTTAAATTTTTTTTTTTTTTTACTGTCTTGAACGTGTGGATTTTTTTCTGTTTTTTGGAAAAGTTTGAAACTATGTTTTCTGGAAAGTTGGGCTGCTATTTAAAATGACAGATTTGATAGGTATTTGCTTAACAGCTGTAGAATGCTTCCCACTGTGGTAAAAGTGCTGACTGTATCAGTGAGAAGACTGAAAAGTTTTAATAACTGAATTATTGAAACACTGAGTAGTTCATAGCGTGCAATTTAAGGGAAGACGATTGTGATGACATAAGATGTCTTTTTCTAATAAATTTGTTTCAGCTTGCATAGAGTGCTGCTGTCAGAGCAAGATTGTATCTGAGAATTTCAAACACAGTTGCTTTCCTTCTCGCGTACTCTTTTTTGACTTACTTTAGCTAACTCAGCTGACATCTTGACTACAGGACATAGCTCTCCTTCCAAGGAGTCCTGATTATTCAGGTTTTGAAAAACTGGCATACAGCCTGGCATGAGTGTTGGTTTATTGCTAGGTCTTGTTTTCAACATTTGGGTTATTCACTAGGAAATTTAAAAAAAAAAAAAAAAAAAAAAAAAAAGATAACCAGTTGTTTGAAGACTAGAAATAACTAATTGAGCAGAATTACTGCCTTCCCTAGGTCATTCCTGCTAGTGTCTCACCTCACTGTTGGGGGCAAGGGAGTGGAGATGAGAGATGGGAGGAAAGAGTGCTCCCTTGCATTGAATCAGCTGCTTGAGTGCATTTTTATGTGGTTTTCCAAAATTCCCTGTGTGTGTCTAGTCATGTCTTTTCCAGTATCTGAAATCCTTGGAGGAACTGGTTATACCAAATAAGTTCTATTGGAAACAGAAGCTTCTGAAGGGATCAAAAACATTTTTTTTCTCTCTTATGAAAATCTTTTTGGACAAGTGAATCTTATGTAACTTAAGGTGCACATTCCTTCTATAAAGGCCTATCTGCTTTTAAATCTTGATCGCTTGTATTGTTGAGAGCCTCTGCCAAAATATGCCAGTACTACTTGGTGATAGAAGGTGATAGTATCTGTCATGGCTCAGTAGTCACTCCTGTACTTTTTCTCTAGACTACAAGAAATAAGAAAATTGTACCTCCCTCATTAAAGATGGAAAAAAAGAGAAAACAATAATTAATTGGGTTTTTGTGCGGTAGTGATATTAGCTTGAGAACATTTGTGGATATTCTACAGTTTTTAGATATTTAGAGTAAGATCCCTAGTACAGTGGCTTTGGAATAACTAATGCATTTATGTCATAAGGTTTTTCTCCCTCCTGTTGGAATTTCTTTTACAGTGTAATAAAGGAAATTGTATTTTTAATATATTCTGCAATTTGTGAAAATACAGAGAAAAAAGAAGCTGTTTGGTTGCATTGTGGTCACAAAAGTGGGTTTTAGAGCTGTGAATCCTTTGAGATGTGTTTCCAGATTACAGTACATAACATTTGGTTACTTGTTCTTTGGTTCATCCGATTGATGGGAATTTATACTTCTTTTACCTCATAAATAGGAATTTTGGTGCAAGAAATGGAGACTGTGATTAAGGAAAATATGGAGTTGAACCTCTGAAAGTATTCTCTGGCAGGAAATCTAATTGCTATGCTTGGTATAGAATTGATTGAGTTTTATGGCAACTGTAAGATTAAGTTTTATATTCATAATGAAACAACAATTAAAAATAATTATAAACAACTTCATGGGCCTCCTAGAAGATTTTAAATACAAATTGAGTTACAGATCTTAATGAGAAAGTGCTCCCATTAACCAATTGTGGAAGTTAAAAGCTGAAATTGTTGCAGTATTTTCAGAATATGTGGAAATATTTATATACCTCTTCTGAAAGGATTCAGAAGCATGTAAGTTTGGAAGCAGGCTTCAGATTGCTGAATGAAAGTGTAAGTTTCCAACAGTTGATAACAGCCTTTTTGTAGACTTGAATGGGACATGCAGTACAACTTTTGAAACTGAAATGATAAATATAGATTGGTGCTTCAGTTATTTTCTTAGAAATTGTTTAATTAGTTGTAGCTGATTTTATCATTGCAGCTGGGCATCTTGGCTGTTATTACTTTTCTTCTACTTAGAGTGTACAAATAACAACGCTGCTGTAGTATTAGGGGGGTTGTTACCCCATCGGAATTTTCAAAAGCTGAAAGACAAAACAGAATCCGAGTGTTACAGAAACTTGTAATTTTTGGATCAGTGTTTTTCTGTTTTTCCTTTCTTCCTTCAGTGAGAGGTATGAACATATCCTTTGTATTTTGCTTGATGTGTTTGGAAATCATACCCACTCCTGTCCTGATTAGTGACAGCTGAAGAGTAGCTGAGAGCAGCATAAAATAGAAGTAGTTGCTTCTGAGAAAACTGTGGGATTACAGATGAGGATGGGAGAAAAAAAAAAAGTTTGTGTACATATAGAACAAGGTATGTGGGAGCCTATTTCAAAAAAGGTCAAAATATCAGATGGAAAAAATATTTCCCTAATTTTGCTTTGTTCTATCAGTAAATATTGATAGCCCCCTTTGTTTTTATTATCTTTTCTTGTATATTGTTTCTTAGAATTGCCTCTGTTAGTTGCACTCCATTCTTCATTTCTACTTCTGCCTTTCCTCAGAATTAGAGGCTGCTGTCCAGTAGTATATCACTTTTAAATTCACAGCTTGTTTTTTTGTGTGGGGGGGTTTTTTTGTACTGAATTGGACCATTTTGGAGGCTGAGAACATCAGTGTATTTCACTTAGAAATACTGCAGTCAAGGAGAGTGATGAGAGGGGAGAATGAAATGGTAGAAATAGATATGAAGCATATTTACAAGTTCTGTGGTAGAAATGGGAAAATGTATTGAGACGTTTTGCATTTTTCAAGGCAATCTTAACATGCAGATGTCTGTATGCATTGTTTAGAGACAGAAGTGAGAAGGAAAGGCAAATAAATTGTGCCATTCTGATGAGGCCTTAGCTCTTACTGCATCACAGATACAAAGAAACGTGGTTAGAGCTTTCTGGAAAGAAGCATAAAGAAAACAGTCTGGGAGAACTGCTATAAGGGACTGCAATTTATTTTTCTTTTAGCCTCAGTCTTAGAGCTGATCAGGTTTTAAAGTGTAAAGTGAATTTAATTAAAGAGTAATTCTCTTATGTTGGCCTTTACGTTTGCTTTTGTAATGTTCAAGGCTACATTAGGATGAGTTATAAGCTTGTGTGTGTGTGTTTGTGTGTGTGTGTGAAAATCTGCATTGGATATTGCTGCTGATGAGAACCATGTTTAGAAATGTAAGATACTGTTGTTAGAAATGTTGTTGCCTTTTTTGTTTTTTGAAGAATCGTGTGATAACTTTTGGAAAAGTCAGTGTTCATGGGTTGGCAGTGGCTTCAATAGCTGCATTAGAGCTTGGCATACACTGATATTGTACATGTGTTTAAATTGAATAGGTGGTGTAAAATCCTCTTCTTATATCTAGGAAAATACCATACAATTGTGATACAAATGTGGTGTGTGAAGCAACTTCTGTAAACATCAAGACAATTGTATGCTATTGAGAGCCTTCTGGTTTATTAGCAGAAGTTCTTATAAGGAGACAGTTCTCTTCTGCAAATTGGTAGGCATCATCATCCAGCACATGAAGGGAAATCACAGCTTTAAGCAGTATAGTTTTTACCCAGAAATAAAGAAAAATTCTCTGTAGGTGCAGATTTTTTTCTGGATGAACTCTTCTGTCTGTATTATTGACTTCCAGGAAAGTTATTTAACTACATGAACAAAATAATTATTTTTCTGGCATCCTCATTTCTGGTAGAGGACAGATGTCATAGTAGCTGTGACAGTAAAGCCAAACAGTCAAGATTGCTGCAAGTACTTCTTATTTCTGGGAAATTGCAAGTCTGTGAGACTTGTAATAATCTAATTTTTGTCCTCTGAAGTTCATTCACACCAATGTTACGGTTGTGTTGGTAGAGTGTCACTTTCAGACACATGACCATCAATTTAGAGATACTGCTTTGTTGATTTATACTGCCAAGACTTCTGCTGAAACAATATTCTATGAATCTTGATTCTGAGCCTAGTGATTGATACAGAAATGTCTGGATAAAATCAAACTGTCTCTTGAAGAAGAGAGGCAGAGATGTTTTTTTTTTTTCCTGATTTACAGCAGATGATCATTCTTTTATTGTGTTCTCAGTGACACACGGGCTTGATCAGTGAAGAGCCTTGAAATATATGGGGCGCTCCTAGGAATCGCTTTATAATCCCTTACTTCCTTTCTGTGGTATGCTGAAATATCCTTTTCTTTAGTAATATCTGACTGCCGCACTTTTCTGACCTTCACGTGTTTTTTAGGGTATTACTATACAATAGTTCTCAGGAAAATTAGGACAGGTTAATTAGAATTGATGTCTGTGTCTTCAAGTATATAAAACTTTTGTGAAGGTCTTTTGCTTCAGAGGTATAGTAGTTTTAATTTGCTGTACCTTAATCTACCCGCAAGGTTTTGCTACTCCTCAATTTTCTCATCTGTGTGGAGGTGTGGTACACCTCAGTGCAGCAGCCCTGACTTCTCAGTACCTAGAAATTAATTAGATTTAAATATCTTATGGTTCATTAAAAAATATGATACCCATTTCTTTTTAACACCAGGCACAGTGATTTTTATTCTCAAAAAAAAAAAAAAAAAAATCATCTCAATTCTCAGTTACCTTAATCTTTCTAAGGAATACATTAACCTAATTTGTATTGAGATTCTGCTTTGTCATGGTCACGACACACTCAGAAATGGTTATTCATTAATGCTTGTTTTGAATTGACTTGTCCTTTTTTAATTTTATTGCTGTCACTGCTTAAGGAAACCCTTAAGCTAGTTTTGCTGATTTGATATGTACAGTCTGGGTTGAGTAGAAGTGATATTTCCTTAAATTTTGAAATGTCTTGAGAAATATGCCACTTGGTAGCTTGTGTAGTGAAGGATACGCTGATTTGATGTGCATATAAGTATACTAATTTTTTTACAAGCTGACTTCCTTACTTCAATAAATGTCTACGTTATTGTTCCAAATGCTATGAGAAACAAGCTTGGAAGAATTGCGTTGCTTGCAGCAGCAAAACCTTTTCATTTATAATGTCTTCTTCTAACCATGTGACCAAAGTCATAGGAAAAATTCTTGAACACTATCTCAGGGAAATTTCTTAGAAATGCTTTCTAGACTTTCAGCCTTCTATGTTGCAGGAAACATCAATCAAGAAACAATGAAACTTCCTTATTTGAGTGCTTCTGTTACTTTCCAGACCCAAATTTTTTGCTGGAGGTTTAGAAACTTGATGGTTTAATCTACAGAAATTCAGGTACTTGCAGATGTTGATGGACTGATTTCTTCAATCTCAAAGGAATATTCAATGCCGGGTTTATCATCCAGTGTGGGAAACGTTAAACCACTGGATTTTTAATATTGAATAAATTCCAGCATCAACTTCAGTTAATACCTGCCTTGCCATTATCTGGCAGGAGTTTGTAAAGATCTGGACCTTTCCACTTATGTTACAGGTGGCAGCCTCGGGAGCTCTGATTTTCCAGGGCATGAGAGAGCTTGGCACTACTTCTGGTTCCATATTTGAATGGATTCCTATGGACCGTTAGACTCAAATTCACCAGGTGCTCACCAAACCTCCCTTCGAACCTGTCATGAAGAGTTAAGTGTTCTCTAGTACCATCAAAGTCATCTTCTTTGGTATGGGAGGTAAAGTGAGATAAATGCACTGTCCATCAAAGAACCGTTCCTACATTTCTTGGATAAAATCATCTTGTGAACAAACTCCAGCTACGTAAAGATCAAAGAAACTTTACATTGAATCTGGGAAAACTGATTTCATTTCTGGGACATCAGAGATTCATTGAATGTTATTACTTAAACAGGGTATTTTCCTTTTACGTTAACAGATGGTACTGTCCTTATCACTGGCCCTTTTCACTGTGGTTACCAGCAATGTTATAGGCTGCTAAAACAAGTGTTTCTAAGTGGAGATCTTTTAAGCAGCAGCTAGAAAAATAAAAAAAATTAAAATAAAAAAAAAAGCAAATAAAAAAGACCCTCCAAAATGCACATGGCCCATTACACCAGGGCTGTAGTTGAGAAATAGAGTCTATAAGAGAGAAGACCAGGATGACTGGGCGAGTCATCTCTTCATTGTTGAATGATCCATTATGGAGATGACTGCTTCAGGGATTTGGTTTGGGGTTTGGATTTTTTTGAATGATGTATTTAGTTTGTTATAGTCAGTGCTAATTATTCATGCTTTTCTTTTATCATTCCCGTTTTCTGTACTGTTTCTCTTCCTGGCTAATTCCTGGTAGTGTCTCCAGATTGGTAGATATGGCATGTGCATGAAAAAGGACCATCTTGTTCCTTGCCTGTAACTTGACTTTATATTATGCATATCCATCAGTCTGGAATTTATCTCACTTCTTCTTACAACTAATAAACCTTATTGCTCTTAACAGGTTTGGTTCTTTTGGCATGCTTCTGCTTTATTTCATGACAAGGAGAGAAAAAAATATACAAAACCTATTTATCTTTGATATGGTTGAATTTTATTCTGTGAATGCTTGGTATTGATGGATATGTAGCCTGAAAGATGTATAAAACTTACAGATTTAATATTCAGAGAATCTTTCTGCTCTTGCTTTTTTCTCAAACAGTTAGATAGATTCAAAGAACCTCCAGCATTTGGACCAATGTGTGACTTACTGTGGTCAGATCCTTCAGAAGATTTTGGAAATGAAAGTTCACCAGAGCACTTCAGTCACAATACAGTCAGAGGATGCTCATACTTTTATAGGTGAGAGTATGCTAGAATCTACTTAATATTTTAATACTAAGTCTTCCTGCATATTTTTAGAGGATTTATTTTACTCACAATTGTTTTCATTTCACAGCTATCCAGCAGTTTGTGAATTTTTGCAAAATAATAATTTGTTGTCAATCATTAGAGCACATGAAGCACAAGATGCAGGGTAAGTATGTCCCTTCAAGAAATAATTCACAATGTGAAATAAAAGATAATTGCTTATTCCTATAAGATGTAAAATAATCTGTTTGGTTTTACAGTTATAGAATGTACAGGAAAAGTCAAACTACAGGGTTTCCATCATTAATAACAATTTTTTCAGCACCTAATTACCTGGATGTCTACAATAATAAAGGTAAGAACTTGTAATTAATAACTATGCAATCATAAAATAAGTGCTGTTAAGATGTCTTACTAAATAAGCAATCTAATATCAAAAATTTTCTGCCAGTTCGTAAAGGACAGAAAAATCCTGAATAAAAGTTATGTGATGAAGAAGCACATATGACGTACTCATCAGTGGCCTGGGTGAAGGGATAGAGTGCACCCTCAGCAAGTTTGCTGATGATGCAGAGCTGCAAGAAGTGACTAACATACCTGAAGGCTGTACTGCCTTCATTGAGACCTGGACAGGACTAAGAGCTGGGTAGAGAGGAACCTAATGTGGTTCAACAAGGGCAAGTGTAGGGGATTGCATATGGGGAGGAATAACTGGCTGGATCAGTATAGGTAGGGGGTGGACCTGCTGGAAAGGAGCTCTGCAGAGAAGGACCTATGTGTTCTGGTGGACAGCGGGTTAAAGCCAACTCTTGGTGTGCCCTTGTGGCCAAGAAGGCCAGTGTTATTGTGGAGCAATTAAAATGAGTGTGGGCAGCAGGTCAAGGAGGGTTCTTCCTCTTACTCTGCCCTGGTGAGGCCACACCTGGAGTACTGCCCAAGGAGATTGTTGAGTCCCCTTCTCTGGAGATATTAAAAACTTGCCTGGATGCTTTCCAGCACAAATAGCATTAATTTGAATCCAACACCTTCTGCGTATTCAATGCATTGAATTGTCTCCCATGTGCTTCTGAAAAACCCTCACCTACCCAACCCAAATCACTTATGTAGGGTGACTAACTGTATAGAGAGAAAGATGAGCTGCTGTTACCTGTATCAAAAGTAAAGGAGTAAAGAAAAGGAGAAGTAGCAGTCTCTTCAGCTGCCTTTCTGCCATCTCTATGGATATTTTTAGGAATCCTTTTTCCCATCAACTATTCCCAGTGTAATGCAAACTTAAGTAGGGAAAAGTACAGTCAATGATTGTTTAGCCTTAGAATGCTTCTGGTTGTTTTTTTTTGTTTTGTTTTTGTTGTTTTTCTGTTTTCGTCTTTCCTCTTCTCTCTGATTTTCTGAATTTCAGTGGTTTTATTACACTCTACGTCAGGGACTCAGAACACAGGCTTATAATGTGGGAGGACACATGGCAAGAGTAGAACCTGAATCTGGATATGCTGCTATTCTGAGTTCAGATTTTGTTAAAGTTGCTGAAATGATCTTTCCAGGAACTTTTGAAACCATTGCTCATTATGGACTTTTAATAGGACAGTAGAGGCATAAACTGACATGTAAGGGTGCATTAAACTGCGATGCTTGCAATGAAATACAATCCAAAGTTCTCCATTAGATATCTGTCATTTAAATACTGCAAAAGAAAGGAAACATTATCCCTGGGATTATTTTGTCTGTAATATAAAATAGGACTAAAACAAACCTGTGGCTTTACATTTGTAGTACTTACTAAGTTTTAAACATTCTTCCCAAAATGTCTGAATTTTATTTTAGCTGCTGTTTTAAAATATGAAAACAATGTGATGAATATTCGTCAATTCAATTGTTCTCCTCATCCTTACTGGCTACCAAATTTTATGGATGTTTTTACATGGTCCTTGCCATTTGTTGGAGAAAAAGGTAGGCAAAAGTTACGCGTCGATGAATTTCTTTCCAATTTCTCTATTCATTGTCAAGAAGATTGTTTTGGTTTTGTTTGTTAATTAAATTCATTATTTTTGTGAAAATGTGTATCTGCATTTGTCTTTATCGGGTAGAATACTTGGATGCTTGATTAGAAAGATTTGGTGAACTTGTTAGACATATCTGAGGGGTTTTGTTTGGCATGTGAAGGTATGTCATGTACCACTTGCTTCACAGTTCTGGTTGTTTTCTTCACCTGTTTCAGTGCAGATAGTTAAACTGGATCTAATAAAGCAAAGGTCTTAATAGAAACTATAATTTCCACTAAGGTTATATCTACCTGCATTGTTAAGAATTACTTTTGAGCATCAAATGAAGTCGACAGGAAAACTGTTCTTATTCTACCATAGGCTAGGTCATATATAATTAATAATCTTGTATGGTTATTGATGTAAACTATGTTGAGATGTTCCTGTAAAAGTTTAACTTTATTAGGTAGTTATAACAGATTGACCTTCATTAAAATAACTTATTTCTGTTATATTTTTTTCTTGTAAAAGATAATTTAGCACAGGTCCTCTTTTTTCCCCTCTAGAGTTAATAACTCTAAATCTAGGATAATAGAACTCCAACTAGTCTCCAGTTAGTAAGCAATGAGGTTAGAGGCTATTGACATCTATTTAAAATGCTTCCATGACAGGATCTGCTCTTTTCATGAAGGAGATCTGGAAAGCTCTCTACATTTCTTTGGAAAATACTCAAGATATAATGTACTTACGGTCATACAGTCCCAGGATTCTAGATTTGATTATGTTGTCTTTAGGAAGTCAATTCAACACTTCTTTTATTGTTTTTAAACCAAGGGCATTTAGAAGGAGATTTTTGTTTCTCCTTGTCTTACTTGATGATGCATTAAATAATCCTTTGCTATTAAAAATGTTCATGTTGTTTATTTTACTTCTGTACAATGCTGATAATAAGACTGTATGCCTAAGACTGCTGAAGTAATGGACCTTGTAATTTGTCTTGGCCTTTGGATATGTGCATACTTCAACTTTCAGTGAAGGACATGGTGTCAGTATTGTTTGGTCTACACCATTAAAGTCAGAATTATTCATTTTACTTCTTCAGTGAAGTAGAGAGTAACTCTTGACCAGGAATGGAGAATAGCATAACAGATAACACAGGGGTTGTATGAATTAGTCATGAACAAATGTAGGCAGGAAACTACAAGGTTTTTAAACATCTGGTTGAACTTCTGGAATGGGTCTCTAAGTGCTTCAGGAGGTGGGAGAAGCTTGAGCATTTTAAAGAGAAGTCTGATATATATGTGAAAGACTGTGTGATAAAATAATGAGATTCCTAGAGACAGAAAAATTGAGACAAGTTTGAGTATCCTCTGTGTCAATGTTTAAGGGGGGTTTGAAGAGACAAGTAGTTTACGTCGTATTTATATCATAATATTTTTCTGCTTCAGTGCTTCTGCTAGGTGCCTGCAGGTTCCAGGAATGGAATAGCTTTCACCTTTTATACCTGAATTTGAGTAGTCCAAATATTTTCACATATCAGTAAATCTTGCATAAAATAGAATTGAAATAAAGACTTGCCATGATGCAGAAAATACTAACATACAAGAAGATAATTCTTATCTAAAATAATTACTTGTGAGATAGGAAGGAAAGCCATACCATGTCTTTAATAGGTGGTGCGGTTTTTGACTGCTTATTTCTATGAGCTTTTTTAATTCTATGACAGCACACATTTTAGAGGCCAGTTTGCAGAGAAGAGTTTATGATGTGGGAAGCTCATTCACTACAGTTGCTGCTGACTAGTTACATCTTGTGTGCTTGGAAATATTTAAAATTCTTCAGGCAATTAATTAAAATTTGTTTTTTTCATGTACAGTAACAGAAATGTTGGTGAATGTTTTGAGCATTTGTTCTGATGATGAACTGATGACAGAGGGAGAAGATCAATTTGACGGTAGGGTTTAATATTAGATATGTTATTTTTTCATATAACTTCTGAAAATAGTAATTAAAGTGATGTAATCTATTACCTGAATTTTGAAGGAAGTTGCCTTCATATTTTTCCTTAGGTAATGAGTATTTTGGAGGTGGGAAGGGAATTTTATTTTCATGTTTTCCATCAAGAAGGAGTAGTTGTATCCTTTGCAAGAATTCATGTATGACAAATTTTAAGCTGAAACTTTTTGAAAATTTTTCAGAATTTGGTGATGTTTTTTGTTTATTATAAATTTTATAAACTCCTCAATTTCTTAATGTCTGCTCTTTGGGGAAGAGTTGATACCGTCAGATCTAATATTTCTTACGGCAAAGTACAATACACGAAGTACAAAATAAAAGTTTAAATCTTGGTGTTTGAGTTTAAAGCATAAAAGTTAATGAACTTTGTGTACATTATGTAACAACGATTTATGTAATAAATAATAACATCTTGTGAACTGTGATAACAGTGGATTGTTAAGGAGGTATTTGTAATGTGATGATGAAGCAATGTTAAAATGGTGATGAAGAGGCATGTAACATTGACTTAGCACATCGTCCTTTTTTTTTTCCCCACAGTAGTGCTCTATGTCACATCTGAATGTTTTTCAGGCATCCCTCATTTTATTCAATAACAGAATTATTTGTTGGATTGGTTGATGGTTGGGGGGAAGGAATGAACATTTCAGCAGCCCTTGAATAACACTAGAAGTAAATTAAGAGATGTTAATGACATAATCCAGTTCTTAATCTTTGAATTTTAACAGTAATTGTCAGTAGCAGATTTGTGTTGTGCTTAGGCAACGGTGTGTTCTAGGTTGGAATGCATTGATTATGAGCTACTTGAACTTCGTTTCCATGTTAGACTGTTGATAAAAACATGAAAAGTTAGAAATAGTCTCAGATGTGATCCTGCAAACAGTGAATTTATGTTTCTCGTGCACATAATCCCACTGAACTGAAGATAAAACAATTGCACCAAACATTTGCAGGAAAGGCTTGATAGTGTACTGCTATGCTAGGATTTAGGTTGTCCAGCCAAAGTGCGCTCATCAGGTGATTGTGTATGCCCTGTCTTCAGTACAATGATTCCAGTTTCCTAATTTGATTTATTTTATTCTTCTCTCTCCTTTAACAATTTCTTTGCTTGGTACATATCTCTTAATGCCTCCTAGGTACTGTCTATGCTTTATCTTTCTGTGTGAATATTTTTTTTTAAACTGTTGACTTTCAAGTTTCACTTGTTTATCATCAAAATTTAACGTATACTCAACAATTCCACTTCTTATTCAAGTAATGCATTTTTAAGTGTTGTAGTTTTCTGTTCTCTTTTTTCACATTTTTTCTCCATTCCTTCTTTATTACCATTGCCAGGTTAAATATCTTTGTTTTATTTGTCTCACTCATCTTTTTCTCCATCATTCACTTCCGTTTTTTTCTGGACTCTCCATCTGAAGAGCGACTCATGTATGGCAATAAAAAAGGTACAGATCAGACAGTAGGAATGTTTTGAAATATGACTCCAAAGAACCTGCTGGTACAAGCATTAATGCAGAAAATATATTTTTGTTGAGAGACGTACAGCATTTTATTTTATTACCCATTTTAAAGAGACATTTATAAAGGTTTGTGTATTTTGTTAATCAGAAGTCATATTTCAAGACATCTGTCTTTCTGTGCATGAATCTTTCCTCCTTTCTTCCATTCCCTTTTTTTTTTTCTTTTTTTTTGTAGAATTTCATTCTTTTACCTATTTCTAAAATTATATCTTTGGCCCTGCATGTGTAGGGAGCATTCAGTCCTCTGTTGTGCTTTATTAAAAATTTCATTGTGAGCATTTTCTGAGATTGTGCATGGAATGTGTTTATAGTGTTCCAAAACCTGGCTTGTATAGTACTTTAGTTTCCTTCAGTTGAGATGTCAAAAAGGTACTTTTGATTGTGTATGCAATTTTGAGGATGACTTGATGCAAAATTTAGGAAGCCATCTACTCATTTAAATTCAGAGTCTGTCACCCACTTTTCAGAAATCCCAGGGTGGATATTTCTGTGCAGGAAAATTCTTCTGGCTGTTACTTACCTTATAGATTGTTTGCTCTCTGTATATATCTGCCAATTCAAAGAATATTTCTCATTTGGAAGTGTATTAGGTTATAGGGTTACTTGCAACATTTATAAGAACTCTTTGGAGCATAACAGTATGAGCATTGCAGGAACTCTCGTGGAGGTGGCATTAGGAATGGCAGTGGGAGAGTTCTGTCATATCCCCTCTAACTTAGGTTGTAATCAAGAACTCTTCTGCAGGCAGACCCTACTTTGCTGCTTTTTCTCTGAACAAACCAGGATTCAGTGGCTACATCAGTGCAGTGCTGCTGCCTGGAGTAATGTGTTTGGCCTTTTGTCTTGGCTGTACTCCCCCTGAAAGGCTGAAACAGTGCAGGATCATTTGAAAACAATACCCCCAAACCAGCATTTCTCCCTTAATGGCATAGTGACCTACTGGAGTTGAGATACAGGCACGAGCAGTGCCTGTAATCGGCTCAGCTTGTGCATTACATCCCTGCAGCAGTGGCCTTCAAGGAGCGAGCAGCTGAAGGCAGGAGGAAAACTAAGAGAAATGATGGAGAGAGAAAACATGGAAAATGTGTGGACCCTTATTTAGCTTCACCTTTTTCAGAAACTCTGAGAGATCTCTCTTCTCAATACAGATCTCAAACTGCTATTTAATAATGTTTAGAGAGTGAATGTAAAAACATCTTGAATATTAAAAATTCAGATAAGTTACTTCCAGTAAAAATCAAAATTTTCGGCCTATTCCTGCATTATTTTTTTCTTGGGCCACCACCTTTTTTTATGTTGGTGTCTGTATTTCATCAGAGTTGTTCCTTTGTCTAAAAACGCTTGTCTTGGTTGTTTGTGGGTTTCTTTGCTTCATTCTGTTTCAGTGGGTTGACAGGTAGTTGTCATACCCCAGGGTTCTTTCATTGTGTTTGCACAGAGGTCTCTTCCTGCCTTTTTTCTCTTGTATTTTATTTGGTTTGGTGTTCAGGATGGGAAGTCCATCCACTCTTGTGTGACAGAAAGCCTTGTGTTCTTGCAGTGGCAGTCTGAAAAATCTGACAGTTGTGCTGTTTTGATGTCCCCACATCTGCCTATGCTTTTTAGGGGACCTGGGCTGTCCTCAGAAGGAGAGGAGGATGACTTTGGCCTTTTCACATTGAACAAAAGAAAAGTTGTTGAAGAAAGGCACTTCTGTTTTTATATCAGTGCAGGCAAAGGCAGCTCTCATTTGAATCCAAAGCCTCTTTCAGAGTTTTGTCTTCACTTGTATCTATTACAAATTATATTTCTCTGCACCGTGGAACATGCAATATTTATTCCATGCCTTTGATATTAGCAATTTCTGCAAATGATGCAAACCTAAGGTGACATAGAACGTAGAATTAATCAGTAATGGAGGTCACACTGCAGTTCCTTGGTGTTTCAGTTCAGTTTTTAAGTGAGGGCAGGTGTATGTTTTGGGGAGTTGACATAAAATCAAGCATATCATCATGTTTTCTCTCAGTCAGCTGTGCAAGAATTAGCAATTATCTTTTTTTTTTTTTTTTGTGGCTTTACTATATCTATTACTTCTGTATCAGTTTACATACCTGCATTTTGATATACAGAGATGTCAGAAAGTGATTTCTAGCCTTTCGATATCTAAAGGGGAGCTACAGGAAAGAAGGGGACAGACTCTTTAGCAGGGTGTGTGGTTATAGAACAAGGGGAAATGGCTTCAAGTTTAGTGAGGGTAGGTTTAGGCTGGATATAAGGAAAAAGTCTTCCGCGGTGAGGGTGCTGAGGCACTGGCACAGGTTGCCCAGAGATGTGGTTGATGCCCCATCCCTGGAGACTTTAAAGGTGAGGCTGGATCAAGCCCTGGGCAACCTGATTGAGCTTGCATGTCCCTGTTTGTTACAGGGGAGTTGGACTGCATGACCTCTAAAGGTTCCTTCCAACTCTTAAGGATTCTATGGTTCTATAAAACTTAAGCAAAGGAATTAGGATAGTTACTACACTGTAACGGTGGTTTTAGTTTAGATGCTTGCCAGCTTGATCAAATCTTTGTGAACGTGAACGTTCTGAACTTTTCTGCGTATGTTTTGTGGACACGGAGGTGGTTATGGTTTTGGTAGTATTCTGAAGCCAGAATTTTGTAATATTATGTCCCTGAGTGTTGGGTACTGACCTCCTGGGAAGAGTACTGAACTTAAGTACTTGTGTTGAATTTGATACGCTCAAAAATGGCGGCTTTGTAAATACTTGAGCTTGAGACTCTCTCTTATTCCATTGAAAGTAGGTACAGCTGCCGCACGGAAAGAAATAATCAGGAACAAAATTCGTGCAATTGGCAAGATGGCAAGAGTCTTCTCTGTTCTCAGGTATTTGAGTTGTTTCTGCTTTCCTAAAACCCTTCTTAGTCTGTATATGTTAGGAAGACACATCTCTGTTCCAGGATAATAGATGCCACACATTTTTTCAGGGAGGTCATTGTGCATCAGAATCTCATTTTGCATATCAGTGTACCCCATTGATGTTGGTATTTTTGGTTCAATAATATATATATTTTTTTAGTTATTTTTGAGACATGTCCAGCCATTTGGTTTAGTGGGCAATACTGGTGGTAGGTGGGTGATTGGACAAGATGGTCTTAGAGATCTTTTCCAACTGTAATGATTCTGCAGATTAACTACAACTGTGAGAAGGACAGTACCAAAATAGAGATACTGAAATGAGAAGTGTGAAAGAGAAGGTCCAGGCTGGCTGGGAAAAATGTCTGTCACAGCAGAAAGTTGAGGACTTGTTTTGTTTGCTTTTTTTTGTTGTTTTGGACTGTTCTGTTTGTTTGATCCCGTTTTCTTGTACCAGGCTAGATAGAGATTGTTTTTACTCAAAATACAGTACACTTATAGCATATCAGTATGTTATAGTACTTGCATAGTGTATATATGTCTCTCCGCAGAGCATAAGCATTCAAACAAGGTTAATTTTTTGAAATTGGTGTTTCCTGGAGCATAGATGCTTTCAGTGAAACTGCGGATTGTTTTATGGTGCTGAGTTACCTTCAGTACCTCATGAGGCATTCACTGCTACGTTCAGAGCTAATAAGCCTGCATGTGAATAATTGCTCCTACGTTGGTTCAAAAGTAATCAGTATTTGTAACTGTTAGATGCAGGAGAGACAAATATGGCATAGAAATATTTTCCCCTTTCTAGTTGGTTGAATTTGAATTTGCATTAGTCTTGACATGCATAAAGCACAGCAAAAATAGGCCCTCCTCCTCCCCATCCTTTATTTTACTTTAATACCAGTTTTCACGAGCAGATACTTACGTTTTCATTGCTGTTTTTTCTTACACCAGGGAGGAGAGTGAAAGTGTGCTGACACTCAAGGGTTTGACTCCCACTGGAATGTTACCTAGTGGAGTGTTGGCTGGAGGACGACAGACCCTGCAAAGTGGTAATGATGTTATGCAACTTGCTGTGCCTCAGATGGACTGGGGCACATCTCACTCTTTCGCTAACACTACACATAATGCATGCAGGGAATTTCTTATGCTTTTCAGTTCTTGTCTTAGCGGCTGATACAGGCGGAATGTTATGTGTTAATCAGGCAATGTGAAATGGATACTTAACCAGGGTATAAAACTAAAAGCAAATGAGTTTGGCAGTGTCAGGCCACGTTTTTCGGGCTTTGAGCATCCTCAGTTTGCAATTTTTCAGGTGGTGCAGATGGGGTGACCTTGTAGATGTGTTAAGATATTTGGTCGTAACAGATACAAAAATTGCAATGTAATTTTGCATCCTTGTCTGCTTTCCATGAAAATGACTTTATTATATATCTGTTAGTATTTTCATTGACAGTGTCAAATTCTCACTGGTATCAATCCTAACAAACAACTACAGGCTGCAGAGTTCCATTTTACACTCCATTGATAGATTGAAATGTGCTACGTTTTGTACCCTGGTAATTAATGCCAAAGTTTGTTCTCTATGTTGTTTGTCAAATGTTCTATGTATAATTGACCTCCCTGAATTGTCCTTGTAACATGCTGTTTCCTTCCTCTGCAGATGTAGCTGCTTTCTTAGATCTGTCTGTCTCTCTCTAGGTATAGATGTATGTCTGTATAAGTGTTAAAATTAAACCACTATCCCAGACACTTGTCTGTCTCTTGATGTAGAAGCAATGTTGTAGCACCTTGTTTTTGAGGTTTGCTGCATTTGCTGCTGCACATTGTCTGTGCATTTTGAACAATAATGTACTTGAAAATTATTCAGTAATTGTTATAAAATCAGTTGAGAATAAAGGGATTGAATTTAAAACTTGTAAATAAATCAAAATAAAAGGGTGTTACTAAGTGTGCATATATTTTTTTGCATGAAAATAAAAAGAACTCTATACAAAATACACCTGTAATCTGGCTCATTGAATATTTTGTAAAAGTTTTTCTTCTTTTTTTTTTTAGTTTGTTGAATCATTGGATCATATTTTTCACAAGGCCCATAAATGATTAACTAGGCTTAGAGGCAATGCTGTGAGATTGCACCAGATGTATTACAAGAGTGAAGTCCAGGTTTGGTCGCAGTGGTGGATAACTAAAATACATCCATCTGAAACTGGACTTCATATCAGCAGCACTCAACATAAGATATTCAGACTTTTTATTTGCTATCCTCAAGATTTAATAGAAAGCATAAAGCAGTTCTGTTTGACCACTGAATTTTATAACTGTTGAAGGATTGTGATATATCGATTAACTGAATAACTTTTTTACACAATCTGTTTTGCAAGAGTAGCTGCTTTTCTTGTTTTGTGATTTAGGCTGTTTATTTGAATATTTTTAAATTCTCTATTAGATTTTTTTTGTCGCTGTTTTTTTAAACCCTTTCACTACATTTACTATTAAACAATCAAAGCTGTTCTTTTATAGCTTTGAAACATGAATGTCTCATTTTAAGTCATTTCTCAGTGGACATATAATGTCTACAAGTAAATTTATATGTCCCGTGTATGTATGTGATTGTTTTGTGAATGTCTATAACAAGAAGTGGTGTACGTTTCCTAATCCATCCAACTATTCCAAAAGCATATGTTCTAGTTTTAATTTTCGTTGTTTAATAAGATACTTTATTATGCTTAAAAAAATGAGTTTGTACTCCTCTCACTCATTTAACAGATTTTTAACCATGTTGCATTGCAAGCATTAGAGAGGATCAAACTGACTAGAAAATTTTTTTAACATAAAGCATACAGTTTCTAGCATTACTGAAAATGTGGGATGTTTGGAAAGTATGCAAAATGCATTTTGGATTTTTGTGGGTGTTTTTTTTCCTTGACTAGGATTTCTGATGGCAATATTCCTTGATGCATTACATTAATATACATCATTTGTTCAATCACGCTGATGTGCTAAAGATCTCCTGCTGACCGTTAGTTGTCCTTCATTCCAGGAACTTTGTTTTTACAGATGAGGATTTTACTCAGTTTTCAAAAAGAACTTTTCAGATTTGTGAGGCTCAGTTGCAAAACCAGAAGTAAATAAAAAATATAGTTTCACTAATTGATACTTAACTGTGACCATCACAGCAGTGCATTTGTATTCTCAGTGATAGTAAGATCTCCTACTACAAATTTTTACTTACTTTTTGAAATATATTGCCCTGTGTTGATGAATAGACTATCAATAACTATCTAAAATCTCCACATTTGAGAAAACAAATAATATCCGTTGCTGTACTACTTCTGCTTATCCCATTTAATTCATGATCAAATTTGCTAAGATCTAAGCAGGCTGTTTACCAATACATTTGTAAACAGCTGTGAAAGTTATAAGGAATGGGAGTGTGTTTACATTCCTCTCAAACCTTAGCAGCTACCGCTGCTGTTGGAAGCATCTGTTCAGCCACACCTCCTGTGCTTCATAAGGCATAGGTCGTTCCCATAGGAGTGGAGGTTGGAGACATTGACAGAGCGCTGCGTGGGGCCCCAGAATTACTAGTCAGTTGAATTGAGCTGCTTTGTGGGAAATGGTTGAACAGATTCTTACCGCAAAACAGATGAATCTGAGGGTAAACCAGAAATCTGAACTACAGCAAGAAGAGTTAAACAAAAATCCATTTCTAAAAGGTAATTTTGAAAAATTAATGCAGAACAGGCAACCCTGCCCCCACAGCAGGGGGGTTGAAACTAGATGATCATTATGGTCCTTTTCAACCCAGGCCATTCTATCAACTACATCCTATGGAAGAAGTCTATATATATATTTTTTCCATAGATGTACGAATATATTTTTTGAAAAAGAATCGAAGATTATTTCCAGTTAGCTTTAATGTACTAGGATAAAAATAGACCTTGAGAAATGATAGCCTCTCTAAATTCTTTTCATGTGTTGGCAAGGATTTTGTGTCAGATCTGTCCCCTAAGTAAAGCAGGGGGAAGGCTGGAATTGAGGATGGAAATGCCATCGATTTCCTTCAACTTTGTCACTTAAAATGTACTGTGAAGGTGAGAGTTTCCAGAACAAAGAGTTCCAGTTTATCAAATATGTTAGTGTAATGCAACATTTATTCTAGGTTAATCAGGACTTATGAAGGTTATAGTTTTAATCTAGAGGTACCTGCAAAAGAGAATCCAACAAAATTATTTTCCAAATTGAGTCTTTACAGTGTGTTTTTTCAAACGCTTGCATTTTCCAGTCAGTTTGTTCTTTTGTGTCAAGGTGAAAGATACCTTTTTCTTAAGTGCACTGTATATTCTAAGATACTTTTGGAACTAAAGTAGTACAAGTAGAATGACGTAGGTGTAAATTTTCAAATCTGTATTTATGACCAAGCTACATAATTTACAGAGATAAATCAGTATTCGTGATCTTTTCAGGAAAAGATTGAAAACAGAGACTTCACAGGTAACAGGAAATGGTGGAAAGAGGTGTTTTTTTCTCACATAGCTTTGTACCTATATGGCAAATTGGTTATATCTTGTATTCAGTGACATTCTAAAGCAATTCTTAAACTAATTTGCAGCTAATTTTACAAATTGAGAAAGTTTATTTTCCCTAATATAAACATAAATTGTCATCCATTCAAGTGGATTTTTGATATAACTGGGATTGCCCCTGCCCCTTTAAAGTTGTGTAGGATTATTATTATTATTGTAACTCAGAATGTGCAGTATGTAAAAGTTAAAATGCTGCATTATTCTTATGTATTCCACAGTATTTTAATAGGAATTCAAGCAACTATTTTTTTTAAGAGCATCTCAGTGGAAATGAAGGTTTTATGTAACATTAAGGCAGAGTGTAGGCAGTTGATACATCTGCTGTGTCTGGTTTATGTTGGCCAGGAAATGAGAAGTACTAAACTTAATTCACTTGGACGAATTCTGTTCTAACGCCATCTTTTCCTAAACTGCTAGGTTTCCTAGCATTCACTTTAATATAGGTAAACCTACTGGCATTGTGCTTGATACCCATTGTTGTTCATCTGTATCTAGCACTATGCCAGTAGGTTTACTGCTAGGTACTGTTTTCAGTTAGAATTTATTAAATTAGGCAATTAGAGGCATGGCAGATAGAAGGGGAGGCAGTAAGTTGTTAGCAACACTGAAACTTAGCTACAATTTAGATCTTGGTTACAAGCATTTTGCTTGACTGGTCTGCCCAAGTAGGTTAATTTGATTTTGATATCCTCAGAACCTTACGTTATAGCTTTGACTTTTAGATCTAAAACAATAAACAACAGAAAAATCTCACACCTCAGAATTTACCACATTAGTCATGGTTACTTACTGCAGTAAAACCAGTAAGCTAGATTTTTTTCTTCATGTTCACATGAAGTCATCCACCAAGACTATGTTACAACCAGACCTCTTCATGCTCTAGGCTTTGTTGTTGGTTCAACTAAGCAATTTATGAGACTTTGTAAATATGACTTGCTAGATTTGTCTTTTATAGTTTAAATTTCACAGTTCAGTTCCCAGGGATACTCATTTAAGCGTAAAATATGGTGAGAAATTGAAGTACAAGTTTAACTTCAGGGAGTTAACCGTAAAAAGGGAAAGTATTTTCTTATTAGCAGAACACTGATAGTGTTACATTAGAGCATCCTGCTTGGTAATTTAGTGAAGCTCACTAATACGTTTTAATCTTCAGAAAGTTAATCTCAAATAGATTTTCTTTTTAACCATACCACAACTTTAACATTAGTTGACATCTTATATTGCTTTCTTTAAAGAAAAAAAAAACCAATATCATAGAAATGTACAGTTTAAAACGTAAATGAAGTTCCAGTAATCAGTGTTTCTCTTGGTATACTTTGACTTGATAAACTGTAATAGTTAAAATGCAGGAGAAGTTTCACTTAAGCTTAAAAACAACCCCCAGAGCCTTAATTATAATTTGAAATAATTTTAATCTAATCTGGCGTAGCGTTCTATATTAAATTGATCATTGCCTTTTCTGCTGTGCGATATTACACTCTTCATCTTTCTCATTCATTTTGCATGCATCTGCTCACTTCTGTACAGCCACTGTAGAGGCAATTGAGGCTGAAAAAGGTATGATCAGAGTCTTTGCCATTGGCAGAGATCTGTGGTGTCTGGGAGGGAATTCAAAAGTACTGTGTGGGTGTGTTTTACTTTCAACTTGCACAAGCAGAGATGAATCAACTGTATTGATTCATCCCTTTTACATGTAACATTCATTTCTGGCTTCAGGATGATGATTATCTTTAATATTTTAGGGATGTTCTTGGGGTTTTTTTGGTCTTTTTTATTTATTTTTACAAAATATGCAGTAGGTTTTTGTATAATAGCATGTTGTGATACGTGGTGTTGTCTTGAAGTCCTTATAATGATAGTGTTTAGTGTTTTTTTTTTTTCTGCATTCAACTGCAAGATTTTGTTTGGGGGGCTGGTTACGTGTGGAAGGAGGGATATTTATGCATGCTTTTCTCATAAAATCTATTTTTAATGGCTTTGAACATATATATATATTTTCAATGTCCGTAAGACATCTGATAATGCAAGACATACAAATGTAATGTTTTTTTTCCGTTTGGATTTTATACATAATTTGATGACCAAATTTATTTCTAGTATATATGCCATCCTGCCAGTACAAGGCATATTAAACTCCATGGATTATTGGTGCTTCTGTGCTAAATAAGCTGTTGTCTGTGCACCCTTTTTAGCTGTGTTGAGTAAAATGCCATCCAGTTATTTGGTGTTCAAGTACTCAACTTCAGACTGTAGAAGTTTTTTCAAAGATACTTCAGTTTCCCCTTGCTCGATATTCAATGAACTGAATGAGAAACAGCATAGCAACTGGGAGAGCTGCCTTTGTGTGCTTTCAGATTTGGTTGTGAAGCACTAATTAATAACTTTATCGTTTGTTTTTAATCAAGGAAGTCAGATCTCCAAAACTATAAACAAGGGCCGTATTCTGTTCTCTCACACACATGTAAGATGTTCCGTTGTTGTGAGTGAAAGCTGTGCTCATGTCTCCAAAGAATTATTTCATCCCAAAGGACTCAGTCTTACTGTGTGGTTAACTGTTTTCAGGTCTGAAGTCAATTACAGACCTCGTTCATTAAAATAATCAATAGAAAAATAATACCTGTTTTCTATATGCATTTTAAATACATACGTATTTAAATGACACCATTGTTAAATGCAGTGCTAACCCAGTGACTGTGGTCGTGTTCATTTCCATCATCCACGTGATTAGCACAGAATGTGACCCATATCCTGCAGTTTTGCCTGCATGAAAACCGCAGGATCAGGCCATCAACGTGTATGCAGGACGTAAATCTCTGATTACTTTTGTGACCCTTTGCTGCTTTGCCTCCGCTGCACTTGCTGTGCTGCTTACATCTTACTGGCGTTCCCTTGAGACACAGGGATGTTAAGCTGAGCTCGGCAGCGGGAGCAAAGGGTGTTCAGAGCCGGCCACCCCAGGGACGCACAGAAGCAATCAAGTGGGCTTAAGCACCTTGATTCCTCCTTGCTGAATATTTGCCATACTCTGTTCTTTTTGTTATAAGCTCGGGTCTCGATAGCCATTGAGCGTATCAGGAGAGCAGCTTAGAGCAGCTTTTACTAGTAAAGATACAGAGCCATACATTTACTTGGCTGATTTCCTACCTGTTTTTAAGCATCGTTTATTAGAAAAAGTGTATGCTTTCGTCTTCTTTTTCCATTACTGACATATCAAATTTGCATTTTGTTAAGCAATACGAGGATTCTCTCCGCAACATAAAATCTGCAGTTTTGAAGAAGCAAAAGGTTTGGATAGGATCAATGAGAGAATGCCACCAAGAAAAGATGCTCTTCAGCAAGATGGTATTAATACTATAAACACAACAAATGCCAATGGAAACAATGGAACTGGCAACAACAATGCACAGTGACCACGTCAACTTCTGGTTTACTCACTTATGTCTTGCCTGAGAATTCCTAGATTACTGCTTTTTGATGTGACAACAGACGAAATAGCCAGGGGGGTCAGCGAGGTGACTACTTATCGGGAGGTGGAACGCCATCTGCCTGACCCTGCTGAAGAACAGCGCCGTGCTTTGAGACAACAGCCCCTCTCTTCACGCGGTGACCGACCTCCTGGGAGCACCCTTCGTGTATTCAGGCTGCTGCGACTGCAGAAGAGCTGGGAGGAAGGAAGCGGGCTGTTATCACTAAAGCACCCCTAGACTAGCATCTTATGCCTGTTGTTGTCAACACTTGACGTTTACAAATGGGATTTTTCTTTCGGTAGAGGTAGCTTGTTTGTTTGTTTGTTTTTTAAATCAGACTTTCAAATACGACCCTAAGAGCTAACTATTTATTAATGGACATCGGTTTCATGAAATGTCTTTAAAACAATAGATTAGAATGGTCTTAAAATTTCTGAGGCTGCAAAAAACAAAAAAAAAACTGTATTTTAAATAGAAAAAAATGCCAAAAAAAAATCTCAGTTGGTCATTCTGTAAAAAGCTGACCTCAGGTTTACTCCTTAGATGTTGCTAATTCTATATTGTATTCACTGTATTTTTTAGTTACAGCTTATCGGAAGATTTCTATGTAGGAATGTTTATTACTTGAACACAGATTTTAAAAAATATTTAATTTAGAAACATTTTTGCCCAGCTTTTTCAAGACTCTCCCCCACCTTGAACTTTAAAAAAAAAAAATTATATATACTAATTTTAAAAGTAAGAAAAATATGGGAGTGTTAATTTTAAGGTACTTTTAATTGAACTTTGTACATTGTTTAAGTAAATTTTGATTCATATCAAGTCTGTAAAGCTTGGCATTGTATTTTGTGTATGCATGTTTTCATTTTGCAAATACTTAATATATAGACCTATGCTGTACATCTATAGGTTACGTAGATGTTATGGGTACTTTTAGTTATCGTGAGTACTGCGGTTGCATAAGTAGCTAGTAATCACTGGGCTGAATAGCTGCAAGCTTGTCATTATTTTTTAAGCTGTAAAGGAAACTGAAACTGTATCGGACATAGGTTTTGTTCTAGGCGAAGCAGCGCGTAATCAATTGCTCTGTTCAACTGCTAAGGCATTAGTGGAAGTGTAAACTCGAGACTGCATGTATTTTGATATCTACAGGACTTGCTTGGTTAAAATAAAAATTGAAGCCCTGTGCTAATTTGTTCACAAATAATGGACTGTACTGATTGCCACTGTACTTTGTTAATATTTTGACATTTGCTCCGTGTCCTTCTCATCCCCTGGAACACAACTTGAAACTTCTGTCACTAGAGTTCATCTCCTTTTTTTGTTTGCCATGAAGTACGATCTGTACATACCCCGTCTCAGTTGGAAATTTTATGCATGTTCTGAACTATTCAAGTATTTTATAAACAGTAGCACACAATAAATTTTGTGCATGGGCTGCGGCTCCTATCATTGTGTATTGGTTTTATTTGGCATACTGAGGTCTCATCTGACCCTGAAAATTGGTTAGAAGTGCTCTTCCAAATCTAAGCTATTGAAGGAATAGCCTACGAGGTGAGATTTAGCTTGCGGAGAAATCATTTTACATAAATACTATTTATTTCATTTTTTTTAATTGTTATTTCTCATGTATTGAATATCTGAGCATCTTCTATCTGCCAGTCTCCATTGCTGCTTAGTGCAGCCATGAGGATGGCCGTGTCCCACGTGCGTCAGTTTGAGCTGAGGTTTATGGCACTGGTGGAGCCCTGGGCCGCGCTGTGGGGTGGGGTGGGGCTGTTTCGACCGTCAAGGCAGATAGCTGATTTAAGGGTTATGGTGTGTTCTCTGTAAGTAAGAAGCTGAGCGGGATGAGAGCACATCTAATGTGGCGCTAATGGAGTTTTAATGTTTGCTTTTACTTTATTGCAGATGCGTTGTAACTGGGAACTGTTCTCAAAGTCTGTGCGCAGAAGTTCAAGTTAACAAATGGTAAGTTGGGTTTTTTTTGTGAAACCCTCCCATAGTCGTGAGCTGTGCGGTCTGCGTGCAGTGTGTCAGAGCAGAACAGCCACGTGGCACTGCAGTACAGCCCAGGTTTGACACGGTGAGCCTTGTGATGGGACGTTCCTCCTTGTAAGCACCAACAAAATTTCCCAAGACCACGTATTCATGATCTGATACTGCAGTCTTCATTCTCAGTGTTCTGACTAGCTCGAATTATATGCGCAGAGAAAATACACAAGTAATCTTTGTGAGAAAAGGCCTCGCTGTATGGGAGAGAACTGGCTCTCATCCGGCAGGCATTGCTGTGCTGCAGCGCTGCTCACCTCCCTGAGAACCCCCTCCCAGCTGCTGTCCATAGCAGCGTTTGCCAGATATGAGGGCAGAGGTGCAGTAAATGGAAGTTTCTGGGAAGTTATTGTCAAACTGTGTCTGTCATACAGTGTATGTTCCATCAGCCTTTAAGCGAGTAGTCAGGTAAAAGAACTGTGCCCATGAGCTTTCTCTGTTTAGAAAGTAATCCTCCTTGTTTGCTGCTGATTCTGAAAGGTGGAGTCTGGAGCTGTCTCTAATTCTTGCATTGTTGAAGAGGAAAAAAAGGGTATCCTTCCTCTCAGAAAACTGTAAGTTGTTTTGCTTTGTTTTCCACTTCCAGGGTTTTAAGTGGGAGGAAGGTTCTGCGTGTCGTTGGTGTTAGTCTGTTCTCCGCTGGGAGGGGGAACTGCTTGGCAATGGCTGTCAGCCCACGGATGCAAGCAGCAAAGCAAAGAGCCGCGGCTGCTGCAGTGCTGCTGTCTGCAGGGAGAAGGGTTGGGAGGTGGTGGGGGCTGGGGAGGCGTTCTGGCTGTTCTGAGACGTGCGAATGCATTTTAGCAAATCTGAAAAGCGGGCCTAAAAGCACAGAACGTGTTTGGGGATGGTTTTTTGGCTTCTCCCGTTCAAAAGGGCTTTGTGCTGCCGAGGCAGCTGCTGCCACCTGGTGAGCTGAGCCGGGAAGACAGCCCGGTTCGCACTGTCTGCTTACATTTAGTTCAATGGCAAACATAATGCTGAATGTCTAATAGAGGAGAAATGCTTGAGGGATTTTTGCATGGTGGATTTTTTAATCTCTTACTGTTTTGCAAATACTTTTACGTACGTGTGTACAAGTGAAAGATGTGCCTTATAAGAATGGACTCTCCCAGCTGCCACTGTTTTTGTTTGAGGGCTAAGAAAAACAGAGCTCTGCTGTTTGTGCGAGGGGCCTGTATACGATGTTCATTAGTTAAAGCATTGCTCAGAAATGTTAGGAAACTCACCGTTAGCTGCTGGACTTCACGCTTCTGTTACATTTATGCTGGGGACAGATTCGGCGTGGTTTTCTCTAAAAACAAATGCACTGCTCAAAGCTGGTTTTCTGTTCTCCTTAATCCTACGAAACCCTCGCCGCAGTCATTTGTATTGTCTGCGTCTCTGTCGCTTTCCGTTTGGATTAACACATGTTCTGTAGCGTTAGCATTTGCTTACAGCAAATAAACGGAAGAACAATATAACCCACATTTTTACAAGGCGGTACTTCAAAATCAGATTTGAAATCGTTTCTCTTTTCTATTGCTGCCTTAAGCACAGTGCTTTCTGCTAATCGTAACTAATGTAGGAACTTAAATAGAGGAGGCACAGTCATCTTCTGCCAAGGCGCTTAAACTGTTCGTGTGACTTAAACTGAGCACTTGCTGCATTTTCAGCATTAGGAGGGGAAGACAGAAAAGAGTTCTTAGAGAACCTGCCTGGGGCTTCAGAAAATGCTTTCCATCACCCCCTGGGGCTTTTTTTGTCATCTGCAGTTAGCTCAGTAGTTGAGTTCAGTGATGTCAAGAAAGTAATTATGCAGGAGTTTGCAAAAGGGGAGGTGGTTTTGTCTGGGCCAAAATAATAATAATAAAAATACCTACGGCTTAGGGCTAGTAGACAAGATATATCTTTTATTATACAATAAAGAATAATATGTGCTGCAAATTAAGGCAAGTGTAAGTGCAAAAAGCTTACTGAATCACCAAGAAGGCGTATTTGATTATATATTATCTTTTACACACAAGAGTAGTCAGTGTCTGCATAAAGCATGTTACATGTCCTTCGGTTTGTTTTAAAAAAGAAAACAAACAGCCGGGTAACTGTTCTCTATTGACCAACAATTGCCAGTAGCAAACGCCTGTAGTCACCGCTTGTATCACTTGCTATCATTGTAGCCAAAGTCTTCTGATACATTTCTGCGAACTTCTGTTTAATTTGCACCAGATCAATCTGTGCAAAGAAGAAAAAAGAAAGTGTAAGGCTTAAATACAAAGTATGATTTTAACTCTGACGTAACTCTGCATCTCTTTCCTCACATCAAATACAAGCCAAGGGTGCAGTGTGCAAGCGATCAGCTCTGCACATCGTACAAGTCAGCTGCTCCCAAAGCAGAGGCTGGCTTGTCCCCTGCTTTGTTAGCACGGTGGTATCCTAACTTCATGCAGCTGAGATGCTTTTTTGCTACGTGGGCAAGCAACCACAGTGAGGAAGAAAGACAAGCAGTATTGCTATTTAGCCAGAGATACTCAAATTATTATATGAAACCTGTCTTCAAAACAAATTACTTTGCTCATCTAAATCTGAAATGGATAAAAGCTTTACTGCAGTGCATGATTTCTACAGCTGTGAAAGAGGGGACTGCATGAAAAGGTGGTTAGGGAGGACAGACCTCACAGGTAGTGGAAAGCTACAGAGGAGAAAGTTTCTTACCTCGCTGCGGGTGACTATAATTCTGATGAGGGTAGAATCATCCGTGCCAGCTCCTTTCATTGCATAATAAAGTCTTTCTGCAAAAAAGGCCGGGCGATCGAAAGCGCATTGCACTGCAATAAGGCACATTCTTAGGATTAGTTGCAGTACTGTATTCTGATACCTTGCAGGATCAGTTCTGGTTTTATGCTGTAGTCAGCTACAAGTAGATGTCAATACAGATTCTGTTATTCTGGATTACGGGAACTGTTTTACAAAGCTGGGTTTATTTTGAAGCTGAACAAATGAGTTATTACTTCACAAGAAAAGTTGTAGTTATTACCAGTTAACTTTTCTGGAAGAGCTTTTCACAGGTGGCTAAAACCTTAATTCTCAAATAGGTTGTTTTCAGTTCTTTTCCTTACGTAGCTGTACATAGCTGGTACCAGGATGCGAGCACTTTTACTGGTGTGCCACTGCTAGACTCTCAGTAACAAAGGTACAAAAGTAAATAGTTCCCATTCAGAAGTAGCTGCAGAATCAATCAATCTGTTAGATTTTTCACTGTTTTTTCTTTTATATGATCCTCAGAGATCATTTTTTCCTGTAGAACTTCAGTAGAATATAACCTGGGAAGATCTTGTTTAGTACAATAGCTTTTAATCAGCTACAGCTGCTGAAATGCTGTCAGTTTGGTAAGCGGTGGTAGAGCTGGTGTGCAGAGTACTGGTTTTGCTTCAGTAACTCATACGGATCCTATCAGTAGATCATAATACATTTGAAATGCTTTTCTATAAGTTGGCAGGGATTAGTGAAATCAGAACAGGTCTTCTCTTTTGGTGATGCTTTCCTTAGAAATGCTGGGCTTTTTGGGGGTAGGTGGTGGCAGAGAAGAGGGTTGGAAAGTGACCTGTGCCTAAAAGTCAGTTCGTGGTGGGTCTGAGATGATGTGTGGGGTGGTTCAGCTATCTCTGCCGCAGCTCTGTTAGTGGCACTGGCTTCATTTTGCAGGGGCCTGAAACAAAGAACCACCAGTGCTAAGCAGTGACCCTTGTTTCTGTGCAGTCACACTCTTTCTAGACAAGTAGTTTCTATGTAACCTTCTCTGGTTTCAAATTGACTTCACCAAGCTAGATGTCTGTTTCCTCCAAGTAAGTGCAAAGTGAATAATTTGAATAATTGAAGCTACTTTTGTAGTCACAGAGTCTCAGATTGTGTATCCATTTGCCATATGGACAGTGCTGGATTGGATTCAATGACGTTTAGAAAATTAAATTCTTAAGGGATAGGGGTAAGGAAGAAGGTATCACTTACAGATAGCCTTCAAGCCACGTTCCACATTTCCAGAAAATTCTCGATCAATGCTGCTTGCTAAGTCACGATTAGCAATCTAAAATAAACGAGATTAACGTGAGGATCACAAAACGCAGCAACATTTGGAACCTTAATTCAAAGTGTGCTGACCAAACTCATTTGAAGCCAGTGAAGAATTCCTACCCTGGAATACGCCTCAGCTGTTGCTCTCAACTGGGGAAAACTTCTGCTTGCCAGAACCATATTAAAGCAAGATTCATCTGTCCCAAGTTTTCCTTCACCTGCTTGGTAAAGACGCTGAGCATCTTCTTGAGCTTTTTGATAATCCACAGTTTGATTCTCATCCCGGTTGCCCTAAAAGCAAAGGTAGCAGAAGTCAAATGAAGTTGCACAAAGAAGTTGCGCTTTCACTGCTTGCAGTACAGCCCCCAGGCTTGTATCTCCAAAGCTTGAAGTAGGAAGAGTGATCCCAGTTAGAAATACATTACATTGCTTTAAAACTACTCTTTGGATTAATATTGCTTTGAAAAAATACAGTTGTGGCCCAAAACTTTGTCAGTAGGGAATGGTTTAAACTGTAGATATACTGTGTGTGTGCGTGTGTGTGTATATATACACATATATTTCCACATATATATATATTTTCACATGTAGCTTCACCTATAAATACCATCTCATAGTTCTAGTCTTTTTCAGGAACTGCACTCAATTCTCTATTTTGCTTAGTAATGAAAACTTTCTCTTGATTTGTTTCTAGGCTTCAAGTTGCAAAGAATCTTCCTAAACGAACTAATGAATTATCTTTCTGAATATGCATACCTGAAATATCTCAGGTCTTCTATTATATTTAGAATTGCTAATTTCAACTATGAATGTCTCCAGAAAATACTAGCTATAGTTGCAATATGTCAAGTAGGGCTTATGTGACATTCTATGTGCTTTGGGGTTTGTATTCTTGCTGCACAGTGCATGGATGGATGCTGCTAAATGTATTGGCTAAGTAGGCTTAATACACACCCTTAAATACTATTGTGTCTGTAGCAGTTAATATAATACTTAAATTATGTGGTTGTCAGTTACTGTACTGGATTTATCAAAATAAAATTTAGCATGAGCTTCAAGCTTTGCTTCCTTGTGGATTTTGATTTTGTAACCCAAACACCTGGTGAACAGCTGAACTCTCATAAAGGTAGAAGCAAACAAGATAGAGAAGAGTCATAGAAATTCTAACAGCAAAGGCAGATGTATCAGAAAGATGTGGGAAGTTGCATGTACTGGTTATTTCTTCCTAAACATGGATAACAGCAACTTACTGTTCTTCAATACAAAAAGAGCCCTAGTGTATAACATGAGATAAGCAGCTTTTGGTGCTCACAGGAGTTTAGTGGTAGCACATGTGTAATGCTGGTTATCTGAAGGGAGGGCTACAGTGTGACTTGGAAGGTAATGTTTTGCTTGTCTGGGGGGACTCTCACAGATATTTTACATGCTATAAAGGTTATCCTAACAAAATTACCCAAATAATTTTATGCAAAAAAAGAAAAGCACCTGGCTTTAACATCAGTGTGGAGCGCTGCTTGCAGCTTGTGCTATTTGACTGCATCTGCTCAAAGTATTTACACAAATCTTCTGTGGGGAATATAGAGTGCTCAAATCTGTCATACAGATAAGAAGGAACTCTTCCTTGAGGAGGGGCTGAGGTGTTTTATCTTGTTAGAGAGGAAAGTAGTCTAGGGCTGATTTCTGTCTCTGGCAAAGTAGGCACAGGCAATTCATTTATGTAGCAGTTATGGACATATGCAAGGAATGCACGTGTGTCTTAAAAATAAGAATTAAGTCTCACTTGGCACATAGATACAAGTAACCGTTCGAAGTGTCCTGAAGTGTCTGCTCTGATGTCTTGTTCGATGTCCCTTCCAAATTCTGATTTATAGCAGTTCACTATTTCTCGTATTTCCTGGTTTGTCCTTGTGCAAAGGATCTCAATCAGCACTCTCTCCTGCGTGCCTGCTCCCTGTAGGCAAAGCAAAAGAAGGCATAACTACAAAGCAGTACCTACTTCGTTTTGTTCAATTGTAAAAATAAGCAGACAGCTGTCATTTTAAAAGATAGTACAATTTCTATTGTAAGAACAGTATTCTAGTGGTGTGAAAGCACCAAGTTCACCGAATGCTTAAAATGGAAAGAAGATTTCTGAAATGCTCAGTTCTGCACTGGCTTAAAATAATACCCTGAAACTGTATTTCTACTATGGCAACGTCAGCCATAGGTAACAGAATTCTTTGGCAACCTCATTCTGGGAACATATTGGAGGAAGGGAGAGCTTTCTGATAGCCCCTAAAGTCAGAGATATGCATATAAATACTGTTTTGGTCACTGTGAAGGTGTGTTTCTTATTCCAAAGGTGACTGGTCCCCCTGCATGAAGGACCAGCAGGAGCTTTTCATAGCTGCTTCCCTCTCCTCAGGATAGAAATTAACTGGGGGTTCTGAGTACAGTCACATCTGCTGACATGATCCATCACTATTTGAACAAGGATTGTGTAGGGGTAGATCTACGTGAGCCTTCTAAGTAGTACTGTAATATATATATATATTTTTAGATGGTTGTGTGGTTCTTGCCCCCACTAAAGCTAGATCTTCATTTGTGCTCCATATTCTTTAGAGATCTGCATTCCTATCTAAGTGACTTGTTTCCAGTAGTCAGCCAGCTGCTAGCTGCTGCAGCTCAAACAAGCAAGGAATTCAGGTAAGTTGGACATACCAGTTTACCTGAGTTAGAAGGTTAAACCAGCTAGCTCACCTAACCCCTAATGTGAACTTAACACCCGAAGAAATTCCTGCATCCCCTGACCTTAGGAAAATACTCTTTCATTGTTGTCCTGTTAAGAAAATGAGGTAATCTAAAACTATCACTTAGTAGCAATGGCTTTGTTTCCTGCAGGCAGAGGTATGCAACTTCAGTGTGAACAGCACTTATTGGCTAAAAGAACTTCAGCTCTTATTGGGTTCTAGCAGAAAGAACCACCAAGAGAGGGGCAGAGAATAAAATTCCATCCTGTAGCTTTCATCCCCTGCTGGGCAGCTGATGCAAACTGGCCAATCCTGCAGTACTGGCACATGCAGCAGAAAAGAGCTCTAATCTCAACAGTCCCTACATTTGCTTTCCAACCCAGGATTTTTCAACAGTGCAGAGATCAGGTATTTTGTTTTCTTGAATGAGCATTTTTAGATAGTTTTAAACTATTCTGTTCACAGAACCATACCTTCATTGCGTGACGTAAACTCCAGGCATCATAGTAGGTTCTAGGCATGAAGAGTGCTAGAATCAGTTCTTCCACGTTTCCACTTAATTCAGACTTCAGGTCTTTAATTAAATCCTGTCCAATCAGAAACACAAAAATGGCATTGTTATATAATACGGGGTCTAGAAATCACTTTCACACGTTGTTCAAGTGGCACAAATTTACCCCCAGCCCCCAAATTAGAGCAGCTGATGATCTTTTCCTGCTTTTGCTTGCTACAGTACATTACATTGTTATCCATATCCTGAGCATCCCTAACATCCACCAAAAGCATGGTCATCACTCCCTTCTTTGAGAATACTGGCAAAACAGCAGTACACATCCATAACTCTGTAGTGACTGGAGTGCTCACTGAGGAAGGAGTGCAGAGTTCAGTTCCTTCCTGCACTAAGTATTTCCAACCGTACAACTCCTGTTGCTTGCAGAATTACTCATCGTATCTTAGATACAAACCAACAAGTTCAGCCTGGTGGGGAAAGAGCCAATTTTTTCAGGGGATGTTCAGGTTGGGTATTATACAAAATTTCTTCTCAGAAGGAGTGGCAGTGCACGGGAATGGACTGCCCAGGGAGGTGGTGGAGTCATCATCCCTGGAGGTGTTCAGGAGATGTGGGGTTGTGGCACTGAGGGATGTGATTAGTGGGCACGGTGGTGACGGGTTGACGGTTGGATTCAATGATCTTCAAGGTCTTTTCCAACCTTTAATGACTCTGTGATTCTTTCAGAGCAGTGCTACTAAGCAGATAAAAATGTAAGATTTCACCACAGCAAGAAGCACAGAAAAGAAATTATTTGACAGCAAGTGTCTGCAGGACAGACTCCTTTGGAAAAGAACCTTCCATTATGGATCATAAAGGAGGCAATAGGAGTAGACACGTGTCTGCAGTTTTCAGGTGAGCACAGTTAAAGCAATAATGGCATGGAGCTGAGTTACTCCAGCAGGCTGTGCCCTAGTGGTGATCACCAATCCTCAACCTATTTCTCAGTTGGCTTTTTTATGGAAATAAAAGATATTTCAGCACTAGTATTTGTGCACAAAAAATCTCAGGAGCATCAGACAATAAGATAGATTAATCTCAATTATTTTCTGCCTGCTAAGTATTATCAACTCAGAAAAGTTTCTGCTTTGCTGAGGAACCTTGCCAGACTCCCCTGTGCCCTCACTTCTAACAGGTATGAGAACACTTGAATACCAGATGTCTACCTGGTATGCAATGAAAAATATAACCCAAGGAGGAGCATTTAATAAATGCCCCAAACCACTCTCCAGGACTAAAATGCAATTAGGCAGTTACACATCAGCTGAATTACAGTTTTTGTTTACTGAGCATACCTTGCCATACATTGTCTTGAAAGCTGCCTTGATTTTTTGCCTTTGGTCATTGGAGCGGTTAGATACAACATCAATGATAGCCTTCTCATCAGTCCCTTGGAAACAGAAGGGCAACGTGAGAACTCGTAAGAATCCATCTAAGGCGATGCATTTTATAATCTCCCAGTTTGGCATGGTTATATAATAAATGCATGAATATCATTTGAGTCTGTTTACCAAATTTTCTTTGTAACTTAGAGTCTACTAAATTTCCCAAGTCTCTCTTGGTGTGACTTTTGAAAAGCTTACGGTTAGATACAAACTGAAGCACCAAATGGCATTAACACATTAGAATTGTAAGTGCCTGTTGCTTACTTACCAATCCCCTTCATAGCTTTGCGCAGAATTTCTGCATCCCTTCCAGCATCAAAGTTTGGAGCAGCTTGAATTGTGCCCTGAGTATACTGAACCATTGCTGCAGGCTGAAAACAAAAGCCATGTATAACTAGCTATCCTGCACGATGCAACTCAAATTTAAATCACCACTTAGGAGTGAGTAGTTGAGAAGGAGGAGTCACAGAATGGTTTGTTCCATTTGTTCCATTAGTTCACCATTTTTTATCTGACACAAAATCAGGGTGACAGTTGTGTTGAACAGCTCTGGCCTACCACCACTGCCAAAGCACTGCTTTTATGCAGGCGTATGTGATGAGCATACAGGGATACTGAGCGATGGTTTTGTTTGGGTTGTGTTCTGAGTGTAGCCAGGAATTCTGCAGTGACTTCATTGCTGCTTTTACAGCAAAGGAAGGTTTGTCAGTGTTAAACCATTTGATAATATAGGACCAATTCATACCCTTTCATATCAAACTCATTGAGAAATGCTGTATTAAAATGCCTGTACACATATTATATGACAGCTTAAATTTCATTACTTTCAATTAGTTATTCAAATTGCAGAGTAAATCTGAATCTTATTGAAAGCAATGGCAACAAATCAATTACTTTTCTGTGTGGCCAAGATGGGTACTGATTTCTTTTCCCCTTTTTTCCCTTCAGCACAAAGCCCCTCCAAAATATTGTGATGGGCAACCTGAGTGCTGCAGTGATGCAGTGACATTCAGGATTGTATTACCTGAGTTCCCCTTTGCCCAGAACTGCCTCTAATAGCAATTCTTCCTTGCACTGGGGACAAAATGAGGGGCTGTTATTGAACAACCTTTAATAATAATATCAAAATACATTTCCAGCCATCAATGCCTGTTCATCTGTGACACATCCTCAGCTCATATTCAGGCCTCTTCCCTAATATTTGCCATACAACCAACTGTAAAAACATTTTTCCCACTAACAGCCAGGTGAAAAAAATAGAGAAGCAACATTAAGATTGATTATAAGAGAGCACACAGCACATACCGGACCAGGCATCGGTGATGGTGCTTGTCCACCAGGATAGCCTACTGAAAATGAATTAAATAACAAGATGAACAAATTAATTATGTTTCTTTTTATTATATAAATGCTACCTAACCTGAAAATAAAACCATTTATAGACCTGGTAAGTTACAGGTCTACCACAGCAATAACCTGCTTGCTAAGTAACAATACCTATAGCTGAAGTCCTTGCCATTGAGAACAATGGGAAGAAGCAATCACAGAGCATTCTGGTAGATACTTGAGTGAGGCACTTCTAAAAATGCTACATTTACTGGTGCTGTGAGAGCTGGAAGGATCGCTCCTTATTAAATGTCTGTCTTGACAAAAGCCAAGATGATCCACATAAATGAGGAATGGAGGAATGCACATCCTGTGCTCTCTTTCAGAGTCATTTTATTTATGTTAAAATGTCTGTAGCATATTAACAACAAATGCTGAGAGTTCGTTGGTGCAAGAACTGAAGAAATCTCATTTCATGTTCAAAATCAATGTGAATACAAAAGATGCAACCACTTTTTAAAACTGATTTTTTATTTTCATCTATCTATATATCATATATCATATGCACAGTTATTATTGTTTTAATGGCAGCTTAATTATTATTTACAGTCAGTGAAGCAATCGTTAAAAGAAAGTTTGCTACTCTGAATTTCTTGCAGACACAACTGACATTCCAGGACAAAAATGTTTTTGATGGTAATTGACTATTCAAAGCATGAAGAACACTGCACTAGTTTTAAGCAATGGCGTGCATCCTCCTTTCCACTTCCCACACAATTCCTGGGATCACTGTGAACACAGATCTGCTCAGGTTCCTAAAAAATATATACATTTCTCTGAGATGAGCAGAACTGCCAGATATCTGTTGAATGTGGCTTCCCAATTTAACATTTCTGGTCAGATAAGTGCAGTTTGAAGAAGGATAAGCACCTAACCTAACCAATTACATCACAAGCATTAAGCAGTGACAGCCATCCCTTTTGGATGCAGCACACATAGAGGTGATTCTCATCTGCTCTTCACTGTTCTTGTCAAGAAAGGTGAGAGGACAAATACAGCATGCAGACCTCAATGGCTAACAGTAACAAAGGTAAGGGCCTTTTTTTTTTTTTTATCTTTTACTATCTATCTTGGCATCTCTTGGTTTAGCCTTGGATTCTTGAAGTATCATACATATGGCAGGGAAATATCCGCATACCTGGAATTTGTGCTGGTCCACCTCCAGCATAGCTTTGGGCAGGAGGTTGGGGATAGCCACCGAAGCCAGGGCCGGTGGGAGGCACACCATACCCAGGGCCTGTGGGAGTTAGGAGCAGATGACAGATTTTAGCACATAGTGTTTCATAAGTGGTTTCTGGCACAACATGAGCCAGGGTATTGAGCTACACAAGAGATTGTTTCTTTTCTCTCTATCTGTGCAGTGGCTCACAACCCAAAGCCATCAAGACGCTGCTATTAGCATGCAAGTACTTGCTGCTAGGTAGCAATCTGGCTGTCTAAACACTGCTGCCTAAATTGATCACTGAACAACCACTTGCTTTTCTTTTCTTCTTCTCCCAAGGTACAAAGAGTGGTTACAACAGAAATAACTCCCAAGGGCTGGATCTTACCTCCAGGATAAGATGGCATTCCTCCAGCCTGGGGAGCTCCAGGGAAGCCCCCCGGGGCAGGGTAACCCCCTGGAGCAGGGTATCCTCCTGCCTCTGGATACCCAGTGCTGGGTGGTGCTGCAGGAAAGCTTCCTCCTCCTGCTGGAGGATATCCTCCAGGAGCAGCAGGATAGGTGTACTGCCCAGCAGGTGGGTAGACAGACTCCTGTCCTGTGGGCTGAAATACAAAAAAAACCCACAAGATGTCTGTACTCTATTACGGAGTGAAAACTCAAGCTACTACGATGTCCGTATATGTATAATAACATGATTAGGTTTAGCTCTTAGGAGCAGCAGCAGCATTCCCTAAGCCTGGACATGGGCCTTCTGGCTGGGTCCTCTGATGCATCTCCCTAGCAGCAAAGTCTAGCTCAAAGGTTTTCCTCAGTTTTGTCTGCCCCAAGATCCCCACCACCGCATCACTGTGCCCAGGGAGATCCCCTTCCCTAACAGTGCAGTCTAACCTTGTTCAGCCAGACTCAACAAAAAGATTTTAATAGGATTTAGATTCACAGATCCAAAGCTAGGATCCCCTAGGCCTGCTAGGATGACTATCAATATTACAGAAAATAATTTCACATTGACTTTTTTGCACTATTTCTATGCTAGAAAACCTAGTATGGCTACTCTGGCATCTATGCAATCTTTTAAATTCATGCACTGAAGATTTTAGATGCTGGCTTAAAAAATAATCTTAGTATCCTTTGAGTTAGAAGAGACTTTTAGATGTCATGTAGTCCAACTCCCCTGCAGTGAGCAGGGAAAAGAATAAAGTGGAATAAAGTACTGTGGCTGAAGGACTGGGGGTCAAAGTCAAGCTAAGGTGTCCAATATCCTCAGAAAAATATTTACTCAGTGTTGGAGGAAAGCTGGGTTCTTGAGCTTGGATTGCTCAGCAGCTTTACTCCTGAACGAAACGGCCAGGATATGGGCACACAGGGTATGGTTTGGTAGACACTGGTGCAGATAATACCTCTGACCCTGTACCTAAAGACCCTCATATTTATTAACAACTACTGATGCTTAAAAAACAAAACAAACAAACAAGCATTTGCTGAGATAGTTAGCTGTATATATGAAAAATAAACCAAAATGAAAATGACTTAAAAGATTAAGGTAACAAACTAAACAAGAAGCAACCAGCCACCCTTCTGGAACAACAGGCAATATTATGAAATATATATCAGACTTCCTTTGTGGAATTCATTTGAGACAAATGTGAAGTCACACTCAGAGATGGATACATGGATAAAAACAGCTGCTGTTTACATGCACACAGAGCACAGCAAGAAGGGATATTGACTATAAATACACTAGGAATGCAACACAGGTAAAAGCCATACTTACAGGGTAGCCAGGGAAAGCAGGGTAGCCAGAAGGGGGGTAACCTGGGTATGCCATTCTGAAAAAGGAAATATTCCCTGTCAGGCACCACTTGAGCAGCTTGGTTAATGCATTCAGTGTTGCTGAAAGTACTCATCAGCTACAAAACCACAAACCTTTTTTTTTTTTTTTTTTTAACACAAACCAGCATAACAGTAGCAAGCAGAATTCAGAAGAGAAGCATCATCAACTTTGTAATTATTTGCTATCCTTAATTAGGTCAGATATACGTTGAAGCACAGTAAGAGAGCTGAACCTCCAAAAGTAATTCTGAAATACAGGTTACAGACCTTGAATTGTCAGAACAGAGACAGAAGAAGCTCAATTCCATGCTTGCCTCCTGTCAGCCTGCATCCCTTCACTCACAGGAATAGCTCCTGAGAGGAGAACAGTACCTGATCTATCGCACAGAGAAGAACCATCTGATAGAAATGTGTTGCATCTTTCACCTGCTTTTGGCTGTTCTTATGAAACAGATGCATGCACCAGAAAGATTTCAAACAGGGCTTAAACTAAGAAGTTCCAGCTTCTTGAATAACACAAACCAGAATTGATGCTACAAGTATGACAGCAGGACAGCTCAAGCGTGGGAGGACCAGGGTGGTTCAGCAGCCACACGTCTATTACTTTGACCTTTGAGTCCCTATTAAGATCCCACATTTATCTGACTCCAAAGCATAAGAAATGACTCAGTCTTTCCTTTCCTGATGGTAATGACATGGTGCATCCTGCAGAATTAAGCTGCGCCCAGTGCTGGTCAGTGCACCATGAAAAGGATTTGCAAAGATCTAAACTTTAATCCAAAGAGTTTATTTAAGCATAAGAAGATAACGCTATAGCTGACAGTTTATATTAGCATAATACAAATTTGCACATGTGACATACAAAAAATTGAAGGAAAGGTCATACAGAAGTTGTGCAAGTGCCTGTTTTCTGAGCCTGCAGGCCTTTCAGTCTTTAAGTGACTGTTCTGCCAAAAAATGCCTCCGTGAGGCATTCCTGTCTTGCATAACTGAAGAGGGAAAGAGGAGGAGGAGCTGCTGGGTGGGGGCCCCACACTCAACCCACCTCCACAGCAGCTCCTCTCAGCCCGGGCGTGTTGTATCCTGTGCAAGAGCTGCTGGCTGGAAAGGGAGGGGATCTGCTTCATTTTTAAAAATCCTTTAAAAACAAGTGAAGCTGCTGTTTCAGAATTCATGAGCAGAAAAAGCAGCCTTAGCCTCCCTGCAAATACTTTATGCTGATGGAATTATTTCTGTTTCTTATCTCAAAATACTGTCACCCTCGTGCTCAAACAAAACACCAAAATGGGGAAGCATCCAGGCAGGAGTTCAGCTCCCAGAGTACTCCCAGTGCCCCCACATCTTACTGTACTGCCCCTGCATTACTTCATTTGTGCAGGAGTTTCTGTTTCCTGCTAATAACTATTTCAATCCTTTTTTTAATAGGAGGGCTGAGGGATTAGAAGCAGAGTAAGACAGGGACTGGGAGTTACTTGTTGCATGTTGATGAGGCAGTATCCTAGCTGCATGAATCAAAGAAAAGGGGAAATATAAAATGTAATACAGTTACTGATTATTCACATTCCTGGGTATTCCACAGGCAAAACAAACGGATCTGAAAGCTATCTTCTTGCTGTGTTGAACCACTCTGACTTACTGTGGGAAACATTAAAACTTAGAGCAGGTTAGTTCATATGAGAGCCAAAGCAATCCTGTACAGAAGTACAGCTATATGACCTCACAGTGATAAAGCAGAAACACCACTTCAGGGGGCTTTCTTCATAGTAAAGGGAGAAGAGCTGTATGAGGTGTAGTTGGAAATCATAACCACGAACACTTTAATCATAAACACTGCTAATTGCTATTTGTTCCCCTCAGAAGAAGCACATGGCCAATAGCAGTGCAGTATTTACTACTGCCAGCTGTGTGCGTTGACTTTTCGTTCTGGCTTTCCACACATTTCTTCCACCTCTTCTGTTACTTAACCACAGACTGCAGCTCCCCTCAGGAAGAAGACAACTGCCAACACTTCCTTCAGATTTCAGCTTCACTCTTTCCACTCAGTGGGAAAGTACGGCGTCAGCAAAACTGGCCATTAAAAACCTTCAAACTATTCCAGCTTTATGCTCCATGTAACTCAATCAAAGCCACACTCTTAAGCGGACAGTAATGTGAAGACCTGTGAAATGGGCAGGTGTGCACAGTATCACGTCCCCTGTGCTCACACTGCTTTCTGTAAGGCAGCGAGCAGCCGATGGCTGCAGCTCAGCTGTTCCAACAGCTGTACAAAGTTTAATTTGTATACAGCTGGGACCCAACAATATTTTATCCGTACTAAAACATACCCGTTTTTAGACTTATTGATGAGGTACTTAATATAGAATGAAGTCAGTTTTTTCAGCCACGTTCCCCATTTGCTGTCAAACAAATTCTGGCACAAAAGCTTTTTAAGGCACTGGTTTCCAACGCCTCCTTTGCAAGGGAGGCAGTATTTCTGATCAGCAGATCACCCACCCGTGCACACCTGTGACGTACACGGACTGTTACAGTGCTTAACTCTTTCCTTACTGGCACCGCGTGGGTTCCTTCTCTGGGACGTGGGTAATGGCTGGAGCGTTTGGGGGCAGGCATCGGGAATGGCAACATTTCGTGTGATCACCCGCTCTAGCAAGACCCCAATTCCTACTCCTTGTGTTTGTAACCCAGAAGAGTGACAACGTTTTCTTGGTAAGACGTAGAGTGGTGAAGGGGTCAGGTAAGGACTTCAGCTTCGGTTCGTGTGCACTCCGCAGCTGGCTGCACGGTGCCGCACGGCGATCGGGGCTTCCCCGACGGCAGGACTCGGAGTCCCTTCAGAATACCGACCGGACAACAGCGTGTACTGAAGCAGCTCTCCGCGTGTACCCATATGCCAGGAGATACACGCATTCACAGCAGCAGGTACGTAATGACGGACCGCCTGCTCCCGCACCGAGCTCAGCCTGAGGGCCGCGGAGCGGAGCAGAGGCCGCTCCCGCCCGTGTAGCCGACAGGAGGGCGGGCTCTGCTCGGTACCGATACCGGCCCTCCCTCAGCGTCCCGCAGCAGAGGACAGTGGGAGCCGCCATCCCGGGGCTTCGCGGGCCTTTCTCGCCGGAGTCACAGGTTCGGACGGTTTTTATTTGTTTCGGGGACTTGGGATGGGATCGATTCCGGCGATGTAACGCGGGGGGCGGGCGCTCAGAGCCTGGCGCGGGCAGCATCCCTGCCGCAGCTGGAGGACCCCGCCCGCGGCCGGAGCCGCCGCCCGTCTCGAGGCGGTCACGCAGCACTGTGGGCTCTCGCCTCAGGGCTGCGGCCCTCTTAGCCGCCCTCCCGCGCGGAGGCATTGCCGCTCTCGGTACTTGCCCTGAGACGGCGGGGCACCTCGTTCCCCCTCCCCAGGGGACCGCGCCCTCCTCCGGCGGGGCACCTGCCGGCTGCCGAGTCCCCCCGTGCCACAGCCACCGCAGCGCAGCGCTCCCTCGGGGAGCGGCCGAGCCCAGGGCGCGGGACGCGCGCAGTGCGCCAGGCTGATCCCCTTCCCCCTGCCCGCCCCCAGGTGCCTCACCTGAGGGAAAAGCGCGGAGCCTCCGGCCTCTCTCCCGCAGCTACACCGCAAAATGGAGGCTGTGGGGCCGGGAGGAACCCGCCCCGCCCCCGGGTCCGCCCCGGCCCGGCCCCGCTCCCCGCGGGCGGCACCGCCGCGCCCAAGGGTCGACCGGGCCGGCGGCGGCCCCGCTAACGTAGAGCCCCTTTTGCCAGCCGTCCGGCCTGCCCCGTCTCCCCGGGGGCCGCAGGGAACGAAACGACGAGGAGGTACGTTGAGGGGCGGCCGTGCCCGGTCCCGCAGCCCTGCCGCGGGGCGCCGTCCCGCACGGAGGGCACCGGGCCCGTGAAGTAAAAAGTCTGCATTGCAGTTTTCCCCTTTGGCACCAGTGCAATTAAATTCAACCCAAACACGTGCGGATTTAGGTCAGACCTATTTTCCAGAAGCACATGAAGCTTTAGATGCAGTCCCGGTAGCTGGCAGGCAGTGAGCCGTGTCATCTGGACCACCAGAGCAGTGCAGTGGCCAAGTGGACCCAGAGCAGCTGCTCTTGTCTGTGTGTGACTTGAGAATGAGATCCAGATCCCAAAAGGGCATGAAGGTAGGGCTGTCCAGGCTACTACGCTCCTCTCCCTAGAAAGAAATCTAAATGATGGCAACTAACTGCTGTGGGAAGTGCGCTTGGTGTTTTGTTTCTATTTTTAAATCTATTGTTATGTTTATTCGTGTTCTATTTGGAACAGACATCGCATACGCTTATTTCTTCCTTTACCCTGTAGCTAAGTATTTGTAAGGGATTCTAACCGGCATGATACACTTCTGAAGGATCCATCCCTGGTATTATGCAGTGGTTAATTGCGATTATTCAAAACTTCTGCATACTTTGTTATGGAAAGCATGTGTTAGCAGTTCAGACCATTCAAATGCAAGCAATCTTCTGCTGTAACCTCCTGTGGCACTTGAATGCCAGCTGCCAAGTGAAACCACTGCTCTCAGTGTCTGTAAAATAGCAGTAAGTGCAGGCAGCAGAAAATAGGTCGGTAATAATTTACCATGCTTGTCCACTTCAAATGGAAAGCACCTAAAATGTATAAAAATCCTAATAAATGACCTATCTTCAGCAATATTGGGCTTATATCTGCCTTGTTTGCCCAGAACATGTCATGAACAGCTTTAAGTATTTAATCCTTGCAGCATTTTTCAAGGGACGCTTCCAGTGTATGTCCAGTATACTTCACCTCCATTAAGCTCATTTCTTTCAGCACAGGTATATATTAAACCCCCTGTTTCCATGGGAACCAAATACATTTATAAAACACAATTCTTCCTTTTCCATTTAGTGGACTGTTTGGGTTTGAACTATTTAGGAAAGGAGCCATTTATATTCCCAAACAAATGGAAAAAGAAGAAGAGAAAAGTCCTAATGAGGCATACATTTGAAGAGTCAATATCAGTGTTAAATGTGTTACGTATATATTTGTTAACAGGACTGTCTGGAATGCCTTTTTATAAAAGAATGGAATGGAACCACTGTTGTCATCCAGCTTAACTCCCTGTATTCAAGGAATCCTCTTGGTTTGTTACTACAGTTACCAGTGCATTTAGGAAAGTTTGTTAAATCCCAGAGAGCCGAGACAACCTCCCACTACCAGTAAATTCAGGCTTAGCGAAATAGGGAGACAAATTGATGCTTCTCTCTTTTGTAATATCCTTGTATCTTCTAGGACATGGTACTGGACAGAATTCTGCTCTGTTGGGACTTTCTCTTGCCTACCTGGTCACACTGAGTGCTGTCAGCACAGGCAGAACTTCTCCTTGGGTAATTTATTGTTGGTGACATGGGACACTAAACACATTGCTGCTTCTGCGTGCTATGTATCCTGCTTGGGATACCACTTCACAAATGATAAAAAACATTGCTTTTGATTTTGTATTTCAGTCAGTAGAATTTAAAACTAAAAACAAACAGACAAACAAACAAAACGCACAACTTTCCCACAGTTTTCAGTAAGCAGCAAGACCCACTAATCAGCTTTGAACCAGAGGTCAAAGTACAACAAACCAGCAGGATACTGCAGTGATCCAAGTCTGTTAGCTACTAACAATATTTGCCCTGTTACGCTGCCTTGTGACTGTGCTAATTAAAATGCAGGTAGTCAAAGTTAGCTGTTGAGTAAACCTTCCCTAGGAACAGGGAGCAGAGCAAGCACAGTTGACTCCACAAAGAGATGAGTTTGGTTAGCTGCTTAAATGAGAGTTACTGCCCTGTGAGTCATGCTAGGACTCCACCCACTGTAGTCCAGTCATGAGAGTTTCACACAAGCCTCAGGACTGCCATCAGAGTCTCTAGTTCTGCTGGGTGGAACCACACTAAAAATACACTTCATCCTTACTCAGAGTGCACAAGGAGAGCAGAAGGTTGTTCTGCTAGAGTTCTTGAAAGAGCAGTGTGCCCAATTTTCTTCCCTGACATTTTAATCCTTAAGATTAAAACTGCCCATTCCAGCTTTGTTACTAATAGATGGCATACGTTCACAAAATCATACACTGAAACGTTATTTCCTCTTTGCAGCAGACTTAAGTGTTCTACCAAGAAACTTAACTGACTCAGCTCACAGTGCAGACTTAGTGACCTTCATCCCAGCATTCTGAAATAATCGGCAAATGAAATTGTAATTCTAGCAGCAAGGATTTTAAGTATCTGACTGCAAACAGCAAATTGTGTTTGTTATTCTCAACAACACAGAAGTTTTAGTCTTATTTCCATTTTCCAGACACAGAGATGTTGTTCATGTCAAAGGTGAATCACAGGACACAGTGGATCAGGATGACACTTGGATATCCACGGAGGACGTGACAAGAACCCTTGATGAAAATAGAGAAGATGGGAATTAGCATGACTGAGGCTAAAGAACTTGAAAGTAAGCACAAAAGCCTTGTTGAAAAGGGTGTTCGTAGAATTCAGCTGAGTTGGCCTGGATTAGTTCCAAGTTTTTTCTTGACTGAGAATGGCACAGGAGTTGGGAACAAGCTAAAGATACCTGCTGATGAAACTGAAGTGTCACCAGCACTGAGAGTAATCCAAACCAGGAGAAACAGGGAGATCATCGTAACACCTAGATTTTCTAATTAAAAGATACCACAAGACCAGGTCATGCATTTAAATTAATAATTTCCATAGTAACTTGGAGTTCAAATTACAACAGTGGTGATTAGGATGGTGCTCAGTCACAGTAAATGACAGACACCAAGAGGCAAACAAGGAATTTATAATGGGAAAGCATTAGTGTATTCTTATATCCATTCATCTACACGCTGACACAAGTCTTTACCAATAAGAAAGGCTGAAATTAAGTTAAAAATGGGCAGCTAGGTGATCAAAGCATAGATAGCGCAGCAGAAGAGAAGACGTAGCTTATTATGTTTAGTGTAACAAAATGAGGGCTGCTGCTATGATGGCTATCTGTAACAGTGTATAAATACCAGGAAGAACACGAAAAAAACTTCAGTAAGGACAAAGGAGATATATTTAGGTGTATTTAAAACAGATTTTAAGATATGGTTTGTCAAGACAGGAAAGAACTGGAATTGTGCTTCAGGAAGCCCCTCCTAAGGTAAAGTTAGTGGATTCAGGGATCCAGAGAAGATTTAGGACTAGAGGGAATGGCTTTAAGCTGCACCAGGGGAGATTCAGGCTGGACATTAGGAAATACTACTTCTCTGAAAGGGTGGTCAAGCACTGGAATGGGCTGCCCAGAGAGGTGGTGGAGTCACCGAGCCTGGAGGTGTTCAAAGAGCGTTTGGATATTGTGTTGAGGGACATGGGTTAGTGAGAACCATTGGTGAAGGGTGAATGGTTTGAACTGGATAATCCTGTGGGTCTTTTCCAACCTTAGCGACTCTATGATTCTATGATTCTATGATAACACAGTGGCTGTTAAATGTACCAAAACTATCAAGACAAACTTCTTTTGGCTCCCAGAGAAGCACCACGTAGTATTAACTGTTTTGTTCAGCCACGTGAATTTAGAATGTCAAATTTTAATTGCTTTTTGGCTTAGTCAGAAAATTAACACTAGCACAATGCAGTCTGCAAGGGCTTTCTTTGGACCTTAATCTAATCCTACAGTCACCATCATTACCAGAAATGTTCTGTGCATCATCAAGCCTAAGCACTTTACAGAGTCATAAAAAACCTGGCTATTGCACACCACCTATCCAAAAGCTTCTCCTGAAGAATCACCTTCATGTTGTCTGCAAGCCTTGCAGCACAACAGAGCGCACAGAGAAGCTAATTAATCACATACCTCCAATTTTCATTGTGGTACACAGGTTCTATTGTTGAAACTGTAATCAGTGAAGAAATGCTCCTGCAATTTTAGGAAGGTATTTCTATTTAACAACGTTCATCCTGCAAGTATTGGTTTTGGTAAGCAACACAGAGTATTCTCATGTACTTGTGGATCTTATACTCTCTTGCTCAAAGAGGCAAACAAGCAATCTTATTACACAAGGAGACTGTCAGAGCAAAGCATAATGTCACTGTGCTTGTTAAACTGCAGGCTGTCAGAGGTTACCATCCATGCTCATCGGAAACAAAGTGAACACAAGGTTGTCTTGCCTCATCATACTGCCGAGAAATGCTGTGGTGAAACTCCATCCCCGTGTTGAAGCTGACTTGGATTCCGTGTCTGAGAAGGCCTGATTCAGCCAGGTGGGCTGATTTTATGTATTTCTGTAACTTTTCTAAGCACATAGTAGACCCAGAGAGAACAAGGGAATCAGTTGTAACTGTAAACTCTGAATATTATGTATATTGAGGAAAACATGTTTTCAGGGAGAGCTCTGTGCTCAGGTAACAACTCAGGATCAGCTCTGTCTAAGCGAGGAGGGCATTCATATAATACAGTATATGCTGTACATAGAAGCATACCTGGAGAACTATCTGGGCTATTTAAAAATGATTAAATCAGACTGTTAAAAGCTAGGCTTTGTCAAAGGTGTTTGGAGTACTGAATCGTAAACAAACAAAAAAGGAAAAAGTCCCCTAATAGATCCAAGATCTCAGGGATGTATAAATAATAGCAAAATAGAGCTTGACATCCTTGGTGATGTTTCTCGACTCCCAAGCTTTCCCCACCAGATTTCTTAAGCAATTTCAAGTTTTTAGATATGAGATTCCATAAAGTGGATCAATAGAAGGCCTTAAGTATTCCCTGTCTAGATTTTCAAACTCCAGATAAGGAAATGCCTCTTTCTTCAGCCTCCTAATAATGATACAACCTAGCCTTTACAGCCAAGCAAAGTGATATACTATGCTACAACTTGATTGCAACATTGTCCTTCACAAGGGTGGCTAAGGAAACTTGAAAATTCTTGTGTCAGAGCAAGGTTTACAACATACCATTCATCCAGTAACAGCATGGATGGAATCAAACATACGGTTTTTCAGGACAGCTTTTATTTTTCTACTCCAACTTGATGTATTTGTTACTGTACTGTCTACCATACAAGTCAGCCTATGGACTGTGAGCTTTTCTGACACCTCTGCCTATTTCAAGAGTTGTTTTAAAAAGAACATGACCTGAAAATGTAAGTTAAGCAGCTGAAGCTCAACTATTGAGTTTAAAGGAAGGGAAACAAAACATTAGACTAGTAAAGAAGAGCTGAGGTTAAACATGTTTAATGCTCACAAATAACTTAGAGAAATGAAGTCTTCGCTGTGCCTTCAGTTTTTATGCACCTTGCCCTTGAGACCAGAACTTAGGATTTAGCACTGAATGGCTCAGGGAATTCCCCACATTGGAACAATGAGTCCAGGATTTAAAGAGATGTGAGCTGTCTCTCATTCTTAGATTGATCTGGCAAATTTTGCACAAAGGTATTTGGGAGGAATGCTGGCTTTGCCAGCTTCTCTATGACATTTTCAGTTCATTTACCAAAACAGATGTGTGCAAAAGTGTTAGAAATGGTCATTAGAACATAAGCATGAATGGTGTAGAGGAGGGATGATACTACTAGTATTAGGGAAAACCTCAGTACAGCTCAACAGACTTCCAAAGGTAATATTACTAGCTGAGACTGTAAAAAGTTGCAATTTGAATTGGCTTTCCCTCTGCTGAAATTCATTATGAAACAGAAAATCCCTATTTGACAATATCTAAATTTTAATCTCAAAAATTCACTGAAATTTTTCTTCTTTTGCAAACGCAAAAACTCCAGGAGGAATGCTTTTCAAGCCCTTTTAACCATGTATTTAGTTGCTAGTTTAATGCTCTGAACCCCCTCTTTATGATGGTGTAATTCCGTTCCATTTCCTTTCCCAAAGGATCAGATATACATAGAACTAATACCCCAACGCCAATGGAACCTGCCATCTCATACGCCATCAGAGAAGGCCATATACACAGCACCAGTTATAGGCCAGTGGCCATTCTGTAGTTCCCCCCATGGAAAAGTGTACTATGTGCAATGCAAGGTGCCACGACCTGTGTGCTTTAAAACTTTGGGGAAAAATGCAAAGAAAGCTGCCAAATTTGAGATAACCTGCATTCACTCTAGTTTTCTTTCCTGATTCATTCAGAAGAGGATTCATTATACAACAAATGAGAACAGTCTTCTTCTGGACAGAAGGTATTCTTGCCAATACAACTGAACTTTATTTCAAATAACTTCTTCCATTAAAGCTGTATTTTGTTACACAAGTTGGTAAACTCAAAAGACAAAAGATTCATTTATTCCATTTTAAAATACTGGGCTCATCCAAACTGCAGGAGTTCCTATTCATTTCCTAAACCATGTCAGGGATTTTCCAGGGAAGTAGAAATGAAGACGTAAACCAAGTTGTTTAGGTAATTAAGTTAAGGTCCAAGGGAATTTGTAACACCACCATGATGAAAGTGTGTATCTGCTCACTCTCGAGGCTCTTTGAAGTGGAGGGAGGCAGAAGTTTCTTTATAAACTCAGAAGTTTTTCATTGAGAGCTATCTGTGACTGTGTGAGGTTTGCCAAGTAGGTTACCATCAGAAGGTCCTGAGAGAAAAGAAAAAAACAGCCATCAGAAATATTAACAAAGATGAGAGCCTCTTATGGAGATGTAAATTTTTAACGCCTGTAAAGCATTTTACAATCAGCTACTGGAACTATCGTTAGTCCTGAACGTCCTACCCTGAGGAATGCTTTCCTCACAGGAAGAAAGTGTTGGTATTCCTGGAACATGAAACAGCACTTGTGAATTTTTAACTTTGAGTTCACCAGTATTAACCCAGACAGTCACAGGGTGTAAGCAAAATTAAAAATTAGTTGTGTCTTGCAGACCATGGACAAATAATAGATTCAGAAACTTAGCTTTCTAAAGATCTGTTACAGAAATAAGGTAGCACAATAAAACCTTGTTCGTGCTCTTAAGTGTTTTGTCATGAGACAGAACGTCAGCTCAGGCAAAGAAAGCAGGCAAGTCACCAGTTATCCTTAAGCTCCCTTTTCCACCTTCAGCTCTTACAACGTAAAATTAGAGACAAGAAAGGGCTGTATTTTTTATGACCATGTTGGTATGAAAAGGTAGTTCTGTTCATAAACAAAATTGTGTCTGTATGACATATTCAAAATTGCTGGCAATACACTTAGAAATCAGACGATTAACTTACATTAATATTGCTGTTCAACATTGTCTCAAAGTCCTCTGGTGAAATCTTTGGCACCTGGTTAATAAGATCCATCAGGAAACGCCCAACGGTGTTGTCAGCAGCCACTTTGCCAGACTATGCATGAGAAACACACTTCAGCATGAGTAAAACTCAGTAAAAAACCCATAAAAACAAGATGCATAATCTTAAATCAAACTTATCTTTAGTCTCATAAAAAAGTTTGCCTTACCAATACATCCTCTGCATACTGTAGCACCATACCCAGAGTGTCCTGAATCCTGGCTGAGGCTGACCCCACCTGCTGTAAGTCACTGGACAAGCCGATCACTCGATTAGGGCTAAAGCAGGTCTTCATGATGAGATCCACTGCAAGCAAAACCAGGATCACTGAGAAATTTGACTGACACAGAAAGCAGCTTAAAACTTTAACTTGTTGAAGACTTTTTTAGGATAGCATCGGGTTCAGTGATCAATTCCCCACAGAGTGGTAATTTTACCAGGATTAATAAACAATCAGCATTTGAACAGTATCACAACAATGGTTAGAACCAAAATAGGAAGAAAGCATTCACCTCCTATCCGCTCTGTGTCGTAATAAACATACTTCACTGTCAGTGGTGTGAACATCACGCCCATAGTTTTACCAGGGACTCCCATGGGGGCACTAGGAAAATAACACAAATTCAGCATGGACACATCTGAAAGGAAATAATTTCTTTCCATCTCAATGATCTCTATTAGCACTAGAGTGTGAACACGAGTAGGTTACTCATTCTCACTAAAATCAGCAATATTAAGACCACGTATAACCGAGGACAGGAAATCAATACAGGCATATTATTAACTGCAAATTTTCATCCAAAAATATTCTTAGCTGGTCTGACATTTATCAGCGTGAGTGCATGAGTTGAGTACTATCTTCTTGGTGCAGTTGACACGCCTGAGTGATGGAATGCCATTCAAAGAGATCTGGACGGGCTCAAGCAGTGCGCCCAGGTAAACCTCATGAGGTTCAATAAATCCAAGTGCAAAGTCTTACACCCAGGTTGTGACAACCCCTGCTATCAGTATAACCTGGGGGATGTAAGGATGGAACACAGCCCTGCCAAAAGCTGGTAAGCCGGACACAAGCCAGCAACATGCCTCGCAGCCCAGAGAGCCAACTCTATCCTGGGTTGCATCAAAGGAAGTGTGACCAGCAGGGAGAGGGAGGTGATCCTGCCCCTCTGCTCTGGTGAGGCCTCACCTGGCATACTGCATCCAGATGTGGAGTCCTCAGCACAGGAGAGACATGGACCTATTAGACTGCATCCAGGGGAGGGCCACAAAAATGATCCAAGGGATGGAGCACCTCTCCTACGAGGACAGGCTGAGAGAGCTGGGGCTGTTCAGCCTGGAGAAGGGAAGGCTCTGGAGAGACCTGAGAGTGGCCTTTCAATATGTAAAGGGGAGCCATATGAAGGAAGGGGGCAGACTCTTTAGCAGAGTCTGTTGTGATAGGACAAGAAAAAATGGTTTCAAACTAAAGGAGAGGAGATTTAGATTGGACAAAAATAAGACATTTTTTAAAATAAGGGTGGTGAGGCACTGGTACAGGTTGCCCAGAGAGGTGGTGGATGCCTCATCCCTGGAGACACTCAAGGTCAGGCTGGATAGGGCTCTGAGCAACACGATCAAGCTGTAGGTGCCACTGTCCATTACAGGGGAGCTGGACTTGATGACCTTTCAAGGTCCCTTGTAAATCAAATGATTCTATCTAAAGTTCATTTATGCTTTCAGCACACAGGATGTTGCAGAACAGCTTCCTTTTAGAAGATGCATGGTCAGGAAGCAGTACGATCTCTACTACAAAGACAGGGGCTTCATCCTGGAAGGAGGAGAACTCTTCAGCAACCACTGGGAAGAACAGTGAGGTGAAGCACAGTAGTTTCATTTCTCTGTATTTTATCTCCATTATCAATTAATAAAAATGGAAGTGGCGGAGGGGAAGAAACACTGACCAAGAAAACACTCTTTCAATTATGTTCAGAGTACAATAATACCACTACTTGTAAAAGTAAATTGCTGAGCACTAAGATGCAGTGAGTAAAGACTAGCATTCAGACAGCATGATGGAAGTTAATATAACATTGATGCTAGCTATTCTAATTCTGTGAAGCATTGCAAAGATGTTCTGAACACTGTTGAGGTTAATTAAGCCAGTTACTCACCCCCAAGCTGGAACCAGCTTACGGAAGGTTAAGGCTTTCAACTTATGTACAACGATCAAGACATTCTGGTAGGAAGAACGCTCTGATCTCTGGCTCACAGCTGTGGTTCAGCTATTGCACAATACTGTCCAAAATGGGACACTGTAGCCTACTACGTTTCTTGTTATCCTGATACGATATCTGTTAGTAATTCAGACAGTCCCTGTCCCAGAGTACCTGACATAGGCTTTAATGCTCATGCGTGAATTCTGGAGACTTGTGTCCACAGTGAGGTGGATTGGGTTGTGTGCTTCCCGGCTGTAGTACTCGTGGATCAGGACAGAATGTTCTGTGATGTCGTGACCTGTTGCATACCTTGAAAAAAGCAAATGTTGGAAGATCACTCTTCTAATGTTCAAATGCCCAGCATTTGTTGGTACTTAACAGGTTCGTATTCTAAAACCCTAATGTCCAAGCACTGAGCTGCAGACGCATAGTAGAGACCAGTATTTTAACTAGGGCATGTGTAGTCTTATGGCTCTCCTAGAATTATAGGCCGAGTGCATGCCCAAAACATGCATAGAGCCAGCATTGTATTACCATCACAAAGAGCCAGAACAGCTGCCATCTGACACCAACAGTCAGTTTTTTTGTCACTATGCTCTGAACCAAATCTTTATTTCCTTGTAAATCAAAGCATGCCAGGCAAATTTGGACCAGCAAAGTAGATCTTAAACAAATGAAACACCTCTGTGCGGGAGGCAGGGCTTGTTCATCTGGCTCCTTCAACTGCTCTGCAATTAACTTCCTGCATGCACAGGAAAGCGACTGTCATGAGAACTGCACCTTGCTATGCCATCAGAGGTTGTTGAGAAAGCCAAGAGTTCTATGCTTGCAGGATTTTGTTCCACAGAAAAGGGCCAGAGAGGATGTCAAAAGACAAACAAAGCCAGCTAGCCATGCACAGACGACTTCTGCAGTAGCATCTCTTCCTATCCCGAATGACAGCACTTTTAGAACTGCAACAAGAGTTGCAACACCTCACCGCTGCTTCTGCTTGTCAGCCTGTGACAGCAAGGTGTACCTCAGCTATTCTGAGGGACCTACACAACTGCCCACGCTTTTCTGTGGACAGAGAACTTACCAGCCCAAGATGATCTCGCTGGGAGACACCTTTTTGTGCAACTCGTACATGTTTTTGGCAAACTCCATATCGACAGCCACCTGCGAAAGGGGACAGCCGTCAGCGTGTGCAGGAGCGCCGACACCCGGCCGGAGGGCAACGCAGGGCGAAGCCCCGCTGGGACAGCCCCTTCCAGAGCCCCGTCCCCCACCTCGCCGTACCGCGTGGCCGTACCTCATCCTCGGACTCGTTGTGCGGGACGGAGAAGCAGTTAGTGACCTCCACCGAGTGCTTGTCCACGGTGCCTGCGGGGACGACAGCGGTTAGCGGGGCGGCGTGGGGGCGGCGTGTCCCCCGCCCCCGGCACCGCGGCTCTTACCCAGCAGCGTCCCGATGACCCGCGCCGCGCCCTCGTTGCGCCGCTCGAAGCTGTCCACGATGGAGGCGAGCACGACCGGGTGCAGCCGCACCACGCGGCCGCCGGGGAAGGGACCCGAGAGCGCGGCGGACAGCGGCGCGGCGGGCGGCGGTGCCGCCGGAGCGGCGGGCGGAGGGGGCGCGGCGGAGGGGGGCGCGCCCGCCGTCGGCGTAGCGGGAGCGGCCGTCGGGCTGGGAGCCGGGGCGGCCGCGGGAGGGGCCGGAGCCGCAGCGGGAGCCGGAGCCGCCATTTTGCGAAGAGAGAGGGGTACGAGACCTCGCCGACGATAATTGGCTAATCGGAATGCCTGTCACGCTCCTCCACCTTCCCATTGGGGGAAGGGGCTAGCTAAGTCCCGCCTGCCACCCGTTAGCCAATCCGGACAGAGCGATGGGGGCCCACGCTCCGATTGGGGTAGAGCACGCCGCCGGTGACTGCAGCTTAACGTTGTTCCCACCCCCTCGGGGCCGGGCAGTTCTTCCATTGGGTCCTCGCACGCTCCGCCTCCGCGCCCGTCCGGTCTGTCATTGGCTGGCGCAGCTCTTAACTCCTGTCTGTCAGAGCGAGAGCCGTGCTGGCGGGCGGCGTGGTGGAAGGGCGGTCGCGGTGCTGTGCCGTGCTGGTGGAGGGCTCTGTGGGCGGGGGGGTTCTTTGGGCGGGGGGCTCCGCCTTGTGCGGTGCAGAGCGGAACAAACCGTGCGCGGTCATCCCCGGCGGTCAGGAGACGGGGCTCCTCTGGCACTCCCTGTTCCCTTCTCTTGCCCCTATCCTTGTAATTGTATCATAAAGAGCAAATGTAGGACTGCCTGTCTCCGTTCAGAACTTTTTCACCGCAGTTTTTAATGTCTGACAAACATGGAGAGATTCAAGTGTCTTTGAAATGTTTGCTTTTTGGTATCTGGCTCTTTTACAGCAATTAAACCATGTATGTATGCATATACAGAGTCCTGCCTGCTTCATTAGCTGGTGGGTCAATGCCATCTGACATTAAGGGCTTCCAAGTCTGCCTCTGACCACCAGCTGCTGGGCCCACTGGGAGCAGCAATAAAACCAAATGCTCTCTCCCCACGTTCCCGATTGCCCCCGGTTCCCTTTTTTATCTAAGTGGGGAACATGTCAAAGCTACACCGGAGTCAGTGCCTGGGAACATAAGCTGGCTTTATCTGTTCATAACAGCATTTCCTGATGTGCTTACCAGTAAAAACCGGCTCTCCTACTTTCACCATCCCTCCTTCCTTTCCTATGGGTGTGTCTGGGTCAAACTGCATAAGGCTTTAGGATGTTTCTGCTCCCGGAGCTTTGATGCGTCATTGCGAAGCCTAATGTGTGAGGTGTGCTTGTTAGAAAGTAGGCGCTTGATCTTACTTCTGTTTGCAACAAACCAGCCCTGCTGCTTGGTGTGGCATGGTCAGCTGCACGTTCGTGTGGAGTAAGCAAGGCATTCTGCAGTCTGTGCATTACAGCTTTGCGTTGCCACCTTTAAAACTGGGCAGCTTAATGTGGAGCTGCAGTTGTGCTCTGAAATGAATGAAATGAACGATGAAACTGGCAGCTGTGACACCCTTCTTTTAATAAACTGATGTCAGGCTGCTGAGTGCCATGACAGAGAGTATATGTAATGAGTGAGAGTGGGTAGCCTCTATGCCTCTATCTCAGGAGTCAGAGATCAGAGCAGACACTTCCTTATACAAAAACTGTATAAATCTTGTTGTCTAAGGAGTGAAAAAAACCAACAGGGCATCTCACAAAGGTGTCCAAGCTGCATTTTTTCCCCTCGCTGTGACTAGTGAAAAGTAGAGATCTTCATAATCAATTTTCTTTCACAAACGATCAGTTTACTGATAGAGTGGTTATCAGTGACACATTGGTAGTGCCCATTGTTGAAAACTTGGTGTTCATCTCTGCACAGATGTTTGTGTATCACCCCATCACAGTGAGATCTGCCTGCAGGAGAAACACAAGATGCAATGTCACTTGAAAGTGGACCTTCTGATTTCCCATTATCCCTTGCTTGGCTTCCCTGCATCTGATTTTGACAATGAATGCAATTAACCTTCTAGCCCTGCTTTTGTACGATTTCTCTTTACAGTCCTTACATGTGACTGCATCATTATTTCTGCATGTGCTGTCACGTCAGCTGCATTTTCACAGATGATATATAATTTCTATATCAGTAGCTATCGTCTCATCTTACTTGTGTTACTGGAAGAATCATCATTTCTTGTTGAAAGGCAAAACAAACTTACATTGTATTAAAATCTTGCATTGCATCACAGGCAAAATAAAATATTTGGAATTTATTTGATTTCACATTTCAGGATATAATTTTATCTGATTTATTTCATGGAATTAGAACTGGTATTATTTTTCCATTATTAAAAGAATAATTTTCTGTTGTGCCTAAGAAATTAGGATAGCCTTTCATTTATTTTTACCAAGGGAAAAGTCAGTCACTGAATTTGACATGCGTTTCATGTAGTCAATCTTAATTAGGAAAAAGAGAATAGCAAGACTGACTTTCTGAATCTCTTGGGATCAAAGGATGGAAGTCTCTTCTTGCTTGGAGCATCAGGTCTGTGTCTCCAGCTTTCACTGTGTTCGTGGAACTCCCTCATTGCCATTTCTCATGGTCATGCTGCCAACATTTTAGTTTTCTGTTGGTTATCTGTGTTTTTCGGGACTGTAGGGGGAACCGTTGGGTCACAGCTTGAATCACTGATGGAGCACCTGTGGAAAGGACCCATCAGCCCTGGGAGCACAGGTGAAGGCAATTAAGCTGTGTGACCGGGGAGGTGCCAGCTGCACCTCTCTTAGACCTCATTTAAGGGCTGACTGCCACTGAGGGAGGGTTTCTTTCTGGAGATCCCTCTTTGATGAAGCTTTTCCCTGTAAACCTCAACTTTTCTGATACAGGTAAGCAATTTTCTTCCCTTCCTTTGTAGCACCTTTCTCTTGTGCTGGTCCTTCCATCATCACACCTTTGTTGTAACACCTTTTCTATTGTTTTGATCTGTCCAATTGCCATAAGGGTTTGTGTGGCCTACCTTTTCTCCAATGTGAAGTAGTGATGGGCAGTTGCTTCTGGCTTTTTTGTTTGTTTGTTCTTAATCTAGTTAATTTGCTTGATTTTAAATTAAAAATAAGTAGTAGTTTCCTTATTGAGCCTCAATGGAGTGTCTTAGATACTCATCTGCTTCCTGTACATTTGGGATTGCCAGTAGATGTAAGACTATTGTTGGCAGCCTAATTTCTAGTGTAATGTGTTGGTTGATTTGTCTTTGTATTAGCAAAAGGAGTTCAAACCTTTCCTCACTTTTCTGTAGTGTTTTATGGGGCTACTTATTTATTAGAGAGCCTGTGCTGACATGTGGAACTACGGAGGTTAATGCTAGAATGGAGATCCCAATACTACTGAAAAGTGATGAGGTATGGTGCTAGTTGCATATACTTTCTCTAAAGTTAGTTGTAATGAAAGTTGTCACCAGGTGTTCAAAAGTAGTGCAGCGCAGACTATGTGTGCTTATTAGCTGCTATGTAGAAGTACAGAAATCCAAGCTTGAAAATAAGTAACTTCACAGAATAACTTGCGGTGAAAGTTTAGCATAGAGAAATGTATGTAAGTTGGCACACAGAGACTTTAGTGGCCAGGATTTTAAAATCACTGAAGATGAGAAAATGGTGAGTGTAGTGGAAATGCTGAGTCATGGCCTGAAGCAGTGATTGAGCACCTGGTGGGAAAGCAGGGCCAGCCCAGGGGAGCTCAGCTGCATGCAATGTACCTGAGTGACCAGAAAAGATGGAGCCAGGATCCACCCCTTACAGACCTCATTTTTGGGTTGGCAGAGGAGGTGGGGGGATCTGTGCCTACTGGAGGCCTTCCAAAGGTAAGCAGTTTTTCTTTCTTTGTTTCTGTGTCTATGGTTGCTGCATTTGGACTTGTTTTCATTTGCTGCAGCCTAGGATTGTGCCCATCTGCTATTACTGCTGTGCTTTCCATCATGTTACAGCATTACAGAGATGCATACTGAACAAAGGATGGATACAGAAATAAAGTAGATTTAAAACAACAACAACAACAAAAGCACACCAGGAAACCCCCCAGTGGTACAATATAATTGGCTCAGACTAATGTGGAAATTCTTAAGTTGTAGAAGTGTGTCCCAAAATAATTAATTAGTTTTCAAATAAATTTAAGGAAAGAGAGAACTTCAAGGTTTAGAAAGGAGAGGTGAATATGTATATGCACGAGAGAAACCCTTTATTTATAGGAAGTGTGGGATAATAGAAAATTCTAATGAAGCAGAGTACCTTGATAAATGAACAGGAGAAGTTGATACTGAATCCCACTAAATGATTATAAACTTCTTTACCAGGTAGAGGAGGATACTTCAGAGTAACTGTTAATGATGTGTTTTGAAAAATTCTTTTTTTTTTTTTGTCATATTTACCTCTATTTTGTGTCAGAAAAAAACATGGTCTGCCTTTGTTGAATGAAGCAGCATGCCCAGGTGATTGAGAAGGGCAATGGCACCCTGACTTGTATGACTCTCATACTCAGCTCTGGTGAGGTCATACCTCAAATGCTGTGCTCGGTTTCGGGCCCCTTGCTACAAGAAAGCGAGGCCACAGAATATGTTCAGTGAAGGGCAAAGAAGCTGTGAAAGGTTTGGAGCACAAGTGGTATGGGAAGCAGCTGAGGGAACTGCAATTGCTCAATCTGCAGAAGAGGAGGCTCAGGGTTGACCTTGTTGCTCCCTACAGCTCCCTGAAAGGAGTTTGTAGTTAAGTGGGGGGTGGCCTCTTCGCCCAGACAACAACAGTATGAGAGGGAATGGCCTCAAGTTGCACTGGAGAGTGTTCAGGTTGGATATTAGGAAAAGCCTATTCACAGAAAGAGTGGCAATGCACCAGGACAGAATGCTGAAGTGGTGGAGTTAAAGAAACTGCCCCTGGGGGTGTCGAAGAAAAGGGGGGATGTGGTACTGAGTGGCATGATCTAAAATGGTTGCATGGGTTGATGGTTGGACTGAATGATCTTACTGGTCTTTCCAACCTCAATGGTTGCATGATTCAATGAAGGAAAAGCTGTTAAATGGAAAGAAGAAACCATGAGCTGTTTCAAGCCATTTGCTTGGCCGGTGGATGTGAGGTGAGTCTTTAGGGTTTTGGGGGATTCTGCCTTGGGTTGTTATGGTTTTTTTTAGAATTATAATATATTCAGTGCTTTAATACAGAATGGAGGTACAGCTACCAATAATTTTGCACAATCAAATGTATTCTTCGAGAGGTTTAGAGAGGAGCTCTCGGACCGCATCATCAGATACGGTCTATCTTGAACAACTGCGCCGCATTTTGTCCTACAACTCACGCCCCCCGGGCGGCCTTTCTCCCTCCCCTCGCCCCCATCCGTGCGAGCAGAGGCAGCCCCGCACGTCCCCGCCAGGTGGCGGCGCGGCCCCGCGCAGGGCTGGGCGCTGCGGGGCGCGGCTGCGGCTCCCGGCGGTCGGTGCGGGCCGGGATGGCGGCGGCCCTGAGCTGGGGGGAGAGTGCCATTCGTCTGTGCAAAGCGAGGGCGGCTTAGCTATGGCTCCTGGCTTTTCTTTCTTCCGTTATTTCTTTTCTCCTGGCCGTACCTGGCTGCTGCTGTGCTCGATGTGGGAGTGCGTGTAAGGTGGCAACGCTGTGTCCTTGCAACCCACTGACATCTGAATAAAGTGAAGCTTAATGTCACTGATTGCAGATAAAAGTGGAAGGCATTGTGCAGGCAGGTTGCAAATATGAAAAAGCTGTAACACTTGTAACAGTGACTGCATCATAGTGTCATTTGTAGGAAAATACGATCTCCCAGCCCTTTGTTCTTAGAAAATAACTTTCCAGCTTTGCTTCTCACAGATGACTCTGTCCTTTCCTCAATGTTCTCTGGGTCAACATCAGCACTTCCCATCCAGCGGAGCCCAGACCAGAACTACATCCAACCCTAGCAGACCTTTGGGACTGGAGCTGTTGGCTGGGTCTGCCAGCACAAACATTTGCTTTGGTGTCTTGAGATGGAACCTGCATGCAGAAGGGAAGTGACTAGAGTGGGAAATACGTATTCCATCTAAATAGTGTAGAGAAGCTGCCTAGAGAGAGAACAGCGAAAACATTGCTCTTTTGTGAACTCTGGGGTTTATGTTTGTTAACTCTGATGTGATTTTTGCACCATTAGAGTCTGACAGTGTTGACCGATCACAGCTCTGCATTCCACGTTTTTCCTAGTAGCTATGTTGTGATGAATATGGGGGCAGTGAGGAAGAAGGTAACAAGCTTTGTATTTGCGTACAGTAATGGGAGCTGAGAAGGAACTCTAGTAATAAAATTTAGGGGATGGTTTCTGTATTGGAGCTTGGGAGACCTGAGTGCCCCTTGTTTTTGTTGCTTGCATCTTGAGTTATGTTGGACAAGTCATTCGTGTAACTGAGGGAGTGGCAGAGGTGTGCTTTGGGCAGTGTCTTTGCTTTTCCAATGTTGTGTTTCATAGCAGTTAGATAATATTATTTCACTCCCATCTCTGCCACTGACTTTGGGAAGTCATGTAACACTTATATTTCAGTTTTCCACAGCTGTCAAATCTGAGCACTGATATTTGATTGGCTAGGTTTGTATGTAGGACATCCACAGACAATCTGCTGAAGAAAGACAGGAAAGTCTTTGCTCTTCAAGGAAACAGCTTTGAGAGGAAGCTGGAGAGTGCATTTCCTGACCTAGGGACTGAATTTTAGAAAGGGAAGAAGTGTTTGTCTAGCCTACGCAGGAGGAAGAAAGTAGCTATCTCTGTAGTATTTTCCAACAATAAACGTAGGTAATTCTTTAGCTGAGGTGAGTTCACGCTGCTGAGACCTGAGATATAGCAGCAAGATATGATTCCATTTAATAGCAGACCTGCTCATCAGAAAAGCTAGGACAATGCTGTAGTATTTGCAAGGGGTGCTTTTGCTAAATGCTGTCCTAGGCAGTCTGCCTCTAGATTTGAAATACCCCAAGCACTGACATATGAGTTCACCTTCTATATTCTGTTTGTCAATCAAACTTTCTTGATCAGTGATCTGCTGAGGACTGGTCTGACTGACCTGCACAGGGAGCTGGTTCCAAGCTGCCCAGCACTCCATCAGAATCGCAAGCCTCCTCTGCTCAGCATTAGTTATTGTGGCAGACAGGGGACTACACAAACACTGAAGTTAGGCTGTTCTGATGAGAATTTCAGCCCCATTATGGAAAGCTGAACTTTGTTTACAGATTAAACTTCACAACTGATTTCTTATGCCCAGTGTAATTTGACCTGGAAAGTTCAACATTTCCAGAGTGGATTTTAGATGTTCTGGGGATTTTCTGTCCTAATTCTCTCAAACACTTGGAATTTGCCACGTACTATTCTGGATGACAACCCTTTGCATATCTTTTTTTTTTTTTGCACTGGAACAAATAATGAGAGCTGATCCATCACTGAAATACCATCCCGGTCATTTGTTTCCATAGTTGCCAGCAAGGCTGCCTTCTGCCAATGGCAGAATTTGTGACACATCCCTCACCAGGCCCAGTCATCCCTCAGCCAGCTCTGTCTAGAAATTTGTCTTTCATTCTCAAGTCTACGGTGGATTCTGTCTCTCTGAAAATACTGTAGAACTCTTCTCCCAGTGTTAGCAATTTCCTATACCAAATATGAATTGTCTTATTTTAAAATATAGGTGACGGTGTCATACTTCTCAGCTGTATATGCCTTGTAATATTACATAGAGCCTTTTAACAGAATGGTCAGGTTTATTAAGTACGTGTTATCTTAAAGACAGCAAAAATCACAGCCTTCTGTACTTCTACATCTTACAGTTTGTTGACCCTTTTTAGCAAGTATGAGAAACAAATCCTGTCTTTTCTGAAACAAAAGATTTTTGAATGGTAGGAGATGGGAGATGCCTACCTGGGAAAAACCATTGTTTTGACTTTCTTGTGAGAAGTCTTTCAAGATATCTGGCAAAGGTGTGTATTTGTGGATTTTGCAGCCTTGATAAGTACTACTTTGAATTTGTTTTTCTTATATCTCACTTGATGTTTTAAAAACTAGGTAGCCAAAAAGTTATGGGGTGATGCTTTTCTAATAACTTTAGGCCAAGGGAAAGGGGCTTGAAGTATTTCTGTACTTTATCTTCTGTCTCAGGTCCATCCCTGGACTCTGGATGCTCACTCTATAAGTGATAAAGTGATAAGTCAGTGATAAAGTGAGTTCCTGCAGAAGCCAATTCCAGCACCTTCCTGCAGTGTAATTTAGATGCCCTTAGTTGCCTTCTGAAGGGATTTCTTTTCTCTCTGACTATTCACTGTAAGAAGAGTCTGCCAAGCCTTGATGTCCAATGTAAGCATTCCATTGACCTGCTTAATACAAACCATCTGAGTGCAGCTCTAACCTGTGAAAACAGGGATGCAGCACAAAGCAAAGGACTGGGCAGCAGAGGTGTGATAGTGCTGACCAGCAGCAGGGCAGCTGTATTCTGAGTATTTGGGAATGAGTGGGGAGTTGTGCTAACAGCTTGCCTTTCTGTTCTTGCTTCTGTACTCTGATCACCATGTTCCACTTCATTCATGGACTCTGTCTTGTTCTGAGCTTGCCTGTTCCTGCAGTGTCAAATATCTATTGTCTGTAGAGTTCAGAAAAAGGAAAAAGTTATCTACTAAAAAAAAACAAACAAAACATTTTTAACGATTGAATAAGTATTTAGAAACAGAAGAACAGGAGCTAAGGAGCAGTTTTGGGAGCAGCACAGCATCTCTAAGGCAAAATGGAAGTCTAGAGCTGTGGACTAAGAAACATCAGCAGTAGATGTTGGATATATGGTAGTTATGCCCAGTGAAACTGAGTCAGGTTTTTGCCTCAGTCATTGCACCTTTAGTCCCTGGAAGCTCAGAGGAACTGGATGAAGTACTGGTTAGTAGAATCTAGTTTTTCTGCAGGAGCAGAAGATATGGATACTAGCAGCACCTTGCTTTGTGGGAGAATTTTGGAAGTAATTGTGTTAGTTAGAAGCTTAAATATTCAGTCCTGGGAGATGTGTGAGTACTGCAGATAAATTGAGGGATTGGGGAGAAAAAAAACTTCTCTGCATTTCTTCTGTAAAGTGCTTTGGAGACAGGCAGTCTGCAATCTTTCAGTAGCATTTAAATTCAGTCCCTTGAAGAGAAAAGCATCTCCCTCCAGTAGATTGCCGTTTCTCAGTTTGAAATCAACCCCCAGAGGGTTTCTCAAACAGCTGACCATTAAACACAGTAAAGAACAAAGATCAATTGAAAACACATTTAGATTTAAGCTTCCTGGCCTGCTTTTAATTTATTTGAATCAACATTGGGAGTTATTACCACGGTTGCTTTGGCCTTTTATTTGTTCCACCTTTTTTTCATCTAAATGATCAACTTCAGGGATGCCCAACTGCTTCCTTGAGTGTTTAATCTTTTTTTGTAATCTCTCCCGAATATTCCCTAAGTTATCAAAGGATTATATTTTTAATGCAGAAAACACACTTAAATAGAAACAGAACTATGTTTATGAGCCTAGTGGGAGTTTGCCAGAACCTTGTGCAAACAGAATTTGTGTTGTGGGACCTTAATCATTCAGTAGCCCACCAAAGGACATACAGCTCCAAAGGATTTGCAGTCCAGATAGGAATTGGGAATAGTCAGTGGTTTGGTTGAGTGTATTTATGCCTTTGGGCTTTTGGGAGGGGAATCCTAAATGCAGTTTGTAGCGAGTTCTGGGAATGAGAACTGCTGAAGCATGAGCAGCTTTGTCTGTGGCTGTTCTCAGGCCCAAACTCTGTCTCTACAGTATTGCCACCAGAACTGTGATGTCAAACACGTGGCCTTTTTACGAGGCTTGTCTTATCTGCTATTTTTTGGTTTTGGACTTTGAGTTTGTTTTCTTTTTATTTTTACAATATTAATACATTTCCTTGTAATAAATATATTCAATGTGCATTCACTCAATTTTCCTTTGAATTTTAAAACCCCTTGCATGTTTTTGGGGGGGATTACAGTTAGGATGTTTGAGTGCTGAAAGCTGATGGCAATCGAACGTGGCTGCCAAGAAGAAAATAACAACACAAACATACACATGCGGTGAGACCACTACAGTGGCTAATATGGTGGAAGTGCAAGGAGCCCTGAGGCCATGTTAGTACAGCAGCTTCTCAGGGCTAATACACAGTTCTCACTGGGGCCACTTAATTTCTGTGCTCAGGCAGCTCTGTCATTTACTATGCCCAAGCTAACTAAGACAGCACAACTACTGCTGGATGGCAGTATTTGTAGTGCTGGCATATAACTGCACAGAAGGACAAGCACCTGGGAACAAACGAACAGCAGAGAACCCTGTTTCTGAGTTAGTGTGCTCAGGCTTCTCAAGGGAATAGCATTAGTGATAACTTCAATAGACAGCAGAGCATTCATTTTGAATAGCTGTAGCCTAGATCCAACTTATTACGTTTATGGGAGAGTGGATGGATGTGTCCCGAAAAGCAGATGTTGGGCAGATGGTAGTCAAGTGATCAGTCCCACCACCACCCACAGTGAGTCTGGGGGCTGAGGGTAAAAAAGTAGTGCATAGAGTACTCCTTCATCTCTGTACTTTTTTTTACAGGTATATTAGTTCTCACAGAAATATGTAAGTTGTTGGTAAAGAACAATAAAGTGCTATAGCTCTCTCTTGATGCACCTGTTAGCCTTGGGTGCCTGTGAGTCCTAGGACAGAACTCTTCAAATCTGGTGAGACTGCATGCTAGCCAGAGGACCAAAGAGGACTTAGTTAAACTCTTTTTTGTCTTTTCCTTCAAAACACAAATTTTGACGTGCCTTTTTCAGTCTGCTTGCTCACAGAAGCTGTCTTTGTTATGTTTTGTCAGTGTTGAAAGAATATTCCTTCAACTGAGAACTGTTGCATCTGAGGTAACTCAAAGCAGATACAACTGCCTGCATAGTGACTCATAGCACAGTCCAGTTTTCAACAGGGTTTACTTAAGGTGTTGTTGTTCAGTCTTTATCATCTTTGTTCAGCATGGGAACTGCAATTATATTTCTTATGAAAAAGTAAGCCTTTTTGAAAATATAATTCTGTTCACAGGTTCATAACAGTGCTGATTTGAGTGTATCCTTCTTAATTGTTGTTCTGTGCATTTGTTTTGTCAGCTGAAGGCAAATTACAAGACACATGCTATGCAAACAGAACATGGCACTTAATTGTTTTGGGCAATATGTCCAGATGCTGTCACCACAGGAGAAGATTGTCTGGGGTTGGGGTAGAACTTTTGAAAAGGCCCAAGACTATTCCATTTAGGGTGAAATATTTGTTTTCCGCTGTCCTTTAATCAAAATCAAAATCAAACTGAAGTTTCCAGGGATTGTAATAATGTCTTGAGTTGAATTTGGCTCTTTTGCAGCCCATCAAAAGAAGTTGTCCTTGACAAAAACAATATTTTAAATATCTGCTCACAAGATCTGGAGCCAAAAGGTTGCTGTTTCATTTGGCAAAATACCTTCCCAAGAACAAGGCTGAGACCTGAAGCTGAGCCAAAATAAGCTCTAGCAGATGCTTAGCCTAGAAAGCACTAGACAGCATGGCTAATAACATTGTTGAAAGAATGGGATGGGCAGATCACTAGTTCTGATCTGTTGGGTGGGTGAGCTGCATGCCTTCTGTCCTATTGCTCTGCCAGCTGCAAGTCCTGGTAGACAGTCCACTACCTCACCTTTCAGGGCTTAATCCAGTTCTTGCTGTGTGAACTGCTGTTGTCAGCAGTAGACCTTCTCTTCAGAATAGTTGAGGAGCTGAATGTCATCCTGTCCTAATGAACTCTGTTTAACATGAATAGTGGAAAACCTTTTGATCAAGAAGATCTGTTAGGTTGTTCCATGGACATTTTCCATAACACATCTGGTATTGCAGCTTGCAAAAAAAAATTAAAAGTAAAAATCAGATGCTAATGAGGTTTGAGAACTGTGAAAGCTGTGCTCCTCTGATTGAGGTTAATCTAACTGGCTAAAGTTCTTTCCTTCCAATTTGCCAATTCTGGCCTTATTTATCCTCATACAGTACTGCTGTTACTCTCAGATCTGGTGAGAAACCTAATAGACTTCTTGGTGTGCTTTCTCCTAATGTATGGATGAGGTCTGGGACTCTGAGGCAAAGACAGGGCTGGACTGTGGTGCCCAGCAGATGGCTAGTTCTGGTTGTTGTGAAATCACAACCTGATGATGCTGCTCTAGGACAATTTCAGTGAAACTACCATAACAAGTACTCGTTATTTTTCCATATCCTGATGGTAAGAGGAGGTGAGGACAAACAACCTAGAAATCTTTCTTGGGGCACAGAGATGCTTGTCTTGTAGCCAGAACTGAAGTCCTGAGTTTTTAAGTCAAACTCTCATCACAGATCTTTCTGGGATATAGGCAGCAAATTGCTGCTCTTTTGGAAACAGGCAGTCAGTCTAGATAGCTTTGTTCAAGTGAAGAAATACCAAATGTCAGTGCTCAAGGCAAAAGCTAAATATATTCTAGTAGTGCTTTGTGCTGCAATAAAGGCTGGAGCAGACTCTTATCTCACTAACTTCGGTGCATGCCTGGAAGAGGCCTTCTGCCTGGTGTAACAGATACCAGGGTGTCTTATGAAATAAAATGTTCTAGCTTGAGGGGGAGAGGAGTGGTGAGGAAAGAAGAGCAAGTGGCAATGTTCAAAAACCTCTTAATTCAAAGAAGCAAGTGTTTGTATGTGTGGCTCTATTTATTTAGACTAGCTTTGACATGGACTTCTTCTCTAGGCAAAACTCAGAAGGAGCTTTGCTTTAACTGTTCCTATGTAGCCTGTGCCCATGGAAATAGCACAGTGTGATTCATGCTCTTTTGTATAACTCCAGCATCTCCGAATCCAAGGAACAGGTAATCTTATTCCATAACTGTAACTCCTGTAATCCAAACTTCAGGTTCCAGAAACACTGCGTTGGGTTGTTAGTTAGTCTGCTGAATTATCATTCTGATGTTACTCTAACAAGGTTAGTGTAGGCGTGGTGATAGCAAGGAAAGTTCTTGAAGGTGGGATTCAGGGGAAAACACTGAAAAGCTCCCTGCGACTAAGAGCATCTGGCTCTCCCTAGAAATCTGACTGTACTAAATGTGTAGCAGTGTTGGGTTTCAGGAGTGTGTTCAGGAAAGTACACTACCAGAAAACCCCATTCCCACTCTTTCCTGGGAGTAGTTTTGGGCCCATCCTGAACAAGATTGTTGTGCTGCAAACTGCTTGGTTTGCATGGCTTGGCTAGAGCAGCTGTTGGGGGACGTCTGATTTGCTCACTGGTCTAGAGCTTGTGAGGTCTGGTAGAAGAGATTTTCTGTCTTTACAGCTTTTTTTTTAGTGGTTTGGGGTAAAGGCTGCAGTATTGGTTTTAGCTTTGAGTTAATGAAACTGTAGCAATGTGCCACAGGATGCAGCAATGCATAGGATATACATCAAGAGTTGTTCAGTTTCTATGAAAGGAAGAATAAAAATGATACTTGATTTTAAGCTTGGCTAAGGCTCTGCATTTAACAGCAAGAAGTCTAGGACATAAGCCATTGAGCTTCCATCTAGCAGAAGCTGGATGTGGTTACTTTGAGGGGACTGAGGAACTTTGCCTTCAGAAAAGGACTAAGCATAATCTGAAACCAGCTGTCTCTGTAAGCATAGACAAGGAAGAAATGCTGCTCAATGGATAGAAAATGCCATGGAAAGAAAATGATGGTTCAACGAGCAGGCATATTTTCTGTAAAGGGATAAATTTTTTGCTTAGGCTTTGGTTTGACCTCAGGCTTTGTTCTTCATTGTGTTATTGTAACTGGTGATCTATAAGCCCAGAGCACTGTCTTTCAAATGACACTGCTGTCATTTAGCACCATTTTTCTCTCCTCTTCATTTCTTACCTTGTGATACATTTCAATTCAACAAAACCTAAATTGCTAAGGATAATTTCTTTGGTGGGTTTTCGGTTCTTTGAGGGCTACCATTACTTACACATTTGCAAGATTCCAAGCATTTACTGATGCTGTACAAAACCAGCATACAAGCACTATTTATTCTTGAGCACTGTGAACTTGCAGCATTCCTGGCACACAGGAAATCTTAGCTCATGTGTATGTGAGCTCAGAATAGAACCACTGCTGGCAGTAATCTGTAAATCAGAAAATTTTACATACCCCCCCTTGGAAATTGCAGTTGCTGATTGAAATCACCTGTTTGCTCGTTACACAATAAGGTATTGAGCAACACAGAACAGCTGAACAGAATATGATGCTCTGAAATTTCTAGCCCAGTCCTTCTGCTTTTGGAGGAGGTATGCTAGGAACCTAGAGAGCCTGTAGTTTCCCTTGAGTTCTTTGGGTTCCAGGTTACCTTGGAAAGGAAGCTTAAAAGCTCTTGCTTTCTGTAGTCCTGGTGTGTGTGGCCAGACTACTCTGCTAGTCAGGTGAGACTAGGAAAACAGTTTCTTCTTCAGTTAAAGAAGATAATAAGAAAAGGGCTTTTTTCTTACCATCTTTATATAATTTATGGTTGTAAGTGGATATAAAAGGTTATAAATATAAATTTAAGAATTTCTTTGTGAATAGGATGCATTTTAAGGTAATGAAGACCTTAGTGCTCTGGCAGCTGATCCTGATCCAGCCAATAACAATTTCAGCTGTTCTTGTTTGATCCAAGACTTTCTCCATTAATTAAATCAGTTGCATTTGGAGGCTTCCAAAACATTACTTCTGAAGTATCCTGTTCCATGTAAGATTTTTTTCCAGCCTGGACTTACTCTTCTAAGTCTTCTACAGCATCAATGAGGTTGCTCAATGTGTTACCTAAGAGTTAATTTAGTGAGAAATGTGCAAGTGTTCTCTATAGAAAATTGTAAGAGCTATCATAACTCCACCTGGCTGTCAGAATACAACATCAGGGTAAGTCAGCATTAAATTAAAAAGCTGTTTCTTAATTAGAATGAACTAGAAGGTTTTTTTTTAAATGGTGTTGTTCATGTTGCATCTTCTGTTTTGCCTGATATTTCCCGCTTTCAGTTCTGCTGATGGACTCAGTGGTATTTCTGTCCCATGGGGGATAACTTGATGAGTTGATCTCCCTTCATGGTGTAAGCAAATATCCTTATGTGATTGGGCTTGAGGTTGCAGTTGAGTTTCAGAAGGAGACCAATGACTGTTGTATATCAGTTCTCCAGCTGTCTGTTCATATGACAGAGTCTAAATAGATCAAAGTTGATGGCTTTATATTGTATTTGTTCTGAAGACTTTATTTGGGAAAGTGACTTTCTTTGTGGGTCTTCCTTGCCTCTACAGCTGTGAATGTATAGCAAGTGAATAGGAACTACCACATCTAGTCATTTTGAGGTTTCCAGGCCAGAGCCCTTGCCCTTAATAATACATAACATTCTCTGCAATGGCCTAGAAGGAATTGTAAGATACTCTACACTATGAAGTTCTCCTCCTGAAAGGATAAAAAATGCAGCACCAAAACTAATACAAAATAACGAGTTCCTTTGTATGTCATCTGTTCCCTTTTCAAATTAAGAAATGCAGCATAATGACTGGCTTTGTGAACATCTCAAGAACTGACAGATCCACCCTCAGTCCAAACATCTCTGGGTGGTTCTCCCATTCTCAGTGGGAGGGAACCAATTCCAGGAGGGCACTCCCCAGTTTGTTATGCAACTTGATCATGCAGGCATTCAAAACATTTCCCATAGGTGATTTTTGATGTTTCCAACTTGCTCAAGAGACCAACCTTTGCCACTGCTCTGAACACTGGCTGCCTCATCTACATTTTGGGGAGGTCAAGAGGAGTGCCATTTAAATGCTTCTGCAAAGCTATATGGGACACCATGGTGGGTGGCCCTGCTGAGATCCCACAAGAAGGGATGCTTGCAGCAAATTCTAAGGCAGGACTGGCAAACACAATCGCAAGCCAGAATTGCTGAGAGTTTGGATCTGCAGTGTTTGTAGAGCCTCCTGAGCTGTGCTTTCTGTATGCAAGACTATGCTGTTTATGCACATTGGTTTTTAGGACAAATCTTCAAAGTGTCACCAGATATTTGAGACCAGCAGCCAGCTCAGAGATTCTCAGTTTAGGTGAGGTGGTATTTGATACTAACAAAAATCAACACTTGAGGGTATTTAGAATGGAAAACAGATGTGACAGTAGAAAGGTACCATTTTGTGGTCTGTCAAGTTTGCATGTATATAATCATATATTTGAAGCTATATGTACTGTAGTTTTATTCCCTAGTAAGTTGTCTCTCCTCTTGAGATGGAGTTTCCTCAAGAGTGTTTCCTCAAGAGCAGAGGAACAAGCCTGGAATTTGATTGCATGTATCCAGTCTAATGGATAACTGATTTAATGATGGTGGTACTAATGTTAAGACATCAAAGCTGGAGCATTCTGCAGATTTGCCTATTAAAAACATTCAATATATCAGGTGAGAAAGCTTTTGTCTTGGCTCTAGTGGAGACCCATGAGTCAAAGAAAAGGTGAAAGAACTGTAACCAGTACTGCTTGTGTCTGTCTGGATGAATAGCAAGATCAGGTTTCCATTGCTGCTGGAAATCTTTCAACAGTAAGAAAAAGGATTTGTGAAGAAGGAAATATACAGCTACAGGACAGTGTGCTAGAATCCTTGACAGAGCTAAGAAATATGAAGTTGGTCTTAGCATATCTACTTGCTAATTCCTCTACTGAATTCCTGCTGCTTCTCAAAAAATTATCTCCATCAAACCACTTACGTATTCAGGAAAGCATTGTGTTTACAGTTCTGCAGAGAATTACCTTGGCTTACCTGCTGACTTGTAAACCAGTCCCGTATTTCCTTTAGTCTTAATGTTAGGCTTGCAAGACAAAGGCTTGTAAGCTTGAAGTGAGGGTGAATTGTCCTCCCAGTCCTCCAAATCATGGTTGAAGAAGCTGGTTCTGATGCCTATTACTTGTTCCTGTTGAGTTTGCTTTTTATTCTCTAGACAGGATGCTCAGTTACTGTTGCACTGGGGAAGGGAAGGGTCTGGCAAAATGAAGTGAACAATTGTGGTGGTTTAAATACCTAGATCTAACCTCAAACTTTTAATCGTGTTGTAACCATGGGTCTGTATTTTCTATGCATAAAATATGACAAATACATTCTTCCTTCATCTTACATGTAGTTATAAACTCTTTAGGATAGTGATGTTTTAGTTCATAAGGCTTGGAGGCCTCTTGTGACCATTAAGTACAGTGTTAATGTTGTCACCAATTAAATAATCTAAAGTTTTTGGCCACTGGCTCAGTATTCAAGCCATGGAGCAGTCAGACTCAACGCTTGCAGGGGGGGGGGGGGTGTATCCTAATTGAGCTCTATGTAAAGCAAAGCACTCCTCACTTTCTGTGATATCAGCTAAATGCTATTACAGTGGGTTGGTTTTTTTTTTGCAGCCAGACTTATTTTGGAGGGTGGGGAAAAGGTTGTTCTCTCTAATGTGTATTTCTTCATTGAGCACTCTGTTGCGTTAGCATGTAAGGAAAAAAGTAATCATCCTCTTTCATCCAGTTCAAGTTTACTGTTCTGGAAATGCAGTTTCTACTGGCATGGACTGAGAGCTTCCAAAAAATAACTGAGGATTACATAGAATATACAGTTCTGTTTTGACATTGCATATATCTAGCACTTATCTAAAAGATAACTGATATAATTAAAGCAGCTCAACACCATCCCCAGCTGAAAAAACACTGTTTTTAACAGAATAGCTCTTGGGATGTTTGGATTTGTGTCTTTTGGACCAACTTATTTTTTTTTAAAGTTGGAGTCTAGCTAGGAATTTTGGATGCTGTTTGAGTTGAAAACATGATTGAGAGAGCAGTTTGGCTTGCAGGTTCTCCATGCCTGCTGGTTCAAAATTTATTGGTAGGAGTTCTCCAAGAAGCAGTTCAGCATTGTATTTGGAAATTAACCAGATATTAATAGACTATTATACAATAAAGCTCTACATTGGAGATTCAATATTAGACCCTTGTGTGCCTGGAGATGGCTTTCTGGCAGTTGTCTGTGTTAAATAACTGCCTGGAGAGAAAACTAGATGTACATTTTCTTCCTGCTTTGCCATTATACCTGCCTGAAGGAGATCTGAATCAGTTCTAGTGTGATATGAGGTCTTTGGTACAAACAGCTGAAGTCACTGTAATGTGGTTCCTGTCAGCACTTCCAACATGGTCAGGCTTGTTCTGCTGAGCATAAAATTCTCCAGAAAATCAAAGCAATAGCCCCAGAGTGGGAAAATTACTAAATAAGAGCACTATAGAAGACATGGGAGTATATAAGCATTAGCATCTAGTCTTTCCCTTTATTCCTCATTTTATCTTCCTTCAGGATGAGCACCAGTAAAATTCACATAAAGTCATGAGTCCTAAATTGGTTAAAAGTACTTGAATATTTGATCAGTAAACATAGGTCACCTGGAAAATAGAGAAGGTGGTTTGTGATAGGCGTGTGAGAGAACATATTGTTTAATACTGTAATGCGGTTTGTGGTCTCTGGGGATGAACTTTCTCTTCTTGCAGTGGGTAATATTTTCTAAAGTAGGCAGAAGCCAATAAATTCCTACCCAAGAACTCTGAGTTGAGTCCATTCCTAGTAAGGGCTCAGATGTAAAGTGTCCAGTTTTAAGTTGTTTTGAGATGCAACTCCTTATTCTTTCTCAATAAAGAATGATATTATTCCCTTCTAGAGAATTAAACTGACATGGAAATAATTCTAGTTCTTTTATCTTTCACATATGTATTACTTTGTTAGAAATGGCCTACAAGCAGCAAAGAAGGTGGTTTACGTGTTTTCCTCTTTTAAAAGCGTACTCTCAAGGGAACAGTGGGTGATGACTTTCAGAAAACAAGGGAAGCTTTGCTGCTGGTAGAAGACGACAGATAAGAGGACTCCCCAGTTAGCCACATTCAGTCTGTTTCTGACTGCTCCCTGCTTGTTTAGTCCTTGTCAATTTGGTCTCACAGCTATGGGACACGTGAGACTCTCAGCATGACATAAGTATTGATCTAAATGCATACTTCCCGGCCTTATGTTCTTGTATATCTGGTGCCCATTAACTACTGCGTAATGTAGATTATGGCCAATTTGTAAATATATCCTTTCTCTTGATAGCTGGTAAGTAATATTAAATGGTGATAATAGTATTCACCTATTTACAAAAAAAAAAGACCTAACTGGCTCCAGAAGCTCCTACCATGTGTAAATGGAGAATGTCTGGCTTGGTTCTGGCTTGGCTGGCACAGTCTGTGTTTGCTGTGTAAACTCGGACAACTACTTAATGCTGGAGAAGTGGTGGGTGTGCTAGGTAACCTCAAACCAGTTCTGCTAATTAAACACCAAAGATTTTTCCCAAACAAGCACTTAACAAACCAATAAAAATGAACACGTTTGAAGTCCCAGGATCACTTCACCATTTACAACAAATGCTTCTCAGTAGTGGAAGGTGGTGTTGGTGTCACTCTCTCATTCATGTTATGCAATGGGCAGTGTAGGAAACTGCCCAGGCTGAGCAGAAGCTGAAAGATGTGGTTTTGTTGGGTGGTTCCATCTCTGCTGTTTGCTTCTCTTGTTCAGTGAGTGGTTTGTTCTGGTAGCACAGTGGTTTACAGGGCACAAAACCATAGGTTCCTTGCTGCCCCCTGGAAACCTGATAGCCCATGCTATTAACTTCACAGTGTTTGATTCCTTCTTTTCTAAGCCGTTGGTTCATTTGCATTCTGACAGAAGAAGATACGATCCTGCTGGCAGTTGAGAGAATGCTCTGAGAGTGTTGTGGTTTTGGCTAGTTGTACTAGCAGTGCTGACTCTGGCCAAGCTGCTCAACTGGGCATTCCTGGGACTGCAAAGCAGCTCCAGTGCTGTATTAAAAGCAGTTGCTGTTTTTTGTTTTGTATTTTTTTTAAGTAGTGGGGGAGGGGTCTGTGTCCCCACAATGGAGTTATAATGTAGCCCAATGCAGAGGATAAGACTCCAACCTCTTCTGGAAGAAGCTTTCTTTACAGAAGTGCTGGGGAAGAAGGCTTTTGCAGGAGACTTCAGGATGCATCACAGCAAACCCAGAGCAGTACAGCATGTACTGATGACACTAAGTCATCAACAGATGTTTGAAGGCCTTCCTGGAGGCTGTTCCAATGGTCTGCATATGCTGCCTGAAAGGAGCTTGAAGCCAGGCTGACAGCAATGCACATCTAATTTGCTTTTCTGCAGGAGCAGTGGGAAGGAGGAGGTTATAAATGGGTTAATTGATAGTGGCATGAGTTTAGAGGGGTTTTGAGTTGCCCGTATTGAGCAAACTTGTCAAAAGACATATTTGAGAAGTAGCCTAAATAGCAGTTTGTTCTTATGATTTCCTTCATCCTTAAGAAAGATTCCTCGCCAGTGTTACTGCAAGGTGAAAGCTGGGAAGGAATGAGAAGAAAACACAGAACTAAAGCCTAAGCACTGAATGGTGAATAGCATCACCATGCTGTTATCTATGCTTGCATAATATAATCTGCAGTATGTGGGGCTGCTGTGCTTTGTGCTGTTTTTTCAACGTCTCACTTTACATAACATAACATGTAACACATAATGCATTGTTATCCATGTGCTACAATTTAAGGAAACTCCCATAGAGTCACAACTGTTCTTATGTGCTACATGAATCCTTCTGGTTTTTGTTGTTTATTTTCCTGTTTAATATTTTCCCACAAATGTGTTGAGTTCTGTTAGGAAAATTTGTACCAATTGTTGATTTTATTTTTTTTTGGGGGGGGGTTCCTTCTTTCCATTTTCAGAGGGAAAAAGTAGCTGGGTCTACCAAGAATGCTTTCTCCAGCTGGTTACTGACATTCAAAATCACCTCCTGTTCCCAGAAATGACACTTGCCAGGTCATCACACAGCATGAATTCTGACTTTTTGCAAGGGTGAAATTGCTTGGTTCCCCCATAACAGAGATGACTTCTGTTTGATGATTTGTACTGTTACCAGGCTCTCAAATATATATATTGTGTGTGTATAAATTATATAATGCATATATTTTTACATATAGTATATATGTATATTACATATATACTATATATACATAGTCTCTCTATATGTACACTATATATAGTATATATGTATATTATATATATTTGAGAGCCTGGTAACAGTACAAATCATACAAATATATATGTAATATATATAATATATTTTATATGTTAATATATTATATATATCTTATTTTGCAGGTTAGGAGACATTCTGCAGAGCCCTAAACTGCTAGCTTTATTTTTTTTTCATTGAAGGATCAAGTGTTTGTAGCTGTATGTAGAAAAGGAAGTGAAAGGGGGGACAAAGAGCAATGTCAGCTGAAAATACTTGTTTTGTATTAAACATCCAAAATTGTATCAAGACTAATCTACATAATCCGTCTTTAAAATGATCGATGCTATTATCTTTCTAAAGCAATCGATCAGGTGGTTAAAGCATTGTCTTGCTAAGTATGTTGGCAACTGCAGAATAATATCACAGTATGAAAGCACAAATTAGTGGTTGGCACAACAAAACTGATTTGCAAATTGTACAGCTCTGAAAAGCTCTCTGAAGGATCTTCCCCTCCCCCCCAGTTCTGTGGAACACTTTTCCAGCTTGCAGTGTGATTTAAGTTCTTGATTTTTTGGTATTTAAGGGACAGATGCCACATGCTAAAAATCTGAGCAGAAAAATGTTGCTTTTGGAAGGGTCGTGTAGTTGAAACTGGAGTCACTGAACTAAAAGAGGCACAGCAGACAGTGAAGGAAGAAAATTACTGAACCTTGGATTTGTTAGTGGAGTTTTCACTCTGTGAAAATAAAGCTGTCCCAGAAACTACTGTTCTGAACAGACTTCACAATGGATCCCTACAGCTTTAAATTGGCTTCTGTGAAAAGCCTTGTATTTTAAGAAATCTCTTATTCATATGCTAAGTAAATGACTTAGCTGTTCACTCATTCAAACTTGTGCAGAAAAACACTAAGAAATATAGCTACTGAACACAACCTCGTCTTGGTGGGGATTTCAGCCTGAAGAAAAGAAACTGTGGTCTTAAAGCTAGTTGCATCTTGTGTTGTCTGAAGACAACATTTAAAAGTAGTATAAATGAGGGTGGGGGATAAGAAATCATGAATGTCTGAGAATTCTCTGCTGAAATTAAAAGGTCAGGGTAACATGTTTTGTATTTACGACCCAGATGAGGAAATGGCATATCATGCACAAACATCTGAAAAGACTCTTTAATGAATATGTAAACAGCAGGTGGACAATGATGTCTTAAACTGCTCTGCTGATACTATGTCCAGGGCAGGGCTTGGTGGAGGAATGGTTTTGCAATAGCTCCTCTGACTGGGCCAGGGTTTCAATGGGCCCTCTGGGTCTGGAAACCTTTAACTCTTGGGGACTGGCTGGTGCTGTGCTGGTGGCACATGGCCCGAGGATGAGCTTGGGGGTGAAGTGATGGAACAGAACGTAGAATTCCTTCCTCTGGAGTCTGAGCTGAGAGTCAGGCTTTGAGAACAGTCATACTTCATAGAAGTCTTGCGGTGATGAAAGTACTGAATGTTTACTGACCCAAATAGCTTCTGAGTGATAGAACCTCTGACAGCATTTGACTATGAGCTCAAATTATGCTTCACTTTGCAAGCTTTGAATGCCTGGAAATGTCTGTGTTGTCTTCACTGTCCCTGCTCCCCAGCATCCATGGGGCGTGCTAAACTCTGTGGCTGAAGGGACTTAGACTGTTTTTCCCCCCAGACAGAAACATCCTTGTGTGTCAGATAAGGGCTGTCTATCTTCACTTGATTTTATTAAGGATTGCTAAAATGGTAGGCAAGTCTTAATTACGCTACAACTACTAATTTTCTGGGAAATGAAGTTCTCATTTTAAAACTGCTAAATATTTTTGTTGTTTTTTTCCAAACAGTTTCAACTTCACTCTTAATTTAAGCAGCCTTATGAAATTGATTACAGTATTTTGGAATACAACTGCCAAGTTTTAATAGTTTAAAAATAACTCACAATTGGAAGTCAGTAAAAACTCTTGAAAAACAGCCATAATTGCTTAAGGAGTATATGCTTCTGTGAAAATATCCCTTAAAAGAAAAGTGCTACTTTTTTTTTTTAATTGTAAAGAAACAGTTCTGATTTAGAAGAGGTGTGGGTGATCTGTGCTGCCCTTTGTGGAGCCAGGCTTCAGGAGCACTGTGAACTTTTTCCTCTGGCTCAGGCTTCTGGGACCCCAGAGCTCCAGCAGCTGAGAGGTGCAGACACGTTGTTCCTGTGCATGCCTGTATGGGAAGAGATGAGTAGTAAGAGTAACAAGGGAAGGGACTCTATAGCCACTCAATAGCACAACTACTGATCTCCTGTACTTTTTTAATTGAATTTTAATGCTCTGCTAATATTCTTTTTTTCAATATTTGGCTTTAGATCTTTATAATTAAAAGAAGCAGCATGTGGAAAGCTAAAAGCCATGTAATCCCTGCAACCCAGCGGAAGGTACTTATATCCTCCAACAAAGAAACAACTATACTTAAATTGATAGTCTATTAGGTTTGTCAAATGTGATCTGCAACGTGAATTGGAATAGAACTCACATGGATTAGCAATCCTGTTGCCATAGAAACTTATTCTGAATTTGGATCTGAAACCGACAAAAGAACACAGCTCATGATATTTTGTTAGCCCTAAGCCTTCGTATGTGTATGGTAGCTGTTTGTAATGAGTATGTGATGTGAGCTCTTTCTTTGCTTATCTAATTTCCATTAACTTTAGAAATGGGTTATTTATGGTTAATTCTGCCTGTGCCGAGCTGCTAGGATTCTGTTGTTCTAAAGGCCTGATGTTTCCTACATCAGACTTGCAACAACAGGCTGCCACTATCTAGTTAGCATTTGCATCCAAATGGCCTTGGCAGTCACAGGCCAGCTTCAAGAATGCACACGTATCTAGCAACTATACTTGTACATGTATTATTTACTCCTTAAAAGCTACATACAACTGAATTCACCAGCTCTGCAACTCAGCAGTGACCTTCTATGCAGTGGAAAAATAGCTGATTCAGCAGTGGATGGCAACATGTGGACCTCCCATTCTGAGGACACTTCTTATATCTTGATGTCTTCTCATTGCAGTTATCTGAGTTTGTTCAGCTTTGTGTGTATGTAAATCGGACATCTGCAGCTTTCTAGAGAGATGGCTGTTACAGTATGCAGAGAGATGTGTTGCTGAAGCACATTTATACCTGCCAGCTGGGTCCTGGCTAGAGGGATGGAAGCCTGATCTGCTACTACTCTGTGGGGTTCTCTCTGTGGCCAGGTCTATTGTCATAGCTGTTAATCCAATAAGTGTTGTACTAATGCAGCTTGACATTAAGATCTTCTTGAACTAGGTTATAAAACTAAAATCAATGATGTTCTGCAAGACAAGCTGTCAAATCCTTGCTCAACTGAAAGAGGAGGGATGTAAGACAGGAGTTTTGATTCAGACCGTAAATGGACTTGCAAGTCAAGCAACAAACAACCTTAGCTATAAGGATGCTTTATTCGAAGTTTGTTCAAAGTTGCTATTTCAAGTGTTTTTTTTTCTTGGAGAAATTGAAGACATGGCCTGAAAAGAAACAGCAAGATCTTTAAGCAGCGACTAATCTGGGTAGCATTTAACCCCCCTATTAGATTAAGAGAAAAGCCTATGTTACTGACCTACTGGCTTGTTTAGACTTGAAACCATTGGGTATGTAGGCATCTGGATGAGGCATCCTTGGATTAACAAAGTCCCTGAGTAGCAGCAGTTAACTGAATCCCTTTTTAACCTTTAGTTTGATGTCTAACATGTATCTCTGCGTGTTGACCAAAACATAATGCAGTTTTGAACTTGTTACTGTTAATCAGTGTTGAAGCACATTTGAAACTATACTGCCTGCTCTACTGTTTCTTCAGTCAAACTGAGCTTGAATCCTCAGTTTTCAGCATTTTGTCTTGTAAGATCTAGACCCTTGCTGCTATTTTCAACCTGTTCTTTTTTTCTAGGAGTGCTGTTCAGACTTTAACTCTTTATAGGGTCTCCGTGATGTGCCTTTTGACTGTTTTTTACCAGTTACAGGAAACTAAGACTGGAGTATGATAACAGCATAACTGGTGCATGTGGTCCTGGGCTGTATGCCAAAACAAAGAGGAGAGTGCGGGCAGGGGAAAGTAGGAATAGCTGGAACGAAAAAGGTCATGTTCTCAGAGTAAGTAGCCACAATTTGGCATAGCTTTGGAAACTGCATCTGTTTATGCTACTGAAATATTTGGCGTGAAGTCATTGCCAGTTCTTGTTGATCTAGAATTTTGTTCTGTGGCCCTGCAGGTTATCATGTGGGACTCCCTGTCTTGACTCCATGAGTTCTATTTCCTTAGTTTCTCTAGGGCTGACGAACTAAGAGTTGGCAGGCTAGGTCTGAAGATTTGAAAGATAGCTTGCATGTTTAAAGGCGCTCAAATCCTAAAGACTCCTGTTCAGGAGGTGAGATTTTAGTATGTTGTACCTTGCTAGGGTGGTGGATGTGTTTGTTGCTCAGATTAGCTTAGCAATCATAGTCACAGATCTAGTTCAGAAATCTCAGCCAAAGATGATGCCCTCTTTTAGGCACTCCCTGAGCAGATATCTATGAGTTTAGGACTGTTTTTATGGTAAATGCGAAATACTACATTATAAAGAGGCACCTGGCATCTCACTTGTCTGGGAGCTGTGGAGACAAACTGAATAAAGCTATAGCAAAAGCCTTTAATGACCTTGTTTAAAAAAAAAAATCAGTAATAGCAAATCATTAAATCTGTAATTAATGGATATGGTAGGAAGAGTGGTCTTCTATGAGGCTGTAGCTCCACCTTGACATGGACTCAGGAAAAAAGAGGTGGATTCTACCATAGAAACAACTGATGCAATTGAGTCTTTGATTCTTCATGGTGCCCTGCAGATAACCTGCAGTTTGCAGGTGAGGAATGTTAAGTTTTTACTGTATGAAATGATTGTGAGAGGTAGAGATATTCTTTTAGTATATTGCATCCTACTGTTTTCGTGTATCTGATAATCACAGTAGTTACATTATGCATCCAGTGCTTTTGAATCCAGCAAGCCTGGACTAGTTTCTGTTGAGACAGTTCCACTGTGTTAACAGGAGGCAAGGATTTGGAGCCTTTTATTTGTCTGCAGTTGGTTTTCTCTTGCTTTTTTTTCTCCTGATCTGTTCAGATGACAACCTCACCAGTTACTATGTCACAGAAGGGAGTATAGTTTGGTAGTGCCTAGAAGGCAGAGTTGAATCTAAAGAAGTATGGGGAGGGAGGTGATGGGGACTTGCATAACAGTGAAAACAAATGCAATTGGAGTGACATTTCATTAAATTATGAACTGGACCAATAGGAAATTGCAGATAAAGAATGGAAGGAAAAGTACACAAAACCTGGTAACGTGGGAATCACTTCTTGTAATCTTCCCCTTTTGACAGACTGTAAAGGGCTGGATCTCTGGTGTCAATCATCTCAGTACCTGGGTCAAAAGAGCTGCCAGTTACCAGCTTATGGCCTGACACAGCTCAGCTGTATTGGATATAAACATGTGCATGGCAGAAATAAGAATGTGCCTCTATTTCTTTTCTGCAAGAATAAAGGATGGCACAAAAAAACTCAAGGCAACCTGCAAAGCAAACAAAATCCTTGAATTTTACTTGCTATTTGTTAGTATTTAACCATGCAATCTTCTACTTACAAGAATATTTCTGGGAAGAGAAGACTGAAATCTGTACACTGTGTTTGCATGACTACTTGCACATTACTTTGTGTTCTCAGTGTGGTTCAAATCATGCAGTGAGCCACAAGTGGATACTGTATAGGTTGGGAGAATGGACATGAAGTGGTTGGTGACTGAATTGGCTGCCTTAAAATTGTCAATTAACTCATGCTACCAGAAGTTCAAGTAGTGGAAAAGAAGTTCACTTCTAAACTCAGTCTGATGTATTTTTTTTAAAGCAGAAATTCTAGGAAAAAGTTCAGTGAAGTTCTGTTGTCACAGGCAATTTCTTACATAAGATCTCAAGATGTTTTGTAAAATCAATTAGAACCATGACTTCGTAGATGAGCGTGCTCAAAAAATCTGAACTGCAACTTTTGCAAATCCATTTATGCTCCATATCCTTCCCAATGCAGTTGATCACTTTTCAGGATTAGTTCCACTGAATTAAACAGAATCAATTATAGAATAAGGAAGTACAGTGTCATGCAGAGACCTGGGTAAGATAACGTTGTAGATGTGTCAATCGGTTGTGTTTTGCTAAGTAATGCAAATGTAAGGGGATGTGGGTTTGCTGATTGGATCCTCCTACACTTGCTATTTGCTATCAAATCTTTTTGTGCTGTCCACACTCCTTGCAAAAGCACCTGTAACAGTAACATTACAAACCTGCTAGTACTTTGTCATCTCCCATTGCTTCCCAGCTTTAAGAACTGAGCTTACATTTTCCCAAAGCTAAATCTGAAGGAGGATGGGCCTCTTGCTTTACCTGGTCATAAAATATCTGTGCCCAAGAATGATGCAAAAGCTCTGGGAAAAAAATCTTTACCTGCTTCGTTGAGATTCCCAGAGTCTGATTTGCTCACACTTTCTTGCAGACATGAAAAGGAAACCTAAAAACATGGCTGTGTTGTCCTCAATCGGAGACGTGAAAATGATTTCCCAAGAGATAACCTACGAGAAATCAGTAACTTTTGTGCAAGTAGGACAAAATTTTGCTATATGAAAAGCATACTGGAGACTTGAAAGACTATAGGCTTCCTATAGTACCACCTAATCTGCACAAAGAGGCAGTCATGCAACACTTCTACAGTTACACTGTTGCCTTCTCTGTTGTTTGCGCTGTGTGGGCCCAGCTCTGCCCATAGCTGTGTGGTGCTGTCCTTCCTTCTTAGATCCTGTGCAAGTGTGGGCAGCTGCTTAAGATGATCCAAATGTTGCCTAGTAACATTGATGCACAAAATAACTATTTGAATGTTCTCTACAGGGATTGCTTCCTTAAGGCTTGCTAGACTCAGGGAACACTTAAAATGTATGTTTTAAAAATGACTACATCAATATGTTTATCCACTCCTAACTTCTAATGTAAGCTAACACTGAGATTCTGGTAACTCTGAGGTTGGCCTTGTTATCTACAATCTGCTGCTCAGATGGGCTCAGCAGTGACACTCACTGCATTGTTATCTGTGTAAGGGTAAAACGTTGGCTGTTTTTCATGTTACTTATTTGCAAAATGTTTGATCACTGACTTTGATGTGAATATTCAATTATGCAGCATAATGGATGATTTTTTTCTCTTCTGTAATGCTTCAAGTAGCAACTCCTTTGCCCACTAACTTGAAACGTAAAAAAGACTCAAGTAAAATCCGATAAAGCACCTGAGACCATCAGGTTGCTTTGTGCTGGCAAGCTGTGATAATCATCACATAGTATGAAACTGTATCTCAGGAACAAAATCGTATTAAATGTTTTGTCGTCTTTGAGTTACTAAGACCTGGCAGCTGACATGAAATTGTGTTAAACTACACTTAAGATAAAGCTTTTAAGCTGACTGTGGTGACTAAATTTAAAGAAAGAGAGAAAACAGTGCAAGTTAATGGGGAAAACCTCCTCCTGGTGTGATGAAGAAGCAGTTGAGGACTGAAAAGCTTAAGGAGAAAGTTTGAAAGGCGAGTGATAACTAGACAAGGTCACTATTTAAAACAAACAAAAAAAGGCCTCACAACTGCAGTACTGCTTTATGCATGTGGATACACAGTCAGTAGTGTTTTCTAATCCAGTGCTGTTATCAGACACCAACTCGATCCTGTCAGCAGCCAGGCCTCATCCTGCAGGGGAATTCTTGAGGTGGAGCCTCTGAAATAGGCCAGAACCTGCCTTCTGTCTGGTTCATGCAGCTGAATTTCCTTCTTGATGAGTGGGGGAGAGGGAGGGGGGGAAAAAACCTCAAGTTGGTCTTCAGCTATCTGTTGGGGATCCTAGTAACTGCTGTTCAAAAACAAGAGGAACTGAATACAGCTTTCTCAGTAAGCCTGAGAATTTCTACAGCAAGTACAGATTTGGTGTGCTTTGAGAAATAAAAGATGCTTGGGGTTCAGGTTCATGGTTTTAGCTGAAGATGGCAGAATGAAATGTCTCACAAAGGCAATGCAGCCTAGATAGTGTGGACAGATAGCAGTGGCAAGCAGAAGTCAGCATATTTAAACCAGAAACGATGTGTAAACTATAAATACTGTGGATAAACAATTGCAAAATGTGAATGAAGTGAGCTTTATGTTGGCTCATGCCTTTATATCAAAACAAGCTCTCACTCTGAAGTCCATAGCTGTCTGGGCTAGTTTCTTCCTCCTCCTGAGCTGGAGATGTGTGGTTTTCTTGAGTCAGGGGCCATGTTGTGTGGTTGTGACAGGTGCTGCTGTTAGCAGGGTCAAGGGGAAGATGCAGCTGAGTGCTGCATCAGAGTTGGCTCAAGGCAGCAGTGGCATGGCTCTTCTTTGCTGAGCCTGATGCTAGCTATGGGAAACTGCAGATCGGTGTTCTCATTCAGCTTTGTGGTCTGTTCTTACTATCTAGCCTGCTGCCTACAGTTACAGTTCTGCAGTTGGAAAAGTAGAAACTCAAAACATCTTTTTGAGACTGCCTTGTGCTCTTGTGTGATTTATCTGTGCGCTGGGAGTCTTGGCCTCCAGCTACCAATAATGATTTGAATCCAAAACAGAGCAGGGTGTTCAGCATCATAAAGCAAGGAATGCCGTGGTGTGCTATGAGTTGTGATCTGGGGAAGCTGGCTAGGCAAGGCAGCTCAGGTTGCTCAGAGGTTGTGCGCGTTCTTGAGAGGAAGCAGTTTGTTACAGATAGGTTTCCTCTTCCTGGCTCTGATGGGATCCGGTTGGACGCTGATAAGGATGCCAAAGCTGACTTCTAGCCCTCTGAGGCTGTGGGTTCTGGCTCTGACCCTCCCTCAGGCCCTGTGGACAAGTTCAGCCTATTAGTGCAGATTATGTTTAAGCTACCAGGCTTTGCCTGCTGTTGCTATTTTCCTTGCCACAAAGAGCAGTCCTGCAGTCAGCACAAATCTTATTGTTGTGCTGTCTTTGAAACAAGATCACCTTTGTTTCACTCCAGGGTGAAGAGCCTGACCCTTTTAAGTACCTGACGGTAACACTGACTTTCCCTTATCAGTACTTTCAGCATCTTCAGCACTGTGTGTCATTTCCCAAATGCCATACACATGGATTTACTAATGTACTAAAGATGATATGTTTCCTTGAGGAGCTATTTTCAGCCCAGATCACAGTGCTGTTTTCATTTGCTTAGTGGGTCTCTTTATTTCTTTGCCAAAATTCCTGCATGTTTTGTTTCTTATTTATTTTTCGAATGCTGGTTTCCTCTCATTAATCATTCTAAACCTATACAAAAGTGATTTTCCCCTATTATAAGAAATGTCTTACAGGGCATGGACCTTACATTGCTTCCTAAATACATTATAATCTCTTAATTAGCCTATATATTAAACAGCAAAATACTTGCTTTAGATCACTTACTATTTCTGTCTATGGCAAACTAGTATCTGCAAGCTTAACCCTAGAGACTGATTCTGGCTGATCATACAGCGCATAAATCACAAGCAGCCTCAACATAAGCTGCTTTTTAATACCTCACTATCTTAGCCCTGAAGGACCCTTCCCTAGAGGACAACTCAACACCTGGTTATGAATTATGAAAGACAGAAGGATACAAGGTAGATTCATCTGTCTCCTTCTTACCAAGCATAAAATGAGCTGACGAGTCCTGATTTCTTTTCAGAACCTGGTCTAGGACTGACTACTGGGTTTTTTTTTTTAGCATTAGGTGGCTGAAATAAGTACAGCAGTCCCTGCAGCAGAAATACGTGTCAGCTACAATTAAGCGTCATCTGTATGTATGTGGGGGAAGAGGACTGAACTGGGTGACTTAAGAGCAAGTTCCTCTCACACTGCATCTCCTGAGTGAGCATGGGAGTGAGCTGTGCTGCACTGTAGTGGGCTTTGCATCTCTTCTGTTTCTGAAGACCTAAACAGTGCTCAGGAAGTAAGCGAGAGCCCAGCAAGAGGGCTTGTGGGGCAACTCTCAGAATATCTTATTGCACCCTGTAAGTCTGTGTCAATCTGTGAATTCTGGGGTAATGGTGCCTTGGCAGGATAATCCCTGAAATGTCAGGAAGCAGCAAAGGTGGGAGAGGTGACACTGCATTTTCTGGTTGTTGCTCAGTTATCTGTTTGAGGTTCATGCACAGAATTTTATAATGTAATGTAAAACCAGGTTGCTTTTAAAATGCATCCTTTTACCTTGGAAAAGCAGGTAACTGGGGAGGGGAAGGAGAACTACAGAGGAAGGATCACTCATTCCCTGCATAGAGCTCCAGCGCTACTTTGGGTTGTTCCTGCTGAGCAGTGTGTGCAGCAATCAAGCATGCTCACTCTGGCTTTCAGGAGCAGAGAATACATACTTCCAGCCAGTTTAAGTATGAGGAACCTGTCTGCCAAGTGGAGTCACCTCCCTCTTTGGTAGTGTTTATGAAAATGCTGTTTAAATGGGGAAAAAAACAAGGGAAGAGCAAACATTCCTCAACCCACCCAACGCTTCTCTGCAGCGTGGCCGCTCCTGCTGCGTGGGCTCCCTCACGTGATGAGGTGGTGCTTCTGGGAGCTGTTATTTTAAAATATTGGCAGCACATCCTCGGGTGGGACCGCTCCATCTCGTATCTCCTTACATTCTCCTACCAGCTACTTTTCCTATTTTATACCTCTACTTGTTCTGGCCATATGACCTCCAGCAACATAATTCCTGCTTGTCTTCTGGGTGACTTTTCCACAGGCTCTTGTGTGGACGGTGTGCCAAAGGCCATCACCAAATTTGACACCTTTGCCTCTCTTCTTACTCTGACAAAAACACTTAGTCATCTTCCATCAGTGTAGATGGAAACCCCCCTGCGTGGGCCGCAGTCTGTCTGTGCTCAGGCAGTGTTACTCCAAATGCAGATTGTCTGCGTGAGACGTGATACCTGTCCCCATGTGCCCTTGTTCACCAGAGCGTGCTGTGCCCAGCACCTCAGTCTGATGCATGTTCCTGCTGTGCATTGTTTTGTATCAGCTTGCAGTGCACCAGACAACAGCCTTCTTCCCTCCTATTGCTTGGGACAGTGCTTGCATGAAGGGAGGGGCAGTGGCAGAGTTGTGATAAAGCATATGTAAGCTTTCACATTGTATTTTTAACTCTGTCTTGCTGTTTTCAATTGTAGTTAATGATATTTGCAAAGCTTTTCGCTGTTACGTGGGGTCGTTCTGTTCCAGCGAGGGACACCCTCTGGTTCTCTCTGGGTGTTCAGAAACAATGGATCAGCCACAAAAGTGTTTTGCGTTAGCAGCTGTTTCTGTTGGCTGACCTGCTCCTGATAACATCTCCTCCCGCCGTGTACAAAGAGAGCTTGAGCTAAGGGCTTCAATATCTTGCATGGTCAAGGTTTTGCTTTAGGGGTGTAGTGGTTTATTTTTGTAAGGAGCTGAGGAGTGGTCACATAGCATTGAACTCTCCTATCCTGTTTATCATCTCTAAGCCCAACCCTTCACCCAAAATGGATTTTCAAGATGTAGCGCTGTGCTTAACTACCTACAAGATAAGATTTGGCAATCAGTTTCCTGCCTTTGGAAAAGAATTAGCTGGCATAGGAGCTTGAAAATGGAAATGACTTGGGGATAAACTACTTAGGCTAATTCACACCTCAAATAATGCCATAGGCTAGTGGAGTTTCCTTACAAGTGGATTGGTTCTCTTTTCCCCATGCATTGCTTTATATTAGCTGGCACGTGACTGCTGCAGCCCGGGAAGAGCTGATTAAGTCAAAGAAGGGATTTATACCTTAGTTGAAAGCACTTATTGAAAAGAAAAGTGCTTGAATGTTTTTGTTCTTATGTCTCTTGCCCCATGTTTTGCTTGTGCTCCTGGCAGAATCCTGCACCTGGCTTTTTTTTTGGCAGTGCTGGCAATGTGCAAGAGGAAGGTAGAGAGAAAATTACTACTTAAGAGGCCTGTATAAGCTAGACTGATGGGTACAAGCAACCCAAATTTGCAGTCATGTAGTTCAGAATAATCTAACTTAGCTGTCTGAGAATTATAATTTTGCTGGAATCCCAGTTGTGGGCTTCAGCAGCTCAACTCCAGGATGGACCAGAAACTGTTGTACCTAATGCCTTGCTCCTATAGGTCCTTGAATGAATGCTGATAAGGAAGGCTGCAACAGCCCAGGTGCCTAGTTCTATTGACTTTCAATAGGGTTTGAGTGCCTTTCTCCTAGGACTTTCCCAGAAATTAGATCCAAGTCAAGAGAGCAAAGTAAACTCAAGTTGAATAAAGCCTCACAGTGTGCCCTTGGCTAAGGGAGGGTCCTGAATATTCACAGTGGAGTGATGGGCAGAAGATAAGGAGGACACATTGCTGAGCCTGCTATGTGGTCCCTATTACCATAAAAGCATCTTTGAAAATATTACCAAAATTCCTAGCCTGTCATTTTGACCAATCAGTAAAAATAGGGCAGGCCTTTTTATCCGGAGTGATTGTCATCCAGTGTAAACTAACAGCTCCTCTTTGTACAGGTATATCTACAAATGTTTGGCTATGGTGTTCAAAATAGGTCTTCAAATTATGGGGAAAAAAATAGTAAGCTTTAACGAAGTTTTGCTTCCCATCTGCAGGCATTGTTGGCGTATGCATTTGAAATGGTAGTCAAGCATCATGCTCTGTGCCAGCCACTGTGTCTGTGAGCAGATGTTATCTAGCGGGATTCTGAATTAATTGGAAACACCAGCACCCTGAAAGACCTGCATCCCATGAGACTGTTCTCAAATGTAACTAAATGCTGAATGCAGATGGGAGTAGGGCTGAGAAGAAAGCTGGGATTGCAGGGAACGCAGTGGTTCCCAGCTTTGTGGCAAACTGTGCTGAAGTTGTCCCAGAAAAAATGTATTGGAGCATCTTCCTCTGAGAATTCTACAGGGTGTTGCTGATGCATTATTCCCAAAGCTGGAAACAGTGGAGCTGTTGCTGTCCTTGCTAGCTTTCCCAACTGTGCTTCCTGCTGGAGGAGCTGAGGAAGGAAGAAGGATTCAGGAGGATTCCCTTTCAGGGGAGAACTCGCAGGCTGAGTGGACTTTTAAATCTGCTGAGAGCTGAGTATCAGGTGTCAGGCAGCTGTAACAGCTTCAGAATTGGATCTTCCAAAGGAGGTATAGAACAGCTGGTTTCTGAGAAGTGGTGTTAGAATACCTTTGTGGATGTTCCTTTCAGCATATTATGTAGCATATGATTTCAGCAGATAGTCCTTGTGCATCCCATTAGGACCTATGTATGTGGCTTGCAGTTGACTGTAATTAGCACAGTTAATCTACAAAGGTTTTGGGGCCTTGTAAATAGTACCATCTCTGACAGTAATGCTCTGCTATCCTCAAAAAAAGGATTTGTCTTTCTGACTGGGAGTATGATATGAAACTATATCCTTTCTCAGGCTTCTTATCTAACTAAACAGTCCCTTTCTATAACTTATGTATTGCCTTTGCCTCCTCATATCTTCTGTGGCCATCTTACTCCTGGCAGTGTCATTGGCAGCTAACAATGTGTAACACTTAAACACTTCACCTTCCATCAGTCCCAGTAATCTCTTCTTTAATGAGAACAAATAACACTGGCTGAGTTTTCACAAAGAGTTGGAGAGATTGCTGGCAGAAACAGTTGCTGTTTCTTCAAGTGGTCCTTCTGGATTTTTGGACGTGAGGAGCCCCCAGCAGTACCTCTACATTCTCGCTCCTTGGGTACAGATCTCTGGGATCAGAAATGCTTAGTAATGACTTGATAGAGTAATGTGAGTAAGTTACAGTGATAAGAAAAGGTTTGTCTGTACTGCAAAACATTTGAGCATCTGTAGATTCCAGAAGAGTGGTGAGAACAATGGAAATGGTATGGCTCAGTGTTGTAACTTTGTCATGTTTTGAACAATGAATGTTTTACGGAGTCCTTGAATTGAAATCATGTGGATTAGAATTTTTATCCACCCATTTCTGTTCCTTTTAACAAAATACTGCAGTGTCTGTCCCTGCTAGAACTGCAGTAGTTTCCTCCCCTGCTGGAGGTCCTCTTGTTCCATGAGCAGTATTTACTTTAGCATAGAAAATTCCTTCATGTTTCCTGACTGGAAAGCAGCAGTAAAACCACAGTGCAGGCCATGTAATTACAGTGGTAGTAAACAGCAATATGATGCCCACACATTTTCTAGGATTTAATTCATGTAAGCTTCTGATATGAAACGCTTTGTAATGCAAATCAACACATGCTAGATCAGAGGTTTCCAAAGAGGCTTAATGCTGTGACAGCACGCGTGGCTATGTAAAGTCCACAGAGTATGGAGCTGACAGCTGCACTGGGCGTTACTGGGAACTGTGCTGGAGAGTATTTCTGGTGACTTCATTGGAGAGATGCTGTGCCAGGCCTGGTCTGACTCCAGGGTCTTCAGGACAATAAGTGTAATCCCACCTTTTATTCTGTGAACTGTAAGAGAAATGAGCATGGGTCAAAAGGATTTGCCCAAAGCCAGACTTCCAGTGTGTAACAACCGGAGCTATAATACATGATGGTGGGAGGACTGCAGTGAATCACCTCTCCTCCTGGCTTATCTCTGAGATCCTTCATTACTGGGAGGCAGAAGGGAGCAGGGGAGATTGCTACAAAACACTTGCTGCCTCATTGCCCAAACCAGAGAGCTCAAACAGAATGAGGCAACATTTGGCTAATAGAGCTGCAGAGGTACATAGGAACAAGCTCCCAGCACAAACCATTCGAAAGAAGGCAGGTTATTATTGCTGAAGGCTTTTATTTTGGGCTATATCAGTGCTAGTGAAACAGAAAGCCGCATTCCTCTTTTAAAATAGCCTATCTAGGATTCCAGGTGTTCTTATCATCATGGTATCGAGCCTGATTTTGCTATTAGTGCTGCTTAGGACAGCAAGGGAAAGACTGTCCTTGGGTGAACTCTTATCACTGTTGAGCAGATCCAGGGTCATCTCTTCTGGGGAAAGCCATTGACTGCAGCCTCTTGGGACATGCTGCAGGAGGAAGAGATTTGATCTCCTGAACTCCCATAGAAGAAACTTGGCTGACACCTCTTCATCAGTGCTAGCAGTCTCACGCTGTGGTGATTTACTGCATGGAAAACCTCCAGTGAATTTAAACTGAGATTGGATATGCTCATTGGCAAAATCATAGAAGGTGTAGCAGCAAAGCTCATGCCATCTATGCAACTTCAGCTGTAATGACAGTCATAGCTCATGTGGGGACAAATTCCCAGAGGACTGATTAAATAGCACAGCTGTCATTTGGCTAGAGCTGACTTACTCTCCCTCAGGCTTTGGTCCCTTTTGTCTGGAAGACTGTGGGCTATGAAGCTTCTGTCTAAGAGAAAGTCTCCGTGGCAGTTGTGTTGGCTGGAGCACACTAGCACCTGGAAGCCCCTTGCATAACTGCAACAGAAGGGTAAGCCCTGCATTTGCCGGACCAGTACTGACCATTCTGACATTCACTGTACACCCCCTCAAAAGCTGAGGCTGCAGCACCAGCACCACTTCAGTGATGAAGTTCCTTTCCTATGCCAATGCTCATTCAAATACTGCTACTCTTATTCAGTTTGTGAAACTTGTAGAAAATGGTAACAAATGCAAATCTGCAAAGTGCAACCAGCAGCTGGAGAACAAGGTTTCTGTACCGGGTGCTGTGCTAAGTATGGGTTAGCAGGAAACAAAAGATTGGTATTTGATCTGCTCTTCATTGCCATTATTTTAAAAGGGTTGTGCTTATTCTGGAAAGCCATGTTTGAGATATGATAAAGAAGAAACTTTTTAATCTGCAAGGTCCAGTCTTTAGGTGGTGTTTGGAATATGAAAGCATTCACTTAATAACCCTCTTCCCCTGAAACAAGACTATGAGATATTTACCTTTCCTATTCCTGTTATATTTGACAGAGTTGCAGTCCTTATGTAGGAATTAAATTATCTGAGAGAAAACAGGGTGTGTACGTGGGAGGTGGGGTGCATGGTGATAGGTTGCCGGGGGACTTTAATATTAAACTTAAAAATTAATTGAGAACCCAAAAAAAGTGAAAGCAGGTCAGTACTGGAACTCTCTAGCTCTTCCTCAGTCCTGGCCATAAATTGAGAGACATACACTCTGCTTTCCCATCAGACAACGTTTCTGGGGAAGCTTCAATGTTTTCCTCGTGCTCCACCTTTGTGTGACGTGACCTGAAGGCTGTGGCAGGGGGACCCTGCTCTCTGGCACCACCAGCCTGGGCTCTTGGTGCTGCCTTCAGCAGAAGTGCTTAGAAATGGAAGTTATTTCCTGAAGCACTTTTTAGCAGCAATCCTGAAACAGAAGAATCTGTGAGCAGAACCGTGTCTGAGATCTGCCTCTATCTGTGGAGAGGTGAGAGGAAGGAAGAAAAAGCATCTGTCCCAGTATTACAGTGGAGGGGTAAATCTTAGCAGCATGATGCAAAGGAGGAAGTTGAGTCAGGGAAGGGCCTTTTCCTTTGTCACTGAAAGGGCAGTGGTAGTTTGACTTCATTTCCCCATTCCACGGTACCCACACTGAGCCCATCCTTGGTTTGTTTTAAATCTCTCTTGTTACAGTTACACAACCAGGGAGGCCAAAATGTTAAGATCCAGTGAAGTCATTCCTTTTTGTTGGGGAAAGGAAGCAAATAAGAGAAATTGCTACTGTCACTGATGCTGGAGTTGGGTGGGATGGGGGGAGAACTTTTGGACAAATCCTCACCCCTGATGTATTGAAATTGATATCCATATAAATTTAAGAGCCATTTTCAAATATTCTGTGTATTGCAGACACTCAGTACTTGTGAGGAAAGTCACATAGGCTCAAGAAAATTCACATTAGGCACCTGCAATCACAGGCACTCAGTTTTTACTCTTTGCATTTGCTCCCTCACCACTCTTAATTTATTTGGTGGTTATGTCACTGAGATACATGATTTGTGCATTCAGAGTGTCAGTTTTAAATAAGCATTTCTGATTTTAGTACTTTGTAGGAGGCTGTGAGTGTTACAACTTGCACCAACACTGCTTTTGGGAACTGCGGCCATTGAGTTATCCTGATACACAGCAGTAGAAAAAGAGTCTGCTAAGTGCAATGCTTTTTGCAGAATAAAACTGTAATTACATTTGGTTATAGTTTGCCCTCTGCCTGCCTATGAGCTATTGCCTAGGTTCACGAATGCCTGCATGGTTTGAGGCTCGTGATCAGAGGTGAGGAAATACTGGTTGTAGCTCTGCTGCCCACTGGCTGGCCTTGGGCAGGTTTCACCTGTCTCTTCAAGGGCTTCCTCATTTGTCAACAGGAGTAATTAATAGATTACCTGGGATTACATGAAGTCATCTGAAAGTTGGAACGCTGTAGGAACTTTCAGTCTTGAGGTTTAGAACTAAGTAGCCCTGCGTTTATATTTGGATAACAGGGATCTGCACTGACAGCTTCTGAAAGAGGTACATCTGATAACAGAGCATAAGAAGAGGCCTACGTGTGATAGATCACTCACACCTCGTGCGTTTGACCCTGCACTGTGTGAAACCTATTACCTGCTGCTTCTAAAGCAGAAAGGCTGTTTGTTGCTGTATAGAAGACAAAGCCACCCCTCTGTGCTGAGTGCTTCACAGGTGCCTGGATGCAATAGCAAGAGTATGTACAAAATGTTTCTCATTTTAATGGGACTGATAATCACATAGGGCAAAGAGCAAGGCTATTTCATTTAGGAGAGTTTGCAGGTGGATAGGAAATGCTTTCTGTCAGAATAAAGGGAGTTTGGTTATGTAGAGAATGTATGTGAAAAAGCAAATTAAGGAAGTCAAGCAATGAAGGAGAGCAAATGTACCTTTTGGTACAGAAGGAAACTAGGAAAAAAAAAGGGGGGAAGAAAACAGACTAAATATGGCATTTATATAAAAGCAATTAAGACTCTATCAGTTACTTGACAATTCTACATCCGTTTCTCCTATAAGGAGGAGAAGGTGAACACTCACTTCTAGAACTTTTCTCTTGGGATTTGTGAGGTTGTTATTCCATAGGTTCATGAATACCATGAGTGCTGAGAAACAGAGCAGGGAAAATAGAGAGACTTATACTTTTAGGCACCAAGGATGTACAAGATCTTTCCTCCGTTGAACAGGAAGGGAAAATATAATGTAAGTGCATCACCCAGGCTCCAAAGAGACGTTGGTTATTCTGATTACTAGATGAGGGTTCGCTACATGGGGTCCCAAAAGAACCTCAGTATTCCCTTAGTTCATCTCTTCACAGGGTGACGGGACTGACTGGACTGGCTTACTAAGACTTAATGTTGCTTTGGATGCCTTTAGTTTCCTCTCTTCTCTCAGAGGTAGAGCAAGAAAGCGGCACTTGGATGTTGGAAGCTTTAGGCAACATTTGGATTGGGATTTTGTAGGCCCTGTGACTTTAGTTGCTTTCTGATACCAGAGAAATTTGTCCTCAAATGATTCCTGGATTTTGCAGCACTTTGTATTCTACAAGTGGAAAAAGTATGAGCCATGTCCAAACTCCCCTGTGACACAAACTCAAAATAGCTGAGGGAGGGGAAAATAGCAGCTAGTATTTAGATTTACTCATGTGTGCATGGATTGCATTACCAGTTCTGGCATTGTTCCAGCTTGTTTGCACACAAAGTTTTGGTTTGGGAAAGCCTGGGCAGCTCCTGCTGCCTCCCACTCATCTCATTACAAGTGCTGAAGTCAGAGATGGTCATTAAGTAACAATAGCAGATACCTGCTGCTGGAAGGGACCATGTCAGTAATGACAAGGTGCTCTTTCTCTCTTATTTCATCTTCCAAGGTAGCGGTGTGCAGTGTCTATATTTCAAGCACAGTAAGCTTGTTTGAAGTTTCTCTTTGAACATCAGCACTCCACTCCACTGCTGTAAGCAGTCACTTTCTGATACATGCCCAGAAGCAGAATTTTGGTCTTGGAAAGACAGAGCTGGTTCCGTAGGTGAGCGTAATGCTGAGGTGAGCCAGTGTGTGCCTCCTAAAGTTCCAGTGTCTTATGCTTTAAAGCTTATCCTCAGTACCTGGCATTAAGATGTGGCATTATTCTCTGTCCTCCTAGAAATACAAGGTAGTCAGCAAATAGGATTTTGCCACCTCTTTGTCCGTGGAGGCAGAGGGAAGTTAGGAAACAGTTTGCTAGCTCTTCAGTGATACCTGAATGGGGCTCCTTTCTCTTGATCACTCTCAGAGGCGACCGGAACGTCTCTGGCAGGCCTTGAGTGTGCTGAGATTCAGGCTTGGAGATTCACCCCAGAACGGTGCTTATTGGGAACATCAGATCTAGGTTGCTTAGATGGTAGGTCCTTTGGAACAAACTTCATCAAAGAAGATTTGTTACAGAAGTAAGCAGTCACATAAGCAGGCTGAACATACCGTAAGCAGTCTGTATATGCCCGTGTCTCATCCAGGACGTCATTATTCTCTGTAGTTGTATTACTCGCAAGCTGAATGGCATAGTAAAAGGGTCAGAGAGGGTAAATATACTGGGAATGATAGAGTGTTTCTTTGAAGACTTAGGAAGCAGACATCACCAGAAACGTGTCTGTTTTTTCTCAATTGTTTTACTTAATTTAGGAAGAGACGCTATCTTTGTCTACAAAATTTGCTCCTAAGGATTCTACTAGTAGCACAACTGTTAGCTGGGATTTAGTAAGAACTACCCAAACCCAAACATGATATTAGTGAAAGATGCTATCTGTTTAAGGAGGGCTACCAATTATTAAATTATATTGTACCAGATTAATTTCTTGTGTACCTGGTTTCTTAATAATATACTAATAATCTCAGCTCTCTCTCCTGTCCTGGTGAAAGATGATTTTCAGAACGTGGATATTCATTATTTCTCCATGAAGAAAAAAATATCTTGTTGACATTAGATAAGCAAGACATCCAAAAACAAGCCAAAAATCATATCTCACTAGAAAAATATCACCTTTGGTGCGTTAAGTGAAGCCAGAGAAGCAGTTTCTTTTTCATAGCTAAGGTTTCACCCATTTTATTTTAATTTTTAAGCAATTGCACCCAATTTTCTGTGCCTCTGTTTTGTACTATATACGTATCTCCTTGTTTGATTGCTTTTTTCCACTCAGGCACCTTCTATTGTAATGCTGCTGCGCTTCAGCCACCCTCAGCTGTCCTTCAAGAGCCTCCTCAAGGCCCTTCTCTGCTGCACTGCCCACAAATCACTGTCACCTGCTAGTCTTGAAGCTGGAGGCCATCTGTGACCATAGTGACTGCTGATTTATGGAAGCACACCCATCTTCGTTGTTATTCATGCCACCTTTTTCACACATTTTTCCCTTACTCCCTGGATGTCTTGTCTTGGGAACATGGAGTGCAAGGAGTATGGGGCGGGAACTGCCTAAAGCAATGAATATGAGGTACAAAATAGATGAAGTTGGACTTTGTGAAAGATATATTGAGAAATAATAGTATGTTTGGAGTAGATACTTGTCAAAACAAGATTGTATCAAATCTAATTATAGAGGAGAGCATATCTACCTAGGTATGTAGGCCAGAATCACTGATCAAGCTAAAGACTGGAAGGACCATGGAGACCTCTCTCTTGCTACCATCAAAGCTTGACAAGCCTCCATCTGACTGAGGGTAGCCTTGTGGCTTTGATGTATTTTCTTGTCTTTCATAGCTCTCAGGGTGCAGTTGGCTCCCAGGGCTGAGCACAGCTTTGACGTTTTTGGGATGTGGCTCAACCCCCAGTGCAGTGGCAGAGAACAGGGCCTGGTGTGAAAGAGATTTTTTCTGGCAGACCGGTTCTGTGCCTCCTCTGACTGGAGAATTCTCTTGAAGCAAGTTGGAAAACCTTTATGGCTACCATGTGTCTCTGGAAAGAAGCCAAGCATTTACCCTTTTATAAGCTGTATAAGAGCAAGCTAGGAATGTATGTGGTAGTTCAAACGTTTTTGAGAAACATGCTATATTCAACTACAGGCGCCCAAGCCTGCTGCTGCTGAAGCAATAGTAGTGGGCTGACATAGTCAGGACAAAATTGCCAAGCTGTTAAGCAAGGGTTATTTATTTTTCATAGCCGCATATGACACGTTGTCTCTGTCCTTCCTTCGTACACTTTTACGTACCATAGCAGCAATCTGAGATGACTTTGGAGGAAACTGGTTTATATAACCACTGATTTGCACTGCAGAATCAACCTAGCCTTTTTGATTTATTTCCCAAAGCTCTCCTGCATGGTTTCTGTCTTGATTTTCTTGTCAACATGATTTAGTGCATGATTTAGTCTCTGGGGATGCCTTGTGCATTATGAGAAACTGGTGTTACTGTTGTCCTAGCAGACTCAAGCAAAGGGCTGCTTTTTTGTGAAACTGTTCTATGTTACATATGCTAATAATGTCAAACTTCTAAAGGAAAGTCTCCTGAAGCAAACCAAGGCTGCCTTTGCAAAGCAATCTTTTTACTCTTCCCTGTAGTCTTAATGTTTCCCTGTTCATTGCTTTCCCTGATGAACTGTTTTTGGTTTGAGCCTCTGCTGATTAATAGTTTCATCTCAGTGCTCTAATTTGAGCCTGCTTTTCGAGCAAGGTGCTGAGCACATGCCATGAGTCAGTGGGAGTGGCTGGTATTCAGCACTTCAGCAAACCAGGATGCTTACCTCAATGCCTCAGTATGGGTCTAGGAGCCAGGAGGCTGAGGCTCCTATTTTTATAAACCAGAGTCATGACATCCAAATATATTAACTGGTGCGTTCTTTGAATAAATACAGCTAGTATTTTTAAAAAAGATGAAGTCACTTGAACAATTTTAATGAGACTTGGGAGGCCAGCTCCTGAGTTTCTCTGAAAACCCTGTCCTATCCAAAGAGGAATTTCTTTCCTCTGTGTACCTGCTCATTATGTGCCTGCTTGCTTAAAATCACCATGCCGGGCTAACAGGGACATGGGGAAAGCCTTAAATTGTGGGAATGGTCAACATGGTTAGATTGCCTTAACTCTGATTTCTGTGCGTGAGTGTGCTGAGCATGCTTGGGAATGTAAAAGAAGAACGAGAAGGCAACAGCAAGAGCGTCTGTGTTAAGCATTTCTCCAAAATGTCCTGTGAATCCTTGGTACTACTGGCTCTCTCTAGTTGCACAACTTGACCCACTGAACATGTCAGAACCTGCAGGCTCAGAGAGCTTTTTGCAGGTGGTGGCTGAGGCGAGGAGAAAAACAAGACAGCCTTTGATAGGTGTATGAAATGGTGTGTGTGGAACTGCCCCCATAAATCCCTGTGCTGCCATGGTGATTTATTGTATGTGCGAACCTCAGAACATGGAAATGGAGCTGGTGCTGTGCTTGCTAATAGCTGGACCTGAAATGAATTAATGCAATGTCATAATTCACTGAAGGAGCTCTGCTCATGTCACAGAACCTGAGAGCACAGTATGAGTGTTTTATCACTCTGGCAGTGAGCAGAGTGTTTATGTGCTGCAGATCTGTATATATAAACAAATATGCACTATATACTGCTTTTATATGCATTGTACTTTGCATTAAGACATAATTTCTGTGGCACCATGCTTTGGATTTACTAAAAATTGCAATCCAGGTAGTACTTGGATGAGAGATGTCAAGTAATACTGATTTACACTTCATGGGATAATCTCTTCATGAACAACGTTTGAGGTTGTTTAAAGTCACCTCACCAGAGGTGTACCTCTCTGCTCTGTCAGCTGATGGGGGGGCTGCTGTGTCCTGGGTTGGAGAGATGGGGCTCTTTCCTAGGAATCTCCTGTCCAACGCTTGTATCCTGGCACTGCCCTCATGATCCATTTCAGTTGGTGTTAGAGCAGTGCTGTCACACAGAGAAGGAGGTAGTACTCACACTAATGAAAATACCAACCCCGTGCAGCACTGTTCTCCATTAGCTGCAATTTCAGAGTGGTTTTTCAGTAAAGCGTATTTCACTGGAGCAGCTGCAATCCATCCTGGCTGAGAGACAGTCAATAATGTCTAAATGGAAAAGGAACAGCCTTTGCCCCTTGCCTCAAAAACTGATAAATACAAAATGCCATTGACTACCACAACTGCTTGAATTTGTTGAAGCAGCCAAGAAGCTAAAAACATACAGCTGATTGTAAACGTCAGGAGAAAAAATAATAGGAAGTAGCCTTAACTTCTGCCATTTCCTTTGGCCATTTTTTAAAAACAATGTGATATCCTCTTCGCTACTCAAAATGACCCGTGCACATGGCCAGATGTCTCCAAACCTCTCTTGGCTGAGCGTTAGGAGAACTGCACAAGGCCAACGATGTACACAGAAATTGGACCTGGATGGTCTCATCATTCTTGTCACAGCCACAGCCCAGGCAGAGAAGTGCTGGGCGCGGTGATGCGTGGAGAAGTTTGCCTATGCTGTCTATTACTTATCCACGTTGCTGTGATATATAGAGGTTTTCAAGCAGGAAAAAAAAAAACAAACAACTTGGGAAGGCCAAGTTGTATGAAATCTTGCTTGCTTGCTTCTTCATCTTACTTGCAATTTTGCTATGTAAGAAGGCCTTCTGCTTCAGAAAGGTTTCAGGACTCCTCTCGTGACTCCACTGTGCAGTGGACAGGATGAACAACTGAATGGTGCCCCACCCCAGGGAACATCTTGTAATCAGCAGCAAATCACCAGTATGTCATACTTGGTCTGGTCAGACAGGAGAAAGGAGAGAGATTTCAAGGTATTTCCTTCTGTTTTGGGAGATGTCAGACACTGGTCAGCAACACGTACTGGTCCCTTGAGTAAAAGGCACAAGGCTGAGCGCTGCCTTGCATTTCCCATGTCTGTGGGTGGGATGGCTGTGCTGTAGGGCTGGGCCGGGCACCACAAGCAAACTCAGCAGCTGTGTAAACTCAGCTTTTCCCTGTTACAGACGTGTTACAGACATGTAACATTTGCAAATAAATGGTATAGGGACATGGCAGGAGTCATGGCAAGAGTCAGAAGAAGACTCATGGCCAACAAATCTGGAGCGTTGCTGATCCCCAGCCTCACATAGCATGTTTCTGTGCACATCTCTGTGTCCTGGCACATGTATCTTGTAAACAGTATACAGGTATTTTTAGGGGAAAGATGCAATCTGAAATGTAGCATCATAGAGCTCTGTGGATTAACATAAGGGATGCTCTTTTTCTTACTCTCCCGCTATTTCCTTATCGACTGCTGTCTGAAGCTTTCTAATATTCTAGTGATGCTTTTATTATGATTTTTTCCTGATAAAATATTCTTCATTTTTATTGTGTTATAAATCGTAGTCATACTGTACTCATCAATCCTGTTTTCTCACACTTCTAGGAATAGGTAGGCATTCTTCCTTGGCTTGTACCGTTAGAGTGAATGCACGATCAAACTCAAGAGGAACGCTTTGTTCTCATCTTTTGGTGCCCCTCCCAGAGCCCCCCCTGTGACTTGGGCAGTTCCTTTACTTCTCAGTGCCATTAATCTTGACCACGCCTGTGTAATTCGGCAGCACGGACCTGGGGCCACATATGGCTGTTGAGCAAACGTGGCCGACGCACACGAGCTGCTGGTCGCACCGCACAGGGCAAGCAGACCACACACAGGCACACTCTGGAGGGGCTGTTCCCTTAATATGGAGCAGCTTTGTACAGTCAGGGAGAGGGGAAACACTGCCTCTTGGTTTTGCACAGAAACTGGTTACGTGGTGATTTATTTTACAGGGAGATCTTGCCAGATCTCTGTTGATACTGTGTTCCTTGGAATGTATTTTAGTGTGTAGCCTGCTTGAGGTTAACCACATCAGTTTAACCGGAGTTTCACAAGGCAGGGTTTTGGTCTCTTGTTCTTTGAATAAAGTGTGCTTCACGTAGGTGATGTAAACATATCTGTGCATTCCAGCATGTGTACAAATAACGTTCAGCTGCTTTGAGATGTTCATTTGGTTCCAGCATCTGAGTTGCTTAATTGTATGCCTCGTCTGGGTTTGTAGTGGGCCTGCTGCAAGAAAGAGGGAACAACAAAGAAAATAACTGTGTGCTGATGCAGCAATAAAATAAGTGATTTTTTAACACAGCGAGCATTTAGGGAGTAGAACTTACTGGCTTACAGTTGATTAATGTCATTGAGGTCAAGAGTTTAGCAGGACTCAAAGTGACACTGGGTTTTGATCTATCTTCCTCTAGCTACTCTGTCTAATCACAACAACAAAAGCAAACCCAAACTTACAGAGTTGGGGGTTTCATGATGAAGACTGAACTCTGTGACCATTTTAGGATGTCGTCTAGTAAAAGATATAGGAAGCTTATGCTAAACATTTTCACATTGCCAGGAAAGGTTTGCCTAAATCAGAGTCCTGGTGTTTTCCCTCTACTGACTAGGCAGTCTGTTACCGCATCCCACTTACTTTTTCCTTTTATATGCGTTTGGTTTATGTCTAAGGTTCCTGAAAACTAAAGGAAAGAATTGTAGCAGCTTAAGGTTACATAAAAATATTAGAATTAATGTATTGTGTGGCATGTCATCTATGCAATTTCTGCTAATAATTCTGTCGTTGATAAGTTGACTTTTCTTTTCCTTTCCTAATAGTAGTAACCACAATTGGTGTATGTGTAAGAAGATATTGTTGGGTTTCAGGAATATACACAACTTTATAAACATTTAGAAGAGACAGGAAAAGGAACGTGCAATTTACAGAAGCATGCAGCAGCAAATAAATAAGGAAGCAATGAAGTCTTTCTCAATCTTCTGTGTTTGCTTTGTATGCTCCCCTGGGCAGTGTTAGTCGGTGTTGTTACGCTCATACTCATGGAGGGGCCTTTCTCAGTGTCATCTCAACCCATCAGTTTTCTGAGACAGAGGAAACCTGGGTGCATGCATGATCTGCAGAAACCCACCAGGGTCCTGTTTTGTAGCTTATGTGCTGTATTGGATCAGAGCAGCTTTGCCCAGCCTCTGAGCACTGCCCTGTTTTGGGGCCTTGCTGGTACTGCTAGTGGCATCAATACAGCAGTATCCTGAGGTCTCTGCTAAAGATTGAATTGCATTATCTCTTGATTTAGTTGAAGACCAACCTATGAAAGCACAGATCATTCCTGTAGTGCCTGCCTTGTGCTTGCTTTTTCCTCTTTCAAACAAGAGCAGATGTGCTGCAGTCAGTTTGCTATGGCATACCGGTACAGCCCTTGACATGCTTAGTGAAAAAGGCATGTCTTGACTAAGTGTCCCTAGACCTTCCTACATCTCAGGAACCTGTCCTGTGCGTATGCCCTGCTGCACAGGCTGCTTGGCCATGCCATGAGAACTCTGGTGCAACTGAACCTTCACAGTGCCCCTGTTGTATCTGCTTCCCCCTGCTAGCAGAAGGAAAGGCAGGCCTTAAAAGGTGTGTTTGTACCCCGCAGCTTGATCACCTGCAGTAATTATACCTTTGCTTTCTACAGTCAGCTTAGTGACTTTTTTCCCCCGCAAGAATGAAGCAGAGTTGTGTGGGGTTGTTCTTTTCATCACTGTTGAAAAAACTATTGCTAGCTTTGTGCTAGAGTTTTGGAAAACCTCTCGACTCCCTCTCTGTTTCTGCTTCTAGTCTGAGCCTTGAGACTTTTGGCAGTAAAACCAGCTCAGCCTACAATCCTGCTGCTACAACTCAAAGGTATGACAGAACACATTTCGTAGCATAGTCATTAAGCGTGCTGCTAGCATCGGGTTTCAACATGTTCACAAAAATTGCACCATCAAAACACTGGCATCAGTGGCAGGAGGTGTACCTTGAGGTTGAGAGCTGGTCTCCAGAGTAGCCATCAGATCACCATTCTCCTTGCCAAGGCAGTCTTCTTTTCAACTTATTTTCTTCTGCAAACCTTTGAAATTTAGCCCCGTACAGCCTGATGCAGCAGGGCCTGTGTCACTGACAACAGGCAATCACCATCTTCTCTAGCAATTTCTGTTTATATGAAAAGTGCGTTCAAATTATGTTAACATCTGATATTTTCTGCAAACCACATACATGGTCTCTTTCCAGTTCTGCTGCAGTAGTGCCTGTTGCATCTTTCTCCTCTTGACAAAGACTGTTTTCACCTTGTCAGAGAAGGCATGGGATGGGGAATGATTGTAGACGTACCCAGATCACTAGGGGATGTGTATCTTCATTGTTGTGATCCACTGGTAAGCTGGTAATAGACATTCTCTATTATATATAGTTAATTTTCTCTAGCCACCAGGCTCATTTTATAGACTTAAGTTGCAGGGAAATAACAGAAATGGATTAAATTTTCCAAGACCACATTTATTACAATCTGTTTACCGTAATAGCTAACATTCAGGCAAATTAAGTGTGCAGTGAAAGGCAGAGCAATTTCTTTAATCTGTGTAGCTTCAAGCATCACCAGAAGATGATGTTCACAGGAGATAATGATTTTTATACAGTGCGTTTTGTGGCATGAGCACAACAATATACATATGCATAAACATGCATAGGTTTTCATAGGGTTTCTGTGAATATAACTTGCAGGCCAGTATTTCTCCATGTCTTAGATTGTGTGGGTTTGTTTAGCTTGAGGAGAGAAGGCTCCCAGGAGACCTCTTTACGGCTTTCCAATATTTGAAGGGAACTTACAAGCAGGAGGGAGACTGACTTTTTACACGGTCCGATAGTGATAGGACAAGGGGGAATGGCTTTAAACTAAGAAAAGGGGAGATTTAGGTTAGATGTTAGGAAGAAATTTTTTAGTCAAAGGAAGGTGAATCACTGGCACAGGCTGCTCAGAGAAGCTGTGGGTGCGCTGTTTCTGGAGGCATACAAAGCCAGGTTGGATGGGGAACTGAGCAGCCGATCTGATGGGCGGCAGCTCTGCCTATGGCAGAGGCTTGGAAGTGGGTGATCTTTAAGGTTCCCTCCAACCTAAGCCAGTCTATAATATGACTGTGTCAGACTACATCTATTAGAATTGCTAGTGAACATGTCCTTAAGTCAATTACGGTGAAGCTCTTGTAGAAGAAAAAATGAGTACGCTCCTTGAATGCAGTGCTATAAAATGACACATGGCAGTGTTCTTAAAATGGTTGCCACAGCCAGGATGGCAGGAGTGGTACCGGTGCCATAACTGAATGTATTTATTAAGTCAAGCTGTACACCCATTGTGTTTAATGCTTGTGGCGTTTACATAATACTCAAGAATCTGTTCCCAAGATTCTGGGCAGTAATGGCAATCAGACTGCCTCTGCATGTGAGAGATTCATTGTTGCAGTCCAGCACCTACACCAGCAGCACCCCAGGCTTCGCAGCAGTCCCCAGTGCTGTCCTCCTGCAGTGTGTGTGTGTGTGCAAAGTGGCACTTGGTCTGTTTGCCTTTGTGCCTCCCTTTGGGGTCACCAAGCAAAGGGCTGGCTGAATAAGGGAGCTGCTTTGTTAGGAATGGTCTTGCAACAGTCTGAGCACAAAGACAATATTCCATGCACACTGCTGAAATATCCCAACAGGAACAATGTCAGTCACTGTTTAAACCAGTGCATTTTCATACCCGTAATCCTTAGGTGATAGCTCTGTATTTCCCTCCTTCCGCTGTGTTATTACCTGTTTTAAACACTTGCTGATTTATTTGTCGTAGATAAGGTTGGTCCCGATAACAGCCCTCAGACAAAGGCTTTTGTACAAATACGTTTCTTGAAACACTGCAATCCCAAAGGAAAGCACTAGTCTAGCAACTAATGGAAGTGCTGGGACTGTGAAATAAAACAGATAATGCCAATGGCTGGAAATGATGAAGGGAGTTCTGAGGGTAATTCAGAGATACAAAAGGACAGATTTCTATTCTGGAATACAAAAAGTGTCTCAGTTTGTGTTAACAGGAAGGATTATACCTTGCAGGTAGCATCCAGTGAGGATTTGTGCCAGGGCCTCAGACTGGGACCAGAGCAGCAGGTTTCTGTCCTGTGTCCCTGGCTTGATTTCAAACTGCATGCTGGCATTTGGTTTTCTCTCAGAAACAATGAGCTTTGCTTTCCATCCGAAACCACTTGAAAGCTACAGAGGAGCAGTGACTCCCGGCTTGGTCATTAAGGGTATCCCAAATTAATTAGCAGAAATATTTCTACGTACTTATAAGCTGCATGTCATAAAGACGTGTCTCTTTGATCCTTTGTGCATACTGTGCAAAGCACTGATGCTCCCGCATGGAAAGGTTTGTTCATAATGTGTAACAGTGACAGCCTGGAGACTCAGGGTGTGTCCTTCAGCATCTCTCTCTCATTTGTATACATTTATTTCAAACAAATGCTAGCACAATGACATGTTATTATCTAAATAACTCAGAACGTTAGGGATCCCGCAAACAGAGCTTACTTTGCACTTGTCAGTTTTAAAGCCTTAACTGAGATAGACATGAGCACAAATGTTCAAAACTCAGACTTTTGGTCAACCAGTTGTGAGAACTGAAATCACTGCTGCCCCAAATTTGCCCCTTTGCTTTTCAGTTGGAAATAAGCGCTGGTTTTCCAGCCTGCGTAATGTTGCTATGCTCAGTTCCTCCACTTTGCAAATGCCTTAGGATTGCTGCGAATAGAGGAAGATTCCATCATTGGTGACAAAAGTACAGACAGAAAACAAACTGTCTTCTAGCAGAGAATAGCTTCTTTGCTTCTGTCCTAGAGTTGGGTTTTCAAGTGGGATTGCTGAGGAGTGAACCTGGCAGCCGGTGCTTCTGAGTGAGGGTCTACAGCTTGGAGATTTGAGGATGGGCCTTGGCCTATCATAAGCTTAGGTTTTCTTGCCTCATTCGTTTCCAAAGGCATTTAGATTCTGCACATCTTTTGGGTTGTTTCTATACCTATCTTTGAGTTAAAAACAGGTGTAAAGAAATGCAAAGATATAGAAATCCTAAAAGAAGTAACAGACCTTTTCCAGAACTGTTCAATTCAATCTTCATTAAAAAAAAAAAAAAAAAAAAAAAATTAGGCAGCAAATCTGGATTGGTGTTTTATCCAAAGCGAACAGCCTTAAATGGTTTTGAATGGAGGATAAAATCTATCAACACTCATGCTTTTGCTCATCAATTTGTCCATGCCAACAACTAAATCTGTCTGTAAACCTATGGTCTGTCAGCACCTTCACTTTTCAGATGTTCCCTCAACAACCCAGCTCAGCTTTTCCTACAGGTTTTTAAAGTTTTTTTTTTTTTTAAGTTATATTATTTTTTCACTCTCTTTCTTAATGTGAATGGAGCAAGAAGGGCCAGAAGAGCCCTCCCAGTTCTATGTTAAGTGGAGGGGAAGGAATTGTCCTGAGCCACAGGCTTTTTCTGCTCTTCTGAGGTAGGAATAACATGAGATTTTGGGAAGGGGGATCACAGGAAACCCAGCCAATCCAAAGGAGTTGTTTTTATAGCTATTCAGAGACATTGCACTGTTTGATTGATTGTTTTGCAGTTTCCTCACTATTGACTTTTAAGATCTAGCACATTTGATGCATTGCCCAGCTTTACTTTCCAGCTAGGAAAAGGTATTTTGCTATGTTTAGAGAGAGAGAGAGAAAAAATTCTCCCTACCAGTGGAGGTTTGTTGTTCCCTAGATTAGATCTTATCATTCTTGAGGACTGGTTGTCCCTATAGATTCTGATTAGAGACGTAAACATATCAGTGAAAGAAAAAATATGCTGAGGTTTGCTGAAACCAAAACCTGAAATATGCTTAGAGTCTCTTTGCTCCTTGAAACATGTTAGTCTGTTGTCAGAACTATTCTTCACAACAGGGAGAAATCATTATAATGCATTTATAGAAAGTTTTCTGGATCATAAGTAATTGCTGTTTGTACGGAAAGCCTTATTCTAAGCATTATCTACATCTTATCAGGGAATAAAACATTACCTGTTAAAATAATGAGCTGTGTTGAACTAACAAAGGTGGCTTTGTGTTCTGTGTATGCGCATGTGTTTGTGTGTAAGTGTGTTTATGTATTCGAGTGACCCTGCACAGCCTGCCAGAGAAGAATCATGTGTTGAAGTTGTTTAATGATTAATTATGCCAGGCAGAAATATGCGCCCACACACCCTGTCACAACTGCACAGCAAGACACTCCTTTTGGAGAAGGACGGATTTCTTGTACATATGGTATGCAATACTTTCAGGTGAATACAAACTTTCTTGAATTTCTGCATAAGAAACAGGGAATGTCTCGATGGAAATGGGTATGCCTGGCAGCCCCTGCTTGAATTGAAGAGGTTATAAATATAGGCAGTGCCATAGAGAGAAGTGTCTGGTAAAAGGCTGCATGCAGGAGTGGTGGCAAATCTGGAAGAAAAGCCAGGTTCCTGAAAGATTAGGTCAGTATATCCTCCTCCATATTGCCCTGTCCACAAGGAGGGGAGGAGTAGGCTGTCATGGTGTGTCAGTTTAGGAAAAGTCAGACTATCTCTCTGTTCAGTAGAGGCTGTCTTGGTTGGCAGAGCCCACTTGTTCCCTTTACCTGGTTTCCAGCGAGAGAAGTGCTAAACCAGCACTAAGTGTCCTCACTCCTCCTGGCAGTTAGAACAGAACAGATACCAGATACCAAGGTTGTCTTCGTCCTCTCTCCCTACTAAGTCGCTAGAGCAAGCACAGACAGAATGCTGCTTATTTCCCATTTTCCTATCAATATCAACAAGAACCATAGTTTCTTTACTGTGATTCCATTTATATCGTGAAGAACAAAGATAGCAAAACTCTCTGGAGACTCTAAATGGCTTGAAAGTAACTCTGTGGCTTTCAAGGTTAAATAAAGGTTGCTCACAGAACAAGTGCAAATCTTGGTTATTAGCTTTTGTAGAAGGTGAGGCTGTCTTTACCCTTCCTGTATCAGCTGGGATGCTTCAGCATTTACCACAGATAATGCTGCAGACCTCCAAGGTTGAAGACTGTGACACAGAACTGATCAAATTCACCTCACACGGGAGCCCTTTGAGAGAGCAGCTTCCCTGCTTGCCTGTGCAAAGTTGGTAGATCCAGGCCCATTCGCTCTGACAGTAGAAAGCAAGCATCTCACTTTTACCCCAACTATTTACTCAAGCAGAAAACAAAACAGTAGAGCTGGGAGAAGGTTGGAAAGAGCTGTCACAGAACAAGTGCACCATGCCAATAATTTGAAGGATTAAGAACCCCAAGCCACATGTACTGAGACAATAGCTGGGGCCATCCTGTTCACTGGGCCCGTGGATTAGAGGGATGGTTCATATGATTCTGGTTTTCTTTTCAACTCTGACTGAACAAACATAGCTTGTGTGCTTGTAAATCCTCTGTTAGCAATGCAAAATACAATACAATTTCCATTTCACTGCACTCTATGATTTTGCCTTTGGAAAATGTTGCAGCTGTTCTGTCTGGATGCCTTCATGGAATCAGCACGACTTTGTGTCTGGTTCGAGCAGTGTAACGCTGAGTGGGAGGCCTGGCACTGGTGTACCTACATTGAGCATGTGACACAAAGAGTGTCCACTCCAGTTCCCATGCCACCCTGCTCAGGACATCCCCATTCCACCATCTCACAGCAGTGGGCTGAAAAGAGCTGATGTGTGCCTCTCCTGTGTAGTCCAGAGCCACAGTTTGAGGAATTTTGGTCGATGTGATAAACCTCCATTATCATGAAAATGATCACAGCAGTCTCACAGACTTCAATAACTTAGGGGTATCTGTGCATACTCTTAAATGGTCACATTTATCAATTTTTTTAAAGTCATGGTTAAAATTTCAGCGCGAAGGGGAAAATAAAGCAATTGTGTATTGTAGCCAAAGTCTTCCCAGTAAGAAAGATTCTGATCTGCTTTCGAGTGCTTTTTGTCTGCATTGCGCTGTAATCCATTTATCTCTGTTTTCTCATACCAGCCATTTAGCCATTACATTTATCTTGTTTCTGTGAGGGTATTTAGATTAGCATTAAAATTCCAGAGTACCTGGCTAATGTCTCAGGGTTGCAAGTGTAGAGCAGGCTTTGTGTTAGCACCCAGAACAAAGCCTTAAGAAAGAAGGATGCCTGCCTGTTGGTATCACTGGGAAGGCCATTAGGTGCTTGGTGATAACACCTTTGCTCTCTCTGACTTCTCATGGGAGGAGCTGGATTCACTTCCCAGTGACACAACTGGCCCTGAGACATACCTGTGTTTATGCTCTTCTCTCCCTGTGCCATCTGGGAGGTGGTAACACAGGAGCCAGCCCTGCTCCTTCTTTAAAGCAGCAGGCACACAAGTGGGAAGGCATCTAGAGAATGGGACATTTCAGGAGACAAGTGTTTGCAGCTTCCAAAGCTCTTAAGAGATGGGCATCTGTGAAGTCACCTTTACAGTGGTACTGTGCCAAAGCCCTCTCCTGTTCTTCAGGAAACTCTGGCTTCTTACAGATAGCCTGTGGTTGGTTTTTATCTGTATGAACTAAATGGTACAGGCTTGTTTGGGGGGAATTTTTTGAAGGATGTCTGCTCTAATTTGGGTGGCTATTTGGAAAAGCTCACCAGGCTTTGAGTGTTGGGCTGTATATATGTAAGTATGCTTTCACTTGCAGTCCTGGTTTCTCTGTGCTCTGACTTGTAGTTGCTTGCTGCTGGAGGTGGGACATTTGGTGCCATTCCTCAGTTGTTGGTGCTCAGCTTAAACCACAGCAGACTGTCTCTGCTGCAAGCAGGAAGGAGTCATTTGTGCATTCCTTGGGATCCCATCAAATCTGTGTACTGATGCAGAAGGTCCAGAAAGCAGCTGTATAATCTTCCTAAGGATAGCAGAGGTGTCTGTGAACAGTGCAGACACAATAAGGCCCAGAGCTTCTTGCCCTGAGGAATGCTAATGAGGCAGTAGGGTACCACGGCTTCACTCTGTATCTCCAGTGTATATATGATACACAGACTTGTCATGCTTAACACCTATCTGCCTTCCTTGAGTAGCACCAGAGAAGGTTCAGGTTGGATATTAGGTAAAATTTCTTCTCAGAAAGAGTGGCAATGCACTGGCACAGGCTGCCCGGGGAGGTGGTGGAGTCACTGTCCCTGGGAGTGTTCAAGAATAGGGCAGATGTGGCACAGAAGAACGTAGCTAGTGGGCATGGTGAGGGTGGGTTGGTGTTGGACTAGGTGATCGTAGTGGTCTTTTCCAACCTTAATGACTCTACAGTTCTATGATTCCCTGCACACAAGCCTGTAACAAAGAAGACATTCTAATTCAGCACTGACATCCCTGGCTCCAGGGACCAACTAGTACATTTCCAATCCATCTGGAGCCCTTAAGCTGGTCCCTAGAGGCACCATTTCTGGACAGGCAAACAGCCCTCATGAACCCTGGGCAGTCAGGAGGGATCAGCACTACCACCCACTTGGCTGCTGCCTGCCTTATGCTCACCCTGAGCTCTGCCTCTTCTGTGTGCATATGGACACGTGTGCACCCTCACGCACATTCTGCACTTCAGTGAGTCTCTAAATTGAAACTGAGTGCTTCAGGTATTAGGTCAGCCCCTGGCCTCTGAATTATCTCCCCAGACTGCTGTTCTTGCAGCACAGGGAGTCTTTTGCAAGGGAGAGGGAGGAATCAGTGGGTAAAATCTCAACAGTTTTTTCTCCTCGATGACATTCAGCCTGGGTAAGGTGAGGGCTCGTGCCTAAGTGGGTTTGGCAGGGTGCCGCAGATTGTATTGCCCTTCTTGCATTGGGTAAGAGAAGCAGACAGGTGTGGCAGGAGCTCTTGCCCCACTGTTTTCTGCCCAGGCCAGGTTTTCAGCTCTGAGATTTCCAGGCTGGCCGATTGCTCTGCGATTATGGTCACGTTCCTCTCCCCGGGGACTGCGAGAAGCCAAGGGCTGCTCAGTGCATTGCTGCGAACTTCCGTCCCCATCTGGAGGGCAGACTGCCTGCCTTTGTGCGCATTCATCGCCCCGAAATTAAGGGCTTTTTCCAGCTGCCCTTCCAAACAGAGTAAAGTTCGGTACCGGACTTCCTTTGCATCTTCTGGTAATTGTAGCTAAAATACGTTTGATCTTTTCTCAGATCAACCGATAGATGTCTACTTCATTTCTCTGAGCAATTGCTTTGAATTATTTGCAGATATTTTTGATCCCTGGGTTCAAGTTAAGACAGATAAGTGAGATCTCTATAGCTATCAGCGTATTGGAGTTGAATTTGGAAGGAGAAAAAGAAAGAACAGAATTGCAACTGCTGAGGAAGGGACGGCAAGATGCCATGGTAGCCTGGGAAGGATGAAGTTCCCTCCCTGTCCACTGCATTTCCTCCACACACAAAGGAGCTCGCTCAGACCCTGCGATGTTAGATCCATTGCTGTGTTTTGTGCACGTGCCGGGCTGGCTCGCTCTCACTTTTTAGAGCGCCTATGCCGATGCGGTGCCTCTAAGCATTAATGAAACTAACCGGTAGTATTAATCTCACATAACGCAGGGCAAGTGCGGCAGGGAGTTGGTAGGGATTTTCTCTCTCCTCTATTTGATTCCATTTATTTTTTTCCGGGTGAGGCGTTCAGCAATCTCCCAGTTCTTTCTCCCAGCTTCCTTCGCCTCTCCCCCCTCGCCGTATAACACGCGGTAAATCCAGGGAGCGATGCGGTCTCGTCCCGGCCCCCGAACTGCCCATCAGCTTGCCGCCCCCAGCCGACAGAGCCACCCCATCTCCTTGCGGACACGCGCTCAACAGGTCCCCGAGGGGCTGGGGCCGCCCGCCCCGCAGCGCGGCTCGCTGTTGGGATCCCCGTTCGTTTCGTATTTCCCGCAGTGCCGGACCCGACGCTGCCGGGCCGGGCGGAGGCTGCCGCGCCGCGGGCGGGGGGCGGGCGGGGGCGGCGCCCAACGGCCCCCGCCTGCCGGGGAACGGCGGCGGCGGCGGGGCCGGGAGAGCGGCGCGGTGCCGGGGGAGCTGCGGTGCGGTGAGGTGCGCGGGGCCGGCGCTGGCGGTAAGCGGGTGAGCTCCGCGCATTTGCTGCGGCGGCTGCGCCGCGGAAATCGCTGTGGCTCCATTTTATTCAATAGCCATAAGGACGGGGGTTCTCTAAGGGGCCGTTCTGCCGCGGGGTAGCGGCCTTTCGCTCTGTTTTTTGGTGTAGATGTGGTCCGTGTTACGCCGTAGTTTTTACAAGCTGCTATTTAAGCCTGACTGTTTGCAGGTAAAATAGATCGCGGATACAGAGAAGTGGCTTTAGGAAGGACTTTCTGTTGCTTGTAAATAGAAACGTTATTTTTCCTTCTGTAGGAAGGGGGAGAAGAACATAACGTTGCTTTTAAAATTAAAGGGAACGCACACGGGCGCGTTCTGTGCCCTTCGGACGAGGCACAGAGCGGGGCCGGAGCGCAGACTCCGCGTCGCCTCGTCCCGAGAGAGCCGGGCCAGGATGTATGCATTACGGTTGTTCATTCATCAGCGGCTGCGGATAATGCAATTACCGAGTCAGCAGCGCACGAGTGCTGCCCTGCGTGCGACGCGCCGCGAGCGGCCCCGGGTACCGCACTCACTGCGCTTGGGGTGAAGCCGGGGCCGCGGTGCGGGGCCGGGAGCGCTGTGTCCCCAACCGGAGGGGAGGCTGCCGGCTGCTCTTGGCGGCTGCCGTTTTGTGTTCCGGTTGTATTTGGTGTGCTACTCTGCAGAGGTGTACATGGCAGCTTCAGGTATTGCCGGTAAGCCCCAGTATGGCCACCTCTCTCCTGAGGTGTCTTGGAAAAGAGGGGGAAAAAAATATCACCAGCATGATTGCCACGGACCTTATTTATTTATTAGGCTATTAGAGTAATGAAGAAAAGCCACGCGTGCCCTGCTGTGCAGATCTCATTTCAGCAAACTGCCTGAGCTCCTGCTGTTACCCACGTTTGATTTTTAACCAGTGAGTGCCCTGCGCTCGTGTCTGTCCCAGCTGTGCCTCCGCACATGGCACTGAGCGCAGCCCGGCGACGGGTCAGCGCGGGGCAGGGGCTGACCGAGGGGTTCATGCAGAGCAGGGCGCTCCTCACTCCTCCTCCTGAAGAGCAATGTTTGCCTACTTGCACTTCTCTCTTCTTTATCCTGCCTAGTGCTGACCGTGCTGCTGTTCCAAGGCAGTGTCTGATACATTAGCATTTCATTTTTACAAATTGTGCCACTGAAAGATTGTTTTCTTGTGTAGCTGATAACTTCCATGCCATAAAAAGGAAACAGTGAAGCAGTGTCTGTCCCAGACCCTTCTCATCCAGGGAGGTGCAGGGAGGACACAGGGAGGCTCAGCCTGCTCAAGGTTACCCACGGAGCTGCTGCCTTTTCAGCTGGAGAGCTGGACCATGTTGGGTGTGCTGTGTGTATGCACAGACAGAAAATAGGTGCGTGTCACATCGGTGCCCCTATCGACTCCTATTTCTTTTGTGCTCCCTTATTCTGGTTCAGTCACTGAACTTATCTTAAAATAAGGATAGTATTTTTAAAGGTAATTCTGTTCAATAAAGCTAGTATCATTTGATAACTCCATAAAAAAATGGAGGTATTGATATTTAGGCAGTCAAAACACAGTGACTGCCTTCTTTGCAGTGCATTGGATTTCTGGCAGATGTAAACTCATACACATGAGCTCGTGCCTAACCTGTCTTCAAGAAGAAAGAAACAGTGCCCAATGCAGCACACACACCCTGAAGGCTGACCTGGAGTTAGGAGGGCATGCACTGTGTGTTCCATGTGAGCGCTGTTTGCAGTGCCCTTTCTGTTCCCCTGCCCTGCAGGGGAGGGGAAATATTTGGGGTGGGGGGAAAAGGATTGCTCAGAGATGCTTTGAAGCACTTTGCAAATCTGGAATTATGGAGCTGATGGTTTTTGTGGAGGTGGAACCCAGGGGAAAAGACAGGAATGTCAAACCTTCGTGTGAGTTGCACGTTCTGTTTGTAAGAACGTGCTCTGTGTGTGTGTACTGGGGTGCACACGTGTGTGCAGGCACTCTACTCACTGATGGCAGCAGATGTTGGTCGCAGCATGTGTTTATTCTGATGTGTTGCTATATCCAGGGTGCTAATTACTTTATGATATTAATACAAAATGCTGTGTCTCAATGGTATCCTGCAGCAGAGAGCTACGCTGGCTAATGATCTGTGCCTGTATGTTTCACTGGTGCTTTTTCATTTTCCTCGTCCTTCGCTTCACTAAATGCCTCTTTGTTTGGCCACAGAACAGAGCTGACGGAGACCAGAGCCGTGCTGCTCGTGTCTTTATTGGTTTTGGTTGAGCAAAGTCTGCAGTGTGTAACTCCTAAGAGGAATGGTCATCGCGCTTTCTCTTTTTGCCGAGTCCTTTGCAATGAGCCAGAGAGGTTCTGTTGTTCAGATCCTGAAGCCTTCAAGCCCATCCATAATCCCATTAACTTCTGTGGAGCTATATCTGAGAATGAGCATTATGGAATTAGGCTGTACAGTATGTGCTGTTTCCGGTGCAAGTGGTACGGCAGGGTCAGCACTTTCATTGCTCAGTGTAATTCATGTCATAGAGGCTGCCCATGGGGCTGTGGAAAATGCTTGCGCCTTTAAAAGCGGGCAAGAAGTTTTCAACAGAGAAACCTCTTTTTGGTGAGTTTCTGCTTTGGATTTATCCAGCATTAGGAAATGCTCTGGCAGCAAGGATAATGGCCGGTGCGCTTTGCAAATTGTTTTTAATTCAGGCCTTTGAAGTTCTCTGGCACGGGTGGGTTGTTTTATTCATTGCCTTTATTGTGTAAAGGGATATGTCAGGGCTTTTTCTTGCTGCTCAAGATTTTTCAAGTGGGACCCTAACAAAAAGCTGGTTTTCAACAACATTAAGTACTCAGAGCTTCCCTTTTCCTTCAGTGACTGACTGGCACTTAATCTGTATGCCTAAATAGGGACTTACCAACCTGACCTTCAGCTTCAGTGTGATCTCAGCCTCTGTTCCTGTGCAGAATGTGCTGTGATCCATCTCCATGCAGATGTTGGACCAAGCTGGTATTGGGAGAGTGCTCAGGACTCGGTGCCCTGTGTTCACGCTCAGCTAAGACAGCACTCACCCAAGCACGGCAGCGAAGGCAGAGGTGCCACTGGAGGTGTCTTTTGAAGAAGCTATCACACTGATGCCATGTGTGCTTGTATCCCTCGGAACTCCACCATTGTTTTTGTGTAAGAGTTGGTCCGTGCCATGCTGCAGCCTGGGTAGCAGTGATGGTCATACAGTGAGGGCTCTGCTAACCCAATGTGGATTGGCCTAGCACTCCTTGATGTGTATGGATGCTGAGTGTTGCTATGTGCAGTCCCAGCAATAAATGCTGTTTAAGAACTAGAAGGAATGATACCTTTAGGTATGCCTTCTCGTAGTCTCACTAAGATGGCATGAAGCATAATGAAATAATATTGGATCCCTGTGTCACAGATTTGTTTTGTAAAAAACAAATAGTATTTGATGAGAATTATTAGGTAGAGGAACTGATTTTGTGGTGTTCTTCTCCAGTGAGACGTTTCACATCTGACTTTGGATGTACAAATGCCTGTATGTCAGTAAGTGTCGTCTTCTCTTTATTTTTTACACCTATCCAATGTGTATAATGTAAAACTGAAGGTTTGGACTTTATACCCATCCACAGTATGAGGAAACAATCTGGATTGATTTTTAAAGAATTTTCGACCCATACCCTGTGCACAGTCTCCCCAGCATTATATTGTAGTGCTAAATCTGTTTATCTAGAAACGCCAGCAAAGCAGGCAACCTTGCTACCAGCTGAGGGAAATGAGATGTGGAAAGGTGATGCAATTTCTACAAGAAATTTTTTATATCTACAAGAAACTATCTTTTATATCCATTGTAACAGTTTATTGATGTTTGCCCTCTTAATAAACAATACAAACTTTGAAGTGAGTAGCCTTATCTTAGAAAGCAAACTCTGGCTAAAATTGCTCTTTGTTAGGATGACTGCTGAAGTAATTCCACTTCCTCTTATCCTGAGAACCAAGAGAAAATTACTCAGTGCTGTAATGGCTGGGGATTTTCAATGCTTTCATCAAAACAAAACAAACAACAACAACAAAAAAAGCCAAACAGAAAACACAGCAGCATGCATGAAAGCGTAGTTTGCCTATAGGTTTGATTTACAGCTATTCTGGTCTTTCAAAGAATTGATTATTTACATAATATCAGTGAAATACGCCCTAAGACCCTGAGACCGGTGTGGTCTTGAATAAACACTGCAGTATTCATTCACGCCAACAGCAGGAGTTACCTTTTCCTAAAACCAAATGAACACAATTAGCTTTCCTTTGTTCCTATGTCTGCCCTGATCCTAGCATGTAAAGGTCAGAAGCAGCAGTTGTCATTAGGAGTTTTACCATTTCTGCACCTTCTAGAGCCTGCAACATCGCTGTTAGAGAAGTCTCCAGTGGTGCCCTTGCAAAGAGGCCAAGCCAAGGCCCTTGCAGTCACGTGCCCTTTGCAATCATAGCCATGGCTCTTCCAGGTCACGCAGGGCCAGATCGTCATGTGAGACCCAAGGAGAGGAAGAGGCCAGATTTAGGGACAGTCCGCTTGGAGTTTTGCCCAGCTGTGTCAACAGCAGCAGTGGCATGAGAGGTAGCCTTAGTCCTTGCTCAGCTCAAGCACGTAGCTTAGAAAAGCTGAAAAACAGCTACAGAAGAGAGTCTTAGCTGACGTGACATCGGATTGTAGCTGTCATTATCCCGAAAATATTGAGGTTAACTCATCTGAGAGTTTGCACAGTAGTTGTCATAGATGATGACATACTCACTAAACTGTCCCAGTCTAGGAAAATTCGTAGTTATTGTCCATATATCCCTGGTGTCATTTAAAGAAGGAGTAGAAGTAGATTTTGCCAGGTCTGTTCTGCTCAACAGGCAACTGTTTCCTACTCTTCATGTTCCTTTTTGCAGCATGCTCTGAGTAATGAGGATAACTACTTGCAAGCAGTTCTTCAAATAAGATGCCTTCACTGTGATTTGATTTGTAACTCTCCTTTATAATTGTGTAGAATTTTATAGGTTAAGTATTATTCTTAGAAATGATTGCTTTTCTAAAAAAATGAGTGGCATTTATTTGCATGTAAACTGCCTGTTGTCCTTGTGGAAAGCCATTCTTGTGCTTTGGGGATGAGTCAGTCACAGAGCATGGGCTGTACTGAGGGAGCAGACCGTCATGCAGCACAGAGCTCCACGGGCACTTGGTGGACACTGAAATGTGGCTGGCAGCATGTTGCTTAATTCCTCCTTGAGGCTTGTACAGTCATCACGAGGGGCAGCCCAGCCAGAGGTAGGAGCTGTACCACGTAGGCACTCCTCACAGGGGAAGTCCTCTCAGAAATGCGTTTGGCACAAGTCAGCATCACCAAGAAATAAGGAAAGAATACATCACATGCAAAACCTGTCGTTAAAAGCTATGTATGCCCGAGGTACGGCCTCAGAAAAAAAATGGTCAGGTGTGGTGGTTTGTTGTGGTGCAGTGTGGCACTCAGAGAGCCGGGAACAGCACTCTGGTAGCACATTTTAATAGGTGTCCAGATATTTAGTCTTGTTTCTTCTCTTCAAAGGTCTGGCTGTGCTGTCAGTATAGATAGACTGAAAAGCTCTCGGGTTGATTAATTATTAAAAGCACCCTCTAAATATTTTACATCTTTTTATTTTTTATCTTTTTATCTTATCTATTGATACTTTTCCTCTGCTAAGACTTTACAACAGCAGAGGAAAAACTGCTCACTATAAGCGCTAAGAACCTGTAGGGCTTCCTATAAAAGATTCAAAAAGAACAAAGATTGTGTAAATATTTGCTTCCTCTCTGGAACCTTGCTTCAGTTTCCTCCTTTTCACTTTCCCTGCAGTACCATTCTGAGGCTTTTTGTTGGGTAAGTAACCAAGGAAACTGTTTTGGGGGCGGTGGTTTTGTGCGTGTGTGGTTCTGTGGGTTTTTTTAAGAGATTTCTCTTGTACATTTGTATGTCCAGCAAATCTGTGCTCTCCTTAGAGAAGATGTTATATGAATAAGCACAAATCTCTGTGGCAGAAGGTTTACTCCCTACGAGATGAGACACACCAAGCAAGGTTAGCTTGGTGCTGCCAGGTGAGGAGAGACACACAGTCATGAAGAATATGTTGGCTATCTCCCAGCTGCCCATGCACCTGACTCTTCACATATCTGTGAACTTGGAGTCTCCACAGCCAACTATACAAATGTGAGAAAAATTGCAGAGTCAAAGAGCTCGAACCTGGAAATCACATTTCCTCAAACCCAAAATACTTGGATCTGCTCTTAGCACCTCGTGCACATCAACACAATGCAGCCTTTGCTCAGTGCTGTAATATCTGGATGCTTCAAAGGCTTGCACAAATTGTGCCATGGTTCTCCTAAAAGTGGTGCTTAATTACACATATCACGGCAGCGCTGTAATTTAAACAATATATTATTGTAATTGTACGGTGCTCTCGACCTCTTTTGCAGCAGGTTCTTCTTCGTTGCCTGGATTCAGGCAGCACTGGCACCAACCAGGACCAAAGTCCTGATCACAACAAGACTCGTGCAAACACGCCAGAGATGGCATTGACCCAGCACACTTTTGGTCTAAATGCATGAGAAGACTGGAGCGGGAGGGTTGGGAGAGGGGCCAGAGAGGCAGTGGGACATTGTGCTGCTAACATGAACTCCAAGGTGAGGGCTGGGACGGAACCTCATGGGCTGGTGCCTTTCCCTGCGCATGGCTTTGCAGCTGGGCTTTGGTCTGTGATCTGGCCCAGGTGGCTGATGTGTGTGTTCAGCGATGCCTTCTTGCCACGGTTAGGTGCAACAAAGCTAGCAGAATGAAAACTACAGGCTTTCTGTCCTTTCTTTCTTAGCTGTCTGTGTAGTTTTATGAGGGTTCCCCTGTGAAATGGAGACTTTCATAAATAATACACTGCTCATTCAATCGTGATATATATAGAGAAACGCACAGAGATATATTGAGATATATAGAAAAAATGGCTGAAAGTACTCGCAAGAAGGAACTAACAGCTTCACCGTAAGATGCAATCTGACTGTCAGTAAGACTGATACTCATGATAGAACAGATCTTCAAGCCTGAGTATACTTGCCCTTTATTAACAATGAAGTTTTTATTAGAAATGTTCTTAAAATACATATCATTTGTAGCTTCAGCTTGCAAGGCAGTCTCTGGAAAACTGTTTTTAAAATAGCATCATTATTTTAATCACAAGACTGAGCTTTTTTATTAAAAATTCTCTACATGGAAAAATGAAAGAAAGAAAACTCCCGAAGGCTGTTTCATATTAGAGTTCCTAGGTCAACAAATGTCTTTGTATACCAAATGGATACGAATGGAGAAGAATGACTGGCAATCAGTCTTTTCGCTTATGGTACTGAATGAGAGATTATTGTACTCCCATGATGCTGTTCATGTTTTATTTCTAATTAGCTGAGAAATGTGGTGCATATATCTTTACTTCTTGGTGCAAAAAAAAAAAAACAAAAAAAACAAAAAAAAAACCAAGCAGTAAGAAATCTTTGAGAAATGGTTTATCAAGCAAATACATTTGCTGGAGATTCTTAGGTAAGAAGCCATGGAGGGACAGAAGAGAATCCTGTTATTCAGCTCTGAAGGATGGAAAGTGGAATAGACTTAGCAGTCAGACTCTGCATAAAATCTTTCTGTTCAGTGCAGGAAATGAATGAGGCAGGGGTGTTCCTTCTTGCTGCAGCTGGCTTTAACTCAGGGCACTCCTGCTGGTAAGTTTTTTTCCTCGATTTTCATATTTTGTATGTCTGCCTCTCCTTGGGTGGAATTTTGCTTAAAAGGAACCCTGATGTCTTGTTTTGCAATCAGATTGCTGGCAGAAGTAGCAGCACCTCAGCATCGCCGCTGGACTCCTGCATCTCCTGCCACCTCCTCCTGTGGAGGCAGGGTTATAACATTACTTTCTCTGATGTGTCTATTTGTAAGGTTGGGAGGGGGCCTCTGGAGAGCCACCTGCTATTTTGTGAGGCCCGGATAAAGAGAGGACAACAACCCTCTGCCATCTCACAGCCTTCACTTTTGTTCTTTCTTGCTGTCTTGCTTTGTCTCTTACTGGAACAAACAAGCTATGAGAGCACTCAGATTTGCATATTTGTGCTCACTGAAAACCACGGTGTCAGGCATGTGCTCATTGTGTTGGCCCAAACAAATGTTCTGCTGCTGATAGTGCGCTCAATAGCGCTCAGACACTGTGCGCTGTGGTATGTTGTGACTCATACTTCATCAGGCTCTGTTAGCTGTGTTCCAGCCTCAGGTTCTTGTTGCCAGCGCAAGGGACCCATGATCTTGATCCAGACTTACTGGAGTTGATGGAAACAATCTCATTGGCTTCATCCAGGAAGGCTTTGGGCTGAGTTGTCAGAACAAGATGTTAAAGAAATTCCCCTTTTGGTTTTTAAATTGAAATAAGTTGGCCTGGAATTGATAGGGAGAGTGAGAGAATGTGGAAATGCTGCAGTGGCACTTCAGTTCTTTGTTGCTTCTGAAGCAGTGCTGCAGGCTCTGGGAGTGAAAGCCCCTTACTGCCATCCCACAGTCAGCATGATGTGCAGCAAAATGTCCTGCCCAACAGCAGGCTGCTTGCCCCCACTGCTCCTGAGTGTCCCAGATGTAGACATTTTGGCTATCTTTGGCCAATTTTATCCTGCTTCCTTCTTAGGTGAAATATGGAGTATTTTTGTTTTGCTCATTCATTTTTAAAAAGTTAATTATCACGTGACTTACAGAGCCTGGCTTGTGGTTCAGCCATAAGAAATACTAATTCACGACATGCTCTTCTTCTCTTAGAAAAGACGATAAGCTATCAGAGAATAGATATGATGGATGTTTCTAGATAGTATAGTTCCTTTTATTGTACAGTAAAACTAAAATTTAATGACAAATAATTTCCTGTCTATCATAGCTTTTAGTCCTCTGCCAGCATTTGCCAGTACTGTAGCAATTCCATCTTTTTTAGAAGGCAGAAAAGTCTGTAGAAACTTCAGGAGATTGTAGGCTTTAAATGTCCTTTAGTATGTTCCCAGTTACATGAGCTAAAGCAAAATAACTCTTAGTGGACAGCGGCTCATGTCTCAGCAATTGGATTCTATCTGAGTTATACACACACAGGTTAATTCAGGGGAATTTTTACAAGTGAAATCTAGCAGTTGAATTGGAAAATAATAATAATAATTTTGTATAGACTCATCACCTTCAGGAGTGTTATGCCACTTCTCTGGCATGTCAGCTAAGACAAGAACTGAGTCACCTGGCAACAGGAGTCCTTTGTGAATTCCAAGGTGCAAGTACAAGGACACAGCAGATCCTGCTAGCAGTGAATGACAGAAATCCTGCCTTCTTGAGCTGCTGGCTGCTGCAGACCTCCTTACAGTAGGAGACTCGTTGCCAGTTACTGGTTGACAGTTAGCTGCTCAAGCAAAGCTTAATGCTCTGGAAAGTCTGCTTGACTTGGCATCTTGACAAACCATGGTCTGTCCTTGCATTAATTCAGAATTAATTCTGTTTCTAATGGCTTTGTAAACTAAGGTCAAATCTCAGAATGGAATTTATTTTGTATTTGGGAAGGCTTCCAGTGGAATGAAGACCATTTTACCTGAGTGAAGAACCTTGGGATTATTGCCTGTCATTATCAAGGCTCTATCAAGTCACTGTTACGTTATCTCGTCTTGTCATCGCGTAGGTGCAGACAGAATGATAGAATTCACCTCCTGTAAGCTGTTGACTGCTTACAGGATAGATGCAGGCGAAAGCATTCATCGGCAAGCCTCACTGAGCATGTCTCAGCACCCATTCTTGCCTCCCCAAGATGTACGCCCACATTCTAGTTACACGTGCTTTGGAACAGGGCTCCATGAGGCACCTGTCATGCCTCTTGATGTGGTGTCGTTAATAGGGGAGGTTTCTATTTCCAGCTCTGTTACTGATATAGAGCAGGGTGACGGGTAAATTACACAACACTCTTCTATGCTTCCACTTTCCCATCTATGATGCGGCTTCAGAAATTTTGCCTGCCACTCAATATTGTGTTGTGCTGTACAGTAAGAACAAAGGTGGTTTCTTTTGTGTACTGGTGCTCAAGGCTGTAGGGTTTTTTTTCTGGTCAAGGGGGGGGGGGGGGGGGTTGTCCACATCTAATATTTGAATATATATGAAAACATAAATGATATGTGAAGCAGTGTTGATGGCTCAGTGTGAAGCAGTCCTGCAAGGTATCGTGGTAACACCCAGGGCAGGCAGTTGGTGGACTCATAAGAGTAAATGTGAGAAAGAGATCTGGCCATCTATACCTGGCACTCTGCAAGTGTATGGAGGCATTAGCTCGGATGATATCCCCTTGCTTGGCTATAATGTAGAGAAGGCACAATTCCAAGCATCTGCTGTAACCTACCCCAGAAGCATTTGGATTCCCTGGAGTGAGTACAGGAATTTCTGCTTGTGGATTGTGGGAGTGATTTCTGAGTCATGGTGAATGGAAAGTGCAGTGGACGTGTGAGACACTATCTCTGAAAACACTCACTGCTGTAGTTGTTTTAGTGATCTTTACTACCATAAGCTTCTGGTCTAAATATTGAGGCTTTTTGTGTTTTGTTTAGTTTGGTCAGTATTTTGTGTGAGTGCTCTAGTCATGAGATTTTTCAGAAGTCATGTGTGCTATCTTTCATTTCTGCTTTGCTTTCCCCTCCATGAAATGTTGAGATAAGCACTTTCATAGCCACTGAGAGGTTGCGAACCACATCTTCCTGTAAAAAGCTATCTTTTCCCACTGAGAACTTCTCTTTCTTTAAGCTGTTTTGGATGCATGCTACGTAGTGGAATACCTATGGACTTGACCTTCTGCATTGTAACTTCAGCTCAGTACAGTGCTGATGCCTGAGGTATTTGGAGCCTAGCACAAAACCAGATCTGCATCTGAGAAAAATGGCTTTAGTCATGTTCAACAGAGAACTCCTGCAAAAAATTGTCTTGGTATGGCCGAGGTTAGAGGACAGTCATTCCTGCCCCTGGAACATGTAATAGCACAGGGGCTATGAGGCAGATACATGGTGAAATAGAGGGACATCCATTCAGTCCATTCAATACTCTGGATTTCAAAAAAAACCTAAAATAACAGATGGTCACTTTCCCCAAGTGACCCTTATTTGCCACATAAATAACTTAGATTAACAGTCCCAGTCATCCCAAGGTCCACGGTGGTTGCTAAAGAAGAGCTGGTATTTCCTCATACAATTTTACTTCCTTTTTATTGGCATTCTTCTACTACGGGTTCACCAGCCCCTGGTCTGAGCTTAAAGAGTATTTGTCCCTCTCTTTTTTCTTTCTTCAGTCAGTTCAAGCAGTGTGGTGGCAGAATTAACTTTCTTGTTGTGGCAGATGCTCATGTGGCATATAATGCAGGTGTGGGTTTATGCTGAGAGAAGGGCTGTATTCAAAGCTCGCTGTGAATACTGGAGTAAGATGGGTAGTCCTACTAGAAAACTACCAGTATTCCAACCAGAACACATATGACAGTCTGTCTTCTAAGAGTTCACTCCGTGGACTGAACAGTGGCACTGTAGGCTTCTCGGAAGGATGAGTTATCCCAACCCAATTTACTATGGAAGGAATCTACATGACAAGTCTTTGGTTAACTTTTGGATGTCCAAATTAGGAAAGCTGGCACCACTCAAGCAAAGGAGCTCAAGGAAATGGAAAACAAATAGACTTAGCCTGAGGAATAAGAAACTGAGGGCACACAAAACTGCTGTCTGCTGGTATCTCATGCAGCAACTGTTTTATTTCCTTAATCTAAACAAATAAATAAATTATTTAAAAAAAAAACTGTCTAGTACTTCAATGATTTTAATCTAAAGTAATTTAGTCCATTATGCAAATCTTATGATAATTTCCTTTTCCTGCCACTTTAATATTTTATAAGATAATGTAATTTTGAATCTAAAAATTTTGTTTATGATACGATTGCAAAGCAGCTAACTGCCTGCTAGATGGTTGTCCTCGAGCAGAGGGGTTTTATTTCTGTACCACCCCCCCCCCCCCCCCCATATGCAAAGTGAATGAACTAAATGAATGAAATTTTAATGTCCTTCAGAGGACTTTTGTAAGCTATCGTTAAGTAGTCTATAGAGGATAAAAAGTACGTGTGATATTTTTGTGTTTTTGTCTTTTTTTTTCCTGCTCTATGTGAAGGAAAAAAAAAAGGCTGAAAGTTCCCTATTTTTTGCCACCTCTGTTTTTCTTTAAATGAGAAAAAGCATGTCTTGTTTCCTCTATTACTTATTTGCTTCTGCCAGAATGTATGATCATAACTGATTGTCTGGTAGAATTATCCCGAGGTTACTGAGAGAACAAAAAATGAGTAACTCTCCAGGGAAGAGGTGTTTTTATTCAGCTCGCTTAAAAGTTTAAAACAAACAAACAAAAAACCCAAGCATTCAAACACATGGAAAAATACTGGGCAGGAAAGGTATTTTCCAAACTGTAAGAGCTTGCTCACATTGATGGTTTAAAGAGTCTGCATCTAAGACCTCTAAGGAAACTGCAGAGCTCAAAAAGGAGACAAGTGACATTTTTAAATGAAGAGGACAGGCAACAAAAGAAGTCCCAAACACCTCTCTCTATTTTAAATAGTTTGCAGACCTTTAGGAATAAGGAAAAGAGGACACAGAACTTGAGAGGTCAGCTTTTATGTATTTTGCTGTGGAAGTCAATGTTAAGTAAATTAAACTGTTAAGCAAGATATTATTTATGTCAGTAAATATTAACTAAATATGTTGAACAAGTCTTTTTGTTTGAAGTTAGCCAGGCTGCCACTGCTTGCTCTAAGTGGAAAAAATCTATCTCTGAGTTGCAACTTTTTTTTGTCCTTCAAGAGTCACACGGACAGCTTTGCAATTTCTGGGCTGTTGAAAATGAAGGAGTTTGGAGAACGGCCTTTTTTTTTTCCTCCTTCTTCTTATTTTTTTTTTTCCTGCTGTTGATGATTTGTAATTACTCTGGCATCAGGGAACAATTCCATTTCTTGGTGTGTGAGGGTTTTGTTTTTCATTTTATCAGGTCCTAATGGCACGGCAGAGACTTGCTGTGTTGAAGCGGACTTGGATAAAGGGCCAGTGCTCTGTTGGAGTGATGGAGGGGTGTGCTAAGGTGGGAGTGAAGGGCCGGGCGGCTGCAGAGCCTGGCTGGTGGTATGGCACAGGGCTGTACTCCTTGCCTAGGAAACAAGTCATACAATTGTACCCTGCTCTTCGGTTCCAGACAGAAAACAAGCTCTAGACTCCTGCTTCCCTCTTTGTGTGCCTTGTTAATGCTGCAAATGTGCGTCTTCTGGGTAATGTTTTTAAATTGCCTGAAATTAGATAACCTGTTTAATTGATTTGGTTCCCTGAGAATCTTAGGGGAGGTAGGAAAACATTAGTTCTTTTTTTTTCTTAGGCTTCCAGATATGTAAATTAAGTTTCTAAGTCCTCTGCTGCCTTTGGAGCAGCTATTGGAGTACCGTCTCCATCTCTGAACTTTGGGATTGGTGCTTTTGGGGCAAGAGGGTACATTTGCCATCCTCACTGAGGAGCTGCAAATGTGATGTGCTGTGCTGCCAGTGAAGCCACAGGTAAAGTGCTCATTGTTTCCCTAGCTGACAAGTTCAAGCAGTGTTACTGCACTGGGGTGCTCTTTGTGCAAGCTATTACTTTATAAATACCACAGAGAATATGTCTTAGTGCTTCACTGTGAAGAAAGAGAGCAACCACAGGAAGGGGACATTGAGGGGAACGCAAAATGCAGGAGGAGAATCTGAGTTTCGTTGAGTCTTTACAACCTCAGCTCCCCAGACTGATGCTGCTTTCTTTTAAGAAAAGAGTGAGGAGGTTGTACTTCCTTTTATAACTGGTTTGTGTTAGACTCAGGCTTAGGGACCAGTCTGGATTAAGAATAAAGTTTTGGCCTGGATTTGAGCCAACTGCTATCACTAGAGCTTCTCATGTAGTAGTATCAATATGGGCTGTTACTAACACTGGGCAAGCAAGGTGGGAATCTGAATTTCCTCTCCATCTGAGTTTGAATTGGAGGTATCTGGAATAGTTAGGTGCAGATTTTCATTCTTGTAATGCTGCTGTGAAAGTACATGTTCTGTGAAACGTGGGTGTCCCATTGCATCAGTCAGTCCTTTTGGCTTCAAGGACATCATCATCATGAGTCTGTAGTGATCACTGATGAGTGTTTTCCTGGATGGTACAGGGCTGTGCGTTTTCTCCGAGGGAAAATGCTTCCAGTTATTTTTAGCACCTGCTTCAAGGAACCTCTGTGTTCTATATAGAAATTAAATGTTCTTTCATTTTCTGAGCCATTTCAAGACTTAGCAAAGCCCTCTCCTCACATCCAGACAGAATTTGTGTTGTGCTCTTTGAAATTGCAGAAGACCAGTGACAGGTGAGGCTGCACGAGGCTCTCTTGAAATGTCTGTGTGAAACAGGGAATATGGAGAGGTGCAGTTGCAGTCATTTCATCCCAGTTGTAGTGCTGCTGTAATTGTAATTGTAGTCTGTAATTAAGGTAATATGGAGCACATGTGCGATTTTTCATTAGAAATGTATGATTATATTTAAAGTCTCAGGTGACATAATCCAATATAGCCACTGACTCCTTCAACGGAGACAAAGCTGCCAATGTAACACTGGGTTAGCTCAGCCTGACATCATTTCACTCTTGTTTCTCTTTCATGTTGATCAGTCTACTAGAATTTAAATTCAGTGTATTATTTGTATATTGTCATATTTCTATTTGGAACCCTTGGCAATGGTCTTTGTATTTCCCATCCTGAGCAGCATCTTGTTGAGAAACAAAGGGCTCAGTGGCTGTAAGAAATTGTTCAATGGTGGCAGAAATTATCTACACAAATACTTTCTGTATCTGGCTCTCTCTAGGGCTGATCCCCCAAAACTGCATCTGTGTAATGTGGGTGCTCTCGAAATTCCTTTCTGTCTTTCTTCTTCTTTCACTAGTGGGACCTGAACTAGCATCCTTCATCTGAGCATCCTTGAAAATTGCTTATATGTGGTATTTTAAAACTGATCGAGATTGGATGGCTCAGGCTCAGATGGTCACATCTAAATTATTTTATTCGTTATTGATGTTCTTCGAGCATTTAAAATGATTTAGTAGGTACTTCAGATGATTAAGTAGGGTATTTTTTCCCTTCCCAACCCCACCTCTTAACTTCCTTGAAAAAGGAAAAGAGGTTCTTTAATTCCAGTACTGAGGTTTCCCCTGGAGGATTATTTTTCCTCTGCAGTGCATCAGAGGAAATTTTTTGAGAAAAGCATCAAATATGATTTCAAATTCTACATTTTAAAGCCTGGAATCATTTGTGCCACATAAATCTTAATTGAGAACTCATGGTTGTAACTCTTGTTACTCTAGTGAGCTGTAATTCCAATCCAAACAGCAAGTCCTGCTTTGAATGTCTGTTGCAAAGTGCAAAAATCATCCATTAAAGTTCTCCAGTAGAGATAAAATATCTGTCAAACCCAGCTACCAGGACCAGTGATTGCAATAACTGTCTCCAGACGATCTGCAAGAAGTTTATCCTATAAAATATTATTTTTGTGTTTTCTTGACCTCTGACTTAGAGAAAATTCCCTGCCTCTTTGCTGGCATGAATGTACCCATGTGAGTTTGCTGCTATTCTGCATTTTTATCTGAGATAATATTTAGCAACAATTGCTTGCTATGTTTTGCTGTTGTCCAGGCTAAATGTAGGAATGTCCTGTTGCGCCTCAGCGTGTGCTGTGCTGTTTTCTGTGCCATGTATTTCATAGGTAGCAGCAGGGAAAACATGGGGCTGGTGCTTAGAGTGAGGGGCTCTGAATCCTTCTGTTCTTCTGTCACACTGGGCAAACTCCTTCATTCCTGTGCCTCTTGATCTGTGAACAAAAGGTGGTGTGGCAGGCAGGTGTTGCAGACTGTGCTGGGTGTTCGTGTTGAAGCATCCCGATTGCGGCCTGTACAGCCCTGCACAGCTTGACTGGGAAGTCTGATTTTCAGACGTTCAATAAAGATTGTGAAATAGGGCTGAGAGATACAAACATTTACTGTCCATTATTATGTGCCATCTTGCTGATCAGTTGTTTTCTTTTGTTTCCCCCCTCTGCTCCCAGATAAAATGGGAATTGTTGCGTGCAGTGCCACAGGAAGTTACAAGGGTTAGTTACTCATGCTTTGAATGCATACACATTTCTATAGGATTTTTATGTCTAAATGCAAATCCCACCTCCCTGCAGATGTTTTGAAAAGAATCCATCTGCATCTAAGTCAAGTACTTTGAGAGCGTCTTCTAAGTATTGTTTGAAGTTCACTGCAGCAGTGGTGGGAGGACAGAAGTCACTAGTGAGGCAGCTCGCAGAGTGGGAAGGGCAAACCTTTTACACTTTTCCAAATGAGCAAGGCCTTTGCTTTGATCCGTGCTGCTGCTGTTTGGTGAAATCTAAAGCAGGTTGTGGAAGTGTTTGTCATGAAAGATAGATTTATAAAACTGTTGCAGTCAATACATTTCCTTTTTAAGTAGAAACAATATAAAGAGTTTAATTCAGTACAGTACAAACCTCAGTTTTGTTGCACAGACTGTATAAAACTAGTCTGCTCTGCTCGACATTTGCCTTAAACTGTTTATGTTACCTAAAATGTCATTCCAGATGAGAGTTTGGCTTAGGACTGCAGTGAAAGCCATTTTATTCCATGTATGGACCTGGCCTCTCGGAGCTATTTTAGTGGGTAGCTAGGAGATGTTTTGCAGTGAGCCATAATTTCATTTGTGTTTAGGTGCATTGGCTGGTCTGATGAGGGAACTACATTGTTCTGCAATTCTGCTCTGCTCTGTTTCAGGGAAGAGACAGGAATTTTCAGTTGCATGCTGGAGCTGTGTATGTTTAAACACTTCATTTAAGAACACGTCTTGAAATCACTGTGTTTTCAGTCTAGCTACTGGGGAATGAAACCGTTATGTGTCTAGAGGAGGCTTTGTTTAAAAAAGAAAAGAAAAAAAAAGCTCATAGTCCCTGTTGGTGTTCATCGACATTGACTTTAACAGAACCAGACTGGTTTTAAACCATCACTTGTACTGGTTCCAGCATACATAAACTCATTCATTTCTCTTGCTAGCACGCTGTGATAGGTGGGTGAAGAATGTCTTCTGGATCAACAGTGGAATCAGAAGTCTTGTTTTAAGCTGTTGGGACTCCACTTTGGCACTTCAGCGGAAGCACAGTGTGAGGATATAGTATAGATGTGTGCTGCTCAAGCAGTAGCAGCGGAGTGTTTGCTCCCAGGACAGCTTCCAATAGGCTGAATCCATGAAGAGTGGTAAGAGAAGATTGTTTGGTTGACTGTAGTTTTAATTTGGTATTGCACTATGCTGAGGAAATCACTGAGTCCTTTTATGTTTGAGGCGCCACTTGGTGCTTTGCTGACTGATAATAATTGGTATGATGTGATCTTCTGCCTTGGTGGAAATGTTATTAAAATCGTGTACATGTACAATATTATATATAATTATGCCATATAATATAGCAGCCTAGTTTTCTCCATATATATTCGAGTAAGTCCTTCATTCCTCCTCCAGGAGACTTACCTCTGGAATTAAAGGCCAAGTTGCATGTCTGACAAGGTATGTGGCCATTGCATTGAGACTACCAACTACTGTCATCCGTTGTTACAGTCTTTATACTTTAAGTGACCTGGAGTCAGATTTTCAATGGTATTTATTTGCTTAAGGGTCATTAGACTCTAAATGGGATTTCAGAATTGCCTAAGTAAATTAGACTCCTAATTCACAATGCAGATCTGATTAGGAGGCTTCATGTATCTGTAGGTGCCCAAATACCTTTGGATAGCTGCCTGCTGGATGCTAGGAACTAGCCCAAAGGCACTAAGGTGTTCCTTAAAGGTCATTAAACAAGTCAGAGCACAGTAGTTTTTGATGGATTTTGAAATTAGTAGTAATTAGGTCACTGAAAAAGGGATGAAAGGCTCAGGGTTTTATTATTGATCTCTGTCTTCCAGAGTGCTGTGAGTCGCTAGCTTGAGTGAACCCATACAGTAGGGCTGGGCAAAAGTGGACTTCGATCTGATGGAATGCACACGTAGCCTGTGCCCATTCAGCATCAGCTTGTCTATGATTTGGAGTCATGTCATGCTTCTTCCTAGAGATACATATGAAGTCCTTGAGCAGTTGTTAGCAACTATTGGAGAAATGCATGGACTTCATTATCTCCTCAGAATATTGCCTTTCCTTGGAGTGCTTTCATTCAACTTCAAGTGCTTGCAAATGTAAGTTGGTCTTTCAGGTACACGTTCAGTAGGCTGTTGGGAGTTTCTGTTTGTTTCCAAAGGAATTTCTTGAAAATGTTTTAAATTTATCCATGAAGCCTAGTACTTATCCTGATCTTTCTCCTGGTGAAGAAATAAAAAAAAACATTCAAAAATGTAAGAGGTTGTGGGATTAGCCCTGTAAATACTGAACAGGTCTTCAAAAATTCAGTCGTGTAGCTGTCGGACTTTTAGATATTTGGACTTAATATGATCATTATCGAATTCATGTGTCTCAGAGCAATGTTACCAGCAGTCAATTGCGAAGGTTCTTTCAAGAGTGAAAATTGTTCTCAAACATGAGACTAAACTCAGCTAAGCTGTAAGTCGATCCAGCTCACCTATAATTCAGTTTGATGTTGTACTCACTTATATCAGCATTGACACTCGTGTGTATTACATGGGTTGAGAATCTTATCACCTACTTAGGATATCACTTTGGGTATTTGGATGTTCAGCTGCTGGTTACAGGTGTGCAACATAAGCATTCTGTTATTGTTTTCCATTGACGGTATGGAGGTTTAGGTAGTCTGAAGTGCTCATTGATGTCTTAAATTACACAGTAGTCGCAAAGCCAAAGTTAGGCACACGTAGAGGGTAGTCTGAACAATACTATTTGTCTCAAAGCCACTGAACAAGTTTGAGAAATACTGATCCCTCTCAGATCTGCATATGCCCATTTAACAAGGTTGTTCAAGGTGAGCAGGGAATTCCAAGAGAATTTTGGAGTGGCCTGTCTGTATTTTCTTATGTTTTCTAGCATCACTGCATAGCTGTGTTTATTCATCCTCTGTTGAGAATTTTCTGGAGACGAATGTAAAGCTATCAATCATAAACACTGTGGAGAGGTATTTTTCCTTACATACTGTTAAATGTCAGATACTTGATTTTTCTTTACAACCCTTGGAAATTATTTCATTTTCAAATACACTTTGAATTCACTGAATACTGAATCATTGTCATTCAAAGCGATAAGGGTAGAGAAGCCAGTGTTATCTTTACTCAGGTACAACAGTATCATTTTAAAGTAACACTCAGTGGTAAATGATGGCTCTACAGAGCCCAGAGCTAGACCGCATATGGAGCTTTGTGTATTAGCTGCTTCCTCTGAACTGTTGGACAAAATCCTTTTCACCTGAAGCAGCAGAGGTTCATGCTTTCAAGTGCAGTGTTCCAGCTTTGGTGCCTATATGGCTAATGTTCTGAGGGCATTCTTCTCTTTGGTAAAAGGTATAAGTAGCAAAATACCAACAAAAAGTTGTTAGTATAAGCACAGTGATGTTGTAAGAAATATACCATGCCATAAAATGTCAGCCTCAAACTCCTATTCCAACTATTGTGTTTCACAAACTAACTTTGAAAAGTCAAGACAAATTTCCTTCTTTCTTTGACTGGTAATTTCACAAATGCTGAAAGGTATGAAATTGTTAGTAACAGTTGTGTTCCCAAATACCTTGGGCCTCTCTGAATATCTGGAGTAGAAAAAGTCAATATCATTCTTCTGAGAATGTAGCATATGGAGAGAACAGAACACCTATTTTTGAACAGTGGCTTGCAGAAGTCTGTAAATAGAGTTGGGAAAATATTATTTTATTCACAGTTAAAATGGCAAGTTGCTGTCATTTGAAAATACTTATTCTGTAATAAGCTGTTGAGTGGAAGTCCATTAATATGCCTCTAAAGTTTTCCACTGCAGGTTCTTGAAGGTGTCTGCCTCTTTTTTTATTTTTTTGCTACAGTAGGTTGTTTTTATTTGTGCTGGCTTGAATACCAACTACAGTTTGTTAATGAATATTTAATTGCCATTAATGAAGGGACTCTTGTTACATAGGAAAATATATTGTTCAAGAAAAGCCTCAGACCCCTCCTCATCCTGGAAATGGGGTTCTGAATATTTATTTTAAGCCCACTTTTGGAAAGTTTGTTAGTTTATTCCAGTTTAAGTTACCTTTAAAATGGCTTAATGTAAAAGCTCCACTTTTTACTGTGGTTTTCTTGTGGCTGTTATGGGACAAAGTGCTGCTAGATCACTGAGCATGCTAAAAGAAGAAGGATCAAATTTGTGAGAAGGGTTGTGATGTTTGATTCTTAGAATGGAAGTCTTAAAGGCTGTATGTATTATGTGTTTGTAAGGTGTTTAAAATTGATAATTATTTCTGATATGATAATACAAGCAATGAAAAACTAATTTCAGCTTTCATTACTGTGTAGAGACACATGGAAGCAAGAAAAGAACCAAATATTAGAGACTTAGACGTGAAATTTGTGCAGGATCTGGAGCAAGTACAGGTGGATGAAGAGTGAAAAAACTCAAACTGTCAGAAAAGTGGATGTGCATCTCTTCTGTGTGGAGCAACAGGTTGCACTGTGGTTCAACCAGTCTGATTAAACAGGTTGCCTGCGGATGCGGATTGTGAGTTAGTCCAAAATCTCCACAAACAGGGCATTGAGTGCTCAGACAAACAGTGTTTTGATAAATGACATTGTCGCTTGAGAACAGAGTAGCTCCTGTGTTTCTCTGTTAGGTGAGGTGATCTGTCCATTTGATAGCATGCCTGGCCTCCCCTAAATATTATGTTTATTTGTTTGACAGGCTTTGTACTTTCCTATTGAGAGCTTGAATGGTTCATTGGCAGTAGAAATTCATCTATAATAACCCACCTTTAACAGTTTTGTTTTTTTTAAATTAAACATGAACTAAAATGATTTGTTGGGGAATCAGAATGAAAAGCCATTTAGATTTAAAACACTTTAAGCAAAATTGCTTTTCATGCAACTTCCTTTGTAACGTCGTGTTCTTTTCAGTGCTTTTTGTAGCTTAATTCCCAGAGAGATGAACTCACAAACAAGAGACAGGGACTGTAAGATAAGAGTCTAAAGCTTTGATCAGATACCTCAACGTGTGCTGTGGGAAATCTTTGTATCATGGAAAAAAAAACAGCTTTTTAAAACAAAACAAAACCGCCAAACAAATAAACCAAAACCTTGCCCTATTGTTGCAAAGATCTGTGGATATTATTCTTTGTGTAGTGCCCAGAACAAGATCCAGACTTAGGAAATGGTAGTTAACTTTATTTGTTGTCTTGGATCTTTTCTCACTAGAGACCAAGTCAAAGGAAAAGGGCCTAATTTTGGCATTAGCTTATGGAGTTCCTCAGAACCTGTTTATCTCAGGTCATCTGCTCTTTGACTAGAAGGAGCAAAGCGATAAGCTGTCTTTTAGAGCAGCCTGGATGTAAACAAAGGGTGGTAAGGATGAAAAGATACTGTACCTCCTATTTCTAAATGTCTGTATTTGAGGGATCCAATACCTCATAGTTAGGAAGAAAAACTGAAGCTGTATTTTAACTACTGTACTAAATGAAGTGAAAGACTTGTTTTCATCACTGATGCCCTCTTGCCTGTTGGTCATTTCACTAGAACTTTAAGTTAAATGAATTTTACATAGTGTGGACAAAGATCTACTGGATCTCCCAGTAGCACTGTTCCTTCAAGTTTCTGGTTCTGATTCCGTGGATCTAAAGAGGTAGGAAAGTTTGATAAAGCAAACTGTCCTGTCATCCTGTTTCCTTGTAAAGAGCTCTACCTAAATGCATTTTAGGTTCCCATCATTAATTCAGCTCTTAGCCAAAGTTATCACTGCCAGAATTTCTTCTTTGTGAGATATCAGGAACTGGATCTAATGAACTAGGCAGAAAATCAGTATTCATTCAAGTTTCGATCAGGAACATTCCGTGTAGAGTTTCATATGAGATTCAGGTGGTTTACCGACATTTGGTACATAGGCTAAGAAATTTTTAGTATGTAACCAACTGTGATTCAGTATCAGTTGGACAGGGGACAGTTTTTTATCTTTTGTGTTACGGTATTGGCGGTAGGGTACAGTCAGGACCACTGCCTCCATTTCTTAGGCTCTGAACAAAATAAATCTCAAGGTAAATCTCATTCCTGCTCCCAAAATGTTATAGTTCAGCCAGACATTGTAGGGCAAACACATTTTGTCTGTGACCAAAGGAAAATACCTTTGCCTTCAGCCTAGCTAAAGAATAAAATAATGAAGTGTAAGCTTGAGAAGAAGTGGAAAGCAATTTTCCCTTGGCCTAAAACAATATGGTGTAATTCTTCTTTATGACATTGTTGAGTGATTTCTCACACTCTTAAACTGTAGCAATAACTTCTACTGAACTTCCCCTTATCCAGTTTTGGCTCAAATATCTTCCATTTGTTTTATTCTCACTTAATTTGACATCTACATCCTGAATCTAAGACTAACTACCTGTTAACTATCAACAATGCCACTCTTAAAGTAAAATGTTGTATGAGCTCAGCAGTACTAATTCAGCAATGGAAGCTGAATATATTGTAGGTTTGAAAAAAAAAAACAGCACCTTCATTTGTGAAGTCCTTTGTCTTCTCCTGCTACGTTGGCTCAATTTGCAGCGTATTTTGGGCATACATGTTACTGTGTGTGCACAGTCACAGTACAGATGAAATTATGGGTTGAATTGTGGCTGTGCTGTTAGAATCAGTTTTGCATGATTTTTTTAAATGTTTCATTATGCAAAGAGAATTTTAATTTCAGCTGTGCAACAGATCTGTCTGTCTTGTGCATACCATAAAATATACATAGTGAAGCAAAATGAGTTCAGGCTTCGTGGCTTTGAGAACTTTTTCTGAGCAAGTGTAACACTCCAGATTCTTAGTGCAGCAGTACATGCTTGACAAAATATTGTTAGGAGCTTACTCAGGGGAGGATATTTCTTTATAAATTAAATTAACTCAACAAATCACATTGACTCTGGTGCATTTCGTGGCAAATCACCAAACCCCTACAACAGTTTAAATAAAAGGGAAAAATATTTTGTCAGAGTGGCAGAACTGTGATGCCCTGAGGAGTTAGGAAAGGCATATAAATGTTGCATAAAGTTGTGTTTTGTAGTACTGTTACAGTAGCTTCTTCATTATCACTAGAATTTGGTTATATTTATCTAGGAAGTACTGAATATGTTTCTGCAGGGAATATCTTGTCCTTCTAACATTGACGAAGCTTTTTGTTGTGTTGTTTTTTTTTTAATGGCATAGCTGAGTCAATTGTGGTTTAAATCCTATGAAAGGGTTGAAGCCTTTTTATTTGAGATATTGAACAGTAAGTACCTCTTTTATTCAGATGGTCCCAAAGCAAAACATAGGAAATTCTAGCTGAGATGGACTCCCGCCAAGCAAGACATACACTATCAGCTTAAGGAAAACAAAAACTCAAATTACCCAAGTTATACCCAAATATCATTCACTAGAATGAGCATTCTTAGCCAGTGCATGAAACCAAGAAATGTTCTGATCATCGGAGCTCTTCTTGTTAAACCGATCAATACTATCTGAAACTTAGATAATGTTAATGCACACTAAAGAACATTACAGTTTTGCTCCAGTGACTGCAACGTGTTGGAAAAATTCCAATGCAATATATTTAGCAAGTCACCAATTCCTTGAAATTGAAATGTGTTGCAGAGATAGCTCAGTTTTGACAAAACGTTGACAGGATCCTACCTGCCAAACGCGTTTCCTGTCTGGGTGCCGGCCTGGTTTGTTGGTTGTCCATTTGCTGGATTGCTGTGTCCCAGAGTCACCGCCTTGGGGCGATGCTCACTGAACCCCCTCTGAGCTCCTGGTGCCCAGGATCCCCAGCTTGCCCTGAGCGACTACTCTGCAGCCTTTTGCATGCAGTGGTCAGACTTGGTACTCTTTCATTTTAAGGAAGAAGAAAAAATTATTAAAGATGGAAACTTTACCCACAATTATAAATTGCCTGTTTGTGTACTGTTTTGGAGTGTGCGTTGTGCTGACAAGTAGGAGGACAACTTAGATTGTTCTGTTGATTTAGACTTAAGCTGCTATTGCCATGCAGAATCAGATATTATATTCATACAAGGCAGAGTATTAGTACTACTCTTAAATTTTGAATTGCAGTGTAGAAGGCACTAAGAGATTAAATGATTTGTCCTAATTGTTTAGAAATATTCCTTCAAACAAATCCAAACTCAGCCCTTCAGTTTTCGCCTCTAGGTTGTCCCTTATGAAATAAAACCAGTATGATTGTTAGCACTGAAGCCTCTCCACCATCTTCCTGCCAGCAATCTTGGTGTTTGACGGTCCCCTTGGTTGTGATGGAATCGATCATGGTGCAGGGTGGAACCTTCCTCCTTCCTGTTGAATGCCAGCTGCAGGTGTCCATGTGGGTGTGATGATGAAGTTCTGGGTGATGGATTTGAACTGTAACTAAATTAGATCTGTTCCTGCGTACTTCAGCTATAAAAATAGGATCTTGTTATGTTCTTTAGTTCAAGCACAAAATGCTTGAAAGAGACATGTGGGTGCAGTTAGGGAAGACTTTTACTTTCTTAGCATTTAAAATAAAAGCTGGTAGACTTAGACTACATTTTCTTTATTGTTCTATTTCTTATTTAGCTGTAACACAGCTTGGAATAAAACAACACAGAAGTTGCCCACCTTATCTCCAGTAGCGTTTTTCTTCCCTCAACTGCACTAATGCTCACAGCAGTGATAGCTGCCGATATTTTAATTGCTGCCTGGTGGCCTCTCCCTGTCAGCACGGCTGGGTTATTAGTTGGTAGTCCCAGCTGGTGGCTGTGGGCCACCGGGGCTAAGAGGAATGTAGGCACAGCTGGTCTGGGTCACATCCCTGTATAATTTAGTTTGTGAAAATTTCCGATGGCCTCCAGTATGTGGTGAAAAGGATATGCAGTTAAAAGGTATCTTTCATTATCACAGACTAATTAGGGCTGTCCTAACTTCCTGAGGGAATATGTAGTAATATCTAGTAGCTATAGAAGGTTGAAATGGGGAAGGAATTACTAGGCTGAGGAGGGAAAAATGTGCTTGCTTCTGCTCCTCTGTCCTTCAGTTCTTTTATATACCTTAATGAAGTGTAAACTGTGTGAAAAACAGAGCTGAGAAAAATGAGAAAATGTTCTCCATCCATTAGGGTCTGTGTACGGAGCACCTAATGGAGGCTAGGAGTGTTTTCTTCCTCACTGTGGAAGTGTGATTGCACAGTAGCTTTGCTTTCTAAAATTTGGATAACTTTTTTCCCTCCTTCTCTTCTCCTTCAATGTTTTGTTTAATTTCTCCCTTGCATTGTATAGGCTGGTGCTATTCTCCTTGCATCTCCAGAGTGACAACAGGCTGTGCATTCGGGAGCTCCTAATCAGAAGCGATGACAAGCCCTTGAACGGAGCACTGTTGCCCTTGTCCCCGTGAAATATTTTATCCTTTCCGATATCGTCAGACATGCAACTGTAATAAAGGCCAGTTTCTGCCACTGGGTATGTGTAGAAGCTGATCCCTGATATCTTTGTGCGGGAACACCTCACGGTGACATCTGTGGCTGTACTGAACAGGATTTCTTCCATTTCATGGGAATAAGATGATGCTTGTGCATTATTAAAAGAGTCTAACAAGTTTCCTGGGGAGAGGTTGTGAAGTGTAGTGTGTAAGACTACTTATGTAATTAACACCTTGGGATTTTAATGAAAAATACTGCTATTTTGCATCCATAATTTTTATTTTCTGACAGTCTCAAGGTGACAACGAGACTGTAAATTGCATGGGGTCCCTAAGCCGTTGTCTCTGATAGGAATGGTGGGTGATATTGCTATCCTTAGGTAATGATTAACTGGAATCTAATTGTTGGTTGCAGTGATGACTGAAGAGTACATGTACCTGCAACTCCATCTCATTTGATCTGCAGAAATATGTCTCCAGGAATGTTATCCCCCTGTACTTGAGGAGTTGTAGCCCTCCTGAGTCCCCTGCCCCTTTGCATAGGATGCCATTGTCCTGTCCACAGTAGATTGTGCTGAATTCAGCACCCTCAGACATGGTTTAGCATTATTGTTGAACAAACGTCCTCTCTTTCAAAAAATCCTCATAACAACCCCAAACCCACCAAGTAGAAGTATATCTGATACCCAGAGACTAGCAAGACCTACCTCCATTCTGTAGCTTGTCTCTGGTGTGGGTCCCACAGCCCTCTCCAGGGACCTGAACATGATGTCTCTTTGTACTGTGCTGTTCTCACCACAGTACGATTTGTGTATGGGGAGGCTAACACAAGCTGTAGCCTGAAAGTGTAATGGTACATCCATGACAGTATGCAGGAGTGTGGTCTTGTCCTGTGATGATAGGCATGATTTTTCTGAGTTGCAGCTGTCTTACTGCAGCCTCAGAAAAGAACTCTTGGAACCCCTTTGGTTCCAAGAGAATTTCTGGGAGAGTATCTCAAATCAGTGACTTACTGTCTCTTGCTCAATTGCCTTCTCCCACAGAGCAGAAATGTTCTTGTGGCTTCAGATATAATGCATTCCCATATCTCTGATTGGAGACGGTGATGTTTCTTGGTGTATTATTCTCCTTTCATTTCTAGCATCTTTGGGGGTGCTTCTAGTAGAAGTCAGAAGCACCAACTGAAAGCTCAATCCTCCGGGCATGCTAGAGAAATAAACCTTGCTTTTTACTCCAATGAAGTCAAAGCAGTTTTTCATCTGTACATAAATGGAAAGCATATCATCTTCTGTCAAATTATCTATAACCTTTATCTATACTGCCTAATTCAGACCACTAGAATTCATCTTTATTTATTAAACTGTCTCATGGTTTGGGATTACTACTCTGTGCAGGAAGGTTTAGGAGCATGTTTTACTGTGGCATTTCACATCTGAAACTTTCAAAAATTCTTCCATAGTGAAAAAATATTTTGCTTATTTCTGTGCATTATTGCAGTCTTTTCTTCCAAAATTTCCTTTGGATGTGATTATTTACCACCAGTTCGTGCTCATGCAAATAAACTTTCTGAGCTGAATGTCCCACTGCTGTGAATATATGATTTTCTGCACTGTCCTGGGATGTAATTCATACGGTTTTCTTAGAAGTGACAAGTAATTGACTCTGCCTGAAGACAGACAAAGGAATATGTCAGTTCTTGACATTGGTCCTTTTCCATTGTGTGCTGATGAGTCAAATCTGCAAGGTTAAGGTCTGGGTTGTGTGGCCTGTACAATACTCACGGTGTGTTTGTACTGAGGGTTGTTATACCTGTAACAGTTTAAAGGGTCACAGCAGTTACAGTGCCTCACGTAGCAAAGATATGGCATCTCATGCTTAATGGCACTAGGGTAAATCTGGAGTGATACTGCTTAGAGTGGAGATGTTGGATCCTATGGGGTCTGTAACTGTGAGAAACTCAGGTGTCTAAAGGCTTGAAATTTCAGTGTTTGCAAATAAAAGCAGAAGGAAGAGAAGTAAAATTCTGTGTTAGTGCAGGTGTTACGGTGTTACACTATAAAGTGTTGTAACGATATTGGCTTGAGAAGATACTTTCACTGTACCAGATGAGGATCTGGTCTATATATACTCCAATTAATGCTGTTAATATCACAATAAGTTATCTTAATTACTTCTAAAAATGTTCTCTTCATTTTCCAGATGGTGCCCTGGATATGATGGGAACTTGCCCACTCAATTTTGCCTTCCATGGGATGATAACAATCTGTTTATGAGAGGTTTTAAATCCTCCCTTCTTATACTCATGTTCTGCTCTGGCCTTGTTTATTCACAACTGAATGCCTCTGATTATTTTATCTGTCATGTGCTCAGTCTCTGATGCTTTACATAGCAGAACTGGAATAAACTGGCTGTGCTATAAGATGATCAGTGTATGTTTGATAGAATGATCATTTAGCTATCTTATCTCCTTAGCAATATTTTAAAGATTAATTGTAGAGAAGCCAAGAAAGCCTCTCTATGATTCTCACTTGGCTTCTCTTCTAAGCTAAGATAAAGCTGAAATAGATTAGCAGTTAAATATTTTTTTCATGTTGTGTGGATTTCATATTTTGGTAACTTGGTGCAGAAGTCTCAGCAACAACGATGAGTTGTTTTGTGTGCTAAAATCTGGATGAGCAGAGATAGAGGCGTTCTCAGATATGCAAGGCTGAGTTTGCTGAGTCTATTTCTCAGCCTTTGATTAGACTGCAGTAAGCAGTCTGATGCTTAATACCGGTGGCAGACATGGATATGTGTCCCTTGAGGGTTGGAGAGGTGGCTCTTATTCAGTAAACCCCAGAGAGGCAAATATGCTTCAATGTAGAGTAGACTTCTAAGGAGCTCAACAACAGCTCCCTTAATGTAAGGGAGGAGGTTGGTGGAGGCGGTGTGAGAGTGCTTCTGCTTTTTGAGTTAGCAGCACTGGAGGAACAAAAAGGCTTTTAAAAGTACATAGGGGTAACGTTCTGCTTTTAAATACTTAAAAGTAGTTGAATACTTTAAAGTGGAAATATAATCTTAAAAATCTTTGCCATTGGAATTTGTTTTTCTTTAACTGTTTTGATTGTCATATTCACAATTTTATAAGAAACATTTTGATGCCTGATTTTTATATTAAAACTTAAGAGGGATGGCCTCAATGCCAAAACACAGAAGTGGAACAAAACAATACAGTAAGCTTTATTGCCTGTGCCAAAAGGACTTTGTGTGGTTTCTCTTTCCTTCATCCAGAAAAACTGCTCCAGGCAGTGCTGTCTTGTGTGTTGTGGTTTACTAATCCCACCATAGGTGTGAGAGTTAGGAATAGTTTCTTCTCGGTTTCTCTCTGAAAAAATGCTGTCTGCTTATAACCTGGAAGCTGTGCATTTAAACCTTAGGAGAAGACGACATCTGGGAGAAATCCCTGATGCTCAGGATGGCTCATCTGCAGCCTAGACAGCTTCTTAGAAGAGGTTCCCTTCTCACCATGCAGGAGAGCAGACCTTTGCTGGACCTTGTTTCTCAACAGATACATCTCAGATGAGCACAGAGGGCTCACACGTAGAACCTTTGAGCAAGGCCCAGGTTTGCCAGCTGCAGCAGTGCTTTCTGTGCTCCAGGTTCCAGCATGAATTCACTTCCTCAAACTGGCATCAGAGAACATGTCAGCAAATCGGTCTTGTTCTTAAAAGAATTGGTTTTGCTTTCTGTGCTATTGTAGCACTTCATGTATCTTCTCTACCTCTTTGGCTGTTACTTTGTAGGACTTACTTCACATTCCTTGGTCCTTTTTACATCATCAGGAAGAGGAGATGAGATTCTTCTGCTCTGTTTGGGTACACTCGGCTTGTTCCCACTGGGGCAGCTGGCTGTACTGCTCACATGGTTGGCTACCATTGTACGGAGGAAGATCCAACTTTCTCTTTTACCTTAAGATGAAATTATTTTCTTACCGTATTGCTCCTGGTACTTGGATGACAGAGCCCATATTTGGAACTGGTGCAGTAGGAACAGTAAATATTTTGTAGCAGTTTTGATCCCAATGATTTCTCTTTTTCAGGTATTAAACTAGTTCTTAGTTAACTTTGATTACATGCAGTCTTTCTCCTGGATGATTCACTCGTTTGTATTGTGATTGTCTCAGTCACGAGTCAAGGTGTTCTACTTCCAGGATTTCCACAAATGCAAAACAAACAGAACGTACTGCCCATAAAAAAGACCTTAGACCTGCTTTGATCTATCCTACTTTCCACATAGAATTAATATGAAATGACTATTAAATACAGTTCTGTTGGTTTTGGAAGTGGATTTTCGTTCTATCATTGCAGAGTTGGAGAATGCATGAAGTCCGTCTCCTGTGCCACTTAATTATTCGTTGTTGCAGCTGGAGGTAGGGAGGCCATATCAATGTACTGTCCACAGGTGACACAAAAGATTTCATTTGGCTGGGGTCTGCCTCAAGCTGTCACAGGTGGTGTTCTTTCATTTACAATAGCACTCTTTAAAATATAAATGACTGCATTTCTAACATCAGCTCCTTCTCTTTCTTTGGAATACCCCAGCTAAAGTTACATCACACATAACAAATGGTCTCATTCCCTTGAGGATTAGTTTAATTACTGATATAGATGGGTAAAGGATATATCGTGTCTGAGATATTAACTTAACCATGCTTTAATTAAGAGGTCAAGTGTGAAAGGCTACAGAACACCTCCCACTTAAGAAGTGTGGAACGGAATGGTGGAAGGATAGAAGGCTCTGACACAGTGAGCTTTTTACTGTCTGCAGGAGTATTGGCTTTTCTTCTGTGTTTCATTACAACAACGTTTGCATCTGGAAAATACACGCCATCGTTTATTCACTCATCATGTTTTCTAACATTAACAGCTTTTTAAATACAGAGTCAGCTAAGTACCAAAGCAGTGTGTCTCTTGCCTTTTGGAAGTGATGGCTACTCCTAGGCACCAGTGATTTCCATTAGAGCTGTCAGCACTGTGTCCTCTTGACCAATGGGCTTGAAGAATGGGGCTGTGACTGTCCTGTTTGCCTATGCTCTTGCAGTGGGGCACAAGGGAGGATGCAGAGTGAGTGTTCACCAGAGGGAACCAGATGCTGCTGCCTCTGAACACCCAGTTGTTTCTTCCTTACGGCTTACCGGGAGTGTGGATGGATTCCTTTCAGCATTTAATTTGAAAGCCCTGTTTCTTACTAACTCAAAAATCAAGGAAATGGACTTGGAAAGCATTCAGGAAGAAAGAAGTAAAAAATGGGTAGGCAGAAGGAGGGAGTGTCTCATAACAAGATTACAGAAAACTAGACAGTAAGAATGACTTGTCCTGGCCCCCCTCTTACATCATCAAATGAGCTTGTTTTGCTTCACCCTGAAAGCTGGAGCAGCCTTAAAGAGGTGGCTACAGATAGGAACAGACACTCACTAGCAACCAATTGAAGGATTTCTCAAAATTAACCTGTTACATGTTCAGAACGACTAGGTGACCGAGTCAGGGAGTACCATCACTCTCCAAATATCAATGAAGAGGTCAGATGACAGTTTTTATTTACATCCTTTTCATCATTTATTGTCTGTGTGAATTGCTTATTCGTTAAGACGTTCTTCTGATGCAATCTACAGAAAGTTTCTTTTGAGACACTTTTTTCTTCTTTCATGTATTTTCTGCAGCTGTTTTCTGTTTTCTGTGATTAGTGGCCATTTCTCTTTTTGCTTTTAAAGGAGAGTAACAGTTCAGCTATGCCACTGCCTTCCTCTGCATCCCTGGAGGAAAACTGGTGGGGTATTGGAAAAACACAGAGTTAAATATTAACATGAACTACTAAATGTTCTCACTCCAAAAAGTCAGGAACACTTCCAAGCACTGAAAGCAGACTTTCCTTTCCTGTAGTTAAATTCTGCTGCTTAACTTCCAAAACTACAGCTTGCTTGGTCATTATTTTAACATGGCTAAACATGAAACATCAGGCTGCTTCTGCTTCCCAGGTGATAGAGATAGGGAAGGAATCTCATGCAGACACTTAATGCTGAGACATATAATAAGTTTTTTTTTCTGAGTAAGGGGTTGATTTTTCCCCCCCTTGTGCTTAGAAGTACAGGTTCCATTGTTTGCACTTTTAGTCAGAAAGGCAGTGTTAATAAACACTGTGATTTGGTATCGATGCTGTAGTAACCCCATAAGGCGTAATCTGAACACATATAGCCATCCCCTTTCTTATTAGCTGAGGACTTCTGACAGATCTCAGAGTTTCCAACCTCTTAATAAATCTCTTCCATGTCTAGCCTAAATCTGCTGGCTTGTTCTTTTATTTTCTTCCCCATTTGTTTTTTTAAACTGGCAACAGCAAGATTTTATATTAGATAATCATTTCGGACTTGCATTGGAATATTTAGTTAGCAGAGTTTCTAACTATTAATGGCAAAGTCTGCTGTGGGAGCGCATGGACTAGACAGAATCCATTGTGCTTTCAGCAAGGCTTTTTATTTGTTTTTAATCTAATTCAGGAAATGCAGTTCTGTAAAGCCAGTAATTATTTCCCTCAGTAATTCATATTTTGCTGAAAAATCAATCCCTCACATGAGAAGCCAGGAGAGTACCATATGTTATCCATTATATGCTTCTCATCATCTCTCCTAACTCTTCAGTGTAGTAAGCAAAATGATTTTAACTTGACAAAATTGTGTGTCCTCCCTAGGGCAAGGGTTGTAGTCCTGTTCTACATCAACTGGTGTATCGGGAACAGTAGAGCCCATGGCCCTGAAGTGGAAGGGCTGCATTGGTTAATATAATACTTATGGGATGGCGCTGTTGAACCTTCTGTCTGTATGTGGAAGAACTGTGTGTGGCAATATGGAGTTAATCCTTCAGAAAGAAAATGATGGGTTTTGTTTTAATGCTGATTACTTGCACAGTAGCATCATGAAGTGAGAGAGGTCCTGGCATTTGTATGAGGCACGCGCTTCTGCCCACGAACTGCCAGTGAGATAAGTCAATAAAACAAGCCATGCAAGGCAGAGATTGCTTAGAGGTGGTGGAGACCTATTAGGCTATCTCGCCCTCCTGCATGCCAGAAAGGAATTGTTTCATTTGGATTTGCATTAAAGGACAGAGGAACAGCTAAGTAAAGCACAGGATAACATTGCTGTGTGATGGGGTTGGAGCTCTGCTGTACTTCAGTTCTTGCATTTGCATCTGCCTTTGCACCATGTAAGCAGCAATAGCCAACCAGTTTTTCTTTCCAGGCTGTAAGTATAATAACAGACTGAACAGGAGCCGTTCTGATGGCACAGATATGCAGTTTTGCTCTATAATATTTTTGTGTTGTTTTTTTTTCTCATCGAAGGAGAACGAGAAGAAAAGACAAAAATCAGTGAGTATATCTTTGTGTGCGTGTGTGTTTGACAGATGTCTGCCCATGTTACACCAGTAGTGAGGAGTCAATGGCTACTCTGCCTGCCCACAGGGAGGGGATGTTACAGAGCCAACACACTGCAAAGAGAACAAAGGCCGCGCTGCATCGTGGCTGTGTGCAGCACGCTGCTAGTACAGAGCAAGCGACCATTTCCTATTACAGCAGTGTCTCCATGCAAGGCTGCGACACAAAGTGATTCAACTCACTGGGATCTGCTGCATGCTGTTCTGGCACTGACACGGGAGGTCTCTGTGGTCAAAAAGGCTGACAAGCGTATTGGTGCTGCTGCTTTAAGCAGCTTCATCTGGTGACTGGACAGGGAATTGCAGGCACATTTGTTTCATTGCATTAATTTCTTGCATTATTCCCCTTTTGTCTGTTATTGTTTCTTTACCACTATTTGTGTTTCAATAGGAAAAGAATTCTGTGGTGAACTATGTGCATGTCCTACTTCTGTTCAGGCCTGACATGTTTATATATACAAAGAGTTATGGATGAATTAAAGAGGACCAAAGAAGCTCAGAAATTCTTTGGAAAAGCTTGTCAAATTTTTAATTAATGGGCACGTAGCAGAGGGAGTGAAATCTGTTGCTTAATACCATAATAGGCAGTGCAGTGCCTGTGCCTCTTTCTGCCATCCTTAACAGACGGATTTATTTTTGGTAATGAGACATTTATCTCCTTTGCATCTATTAAAAGCCAATTCCAGTGTCAGAAAAATCAGTTGGAAATAACATGAAAAAATGTAGTGATGAAATGTGCCTGCGTTTTCTGTATGCTTCTCAGAGCTCTGACAAATCTTTTTTCACTTCAGCCTAGTTTATTTTTGTTTATTTTTGCCTTGCTGCAGTTCACGTTTCCAGACAATTAAGGTGTTATCTTGATAGCACCAAATAATGCTGTGAATATTTAGATTGTGTAAAGAGGCTTAATGGAATTAATTGCAGGCCGGTAATTAATATACTGTCGGTGTAAATGAGTGGTTTTGAACTTTTTCTCTGTATGTGGACTCTAGATTTGTTTTGTTGGATCCTGATCCCCTCTGTACCTGTCTTAACCCTATTGCCAGCAGGCTTGCTTTTATTCGTGGACATCTTTGCACACAGAAAAAATCCAACACTGATAAATATCAGTGGTAAGTGGCAGCCTGGATCAGCTCCACTGGTGCCATGGAGAAGGAGTCCACACAGAAATAACTGCAGAAAAGAGTGCCTGTTTCTTTGAGTAATAAATATGGGTTGTGCATGCATTTCTCACTCTGATTTGAGGCAATTTAATTAGGAAGGTGTTTTCACACTTGTGGACTGGGTCGTTAATTTAATTCTTAAGCAGATCAGCAAGCAGACAGCTTTTCTTAATCTGTCCATAGAGGAGCTCATGTGTACTCTAGATGAACACAATGGATTTTTGTAGGAATTTGGGTGAAATCTTGTGGGATTTATTAGATACCCCTTAATAGATTTTCAAGCTTCTGTTGCATTTTGCAGGTGGGATGTAATTTTCCTAGTGAGATCTGTAGTGCTTGACAACTGATGAAAAACCAACAGCTTTCTTTCAGGTTTGCAAATAAGCATTTATTAAACAAGCTGTTTGGTGCCTCTGCATCTCCATTTTGTTTGCTGTAGTGAAGAGGAAATGGCCAGGATATCAGAAAGGCTGAGTGATACAAAGTGACCCAGAAACTTATTCCAGGAAGTTTATTTTCAGAAAGTGTTGAGTATTCAAACTTTGAAAACCCTTTAAAGTATCTGTGATCCACACCAGACTTTCAGTCTTGGTTGATAGGCATCTCATAAAGGTGGCTTAAGACTAAATGGATCGATATACAAAATGCTTTGACTTTTTAGCTGATAAAGTGCTAATTATAAGTAAGTACTATAACCCATCTAGTAACGGACTCACAGATAACAAACATGAGAAGGTTCCTGTTCCAGATGAGTTATTTCTTCCAACTCCATGGGTGAAACATCTTTTCCATTGCATCCTACTTAGAAGGGATTCTCATCTATACAGTACAAATCCTACAATTGTCCTTATCTACCCATTTCCTTCCACTGTTCTGTTCTTGCATAAAAGTTATTCTCCTCATTTGGCGAGTTCTGCAGGCTCTATTTCTATGTACCATAAACAGTGCTACCCTTTCTTCCCGGTATCCTCCTACACATGCTTTTGAAGAGCTCCGGTTGCTAGGATTACAGTACTAGAGGTGGAGGGAAAGTGTCCCTTCGTCATCAGCTTCCTTTTGTGATCTTCTGTTCCTCATTGCATTACTACCGTCATTTTTTCCAAAGACATGTTTGTTGTAAGACCTTTCAGCAGCAGTACTGTTGCTGCTGCTGCAGTCCTCAATGCTCTTCCTGGCTTTTTGTTTGAGATGCATGGAAAGTCAGTGACTAAGCTGGAGAAAATGACTTGATTTCATTCTGTGCTGCGAGTTGAACCTTCAGTATCTTGCCTGAGGACTGCTCTCCATTGTGATTAAAAGGAACAAGCACTCTGAAATGGCAGAGGCTGTGACACTGTTTTCTCTTCCCTCTCTTTTCTCCCTGCTCCCCCACACTCAAGTTTTATTAATTCTGGGTCTGTAATGCATCATGTACAGTGCTGAGCTGGGCATGTTTTTCCTTCACAGAAAGGTGTGTGAAAAATGGCAGCCTTGATATTACTGTAAGTGGCACAGCAACTGTCCTTTGATGTGCCAGACTAATTTTTGCAAGAGGTGATGTTAGACGCTTGTGGGTGGAAAGGTGGATGTACATGTTCTTTGTTTGCTAGCATGGGCTTCTGTACAGTATGGGCACTGTTTGTTTGTTTGTTTGTCTTCAATACAAGGCATGTTTGTCAGCATACTTGAGCTACAGAGTTTAGCTCCAGAAAGTTGTAGTACTTATTCCAGAGATCTCACCTTAGCCCTTCCCTGAAAGGGATAATAAATCCAGTCATTCCAAATCTGTCTAAAACCTTAAGTTGGAAATGCTTTCAGGGGGCTCAAAACAGTCCAGGATAGTACCAAGCTTCCTGGAGGCCACTGGACCTCTTTCACAAGGCAGGAGCTCCTATTGGAAGAACCTGAGCTCTTAACAGTTTGCCTGAGATGCTCAGGAGTGGTCACTTTAATATTTATGCAACAATCTAATGATTCCTCTTGTTGAAAAGGGCCAGCATGCAGTTATAATGAAGACCGAAGTTTTGAACAGCCTGGCACTCATCCCTGCATCCTGACTTATTCATGCTTTATATGCTTAGCAGAGGTGGCAGAATGGAGGTTGATCATAGTGTGAGTAAAAAGCTCAAAGCTTGTGGTCAAAAGTAGTTAAGCAGTACAAAGGTTGATTTGAGAGGAGGCAATAAAGTAGAGTAGTTATGAATAAGATAAGTTTATGTGTAAGATGCTTGAAAGGTTTCCCAGATTATTGATTGTACCTCCAGCAACTTCCAGTTTCACAGCATCTATTTTTGATACCCAAGATTTGCTACTCATATCTGAAGATCCAAATATTTCCACACTTATAAGTAATTTAGAAAATTTACTTGTGCTCTAAAATAGTGCCCCAGACAGACGATGTGTTCTGTTCTTTATTTATTTAAAAGATAAGAATTCAGTTATTTTATTCCATCTTTCTCAAGCTCTCCGAAGGTTGCACGGCTCTCACATAAGTAAATTAGACTGCTGCACTTGCCAGAAGGGAAATGTGTGCATATTTGCCCTCACCAGACTATTTTGTGGGCCAACATCCTGGGTGCGATCTCTTCAAGCTGTAAATCAGCAGTTTAAAAGTGGAATTTAATTTTGCTGTTATTGCCCTTCTAGCTGCTAGGAATGTAGTTGGCAATGTGTGTCTGATTCTCAAGGATATCCATAGGAAGCGTGTGTTAGTGATTTAACTTAATTGGGCTCTCAAAGATTTTCTCCTCCATGGCAAACGGATGGAAACAACTCTAAATTAATGTTAGATGAGTGGCTCATGTCAGAGTTACTTATCTAATGGCAACTGTAGCTGTTACTGCTCTTCAGAATAATGTGTGCTCCAGCATACTTTGGCATTTTGCTGTCTTGAGGCACATGGAAATTTCATCATTTTCTTTGAGTAATGTTCTTGGAATCAGGGTATACGTATCTCACTTCACTTTCTCTGTTTTCGAGCTCTGCATTTTAGCTAAAAACATTCAGGAGTTTTTATTGAAAAGAGGTCTCACTTTTTCTTGTTTGATTGTTTCTATTCCCAGAATTTATTTGTGAAACGTGTCTGGGGATAGAGCACATATGAGTCAACAAGCTGTTGTGCAGGGAACAGTCCAAGTCTGACGCGTTACAAGCAACCTGTGCTCAGTATTTTCTCTGATGAATTAATATAGAAAAAAAGTGTTGTATCTCTGTGTTTTCCATAACATTAGAGCATGAGTAATTCAAACTGTGACATGAATGGGCTTGGTTGGTCCCATAACTAAAAGATGGGCATTGGATGGGGGATTTATCAAGAATTCAAGAGACTCCAAGTTCAAGATAGAAAGGAGGGATACAGGTGTGCTTTTTTCATTTATTAAGAGTTTTTCTTTAGGGATCTTAGCTTGCCACAGCACTCAAATAGGGTAGATTAGCATTACTTTTCTCCTCATGCATAGTAAGTGAGAAATTAAGAGCTGAATGCTACTGAAAGACAAACAGCCAAGCTAGGCATGCAGACAAAAACGTGTCCGTTAGTGAAAGAGACTTGAGAGTGTCAATGGTATTAAGTGATGTTTCATAGGTATACCTGACAGTGTTATGGCATGGTTATTGGTTATGGGCTGCGCTATCCAATGTGGTGAGCCTGATCTCTCAAATCGTGAGAAGGACAAGCTTCAGAAACTGAGCAGATGGGAGAATGAGTGAGGTGTGTGTAGATCATTAGTCCTTGCTTCTGGGTTAATGTAAGTGGTGAGGTGAATTGATTCCTGACAGGGAAGAAGAGGCAGGAAAGTTGATGGGAATTTTACCTGTTCCCCAGAACAGCACTGTGGGAAGGGGAAAACTCCTCACTGACTGGCAAGAACTTACGAACAAGTGCACAAATCCTGGAACTGAGAAAGGAGCAGCAGGACAGGAGAGTGGTGGCACACAATTTGTCCATTATATCTGTTGTAGTTTCCATGGAAATAAATAGGAAGAATTACTTTTGGAGTGACCTACACTGTACTCCTGTTGCAGGGGAAGAGCTGGTGCCTTTTCTCAATCCTACTGGGCTGCCATTTGCAAAGCAAAGAAAGAAGCAGGGAGGAGCTTTTCAGTTTCAAGAAGTGCCTGCTTCTTTATTGCAAAATGACAGCTTTTCACTGGGAGTATACAGAAGTGATAAATATTCCCTTATCATGATCCAAACACAAAATCCTCCCCACCCTGAGGTTCTGTGGTAGGTGACAGCTCAGAGCATAGGCTCTGCTCTTATCATCCACACAGAACTTGGAGAGCAGCTGCTGAACTCTGCTGGTTGCTCGTATTTCTAATCACTTGTCCTTGGTGGTGGCAGCAGAGAATGAATGTCCCTTTTGTGATCACCTGCTCTTGAAAATGTGTAGAGAAATGCCTGATGTGGATGGGGTAATGGGCCAGTGAGTTCCCACTAATGAGGTCAGAAAATCCTATACTTAAGCTTGAGCAGAAGTCTTGAAAACAAATCTTCTACAGGACTGAGATGTCACTGAGATAATCTGGATAGCTTTTGCAGCTCTGCCTTTCTGGGCAGCTTTTCTCCCAGTGGGTTCTCAGGGAGACCTGCAGGAAGAGGTGGGCAAAGGCAGGAGGATGTGCTTCCCTGGGAGACTACAGGATGTAAAAGCAGTGCTATAATTCTCTCTCTCAAGAGAGAGCTGGCTCTGTGGCGCACCCACTGTGTCCTGACACATACTTATCCACAAACTGTGTCCCCTGCCAGTAGGAAAACACCTAACCAAATAGAAATGGCCATAGCTACAAAGCAGACCTCTCTGTTCATGAGAAATTTTGTCCTACTCCTGTCTCACAGGTAACTCTCTATTAAATGCAACATAAGTGTAGTGTTAGAACATCAGTCAGGCTGTGATTTATGTCATGAGCTGGGAAAATTCAACTATTTATCAACTTTCATGGTATTTTCAGGATGTTTAGAACTGCTGAATTTTAAAGATGGTGAATATAAGTTATCCTGTATTTGGCTGTGTATTTGACACTATTTTAACCTGCTATGGAATCCAATACCTTCTTGCTACCTTGCAAGCTTGTGTCAGAAATATTAGATCAAAACATATTCCTGTCTCCAAATGCTAACAGCAGCACATTCAGTTCTCTGGATTTCAGCAGCTAAAGTGGGTGTTGCAGGAAGTCGGCACTGTTTTTCTTTACAGAATAATAAACACAGATGATGTTGCTTTGGGTTTTGTATAGATACGGAGGCTCTTTACTCATAAAGGCTGATTCACAGACAAATGGTGACTTTTAGCTTTTAAAAAATAATTATTGGAGTAGATAGGCTAGAAATAATTGTTAGAATTTCTCACAGAGCCCAGACTGGTGATTTATTCTATTTATATTTTTTGCTTAGAGACCATTTTAGAGTTCGTTTTTCTAACAGATGCATTAGATTATCATATTCTGTAACACTTGCTGCTTTGCTCTTTTCCAGGAGGAGGCCAGACCATACCTGTGGACCTGTGGCTTCTCTTTCTGCAAGCTCTGACAAAGGTACATGCCCTGTTACACTCCTTGGTATTCATCTCAAATGCAGTATGGAAACTTTCAAAAATGTGACTTGCAAAACTATTGGTAGAAGAAAAATACTTGCTTGATATTTAATGCAATATTTTATAGACCAGACAAGTTTTCCCCACAAAGTTGCGCTAAATTAAAACTAAGCTTGAAAAATCATGTTAATGCTTGCAGCAATGACCATGCTGCTTGTACCATCTACTGTGTGTGCTGTTCAAGACTAGGCTTCATGGTAATGGCAAAATACTTGGTTTCAGAGGCTCCAGGACAAGAACAAAGTTACTTAATAGCAGCTTAACACTGGCTTCAAAATCATGGTCAGTGTCTCTTGATTAATATGAATACCCAATGTCATGCCCTGACTCAGTTACCACTCCTGGGCAAACGTGAGACATAGTGGAAGTGTTGTATCCTTCACTAGCTGAGTCGCAGAGTCTTCTCAGATCTCAGTAAGGAGGTCTAATTTCTAATCAAGGACCGAATCAAGGTTGTACCTCTCCTCTTCAGCACCTTGGTACCTGAATCAGTTTTACCAGAATTCCCTCAGATGGAGAAAGTGCCTTCAGCAGATGTGTATGATTTTTACCCGAAGGTAGGATAGCCAAGTAAATAAAAACCTGATGTGCAGAGTTTCAGAGCTGTCTCTGCTGTCTACTTTGCTGTATAACTTGGAAGAATTGAAATAGCTTTTGTGGTGATAATTGTTAGCATATGAATTCAGCATTAAGAATAAAGAATAGCTTTTTTTCCTATATTTCTATATACTGTAAAAACCCATAATATAACTTGATATTTTCAGTTTCTTGAGCTAATGCATATAACTATAGAGTTTGGTGATTAGTTTCTATATGATTTTATAGGATGCTGCAAAATCCCTGGGTGGAAATCTGTGTTTTCTAACAGACTCTAGATTTCTTCATGTTGGCCTTGTCAGCTTGGCAGTGTCTGCCTGGTAGCAGAGAAAGCAAAGTATGATGGGGAACAGTGGTGCTGATCTGTTTTTTTTCAATTGTTATTTTTCCATTTTGTATTTATTCCTTTTTGAGTAGAGAGCAGGAATTGGTTCCTTTGAATCATCAAACTACATGAGCTTTTACGACTGCATTTTGAGCTCCCTTCTGTAGTTTCTAGGTCCCCATCCCCAGTCATTTGTAGCTGGAGCTGAGGGTGTCCCAGTTCCTCAGTGAGTCATGAGTAGGGAAGACGTTCATTCTCTTTTTCAGCATCCCAAGAACTGTGAACACTTTCTAGTTCTGCATTTGGAATGCCAGATATTCCCTGACCCTGTGTGAACTCACAAATGCTTTTCTCCCTCTACAGACCCCTCTTTTCAGTGTAAGAGAAAGAACTGAGAATGATTCAGAACTAATTTATACAAAGTTTTCCCAAGTAATTCTCAGCCACCCATGGGTTTTCCTGGAGAAGCAGTATACAATAGGCTTTTGTTTCCAAATGGATTTATTTATTATTTTTGAATCTAAATGCCCAGCTTGACCTGATCTTAAAGGGCTTTTTTGTTCTGAGGCTCAGCAGTTCATCCTTGGAACCTTTTGAAGATGGGACTTTCCTGTGAATACACAAGGTATCATAAATCTGTTCAGTACTAGAACTAATGCAAATTATTCTAGTTGTATCTGAGTTAGAGCCTGTTACATTTTTAAAGGAACTAGAGACAAAACGAAATGGTCATGAAAGAAGTTGTTTTAGTTCCTTCAGAAAGATATTTTTGTGAATTAGGTATGGCTTCCTTGCCAAAAACAGTGAGGTGGAGGGCCATATTCTCAGCAACAGGTTTGAAGTTCTTTCAGGCTCTGAGCTCTAAATGAGCTGTGTAAGATTAGTTGTTAACTGTTCATTGTGGCTATTGCTTGGGTACTTGAAACCACGTCCTTTAGAGGCAAAATAAAATAGCCAACAGATCCCTATCTTCTCCACTTCAAATTGTTTAATCATGAAGGCATTGTACCGTTTAGCTGAAGATAGAACAGTTATTTTAATTTGAAAATAATGCTGCTCAAATAAAGAGGACTTCACTGAGAGGTTTACTTAGAAGTGCTCTTTTTGCTATGCAGTATAGGAGAGAGGGGTTTCAACTTGGTCTGCTTGAAGATCCTCCCTGTTTAAGTTTGATTGTGGAAACTGTGATATTTGATGAGCTGAAAAGTTAATGAAAATTATAGGCTTATTGGGATGTGTTAATCTTTCTGTGTAAAGATGTGCTTCTGATACCAGTTAGTATACTTAGAGAACTGCAGCCAATTCACACCTATTGAATGCTTGCAACTGAATGGGACTTTCTGTTAAAAATTCAGCTTCCAATCATACTGGGGAGAATTTTCCCAAGTGTTTCAGTTCTGATCTGTTGGAAAGTCTTTGTTCCTAGGTCATCTTCACTAAGTAGCTTTGCCTCTCTCTGTACCTCTCTTTGCAACTGTAATGCTTCTGACTGTATATATGGTGGACACCTTTCTTCGTGAAGAGATATTGTCACTAAAATCCAAGCTCTGAAAACTGTGATGGTTACAGATAAGTACACTTTGACTAGTACTAAAATCTTGTCATGCACAATCCTGAAAATGAGAGAAAAAGGGTTTTTTAGCTCATCCATTTTACTGCCATGCTGGTATGTCTGAGTTCCCTGCAATATGTTTTTTCCAATGCTTGGTCCAATCTACTTTTAAATGGCTGAAGTGGTGGAGTTTTTTTCATGTCACTGAAAAGGCTTTATGAAGTCCATGAGAAATGACTGTAATAGGAGCCTTTCCTAATAGCTAGAGATGGCTTTTCTTGATTTTTGACTGAATTCTCATGGATAGAGCTCCTTTTCTTTTCTAATACATACAGACAACTCTCAAAATCTTAACTCATCACTTAGTCAAACCTCTTTCAAGGATAAAATATCAACAGTATTATTAGCCAAACTTTATCAAAATTCATAGGAAAGGGATTCTGACCCTAGTGTGTAGTCTTGGAGGTAAATAGCTGGGCAGGAGCCCCACTTCCCTCCTTGTTCTAGAGCCCCTTCAGATATGCAAGAGAATTGATTCTTAATATATTCCTGGATTTCACATCAACAGTGCACATATTGTTGAGATTGAAGAATGAGACTTCTCCTCATCCAACTTCACCATCAGGAACAACCTTATAAGGAGATAACAGTGATGAAACAAAACCCTAAAATTTCTATTTCTACCAGTTGTGGAAATGTATGTTGTAGTTTGTCTCCATAACTGTTAACCTGAGGCTAGATGACATAAAGACCTGAGGCTCCTTTTGTCCCATTGCATTTTCTCCATTAGCATCACCATATTTTATTCATTGACCCCGAGGCTGAGACACTGTACATTCCCTGTTTGCTTGAGCATTCATTGTTGTGTGGCATCAGTGATGAATTGTCTGGCTCCTGTTTGATCACTGAGATAAAAACTGCACATCAAATCTGCTACTTGAATTTCTTTTTAAGATGGAGTGAGGAATGGACAGGACCATTCTTGTATCTTCAGTCAACACTGAAGTGAAAACAAAGATTTGAAATGCTTGCCTACAATTATGTTAACATGGGGGTCTGGAGATAAACGACGTAAAGGGGATAAGACTCAGTAGTAGAGCTGAGCTCCTGAACTCTATGCTGATTCAAAAATGGAAATAGTAGATATGGCCATTTCCAGTGCTACGATGGATGTTTGTTAGACCACTTCAACTATTGCGTTATTTAACTTTGAGACTGTAGTGTCACCAGGTAGCTGCTGTTTGCTTTTTTTTTAAATTCCAGAAGCTTCTGACAGTCAGCAAGGATTGTATCCAGTCACACTGAGTAGTAGTGCACAGCTTGTTCCAGCAAATGCATTATTAGCTATTAAACATTTATACAGCAGTATAAAGTTAGACAAAGATTCACAAACATAAATAAGACCTGTTCTGTGCGCTGCAGAGCTTCCAGTCTAAATCATGCCTAGATGATGACATACAGCACAGCTGCTTGTAGGAGGAAGGGTGAGAACTGTTTGAAGGAAAAGTGATTTCTGAGAACATGGTGACTGGAGAAGGATTTGCAGGTCTAGGAACTAACAAATCAAAAGGTGCAAACTGAAGTGAAAATAGGAATCGAAGCAATATAGCTAGTTTAGGAGGTAGTAAGGAGCAGAAAAGAAGTTGTTAGTTATGAGATAAATTTAATATGAAATGGATTGGAGAATGCTCTCTTTTTGCCACTTCTTGAATATTCAAGCAGAGATTCTTTCAGTGTTTGAAGCATCTTGCAGATTTTGAAGATGACACACTTTGGATGGCTTTCTACCAACTTTCTCTGCATGCTACCAGAATGGAATAGTCTGTGGGAGTATCTGTCTTGAAAAGCAATTAATATAATTTCTTTGGTCTGCCCTGGTCAAGATAAAACTGTATTCCTTCAATACCTATTGATCTTCTGAGCTCTGCACTTTTTCCATGCTTCTGAACAACAGTTCCACCTGGGAAGCTCCTTCTCTTGTCTAGGAACTTCCAGTACTAGCTTTGTTCTCTCTAGATCCATTCTATCTGTTTCTCTTTTCAGGTTTTTTGTTTTGTTTGTTTGTTTTGTTTTTGTTTTTTGTTTTGTTTTTCTCCCTTAGAGCAGTATTGAGGAATTGAAAAATGAAGGATTGCACTGATGTTTGTATCTGTTGTTTGGGGTCTCCCCTGTAAGGGAGCTACAGAAGACATTGCGTGTGGAATCTAGTGAACAGGATGGGAAGAGATTATTATCTGGGGCTGGCTCTAAGCAGAGTTGTGTAGGGCACAAGGTCCTCTCTGTTCTGGAAAACCAGGCTGACTCCACTGTGGAGGAAGAATACATATGAGAGAGGCATGGTTGATGTGGAGAAAGCAGTGACATCTCCTATGAGCCTCTGCTGCTATTTTTCCTCCTTGTTGTCTGTTGAGAGCATCAGGAATCGAGGGGCTCCTTGGTGACTTTGTTACAGCCAGATCCATCGTTCAGATGCAGTTAATTTTGCCCACACTGCCAGGAAGCTTTTAGCCTGTTAAAACCAGCTAATGCCAGGTCTTTGTGGTCCATTCAAGTAATTTCGTGGCAGTACTATGAAATTATTAAGGTTTCTGCCAGTTATGTTTGTGTTGCTTTGTGGCTTCATCTCAGATCTGGGCATGATGCAAGTACAGGGAAAAGCAGGTTGCCACTGTGAAGGGAGTGCACTACAAATAAAAAGCTTGCAATGTGTAGCGTTAATGTAGATTTTTGCCTGTTTTCAGAAGAGCAGGGTATGAAATGACTCAGCTGACTCATGGAGAGAGACTCCAGGTAAGCCTGAAAATGAGACTGTAGTCCTTGCCTGGGGCTATTTGGTGCCCACGCACCCGTTGTGTCCCAGCAGCAAATCTACATGTGGCATTTGGAAAGCAAACTTTTTCTTTGTCCCAGCACTGCACTTAACTATCACAGACCATTACTCTTCTTTCTGCTTTTCCTCACCCCCACAGTCATTTTTAATACAGAGCTATCAGAGGAGTTACTAAACATTTGGCTGAGTGCAGCAATTTTAATCAGAGCAGTTGCAGAATGTGAGAAGTCACGTGCTGGAAAGCTGCTTGCACATAGGCAGTGAATTTGGGAGCAAATTGTCAGGAACGGGCCGTCCTGTCACCAGCTCTTGTAGCTCTTGTACTCCAACATGTTACCAGCTCAGCAGACGAGCTGGTCATGCTGTTTGTCCTTCCTGTCTGCCCTGCTCTGCCAGCTCCAGGCCATTTGCATGCAGGTGACAAAGGCCATGGCTGGGGAACGCATGGGCAGTATCACTGGGTACTGCCTGCCAGGGGCTGAGGCTGGGGTGAGGACCTCTTAAGACTGAAGCCAACAAGCACTTTGTGATCTGTTCCCAGGTAAGCCTCCATCCATAGGGCTTTAACCATTTGGCAAAAGCTGTGTGACTTTAGTTCTTAGTTTCAGGTTTCTGAGTGCTTGGGATCTCCTGATGTATTGGCAGCTGCTAGAAATCGTAGTCTCACCTACTTGTGGCAAGGCTCACCAACAAGCCTACAGGGTGCAATATATGCTCCTTTTGTAGGCTGATGACGCTTTCAGGATTTGGTCTGAAGTGAGAAGAAAAACATATTGTTGCATGGGAGGGGCTGCATCTATTCCTCTTCTAGCAAAAGTAAGAGTAGAAGAAGTTGTAATAACCTAAAACTAAGATCACTGTATCAGTCCAGCTGGAGGACGTTGCTTTTAGATTTGATTCAGGTAGCATAAGCTGGTGAAACTGGCTTGAGTTGTTGAACTAACTGCGGAAACAAGCAGCAGAGCAAAGGTAATTTGTATAAAGGTCATGGGCCACTGCAAGCCCTGCTGCCAAGGACAGACAGCTGGAGGGGGGGGAATGTCACAGAGAAGGTGAATGGGGCATCTGGGATACTGGCGGCAGCTACTAAACAGTGGAGTGAGGTAGAAGTGAAAGGGGCAAAAAATGTAGATAAGTAATCCTGCTTAACACAATATTGGTAAGAAATAAAATTTCATCCCTGGGAAGAAAATCATAAATTCCAGATCTAAAGCTGGTGATCTGAAAATGAGATGGGAACTAAAGTCTGTGCCAAGGTTATACCTTTTTTCCTCCTCCCTGCATATTATCACAGGGAAAAAGACAGAGTCTGTTTCTTTTTTTTCTGCCTGTTCCAGAACCACAATGGCTAGATTGATAAAGCTTACACTATTTCAGGTTTGGATCTGTGAGCTAAAGGAGATAAATTGCTTCTTGCATGGGAACATGTAGGGGGTGGGGAGAAAATAAAGAATGAAGCACATGGGAAACATCTGCTCCAAGGAGGCATTTTAGGAGTAAGCGTCAGCAAGAGAGCAGGAGAAGCAGCTGTGCTGCTTGCAGGGCCAGAGCTGCAGTGAGAGAGGAGAGGAAGCAGTGCTAGCTGTAAGGCTTCAGCCAAGGCTGGAAGACAGAGTAAGGAACCAAAGCGCAATTTGGGGTGGAGGTACCTCTCTAACTGAGATTGATGGTGAAAAATTTGGAGTTACTGTGGGTGCTGCATTGCCAGTAACCTAGATCTAGCTCAGGAAAAGGAAAAGGGCACTTTGCATATATGCGGAAGGTGAGGTAGGTGGTTAACTTACAGAATGACGTATGAGAAATGATGTCTTCTTTGTTAAGAGAATCCTATCACTCTGTAGGCAGGAGGGAACTGAGTTGACTGGAGAACATCAAGCCATCTGAAGAGGCACAATACAAGAGTAGGGCTTCCAGACTTTGCTTCTTGCTGTGCCACAGGTTCCTTGTGTGAGCTCTGCTTTAGAGTAGATTCACGTGTTTGGTTCCAAGTTGTCAGGAATGCCAGGAGCATTGCTCCAGACATACAGACAATCATACTTGTTCTCAAGTATTTGTCTTACCTGACTTGTTCTCTTGGCTTCTGCTTTGTTTCACCAAACTGTGAAAGATTTTGTTTTATGTTCTTCTATGGAGCTGTATTTTCATAACTGGTGTAAACTGATCCAACTCATGGCTAGCACCGGTGAGGTAAATTGGGAACTGGTCCAGCTGAAAACTTATCCAATAAATACAAAATGATGCCTTGCTGATGCAGTGAAGCTGCTTTGTAGAGGCAGTAGAGATGCCCAGCTGCAGCTTTCCCAGAATTGCTAATAAGTTTCTTGTATGTGACCATGAGGCTTCTGGTACTGATAAAGGCTTTTTGGATTAAATAAAATAATGATCTGATCAACTGTATCATCATTCAGGTCCTTTTTTTCTGAAAAGTAAATATATATATATATATATATGTTCCATACGTTGCTAAAATTAAAATGCTTTTATTTCTCTAATTGTTGGGGTTTTTTTCCCACATTGCTCTTGGGAGACTGATCCAAATCCTATTGAAAGCAATAATAGGATTCACGTTACTGATAGCAGACTTTGGATTGGTAATAAATTCAGTTATTGTGCCTGAGGATTGTGCTGTTTATACTCCACGACTCAAACTTTATATCTCATGCTATGTAATAAGTTGGAGTAAAATCTACGTATCCAGTTGTCTCTTATTACAATTCAAATTTATGGGAAGCCTTTGTACACTTAAAGACCATGGTTGCCCTAGAATTGATCTAATCCTTGTTTTCATAAGCCCTTTTTTGGATGAAAGTACCTCAAAGTGCTCTACAGTAACTTCTCAAACTAATCCAGTGCAACTCTTTCTGTGGTTGTGCTACACTGCCATTCCCACAATGAGACATATGAAAGGCAGTTGTGGGATTGCTTCCTTACTAGTTGAAAAGAGCTATCCGCAGATAGGCAGAGTTGTTAATCCTGGGTTTTGGATGGGACTAATGCTTTTTTTTCCAGTCTAGGTGGGCTGCAGAGAGAAAAACAAGAAAATTTTCCGTGAACCACAGTAAAAGAAAATTTTGCTTCCTGTGTGAGAAGAGCCACTCCCAAAGCAGAATGCTTTTAGGGTGGGTGGGGAAGTTAGCTGGAAGGGAGAGGCTTTGTGATCCAAAGAACAGATTCAGACTGTTTGAGGTTTTGTTCCGCATCCCTGATGCTTGGTTGAATTGCCTCAGCCCACCAGATTTCTGAGTTAAGTCAATCTCTGTTTGGTTCTATATAGTGGGTTCCGGTTTGAATGGGTCCAGAGACACTTCAGCCTTCTGTGCTCAAGATGAATACTAAAATATCCCATTGAACTTCCATGTACATCTCCCATAGTCAAGAAAAATGCTGGGTGTGTATAACTTGTCTCTGTTAAGAATGTAGGGTTTTTTTTTTTTGTTTGTTTGTTTGGTTGGTTTTTGGTTTTTTTTGAAGATTACATTGTTGAAAGATCCATCTTTTCCTTGGAAATCATTCTACCCATTCCCCTTCCCTCATCTAAGTGCCTTTGCTCTCATTTTCTTTCCATTTCTTAGTGCTGTCCAGTGGAAAGGAGGCAAGAAGTCAACTAAACTGATAGAAACTCACTGGCATCCCAAACCTGATTTATTACTTAAAAATAAAAAATAAATGAGACAAGAAAACTCAAATGAAATGCGGGGAAAATCTTATTGGGGTGCAGCTCCTGCAGTCAATTCTGTTAAGCTGTTTCAGATCATTCTGCAGGTGTAACTCTTTTTAACTGAGCATACCAAGGCTGGATTGTCATGCACTGTAGTGACTTTTCTGATTTGTACAAGCCCACATTAGAAGGCTTTGTGCTAAGGCATTGTTCAAAGGAAAACATTATTCACTGAACCCCCATCTCCCTCTCTAAGACCTGTGGGACCTCCTATCCAGTTCTTGAATTGTTGCAAATCTGCATTTTCTAGGAAATTTTGATGGAATTGGGCGTATAAGGAGGAATGGCCATGGATACAAGCATCCCAAAACATATCCCATCAGTGAGCTGAGCTGAGCTCCTGTCTACTGATAAGAGTATCTGGTTGCACCTTGTCTATTTTTTGGATAAGTTTCCACTGCTGTGTAATGTGAGTTACTCCATCAGTAACTTCCTCAACATCTCATGAAATAAGGTGTGGTTACAACCACATGAAGAAAGTGGGAGTCCTCTAAGTCCCTCTTTATTTACCATGTGACTCTTAATTAAAAGAGAGAAAGAAAGGGGTGGAGGTGAAGATAGCAGTTTTAGTCAATCCTTGAAGAGGGGAAGGTAAGGGAAGGGTGCATCTAGGAAAGGCAAATTGAAATGGAAGTGATATTCAGAGCTGCTGGTTCTCTAGCATTAAGTATATTGTGATGTGAAGGAGAAGGGATGGACCTGTTGGGGCACAGTGGTGAAGGAGGCTCAGGACCAAAATTTCCAGCTGTAAATGGGTCAAAGATCTGACCTGAGGCTGTTAGGGGCTATGCAGGAGGAAAGAGAACATCTGTTTTTGCTGCTTCATCCCCTGCACTTTCTGTGGAGGGAATGTGTACTCTTCAGCATGGGTGAAGCGAGAGGACAGAACTAGGAAGCAGAGCCTTGCTTATGTATATATCTTCACCATACCTCATGCTCAAACACTCAGAGATTTCCAGAAGGCTGTTTCAACGTAGGTGTGAAGCCTGACACAGGAAGCACGTGCAGTCTAAGGTAGACTAAGGGGTCTGTGACATGACCCCGCTTCTTGCACGAGTGTGTAGTCTTGGCCAGCCTTGGATTCAGATACCAGCTTTCTCTTTGTGAGGCTGTTTTGCAGCTTAGAGGAACTGTCTGGCAAAGGTGGAGCAGAACTTTCTATTGATATGAGAAAAAAAATCTGACAAAGAGAACAACAGTACCAGACCTTAGCCTGGATTGTATACAGGAGAAGTAACCAAAAATAGGCAGTGTTTGAATTCTGTGGTGTGTACAGAAGGCAGTAAATATTTATCTGTCTTTTCCTTCCCTTTGAGATACACACTAAAGACTTCACTGTCTGTCAGACAATCTCTGTTTCTATACTAACCCAGCTCTTTAAGGGAGACAGCCATTTCCTATTACAACCATATAGAGGCCTTGAACTAAAATACTTTGCATGCTTTTGCAGACCTACAGGAAACATTAAACACGCAAAGACAGACAAACAGCTGTTAAGCCCCAGCTTAAAATTAAGCGGAGTAGGGAAGCAGAGTTTGTGGCTGCTTTTCTTAGACCCAATCTCTGAAGTCAATTGGTTTATTTTGCATAGAAGTATCTTGTTTCTGGATATTAGTTAAGACCAGCTGTTAAACCAGCAGAGCTAGTGGGCAGTTACGCCTTTTGCTACGCAGTGCATGCTTGAGTACTGCAAGGCTGTTTTTAAGGTATGTCTCTCATTGTACAACTATTTGCTACTTGCTGCTATGGTTGTTAACCATCTGAAAATTGAAAAATGCCAGCTGACGATATATAAAAAAGAAATACATGCACTTAAAATAGCTTTGATATTAAATATCAGGTTTCATGACCAGAATGCATTAAGCAGAAAATAGGAGAAATAGCTGCTGATATCTGTTATGGAAAGACTGTTGGTGAGAAACTTTGCACGTGAAGTAGTCAGACTGGAGTCTCAGGGAAAGAGACACATATGCAGCAGTGTGAAAAATGGGATGCTTTGGGTGCTGCCCTTGAGGAAGTGCAAATTCACTTAAGGCCAGTAAGGGTTATGTCCCTGTGTCTTGTTTTGGTTGGTAGTCAGAAATTCAAAATACCTTTGATGCTTGTATCTTAAAGTGCATAATTAATTCTCTGTCTGTGAGATGGACCTAACAACACTGAGAATATAAAGCTACAGGTGTGGCTCAAAGATGCTCCTCCTAATCCAGTCTGCTATCTCTGGTGAAAGCCAGTGTCACAGCTTCAGGGAAGGGGTTAATGTAGAGACCAAATGCAAAGTGCTACTTCACCAAAGTATCCACGCCTTCTAGTAACTTGTGGCTAACAACTTCCCAAGGTATGAGTTTTAGCATTTAATTTTTGAGCTACTTTACACAGCAGACGTTCACAAGATCCTGTGGCAATGTGGTTTGCAATCCACTTACATATCCTGTAAAAAAATACTGGTTTCTGTTTGTTCTAAGGCTTGAAGAAGCCTGAGAAGATTTCATTAAGTGCTTGTGTTACCAGAAGGAACGAGCCACCATTCCCAGATTTGTGGTTTTGTTGCCTTTCAAGATTTAATAGAGCTCTCATTTCCCCTCTGTCAACACCTTCTCAGACTGAAGAATCCTCTTTTTTTTTTTCAGTGTCTCCTTGAAGAAACGTTCCTGGGGCTTTCACTGTTGTTACCACCTATCTTCCTTCCCTATCTAGTCTTAACTTTGAGGTGCTAATACATATGACAGATGCTGTCAGTCATAAATGTTGCTATTAATGAACTAATATTTATTGTCTTCTTGGGACTTGTTGGTGAGCAGGCGTTCTGGATGAATTGGGTATGACATTACACGTAGATTTAAGCCTTAGAAAGTGCATGTGAACTCACAGTTGTCCTTGCAGGGAGGAGAAAGAGGATCTTTTAGGGATTTATTTCCCCTAGTAAGATGTACTGATTTTGAAAATGGATAGATGACTATCCAGTATGTTATATTAATTTCAGAGCTGAGTTAGAGTTGATCTGCTTTGCTTTTTAATTTTAATTTTATTTATTTTTAAGAGAAATGCAGAGTAAGGATAAAATTCAGAAGAAAAATTTTCTTGTAAAGATTCCAGGACTAAATCGTTTTACACCCAAGAAACTGCCAGGACATCCTCTTCCTTTCCATGGCAGCTGTTTCCACTCTGTATTTTAATGAGTGGGCTGAACTAAAGCCTTTGGGAAGGGCTTTCCCCTCCTCCCCCCTCTCCTGGCGTCCCTACGTAAAAGCCTGCACTACAATATCACGCTCTGTGCTTCTGTTGAATGAGTAAATGCGTATGGCTGGACAGCCCAAAGGAAGGGCTGCATCATGTTCTCAGCTGGTTAAGCTCCTTAACGTGAGCTTTTAAAAATTTTCCTGGATGTTCATCTGATGTGATTTTGGCTGTAAGAAGTGAGTATTTAAAACCTCAGAAGTTTTAAGTGCTTTCCAGTCTCTTCTGCGTTTTCATCTATAAATAACTTGTGGACTATCTGTTGCCTTTGGAGGGAGATTGCTTGAATTATTTCACTTTACATTTCCTGTTAACTGTTTGCATCTCTTCTGAATGAGTTAGAATTTCCTGCCTAGCGTTGCACACTGAGGTTCTTGGAGGGAAGTAGCTCAGATGATGTTGCATATGATCTGTGGGGGAAAGTACTCGCTCCTTTTTACTGTGGAACTAAGTAGGGCTTACTCATCTCTGCAGATGTTGTTCCCAAAGTACTTTCTGAGTCTCCTTTTTTCTTTATTCCTCCCTGCCAGCTGAGTGACTTTTATTAAAAAAAAAAAAAAAGGAAAAAAAGAAAAAAAGAAAAAAGCCTGATTGTGTAGTTTTATTCAATGTCTAATCAGTCACTCTTATTTATGCTGAGAACATCTGCTTTTGCAGCAATACAACAATTTCTCTGTTTTCCGTATGCTTTCTCATACTGAGCAGAACTGAGAAAATGGTGAAAGCAGCAGTACTTTTTTTTTGCTGGTTTTCCTTCGGCACTCGATTACATTCACTAAACTCAGCAAATAGCAGAATTCCCTCTGGAGCACTGGGAAGCTGCCCAAACTCGCTACAGTTGCGTTTTGACGGACTATTCTTAAAGTGGGGTTTTCTTTTTTCTCTCTCTCCTTTATGGTCTGCTGAAATTCTTTCTGCTGTAACTGCATTCCTGATTGATTCCATTCTCAGATAGGCATCTCCTGCCTGTTAAGTTTCTCCAAATGAACATCCTGAAAGAAAAGAGATGCCATGTGTCTAACTGCAAGTTCAAGTTGAAGAATTCTAAACTAAAACTGAGAGTAAAATGGGCTCAACTTCAGCACTTCTTAATCACTGTTAATTTGGGACTGAAATTATTCTCTTAATGTAAAAGAAAATTGAAGCTGATACAAAGCCTTAGAAATTTGGTTTGTGTTTGGTTCTAGGTTTCTGTGCTGCAGCTGGAACCATTTAGAGCCAGCCTCAAACTTGATGAATTGACTCAATAATTAGTAGCATAGTTAAAACGTTGTAAAATGAGACCTAATGCTAGACTTTTTTCTTAGTTCTGCTGACAAATATGGGAGAATTCCTTTTGTTTTAAAAGTCTGTGCGAGTGTAGAATCATAGAATTGCTCAGGTTGGAAAAGACTTTGAAGATCATCAAGTCCAACCGCGAGGCTGGGTGTGGTCACTTGGACTTTAAGGCAAGCATAGTGGTTGGCAGTATCTGTGCTGGATCTTCAGTTCCATTTTCCAGTTTTATTCTGTTCCTGTAATGACCTGCATCTGTCCTGGTCACCTCACTTGAGTTTTGCACGGCAGAGTTAGCCCCAGCTTCCCCAAAATTGGGTACGCCTGTAGACTGGGTGTTCCTATGGCCCCAGGCAGCCTGTGCTGTGCACAGCCGCCCAGCAGTTGCTCTCAGGTACTGGAGGTCTTCTATAGGCTTTGGTCTGAGAGTTGAAAACTGCAGCTAGTTTGGGCTTTATTTGGATTCAGCTGAAGGCTGTGAGCACTTTTTGATTTAGATAGATGTAGGTGATAGCTGAAGATGTAACCCTTCTCATGATGGGTGTTGGTTTTAATGTTTCCATTAGGTGTGTTTTATCTTCTTGGTTAGTAACTCGCAGTCATTTTAAAGGCTGGAGCTGTGTTATGTGACACTGGGAACAAACTGCTGCCTGCTGCTGCTCTGAGGAGGAGTCCTGTCTGCCAGCACCTTTCTGAGGGTCTTCCTGCTCCTCCCATCCCTGCCTGGGAGTGGCTGCCAGGGCCTGAGCTCAGGAGGCTGAGAAGAGCCCAAGACATTGCTTTGTGCTCCTGTTGGGTTTTCCCAGGTGGTTTCCTTGAGATTAAAATTCAAAGTTTGCTATTTCAGAGCTTTCTGAGGCAGACAGGCCAGCCGAGGCAGATGTCTAGAGGAATGGCTGGAACCCAGAGCATGGTTATTAACAGCTGTTAAGCCACCTTGTATAGAGCTTCAGTCTGCTCTGCAGGAGGCCTCCTCTTGTAAGGCTCCTTTCAGGTGACTGAATGGTCTCCTCTTTATAGAAAACGTGATTGCAACCAGTGCAGTAGCTCACTGTTCTGGACAGCCATCGGTTCTTGGCCAACAAGAAAGGGAATGACTGCACCTGGGCACAAGTGGGCCCAGCAGCCTGGGAAGCTCAGCCTGCCTGTGATGGAAATAGGTTTCGGCAGTGAGCTGGGGCTCACCAGCTGAATGTGCATCTCTGCTGCACACAGTGTGATCTCTGTCATGTTATTTGGTCTATTTGTGTTATGTTTCCTCCACTGTGCATGTAATAATGCTGTATTTGTTTGTGTGGTTTCTATCAGCTCTGAACTAGTCTGATCAGGAGCGCAGTCCTACACACACCCAGAGCTTTAGGGATGGGATTTGATTGAACCATTAGATACCACTGCAGTAAAAATACTGAAATATGAGAACAGATTTTTGAGTTAACTGCATCTGCATTTATTCATATAGAAAGCATTTGTTGAACTGAAGATCTGCTGAAAGCTTTATTGGGAACGGGTCACATCTGTCGCACAGAGCACGTCTGTTTTACTTCAGTTTATTCCAATTAATCCATACAGTAACGTCTTGGGCTCCTATTTTTGGTTTTAAGTTCTGGTAATATCTGAGTGGAGGCAAGCACAGATTTATGCATTGAATCTTCCCTGCTAGGCAGGCTGCAGTAATGTTTAGCACATTAATATGTTTTAATGTAGCATTCTACATTATTTTTAGATTCCACTGAAATTTGCTGGCTCCTTCTGTATGTGGTAGGATTCCCCAGGGCCAAGACTGCATAACTAAAGGGTGTCCTGTTGTATGAGAAACCCCGGACAGCCATAGACATGATTAGTTTCTGAGTTACAGAAGTTGCGTTCTGATCTCTCCAGACTCTTAAAAGACTTACTTAAGTTTTGCTGAGCATGGACTCTGAAGCCTATTGCTTCTTGTTTACCTCTCATCATCTTCCCACATTCATGAAAAGCTTTTGGCACTCAAATCTGTGCTAACCTGTTTTGCAGCTCACTCTGAGATACCTATTCAGGGTTTTCATTCTCACTCAGTGTCCTGATATCTTCTCTGCGACTTTGTAATTGCTTTGAACTCCATTGATTATGACGTTGAGGAAAAAGGAAAAAAATGAAGAAAAGAAACAGAACAAAATTTTAGTCCCTATTAATGAGAAAGGGGGAAGGGTTTGAAAATACGTATTTTAAATATGATTTTTCAGCTTGACCTTGGAGACTCTAAAGATTATATGAAATGAATGTACTTATGAGGAATAGAGTATTATTTGTCTTTAACATTGCATTTTCTTGCAGGTAGTATGCATAGAAGGACTGTTATCCGTGAAGTTTTGTCTGGATTTTGCCTTCAGTGTATTCTCATTCTTATTCAGGTTGTGAATGAGGAAATGATGGGGTGGGAGAAGGTGTGTTTCGTAGTAGTGAAGTAATCATTAATGATGCCAATGAAAATCAAATGACCCTGTCTGTGATATTCATCTTATATGTTTTTGGTAATTGGGAAAATACAGCCCTTCTCATGGGGATCTTCATGGCTGCGAGTACTGGCATGGATCAGATGCCATCGTGAGGAGCCTAGGTTGGATTTACAGCTTTAGAACCGAAATCCTGTGTAAATGTATTTGAGATGAGTTACTCTGGGTGGACAGGGGAGAAAGAGAAGTCTCTGTTCTTGAGAAATGCTGCTGTGTTTGAATTGGTGTAAATGTTACCTGGAATATTCCAGGAGCTTATGGCCAGTAGACATTAAAATCCTGTGAGGTTTTTTGGGGGGATGCGAGGACTGAGTTGTAAGTGCACAGCTCTTATTTAGTATTGATCCATTTTGTTTAAGGTTTTTGAAAAGGAGGCTGGTGGTTTTAGCCCTATTTTTTTTTTTTTTAATTTGAGCAAACGAGGCTCTGCACTGTAGTGCAGTGATAGCAGAAGGCTGGGAACAGAGCTCAGATTTCCTGAGTCCCAGATCCTCGGTGACCTCTGAGAATCTGAGCCCTGCTGAATTATCTTGAGGGAGGAAACGTCATGCTGAACTGTGATTTCTTAGCAGCACTCTGAGTGGGTACATCCTAAGGGCTTGGGTGCTGAATGTCATAAGAAAGTCTGCTTTTCATAAAGGCAGATCTGGAATATGCATGGATATACATCCAAAAATCAAGAAGGGGAGGAAGAAAGCTAATACCGCTATTCTATTTGCATATTGTAGTATTACCAAGAGCAGGATATCGTCCCTGGTAAATCCCATATGCTTACAGAGAATGTCATATGGTTGTCTAAGGTGCCACAACAACAAACATCTTTTGGACCTTTCCTCAGCATATTTGTTGTTTTCTTCCCTTGAAATGTCTGGTTTGGTTGGGTGGGTTGTTTTTTGTTGGTTTTGTTGTTGGTGTTTTTTATAGGGAAGCTGAAGGTTGTTGTAATGTTCTTTCCAGTAAGACGAGTCCTGTGAGAAGAGATTGTTGCTTGAAATTGTTTGAGCTTTTTATATAATCAACCACTCCTAAAAATGGCAAAACATCACTGTTTCATGCACAAGGAGGGGTTGTAAATAAGAAACTATCCAAAAATACCATAGTTCTTGGTGGAGACAATAATATTTGGCAGGAAGTTTGTCTGCAGATAACACACAAGACTACTGCTTTAAATGTTGTTTTCTTTTTTTCATTTTTTTTCTTAGTAGGATCAAAAGGTTCCCCCTCAGTTTTTGGCATGTATATGTATTTAAGCTGTTTTGGGGCACATTGTATGTAATTAAGTTCATAGGCTTGCCCAAAACCTCAGATTGTCAGCTCCTACACATAAATGGCAACTCATCTATCACATCTTCAGTAGCAAGGGGGAGCAGGCTGTCTCAGAGCCTTTTAAAATGCCTTGCTTTCATATTTGCCAAGTTCTTTTATTCTCTGTAGGTTTTAATGACTCAGACCTCTGAAATCTCTTCCATACATGGATAAAGTGTAAGCAATGGCTGGGGGCGGAGTGGGAGAATGGAGAGAACAACTTACTGAACTGATAGTTTTAAACAAACGTGAGTGGTTTTCTTAGAACAGCGTTTTGGTCCTCTCGAAGTCATGTATGCATGTATGTTCACATACAGAGCATCTCCCAGCTTCAGTCGTTATGGAAGCTAGTGGAAATAAGTCCATGGACAGAAATTCCATCTGTTTGCATACAAAAAGGGTATCCAGCCTCAGTCCTCCATCCAGGCCTGTCTGAGCAAGGAGCCTTTTCTGATGTTGTATTTCAACAGAATTCTTCCAGATGTTCTGCCTTTGTCAGTCTTTTACTCAGATGTTAATGAAATAATTGTAATGTCATCTCCTTCTAACAATGCACACCTTCATGCTTCTGAGCAGGTTGATAATGGATGGTCAGCAGAACTATCAGGTCAAATGTTTTGTACCCATTCCCATTTCTAAAATATCCACTAAAATAATGAAAGATTTTATGTGAGACTCGCTGAGCCCTCAAAGCTAGAAACATATTCAGAGCTGTTTTGGCCTGGTGCTCACTTATGTCAGACAGACTTGTTGCGTTTTCTCTGTTGGAAGCCTGTTGGACATATTGGTCACATCATCTAGGTGTTGTGGATAGGTTTTTCAGAAGTATACAGTGCAGTAAAATCTGCTCCCATTCAGGCCTATTTCTTCCACTACAGCTTTATTATGTGATGTGGCAAGGTCAGGATCCTTAAAAATAGGCTTTTCCCTCTGGCATAGAGGTACAAAGGGACCCCGTGCAAATGCCCATCTGGCTTGGGCGTTTGAAGAAGTCTGGTGAATTATCTTGAGGGATAAACCAGCAACAGCAACTTGAACTGACTTGTTTGCGTAGCAGTGAAAAGTGCGTATGGCATTTCTACATTTCACTGAGAAACACCCCCAGATTTAAGTAATCTGGTTTTCTTAATAAAAAACAAAGTACTGATTACGAATTGAAGAGCTCCAAGTATGATGTGGATTTGTGATGTGCAGGGTTTCTGTCCTGTGCTAGCTGCTGCATGTCACGAGACTGCTAATGGAAGCCAATTTCTTTGTCGCAACGCTACGGCAATCTATCAGTTGCTTATGGCATTTTGTAATGGATCCTTGCTAAAGTTCACAAGGAAATGAAGATCACTGTCTTCTAAATGTCATGTGTATTTTGCAGATAGATAACAAAAGCGTTTTGTTACTGAAATGAACTGCCTTTTCTTCTCCCATTGACATTCTGAAGCTCAAATTAATACTGTGCCCTGCAGCTCTGGATAACGTTGCTCAATTTGTATTAAAGCACTAGCAGAAATAAATAAAACCGTATTTTAGGGTGTCCTTGTTACGTGATCTGAGGCAGTTGTTAGGTAAATTAAGAAATCACTATATTAAGTGTTGATTTCATGTGAACACAGATTACCATACAAATGCCTGCTAACGGATGCCTGCAGAGCCCATGACTGCAAGAAGAATCCTTCCATGAGTAGCTGTCTTGCAGTCAGTGGGGCTGCTCATAGCTGGCTGTGTAAGGTGATGCAAAATCAGGTCCTAAATGCAGAAGGCACCATGGGCTTCTTTTCTGTGGAAGTGGACTGGGGGGTTGTATTGAGGTGTAGGACTTCTGTCTTCTCTTTAAATAAATTAGTACGGTGCAAAATTGATTATGGTCTAAAACGTTACTTCAGAAAATATCTCAATCCATTTCCATTCTTTAATGCTGTCTCTAGATTTACACAATCAATAACATACATAAATTTTTTATGGACTTAATCTATATTTCATTTCTTGTATGTGTCATCTCTGTCAGCATCAGAATAAACAGGATCCACCAGAACAGATTATTAAATACAGCTAACACTATTGACTGTTTCAGGAATGCAAACTGCTTTACAACTAGAAAAGGTTGCTGTGGTTCCTTAGTACAGGAGTTGTAAAGCAAGCTGGAAATGTGTAGGTCAGTCCTTTTCCAATAACTGTGTAGAGAGCTGAGAAGGCTCTTGATGTCCACTGCAACATATGCTAAGCATCTCCCCTCTAACTATATTGTTTCATCAGCTACAGTATTTTATAACTGATACAGTTGTCCTGATCTTCCAATGCTCCAAGGGATTGTATTCATAGACCACCAGTGATGAACAGTTGTCTTTCAGGTAGATGCAGATTTCCCTTAGACCCAAATTCTGCTCTTAAGAGCCCTGACCTCATCTGTGTAAGAGCAAAGAGGAGTATTGAGACTTCCAGGTCTGCTTGAGCACTTGGCACCACAACCTGTGTGGGATGTTAGGAAGGTGAAAGGGTGACAGCGTTATAACACTACTGTTGTTGTGTTCAAGACTTAATGCTTTCACCCATCAGCTGTGCCATCTGACTTCTGATTAGTGATCTTGATGTCCTGGGATCCCAAGCGTTCCATCATAGACTGGTCTGTATTTTAAGTACAATCCCATGTTAAGTCTGGAATTGACACCTTCAGCTGTGGTATTTGCACACAGTGTTTGGATCCAAATGACATCTCTGCCAAAACACAAACCACAACCTTAAAACCCACAACTTGAAATCTGTTACAAGCTGACACTACCTAACTTCATATTAGCATTCCTAGGAGGAAATCTGCTTGTCTTTTTGACACCAATTCTTTCCCTTCCTAATTGTTTTGTAAAGGATTAAACGTCTATGTGTAGCAGGGGATGAGGGAAGCCCTACAGGAGGGGCTGCTGTCATCTCAACTATTACCACCTGAGTCTATGACAGGGAGCTTATTGCTGTACTTACAAAGGTGAGGTAAATCTCTTAAAAACAAGGCTCCAGGCTCTTTCCATAGAAATCTTTCCCACAGAATCTTTCCCAGAGAAAGAAAAGCACTGCCATGTGGCAGTTCATTCCAGCTTATGTGCCCATTGTAGGACAGGATGATGTGTCCTATGGAAGCCCATATCACTCACCATGGACTGTTGTGGTAATGATCTAAACGTCTGATGTTTGGTTAACTCTTCCTAGCTGAAATTGACCTTGTCCTTACTGTTTGTCTTGTGGAGACTTTCATGTTTAGAATCAATGGCAATGCTAGTTGTTATGATTGTTATCACGAGTGAGGATTATGTTTGATAAAGTTCCTGCATGCACATACAAGTTTGCAAGTCACACTTTGGCAGTGTTTTTTGGTAATGGGGGAAGGTTCCCACTGCTAGCAAGCACAGAGTAGCTGATCTTGATGGGAAATAGATGGAAAATAGAGGATCACAAAGAGGTAATTACACCTGCAGCAGTCTGCAGGATCAAAAATTTCTGTAAAATTGAAAAGCTGAGAGTCTTATGCTACAAATGTTTCAGAGGTGTGGTGTGTTTGGTGTTTGCTTAGAGCCAAATGGAATGTCAGCTTTTTGCATGTGTGAGTTTGTTTACTGGGAATGGATGGTTTTGCTCTGAACCTGTCACATAATTGCAAAAACTGACACAAGCTTGTCTGAGGTCCCTATTATTCTGTCACTGCGTTACCTTATGCCATGTAACTGTTGACTATCTCATAAATAAAGTATCCCAAAATTTTACAGAGTATGCCATCCTAGTGATGTTAGTATAACTACTTAATATATGTATTACAACAGCCATTAAAATAGGCGATGCTGCACTTGTTGCATGAGGTGCTGCACAAATAACTCCTTTGCTGAAAAACAGTGCTAAGACAAAAGTTGGTTTAACTGTTACTCTGTTTTTTTCCCCCTGTGTATCTTATCACTGAGCAAGGGGGAAAACTCTTCAGATTTACCTACTGGTCTTTGTGTTCAGTAAATACTTTGTGGGTTGAAAAGAAAAACTACAGATGTGTGTGAAGATGAAAGCATAATGTGAGTGTAGCTCTGCTCCAGAAGGAACAGGAGTATCTGGAGGAAGTTAGGTGTGAAGCTGAATCTGCTTAGCAGAGGTTGGTACTCGCCTAAGTTGTTTGCAGCCTCAGAAGCCATCCACATCTGCGGTTGTTTGCCTGCTTAAACTTTATGGCAATACATAACTCTGTTTATTGACAGTGATCAGTGTGCACGGAGCTAAATGACTGCAGGAGTAAATCCCAGTTCTGCAGGGTGGCTTTTTGTTTGTTTGTTTTCTTCAAGGGATTCCTTAGCAAACATTGTGTAGAAAGATCCAGGTTTTGTTTTGGCCTGGGGGCTGGCATTCTGTTTGTTTTCATCCTGTCAGGGGTGGGAGGAAGGAGCTGTAATAAGATACTGTCTGTGCATGTCTTCTCCTTTTGGATTGATTAAAAAAAAAAAAAAAAGTTTGATTGCCAAACACACTGAATTCCTTCAGTCACGGGCCTCAAGTGCTACAGGCAGAAATTATTTCAGATTCCATTTTGCCATCTACTGAGCTGCTTCCCTCAGAAGCCCTCGAGCTTCCCTCACTCGAGCCATTTCTTGGTAGGCCAGGTTTGGACAGAAGGTGCCTTTGTGTTTGTGTGATGAGCTCCTGGTTGTAAGGTACTGGGTAGCTCAGCTGCAGGAGACTTCTGCTCACTTCTGGACCAGTTTCAAGATCGTGTTCTAGTAGGGTGGCTCTCACATAGAGTGGTTCTGTTCTGAGGCATCCAGCTTCTTCGTTAGATGTGTACGCTCTTATCTAGACACTTGTAGGGAATGCATCTGTTGAAGGGTGTCAACACTTCACAAGCTTATTAATTAACAACATTTGGATTGTAGACACGAAACCCCAAATCACACTGGTTATTTAGTGCAACAGAGCCAGGAAAGGGCTTGCTCTGTTATTAAGGATTCCCTTTGTCATTTCGGGAGTCTATTGGCAACTGATTGCACTGTGAACTCAGTTCATCTGGCAGCCTATGACTTCCACGGGGACTTCAGAAAAATTACATCCTGTCTGTGCTTCAGCTTTTGCATCAGCAGAGTGGGAGCGGTGCTTGCATAGTCACAGCAATAGGGACGTGTCAGCTTAGAATAGCTCTGAAGTTCAGGTGACATATGCTATAGAAATGCATTACTTTTTTTTTCTCTCTCTCTCTAATGGAAATGCAGCATTACCATTCCCCTCACACTTCTCATTATAAAGAGCGTGCCAGGACTTTTGTGCTGATAGCAGTTCTCTTACTGCATCACAGAACAAGTTCTTGCTGTTTGTAAGAGCATAGTTTCCATTTGTCATGGCAGACTATTTCTAAGCTTTGCTCGTAATTTAGGACTGGATTATATCACTTTGTTTCTGTAGATGCTTTCATCAGAAACCAAATCCAGATGCAGTGGGTTGGCAGTTGATCAGGTTGAACTACCCAAGGTTTTGCTGAGACTAAATAAGGCTTAAATATTTTTGTTCTGTTTCCTCTTCACCTTACTTATCATGCTGGCATTGACAGAAGCAAGGCTGCTTTCCTGAGTGTTGATCGCCCTGCTGCATAGTCGGTAAGTGCCGTTAGCAGTGTTTAAAATACAAATGACTTTGTGATGCAAGAGAGACACGGGGACTTGAATTGCTAACCCCTCTTATTTTGGCAAACCTATTAAGTCAGGTAGCTTGTATGGTGGACAGGACTGTGAGGCTTGCAGTAGCACAGCCCTGACATTTGAAGCTGGCAGCCAGCCTTGGAGGTAATAGTGCACTCAGTCTGTTCTCACAGTGATTCGCTTAACAGGTCTATATCTGGTAATAAGTGGCTGCTAGCAATTTGTATAGCAGTTTGGACTAATTGCTAACTGCATTGTCACCTGTCACTAACAATTAGTAATCAAATATTGCCTCTCTGCAACTCTGGGCAATTACTGTGTGTGCTATAATGTATGCTGTAACATACCATGTTCAGTAAACAACAGCCTTGTTCTGACTTTTGCCTGAAGAGTGTTGGTGGAAGGCCACTTTCTGTAAGATGTGGCTATCTCTGGCCTGCCGAAGTCATCCTTTATTTCCTCCACATGGGAGCAGAAGCAAGGGGTGACTTACACTCCAGGGGAGGATGTTTGACAGCTCTGCTTTAGGGGCACTGATATCCAAAAATGTGTTGACTTTGTTGTGCTTTCAGAATAAAAGCCACAATCTCTAGCCCCTCTAACTGTGATCTTGGAGCAAAAGAAAGTGTCGTTCTGATTCGTGGCAGTTGAGTCAGTAAAACAGCATGACTTGGCATCTAGTTATAGAAAAGGCTGGGGAAGGCTTTTGCTTGCCAAATATGCAAAGTGTTTGTGTGATTTACTTCAGCTAAGGTGTGAAATACATCCCACTCAGTCTGGGCTCAGGAGGAACCCTGGGGCTAGCAAAGTGCAGTGACTGGATGGCAAGTAGAGATTGGAAAAGCTGCAGAACCCCAAGGAAAAGCCTTGTTTATTGCCTGCTGGAAGCCAGCCTGTGACCATGAGAGCCTCTGAACTGAACCCCTAGAACAGCTCTGTAGGTGATGCGGTGGAAAGATGAAGCTCATCTGAAGATGAGAGTTCAGGCTCCTGTTGCAGAAGAGTCCTTTTAGTGTTCTGTTCAAAGGCAGAGGCCATTGGAGCTTCCTGGCACAGCTAGGGCTTATTGCTACTTTTCCCCTGGTAGGGAGAGCTCTAATTTGTGTTACAATTTAGTTATGCATAAGGATAAAATGTCAACTGTTCTGGGCTCGTTTCCTTAAAGCTATTACAGGAAACATCTCAAACATTGCAAGTTAATTAACTGCAGACACTATTTAGTTACCACTATTTAATCTGTTGTATCATCATCTATATATGGACTGTTATCTTCTGAGAGCTGTAAGTTAGAATTTGTTCTTTTACTTATCTGGGCCTAGGCTCGCTGAATACGTTCCCATGCCTTATGCAAATGACAAGGCAAATAAAACAAGCCAGTATACTTCCAAATTTGGTTCACAGAAATTACTGGAGTGAATTTCAGAGTTGTCTCCTTCCAGGAAATGCTCATTCCAGTGACCTCAGCAAATCAGTCTGTCTTCTCTGGAAGATCTCATCCTGTAGCACTGAGATAATTCACTCTCAGATATGTAGTCTAAACTGCATTAAAACATGTTTAGTCACCGACCTCTTCACTGAGCGCATGTAGCGTTCCTCTTTCCTTGTTCCTACATGACAATTTTCTGATAGCAAAGCAAGAGGGGATTAACTGATACAAGAAGCCAGGTCTGCGTGAAGAACATGTAACTGTTACACTGACAGAGATGTGTACGCTGTGAATATAAGTTATGGGAAGAGTTGCATCTTCTAGGCACTCCACTTCTCATTCAAAGAAAAGCAGGGTCCCAGTGCATGGATGTAACTGCACTGACGTGAGCTTGATATAATTGGTGATGGATTGTACCTCATATCAGCAACTCTAGCGATATACTTTCCCTTCATCAACTGTCTTGCTTTTCAAGAGTCTTAGTCTCATTCCTGTTAAAAGAAAGAGCTTACTTGTTATTGCCTTTGACATGAGGCTTGAGATCATTTATATACACATGCCTAAATGTTGTGCTACAATGAAGCCTTAGGGATCTGCAGCTGTACTTATCTGAAAATCAAAGGATGTTTTGCCTTAGAGTGTGTAGGTTTCAATTTTGAACGTAGCAAGCTTGCTGATGCTGCAATTACACTAAAGAGGTATGGTAAGTGCTGTCTCAAGGGGGCTGTGAAAAACGGTGGACCTGGCTTATTAATTCTTCTAGTATAGAGGTGACTGGGGTGAAGAGATGTCTCACATAGGCAAAGGCTGTTCATACAATTACTTCCATGAGATGAACGTGCCTTGGTGGTCAAAGTAGTATGTCGTTTCAAACTGTTTAAGAGCCTCCTCTGACCTGTTTTGTTGAGCCCTGGTTTGGAAAGGGGTGGTGGGGAGGAGAGGTGGGAACAAGCAACAACAACAACAAAGAACAAGATGCGTCTGACTCAGTAAAATGTGGGAAAGAGGCTGAAAAAATTAGTAACTACTGTGAAAGTGTATTCAGCTTCTCTTGGTGCATGACATAGCTTGGAGTTTCTATACTGTATGTGAGCTTTGGAGAGTTTAGAATGAAATAGTTCTCCTTCTAAGGTCTGAAAGTGTTTCAGAAATAAAATATGTTAACCATGAGGCCATGTTACAAATGAACGTGTAGCAGTTAAGCACAGTCACCTTTGCTGCTTACAGACCCTGTAGATTTTAGCACCTGAGTAACAAAGAACTTCCACTCTGATGCTGTTTTTCTGATGATATTGATCTTTGGAATGGGAATATCTTTGTAACTCATTCCAATCTTGTCATGCTGGAGCAGCTCTGTTTGCTCTGATTACAGGGAAATGTGGAGGAGCAGTGCTGGTGAACACTTGCTGAGAACAGAAGTGCAATGTAGTGCAAGTTCCCAAGACCCTGGCAGTTCAGCTAACGGACACTGCGTGTCTTTTTGTTAGCGTTTGAACATCTGTTTAGTTAGTAAGCCCCAGGGCAAGTGAGTACTTTTCTCTTTTTAGAACAAAACTAATAGCATTTGAACAACTTGTTGAAAATGTTTTGGCCCAGTGTAATTGTAACTAGCCCAGCTGTATTATAGTAAAGCTAAGATCTCTATTATCTGAATGGGTGGAAGGCAGAAAGTATTTCTCATTCCATTAGAGGCCAGATATAAAGCAGTTGAGTTACAGGTCTTCTGGATCATAGGTTGTTTTTAATAAGTCACATTCAAAAGGTTTGTCAGCCCCTACTATTCAGAGAAAATTGTCTGCTTGGGCCAAAGCATTCTCTGCTCTTGAATGCATGGCTAGGCTCTGCTTATCAGCCTCTGGGCTGGGATAAATGAGCTGCTTATATGGAGAGTGTCTGCTTAATTAATTCCCTTTGCAAAAAGCAGTGTAGGTAGGATTGAAGACAGATGGATGAAAGGAACGAGAAGAGTTTATCCTTTCTCTGTTAGTATTTCTGCTGGTGTTTCTGCACAGCGCTGATGTGGTCTAGCCTGTGAATTTCCATGAAGTAGTTGCTAGGTATAAGCTTCCTTCCTTAGTTGTGAAGAAGGGGAAGATGGTCTGCACAAACTCTGTAGTAGATTTAATAGTGAATTCATCCAACCAAATGTGCTCTCATAAGTGGCAGCACTGTCTGAGACTCAAAATATTGACTTGGATTAAGTGTATAAACATTTGTAAAGACATCAGTAAGAATAGTAAAATTTTACACAGAACCGAATAAGAAACAAGCTGAGTTTGATCTTAATGTTTGATGCCAGAAAAGTTAGACTCACCTGTACTTCTCAGATTTTTAATGATTTTCTAGTTTTTAAAGTGGAAAAACATCTCAGTTGTGTGAATCACAAGAGTGATTCTTAGCTCCACAATGATATCCTTCCTCCTTTTTTACATTCTGCAACCATATTTGACTGTTTTGTCTGAGCTATCCTAGGCATCTCTACCAGTCTTGTCAAGCACATGGTTTAGTTGTCTCTTGGCTCCAATTCGTAATCTGGCGTATCTTTTTGTCTCTGACTTTTTTTTTTTTAATGATAAGTCTGAAAAGTTTATAGTTCATCTGAGTATTTGTGAGGTGTCCTCATCTCTCAGATATTTAGTGACCATATTAGGGAAGGTCTGAAGGCCCAGAGAAAATGGTTTATAGGATTTGTTAAGTTTAGCATGCTTAGGGAGTTTGTAAAACAACTTCACTTGGTGGCTTGTATCTTATGCAAAGCTGTAAACAAGAGGAGAGTGGTCAGAACTTGGCTGATTCACGTGAGTACTTTAATAATATCTCATGGGAAAACTGACACCCCTGAAATGTCAGGTACTAGCCTAGTGGTGAGGGATGAGGAAGCATTATTGCTGTAATTATAGCATTATTCCTGTAGATAGAGAAATTGTATGGCATGTTTGGCACAACCTGAGCAGGTGTGCTCTGTTCTTAACTGGGTTACCACCGCAACTCCCATTCCATGGGATACTTAGCTGTGAAATGTGTCTGCCCCCGCATTTTCATAGAATCCCAGTGAATAGAAACACCTTTGGTGGACTAACAGTACTGTCATGGTTAATCCGCTGTGAATTTTTAAAACGTATATCAGGATCTTTCTACATTTTGTTTTCTTCGATTTTTCTTCCTCAGGCTTACTTTCTATATCATAAAGAAGACTGTTGCATATTCCTGTTGTTGTTTTACAAATCAGAAGCCAAAAAGGCGAACAAAAGGAAAAAAAAGATAGCTGTTTAAGAATGGCTGCATCTGCTCTGCCAGGTGATGGTGCCATTACTGTGCTCCTTTGCAGTGGAAGTACAATGTTCCCTTTGCAAAATGTAGGTGGTTGTCAGCTCTGGGGGGTGATGCTGGCAGCCTTGGCCTTCAAAAGTGAGAAATAGGGTCTCTAAAGGGAAGCAGATCTTTAGGAATGTGAGAGGTAAACATTGACTAGGCCTCATGTATGTTTACATTAGAAATACCTACATGAACACTTAATTGATCTCACCTGGGAACCTAGAGCAGTCTGTCATTCACTCTGGAGCACAGGGCAAACACAGCTCTGTAGCAGCTAGCTCAGGGCTTGCTCGCATCTTGCCCTGTGTTGTGCAGAGTGATGTTCCTAGGACTTTATTAAGCTGAAATCTAAAATTCCTGGTTACTGTGCAAGATACAGCAGCTCAGATTTTACAGAAGAACCCAGCTGTCATAAGAAGTGCAGTCAAAACACAGGGGTTGTCATGACTGGGCCTTCTGTACTGAATTAACATCTGACTTGTAACTTCATAGCATCCTCTGACTTCACAGGGAAGAACACCCACCCCCAGGAGATGGGATCAAATTCTGTGTTGTGCCCACTGCAGTGTAAACTGTGAAAGGAGTTGGACCCAAGGGAAGCTACTGCTCAGACTCTCACACTGCTTTTTTCATGGAGCTCGATAGACTCTTCTCGTGTTTCTCAGGTCACGCCAAAGCAAGGCACGTTTTCCTGGCATCAGAAGAAAAGGACAGAACTTCCTGTTATACACTCATGGAAGACAGATGGGAAAACAGCCTCTTCTGTGAATTTTGTTAACTCTCTCTTTTCTTGAGCTTATGCAGTTACTGGACGTGTTAGTCTTCCATGCCAAGAGACCGAAGAAAACTTCTGATTTCATTCAGGTTTGCCTTTCTTAAGGCAGTGCCTGACACCTGACAGTATGCAGCAGCAATCTGAGGTGCTTTCTGCTCATGGGGAGCAATGGAGCCCAGTGGGGGTTCCTAGCCCAGCCCAGCCCTGCCATGGCAGTGCACTGGAGCAGTGATCAAAGGGAACCAGTGGCTTCTGAGAAATGTCACCAAGTATTCTGACAATCATTCTCATTGGCAGCATTTCAGCTTCTTGTTTTGACACTCCCCTCCCTTGCCCTTTGATATTGGAGGTCTTTATGTTACAATAGGATCTGTGTTTCTTTGGAGATAATGCCTGCAGGATGGTGTGAAGTTGTGTGCTGTCTCTGATGCTGCTCTTTCAGATGTTTTTGAATCATCATGTGGCTTAGCCCTGCCCAAGGTTAAGGGATTTCACTTAATGCATTTTGTTTGTCATATGTGAGTACGTGCTAGAATTACTTTTATTTGCCACTTGGTTTCTAATGCATTCTGGATATTCAAGTCTTTACCTTCATCATGTCAGTAACTCACTGTTTTTGTTCTGGACAGTTGTTTTTTCTATTTATTTTAGTTGAAAGCTGGGATTCTCGTCTCTCTTCTGTTTCCATCAGGTGAGGCTTTATGAAAGCATCACATGTTGTGGGAGCTGACAGTGTCGCTCTAGATGTGCAGTGTTCAGGGGTGTATCATACTGGGAGATGGCACCTTATACTGTGCCCTTTCTTGACCAGGGGATTTGAAAAGGTTTAGAGCAGCTCAATAACTGCTTTTGGGCAGTTCTGGACATGTTCAAGCTTAAAAGATTCCTAAGGAGATTCTTTGATTGAAGACTGAATGTCAGAGCTATGTGAGAAGACTTCAGTGTTTTTGCAGTGACTCTTCAGAACTGTTTCTGTTATTAAAACAGGGGAAGTTAAAAATCTGAGTTCGTATTTTAGCACTGGGGTTTTGTTGAAGGCAGGCCAGCTTTTAAAGTCACTTCAAGACATGAGTCTCCATCAAAGGCTTTTTGCACTTTATGGTGGTCTGAGCACAGAGACCAAAGATGGAATTTCTTGGTCCTCATCTTCATTTGTAGTAGCAGATTGAGTCATAGCTCTAGGGGGAGAAAGATTGTTGATTTTAAGTAAGCAACTTGCTGCAGTGCTTGATGGCTTTCCAGATTGCAGGAGTAGAAATAGCAGTTGCAGTACCAGACAGAGCTGTGGGCTTTCTCCTTGGCACTGGCACAGGCTAGAATCTTTGAGAACTTAAATCAGTGCTCCCACAGGGTCTGAGCATCCGTGTCACACAAAAGCCTTTAAGGGCCGAACAGGAATTTAACAGCCTTTTTGATTCCAGCTACGACTTGGAAAAGGCAGACCCTGCCTGGAGATGCAAGTGAAGAACTGCAAATGGAATAGAGATCAATGCCATTGGGCTGATGATCTGTGTGACTTTTCATGTCGCTTTCCCAGCTGTACATATTATTTTAATGCAGTTGTCTAATCTTTTTTGAAAGCTAGTACAGTTATAGTACTCCCTCCTTGCCTGTGGTCATAAATTTTTCAGAGTGATATGCTGCTTTTTTATTATTACTGTAAAAGAATATCTGTTACACTTACTGCCTTTTTATAGCAATGAAACTGGATAAATTGGCATATCCCAATCTTGCTTCACAATTATTAAATCATTGCTTCACTTGTAGCCTTCAGTCAATCAGCTTTTCTTCTTTGCTTCCATCTTTTTCCAGCTAAATATTCCTCTTATCTTTCCCTGTAACTTCAATGTATGTTTGCCTCCTGAGCATTGATTTGACTCAGCTGTCTAATCATTCGAGGTTTCTCAGTATTATTTCATTATACATTTGTTAGCAAGTCAGATTTTTTGGGTGGCTGCTCCAAAAGTCTGCCTGCTCCTCCTGCTCCTCTCCCCTGGAGCACTGTGAATCCCAGCCCAGGCGGGGATGCGATTCCCAGCTCTTCAACATGTTCCTTGTAGCTGCTCCAGCCTTTGCTGTAGTGAACCTGATCTTCCATTTCTCACTGTTTGTGCTTGAGTCAAGCAGGAATTATCTTAAAGCATGTTTGTGGGGCAGCAGGGAGCTCCATAGTGCAGCAGCAATCACAGCATCACTGAGACTGCTTCATTATCCCCTGCAGTATGTTGGAGCTGCAGCTCAGCATGCTCTGGCCAAACAGTGATCCTCTGAGAGCTGTTCTGCAGACTGCTTTTAGACTCCTTGAAAGGCCTGCTCAGCAGGAAGTGTTTCTTAGTGAGTTGTTTTCACCCATTCTGAGGATGCCTTACTGTCAGTGTAACTGCACTCACACCTGGTGTAACCTTGCAAGCGACTTTGTCACTTGCAGTGTACAAGCATAAGGTGCAGAGTTGGCAGGGAATCTCCTGAGAACTTTTCTCATAATGATTACAATCAATTTTCTCCTGTCCTGTATAAAAACATCTAAACAACGTGGGGCTTAAATATGAAACGTGAACCTTTTCCTTTAAAGCATTTTTTGTTTCCTGTAGTCCTGATGTAGACTCTTAGCATGTACTCTTTGTTTTGCCAGGAATAGATCATGTTTCTCAGGGTCTGAGTCTAATTTCTCAATTAGGAGAACAACAAACTGAAAAATAACCCTATTTATGAAGTCTCAGTGCAAAAAAAATAAGTAAAAGGTAAATATACAGAGGTACATAAGAGTGTGTGAGCACATGCCCAAGTGGGATGGAAGCAAGGAGTAAAACTTGTTGCCATAAGACATGCTTGCAATTTCATCACAATGTGGAACTCATGTACAGAGCAAGCAGAGGAGCATTTCCTATCAGTTACAGAGTTCGTGCACAGTATATTTTTTCTAGCTTTTCTGAGTCACCCCATGGAGTGCACTGTTTCTTTTCCCATCTCCATCTGTTCATCATTTCAGACTCTCAAATCTCTGGAAGCATGCTATTGATTTTGAGATGTGTCCTCAGTTTTCTGTATATTTCATGCAGTGACCTCCTGCTGCCAGGAAAAAAAAAAAAAACCCAAAAATGATTTCAGGACACCTTTAGTCTACCTTTAAAGAAAAGAAGGATGTCTGCAAGCCATTGCAGTGTATTTATAATCCTCTGGGAATACTGGAGCTGAAAGAGAATCACCACCGCCATAGTGGGTATTGATCTCTGCAGAGCAGGTCCTTGCCTTCCTGGGAGAATTCAGCCACTTCACACCAAAATAGAGAGTGAAGGGTATGCTCATCTATCTCTTGGTATATGCACAGCAGCACCAAATTATAACAGTTGTGTCTGTCTGGCACGTTGTGATTTCATTTGCAGGCAATGCAGTCACTGAATTAGATCCAACAGATTCTGTGCTGGCAACTGTACATCTGCCTGCCATGCCCCATTGCTCCAGCAATCCACAGCAGAGCCCTCCTGTGTCATTCCACAGCTCTATTTCTTATTTCCATCTGTTTGTCATGCCATAGTTTCTCGAATCGTGGAGAGACTGCTATTGCTTCTGAGATGTGTCATAAGCTTGTCGTGAGCGTTTTCTTTCCTTTAATAGCTCCCTTAGCCAGGCAGTGCAGTTGGAAGATACAGTAAGAGGAATTGACAACTTATTCCAGCTGTTGTGCTGAAGCAAATGCCAGTAGCTCTCCTGCGTGTCTCCCTGCTCTCGGTCCGCATTGATTTTCTGTTGTTCTTGGCAGAAATACTGAGGCCGATTATTACAGCCACTTAAAATTAAGGGGGCCTCTTCTCTTGAAGTGTTAGAACGAGAGAGGTTTTACCATTATGGGGATGACGAAAATAAGTGCTTGTACTTTAAAGGACTATTGATGTAAAAGCGAGGGCCAAAAACCTTATTCCCGTTCTGAGTTTTGTATGCTTCATCCTTTGTGTGCTTGTTGAGGTAAAATTCATCGCCATCGTTGTTAGCTATGAAGAATTATATTCACCGTGAAGTTCACTCATGTGACTGGATTTAAAGTCCCAGCTTAATGTACAGCATCTCAATGTCTGTCTCAAGCAGTGACGAAGTTCTCGTGCCTTAGGGCTGCAAGTGTTTTGTGGAGCAGTCAGCTAGATACAGAAATACAGTCTGTTTTGCACAGTGCTGTCAAGATGGAAAGGAGGGGTGTGCAAGCAGTTCTCTTCCCCGTTCCTTGCTACTCCCTCCCAGCAATTTTATGGCTCACAGCCTTTTTGAACCAGGAGTGGTGAGCATGACCTTAGTGAGATTTTCTTTGTTTTTCTTTTTTTTTCCTCCCCACCCTGGCATGAGGGGCAATTATTTCCTCCTAGAGAAGAGCAATCAGTGCTGTGCCCAGAGGCCAAGTCACAGTGTGTTTGACCCTTTGCCTTGGTCACCGGCCTACATTTCATTCAAACACTTTGGTAAATAGCGGCACTTCTTGTGTCTTTGAGATATTTATGTAACAGACAGAGGAAGATTAGTACTGGAGGTATCTCCTACTATTTTGGGGCCTGGGCTGCCTGCCAGTTTTACTTCTTGAGAAGCAAGTGTTTAGTTTGAGTATAAAGAGAGTGACTCATTCTCCTCCTTGACATGCTTTAGTATCTGTAATGAGTGGTAATTTACATGGGGATGCACTGAGGCTCTGCTTGAGCTGACTGCACTTAGGACACTCTAATCTCACATGTGGAAAGAGGAAATGAGTTAATCTGCAGTTAAATATAGAAGTGCTGAAAGAGGTGAGGGTGGGAGGGAGTGATTCTAATCTCACGTAGGTTGGGGTCAGGCAAGAGTAATGTCTGTATCTCAATGGTATTACCCTGCGGTAAGTCATATGTCGCCTCTGTGGACCTGACAGTATACGTTAATGGAAAATGAAGACAAAGTGAGAATGTGTCCTAAGCTCCGGCATCGCTGAAGTACTGTTCTTTGTTTCCCCTCTGCATGATGCTGACACTCTTTCCCTTTCAAAGGAGAACCATTGGATTATGGAAATAGGCAGTTGTGCATCGCTGAGGACTAAACTTGAGAGTGGATCAGTGCTGATAGATAGCCTTGGTTCTACGTGATCATCCTAAAGATACACTGTGGCTTTGTTTCTTTATTTTACAGTGTGTGATTTTCTGTTTATTCCTGTTCTCAGCTTTGAGCTGGGGGTGCAGGCACAGGATTTTATTCTCTTGTTCTAACGTTGTTTCCTGATCAGTGAAAACTTCCTTGAAAAGCAGTGTTGAGTCTGCTCCATTGATATCCCCTTCTCTTCTCCCTTTGTGTGCAGACATGTTCTTAAACTCTGCATTGTGCTGAAAGCTGCCACTCACCATCTGTGACCTGCATGCCTATGCTCTTGTTGGGAAGGCTGCATTATTGGATGCCTTAGTGGCACATATTAGCTGCTTCTGAGCAGTTTCTGTTTGCAATGCCCACCTGCTGGTTTACCCAACCAGAAAGACTGCCACACCTGAGCAGAGAATGGTCCTTTTGTGCTGGGCTGACAGTGATGACCAGAAACTGAGTGCTGACCACACTGTTGGGGAAGAGCTGAAGTAGAAGTTGCTGGCTCCCTTAAGCAAGTTGTCAGGCATTGGATTCAATAAACCTGGAAGAGGAATTTCAGCAGCAGCCAAGGGGAGCTGCTTCTCAGAAGTCTTGAGCTCATGTGTTGTGCTGACTGTGTTTTCTCAATACAGTTGAATCCTGAGTAGCCCGTGTAAGGAATTTTTGTTTGGAGATCACATACCATATAGGTCATGTTTGTTGAGCAGTGGGTGAGCGAAGCCACTGGTTTATATAAACTCACCAAGATAAAAGATCCATCAGTTAGAGGAATTCAGTCTTATAATGGAGAAGAGCTAAGACAGCTTTTATAGAATGAGATCAAGCCAGGAATGCATTTGTTCCTCTCTTGTTGAATTCAGTGGTATACTTTTACAGGGTTTGGCCTTGCATGCAGGCTCTTAGTAGTATCACTGATCTCTTTTCTCTTCTCATTGGCCCAAAGCAGTTTTTGTGAGTTGTTCAGTCCATAGACACAGACTGAACATTGGCCATCTGTCCATAAGCAGTCCATATACACACATATGAATAGTTTGTTTGGTAAAATGTAGTAAACAATCAAAAAGTTAAGCCATCTGCAATGTTACTATTATCAATAACAGACTGATTCATAATACTGTTATTAATTGTAATGAGCTAAAGTGTTGGAATGGTTCAGATAAGTCGTTTTTAAAAGATTCATTGATGACTTTTCTTATCTGAACCACTAGTCTTATGACTTCCAGGGTTGAAGAATATTGCCATATCTGAGACCAAGGACAAGAAGCAGTTGCTCTTGAAGACATTGCTCTTATGCTCCCTTCCATGCTTATGCTTCTTGCTGGATTTGCTCACAGCTTTCCCATTTGCACAGTGCACTCAAATACTCTGATATGTTCCAGCTGATGTGACGGTGACAAACAGTTTGCAATTGCAACACCCTCAGTCTCTCTAGATAAATATAGGTGTCTGCTTCCAGACTTAGAAGAAATACGGACTAGTGAAAAGAGCATTGTGCCAGGAATCAGGAACCATAGTTTCTTCCTGGCCCTGATCCTGGTGTTACGTGATCCAGGGTCAAATCATTCCTCATCTGTGCATGTTTCTCCTTCATTCGTCTTTTCCTCCATTTAGATTCCTTGGGAAATGGACTCCCCATTCCTATGTGGACAGCAGCAAAATAATAATATTGTTATCCTGCTAATCTCAACAGTTTTAAGTGGCTCTTTTGCTAAATGGCTGCAAAACTGACCTTCAGATCTGAGTATTGTTTAGTGTTTTTGTTTTTTCTTCCCAACCCTTTGCTTTTCCACAGCAAAGTTGGCCCCACGCTGATGTATTTGATTATGTTTTCATTGCCATTGTACTTGCTTTGATTTTGCAGCTCAGTGCACAAAGCACGGGGCCCTGTACAAACAACGTGATGAAATCAAGCAGGGTCAGCTCCTTACTCTTTTTACCTTGAAAATAATATGAAACTCCTGTGTTTCTTTTGCTTGGCACCTCCAGTTCTAGAGCTGGAAGCTATGTGTGTCTGCTGCTGTCCCATCGTGTTCAGGTGTGAGATCACTTGCACAGTTTTCCACAGCTGCTGATGGGGGCACGGGAGCTGTGCTGTCTGCTGGGTTGTTGGGTGGGATTGTACTGTGAAGTGTGCAAAATCCATGCACATACTGCAGTGTATTGAGCAGGTGTCCATGCCTGCATTAGGTATTGCCTGTGCTCTCAGGCATGCACATAGACTTGTCTTGCTGGGTCATGCTTGGCCACTGTCTGTGAGAAGAAGTTTTCTCCTGTTTTCTGCCTCTCTTTTTTAGTTTTTTGACAGTGTTGCTTTCTCCACAGGGATGTGGTTTGAGTGAACGTGGCCTGTGTCCAACCTTGTAAAGTAGTGCCATGTTACTGGTTGTTGATCTGAGAAAGGGAAAAGGAGCTGGATAGCTTGTTGTAACAAGCTACTGTGATGTTGTTAGACATTGTATCAGCCGTCAGAATAAAGAGAAACACCAGGAAACACTCAGCCTTGAGAAACACCAGGAAAAATGTGGACCTTGTGATTTTTGTACTTCCCATCTTGTTCCTAATGTTCTCTTCCCCTGTCATTCTGAAATACTCCTTAATCATATCTGGGTACCTGGACAGATTGAGGTTGAGGCTTGATGCATCAAAGCAATGCAAACCACAGCTTGTCCTGTGCAACAGTGCCTTATTGGACAGAGGATCTGAATGATGGGGAGCTCAAGGAATGTTTAGACCTTACCATTGGTGTTGGAATTTTGTTTTTATTTTTTATTTATAGTTTTTCCTCAGTTTGCTCGATTTCAGCACTCACTTCTTTCTTAACAGCATCTGTTCAGAGTGCTGGAGGAGGAGCACAGGTTACGTGCTCCCATGTGCTGCTCATTGTGGCCAGCTGAACACAGGCATGGCAAGCTGCCTGGTTGTGCAGGACATGTCCACATTCCTTCTGCACTACTTGATGGAACATCTTCCTGCAGAACATCTTACAATGATAGAAGCATTAAGGTTGGAAAAGACTGTTAGGATCGTCTAGTCCAATTCTCATCCAACAAACTCCTTCTAGTGGACTTTTCTATTACAGTGGAAATCAAGCTGTAACAACAGATGAAACTAGAACACAGCTGAAGTCTAATAAAATTAGAATTTAAGTGTTGAAAACATGTTCAGCAATGTCCTTCATCTCTGACGCTGTCAGATTCCTGTCACTAACAGTAGTGGGCATAAAGTTTGTTAAAGCTGAACGTTTTTGTTACTCTGCATTTGCTTTTTACCAAAAGTAGTTTCTTATGGTCCTTCTGGGACTTACTTCCAAGAGGAAAGGCTGTCCCTTCTGGGTAGGGATACAGCCAGCTATGGTATGCATCTGCTTTCCCACATCCTTCTGTGCTCCCTGGCCAGGGGCCAGGTGAGAGCCTTCTCCAGAGCAAGGTCACCACCAGGGCTCCTATCATCCATTCATCACTCTAGCTGTTAGTCCTTGCGATGAGCAACACGTTTTCTACTTCGAGGTGCTTTTGGTAGCTGTGGCTGTGGCCAGCTTCAGCCTTTTGCCAACCCTCAGGGACAGGTCAAGGTGGGAGAGCAAACAAACCATGGGTAATGGCAACATGTCAGCTTCTTGTCTAGCTGCAAAACCAGGGCTTGACCCGCAGCTGGAATATTAACATCATCTTGACGCATGCTCCAGACAACCTGCTGTAAAATTTGTCATCCCATAACTGGCAAATGATCCTTTCAAGTGTACTGTCTAACATACAAGGCTGTTTGTACATTTCCATCTATTCCTTTTTACCTGTTGGAGATGAGGAAACTACTAGACTGTACTAGACAGAAAACTGATTTGTTTCATCTTGTGTCTTCCAAGGACTATTTCAGTTCTATTAAAAATCTGTACTGGTTCATTTAAGCTCATTGTTCGTAATGTCAGCGAGTCCTGAAAGAAAACTCGAGACTTTAAAGAACAAAAAGGATCCTGCTATTACTGGTGGTCTGTGGGCATGTTCTGAGATGGCTCACAGGCAAGGTCTCTGATGTTCTCTGAGAGTTTTTATCCTTGATCATCTCCTTTCCTCCATGCCATGTTTACCACCACCTGTACTTCCTCAGCACATCCAACCTGTGAGACTCATTGGCTGCCCCACTGGTGTTGTACTGGGCCCTTGGAGGTTCTGGACTGACACTGCTTGTCAGAAGAGGTGACCCCACTTCTCTCAGAGCTCAAATAAAGCACGGTTGGGGTTTGTTAGTCATCCAGTGTAGGTATGTAACTTGACCAGCTGATCTCCTCAGGGTCTTTCTGATGTTACTGCATACAGGCAAGTGCCAGGAGGACAGATTGCCCTCTAGAGAACCCCCTCTTCCACTCAGTGCAGAAGAAGCATAGGGAAGCTATCTGACTAGTTCAGCCCATCAAATGACATCTAGTCAAGCCTGATAAATGACATGATTAAATTTGACTGGTATCAGTACTTACCTTACTGATGGAAATGCAAAGATGGCTTGCTAAAGCCGGGATGCTGTTAGTGTTATTGAGTGAAACAGTAAAGCTGTACAGCCATCTATCAAATCAATGTCAAATATAACTGTTTAGATTTAATACTGGACTCGAGTAAAGTAGTCACACTTAGTAACCATCAGCACTCAGAGAATCTGTCCTCTGCAAGTTCAGCCACTGTGGCTGTCTAGCTCTGTATTCTAACCAAAGAATTTGTCCAAAGAGAAACTGATACATTTCTTAGGGGAACTCCTGGCAGCAGGGAGTTCCCATCTTGTGATGGTTACTACTCCTAGCTCTCAGCCTAGGCTTTGTATCAGACAAGTCTATTCATGCATTAGGGATAGCTGAATAAGATGTGCATTCACTTCTTTCTCTGCATTTTGCAAACCAGTATTTTAAATTAAGCTGAAATCAGCAGCAATTTACATTAGCAAACAGGCTGTAGGTTGGGAGGAGGCGTGAGTATTTGTGCTATTCAGCTGTCCTTGCTGCTTGGGGGCATCTCTAGCAGAAAGGCAGGAAAACGGATGTGGCTCAGCCTTCCCTGGAGACAACCCTAAGGATTGGTTCTTACATAGGGGATGCTATGATGTGGATCTGCACAGCCTGCTGTTTGTACTAACTCTGCTTCTTGCATGGTAAGCAAAGGGAATTAGTTCTTCTACATGTAACAGTACTTCTGTGAACAGCTGATGGCTTTGGGACAGATCTCTCTGTAGATGTATTGAACAGCAGGACCAGTGGCACTAACAGTGTTTTCTCCCCATTTGTCTTTTGTAGGTATGTGCTGTGACAGAACAGTTGTATGTGAAGAAAAGCTGGAGTGGAAGTCACTGGCAGAGGATCCTGCGCTTTTCAGCTGGGCCTGAAGAGTTCAGCCAGCTGACTGTGGTGAGCAGCTTGCAAGAGGGGAAGGAGCATGTCATGGGGAGGCCAATGTGAACAGTCAAAATATCTAGTGCTCAAAAAAGGATCAAACTCCGAGTGCAACTTTGTGGTGACTCATGGATGCATTTGATCCTTGCTGCGGCAACAATATTTTAATTTACTTTTTTTAATCTTTGGATATGTTCCTCATTTACTATCTGCATTTGTGATATCCTTTGCTGCTTGTTTTGATGTTGATACCAGTAAGTACTTTGTGCCTTAGTGTATGTCAGGAACATATGGTAGAAGTTAAACTTTGGAATTACATTGAGGGTTGGGGTAAGGACCAAAGTTTAGCAATTGGCCTTGAATGGGTTATGAATCCAGTTTTAGTAGCAGTGCATGCCTGTAAGCTTTAGACTTGGTCATGGCTACCAGGCATTGAATTAGAGGATAGCTTTGAGTTACAGCAGTAGTGGGCTGGGTTAATTGTTTCATCTGGAAGAGACCACTGGGCTAGGCTTAAGGGAATATCAAGATTCATGACTTGACTTTGTGTTGGTTTGGAGCAGACACAAGCTGTTGGACTGGGGTCAAACTATGGGACAAATTATTGGATTGATGACATAAGATGAGGTCCCCCAGGGGCTACTGGGCTAGATTTGGTGTTATTACCGACAGAACAGCTACAAATACTGGTGAAGCTGATCTTGCTTTTCTTAGAAGAGATGGTTTGGTACTATTTGCTCTAAGATCATGTGCAGGATTGGAAGAGACTTGACAGTGCTGAGGTATGGTTTTGAATTTTTTATTTGCCCAAGGCTAAAGTAGCTCAGTCTTTGAAAGCTCTGTATTGAAGTAGAAGTCCTAGATGCAGTTAAGGCTGAGGCTCACATGTCAAGCATGAGACCATTTTTTTCCCCCTTAGTTATTCTGATACGGATCCTGATTGTGGTCAGAAAGGCAAAAGTCAAAGCAGCAGTTTCAGAAGACTGAATCTCTGGTATCCAAGAAGTGACAAATAAAATTATTTGGAGCCGTTTGCTTTTTTTTATTTTTATTTTTATTTTCTAAAAAGACTAAGAGTGTGGAAAGGCAGTCTCTTCTGTCTCTCCTTCTCTTTTTGTCGATATGGGTGCTATAAGCATCTCAAATTTCAGCTTTGTGTGACATCTCAATTCCTTCCCACATAACACTGTACCTGATGCTTGTCTCCTTGCCATAGTTGTGTGCAGACTGACACTGAGTCTCAAGTATTGCCCATATCTCTTTCCTGCAGTGATACAGAGCCCATCCAGTTACAGGGGAGTTTGCATAAGTCTCTACTGGACATGCAGAGGCTGTTGTCAGCCTGACTGTGATGTTTCTTTTAAGACCTAGTGCTCTCTGAGGAATGAAAGCCCATGCTATTGAAGAGAAAGCTGGAAAACCTTTTAGAATGTATCAAACTGAGTTTTCTGTAATTTTCCTCCTACTGCCTCAAAGCAAAATAGCAGCACCCTGCTGTGGAACTGACACAATTACTTGCAACAAGAATATATGTTATTCTTCTAGATCTGAGCCATTTTACACCAAATCTGAATTTGATCCTGTCCTTTGGCTGCCAGAGGGCTGCCTTCCCTTCATGCTTTTGCTTTAAGAGAAGGGAACTCCGTACTGAGTTTTCCTCCAGGTGGAAACATGCAGTATGTTGTCAGGCATTTGTCTGGAAAAAAGCATCTCCAAGAAGCCTGGACTGTCACAGACATCCCAGGGAGCCCCAGAGCTTCCCTCTTGCTCAGTCTCATGGCCATTAAGTGATATTTAAGGCATGGCACACCTGTGCTTCAATGAGTGCCAAAGCATTCAGTACCAAGACTTGGTTAGTCCACGTGGAGATTTGGAGGAGAGTGGTTTACTCTAGCCTCAGTTCCTGGTTAGGTGGAGCTTTTAATAGCTCTTTTTATTGTCCTTTTATGTGAGAGAAAATACTTGCATTTTGTAGTCTGACTCTTCCTTTTGCCAGAAGCTTATGGGAATGCAGAGGAGTACTTGTACACCATGCTATGTTGCATTTGTTTTTTGGGGCCCAATTAGGGCACTATGTTATTTTTTAACTGCAGTGTACTCTGCAGATCAACTGTTCAATTGAGACCTTTACCTTAGACATCTGGCTGAGACACAATTGCAGCCCTGACAAGTTGGACCAAAGGCAGAGAGAGGAAACAATACGTATATAAATGATGTGAATAGTTTGTGAGGGTGTTGGATGCTACTGGGTGAGAGATCTCAACCTCAGCACAGCTGTATGAAAATATTTATCTAGCCAGGGCAACAGGAAGCAAAGTCTAAGAGAACAGAGTGAGGAAATCCTGACTATATCTTTTGCTTTCTTATGTGGAGGGACCTAGGTATGAAAAATGCTGGAGTCCAAGGCTGTCTAGTTGTTTCATTCATTCCTCTCTAAAAGGAGAGAAATTGCCCATACTGCATGCAGAGAACTGCTGTAGAGATTGCTAAAGATTGCTGTGCTCACTAGCGGCTCTGTTTCCCAGGGCTCGTGGGTCAGTAGTTGCTGCCCTCCCAGTTCTCTAATTCATTGCTTCAAGTGAAAGCTGAAGGTTACTGAGACGGGCTGCTGTAAGGTGCACCCGGTCCTTTCATTGCTTTGCCTGGTGACAGAGCAGGCTGTCTCCTAGAGGTAGGTGTTGCACAAAACATTGTTTTGGTTCCAGCCAACTGGTCGCACCACCTGCCCACTGTGGACTATAAAAGAGGTTCAAACAGTGCAGTACTGCACCATAAACCAGAACAGTGAGAGTGAGTTCGTAGAAAGCAGGAAAACAGTTTTAATTTTTTCTGTTGAACTTTTGGGAACAGATGGAGAGTTGATGAGGCAGAGATGCTGGAAGGGACAGTGTGTTTCAGATGTTTTCCTTAATTTCTTCCCAGTCTGCTCGTATGTTCATAGCTCTTGCTTATTCGTTGCAGCGTAGTTAGTAGTTAGACATGAAAACTTCAGTGTCTCCGGGTCTCCAGAGGTAGGTGTTCACCAGACTCTGTTGAACTGTGGTTTTTCAGCTAAGAGACTTCTGACATATGGGATCGTGGGAGCAGCTCATGGCTTGATGGGCAAGATCTTTGCTTACTTCATTCCAAGTTACCTCAGTGAAGGGTCTGAATTTCCTGGAGAAAAATGGCAACCTAGGGGTGTCTTGACTGACCCCTGTGCTGACACTAACGGGCCAGTCCTGCCTCTCTAAACAACCAATGGGTTTTTTTGGTTTTTTTTTTTTTTTTTAATTTGTTCAAAGGCCAAGAAGAATCTAATCAGAGCCCAGCAGTGCACCCACCAGCAGTCATTATCATTCCTTAGTCATCCAGTTACTACTTCTCTCTCTGACAAGAGACATTGGTGTGGTGGAGAGGATGTGGGGAAAGATTGGCTTTTATTTCAGTCTCCTTGGAGACGTTTAAGCAAATTTCCTTGCATTGTACATATATTCAGGTGTTTCCCTTATAGGACATATATAACTTCAGTGATGCCTTCAAAGCATTGTGGCAGCCAGAGCTGGTGGGAGAGGAACAGATGAGATGGGATTGTTAAACCCTTCTTCACTCCCAAAGGCAATGACTTGCTGTAAGATTTGATTACCTTCTCATTAGCTTTCATAGTTACAAATGTATCTGGTTAATAATTCCAGACAGCTGGCTGGGTTAGTCAGATCCACATTTCTCCTCTGCCTGATGTTTTGAGTCAGGATATTTATGAATTGCATATACGGTAAGTGCTATAAGCAGAACTGCTGGGACTTTATTTCTGTGAATCCACAAACTTATCTGCTGGAAAACATGTTACCTCTTGGCTTATAGTTGCGTTCCTGGAGGATGGAGGACCAGAGAGCAGTCTCATTCGATATTGGATCCTTTTAGTATTTGAAAGGAAGATACAAGAAAGAGGGGAACAGACTCTTCAGGAGGATCTGTGGTGATAGAACAAAGGGAAGTGGTTTCAGGCTTAAAGAGGGAACATTTAGGTTGGATATAAGGAAGATGTCTTTTATAGTGAGGGTGGTGAGACACTGGAACAGGTTGCCCAGAGATGTGGTGGAAGCTTCATACCTGGAGTCGTTGAAGGCCAGGCTGGACCACGCTGTGAGTAACCTGATCAAGCTGCAGGTGTCCCTGTGCATTGCACGGGATTTGGGCTAGATGGCCGTTAAAGGTCCCTTCCAACTCTAAGGATTATATTGGCTTGTCTTTAGCAAGGGTGCAGGGAGATACATTGCAGGAAAATACTGAGATGGGTAGACAGCACAGTCTGAATTTTCTTTGTGGCTGCTTCTCCTAATTCCTTTCTTTACTGCTCTCTTATCTCTTCTTAAGCCACTGTTGTTGCAATAGCTGGTAAGCTCGGCTGCTTGCCCAGAGACTGCAAAATACTTAGTATTTTTAACTTGCAAAAGAAGCAAGAGAATTTTACCAAAAAACAGCCTATTTGCATGTCATGTAGGAGATGATTTTCTCCTGGTTGTACCTTAAGGTTAATTCAAGCCTCTGCAGCACAAACGTTAGTAACTGTTGATAACAGTTGGTAAAACACTGGTAAACAGCTAGTGCCATTACAAAGCTTTTAATATTGATTAGGTTGTATTCAGTTACTTTCACAGCCAGCAGTGCCTTTCACTGAATGACAGACTGATTGGATCAGTAAGGATCAGATATTGGTTAGCTAAGCTTGTTTTAAGAATTGTCATCAGTTGTTTGCTGTATTCTTGGAGCAGATCCTGCAGTTGCTAGACAGTGTGCAGCAGGAGATTGCTGAACCTAATCAAGAAATCACAGTGTGAAGGTTTTACTTCTGTTTTGCCTGAGTATAAACAGCAACACTGGGTACAAAGGGATGGAGTTGCTGATGTGCAGGTGAGGATGCATGTTTCCTTGACTGCATGGTGTAACTACCATTAATTTCCTTAGAACTTGGATAAGCATGACAGTCCTAAGTTCTTCCTTCTGCAGTATTGTATTTAGCAGACCCTTAATTTTACAAAATTTCTTGGACCAGAGACAGCAGCTGTTCAAGGTAGGACAAGGTTATACTTTTTGTTATGCGTGAAAGTGTAGGTGGGTTAACAGCTCATGTCTGAGAGTTTAGATGAGTTAGCAGCTGGGGGAAACTGCTGCTCAGGAGGCTGAACAGCTGATCGCTCCCAGCCTCTGTCAGCATGAGGCAGTGCTTCCCAGCTCCTGCTGACTTCATAGTTCAGTGGAAACCTATGTCTCTGTCTGAAGTCTCTGAAGATGTTGCAGACCTCTGATCCCGATCAATTCTAACCCTACCAGGTAGTAATTTTGGTTGTTTTAAATGATGGATCAACAGTCTACGGTGTATCCCTTATTTTTAACAGCCAGAAGGGATGCTGGGAGAGTTCCTCAATTCAGTAAGGAAGCCAAATCATGCATTTGCTTTTCTCGGCTGTTTAAGAAAGATTTCTAGCTGTTTGTCTTGTAGCCTCCACTTCTCTCTCTCTCTCTCCGCTTAACAGGCTGTATGCTTTCACTGGATTAATACATACATTATTGTTACAGCGCTCTCTTGCTAGCCCTTAATTAGCCCTATAAACTTGCTCCTACTATGAGATTACATGCTTATCTAGAGTTGCTAAAGGGTTGTATGCATCTTTACATGGAGTCTTCCTCAGTCTCTGGTGACAGTTTGTGCCCTTTCCTGCCACAGGGATCAGTGTAAACGCTTCCTGAGTCTTTGTGCAGTTGCACTGTGCTGCCTGGCAAGCTGCAGGGGCTGGCTGCAGTGCTGCACTCTGCAGTGACACTGGCTCCCATAGCTCTCAGCTGGGGAGGACTGTGCTGCAGGGTTCATGCTCAGGTCTGAAACATCTGAGAAGATCAGGGTGTTGGAGGGTTGTGGCAAGCTAGGGCTCATTTCTGAGCAGAAGTATGCTGTAGAAGTATTCCAACCAGAGCTGGGGTGGCTGTTTTGTAACAAAGCAGAAGCACCAGCCCAGCAGGACCAGGATCCTGGGTGAGTGAGTTTTCTCAATCGTGGTGCTGGGTGTAACTCTAGCAACAGCATGTTATTTTGGCTGAGTTTTATTTTGTGAGTCAAACCCCAGTACTCAGAGGAAACTGAAGTAAAAACACAAGCATGATGCAAGTGCACTTGCCGCCTTCCTCAGCCTGCAGAAACTTCATAGCTTTTACTTAGCATCTCCCAGATCTTCCAGAAGTACCTTATTTTTGAGAGTGCATTTCACTGCCCTATGGCAAAAAAGAAGTTGTGTGGCTGTGTGATATTTATCAAAACAAACACCGCTATTGATTGTGCAGCATGATTTCCGGGGTAGCTCATAGTGAGAGTAGCTCACTCCCCCCTGTGAGAGAATCTGTGAATGGATTTGATGGCAGAACAGATACGATGAGGGTAGGTTTTCCAGGGGCTGGGAAGTGGTCTAGAATGTCCTAGAGCTGGGATCTGTCTCTGTTAGGTTAAACGCTTCCTTTGTAGTGCAGATTGTTTTGTCTCTTTCAGTTGATATAATGATCACAGAATCATTAAGGTTGGGTAAGACCACAGAGATCATCTAGACCGACCATCAGTCCATCCCCATGGTGCCCATTGTGTTGCTCAGTGCTATGTTTACCCTTTTCTGAGTACCCCCAGGGACTCCACCACCTCCCTGAGCAGCCTGTGACAGTGCATTGCCACTCTTTCTGAGAGCAGATTTTTCCTAATATCCGACCTGAACTTCCCCTGGTGCAACTCGAGGCCGTTCCCCTTGTCCTATTGCTGTTATCTGGGAGGAGAGGCCAACAGCCGCCTCACTACAACTTCCTTTCAGGGAGTTGTAGAGAGAGAGATAAGGTCTCCCCTGAGCTGCCTCCTGAAGACGTGGATATTGTGGGAGAAAAAATATGGCAGCAGTTGTGCAGCAGTAATTGCCAGGATGATTACAATGGATACTATGCTCTTGCTATGAGATGATAGTAAAACAGCAACAGAACAATTATACTTATTATCTTGTACTCAGGCCTGACTTCAGGGAAATAAAATACAAGGCATGTGTCTGTGTGGAGCTTGCTGGCCATTTCTCCCCTCACCCATGTGAAACAGCAGTTTCTGTAAAGGTCCTTCAGTTTTCCATCCAAGTGGTTATCTGTAGCAGAAACTCATCTCCCCTTGCCAGGCTATTTGCAGGTTGTGTAGGCTGCTTCCTGAAGTGTTTTACCCAATCCCTTCCCTGAAAGTACCAGTCTGACTTTAGATCTGGGCACACTGCTGGATCCTTCCCTACTTTGCCTCTGCACAGGTGCTATTCTCTTATTCATTAGCTGATATTTTTGTAGTATGGTTTCTGCCCAAAAAAAAAACAACTCTGTGATCAGGCTCCAGAGCAGACTTGAGAAGGAGATAAAGGAGGTTATCTTTGGGTGGTGAGAGAGGTCTCCCGTTTTGCACTGTCGCCTAAACTAGTGTGCTTCAAGTAATTGAAGGTGACGATTGCACAGTTTACGTTGGATGGTGTTGTGTGGGTTTTTTTTTTTTGGTTTGTTTATTTTTCCTTGGCTTTCCTGGTTTGCTGTTTTATTAGGAGTTATGTGCGCCTGACTTTTCAGGTGCTAGAATCTGAATCCCAACCTGAATTCTGTGAATAGCCTCTGATACCCACTGGGGTAGATGTATGCAGAACTCCAATTCTGAGCTCTCTGCAGAATTAGTCTTTAATTGTGGGCATGGGAACCTTTTGTTTACTGTAATCAGATACTGCAAAATACACGTTTAGGAATGGGGATTGGTCTTTTTGAAGCAGAATTTTCCAGCCACTTCTGACCCCTTTAGCCAGTGTACCCAGTCAGAATTGTGCCTTTATTGGCCAAGAGTTAAACACTCCATTTGATGAGAGAGAAATATCGGGGTGCTGAATGTATATTGGGCAGCAAGTAAAACAGGGGGGCACGCTGCAAATCAGGATTTCACAGTGCATTGTTATATATTTGCACATGTAGCATTTGGAGACCTTTGTTCTGTCCTTTGCTAATGTTTTACAGAGAGTCTGATGTTACCGTAATTGTTGACCCACATAGTAAACCTTCGCTCTGTGCCCTTCTGCAATCAGCAGCTCTGGCCATCTGTGTTGCTTTCTGGACCTCGCTTGCTAGGAGATGCTTGCCTTGCAATCATTTTCAGTACATTTTTTCAGTCCCCTGGTTTGACAGCAGATCAGTGCCCGTATGTGCACACTTGAGGCATCACAATCCAGAACAGGCTGCGGGGAGACCAGACCCTCACCAGCCTGAATGCACCACTTCCACCCCAATGTGAGGCTGTGGAGTGGTGAAAGTGCTCAGATGTGGGACATTGTAGTATGTCTTGCAGCTTAAAAGATCCTTTCATGCATGCAATGATACCCATGGCGTGGGCATCATATAACATCTAGTAATCATTAAAGTGGTTTGTTTCCCTGTGTGTCACATGAGGATTTACGTGAGGAATCTCAGCTGCCAAGTGCAGAAACTTTAGCTGTGACCCTTCAGCTCTTACCCATTGAAATAGGATCTACCATGTCTACTGCTAATGAAAACATTCCTCCCTTGATAGGCAGATACTCTCCGGTTCTGAAAAAGAAAGAGGAGAAAGCTCCTTTTCAAGTACTTCCCCTGTGCTTTAATCAAGTATTTCTACAAGGCCTGCTTGTCGTTTCCCTTCTGTAGTGCATCCTATCTCCCTGCTACCACAGCATCATCTCTCAACTTTCTCTCCCTTCCCCAGCTCCAGAGCTGCAGGAAGAGCCAACATCTGGCCTGATGACAGTGGCAGGCGAGTGACAAGCAGTCTGGGTGGGGGTGGCTGATGGTGAGCAAGCCTAGTGACAGCATGGTGTGACTAAGAACCCACTGGCTAATAAAGGCACAGGAGGAGGAGGAGCAAAGTATTTAAGGGTGCCAGGGAGAGAGAAAAAGGTTTCCACAAATTTTTTGGTACGCTTCAGCAGCCAAGTGACTGGGCAACACAGTGAAAGGCTTCCTTAATTCTCATCCTCTTAAGGGATGAAATTAAGGGGCTAAGAAAATGGCACCGTTAACTGAAAAGTCTGAATTAAGGTAAGAACACTGCTGTGTTTTTTTTTCCTAGTTAGTCAAAGCTGGCCTTCCTAGAGCTGTTGTGAACTGATCTCCCAGGGCTCTACGTGGCGCTGGCACCTGCTAATGTGCAGTGAGTGGGTAGTTCTGCTGGGTTCCACGCATGGACTTTGAAATTGTTTCTTTCACATGAGTAGGTATTTCCAGTTGCTGCTTGAAAAGAGAGGAGATATCTAGAATAGTCATTACGTGAGCTTGTGTCCTGGATAAGGGAACTGAGCAGGTCCTAGCCTCTGTACCCAAATCACTGCATCATTCTCCTGACTAATTTTATGGGAAGGAATGGTTGAGAGTAATTCCTCTGAGCTGAGTCCAAGGCTATTGCTAAAATGAAAGTGAGGAGAGTGCATGTGGAGTTCTGAGCAATATGTCACCTGAGCCTTGAGGAGTCAGAGGGAAGCGAAGATGAGATTTGGTTTCTGAAATTTGGCATTCTGCTGTTTCTGGAGGTGTTTCAAACGTCAGACCATTGTTAACACAGTTTTCTCAGAATGTTTTCAGTACCGAGCAGAGGAGCAATCGCTGTGTTCTTCATTCCAGCATGTAGGTAGCTTTAGAGGCAGCAAGGTGAGCAGCCAGAACTTCAGCCTGAATTCCTGGCTGGTGCGGCTTTGCTGCCTGGCCTTGGATGCATTACAGCAGCCAGCCTTCTGGGTTTTGCTGGGGCCTTTTTGTGCCTGATATTCAGGCAGATGAATTGGTTCCAGGGAAATTTCTCTAGAGTAGCAGCGCCAAAGGAGAAGGAGAACCACCCTGTCCAACTTCCTTGTGCATCCTCTGCCTTGTCAGAGGTGTGTTGGAAGAAAGGTATGCCTTACTTCCTTCATACATTGGCTAAATTTAGCTTGTTCTGTGATCTCCTGGAGATGATTGCAGTTGTGTTTATAATGAGAACAACTTTTGAAATGGCTTGGCTTATTCTGAAGACATCACAAAACACTCAAAGACTGACATACACACCTTGTTTACGTTGTTCTGGCTCAGTTAGTTTCAGACAGTGCATAGAACAGAGGCTTGAATCTTCCATCTCTATGCCAAGTGTTGCTTAGTGAGTGTTTGTGAAGAGCTTGAAAACAGCTAGCACTAACAGAGGTCATGATTAACAATTGTCTGATATCATTGCCAGAGTGATAATTCAATACCAGAGCAACCCCCCTGCCTTGCACAGCTAGGAATCTCAGGATGTGTCTGAGATGGTAGAAGGTGATCTGTAGTATTAAGGTATTTCTTTATAATCTCAGAGGTGCACAAGAATCTTTCCTCTACAAATATTTCACAAGAATTAGGTTAATTGGAATCTGAACTTTGTGACACCAGTCAATCACTAATTAGTATTTCTACTTAATGAAACTTCCACTTATTTACTACTTTGCTATCTGAGAGTGTATGACAGCAGTGAAGACAGCCTTTGTAGTCTGTGCTGTACAGAATAATGCAAGAGAAGCTGCTGGATGTTGTTTAGATGATCTAATTGATTGTATTTACAGAATGCCATTCACTGTATTAAATGCGATGTAGTGTTTGTGTGTGTCCCTCGGTCCTGTGGTCAGCTGAACAGATCCATTGTTATATGTAATTAGGGCTTCTGGAATTTGGGTCTGTTAATTTACAGCAATTCTTCTGCAGACACAAGTGGCCCCGTGTCAGAGGTGTATGCAGCTGAGTGCAGCACACAGAGCACCCCAGCTACACAGAGGGTACAAATAGTCCCAAAACAGCTTGAACTAAATGAATCTTCTGCTTGTTCCAGTTGAAGTATAAAACCTGCATGCTCTGGGCTAGGTGAAATTGCTATAGTTTGCCTCAAAAAAGGTAAATCTGGCAGTGTTGAATTCACTGCCCCTTATTAACCTGTCTTTAGTAGACATACAATATACGGGGCACAGCGAATGTCACCGTGATCTTAGCCATCAAATACAAAAAATAGAGGGTGGTCACAATGGACTCAGGAGGAAGTCAAAGCCCAGTTACAGTGCATTTAATATCTATTGTCTATTTTTTGACTGGAAAGTTACTGATAAGAGTAGTTAACTCATCCTGAGGGAAGCAAGGAGCCACTGCATGCGCGGTCACTCTCCTTCCTGCCCTGTACCGAGCTGCTGCTTTCCCAGCCATGTGCCTGTGGCAGAGCAGGAGGTTGATGGCTTGTTCAGGAGACACCTCCAGCCCCACTACCCTATGGGTGTAAGTCGTCATCATGAGGGCTTAGTGGCTGATGACAGTATTCCAGTCTATTTCTTTGCATGGGAGATCCCTGTAGACATCAAATCATTGTCTGAAGTTCCACTGACCATGGAACTGTTTCTCAAAGACAGGCCAGTGTTAAGACAGGCCAGAGAAGCTGCTCTGCCTTTTAAACCTTGTTTTTCAGCTTTTGGGCATCTCACCTTCGGGCTTTCCTCTCTGGTTCTGTGACAGTGAGCAGAGTTAAAGCTTTGGATGTTCAGCCTTAAAGATGTGCTGCTTGTTTGCTGGATTTCAGAGGTGGATGACAGCATGTAGACCAATAGCTTTGGAAACATTTGTTTACAGGTTTGCAAACAGAGACTCAGAGGTGTGATTGCTTTCTGAAAATGAATGGATGGGGGAGCATAAGTGCTACTTAAACAGAAAAATGATGTTGGTGCAAAACAGTTTGGTGCTAGCTGTTCATCAATTAAATCTAGGCTGCGAGGCAGAAATGACGTTCTACTTATAAGAAGGAAGGAGCTGGCTTCAAGGAGGAGCTGTGGAGGCAGGAAACCTTACCAGTTTCAAGCTGGAACTTGAAATGTTCCTGCCCAGGATTGTATGACACAGCTGCCTGCAATAGCATGGGAGTAGGCTTGATGACCCCACAGATCCTTCTTGGCAGTGTTTGAAAGTGGTGACCTTGAACTGAGTTAACCCAGGTTGCTGGTAGGCGTTATTTACTCTGAAGTTGATGACTGAAGGATAACTTCATTCTGAAGGCATTTCTGAGCTCTCAAAGTCACATCTCCTGGTTTACATTTCTTATTTGACGGACTGGCACATTACTGTTAAATTGTACCCAGACTGGTACACATACCCCAGATACGCTCATTAGGAAGGAAGCAAACATGCACCATATTTAAAAAATAAAAAAAGACTACAGTACTGTGTATGCAATGTGCTATGTTTGTTTGTTCCAACAGCTGTAAGCTCAATTATTTATAAGAACATGCTATTCCAGCTTGTGTGCAGTGCTGCCATTTGTTGGATTTAGCGGAGTCTTCACCGCTTGGCGCTGTCTGAACCCTCTCTGAAGTACGTGGGGAGGCGGCTGCTCGGAGCTGGTGGGACTCCAGGCTGGATGTGGCCCTGGGCAGCCTGGTCTGGTGGTTGGCAACCCTGCCCACGGCAGGGGGGCTGAAACTAGATGATCATTATGGTCCCATTCAACCCAGGCCATTCTATGATTCTTCACGGTCCTTTCATGACATTTATTCTTAGGAGCATCGTGTCTTCTGATGGAATAACAGGACATTCTTTAACCCTTAAAATAAATCTGCCAGGCAACATATTTCTGTCAGTATTTCAGGATAAGAGAGTAATGATACTTGGAGAGAGAGCTGATTGACTGGGTTAACCCACAGCTATGCCTCTTATATGCCCAAGTTACTTTCTCTTGCTCCCGTTTAAGTGGTGCAGCATGAGAAATACAGCAAAACTGTACTTGCTTTAAGCAGAGGAACCTTGTAGTAGCAGATGCTGGCAGCAGTGCAGCTCTTTGCCTCCCGTCCAGCTCTGGGATCACACCGTGCCGACACTGCTGGCTGAGCAGAGCATCTGGGGCAGGAACACTGGCGGCACTGAGAGAGGGGCTGAGCCCGGGGCTAAACATGTGGGTGCCAGCAGTGATGTACAAGGGCTGATCAAGTGAAAAATAGCATTTGTGAGTGCTCAACATCTCTTAAATCTGAAAATCTCCAATTTTCTTCTGAAAGCCTTAATAGCTAGACTATAATTATATAAACAAGACATTGATTTTTCATTTATATGCTGCTACAAAACACTCAAAGCTCTTGTGTGTGAAGAAAAACTTTTGCAAATGTGAAAGCTCAAAACTGAGAAGCTAAAGCAGGAATCCGAGTAATGAATTTAAGGCCTGCCTGATGAGTTCTGAATGCTTATGGTTAGCAACAGCTCTTAAATTCTAAGCAAGTCATTGGGGCTATCAGTAACAGCAAGAGAAGAAACCAGAGGAAATGACTTTTCCCCACATGTACATTAGACCACCAAAAATAACCACCACCCACGACTCCCGGCAGAGATACCGGTGACTGCAGAGCGTGTGTCCTTACTCGGGACAATTAATGAGCTGTTTGTTACCCCGACCATTGCAGGGGGAGCACTTGAATGTTTAGAGCATGTGAGATAATCCAGAGACATGCTGCGTAGCAGTAGTCACTACTTATCTGCATTCCTCCTAAATAGGGCTCTAAATCCACCGTGCTCCATTTCCACACCAAGTAGGGAAGGAGCTGCGGCCCTGGGAGAGATGTGCTGGGGGTGAGAGGGAGGAAGGAGCTCTGAACACCCGTCTAGAAGTACGGAGCTGGCAAGGAGCTGCTGGATGTTACGTACAGGCGTTGGCATCTTCAGCATTACAGCTGCTGGCTTACACCCTTAGGAATTCATCACCTTTCATTGTGTTTTGAATGTCTGCAGCTTTGTTGCTACGTCTGCCACATTTCAGGAAAGGCATAAATTCAGTCCTGGCAAGGAGGCAGTGGTCTGCTCCTTATGGCAGGGCGTGAGGAGACACTGCGGTGGCTGTGTGTGGGAGATTGGCTTTTGTTTTGCCTGATCTGATGGTACTGTTTTTCAGTTTCTAAGACTGGCGCAAGGGATCCAACCTTTGATTTCCTTGGAAAGATTCAGTCCTGAAGTGTGGCTGTGCGTTTTGCACGTGCCTGTGGGGTCTGTGTGGCCGTTTCTACAGGAAGCTGTCTGGAGGAACTGAGAGCAGTAGATGTTCCCAGATCCACCTGCCTCTGCAGCCCGTGTGCAGCCTCTCCAACCAACCTGGCAGGGCTGCTCTACCTGAGGATGTTCTGCCAAACACGGTGTGCTGACTTACAGCATGTATGTTCCCAAATGTTACAGAGGACACTTGGCCATGGAGCCAGGGGTGCTGTTGGACTGAACAGTCTGGCCCTGAGAGCAGCCTTAGACTACTCCATAAAATATAAGCACAATAGGGCTTCATTGAATGGCTTAGGTTGAGCCTATGGGAAACAGGGTGCAAAAGGCACTGAGGCACATTCTCAACTTCAAACATACTCTGTGATTTCCTCAGTCTAAGCAGCAGCAGGTTTTTTTGTACCAGGATGCAGTCAATCTGCACACAGACCCTCAGATGACCTAAATCAACTTTAAAATGGAACCTTCAGAGTTACAGTAGTTGAAGTCCTCTAGATTGCTTACACTAACCCTCAGCACTCCAAACCCATTCTTTCTATGGGTACCTACATTAAATATATGTTCATGAGCGCTTGAATAATACTGGTTAGTTTCACGGTTAATGTATGCTGAATGGTTGTTGTTTTAATTGGATTCTGTAATTGCTACTAAGTGAGGGTATATGGGTGAAGTCGTTTTTCTAGATCTAGTTCTAATGAGTTTTTACACCACCTTCATTTAATTTAGGAAACTTATTCCTTTAATTACTACTGAGTTTTTGATCTCAAATCGCTTCTTGTGAGAAAGTAATTTGTTCTTTTAAGGCCAAATAATTGAGCTTTTTTTGTGTGTGAGTTCTTTGCTGAATGCCTTTCTTAGCACAGTGAAGTGAGTGCTTTATACTGTAAGCAGTGTTAAGACTCCCAAATACAAAAGAAACCACTGAAATCAGAGTTTCCTGGCAGTTCTGATGTCACTTATGCTAAGTGGAGAAGGAACACTTCAAAATGACTGAGGCATGGGGTCAGAGAGATACTTGCTTAGATTCTGCTACTGTGGAATGTGCTCTACCACCATATTGCTGAGGACCTGGCCTTTGCCTGAGTGTGTGAGCTTAGTGTATCCTGTCAGAAGGGTAGCATGCTGGAATTTGTTGGGCCTTTTTTAAAAATCTTGTATAACAGAGGAAGACATGCAACCTTTTGGGGATACTCTGTGTCGAGGAAACGTCCTGTTGGCTTGTACAAATCCCAAGAAGAGGGCCAGTGCTGTGCTAGTACTTCTGGGTACAAGCAGCATCCTCAGTTTCACAATGTTTTTATTCCTAAAGCTGAATTGAGACTTCACTGCGGTAATTTTCTCCCTGCTCTGTGCAGGAACTTGTATTTTTCCAGTAAGTTTAACTGATAATAGTTTTCCATAGCTAGAAGAGTGTGATGTTGCTTCTCCCTTTGCCTTAATAATCTGTAATTTTAGCTCATCTATTTCTCCTTTACCTCAGCTAAGGTAATTACTTTCTGTAATTGAAGCTTAGAGAGATAAGAAAGAGCATTATTAATAAATACATTTGGCCAAATTCTCAGGCAGTGTCAACCATTAGTATTTCAGGGCTCTTGCTTCTAATATGAAATGGTAGGAACAAAAAGCGGATGCTGTGTTGGCAGGCCTTTTGGTTGTGTTCAGCTTTTGTTGAGTCACTTTAGTTTGCACCCCCAGCTCCTTCGCTGGGATCAGTTTGGAGTTAGGCTGTGTCCTGCTGAGCCTTCACTGGCCCTCAGTGTAATACCTTGTGTGGGCATTTTAATGAATACAATAACTAAGTGTTGGCAGCTGTTGCTGGTGTGACATGCCTGAAAGCCCAGATATCAGCTAGTTTTATAGACAAATCCGTTACTTTATTTGCCAGCTTAATTTTCTTTCCCTTCCTTTTGACTGTCTATCAAATGTGCTCATTATATCCAGATTGGTATGGAATGAATGCTGCTTGAGAACGGGGATGCTCCAGGCAAGGGAGCAAACTCAGCTCCCTGAAGACAATTTCTCTTAGATTGTCCCACTACTGCCTCTACTTCTTGTAACAGGAAAACAAGAAAATGTCTTCTCTGCCACCTTGTTTCTCCAAGCAGCCTGAAAGGAAAGGAAGGTGTTGTCTTCCCTCAGATTAGGGTGTTTGTTTATGCACAGTTGCACAGCTTATGATACCTATTTCTGTTTGTGCCCTGAAAAGCATTTAATTAGCTGGAATCATCCTGCTCTATTTAGTGCTAATTTTTAGGGGGGGAAATGGGAGAGAGAATGAGACATGAAATTAAAGGGTTTTATCAACCTTGACCTTGGGAGAGTTAAGAAGTCCTGGCAAGCATAGACTGTCCTGTAGAAATGCTGCTCTTTCTCTTTTCAGACCAACATCTGCAGTAACATTGAAAATTGTCTGTAGGTACCATATCCTGACCAGGAATAGGCTCTGCAGTTGTCCCTTGTAGTTTCTTGTGACTGTAAAAATTGACTTTTTTCATCTCTATTCACAGTTGGAGAGTCTTTATCTCAGATTGGTAACTTCATTGCCTTTGATCCCAGGAGCATTAAAGCTTCTAATTTTAAGTTTCACCTATTGCAGCTTGTTCCTGAAGATACCAGGAGCAGGACTGGAAATGGTCGGTGCAGAAGTGAATATACATTTTTGCAAATACTGCAAATTCTAACATCTTCCACCAGAGAGGCTGATGTTGGTAGGAGTAACAGATTACCTTGGAATATGGCAGTGATCTAAGCTTAAGAGTTTTAGCTTAAAAATGGATGGTCTCACTAAGATTTTCTTTTCTTTTCTTTCTTCCTTTTTTTTTAATCAGAGATCGTGCACTTTTCATATATTAGAAGCTATCCAGATTTGTAGTATGCTCTATAGAAACACTCATGCTTTATTTGGTATGATCTTTAGGTTGGAAAGTTGTACCTATATTATGTGAAAATACTCTTTAATTTCTGGTAATTGGCAAGAAAAATGGTAACTGCTGACTGACATAAATACATCTTGATTTTGAAACTCAATTTCTTGAGGAAATTCTTGCAGTTCTTACCTTGACTTTTGTGATGGTTGTTCAGCATTAGATACACTTCTGTCTGAGCAGATTTTAAACAAAATAACCACTCTACCTTTTGCTTTAAACAGAGATAAACAAAATCCAGAAGTGAAAAGGGCAATTCCTTCTACTACAATGAGCTCTGGTAAGTCTGTGTTATTTTCTGCTTGCCCTCATTAACCTACCTTTCTATTACTAGACTTATTCCTAATAGTTTTTGATCCAATTACTTCTTCTCCTTTTTTTTTTTTTTTTCCTGACTCTTTTGCATCCTGGTTCTCAGTCAAAGCCCTGGCATCACAGAATGATTTGGGTTGGAACGGACCTAAAAATCCCTCAAATACCCCTGCCAAGGCCAATGGCAAGCCTACGCTAGGCTGCTCAAAGCCCTATCCAGCCTGGCCTTGAACGCCTCCAGGGACTGGACATCACAGCTTCTCTGGGCAGCCTGGTCCAGCACCTCACCAGCCTCATAGGGAAGAATTTCTTTATAATATCTAGTCTAAATCTACCCCCTTCTAGTTTAAAATCATTACCCCCCTGTCCTATCACTACACTTCCTGATAAACAGTCCTTCTGTAGATTTCCCGTTGGCTCCCTTTAAGTGCTATAAGATCTCCCTGGAGCCATCTCTTCTCTAAACTGAATGACCCCAACTCCCTCAGCTCTTCTTCAAACGTGCTCCAGCACTCTGAGGAAAGGCTCAGGGATTCTAACTTTTGGAGAAAGAGTGGAGTGGCTTTGTAATATTGTCCTGACTATACTTCTACTGTTACAAATTGGCCTATAAAGCTCTGACAGTCAGCTACATCTTGAGCCAAAGTCATTCAGTTTAGCTTGTTGTAGTCTGGAATGAGATCTGAAAGACTTGGATCTGTTTTAATGGAGGTGAGTGCAAAGTTTGACATCTGGATAGGAAAAATTAGCTCTTCAAAGAAAAATGAGGATACAGGAAATGGAGATAGTTGGGAAAGGACGACTGTTGGGTTTGTCTGGGTAAGAAGGTAAGACTGAAAAAAATAAGTAGATGCCATGCTGAAGTAGCATATGTAGGACCCGTGGAATAACATTCCCACTTGATTTTAGCACTTTATTGTGTCTCAGCTGGAGTACTGTGTCCAGTTTTTAGCAATGCATTTTGAGAAAAAAGAGAACCATTTGGAAACTGTACGGAGGAATACTAGAAGACCAACCAGAAGCATGAGCTGGGAATTTGACTTAAAAGTTACAAAAACTCCCATGCTTTAAAGCACTGGAATAAACTGCTCTAGGGTGGTGCTGTAAAAACTGGTTAGGCAAACATTTGTCAGTAATTACAAAGATAGATTCATAAGTTTCTGCTGCGGGTCAGGAACATGGCTTCAGATGACCATTGGAGATCCTTTCCAGTGTTGTCTTCTGTGTTTCTCTGAACTCACAAAACCCAGTTTGATTCATGCCAACACAGCACGTAACTGGAAAATTAGGGAGTGTGGGCCAACTCTCTTATCTTTGAGTTTGTACTCACGTCTGGCTGATATGGTAGCAAAGAGCATTTACTTTTCCCAGACTGGAGTATTCAAGTCCTGCCAAAAATGAAAACAGCATTGAGCTGGGTGTCATCTGTACGTACAGAGACAGTCCCTGCTTATAAAAGAGGCTGCAATCCACAAAGGGAAACAAGAGACTTAGGAGTCATCCAAGGGAGATTTATGTATCCAAGCAACACCTCCTGAGATGATAGGAATACTTCCTATCTCCAGAATCAAGTAGTGCTGACCCATGGCACGCCCTCATATTCAGATGCGAAGTTCAGCTGCAAATGCTTTAACCTGGAAGTAATCTGCTTCTTGGTTTTCTTGCAGAACGTGAAGAAGTTGATGTTGCAAAAACTGTTGTCAATGGACTGAGCAGCAATGGACAAGAGAAAGGTGGGTTCAGAACTTCAGAGCCACCTCTGCAGCTCCCCCTGCATGTCAGCTGAGTAATGTGGTTGGTTTCCCTGGGCACCACAGCAGTGTTTCCAAATTTAGTTTGCCTGGCGACTGATACAAGAAAGGCCTTGTGCTGCAGCATGCCAGCAGCAGCATTTTTAGCTGAACAAGTGCTCTTTGTCTCTTAAGCAACAAAAGGTGGCAGGCTGGATTTGCGTTTTTGCGTATTTTTTGTGCTGTTTGGAAGAAAGCTGTGCATTACTTCTAGTACTTGCAAGCACCTGTGAATCAGTATCTTGATGTGTTTGAGCAGCATGGACTTTTAAGTGCCTGTGTGTGAACCCTGTTAATCTCAGTGAGCAGTGAAGTTTTGAGCCAGAATTAAAGAACTGAAACTGCTTATGTAATAAAGAAATATGTCATTAGCAACAAGGGTTTTAAGCCCCAATTTATCTGAATAAACCAGCCTTCGTGTTAACATCAACAGATTTGAAGCATAAAATAGCATTCTGTATTATATAGCAATGGTGTGTATTTTGGCAGGGTGAAAGTATGTGCTTGTATGGGTTGGTTGTCTGCAGGGTTCATTTCCTTTCTTTTCTTTTGATGCCTTTTTATAGTGGTTAGTATTTTGACTGCGTTGTGGGTGGCTGAATTCAGTCGGTTGCAGAGCAGAACAGCATTAGAGTTGTTTCCTAAACCACAGACTCTTTGGAGTTGGGATCTGTTGTATTCACAGGATGCTCAGGGAGACGCATGGTGAACAGTTTGATTTGGGTTGCTCTAAGGCAAATGGCTTTCAATCCATGCAATCAAATCTAAAAAATCAACTTTATCTGTGGTTTGAAAAAATTTGTTGAGCTCTTCCCCTATCCTCTTGCTTGAGAGCCCTTTGCCAGATGGAAGTCTTTGCTTCCCAGTTCTGCCTGGGGCCAGAGGGATCTGCCACCAGGTGATGTACACAGCACCCTGAGGTCAGTAGCTCCCTCACTCTCACCCAGTGCTCGGAGACGGTGTGAGAAGTGTTAGAAATGTGGTTCCTCTTTCTCCTGATTTTTCAGGCCCGAAGGAGGTGGAGTGAAGAGGACACCTGCCACTTTCCAGCTAATACGTGCAGAAATCTAATAGATTCTAACAGAGGAAATCTTGACTCTGCAGAAATCAACAGCCCAACTCGCATTACTTTAGTGGAGCTGTGACTGCGAGGTGTTAATCTTGGCAGATCCTATTGAGTGTCACCTATATGTAGTTTCACCTTTTTTTTTTTTTTTCATCTGTAGTAGAGTTTTCCCCATTAGCAGCAATAAAGAAATGGGAAGAAAGTAACAACAGTTTTGGAGAGTTTTGTAACTACTGCTAGAATTCTGCACTGCGCTACCTATGATTCTCCCCTACTTTATTTTAACTACACGAATACTGTAACTACTATGCTAAGTGATGGAGTGCAGGGGAAATCTTTCATTCACTGCTTTGATAGATGTCTTTTTTCTCTGGACCAGATATTTGATGCTACAGTTCGGTGTGGAACTGCTTTTCAAGATTGTTTCATATTTCTGTACTACTCTGTTGCTGAACTTGTAAAATGTGCCCTAAAATCCAGAATTCCAGTAGTATGGGTAGTTTTTGGTGTTTCTCTCTGAACCTCTGTCTGTTTTTTCACTTTAACTGAACCGCGGTAATGTTGACTTAACATTTTTGTTTGTGCATGTCATGTATCTCAGCTGAATGATCACACTAAAAAATTTTGGATGGCATCTATAAACTAATGCTTCCAGGTTTGTTACCCCTGCAGCATAGTGGTGGTCAGCAGTTAGTTGACTCAGTAAGCTGTTCTGTGCACAGTGTAAAGCAGACGTATCCTGGATTAGGACGAGCGCAGGGATATTTTTAGTGGTTGCATCACTGCTCTCTGGACTGCTTTTGTATTTGAAATTTCCTGCTATTGTGTCTCTGAGTACATTAGAAAATTTAATGGCATGATTCCAAATGCTGTTCTTCCCTTTTGGATGTGCCATTTACACTTTTGTGTTTGCAGCTGTTGACGTCCCTTTATACACACGCTCTATTTCTGCCGTTACAATAATCCCAGTGAAGAAAGTGAAAACTTCTCCTCACCTAGTGCTGCCTACAGGTATCTTTTTCTTACTCCCCCCGCTGTGCATTGGTTGCCATCATTCTCCCTCTTTCCCTCTTTTTTTCTCTCTGCTTCACCCACGTGCTTTGGCTAGCTTTCAGCTTCATCCTTCTCACTGTTTCCAGAGCTGTAGATTTCATCAGTAAGTAATAAAGTTAGCTCCTGGTGGCACAGTGCACTGTTCTCAATTACGCTGCTTCTCTGCAGACATAATTGTGTCTGCTTGAATCTGGGATCATTGTAAACTCTTCTTCTAGTGCTTGGTTATGAATGATGCTGTTATTACAGCCTCATTTTGAACCAAACTCCTGATGAACCAGAGAATGTTTCCTGCATATCTTTAGTCTTTATGAAAGTAAATAGACATCAGAGATGGTATTTCACAGGTTCAAGCACAGTTCAATGTCTGTGGGATGGTTTTGTTTTTCAGTGCATACACTGACATTAGAGAAACTTTATGTGGATAAATAAGGATGCCAGGCTCCCTGTTACCCCCTCCCCCTAACACGTTTTCCTGCTAGAAGTACAAGATTATTTTTGTACTTTGGATTTGGGCAGTCGTACCAGGCTAGCTGATACTGCTCGTCTCTTCTGATCTGTCACACATGAGCACTAGGTAAGGAGCTTATGTCATTGTGTTTGGTACCATCTGCTGGATCCCTCTAATGAGAAATTTGGATCTTTGTTTTCTTCCTTTTAACTTAAATTGTGAGGGCATTTGTCATTGTCAATTTTATTTTCAACTCTCTTCAAAGTGTTCTGATTTTACTGAGTTGGAAACGTTTTTTCAGTGATTCCTACTGTTTTGATTTGGCTCACATTTGGAATAAGTTGTGTGAAAATAAACTGCTTTGGTAGGGAAAGTTCTCTGTGTCTTGGTGTACGTCTCTCCTCAGTCACTGCAGGGGCGTCAGTCCCAAGACTTTCCTGTATCATTAAAGGTTCTGCCACCCAAACCTGTGCATCTAAATGGAGCACACAGGAGCAGTCATGCACAGAGCACTTTGAGTTTCTTCCCTCTTAAGATTTCACGTATCCCTAATTCAGAAGTGAGGTACATCGGTGTGCAGCACAAGGTGTGTGCTCTGCTGTATTGGAGCATTCAGAGCCATCTCTGTTAAATCTGGGCCTTGTACTCCCAGGCTGCGTGCTGTCACTCTGCTCCAGGTGCACTGTTTATTTTTTGCCAAAGTGATCAGGAAAGACCTTTTCACTTGGTCAGCTACTTAATGACCAAGAATCAAAATGTTAGCTAGAAGGGAGAGGAGAGAAAAGAATAAACTAGAGTGTTTAGTAAGGAGGGCTTTAGCAGAAGGTGCTGAAGGTGTTTTCTCCTCTTGCTCACTTTGTTATAACCTTGGAGCAAGAGGAGTCTGTGGAGTAAAGAAGAACCAGCCACATCACAATCTCTAGAGCCTTAATTCATGAAGATGCTGATGTGCTTTTCCTAAGCTCCAAAATGTTATTAAGATCTGGCCTCTATGAAGAGCTTTAACATCTCTTGAACCTCAGCCTAAGACTTAGCGTAAGATTTGTCTCAAAAAACTACTTCTGAGCTGGATGTTGGACTCCAACAGTCCATGGAGAGCAATGAACAGTTCCAGGACCTTTCTCCTCCTGTATAATAGAGGCATTTCTGCTGTAAGCTCTAGGTGTTTTTGTGGGTGTAGAAGAATGGCAGCCCTTCATTGTCTGTCCTGATAACTCTCAACAATGCGTCTATGCTTCATAGTTACAGTACTCTTGAAACTGGAGTCCCAAAACATGAACTTTGTTGCTCTGGTTTGAACATGGATCTGTAGTGTTGTGTGGATGCGAGTGACAGCCAGTAATAGCCTTGGATAATATAATCTCCTAACCCTACTCTGCATCAAAAGTGCTTTAGGGCTTTCTCACAAAGAGTAGCTTCAGGTAGCAGATCTACCCTTAGTACTGGAGAAGAGGTGGAGTACATAAGGAGTCAGATGTTTTTTTTCCATCAATTCTGTCTTTACTTGATTTGCAGCATGGAAGCAGCCTCTAGGAGGGGAAGGACTATCCACACAGACATACCAAATGCTTCTCAGTCAGATAAATCAGCTTCTATTTCAGCAGCCGCGTGGGTGACCCTAGAGCATGATCTGTTGTGTGAAGTGAGTGTGAAGTTAGTATGTTTAAGGATTCAGCAGCATTTGATATGTGTGGACCTGCTACCTCAAACTATCCTTTTTGGGGAAAAAAGGCCTTAAAGTTTTGTAAGCCCAAGCTTGAACCATGGAGATTCAGCATTGAGGGTTTCCAGTACGAACCGCGAGCTTGACGTGCAGTGGGTCTTCCCACTTACTGCTCTTATCCATCTGCCACTCTTCATGTTTCATTTTGTTGTGGCAGTGTTTTGCAAACTTGGCTGAGGCATTGTCGTGGTCTGTAGGCACTGAGTGTGGATGTAATGAGTGGTGTCCTACTGGAATTGGCAGTGATGCTGATCTGCACAGACACAGGCTGTTATCTGGGCAGTGAGCAACAGATTCTACCCCTTCCTTTCAGTCTGGAGGCGTGACTGTCGTTATGATAACAGCTCCCAAAGAAGAGCTCCATCCCTCCCGGTACAGAGGGAACTTGATCCTTACCTGTAACTATAAAAAATAATCATGGTGTCACTTGTGCAACACAGCACATCCTCAGATCCCCTTCAGGCTCCCTGTGTGTTGTCGTGGTAGGACTAGCACCTCTCTTGAGGTAGGTCAAAGTGAAAAGGCTGATGGCAGCTGCAGGGCACTAGTAGGTAGTGCATAAGAAAGGTAGGTGATATGTTTTTCCATGGAAGTAGGTTGGATAAGTAAGAGTCTCTGTAGGCATATTGTTTCTACAGATATCTTAGAGGAAACAACTCTCCGGAAAGATTTTAAATAAGGGCAGGAAGGTAGCCTTGACGTTCTGTTTTGTTACTGCTGAATAAGGGGAGAGAAGGAAAGAACCCAGATCCTCAGACTGGAGTGCACAAGGGTAAACATGGACAGAAGTTGTGCTGAATGAGGCCTTAGCAAGGAAGCTGATGTGACCTGGTGTTTGGTTCACAGGTTGTTCTGTTAAATTTCTTTACACTTTATGGCATTTGGGTTCCTACATGAAAAAGATACAACACCATCATGGAATGGGGGGACCTGGCAAGGAGGCAACTTACAGATCATATTCACAGTTACAAGATTTTGTCCTTCAGTAAGCTTAAGACTTGTTCTTTCTTGGCCTGCACAAAAGGCATTTTTAAGCACTCAAATCGTACTGCTGTATTCCACTGGGACATCCCAACAGAAGAGCCACAGGTGTGATGCTGTCCTGCTGATTCAGTATTTGCATGCAGAGCAGACCGAATAAAGCAAATGGAGCCATGAATTTTGGTTCAACCGCTCATCCTTTTTTCCTGCTTTCTTAGCTCTATTACACTATCACAGAACTTGTTTCTACATTCATCAGTTACTCGAATAAGAAACAGCTTTGAATTCTCAATGCTTTAAATCCAGAGCTAATCTTCATCAACATATACATTACTAGATCAATTCACTCGGAGGCAGCCATGCTAAAGTTATTCCACAGAGCTCTGATGGTTCCTAATAGCTTTGTATCATCTCTTTCAATGTGTCTTTTCTGTGCATGTACATTTTCTGTAGAAACGGATCCCACTAAAGTCTGCAGTGGAAAAGGAGCTGTGACCCTTTGGGCATCTCCAGCCTCTGAAGAGAATCAGAAAATCTCTTCACCATGTCCTCAGGACGCTGAGAAACCTGAAAGTAAGTGAAGCGGGTGCAGAGTTAACTGGAAAATGTTGCCTTGTAGTAACATTGTGTGACGTCAGTTCAGGGTCTTGGGCTGGGTTTTTTGTTGTTATTTGATTTTTAAACTAAAAATTAAAGCCTGAGATCCTATAGCTGTTGGAAATCTCTTTTTTAAAAACCAGACCAGGCTCTACATCTCCAAGGGGAGAGATGGACTCTTACTCTCTTCCAGTGCATGACTGCTCTCTCATCAACTTAAGTTTGTTTACAGCTCCCTTTTGCTACTAGGAGCACCAAGAATTCTCATCTAGTTGTTATTGTGGTGATTGGTTGGTTGTTTTGTTTTGTCTGTTCTAGCAGACTTTTATCACGGCCAAGATGAACCAGAAAGAGGCCGAGTAGTGCTGCTTGCCACCACAGCATTCACTTGGGTTGTCAAGGGAGCAGGGATGGCATCCCAGACAGACAGTGTCGCCACAGAGCTTTGCCATCATTCAATAGCAGAAGTGTAATTACTTAATTGTAGGAGACAGGCAAAGCATAATAAACCTGGCCAGTGTAATGGGTCTGGCAGAGAGGATGAACTCCCACAGGCAAGATGCTGTTAAGGGGGATGAGGGTCAAACTTGGTCCTGAAAGCAAAGCACACATCGTTTCTGGATGTATTGTTATAGGAAGGGTGATTCCATTAATTCCAGCCCCAGTGTGCCACTTTCTGCTCTATCTTCTCCTCCTCTTCTGCTTTACCCTTGACCTTCCCTCTTTTCATGCTCCTGCCCCCCACCATTGCCTCTCACCTCTCTGCTGATGGCTTCATAAATTTCCAGCAGCCTGAATGGCAGCTAGCCCATTACTATGGAAATGAGGTCGTTAATACTTCCTTTGCTTGTTCTCTCAATCACTTTATGAAATGTACTTTGGAGCTGGAAGAGCTTTTTGCATCTAACAGCAAAATGACTAGCAGGGGAGAGGTAGTGGGGAGGAGCCCAGTGGGAGGTGGGTAAAGAGATGATGAAACCAATGCATCTTTATGCAGGGACTTGGTTGTAAAGTGACATCGTTTTGTTTTTAAATTCCTTTCACGTGCATGCACTTAGTGTGCAAAACCTGATCTGTTTGTTGACTGTCCTCTGTCCCAGTTAACCACATGTAGTGGCCTTGACAAGGGTAGAAATGTCTTCATCAGCTTTATCAGGGCTGAATATGGAGTCCCCGCGTTCCCAGTAGTGTATGTTGTTCGGACATGAAGCTGCAGCTTTAGAAAGTAGCTAGCTGGGCTGCCTTTTTGCCTCTGAAATAAGAATGTCAATGAACAATTGTTTCTTCATTGCTCTGAATGAATTGCCTTGTGTTTACAAAGGTCAGAAACGAGGAGGGCATCGTGTTTGGGGCTGGTCTCTATGGTAATTAGGCAGCCCAGCCAGAGAGCATTTTATGTGTGAAATGAAGTAACTCGAGTCTTTACTCCAATCGGTACATGTTGTCTGTAAATGTAACTGTTTGTTTTTATTTTTTCCCTTCCTTTTCCTTTATGCCTGTCCTGTACTCCCATCCCTTCTGTCCCTCTTTTCTGTGAAATGCTTAGGTCTGGAGCCAGAAAACACAGAAACAGGTACAATCATTGACTACTTACGTTGTTGCTTCTGCTACTTTCTTGGAAGTATTTCTTTTTGTCTGGAGGAAAAAAAAAATCCCTTCCCTTTACTAATTCTGTAGCTGGAGAGACTCCTCTGTCATCTGAATTGGTTTTTTTCTTTCCCTTCTAGATGACTGGAGATCATCACCCAACACTGATGCCAACGGGGATGCCCAACCATCCTCTCTGGCTGCCAAGGGTTATAGGAGTGTGCGTCCGAACCTTTCCTCGGACAGCAAGCCACAGGTAAGCCTTTCTTCTGCGACTCTCAGGGTGATCTTCTGGGTTCAAGCACTGGATTCATGGGCAGGAGTCCTGTGTTTAACTCCAGACTGTGCTTCAGACTTGGGTAAGTTACTGTGCATCAGCTTTTCCTTCCTGTAAAATGGGAACAACACTGATGTCAGCAGAGTGCTGTGGAGCTTTTGTGTTCAGGCAGACCATAGTGTTTCCTTGGTGGATGAAGAAGGACAACAATGCTATTTGCTTGCAACAAAAAGGTGAAGTAGCCATCTATTAGTTTGTCTTTTGTGTTGGTCTATTTTCTGGATGTTGTGCAGGCTGATATAAGTTATTTAGGATGCACCTGACATTGGAAACGAGTTATTGGGGAAATGCCTTTCAGTTTTAACACTGTAACTGATGCAAGCCTTTCAAGGCTGTCAAGATAAATTGTTGAAATGAATCAATTAAAAGAAGGTGTAACTTCATCCTTCTGAGTGACTGGTCTGCAGAGAGGTGGTCTGAATGCTGATAAGTAAACCCTTTGACAGAAGCTGTTTTGTAGTGTGAAATGGGGTCCCCTGAAAGCCTTGTCACCTATCAGGATGACTGCTCCCATCATCAGCAACCTGTAGTAATGCCACAGAACAGACACTGTTCCTGAAATTGTAAGTGGAAGATGGCACAGCTCAGATGAAGACATGGGAAGGAGCAGCACCCTGAAGGAGAGACCTATTTTCTGCCTGACATTTACAGTTGGTCCTGTAGTCACGTGCTGATCTTATTGATGAACAGAGAAAAGACTTAAACATATAGTACTGTACTCCTTACAGAAGCAGCAAGGACTACTGGCCAAACTAAGGCAAAATGGAACAAAATGAGAAGAGGCAATTGCGAATAGATAATTTGTATTTTCTCATAATTCTCTCATTTTTCACTGTATGGCAATACAGTGATTAAAGTGAACCTAACATAGGAAAGTGCTGTGGAGCTGACTTCTTCGCATTAAAGCTACTTTCTATAAGGAACCAAAAGAGGATGATCCTGTTCCAAAACCAGAAGCCCTTCAGCAGAAGCACTTCCCAACCCACTTCTGCAATCCTCCCTCATCAGGGATGAAGGTGAAAGAGGAGCAGCACAAGGACAGGAGTAGCTGCAATTTTATGAAACTAGTTTAGATATGTATCCACCTAACAAGAATAGGTGCTGACCCCAACCTGCCACGTGTGGATGAATTTTACAGGTGGTACTTTCTCATGTTTGATTGTTGTGAGCTGTTGGGAAATCTTCATTCTGATTTTGACTATTTTAGAAGTGATTTAGCCACTCTTTGCCCATACAGATACAGCAGTGGTATGTATGTGTGAAACATACTTCTATAGTTTCCAGAGGGTTAATTAGCAAGAATGCAGGGAGCTGCTGTTCAGTAGGCTGGTGTTTTAGTTTATTCTTTTCAACAGCTTATCATTTTTGGCTACTGGCAACCAAGTAAAAAGCAAAACTTCTCCATTGCAGTTATTTTTTCTTTGAAACAATCTGACTTTCAGCAAAAAATTCACTGTGATTGGAATTGGAGCTGCAATTAGCTGTGAAGTATCAAAACCAATAATACTGTCTGCTGCTTATTTTTGTTTCCAGCTCTCCCACTCCTTTAAAATTCACTGGAAAGAAAATTTCTCCATAGCAATCTTAATTTTGAAGGCAAATTCTTATTAACTCAATTCCGCAGGAAACTTTAATTATTCTGATTTTGTCAAAAGCATTTTTAGGACTGAGAAAATCCTGAAAAAAATTCAAGGACCAGCTTTTCAGTAGCAATAAATGCTGATTTCTTACTTGGCCAACTGCAATCTATTGTATTCACGTCTGTTTCCTTTAGCAATGGCAAAACTTCTTCATGTTCATCTTTTGGCTGTGCACTTAACGTGCAGTAGAGATGGCCTAGAGCTCTGAATTTGGCATTGCAATTCAGATGTCCCCAGTACTGGGAAGTATTTGGTTACACTGACATACGCCTGGGTTTAGTTAGGCAGAATATTAAATCTTAATATGGAAATGTGTAGGCAGGGACTTAGAGCTGGATAATGTTTGTGTGCTGCAGTGAAGAGTGCTGAGAGAGGCTCTGTGAGATGATGTGAGTGAGTTCTGTACTGGCCTTCCAGGTACTATATTTGCTTTTTGTTCTTGCTGTATTAAAACCTGCTTAACCCAAATCTAATGACCAAATTCATCTTCCAATTTATTTTTCCCTCCTTTTTCCTTTCATTTTGTGCTGCTTCCTTTCTCCCTCTCTTGCTTCTTGACTCTGCCTGGGCAGGCCCTTCCTCCTCCCCGTCCTCCTCTCCCCAAAGAGGAAAGCTTTGCATGGCGTCCTCGCACTGACACTAAAGCAACCAACCTGCTGCCAGTGCCCATCATGGACTGCGTGTACCTGAACGCACCTAAGCCTTCTGCTCAGCGTGCATCACTAAATGCCAGCGCACGGTGTTACTTCTCATCACCCACGCCCTATGGGGCAGTCCCCAGCGGGAAGCAAGCCTTGCCAGCAGGGCACTTTCCTTCTTCAGGTCCCAGAGATATGGTGCATGTTGGGCAGCCACTCTTGGAAAGTAGCTCCTCATCAAATGCATCATCCTTACAACGCAACCCTGACAGGGCAGATCCCAGTAGTAAGGCTGGAATGAATTCCAGTCATGAGACGAAGGCGGATAAAAAGGTCAGCAGACTATATGTAGCTTGTTTATCTAACAACACTTGCTCGGCCACGTCTGAAAATTCCACTGGCACCACACATGACCCATCAGCCAGCACCAGTTTGGGAGCTGAGGTCACTCAGGCACCAGCCACCGATATTGTTTTCTCTGCAACGGGAAAAGCTCTTCCTGCTCCTCCTCCTCCTCCTATTCCTCCCAGGCCGTACTTTTACATTGTCCTCAATAAAGACGCAGTTAGTTCTGATCCGGGCCAGCCCTCCTGGACTCAGTCGTCACCTCCGCAAGCTTTGAGGGACAGAGTGCTAGAGCCCCAGAGCACAGCTGCCACACAGGACAGAATGAGAAAAGAGCCTTACCTTACCCAGCAGCGGCAGCCGCCATACAAAGCAGTGGGACGCAGCATGGTACATGTTTTCTACGTAACCTTGTTTTCTTCCAGCCATTTGAATGGTTCTTTAATTCATTATAATGTTTCCTTAATGCTTTATCCCCATCCTTCCTAATTTCTGAGCATCTGATTCACCACCTGAGCCTTTGTGGTCTTCTACTCCACAATATTTAACACCTCATGTCTCCCCAACATTGATCTGTGTGTTTGTGTGTGCATGTTGTTTGTAGGGGGCTGGGTTGGACTGGCTAAGATCTTGCTATTTTAGGGAGGTGTAAAAGAAGCGAACTCTGTTACGTGTTGGTTAGTGCTTCTCAAGTGATGGGTGAGTGCAGCACTGCTTTGTGGTTTGATTTAGCCTCTCTGCAAATGACAGGAGAAGAGGGGTGGTGAGGGGATGGAAGATGCTATACTATCCTTTTTTTTTTTTTCTTTGTAAAAAGTTGTGTGTGCTTACAGAGGCCATGGCTGAAAGACTGAAGAAATATGTTTCTCTAGGGAAAGAAAGTCTTCTGGGGCTTTGTATTATTTGGGGTGCATCCTTGCATGACACTATGGCTGCGTTAGACTAAAGTTCCGATCTTCCCCTTTGCATAACAACACCTTGTTTCCTACAGGATGCCACTGCCACCACAACTCAGCCTGGGGTTATAGTAGTCCCCCTTGTCCAGATTAATCCAGACAGACAACAAGAAGGCAGCTCCAGCACTCCTCCACCGCCTCTGGTTCCTTTCGGGCAAGGCTCCGTATTCCCTGAGACTGTTCCTCCTGGCACACCCTTGACTTTTCCGACTTTAGATGATTTCATTCCCCCACATCTCCAGAGGGGTTCCCACCATAACCAAGCACCCTCTGCGTCTGGCACATCACCCTCTGTTTACCCGAAACTTCCATTCTTCTCAACACCACCTTCACTTGTACCTCCGGTTACGGGGGCTTTGCACAGGGGCTTGAAGCCTGAAATCACTGGAGTCATCTCACGTACAGTAAGCTTGCCAAGTACCCTTCTCACTCTTGTCCTAAATTTGTATTCCCAGATTAAAATTACTTTCTCCTTGGCATACTAAACTTGAGAGGAGTGATGACTCACTCCCTGCTAGCAGCATGACAACTGAAACCTTGTTTACGTCCTGTGCTAGTGCATGCATATTGCCTGCCCTGTGCAGCTTTGAACCTTTTATTGACTTCTCGTATGCAGCATTTGACTGTCTACTTCTGTATCCATTCTGCTAGGTGTTGCACATTTTAGGAGCCTTCACTAGGCTTTGCTAATAATTAATTCTGTGTAAACAGAATAGCTGCAACTAACTGATCTCTCCAGGCTCTTTTAATAGCATCATTAATTGTGTTTGAACAACACTGGAAGTAGTAATAGCAGACGAGTTAAAGGTTAGGGCTGGCTTTCTGTTCCACTTGGAGCCATTAGACTGTATGATATCTACAGAAATTCCTGTAAGCCAGTTTAAGATTGCTGCTGATATCCAATGACCTGCAAGCAATACTATCAGTTACTGAGCTGAGACTCTTCCAAGTTCGTAGGCGCCATGGGATAGGTTAGGATCAGAGTGTCTCTTCAGTACTGAGTTGCCTGTCTTTGAATTCTTCAAATTTTCCAAAAAGTACTGCAATAATTGTAGCTTGAACTTTACTGTGTTCTTCCTGGCTTAGACATTTTCTCTTTAAACTCATCACCTGCTATTAAAAAGTTCTTCCAAACAATGAGGAGAAATAGCTCTCAGTTGAAGTTTCAGAGGAAGCAAGAAGTACAAGGAGGGTCAGATACTGGAAGTCTTAAAAACAGCAGCTTTTTTATATGCTTGCTCATGGGGGTAACCAAGAAGCTCAGCAGAACCTCCATCTCTTACAGTGGCACTTTCTTTGGCCTTTGACTCTATAGAGGTCATACAGGTGCCCCCAACAGGCGTATGGGGCTTGGGGGGAAAGGAAAAAAAACAACTTAGGATGATACTTTAGGAAGTTCCCAACATTGGCCTTTCTGATTCTGTTGGAATTAGTGGGATTTTACTGCTGAGAACAGTTAAAGTATTTTTATGGAGTCTATCTGCAGGCACTAGGAAAATTCAGCAGGCATCCAAATACTGAGGTAATAGTAGAAATTTTGGTCTACATGATTTTCACGAGTTGAGAGTTTTGAAGCTTTATTTTTGTGCATGCTCTGTGCATGTGATCGCAGAGCAGTTTTCTTCAGTAATCTTAGTGCTCCTTGTTCACCCAATTTGATGACTTAGCTGGGACTCCTAAGCCTGACTTGACCTGACACCCTTCTTCTTTTAGGGTTTCTTTATACATTAGTTATCAAAATGAAGCTCAAATGCATCTCTCCTAATTCTCTCCGAGTCCCATGCCCTTCTCAAAAATTGCATTGCTTGGAATACTATCCCAAGCCAGCAAAATGGGGTTAGGTCTCTGTCTTAGAGACCCTTGTTTCTGAAGAACCTTCTGTTCTGCCTTTATGAATTGTCCATGGCCTGATCAGGATGATTCTTGGAGGAAGAACACCTTCATCCAACAGAACTGGATTGTTCTGCCCTACTTCCCCTCTAGGTTGGAATAACTGTAGATGCTGCTTCTGTTGATGGCCTGTTCTCACTATAACTTGTTTGAGCTCTGGCCCTTCCTCAGCCCCTTATGCTGTAAGCCCTTTCCATTAGCACTGGTGGGTGTGAGGGCACTGAGCTTCAATTAGCCATAAAAACCCAGAGAGATGATTCTTCTGGATTAATAGTCTGTGTATTTATTTATTTTCAGTACTGACTTAAACTCTCGCTTGAATGCTCAGCTCTGTTTCACAGATCAGTGGCCTGCAGCATTCCAGTCTAACAGTGGAGCAGCAAGAATGCAGAAATTCCACGTTCACTCTGTTTGGATGCTTATTCCCCATTAACTTTAATTGTAATTGTGCATCCAAATTCCGTGAGAAGCTTTGAAAAATCTCAGCCTAAACTGCTGCACACATTCTTAGGCCATCGCCCCTATGTTTTTGTTGGCAGTAAGGTAAAGAGAGAGCCTAATATCCTTAGACTGAGAATTTTCAAAGCTGAACTAATTTTTAAGTCTCCCTGTGGGCCCAGCCTGTATTTCTACAGAACAACCAGAGCTGTGGTGATACCAAAGGTGGGTTTGAAATCCATAAACAATGGAGCTGGCTGCTTTAGGAAGGCAAGAATAGCTTGCTATCCATGTTCCAGCAGCAAAGTTATGTTGAGTATCTTCCTTAGTAGAGTCCTACTGTTTGTCATTTGTCTGTTTTTCATTATTTTTACCATGTAGACGTCACATGGTCTCCTGAGTGATGGTGCTAACCTTACTTCTTGGACCTTCCTTACCAAACCAGCTGCAGTAATGTTTCACTCTACAACTGCATGAGTTTTGCATGCCTGATTCTTGCTATGAAGGGAATTGTTTTAAAACAACAACAACAACAACAAGTATTTGTGTGCATATGTATCAGGGAAGGATGTCTGCCTCTTTTCTTACAAGTAGAATTGCTTGTTTATGGCACCCTGTGTTGGCTCTAGGGAGCCTGCCAGATTAATTTAGTGCCTCCTTTTGGGGTTGGAGTTGTGAAACCCAACACCAAAAAATTATACAACTGCCTTAGCAAACTAATTGCATTAACAAGAAGCAGAGTACATACATGGAGCAAGGTAATGCTCATGCTTATGCCTTTTTACTAAAATTTGCTATGATTATGCTTCTCATTCAGTCTCAAATGGCTTTTTTCTTTCCCCAAATTTTCCCAGTGCTGCAGCTTTCCTGCATGCTGATGATAGTGTATTCCTCTCCTTTTCAGGACCCAGGTCCTGCACTAAATGAAGTGACCCAGCCTAGCAGTGGCACTGACTATCCATCTTCCTTCACATCAATCAACAAGTCGTCTTCTGCCTATCCCTCTACCACAATCGTCAATCCCACTATTGTTCTCTTGCAGCACAATCGAGGTAAGGAGATTTCCAGGTAGATATTTAGGTTCAAACTGAGTAACCTGTTAAAATTGCAAGGAACTTAGGAATGTCCATGCTACTAAGGGATATGAAGTCCATACTACTAAGGGATAATAAAGATGTTTCCAGAAAGTGTTGGGACTGCAGCATAGTCCAGGTGCACGCAGGTGACAGGTTAGAAGTCTGACACAACGACTATTTTTTCTAATTAGTACCTGTGGATCAGTAAGTACTTTGATGTTGGGAAAGACGTTTCTAAGGAGATGTATTAAGTTATTGCAGGTAACAGCTTATCCCTCATACGGTGTTCTGTCATGGTGGAAAGGGTATATATACTGTTGTCTATCTGTCAGTAGAATCGAGATAAATCGAGGTAGGTCCTCCTTCACTGGGAACGGGATGAGCTACTTCTCAGCAACTTCAGTGTGGAAGCAGCCATATTTACCCAATAGTAAATCAACTGATTGCCAGTATGTTTGAATTTGGCAGTCTGTTCCTCCATCCACAACTTGTTAAACTCAGACCCTCATTGCAGAACACCCTGATCTCTACGTTTATGTATGAACAAAACAACTTAATAAACACAAGACAGCTCATACAAATCTTTCTCCATCTCACTGCAGCTTTTTCTGAATGGATGGTAATGTCTCTTTATCTCTGGTGTTAGAGGAAAACTTCTTAGTTTTTAGAACTAACTTCTTAGTTCTCCTGATGACTGGCATTACCTCAGTCTCCCAGTTGGTTTTGCATCACCAAAGATTGTAGTTTGTAAAGGTCCACACAGATGCAGTCCCAATTTGCTTTGATTTCTAGTGAACTTGGGAAACTCCAAGACAAGAGGAGGAGAAGTTAAATCTGCAACGCTGAAACCTGTTTTTGTGAAGAAAAGAAATCAGGAAAATAGCAGCAAGGCTTGCACTCATTTTAATCAGTCTGCTTACCAGCATTTGTTGTTCTGTTCCTTTGCAGATGACATGTATATTCTTTTCTTTAGAGCCTCTGTTAAACAAACTACTGTCTTTAGCTCCAGAGATAGTTACTGTGCTGTAGCCCAGCTGATGGTATCACTCATGTGAGTGGGTTGTATCTCTTCCTTTCTTCCAGCATCTGAAGAAACTTTTTGTTCTCCTGAATGAGCATGTCTGGATTCCCAAATGTTTTATCTGAGACAACCATTTTATCTCAAAGCTTTTTGTTGCCTTCCTTAAGCAGGGTTACTGTTCTAGTGGGTTTTTGTTATAAATCTGGAGCCTTTTAGAGTGCATGTCTCCCAAGGATACTTTCTGTATGTGGATTTTAAGAGCATGACAGATTTGCATAATATGATGTTCTGCACACTCCGGCTTTGAGACAAGGGATGTCAGATTGTTCACTTGATTAATTACCTTCACAGACAACAATTTTATTATGTCTTGAATATCTCTTGCCTCTGCCTATCAGGCCCCGTAATACCGTAGCCCTATGCATTGAAGAGCCTTATAATCACATTTTTGTTGACTGTGTTATGGATCGTGACTTGTTAAGCAGCATAACTGAGTCTATGAAATATCCCATTCAAACATGTTTTCCAGTCTTTAGAAGTCAAACCTGTAATTTGTAAGGATCATATTGAACTATTTTGAGAAAACATCTTCATCATCAGTCCGTATTGATTGATGCTACATACTGCACTGTTTTTAATAATAAAATCTCATAACGGTCATTAGAATATTTTTTCTGGGGTTACTGTCAACGTGACAGGCAGGTGTCCCAGCCATCACACTTATGCTTTTCAAATGTTGTCACAGCATCTTTCTTTCTGTCCTGTAGAGTTTCCTTTGTATTGCGAGACATACTGAGGATGAATGTCAACAGTCCAGCAAGCTGCTCTTCCTGAAACTTCTTTCTTTAGAGCAAAAAAAAAAACTGGTCTAAAATTCTTCAGTGCACTTCACATGAGCACAATGATTATCAAGTCTCTGACCTCAGCTGCTGTCATTCAGCATGGTCCTTTGTTACTGTTGAAGTGGAAAGTATTTCTCCATCAGGCAGTAGGACGTCAGACTTTTTATTTAACGAGGGGTGAAAAAATAAAGAATGGAAATAGTGATTGGATGTGTCATCTTTTTTGCCCTCTTAATAACAGTTTCAATGTGCCTATTTGGTAAAATATGAAGTCCGCTGTTAGGTCTGTTTATTCTGAACCTCTCTTTGAATCTCTGGGACATTCTGTAAATTCTTTGTCTTCCATCATAGTTTTCTTCTACTTCCCGGCATATATTATCTACTCATAGGTATGTTTTCTTCCTTTTCCATCTGTTTATATATTAGGGGTTTCTTACAGTTCCTTATGCTTCTGCCCCCATCTAGACTCCCAGCATAGCATTAAGGTTTTTTGGTAGTGTTTTGTGATATTTTTGTAATGTAGCTGATACGGTGTTTTCAAGTGGTTCTCACATCTTAGCCATCTTTTATGTTGCTCTCCTGGCTGACATGATTCATATTTGATTTCATCTTTTTGCATCGTATCCGTTCAAAGCTGGTTTAGTCTCATGGCAAATAACATTGTTATTGGATTATAGCCCACCTTCCCTTGAAACGGTTAATTATATTTTGTTCTGAAATCAATTTCTTCATGTCAAGATGAGGCTTAATATAAATTCCTCTTGTGTGCTGTAAATATCCTTTGAGGAAGAAATTTCAAGGTCATTTTAATGCTGGCAATCTGAAATCTCCAGTAGTTCAGTTAGTCTTCCAGATGGATAATGTGTCTTTTTTTCTCCTCAGTGGTTTATTGATTGCTCTTTAAGGAGCTAGTTATCTTATTCTCTGGAGTGGCTGTTGTAGCAGACATCACCTACTGTCCTATTTTATACTTTACTTGCTGGTTCATTAATCTGCACGCATTTAAGATCTTTTGCTGTGAAGCTGCTAAACTTAGAAACAGGTCATGATATTTGAAACTCAGTAAATACAATTGCTCAGTCATGAGGAGAGATCTCAGAACTTTTTTTTATACGGGATTTCAGTATCACCAACTGAATAAGATTTATGCCTATAAGCAAGTCATTTCAGACCCTCTAGTTCATTCTGAGCATTAGAGTAAGTATTTCCTTCACATTTGTTGGTGTCTAGATTGATGCATTTTATTTTTGACATCTTAATTTTGCAGTAAACGTACTGAAATATTTGTTTCCTCCTCCCCTTCTGTTATTGGTTTCAAGCCTTCGTTTACTCTGTTGTTCCTCTGGGAATTCTGAAGGCATCTTTAATCATTCCTTCCCTTTTGCCAGCAGTTATGTTCCCTTGCTCAGCCCTTTCTCTGAGACTCTGACAAGTCTTTGGCCTTTGCTTACAGTCCCAGAACACAAGATGAAAGATTAAATCCTCATTTACCTAGTATGTACCTGGGGCTGCAAGCTGGTTCTGGTCAGGTGGGAAAGTGAGATAGCAGATACATCCCCAGCTTCTGTCCATCAGCAGCAATTTCCTAGTCTGGAACACAGATAGAAAGAAAACATCACCTTCATGTGAAAAACAAACAAAAACAACAACAAAAAACAAGGAAAAAAAAACAAGAAGAAACAGAAGCAGTTCTTCTGCTCTGCTAGTAAGGGAGCTTTGTTTAGCAAAAAGAAACACTGCTCTCCCTTGCAAAGTTGCTCCATTTAGTACAAATATCCATTGAAGACCAATTCTGCTAGCAAACAACATACAAATCAAGGTTTTTTCCTACTGCAGCGTTGCTTGGCAAGTGTCCCGTGCCACCTCAAAGCACGGTTATTTCCTGGGCAGGCAGTGCATGGCATGATTTATTATGAATATTTAACAGGTGTAATTAATATATATAAAGTTTTGTAGTCTTTGCATTAACCATGTGAGCTTTCAAGAGTGTCTGCATTTTATATGTCAGTAAAATGTTTATTCTTTTCAAACTGCTTTCATGTGTTAAATAACTAGATTAACTGCTAAGCAGTGGATAGAGCAGAGAACACAGCTAAGAATCCTTGGTTTATTCCCAGCTGCAACTCAGGCAACTTGTTTGGACATCTCTTTAGAAAGCAGCTCTGTCTGTCAACTTACAAGGACAGTGAAACACCCCAGAAGATAACACAGATGTCCCAGTCTGGAAACTCAGTAATGAAAGGCTCTAAAACAAAGTGACGTTTCTGAAACTCATAGCCTTACGCAACCTGTGTCTGTGGGCACATCACTCCATCTATGACTCATTAGTATGTGTTGAGACTCAGCACGACAGCAGCTCAATACTTCCCTATATCGCTATGAAATTATTGCATTATTGTTTTAAAATGCACTTTGTGTTAATGATAACAGTTATTGATCAAGTCGGTTGACTCTGAGTCCTCAATGTTTTTATAATTGTCTCCTGTCCAGCTTTTTTCATTCTCTCTGGTATTTAAGCAATAAAAAATACTCTTTACAAGTGTATTGGGCAGTGCATCACGAGATTTGTGTAATCCACAAGGGTGCTGTGTGGAGAAGGGGCTGTGGATTGTCACTTTAGCAGTGTATGTGAAAACAGACTCTCTTCAGCAGCTGCTGCCCTTCTGTCTGCAGTGTATTTCTTGCCTGTCAGAAACGCAGCACCAGAGCACTTGCTGTTTGTCTCACCCATTTGTTCTGTATTTCTCTTTATTTTGTTTCTTCCTTTACCACAGAACAGCAAAAAAGGCTTAGTAGCCTGGCAGGTATGATGTGAAAGGTCTGCTCCCTCGCACCCACTGCCTCTGCTGGGGCAAAGTGCTGCTTTGTTAGCTGTGGAGTGCCTTGAGCAAACACACTTCCCAGGAACTGCAAAAGAAAGACTTTAAATGTTTGTCCTGGCTTAGTCCAGGTCACCAAATGCTTGGTTTCAGTCTCTCCTCCACGTGCTGCCAGTGTGGCAGTGTTAACATACCTACCTAACTCCTAGAACTGTTAGTCTATTCCTCCTAAATTGTAAGATGTACTTACCTGTTGATTGGTTTGGTTGCCTTTTGAGCCCTTAGGTTTACTCACATGGGATGTATTCTCAAGTTTCCCCGCATAGCCGTTAGAGTCCGTCTTGCATAGGAAGGGGAGAGAAATAAAAATGAGCGTTGACTTCAAGAGAAGAAGTATTTGTGCCAATTCCTAAGAAGTATATGATAAAATTGTAGCAGACAAGCATGCAGGTGTGCTGTCAGCTTTCTTTCCCCTTGCAGCTGTATCTGCCCCTGCAACTGGTCTGTGAGCATCTCCTTGACAGGGAAGAGAAGTTATTTTCCTGTTCCCACTCCCAGGGTGCAGCTCCCTCCAGCCAGCTCCTCTGGTGCCACACCAACCCATTGCTGCTCTCTGCTGTGCCCTGCTCAGGTGGCAGGCTGCATGTTTCTCCCTGCTCCTTCCCTTGGTGGTGCCTCAGTGCACACAGCTCAGCTGTGTGTGTCCTGCAGACAGAGGCTTCCTTCCCATTAGTTTTCCCTTCCACAAGGTGTTTCCCTTCACGATCAGGAACTCTCTTGTTTTCCAAACTAGAGATAGCTCACAATGTGGCTTGTTTGGACCCAAATGGCCCATGACCTGCCAGTGAATCCCATTTTGCACAGCTGGGCCTGCACCTGTTCTCACTGAGTCAAAACAACCACAGAGATACAGGTAGCCACCTCATCCCCTGCCTCTTGCATCCTCTTCATCATAGCAGTGGAACTCTTGCTGTGCAGCTCTATGTTGCTGCTGACCTTGAAGGTGCCCTGGGATGTGCAGCGTGGTTATCAGTGTGGCCAAGCACCAGGTTTGGCTGTTTGCTGTTTTTGAATGCCTTGGCCCGGTTTGTACCTCCAGCAGTGCTTTAGAAATCTTTGGAGCTGTGTGTCAAATATTCCAGTATGGAATTTGGCTGTTAATTCTCCCAGATGCAGGGGAATGAACCAATTACAAAATAGCCCTTTGCATCAGAAACACAAAACAGACCAGAAGACGGTGTACATGCATTGCCAGGGAGAGAAAACAAAGTGGGAAAAGGTAGATGAAGATTTAATTGATGCTTTGCCACATGTTGACCTTTTTTATAAACATTATTTCATTATTTTTTTTAGAGGAGAAACCACTCAAACACAAATCCTTCACACACTGATTTTTGCAGGCCAGAACTGTGTTTGCTCAGGGTACCAGTGCTTTGTTGTGCATGAGCCTCTCCTCTGCTAACTGTCCCTCTCAGATTTCTTCATATTTAATGGCTTTGGGCAGCATGTTGATGTGCATGTGAATAAACAAACCTCTCTCTATCTTCAATGCATGCAGTGATATAAAGAGAACAGGCCCCAGCAAATCCTTGATGAGGCAGACTGTAAAATCATTGATGTTTTCTCTCCAGAAAATCCATGTAGAAGGAGTCCTTAGCAGAGCCTAAAAGTTGTCGTGTTGCAGCTCTCCAGAGCATAGTAGATCTTCAGAGCAGTCCAAGCTCCCTGGTTCCTTGCCCAGTGGTGCTGTATATGGATGTCAGCCAGGCAGCATCAAGGAATGCCAGGTGGAATCAAGGCAGTCTGGAGCGAGTAGTTGTTTTCCCCCCATAGAAAGGAATTGTGCGTATACTAACCAACTGTAGTGGAATTTGTTGTTTACAAACTCTAGTTAGGACACAGAAATGATTCTATTGACTGTAACAAATGAGATTTTCAGGCAGGTGAGGGCAAGCTGTAAGAAGTGGTGCCCTACTACCGTGTAACTGATGAAGAATGAAATTGCAGAGTCACTGATTAGACCCAAAAAAGTCTCCAAAGCTAAAAATCTCTTGTCTATGTAACAGCTAAGCCTGTCATGAGATGTGTGAAGAGATGCTAGCCTGCTTTTGCTGGTATCAAATGTATTCTTGCTAGATTCCTTCAGCCCAGATGCTGGCTCCAACTGGCAGGGTCACAGTCTGTCTCATCAACTATTTGCCAGGGTTCTTGCCTTAAAAGACTGGGATATGGTGAAGTGATGGAATGCTGGGATGAAATAAGAATGCCTTGTTTTCATTTGCAGATTCAGTGCCAGACAGACTAGTTTCAGATAAAGTAGATTTGGCACTCACACAAGTCAAGCCACTCCAGGAGCCGGTGCTGAGTGAGAGGAGGGTATTGGAGGAGAAGAGAAGAATTGTCAAGAGCCCTCAGCACATGGCTGATACTTCTGTTGATGACATTGGCATTCCATTGAGGGTAAGGCAACCACGGAAAAGTGACCATTGCAAAAACCTGGGCCAGGTTCTGCCTGTCTTGAAACTTGGGGAATTTGCTGAAGATACAGAGGCTGTAGAGATATAAGAGATATAATTTTAGTTCCAGTGCATATTATTATGAACTTTTCTATTAATGACCCAATTTCAGCATCAGGTGAAAAAATAAATAGTCTCTCTTTTCATCATATTGGAGAACATTGTTCATTCACTGCTGACAGCAAAGGAGGATATTAGTTTTGCATTCTTTTAGCCATCTTGAAGGCAGTTATCTCTTCTAAACATCGTGTTTAATTCCATTCAACTATCAAGTGAAGTTACAATGAAAAGAATAATGTACCCGTTGCAACTCGTGTCTGGTGTGACTTGAACACTGCATGTGTCCATTGGACACGGAGTGTGAATGACTGAATTACACACGACATCTACTTTTTGGTGAATATGATAAGATCAGATTGCTGTGTACAGTCTTTCACCTAATGTACGGTTCTGTGCTGATTAGAACATACCCCTGCAGAACTTTCCCAGTATTAGTAACTTCAGTGAAGCCTGTAGCCTCCTTATACATTAGGTTATACATTTGACTGAAATTTCTCATATATTAAAGTATTGACTTCACGTAGCCTTGATTTTTAGGTAGTCAGCAGTAATAAATGAAGTGGGAAGCAGAGTGATAATTGTACTAACTGCTGCAAGATTAGTCTAAAAATAAAAAGAGACTTTGAAAGGGTGATAGAATTCATGTTTGTGATTATGTGTGTTATGTTTTTTTCCAATAGAATACAGACAGATCGAAGGACTGGTACAAGACAATGTTCAAACAGATACACAAGCTAAACAGAGGTACTGTACAACGGGTCATTTTACTAACTTTTACAAGATCACCTTGACAACGTTTTTAATACAAGTGGAAAATCGTACTATGGATATTCACTAGAAGTATTTTATGTTGACTAGCTTTTACTCTGCACCACAGAATTCAACCAATGTATTTAAAATCTCTGAAAACAAAGGCAAGAAAGCAGTGAAGTCCAAAGCAAGGTCTGATTGTTCTGTGAGGTATACTGCAGCACCTTCATGAAATCAAGGGCACTACTGAGGGTACAGAAGGCTGCCATTAAGTCTATGCTTAAGAAACAGATCCCTGAACTCCAGTTCTGGCAGCTACCCCAGCCAACACTTTTGAGTGATATTAGGTTATTACTGAAACAACTTTGCTTTAGTACCTGCTTAATAGAACTTGGTTTGAGGCTCACTGATACCAAGGGAATGATTTCCACTTATTTTGAGCAGTTCAGAATATTAATTCTGCTCTTCAAAACTTCGAATTAATCTTCATTCATAATTCAAAACTGTAGTAAGCTCTTGCAAACATGAAGTTTCATGTTTCTATTAAAGTTTCATCGTGGTGAGGGACTCTACTACTTTGAGGCACTTCTGTGCCTGGCTGCTGATACATCCATGTTTGTTCTTCTGTGTGAGAAATGGCTGCAGCAGTGTTTGCAGACTGAACCCTCTGAACAGGCTCATATGCAGGCAAATGCAATTCAGAACTGCGCTTACATAACACAGCTCCAGTTTTGCATGCCACTGCAGGTGCTGTCATGATGAGCTTTATGCATATATAGGCACTGTGTGTTGTATTGGATAGAGTGAGAAAGAGTTGAACCATTTCCTCACCCCAGTGCTCCTAACAGAGGTTCTCCAGCTCAGCCAGAGCCCGTACTTCTGGATATGAAGAAAGAATTCAGTCCTTTCTGCTTCCAGGATCTCCCCCAGGGCTCAAGAAGGCATCTGAGTAGTGTCATGCTATAGCATCAGCACATGAGGAACTGTTCTGCGGCTTGTGTGGATTCTTGTCTTGCCATTCTTCCCCTTTAAATCTTTACTCTCTATTCTTTTTTCAAATCATGTTCCTCTCCTTAGACACTCCTGAAGAAAATCCTTATTGCCCTACCTACATATTTCCTGAACTTCCTGAAATCCAGCAAAAGCCTGAAGGTACCAGAAGCTTAGTCAGAGTATGTGTTGTCTCGTGCTTTGAGTTAACTGTACTATAGCACCATAATAGTAACTAGATTCAGGTTTAGTTATGCCCAGTATACCTTCTTGTGTAATGTATAAAGTAATTAAAACTTTGCTAATCCGTTAATCCTTTTTTAAAGAGTGATGATGTTTACTCAAGTGTTATTAAATTAAGCAATAAAGCCAAATGGTGATAGGAGGCTGGGGGATGAAGCAGAACCTCCACTTCACTGTGGATAGCCTCAAAATCCACTGCTTTTCTCTGCTGCAGAAGACAATCCTTATTCTCCTACATACCAGTTTCCTGCGTCTACTCCTAGCCCTATCTCTGAAGGTAATAATGAAGGACCATCTATATTTTCTGCACAAATGCTGCCTTGTCCATTTATTTTTTTCCTGGAGTTTTTTCTAGTTGCTGAACATTATGCTGCCTCGTAATTATTTGCTGTAAGCATTGCCTTGACTGTATGATGCCTTTTTGGCTTTGCAGTGCTCCTCTGGCTTTCTAACTAGTAGCTGACTAATGCTGCAGACCTGAGGTTTGCTTGGTTTTGTGCGCTTACCAATTATACTTAGCCATGTGCGTGCAGTGATTACTTAACATGCCTAAGATGCTGATATACATATAAAGATGTGATTTAACTGAGATTTCTCTTGCCTTCCTTTTGGGTCAACACATTTATTTAATTATTTCTTATTTTGAATATTAACACAGTGTTAGGGCCAGACCAAAATGCCACTGAAGTCTATTGGTGAAATGGCTGCTTGCTTCAGTGGGTTTTGGATCAGTCCCTCAATGCAGTCCTTTAAAATAAATATAACCTGGTAACATGGGTTCAGGGCTGGCCTTAGGTGCACTTGCATATCTAGGCAAGGGCAGAACGTAGCGGTCATCAGCACATGTTGTAACTTACATCGCTGTCTTTACATTAGCCTCTTCACGTGCTCAGGAGATTCTTTTAAATTTCAAGTGTAAACTAGATTTGTCAGTCATGTTTCAGGGATGGTGAAATTGTATTTATTGCGTTAATAATCCTACAACCATGTGCATATATATGAAAACACTAATATATTAGAAACATTGGAATCCACTGCAGACATTGGGCATACAGATGCTTCCTGATTAGGGAGGTGGTGGTGGTGACAGCCTTGCTTGCTTGATGTTTGGTACTGCTTAAGATCCTACCATTTAGGAACTTGCCTATTTAGCCTGTGCCTCAAGCCAGCCCTGTTGAGATTATTAACTAACCATCTCATTCAGCGTTTGTATTAAGGATTTGGTGGGTACTTCGTAAAAAGAAAAGTGTATGATCTGGGTTCCAGCTGAAATGATCAAAGATGAGATGTAAAGTGCATTTCACTGTGAGAATGAATGTGGATTAGTGTCAAACAGATATCAAAAAACTTTTTTGGTGAAACCTGCAGGTGAAAAGTCTTGTTTTGCATATTACAAGGGAGTATACATTTTCTGTTGGCAGAATGGCATATACAAATGAGAGAGAAAGAGAACCTCAGTAACTGGTTGCTAAAGGAATTTTGCAATTAATTTTCTGGTTGGTAATGAAGTTTGAAAATCCATCTTACTCTCTTTATCTTAATAAATATAGTTTGTAAAGCTAATGAACTTACTACAGTAAGAATCTGGTTTCCCATAAATTTCCCCTATCCGCTTCAAATGTGCAGGTGAGAGTAATTTGCTGGTTTAGGTGGTTGATATTTTATTGGACCAAATATTTGCTCATTATTTGCAGTATACTGGGAAATGTTTCTCAAATGCCTGCCTGGATTCTTTCCTTGATGAGGAATTCAGAACATATGATGGTGTAGATGTGTTGGAGTCCATGTTTCATATTCAGGATACATTTCGAAGTGATCTTTTCAGCTGCAAAGGGCTTATACGGAGATGGGTTGAAACCTCAAGCTTTAGATTTCATACACTCTGAGTGTTAGTCTTTTTGCTCTGGATTGTTGTGTGAGATCTCCTAGAAAACATAAAGATTGGGTTCTTCTCTAAAATTCTTTCAAAGTCTAAGGATATTGAAATCTAGAGATTTTGGCCAGTGTTAAAAACAGACAACAGCAGCAACAGAACACTCTGTAGATTCTCTAGGAGCTGCCAGGGAACTGCCACTTCTTGCAAAAAGAATCAGATTTTGGAAGTATGATTTGGCGATGCCCAGCTCCGCTAAGAAGTGTTGCATAGATAGGATGCTGCTCTGAGAGCCAGGAGATCCTGTTCATATGCTCATCTCTGATTTACTCTGTAAACTTTATGGAGTCATTCCAGATTTCTGTGTTTTATTGTTCATTGCTATAAAATGGGAGAAAACACAGACATTCTTCTTCAAAAGATATTTGAAGATACAGAACATTATCATTTTCTTCCTCATTACTTTAGCTATTAAAATCTTTGCAATTGGAAACTTAGCATTTATTTGAAATTATTTTTTCCTGCCTGAATGATGATACTTAATGAGTATTGACATTTATTTCTGAGTAAGTGGATCAATTTTTTAATAGTTCACTAGCATTAAATAATACTGAGATCTTGAATGGATATGAAGATGGTATTAGGTGTGTTTGTATCTATTTGTAGGTGTAGATGGTGATTTATCAAGTATTTTGGTATTTGTATAAACCTACCTTTTGTATAGCAATAGCAGTCAACTTTTTCAACAATTCCCTCTTATGATGTTAAATAGATCAATATTTGTTCTCTGTCGTTTTAGTCTGAAACATCAAATTGGCCTGAAAATTGACCTTAATTTTTATTTTTATTTTTTTGCCTGAAGGCTATAATAAGCATACCAGAAATCAATAACTGTGTTTAGAACTTAAACCTTCTAATTCATTCACCAAGAGAGACTCAGCAGAGGGGCTAAGAGTTAAGACCTCTTTGAGCCTTTCTGAAAAGCTCAATTAAGTGATGAGTGCAAGTTCAGGTCAGCTGTATTAGCCAAATTGTTTTTCCAGCAGATGAGGCTGGATATAGCAGCTACTCCTGGAAAGAGAAGCTACAAATTGTTTCAGTCTGTTGACTGACATCACCAAGTTAATGCGACAAATGTACAGTATGTTCTTTTCTTCATCTATTTCTGTTTTTCACTATTTTTATCTGGCTATTTCAGTAGTTTATTCACAGAGTTGTTAGTAATATCTTTACATATGATTTTCTTTGCAGGCATTGCATTTTATCTTCTTGCATTTTGCCTTCAAGTCTTATAGATACCTCAAGTACACTTCCCTGATAGTTGGAACCCTCATAGATAGAGAAAGACGGTGGATCTATGAATCCAGTTTCCAGTTCTGATCCTAGCTCCTTGTGTTATTACATGCAGTTCATTGAGGATTTATTCCAAAGCATGCTGAAGATGGTGAAAAGATACCTCTAGGTTTTTGATAGTCAAAACCACTCTCTGGACATCACCTGTAGAGTGTGGGTACCGATGCTGCCATCATCCCACCTCTTTTAGGGGCGCATCTGCCCTGAGCATTGCAATCATGACTGTCATTGCTAGCTCTTGCAGAGCTGCTTGAACCCCTCTATTGCATTCTATAGATGTATCTTTCGTATTCAAAAGGTAAGCTCTTCAGAGCAAGGACAGTCTCTTAGTGCAAGTATGCAAGTGTGTATTGTGCCAGGAATGTTATCAGTGTTTAAAGATAATCTCAGTCAGTGAACATACTTCAATTTGGTGTCCTACTTAATACTAGCAAGATGGCCCAGTGATTACTGTGTGTGACTGAGAGCAGGACTCCTCAGCTCTATTACTGTGTCTAGCACCTAATGAGTTATTTTAGGCATACAGTTCAGCATTTAGATCCTCGATTTATCTTTCAGCTTTTGATAAAGTGGATCTAATAACACTTGCTCTGGAGGCGTTTTGTGACAAAAAGTGATTGTTTTTTAAAGTGCTTTGAGAGGCTGGAGAAAGGTATTAGTATAAGTACTACATTAATATTTATATCTAATCTGGGAAGTATTTTTAAATGCAATTTAAATCTCATTGGCATTTTCTTTTTTAGGATCCTCTCCATGGTAGGTATTGGGTGTATTACTCTCTAGTTATGGCCAATATAAGAATGGAAATGAAAAGGATTTCTGATGCTTCTTTTGGATGGCTTTTTCAGCTCACTTGCAAAATGCTTTTGTCTTTCAGATGAAGATTCTGATTCATACTCTCCTCGTTATTCCTACTGTGAGGACAGTAAGTAATTCCCATTGCTTGTATAATATTTCAAACATAAGGGGGTATATATAGTATGTATTTGTTGGTCTCTTATTCAGTTCACCAACTTTCCTGTATTTGATTTATTCTACAGCCAGAAGCCAGCCTTCAGTTCCTCGCTCCAAGAGTGAGATGGACCATATTGACTCAGAGAAGGTGTTTAAGAGGTCTGCTACTTTGCCCCTGCCAAACCGTACTTCGTCGCTGAAGTCGAGCCCAGAAAGGTGACCTGAACTAAGATACATTTGGATCAGTAATGGAAGGGTGTCTGAAAGTTGTGAATAGGAAGAGAACAAATGTGGAAGATTTAGGTCCACAGCTCCAGTTGTTTCTGGGGAGGTAGAGGTGTACTTTTGACTCTGACTGATCTGCAGCACACTAATGAACTCCTTTGTTGCTGCAGGTTGTTCTCCCATTGCACCATTTATTGAGCAGGCATCATGCTCGCTGTTACATAGATAGTTTCCTGCTGGGGTGAGGAGTGTTTCCTAGGTATTGTGTCTATGCACAGAAGCACAGTGGAAAATCTCTGCTTAGCGTGACACTGTAAAGGTGCCTCAGAATACAAGTGAACAGCAATCATTGCAGAGGAGCAGGAAGTGAATTTATGCTGAACCATGGTAAAAGTTTTTTATGCTGCCCTTCTCTGAGTCATCTCACCCATATGGACTTTATTGGAAGTAGGTTCTAGTTAGCTTTCATGATTACTAGAAAGCTTTCAACGTGATTTCTGTCCTGATCTTTTGCTTTGTTTGTTACCAAGCATTTGAAAATTCTTTATAAGAGTAATGAATGCATTTACCAAATGAAGAGAATGCAGAAAGGGCAATGAACATTCTATGTCCTGTGGAATTCTCCCAGCTTTTGAACTGCTCCTCCTTCCTTCACTAATTTCCACATACTTTCAATGTTTTTCACTCGATGCCTCAAATGTTTAATGTTGTGATTTGAGAGTGCTGTTTCAGTAAGCATCTCAGGCCATAGAACTGATGGAACATCTCTTCCTTACACAGAAGTCAAAGGCAAAGTACATTGGCCCTCTGCAAAAATTCTTGCAAATGAGAGAGTTATGATAAGTAGTGCTTCCTGTTATCTAGTAACAGAACTATGTTTTACCAGGGCAAAGTTTCTCTAGGGCTGGAATCTTAAGTCATCAAGTTAATTCCAAGCAGTAATGATTAACACTGTGGAAGTTTGCACAGTGTCGGTGGCCCAGTCATTTTGATTATCATCTTGCCTTACTTTAAAGGAGAACTTACTTGCCTGTGTCTTCCAAAATCAGTGAAGAGAGTAGGGTATCTCGGTGGGTGGCTCCTATCGTCAACTGGATCAGTAGGGTAAGTGGGAGCAAACCTGGAGTGGCAATAGTTTTGGTTAGATGCTGCACTTCCGTGTGATGACTGCTAGGTGAGAGCTCAGTGGCATGGCCAAAATAGAGCGGTTTAGCAGGAGAAATTTAGTCTGAGTTTTCCTCAAAGTTTGGACACATTGGTATTTGTGAGCTTAATTTGAAGTCCATCATTGCACTATTTTCAGTCAGGAAAGACATGAAAGTCTGACATTTCATTGAAAGTATGAGGCAGACACCCACCCCACCCTATTCCGGTGGATTCAGTATCTGAGCTGTGTAACATTCTGCTTGTTGTAGAAAAAACAAATATACAATCATGAGTCCTATCTGAACTGCTCCTCTTGCACCACGTTTCTTTCCTGAATGAAGAAAGTACTCTGATGAAACCAGGATTAGCAGGGAAAGGTGCCTGTCAAAAGAAGTACTTGCCTCCATGGAAACCACAGCGATTTGTTTGAACTCATCTTTCTTTCCCCAGGACTGACTGGGAGCCTCCAGACAAGAAGGTGGACACTAGAAAATACCGTGCAGAGCCCAGGAGCATTTATGACTATCAGCCAGGAAAGTCCTCCGTTCTGAACAGTGAAAAGATGGTAATGTTTATCTTCTCGTAGAGTGTGCCTTAATCCTGTGAATGTGATATACTGCCTGAGTGCTTGTCCAGTTCCATTCCGATAGGATTCCTTATTCTTACATTGCAGTGCTCGTGTGATGTATTGTTATATATTGTTTTGAAAATTGTTTCGCGTAATTTCTTAACATTGTCTCTCTTTATAAAGCAAAATCCATGGGGACTGAGAGGCTGCTTTACTTCTGGATATGTTGTTTTCTGTGTTAAGTATGGATCACTAACCCTAGGTTTTAATCCGCGTTTGACACTGACCTCTGCAGCAGCTGCGTCGCCAGCTGTACTTTTTCTAGGGCACAGCAGTAGGGTTGAAAGCGTTATGCAACAAAGCAGCCTGGTTCAGTTTCTGTGTTCTTTTGATGCCATTAGCTTTAAACACCGAACAACTTTTTAGAGTGCCAGTAACGTGCTTCAGCAGATGCTTCTGAGGTGCTTTAGGACACAGCCCCTTGGCTGCTTTCTTCCTCAGCTGGATTTCACCACTTCCATGGCAGGGGTGTCAGAATTGAATGTGAGCTGACTACCCAGCTACACTGGTGCGTGACCTGGAATATTAAGTGAACTGTCACCAATTTTAGTTTGAATTAGTAAGCCGTGAGTTGTGGCAGCTAGGGCACATACAAAAATCTCATTCTGCAGGCTTGGATGAGAAGACCTGGCAAGTAGCAGGGCAGAGTGGTGGTGTTCACCTCAGCCAGTCCTGCATAAATCACCTCTACCCACTTAAGGTCCGTCAGGTTACAAGTGCAACTCTGAAAGCACTGGAAGACACTGACTGAGGTTATTAGTGAATCATCAGTTTGGTATGTAAACATGCAATTGTTCTGTATAGGCATTAATTCAAATGATTTGGCTGGAATTGCTAATTCCCTGTGAGATTCCAAATGTAAATAGCACTCTATGCCTTAACAGTTCAAACATTGATCTAAACATAGAATAAGTAGATTGATGGTCCTGAAAAACATACCATAGATTTTATCCTGAAACACAAGCACTGAACAGCAGTTCAAATCAATAGAAACATAAGAATCGAGTCTGATTTGGGCCCTGGTGTTACTACTTAGTGTTTTGGTGGCTTTTCTTTTTTTCTCTCCAAGTGTAATCAAGACTCATAGGTTTTTAAAGATCCTGCAACTGACTTCTTTTCATGCCTGTCCCTCACCGACTTCAGGAAGGTTGTCCCTGATCAGCGTATAATCTGGGGCCTTTTGGACTTCTAAGCAATGGATGGCTCTTGATTGTACTGGGAGTTGGCTCAACCCAACCGAGAAAGTGCCAGGGAGGAGTGATTTGAGCTTGGTATGACAATGCCATTCCTTCAGTCCATCATGGATTAAGATTTCTGCTGAGCTCAACAGCAATTTTGTCTCTTCATAAATAGCCAAGATTAAACCTTGTGGCAAAAGACCTGCATCATCTGTATACTTAAGCCTTAGGAAAGGTCTGACATCACCAGTGGTACTATTTATGCATTCAGACTTCATAAGATACTTAATAGAGCTGTTTAATCAGAATCTAAAAGCCAAAAGCAGGACCATCATTCAGTGCAATTGAGAAAAACTGTACTGAGATCACCGAAGATGAGAAGAATGCTATAGCTGTGTTACTTTTGATGCTTTTTTTTTTTTTTTTTTTTTTGAGCTTTAATTTCAAGCCACAGATCACATGAGAAGGAACATCTTGAAATAGTAACTTCACAGTCTACATTACTCTCGTTAAGTACAACAGTAACTAGTCACTGTTTAGTAACTAGATCTATCTTTGTGTTTCTGAGAAAGCAGCAGGAGATTTGTGAATATCTCCTGATAATCACACCCGGAGCTGTGGCTATCAGAATCCCAATCCAAGACCATTGCAGGACAATGAAGAGCCTCCCACTGACGTCAGTGGTTTTTATTCTCTTCTGTAACTGCAGTTACATAATGAGATGAGTATTTGAGTTAGAGTGCAATAAAGGAAAAAAAATGGAGGCATTGCTTCTATTTTGCCTTGAAGAAATGGCCAAATCTTTCTCCAGGCAATAAGAGATCAGACACAATGTAAACATATATCTTTCAGATAGAAGCGTTGCCCCTCTTTCAGAATCAGTCCTATGCTCTTTTCATAGAGCTTTTTTTTTGCAATGGCTGATAGCTGTGGCAGTCTGAGACATCCAGCAGTGCCAAGCAGTGCTGGGAACTGCCCCTGCCTCATCACGTGAAGATTTGCATCCGGACACACTTCATGTTGTATATATAAAAGGAAATTTTCTTTTCAACTGTGGTGTTTTCTGTCCTGTCTGTTTTTCCTTCATTTTAGTTCAGTCTGATTCTCTTAACATTTATTTGTAAAGAAACAAGTAATACTGTCTCTCTGTACCCATCCCCTCAGAGCTCTTTCAGAAACGTGCTCTCTCTGACTTGTGTCTGCTTTGTTTTAGAAAACCACCTCTCACCCTGTTTGCGGTGTATAGAACAGGGTTTCTCACATATTCATGTGCTGTTAAAGATGCAGTATTTTGCTATGTTTGATTCAAGTCTCACTGAATTCCCCCTCCCCTCCCCCCCCCCCCCCCCCCCCCCCCCTATTTTTTTTGTTTGTTTTAACCAAATGATAGTTTAAAGAGATTCAACCAGTACATGCAGCTTTGGTCTCAGTGGAAATGCCTGACAGTAGCACTGGGGGACTGAATGACTCTCAGACCTTCCAGTGAGCCTCCAGTGAATCTGGGCAGGCTGCATAATCTCTTTCTGTGTGAGTCTCCTGATCTGTAAAATGCAATTCATTCATATTCATGTATCTCACAAGGATGCCATTAGGCTTAACCAATGTTTGCAAAGCAGCTCATAGCCTTCATGAGAGATGCTATAGAAATTCCAAATTATGAGGCTAAACATCGGCGTTTTAGAATGGAAACCATGGAATCTGCATCTTTAACAGTCCTTTTCTGTGTATTCTTTGCATAATGTTATCCTTCTCTTTCTTCCATTCCCCTATCACCAATTCCTTTAGACTCGGGATATAAGCCCAGAAGAGATAGATTTAAAGAATGAACCTTGGTATAAATTCTTTTCGGAATTGGAGTTTGGGAAACCGGTAAGTTTGATAGCTGCGGTGACCAATAAAATCCACCTGCCTTTTTTTTCCCCTTTTCTTTTCTTTTTATTTATTTTTTTCTTTTTTTAATTATTGTCACATCTCTTTGCTGGGCTCTAAACCTGGAACAGCTGCCTTACTCATTTAAACATGACTGTTCATAATACCTCCCTGATACTGATGCAGCACGGTCCTTTTGTGACTGCCATTTACAAACACTCCCCACCTCCCAGCTGTATTTACCAACAAGACCGTATTTGTTTTTGCACACCACAATTCAAACTGCATTTTTACTCTTAATGGTATTAGTAATGCCCTGTTCTCATTGAGAGTCCTCTTTCAGGTCTCCCTCTTTTCCTAAAAAGATTTAGGATAGCTGATAGTTAGCTGTAAATCAAAGTAAATCACTTACTTATTCCTGGCCTCACCTTGTAAATTATGGATCAGCAATTTGCAGCTATCCATGGCTGGTTATGACCCCGTTTCCCTTGCTCCTTTCCTTATGCATGTAGCTGCCTGTTGCCCAAATGATGTGCATCAGGCTGCATTGAATAGCCTTGGCCATTCCCTGAAAGCAGAGGAATCTGAGAACAGAGTGCTTCCTTTTCAAGTGGAGCTGTGCTGTTATGTGAATGGGGAGAATGTAGAAAGAAAGAAGCAGCCTTGATTTCTCACTCTGGAAAAGGATGAAGCAAAGCTTAATTATTAGATAGGACAGAGGACGTTTTGGTGGAAGAACAAATCAGTGATCAGGGCTGCCAGCAAAAATAAAAAAAAATAGGGTATTTGTATCATTTTCTCACCAATTAAACTGGTTCTCACTGATTAAACACAATGAACCTCATCATTAAATGCTGTTTAATAAGCTACTCTTACTGCACCAGAGGGCCAGCATCAGCCTCTCACATTTATCCAAGTACAGCGGTTATTTCTTCTTTTTCTTAGAGGTCAATTGTCACATGCCCACGCATGCCACTTTTGAGCACTGCTGAGATTTCCATCCATGTATAATAAAACAAATACATTTTAGAGTTCAGCTCTGGTTTCAAAGGCTGTTGTGCGTGGACACCAGAGGGCAGATTTTCTTTAAACCTAAGCTTTGCTCACAGCTCTCACGGATGTGACAAAATCCTTCTGCAGATTATAGATGCCTAAATTTGGGTGGGTGCCTATTCTGATTGCATAATAGAAATAGTATAATTTCTGCTGGAAAACAGGCATGATCAATGGCTGGGTTGTCCATTCTGTCATACGCAACTGTGTTTTGTAGCAAAGAGCCTTCCAATTACATGCTACATAGGTCTCAAAGATGAACCCCCCCCTAACTTTTAGGCAATTAATGTCAGGTTAATTGCATTCCTCCTCACCGGGGCTTTAAGGAGATGTCATTCTAAAGATTTGTCCCTTTACATTTTTCACAATAACGTGGCATAAAGTGAAAAGAGATCTGTCATCCTCTGCTACTGTATAATTAATGTTCATGGGCTCCTGCAAGGGATGAAGTTTTGTTATTACTGGGATCAGGTTCTTCCCACTTAGCTTAAGTTAGTGGAACATGTGTCAGAGAAAGGAGAACATTTATGCCCTTAGATCTTTTTAGAATTGGGGGTATATCTGTTCTTAGAAGTGAATGTTCATTCTTTGAGTCATGCAGCCTTGACCATACATCCGAAGAGGGCATCTCCAGCAGCCCATCCCCTGTTCACCAGAGCATCTGTTCTGGGTAGCAAGTACCCTGTCTTGCTTGGGGCACTTTTGTTAAGGCCTGCTTTCTTACAGTTTGCCTTTAAATGACTGCCCATGTCAACTTCCTCTGTCTCCAAAGCTGTATGAGTGTGCACCCTGGTAAATTATACCGGACAATGAATGTGGCACTATGTACATAGTGCTTAAGTGTTACACTGGGCATTTTAATTGAGGATGCTGTCTCAGACTTTTACTGATAGCTGCTCTTGAGCCAGACAAATTCAACAAAGCTCTGGTTGAGCCCTGCAGTAGTCTTTGTGTAGCATTCATTGCGTTAACCATGATAGGACCCGATTTTTGTGACTAGCTGGTGGCTAAGCCCCATTTTGATTGGTCAAGCTTCCCCTGCCTAGTGCTGCAGATAATGTATACTTGTACAAGCATATTTTTCCCCTGTTTTTATGACTTAATTGTGGCTATGGAACGTGGACAGTAAACACCCTTGGTAGAAGGAAGCATGGGATTCTTGCGAGGCTGTGGTGTTTCTCTCCAAACACACCAGAATGACCAGGATAAGGGTTTGCATTGAGGAAAGCCCGTGCACTTCCTAAGGGCAGCTGAAGTGGTGCTCTGCTGATCCAACGTCCCAGATATGTTTCAAGGCAGATATGTAGATATGCATCCAGGAAGACTGCTCTGTGCAGCATGGATGCTTTTCCAGGGTGTTGCAGAGACTGAATTCCCACATTCTCCTTCCTTCTTCCCAACCTCTGACCTCACACTCCATGGTATCCAACCCCCCCCTCCCCCCAGATTTGTTGGCCAGTCAGTCTGGAAATCCACTGTCTTCTGTTGGGATTGTGGGGTCACACATGTGGGCACTCCTCCCAGTCCCTGAGTCTACTCTTTGCTATGAACAGAGGGCTGGAAAAAGGGTGCATGCATGTCCTGCCTTCTTACCTCCTTCCCTCTGCTTCCTCTCTTCACATCTCAAACCTAAATCTTTGCAGCACCGTCTTGTCTACTGGCTGCTGACCTCATCCCCTAGAGTCACAGTCCAAGTTTAGGAGTGAGCCTGATTCAAACTACAGACCCGGGCTGTCTGGAAACCTGATGGAATTTGGACCAGGATTCAAATGTTGTGACTCAATCATGCATTCATGATTCCCTCTCAGATACTTTGATAATATAGTTCTGTCAGTCAGTATGGACTCCTAGGATGATGCTAAGCTCGTCAACCAGTAGAGATTACTTTGTTTGCAAACAGAGCAGAAGCATTTTGATTTTACAAAGTAAGAACAAAGTGTTTGAGCATGTCAGTGAGGTGCACGTCTGGTGAGGGAAGGATATTGGCACATCATTATTTGGGTAGGACAAAGGTCTTTCACTCTGAATAATCCTCCCTGATATTTACATGTACATAAAGCAAGAAAAATTGTATTTTGAAATAGCCTTTACTCGTAGGATAAATTATAAATAAGTCATTCCCAAACTTGCCTGTGCCCCACTCTCCACCAAAACAAAACACCGCAAACCAACCCCTCAAAAGAGAATAATAGCAAATAACAACTCTGCATTCTCATTGCCCCACAATGCCAACACTGGAAATTCAGCCATTTGTTCACATGGTATGTATTCAGAGTCTGGTGGGGGTGGGAAAGATATCTCCCTTTTCTTTACCAAAGGCCCTTGTTTTACCCTTTCATTTTGAAAAGAAGAATGAGCAAAACAAATGCTTTTTATGTGTGATTTTTTTCCCCGTTTTGTTTTGTGGTGTTTTATTTTTTGTGTGTGTGTGTGTATTAAGAATGCTTTAACCACAGCTGTGGTCTCCTGCTAGAGAGCCCTACATCCCTTACAGCACCTTGCAGTAATAAAGCTGTCCCCAAATACTACTGAAAACAGCCCCTCCCAGACTGCATGTATGCTCCCTTTTGCCTCCCGTGATCTCTGGATGTTCGTGCTAGAGCGGATTTATCTCTCTTTCTATCTCTCTTTCTCTGTTTTGTTGTTTGTTTGTTTTTAATTTCTTCTCAGTGTTGATGCAAATCCCCTATTGTATTCCCGCTCTGTTCTAATCCAGTTTCCATATTCTCTGTGATGTCTTCCTTATCTTCATTTCCTCATTTCCTTCCTCTGCTTTCCATCAGCCTCCAAAAAAGATTTGGGATTATACTCCTGGAGATTGCTCTATCCTTACTAGAGAGGATAGAAAGGTAATTGTGTCTCACGTACGTTGTACTACAGCATCTACTGCGTATGTGTGTGTGTATGTGGATTTCTTTTGTAACATTGCTTGGGTTTTGTGTGCCTGTGAGTGATATCATGTTTTAAATGGGCTTGAGCTCATTTGCCTAACAAGTAGCTAGTAATTTGATTTAATAAACGATTCTTAAACCATAATCAGCAGTAGTTTAGAGTGGTGGTTTTGCGATCTTGACTTGCAATGATAATTATACTAACAGCCTATTGCCTATTGTTACAGTATCTTTTTTCTTTTTTTTTTTTTTACAGGTGGGTTTTATAACTTTATGGTTTGTAGAATTAGATCCTAGAAGGCCTGCGCGTCTTTTAATTTTGAATGTTAAATGCCTAAATCAGTTTCCTCTGTAACGATTGAAACGCGATTAATTACTAGTGAATTTCTGTCTATTGTCCGTACCATCTTTGACTTTTTCAGTTAAAAAGGCTCGCTTATTTATTTTTCAGAATTAACATGCCTTTGATTTCCCCTGACCCTAAGCATTATTTTCCCATTCTTCTTCTCCTTCTTTAACCAGACTGATCTAGAAAAAGACCTCTACCTCTACCAGACTGAGTTAGAGGCAGATTTAGAAAAAATGGAGAAGCTTTATAAAGCGCCACATAAAAAGCCACAGAAGGTATTTCCTATTCTTTTCATGCTGCCAATCCCTGTTTCCAAACTCTCTGCTCTAATCTGTTCGCTGCTGGATGATTATTAAATGAGGTTGGAATAAATAATGGTTCTGACCATCCTGACTGCATGGCTTGCTGTGTCGCTGTCAGAAATAATAGAATGTGATGCTGAGAATCCGGCTTGAAATCCATTTTCAGAAACAGTGATTTCCTCTCCCCCCGTTCCTTTTCAGCTACCCCTCACCCCCACTCCTGTCCCCCTTTTAGGGTTTTGAGTTTGGTGTCTGAAAAAAAAAAACACCACCCTCTCTATTTTTCACATGAATAGGCAGCAGCAATCAGCTTAAAATTCTTGCTTGGCGTCACGTCATCATCTCGTGCCTTTCAAGCGTGTTGCCATCAACCCTCCCTTCGCACAAGCCCTGCTGCTCCCTGCTAGCAGCGTGTGCTGCCCAACGTTTGGATATTCCCCAGAGATTTTACACCATTTTCCCTACCCTGTACCTTGCCGTGGCCTTCCAGGGCAGGTCAGCTGCCGCCGCTCCGAGGCTCTGCAGGACCCGAACCATGAAATAATAGATTAAATTGGTAACACGCCATTTTTTTTGTCTTTTGTTGGGCTTTTTTTCCTTCTTTTTTTTTTCCCCTCTTTGAAACTGCGGTATTTCAGCAGGACATGAACAAGCTGCTTTTTCAAACACAAGATTTGCTTTTTCTTCCTACGTAGAAATCCTCAGGTAGATGAGGGGAGACCAAATGCAGCATTTCTTTTGAAATTGCCTTCCATTTTTTCAGTAATGTGCCTAGGCAGCATTAGATGGATTTAAAGCAAGTGGATAAGATCTGGCTTTTGCTCTTGAACTTGTGCAGCTCGCATTGCTTCTCTTAAGTAAGGAAATGGAACTGAAACGTTGCTTTTCTTCTTAGCGCTTTGGTATTTTTTTGAATGCTTAGGAATGCATTATGCTGCAGAAACGTAATGTACCTTTAAAGCAGCGGCGGGCAGTGACTGGTTGGGGGGAAAGCTTGGGGAAATAATGATGAGCATGTGTCTCCTGGTCCTGGCCCAGCTGATTATCTCTTCTTGCTTTTGGCTTCACGCACAATGACTCATTGGCAGACAAAAGAATAGGCGCTGCAAAAAGGCATTGGCTGTGCTAAAAACCTGTCACTGCCCTGAAGGAACTCAGGAAAATTGTTGCTTTTCCGCAAAGATATCAGCAGCTTAAATTGCATTTCACCTTAAACTTCCGTGTCTCGTAAAGGCTGATATTTGGGCGATGGAAAATGACTTAAGCAAGCCTTTTTTTTACTCCTGGCATGTAAGCGTGTATCAATGACTCCTTTGTTTGGACTTTTGCAGAATACAGCAGGTGTTACTCCTCTGGAAACTTCCACAGACCATTCTTCCTAGTAAGTTTTCAAATTGCTTTTTGATGTCTCTTTCACAGTCTGACAGCATGTAGGACACGATGCAGGGTGCTGGAAATGGGCTGGCTCTGTTTTTGGGCGGTGGATATAGGCAGATGCATGTCCCAGGAAAATTAAACATGTACTTTAAATGAGTTTGGATATGATGTCTGCTCTTTGGTCTTGAATGAATTTTGTAGTGATTACAGGAGTGGTGGCACTGCTAAGATACGAATTGCTATTGTGCTAGGCAGCAACTTCTTAAAAAACGAACAGAATTGTAAGTCCATCTTGATGAACCTTACATTAAGATATAACCTATTTGCCAACAATTTTGTTGCCTGGTAAAAAAAGAAATTTATTTCTGTCATTCCTGTGAGATTGGCTCCTGTTAGAAGTTCACAGGTATGCATACCAGAGGAAAAGGATGATGTTTTTGAAAGGCAGTAGTTTTTAGCTTCTAGGAAGGGAAAACTAGTAGTGGTAGCAATATTTCTCAGAGACTGAATGTGGCACTGGTTTTCTGGAGGAATACTTAATATGAACGCTGGCTAGTTGACTGGTACATGGAGCTGGTTTGTTTCGAAAGAGGAAGAAAAAAAATCCCTGGGTGAAATGCTGAGCTGTGCTGAGTTCCTCCTCCTGTGAAGCTGCTGCTCCCTGTAACCAGACTGCTGCTTGACATTTCCCACAGGTCCAAGGATCTCCTTGGTGTGTGTGGATTGTTGGGAAAGGCATGCTTTTCTCCAGGCATCCAACTGACTTTACACCATTCATTGTTCCTATGACTTTTTAGTTTTCTTTTGGTGGAGAGAGAGCAGTAGATAGAGTAAATGGAAATCTCCAAGATTAGCATGAATGAATAGCTTCCTTTTGACGGATGCTGATAAGAATCCTGAGCTCCTGACTGTCCCAGAAATGTTACCAAAGCTGTGAAACCTCTGCTTGTTTTTGGCAGGCAGGCCAGGTTTGCTCTCCTGCATTCGTGTCATCTGCTGGAGCCCATCTCAATTCCTCCCAAGGTCTGGTAGCACAAGCTGCACTGGTGGATTTAGGAGTTGTTCTGGGCATTGAAAACTTGAGAAGTAATTTACGGGACTGCATGTGACCTGGTTTTCCTTGTCCAGAAACGAAAAACTTTGTCTTCCAGACACTGTGTAATTCTACTCCCATAGGCAGTCCTCTAATGTGTATGAAAGCTTCTTCTTTGCCCTGTAACTACAGCGTCCATCCAAAATAACCAGATGCATGTACAGATTTACCCACAACAAGTAGGCCTAACCACGAGCATTTCCACACTTGCATACATTTGAATCACTCCTGGACATCATGATACAAATCAGCCATCAGAATGTTTCTGTGAATTGGCAAAAGACTTTTTTATTATTAATATTATTATTTTAACTTTCTGGCAGCCAAGCTTTGGCTCAGGAATAGCTTTATGTATGAGACTGCATCTTATTCTGAAGAGCCTGGTTGAGGATGCATAAGGACTGGTATCAGAGTATCAGATGAGCTTAGCTCAGCTTTTAGGAGAACAATCTGCCTAATTGCATAGCAAATGTTTTGCACCTGGAATGGCCCTTTATATCATGAAATGTTTCTTGGTTTTGGGGTTTTTTTTTGCTTGTCTTTTTCAGAGAGAAAACAGTGAAATCTAGATATCAGATGTGGGGGTGTACTGGCTGTCAGATTCATGACCAAGGAAAGGAATTTGCAATAAATTGTCAATCTTTAAGGGCCTAAGAAATTACTGTTGTGCTTGTTTTTTACATCTGTCTCAGAATTCAGCATTTTGGTTTTGTGTCTGTGAGGTAGGCCTAGAGTCTGGGACATGGCATTTCCTCTAGTGCAAGTTTGAGGGAAAGCTCAGCAGAACTGTGCACATCTGGGAAATTTCTCCAGTGCTTAAAACAGTAGTGTATGTAGCCCAATGCTGTTCCTTTTCTGCATAGTCCCTCACTGTATGACTTGAAAAATTGCTCTGGGAATCTTGGCCTGTAGTGCTAGCTGGAAGGCTGACATGGTTCTGATGGATTCCTGAGCAGCTGTGCTTAGCAGCAAGGAAGAGGAACTGCTAGTGTTTGAGGAGAGAGGACTGGAACTGGAAGATAACGTGCCAATTCCAGCTAGCCACCGAATTTCTGCTCATCTGCAAGGAAAATGTGCATCTCCTCTGTGACCCTGTTGTTTCATCTGTAAAATAGAGGAGGAGTGCTTTCCTGCCACCTGCTTTCTGGGAGTCTGAGCTAGGAGAGCTACCTCAGGCCGAGAATACAGTGGGAGCACAAAACTTGAAGTATTTTTGCAGTATATTCATAACCTCTTCATTCAGCATCAGTTCTTTATGTACAATCTCTTCTGGGGTTTACAGGTGTGGTTTTCTCTTTCACTGCATGAAGCTTTCAACAAATGCAAGTGACCCACTGGCATCCCTCCCCCCCATCTTTTTTTTTTGCAAACTGTTTTCCAGCTCCACATATTCACCCAACTACCACGCAGCGAAGAGGGATTCAGAACCAGCACTGGGGGACCTTGCTGGCTTGGAGAATGAGAGACAGATTTACAAGAGTGTGCTGGAAGGCGGAGATATCCCATTCCAGGGGCTGAGTGGTCTCAAGCGTCCTTCTAGCTCTGCTTCCACAAAAGGTAGGTTGTCAGGGCATGGACCTGACCTCCATTCTGTACAATGTGTCAAAAGCGTGGTGATATGGGGCAAAGTACTGCAGGGTTTACAGTCCTGCTCAAGCCAATTGAGGGTTCCTCTGTCCTTCCTCTTTGCCATCTCCAGTTTTCTTTCTTTTCTCCCTCAGCCCACACAGACCAGTATTTTTCATGATGCCTTTACCTGATCCAGGTTCCTCATCCCAGCAGGGACCAGCTCCCTCTGTCCAGCACCTCCACCACACCTTCACGTTCCTCTGGGCTGCTCAATCTGGCCTTGCTGTCCATCTGCTCCCTGCATTGTCATGCTACAGCCCTTCCCTGCCTTTTCTGCTCTTCCTACTGGATCTATCAGCAGGCCACAGCATGTCTGCTGGCCCAGATGCCCTGGGGGTAGCTGGCACCATGTTCTCCACAGCCTCCTGCCTGAGGGGTGTGCAGAGAATGCACAGGACATTGAGCCAGCAGTGTCCTGTGGTCTGTGAGGCAGCAAGGCAGCGGAGACCTCTGTGTTCACCTCCCCGTTCCTCCCCCCATCGTGGGCTCTCTAGAAGATTAGGTCGAGGAAGAGCTGACTCCCATCAGGGAGTTGTATTGGGAAATGTATCTCTGAGCCAACTTCAACCTAAAAATGGCTTCAGATGGGGAGAGGACTGGGGAAAGAATGCATTGGGTTTCTGAGCTGCTTTTCCTAAAAATAGTGCATCCACACTAAAAAGGTCTCTGTCTCCATCTTCCAGCTGTTTTTTCAGCATTATGTCCAGCCTTCAGGGCAGGGAGTCAAACTGGAGCTGAGCAGAAAAAATCTGTTCAAACAGTTATTGTTCTCCGAACTGCAATTGAGCCCGAATGGTTATTTTGACATTCCAATTTGAACTCAAATCAGAAACAGACCTAAAGAACTGCAGTCACAGCTGAACCCAGACTGGATCTGATGTTAGAAAATGTCCTCACTTGACTTCTTGATTTTTAGAGCAAACATGGCTCACACCACTCTGAAGCACGCTCAGTTTGCTCCTAGCATGGCGAAGCTCTAATCTGGCTCTTGGGCAAGGCCAGCTGATGCAGCTTGCTTGTGCTTGCACAGTCAGCCCTTGATTTTCATCTCCCTCTCAATAGTAAACTTTTTGGAAAGCACTATGGTGAGACCATAGTAGGTATGATTGCAGGCTTGATATTAAACCATTTTTGCAATGTTAGTGCCTGTGCATTTGTGCTGACACCTTGATCCCTCCCAGAGTTCAGCTGCCCTTTTCTGTGGTGCCACAGCTTCCCTGGAAGCCGATGATGCTCAGCACTTTTTAGGACAGTACCTTCAAAGTGCAGCAGGCCTGTTTCTGGCTGAGCCTCTCATCTTAGAAATACTAGCAGCACTTCACCTACTCCTGTGAGCGCGGTTTGTTGTGCAGTGTCTTCCTGCTTTTCTTTATGTTTTGGAACGTTGTTTCTTTAAAGTGCATTTTATGAAATCCAAGCATGTTTTCTCTCCTTTCTCAATAGCTTTCTAGCACTTAAGCTAACAGGTTGTGTTTATTTTATTCTGCATGCTTACCAGTGGATCGTAAAGGTGGGAATGCTCATATGACTGCACCCTCTTCAGTTAATAGCCGAACCTTTAACGCTAGTCATACCGGTATGTTAGGTCACGCATGTAAACATAAGAAGCCCTTATCAGCTGCAAAAGCCTGCATTACTGAAATCCTCCCTTCTAAATTCAAACCCAAGCTAGCAGCTCCAGCTGCTCTTGGGCAGGACAAGAAGGGTATCTTGCTGTCTCATGAGAAAGCCCAAAGCTGCGAAAACCTTCGTAGCTCCATTGCCTTGTTCGATAATAAAAAATCTTTTATGGTAGACGTAGGGGAAAGCATAGAAAACATGTTGATGAAGTCGAAGCAGGAATATGCCATCAAGTCTGGCAGTACCATGAGCCTACAGGAGTATGGCACCAACTCTAGGAGAGGCTACCTGTTCCCTGCCTCCAGGAAGAGCGGAATGGAGTTTACAATGCTGTATAAAGACATGCACCAGATCAACCGGTCCAGGATCCAGTTGGGCACAGTCTCCTCCTGCAGCGTGAGGGATATTGCATCTCAATTTGAGAATGAAGCAAAGGATAGGATGGAACACAGCCTTAGTCGAGAGGATTCAGAGCAGATCCCCAAAGACACTGTTTCCTCCCGTATCAGTGCCTTTGAGCAGCTGATCCAGAGATCCCGATCGATGCCCGCACTTGACTTTTCCACCGGACAAAGCAAGTTCACCACTTCTCTCCAGTCTAAAGCTTGTCTAGGTTCTGCCTACTCCGCAGAGATTCTTCTGGATTTGCCAAAAATACACCAAGAAGAGAAGGATGCTGCTAGCTTGGCAGACAAATCCTCCCACTCCTGCAGCAATGTGGAGGACACAGCTTCAGATGTCAGTGATGCCATCCCTATGGACACACTTTCAGCTTGCACAGATGAGATAGATCTTCTCTCAAATGCATCTAATGACAGTGGCGGCAGCAGCAGCAACATCAATGGGCCTCAGAAGCATAAAGTCAACAGATGCAAAGGCACATGCCCAGCTTCCTACACCAGGTTCACTACTATCCGAAGGCATGAGCAGCAGCAAGCCTCCAGGAACACTGATTCCAAAGGAATCTATGGGGACAGAAACACGCTCCCCAGAAATGTCTACCTAATGAGCCCACTCCCTTTCCGAGTGAAAAAGCCCTTCCAGCACAAGTCCAGCAGGACTCCACCCCCAGACTGCCCGGGAGCCCTGGCAGTGCCCAGCCCTGAGAACACAGATGACCCCATACAGCTGCAGGGGAGTGTAGGAGACAAGAGTCATCACTCCCGGCATGAGCCATGCTCCAGAAGCAGGCCTCTAGCCCCCAGGCGCCTGTCTTCCTTTGACGTTGTGGAGAGGCTTAGCTACTTCCCCAGCATGGGATCTAGCCGAGATAGCTCCATGGGCCGCTCTGACACTCCTGACTCCTTACACAATGGGAACCCAATTCCATATGCCCTCTATCACAGCTTGGACACAAACAACAACCCGCAAAGTGAACTTGGGACGTACCTAGGAGGTGGCTTTTTGTGTTCTTTGCCAGTGTCCCTTCATCTGTATTGCTCTCCCTTCCCCTTCCCCTTTCTTCCACAACCCCTGCATTTTTATTCCCCACCCTTACATCTCCTGACTCTCCCCATTTTTTTTTTCTGGTATGTCTTACGTCCTTTGCGTGTCTTGCTGAGCATTTTTGTTCAGGACATGTTAACAGCTGCACTTCTGAGAAACGATTACCACTGCCTTTCTAATCACACCGGGTTCAGTTGGTCTCTCAAGCCACTCCTGGGATACAAGAATCTCAACATGAGATATTTCTAGCCCTGTATCATTTGCACATATGGGAGTATAAAACAAACCCAGATGATTTGCTTTAAGGAGCAGTTTCTCAAGGTCTAGTTGTGTGTGTGTGTGTGTGTGTGTGTACGTGTTAAACTTTCCTCTGCAGTTAAATGCCAAATCATACTTTGATGGCAGCAAATCTTTTCTTCACAAAGTCCTTCTCTGTTCTTACTCTTTCCTGTGCCTTTATTTTCTCCCTGTTTTTAGATCTTTGTTAACAAGTACAGTCCAAAAGGGAAAAAAATGAAAATAGATTAATTTTCAACATCTGATTGGCAATTTGGTTAACGGCAATTGAGAATCGTTACTGTTGTAATGGAAGCAAATTGTTTAAAAATATTTATTTTTTTCCTTTCTGGTTATGCTCGATAAACCCATCTGTATTTTAACTTCCTTATGTTGTTTCGAAGTAGATTCAGAATCACCAAGGCATTTTGCACCGGTTGATTACATGGAAACTCCAGAAGAAATTATCCGCAGACGTTATGATGATAAAGAGGTAATGCCTTCTTCTACAGCCTAATGACAGCTGCAGCAGCTCCACACACAGGAAATACAGCTGTAACCCTTTTTAAAGGATAAATCATATGGTGATACATATGTATCTTGGAAGTTAGAGCAAGAGACAGGAACTAGAGTGTTTTAGTTTTAATACTGCTTCTACTGCTGGTTACACCAGCATTGGTTACATTTTACAATTTGCTGCTGTTAAGTCCTGCTTAGAATGTTTTAGTTTTAATACTGCTTCTACTGCTGGTTTATTGTGTGATGCATAGTCCAGTTTACCTTTTGTTTAAAATGAACCTAATAGTTGATGTCAGTTGTGCAGAACGATGTAGGGGGGGGCTATAAAGAATGTAAAAAGGTTGGATAAGTTTGTGAGATGTGGTGCAACACCTCAGTACTTGCGGGTAAAGATGAAATGATTATTCTACAAGTGACTTAGTTTTTTATTGTTCTCCAAGCAAGCCACTCGAGTCAGTATTAATCAGACTGGTCAGAATGTTCATTTCCTGTGGGAGCCCTCAGGTTTTGAAGAGAAAATGTAAGACATTCCAAGCCATCAGAAAGTGGGAAGCTTTTTCCTGGTGCAAACTAGAATTCTTTGGTGTCTCAAATTGTCGACAGAATGTGTCAGTACTTTTCAAAAAGTAGCTAGATAATGTACAGGCAAAATGAATAACAAGAAAGCAATACAGAATTTTCAGCACAGGGAGTATTCAAACAGAGCTAAAGAAGTTAAAAAGCGTTTGCTTTCCAGAAAGCTGTTTGCAAAACTAATTAATGATAGTAAAATGAAACAAAGCCAAGTAGTATTTTTAATGAAGAATCGTATTGCCTTTCTGAGTTCAAATAATGTTTGTCTGTGTTCTGAAATACAGGTAAAATGTTCTTAATTCCATTGTGAACAATATTTTTTTGCTGTCTTCTGTTAAACTGTTAATAATGCTCCCAGTGTCAAAATCCAGCAAGAAAACTCATCTAAGAGCAAATCTCTGAGTTCACTAAGACATGCTGATTTCAAATTACAGAGCAGTACGGAAATGCATTAGTTGAGCCCAAAGGAAGAATGGGGGAATCTGGCACCTGGGTGTGGTTAGGCACTCTCCCAAGCTCCTTTCAGAGCTCAGGGGAGTGTGGTGCCTCAGCTTACGTGTGCAGCTGATCCAGGTCTCTTGGATGTCAGTGAGAGAAACTCCTTGTTGGTTGAAGAGGGTTTGCATCAACCATCTGCGTTATCTGCAGCCTCATCTTGTCTTATAAGCTCTCAGAGCCTGGCCCAAACCTAGACAAACTTCCATTGACTTCCATCAGCTTTGGATCAGATCCACTGTATGAGCTGGATTTCCATTATGCCATTACTGCAATGTACTTTTGTGCTTGCTATATCTGATGGTATTGTGTAGTTCGTAGAATCAGTATTCTATGTTGAACTGTGAAGTCCCAGCTATTTTATTAAAGTCACGTTTGTGGCAGCTTTCAAATGGCCTTAACTAGATGATTTACTGCCCATTTTATGCAATTTTATGGCAGAAACTTTTAGAGGACCAGAGACGGCTTAAACGTGAGCAAGAAGAAGCTGATATTGCAGCTAGAAGGCACACAGGGGTCATTCCAACGCACCATCAGTTTATCACTAATGAGCGATTTGGGGACCTCCTAAATGTAGACGATACAGCAAAGAGGAAATCTGGGTCAGAGGTCTGTTTTAGTTACCTCAGTCTGCTGCTTGACCCAAAGCGATATTTGCCTCTCACGACGTTGTGCTTTAGGCCGACATTAGCTCTTCAGAGAATGTTGTTTGTTTTTTTACCCCTTCCCCTTTCCCATTCTGGCTTCATTTAGAACTGCTTTGACTCTCGTGCCTGGTAAAATTAATAGGTATCTCTATACCAAGCTGCATATGTTAAAGCATGCCTGCTGAGAATTGCTGGTGCACACCTGTGATGCATGTCTTTAAATATCAGCTACTTTTAGTGAATCAAAGGCATTCTACATCCTTTGCATCATATTGCTACATTGCCTTCTGTCTGTGCCTTACGCTTAGGAACTTCATGCCTTGTTGACCTTGGCCATGTGACTGTCTCATAGTTTTTGTTAGAAATAGATTGCCTCATCTCCTGTCAAAAGATGCTTCATGTCCTTGGGAAACAACTGGAAAAAAGGCTCAGCATGTTTCACTGAGTACGACCTGGTCGGTCTTCTGAAAGAGACAAAGGAGGAGATGGATGTTTTTTCTGTGAGGCTGAACCACTTCTCCCTGGGGCTGGGTGCTGGGCCAGTTGTGCTGGCCAGGTGCTATCTCCTGCCTTACGGGATGCTCCTGTGGCTCTTACAGCTGTGTTGTTTCCCCAGAGGTGCACTGTGGGGTGGGTGAGGTGATCACCACGTGGACAGGTTATATATTTCTGCCCTTTGCTTATGTCATTTCAAACGCTCCATAAATGCAACTACTACTTATTTTATGCTTCATTACCAGAATGATTTTAAAATTGTCTAAATGTTCTGTGACTATTAGAAAATGAGCCAGATAAATGAAATTTTAAAGCCTAGGCTTGCTCTCAGTGTGTCCTCTTTGGCTTTATAGCTACTGAAGACATTTTTAATCAACACGCTTTATTTATTCGTACTTCCTCCTCACCTTTGTCTCTTTCCTACCAATTCATACCTGGGCCACACTGCAGGATTCAGCAGGGCCAGATAATAATCAATAAGGAGCCACATCAAATAAAATCCTACTTTTTTCTTTTGCCAGCTGGTGAATTTTGCACTCCGATTCTCACCATGAGGGGAATTTGGTCCCAGGGCCTCCATAACTGTAGTTACTGAAGCAGCTTTTATTCACCAGCATTGGTTACATTTTACAATTTGCTGCTGTTAAGTCCTGCTTAAGTGCTGTTATACCACAAGTTGGCACTTCTTGCCCTGGTAAGAGGCCCACTGACCCATCCAACATATTTACACTGTAGCACCGATTGCACATAAGATTGTAGCAGAATACCTGCCTTCATTTCCATCCCTAGACTAATGCTAGCTGTAGAAGAGTTTGGTGTGGTATTCCTCAGAAGAGGATGGAAAACCTGATTATTATCTTTGTGTTGATTTTTTTTCCTGATCTCTAGATGAGACCTGCTAGAGCCAAGTTTGACTTCAAAGCACAGACTCTGAAGTGAGTATAGCTTGTTCCTATTGCTCTAACTGTCCTTCCTCTGTCTATGTGGCATTTATGAAGTTTCATACAACTAGATTCACGTTTCACAGCTCAGCCCAAGCAAGGTGTCTGCAACAAGGCAGGGAAAAATAATATGAATCTTGCAGACTGTAGCCTGTAAGGGGTCTTTAGGAAAATATGTTCTTTCTCAGTGTCAGCAAGAGACTTAAATGCATGCCTAGTAGCTTGGCCCTTGAACCTGCAAGGATACATTCTGGTCACTCTTCCCTTGTTAGCTGTGGATGTACCAGCAGATGTATATAGTGGCATTGTACCTTCAAGTCCCTGTGGTGAGTCATAGAGCCTTACTCAATCTTTTTTTTTTTTTTTTTTTTTTTTTTTTTTTTTTTTTTTTTGTAACACTGCTGTGAAGAAAAGGGCCTGAAGGAGCATTACCTCTGCACAAGCCTTGAGAGGCTCTCATTTTAACATTGCTAGGGAAGGAAGAAAGAAAACAGAATTCAGTGAATGAGTGACTGATTTTCTGTTCAGGTGCTGCCCTGGGATGGTTTTGTTATACGTTCTATAGGTGATGATTTGTAATGATTTACAAAACATCTCCCCAGGACCTGCAGTAAAACTGAAGCAAATGCAAGGAGTAACTGTTATGTCCCTTGGGGAGAACATACGAGGTATCAGACAAAAGTAAAGCAGAGCTTGTGAAAACTTTGATAGGAAAGGCTGGGTTGCTTGTTTTTCTGTGGGGAACCACATAGTAGGCTTATGAGCCTAGTACAAGCTGACTACAGTGAGTTCTTCTTTCACAATTCTAGCACTGAAGACTCTGGGTTGAAATCCCAATTGTTAGCCCACATGAGGTCAGCGGTTGCACAGCCACTGGCTGACCAAAGTATAATTCTCACAGAATCAACTTTTGTGTGTTTATGGGTTCATCTTATCACTAAACTGCCTTCTATTAAAATTATGTGTCTTTTTGGGAGACTCTTGTGTCATGACCAGTTTTGAACCAGGAACTGAGCACAGCTTCCAGTCCTCCCTCCATATCCAACATGGAAAGCAGCCAGTGGCACCTTTTGCTTGAGTTTGACCCTACTGCTGCTGGGAGGATGTGTTGTCAGTAGGGCCATCATAAGTCTGGTTGTTTTTTTTTTTTTTTTTTTTTTTTTTTTTTGTTTTTTTTTTTTTGACAGAATACCCGAAGAGCAAGAGAGTTCTTTGCACATTATGGTGTGAACAGGGTAATTCTCAACACATAGCCTTTACTTTGATTGGAGCATGATATGTATCCATAGGGGTGTTGCAGATCTTATTACTTAGGAGTATCTGAACAGAAAAATCTCTCATATCATCTAACCTCCAGTGTAATTCTGATGGAGTACTTGTGTTGTTAACAGGGAACTTCCTCTGCAGAAAGGAGATATTGTTTACATTTACAAGCAGATTGACCAGAACTGGTATGAAGGTGAACACCATGGCAGAGTTGGCATCTTCCCACGATCCTACATAGAGGTAGCTGCTTACCCTGGAGGTGTTCTCTTTGCCCATTCCCTTTCTGCTAGTAATCATTTCATGAACTTTTTGCATGCAACTCTCTTAATTTTGTTTGTTTATTCTAGCTCCTCCCACCAGCTGAGAAAGCTCAGCCCAAAAAGCCATTACCATTGCAAGTGTTGGAATATGGAGATGCTATTGCTAAGTTCAACTTCAATGGCGATACACAAGTGGAAATGTCCTTCCGAAAGGTAAGACCCAAGTTGCACTGATGACTTGAATCCAGACAAAAGTTTTTTTTAATGCCATTAACTTTCAGTTTCCAAATGAAAGCTACAGTAAGATCAACCTTTTTGTCAAGGATTCGCTCTCATCACCTATGTTTTTACCCTACTGTTGTGCATTGCAATGAGAGTGTTGCAGATCAGCTGAATCAAGAAGTGCCAATTGCTTTCTTAGGTTCAGCTGAGAAGACGCTTGGAGCACAAATGCTATAAGCTGGGCTGTGCAAAGCAGATAAAATATTTGGTGACATGTCTCCAATACGATCCTCTCCTATAGAGACACACATAGTCATGTGAGAATGGTGATTCAGTAAGAGGAAAGCTGGATTCCTTTCCCTCACGCTACAAACCAGGTCATTAAACGAGGCAAGGCAAGCGAGATTCTGTAGTGCTGAAGTGACTTCCTAGATCTGATTGCAGTCAGAGAATAGCAATTAGTTCTGTAATGACTGTTCAGTGCAGTCAAACGCATTTAAGCAGCAGCACTTCTCTATCTCAACCAGCATTCTGTTTTCATGATGCTCAAATTAGATCTTGTCAGCCGTCTTTTAATTATGTGTGAAGGTGGGGCTTATGGTTTGTATTAAGGATCTGAAAGTCACTTCATTTGTCAGCAGAACAAGAGAGAGGGCATAGAGAGACCTAGTTTAAACTGCAGACCTGTGCATATTCCATGTACGTCTCATACCCGTAAGGGATCTCACAGTCAGACTATAGCCTCTGTTTTACATTTTTTAACTAACTTTAGTATGTGTAGTCTTGAAAATGTGAGATGAACATAAACTGTAGGCAGTCCAAAAGTGCACCAAAGGGTCTGTGTTTTTTTCTTCTCTGAACTGAAGAGTATCATTCCCACCCAGAGGTTAGGGTAAGGACCACATGACTGGGGAATAAGGTAGGCTGAGAGCTACAGGTTGTTTTAAGTCAGCTGCAGCAAGATTAAAAATGTAATCTGTTTTGAAATGATTGTATGTCAGTACGCTGAAGCCAGGACTTCATTGCCGCTCTTTCAACAGGGTGAAAGGATCACACTGATTCGACGAGTGGATGAGAACTGGTATGAAGGAAGAATCTCTGGCACCAGTCGCCAAGGCATCTTCCCTGTAACTTATGTGGAAGTGCTCAAACGGCCAGTGGTCAAGAATGCCATAGATTATCCAGACCCACCTGTGTCACTCTCCCCTAACCGCAGCATGACGGCTTCACCACAGGTATTTGGACTATATGCAGCCAGTAACTGCACCTTGCAGAACAGGGCACGTTGCCATTACTGTGCTAGAAATAGTCACTGGAAAAAGTTCTAGCTACACTAGTATTCTGTGCAGTGAAGCCTATGTGCTCCCTGCAGGAAAAGGTGACGTTTCATTTACCAGAAAGGTTAATTAATGGTCAGTTATGGATTTAGAGACTCAGCTTCTCCTCTCTTATCCGTAGCTTTAATTCAGGCCAGGGTGAAATGGCTATGGTTTCACTGCCAGAAATTGAATGAATGTATTGGTGATCCAACTTCTCTTCGGTGGGTGTTTACAGACCTCCAGGGCATCATGGACTGTTATGGTCTGTAGAAGTCATTATGGTTGATTGCAGTCAGCTTGAATCAAGCTGGACCCTTACTCCAAAATGTTCCAGGTCAAGACTGAGGTTTTAGGAGACAGAGTCACAAGAGTGTTCTGTATTATCTGTGACTCATGCTAAGTGAACTCAAGGTTAGAGAGCAAGCTGAAGTATTTTTCGTGAATACTGGATTAACTACAAGCTCTATTACAGTTCAAACCAGAAATCAAAATGGCAACAGATCATTGCATGGGGAATGTGAGAGTCCCAGAATGATTGCCATGGAATATGTATTGGGGAGGCAGTGAGTCTCAAAATCTGTATGTTTTGCTCTCATTCTGCAAATACTCATGCTTAAAGGTCAGCATACGTGTCTGGAGTGGGGCCATGAGGTTATGATGCATCACAGGACCATGGAAGGCCATTCTGAGGTCAAGACTGCAAGAAATTAAAGTGGAGAATTGGGATCAGGAGGAGGGGATGTACAATACAGGACACCATGGATTTGCCTGGTGTCTGTCTGGATCTCCCCTTAAGGAGTGCTTTTATTATTAGCCACTGTGTAAAGAGGAGAGGCTTGTTGCTTCTTTGGGGTTCTCCATTGAAATGGTCCACAGCCATGTTTTTCTGTTTCAGCTTGGCTATCTCTGTGTAGCTGTGGCCTGTCTGCCACTAGCTCTCTACAAGCTTCTCCCTGTGATGGAAGGGATTATATCCAACCTTTTTTGGTTTCCTTAACTATCCTTTTGATTCCCTCCTAGGAGAGCAGTTCTCTTCCTTACTTTTTTTTTTTTTGCCTGACTTGGCAGAGGACTGAGAAACACTGATCAGTTCTATACACATAGCTGGTCTCACTGATGGTAGCAGCCATGGGCAGAATTTGATCCTGTTTTCTGCCTTTATAAACACAGGACTTTAATTAGCCAAAGACCAAATAGCCATAGCTGGTTTTTGTTTGTTTGTTTGCTTGTTAATTTGTTCCTCCTCCACAGCTTCAGCAATGCAAATTGCTTGAGGGGTAGGTGTTATGCAGTGTAAAGTTGGAGAAACTCAGAATTCACTGCAGCTATGAATTCTGACTGATTCCGTGATGTGAGCTGCCAAAGTCCCAGGTGTTACTGCCAGGCCAGTCAGATGCTGCATGCTGCCATCATGGATGGTGATTTTAGCTACTCCTTAAGGTACTTAGGGTTAACGGTAAGAAGTATAAGGTCTTCCACAAGACGTCTGGAATCCTGGCAAAGACTGGAGATAGGTATTAGCAGTACGAAGATGGACAGGACTCCATGGCTGGAGTAGCTGTGGACAGCAGATTCTCCAGCAGGGTAGACTTGTCCATGGAAAACTTAGGCATGTGCTTGGTCATAGATCTGCTCCTCTCCATGCTTGCTCACTCTCCTTTTACTTTTGCTCGATTGTTTTTTATTTTCCTTTCTTATTTTTGTTCATTTCTTTCTTTTTCTCTTCTGCTTTTGTCTCCTTCAAGTCTCCCAGCTCTGAGCTGCTCCATACACCAACTCCTCCGCCTTTGCCTTTCTCGCGCCGTGCCTTGTCTCCAGAGGTGCAGGCGGTCACATCCGAGTGGATTGCTCTGACAGTGGGAGTGTCTCCTAGCACCACTCCTGCCTTAACTGCTCCATTACCTTCTCTGCCTGAAGCCTCCCTCTCCCACACTGACTCTCTATCACCTCCTACTGTAGCCAGCCCTTCCCCCTCGTTCAGCCTCCCCCATTCTCATCTCTCTGGCTCCTCGACTCCCAGGTCCATTAAATCCCCGTTGCCCTCTTACTCATCTGGGCCTCAGCCCTCCACTCACAGTTTCTACCAGGCTGCTCCACAAAGCAAAGAGAAGGTTGGTGGCTCCTCTTCTCCCTGCCCTCACTGGGCAGGCAGGAGCCCCGAGAGCACCCTCACAGAGCAGCACGGCACCCCTGGCAGCCAGGCCTGGCTCCAGAAGACTAGAGAGGGCAGCAGCAACCCTGAGCAGGGTTCCCATGCTGCTCCCAACGTCTCTGTGGAGCGCTGCCTGAAACCATCCCAGCTAGACATGCGTGCAAGCCCAGAAAGGAGACCTGTGAGTTCCTCTGAGGACAACCAGTTGTGTCAGGAGCTAATGGCTATTGTGCAGGGAGGTAAAGCAGAAAAAAGAGGCACGAGGAGAGGTGATCTGGGAAAGTTTCAAGGCGGAGAAAAGAAGGTACTTCTCCTGCATGTGTGTGCACTACTCTGAATGCCTGACTTTACTGATGTGTTGAGGTTTGTGCTGCTCTGCCAGCCAAGCAGAGCCAGTGGCTGCCACGCGTCCTTATAATGATCCTAAGACCTTCTTCCAGGGTTCACCAGTGGCATTCCCTGGGCAGTAGATCAGAAACCTTCAGAAGAGTGCTCAGGAGTAGTGTAGTACAGAACTGACTCAATTGGCCATACCTAACGAGGTGACCATGCCAGACAGTGGCTATTACCAGATAAAAGTGTCAGATGAAAGGATCATACAGGCCTCTTGCTCATGTACTTTACCATCTAGAATACAGGCAATTATTTGCTATTTAAAGATTTTCCAGTGTGCAATGGCTCATCTTTGGAAATGGGATTTATTTCTTCCCCTTAAAGCCAAGCATTGAAACATCTTATAGTTGTCAGCCTGGCTTCTGGAATCACAAAAGTTATGCCTTGTTGGGGAAATACAGGATGGATGATCCTGGATACTGTGGATTACTGATCCTCAGTCTGGGATGTGCATGGCTAAGTCAGGGAGGCTTGCTTGTTATCTGTGCTTTGAGTGGAATTTATTGGAATTTATTAAGTTTGCATTTTGAAAATTGCATGAAAGGGTTCCATGTGTAATACTCCCAAGAGTACTTAGATATATGTAGTTATATGCTACAAGAGGGAGCATAAGGGAACCTTCTAGTAGCTTCTGCAACATTTTCTGTCCTCAGTCTCAGTATATGGAGATCTGCCTTACTTTGAAGCTCTTACTTGTCTTAGTGTCCATTATGGGCTACAGCCATCCAAAATACATTACAACACTTCCATGCTAACAAGTACAGGAGTTTGGGGAGCTCAAAATCATAGTGTTACAAGCAGCTTCGTGAATGCAATGTGATTGCCCCCATGACGTATCCCATCTAGCCAGTGTTAAATAGTGAGGGACTGTGATTTCTACGATGACACATTTCACACTGGGAAATCTTCTGACAGTTTGTTTGATTTCTGCTTGAATCATAACCAGAAGCATATTGAAAGCTGTATTAAGACTATGCTGTTTACCAACTGCACATATTTTTAGCAGTGTTTTCTATGGGCATAACCTGCATGTTTAAAGCAGAATGAGGTGGTAAGCTCTGACGAACCAACTAGGAAACTGCATCTGCCCTTGCATGGAGTTATGTTTGCTGTGTGTGCATCAAATCTTACAGCATAGCAGATATTCTTATCACTACCAATGATTGTGATAAGAGTGTATATGCCAAGCTGACCAACTTTTCTTTTCTTCAAAAGACTGCAGACTCAAAAGCTTTCTCTTCACCTGCTCCTCTCTCTTCCTCTGCCCTCTCTTCCTCTACTGTCACAACACAGCCACCTCCCAGACTTACACGCAGAGTCAATAAGCCGCAGGTAATCATCTTTGCTGATTACTCTTCCATTACTTAGAGTTGTTTCCATGCCATGCCATTGTTTTATCATATGCTTGTCTATCCATTCATTGGTTCTACACACAATATTTCTCCTGTCATTTAATTAAGCATTTTTATTTTTTAAAAAAGTCAAGCAGTTTAAACAGTTTCCAGGCTGTGCAGAAGGGCAGGTATGGGCAAAATCTTCTGGTGCAAATCCACCTAACTGCAGATCAGTGGGTTTCTGCCAGTTTGTACCAGCTGGAGACTTGATTTTCTGTTCCTCCAAAGGATTAGCTCAGAACTTTCTAGTACTTCAGCTGCTGATTACTTCTGACCTTGTGTTCCTACAGCTTAATTTCATTCTAAGGCAGTATCAGTGCCTTCTTTGTTAGCTGGAACAACATCACCTGTGATTCTTTCATTCAGGCTTTGTTTAACCTCCTGAGATCAGGATTCGGGGCCTGAGTGTCTCAGAGCTGGGATAAGACAACTCAGGTTGGTATCCACAATGTTGGGGAACTGACCCAGCCTTCCCAGGTGGTTCAGGTTGGATATTTGGAAAAAATTCTTCACAGAAAGAGTGGCAATACATTGGAACAGGATGCCCAGGGAGGTGCTGGAGGCACCGTTCAAGCCAAGGGTGGATGCGGCACTGAGGCACATGGTTAGCGGGTGTGGTGGGGATGGGTTGTCAATTGGACGAGGTGATCCTAGCGGCCTTTTCTAACCGTGATGACTCTGTGGTTCTGTGACACCTGCAGTCGTCTTTAAAGAGGGACAGAGTGGTGTCTGTGCAGCATGGCCGGCTCAGGAGGGAGCACTGCTCGCTGCTGGAGGCTGTCAGTCCTTCCCCACAGCCCCACACGATGGCAGTGTGAGAAGCAGAAAGCTCACAGTTAGCAAAAGCCGGGCTGAGTTGTAGTGATGCCTTTGGGGGTAGCAGTCTTGGCTTCATCAGCGAGCCATGTTCATGCTAAGTGAGTGTGGGAAGCAGATACTTATTTTCATGGACGCTTTATGAGAGTGAGGTCCAGCTTTAACTGTGAATTTTTTGTTCCCTTTACTCCCCCCACATCCCACGCTGACTCTAATGCATTCTATTTCGGGTGCTGCACCTGGTCATAATGGGACACTGTAGCACTTCTTTGGAGTTGAAGTCAAGCCACATTTTATACGTTGTGTGCCTTGACAATCAGCCCGTTGTCAGTGTCAAGTTAACGCTGTGCTTGACAGCCACCAGCCTTGAGCTCCTTTCCAGCTCTGGGCCTACAGTTATTTAGGGAGCAGGAGTGGTGTGTGTATATACACATATACATATATAATTACTTCCCATTACCTGCATGACCCATACAGAGGCCAATTGCTTTAGCAGACCTGAGGGCCGTTTCAAAATCTGTCTTCTTTCCATTGATTTTAATTAAATGAGAAGAGCATTTTGTAGACGTGGAAGCGAACCACTGCATTTGGCTTTGCTTCCAATACTGTCTGCCCCTGGGGTTTGAGGTATTTTACTGTTTTAAATGTCATATTTTGCTTGTGAAAGACCATCTCTCAGGTTATGAAATTCAAACCCAGGTTTTCTGTTGTTTTAAGACCGCTCAGATGCAGAGCTGGGTTAAGGGCTGTGTTCTTGCCTGTTCCACTCAGCAGTAATGTAAAGAGCACTGGCTCTTCTAGATATTCTGAAATTATTCCCTTTTCTTTAGTTTCACAGTTCAAACTAATAAGAAAAAATATAAAAGAGCAAGCCCATAGCATGTGAAAAATATATCAAGCGTAATTAACAGATGTTTCTTCAGTATTCCAGTGAAACTTGATATTAAATGTCAAATGAATTTTCAGTGGTGCTAGCATGTGTATGAGCCTTTAGCTCCCAACCCAATGGCCAAAGAGTCTCTCCGTAGTCTATGCCAGACTTTACACCTGGCTGCAGTGCACAGCAACCTTTTCAGTGTCCTTTGTGAGAGCTCTTGGGCCAGCTTTCCCCTGACTCTCACCAGAGCTGGGATGTGACGTGTAGTGGTTTTCCTTCACTCTGGAGTGCTGGGCAGTCCTCCCTGCTCATGGCTCTCCAACCATGTGCAGGAGCATCCCTGCTGCATGCCCACCTCTGAAGGGATGCCTGTGTCTCTGCCTCTTTTTGTTTGTCATGTCAGTCTGTTCTGCTTAGCTTTCCCTTTGCTCATGTAGTCTTTTTGACTCACACCAGAAACATTTTGGAAGAAGACATACAAACAAGTGTGACAGTGGATGGATGCACTGGTGACTCTGCTAGAAGCAGGGAAAGTGCTACTGAGTGGCCCCAGGATCTTTCTTCCTAAGAGCGCAAAACCTACCTCAGGACTTTTCTAGGCTCTTAACATAGAATATCTTTCTGGTATTTCTACAAACCTGTGATGCTCGTTAGATCGGTCCTCAAACTCTGTACAAGGTGGAAACAGTGGCCAGCTGTGCTTTGGAACTGGCTGTACCACTTGTTTGCATAGGATGGAGGCAGAAACGCTTAAGTCTTAGCAAAGCACTTAGTGTGACCGAGAGGGTAGGAGCTGAGTGGTGCTGATGGATTGTGGAGCGTTGAGAGGTAGTGCTAATTTCTTTAGCTCTCAAATAACTAATTTAATTCAGAATTAATAATGCTTTTAAGAGAAAAGCTGGTCTGGGAGGTCGCAAATAATCAATGAGAAATGGACCACATGGTCTTAGGCGCTCACGGAGCAATTGCAGCAGTCAATTTATTAGTAAGGAGCAAAGAAGCACTTTCTTTAATTAAAAAGAAGTCATTCTTACAGCTGTGTCTCACCTCAAGATGGAAATCGTTTTTTTCCAGATTCTTCACCACCTGGGTTAGCTCTGATCTCATCAGATTTGATGCACTGTATCCAGTTGCTCTGCAAAATAGTAATTTTAAACTTGTAATTATTCTGTTAGCCTTTCAGGACTGATGATGGGCAGACAGGAATGACTTCTGTATATTCTGCCATGATTTCAGGCCCCACAGTAAATGCTTTGAAGGCAAATTCCTCCCCAGTTAGCCCATCCAAATTACATTTTATTTTCTCTCTGTGAAAATGCAAATAGTTATGGAGCATTGTGTCTTAGGGCAGTGAACCCAAATCCCAGCCCAAGACAGCACGACTGACAAAGGAGGAGGAGTTGTGGGGTTGGATTGGCAATGTGGATCACAGTCCTTGAGAAGAGAGTCAGTTCTCTTTAATACAGTGATGAGCACAGTCCCAGAGGTCCAAGAGGTGGTTCAGAGGAGCTTTGAGAACAGGAAATACCGCTCATCACCCTATGCTTCTCCGGACTCCTTGAGCATACTTGGGCTGAAGGTGTCAAACATCTCTCTCATTTGCTTCTGCTCTGCCTCAGGATGACATGAGCTCACAAGCCTTTTCCTAAGCTAGTGGTGCAGCCACGTCTTTGAGCAGAATGACTGAAGGGCACTGATGAAATAAATGAAGAGGATGGGAAAGCGTAAAAATGGAGGCATTTGGAGTTTGGGATGAATACTGTATTGGATTATCACAGAGGATGGCAGTGCTCTGTATCTTACCTGTTCCAGTGTGCTAATCAGTACTGCTTGGATTATCAGAACTGCACTCATTCAGGCATGTCATTCGCTAGAGCATGCACACAGCATTCTACTTGTGTTTGAATGTGCAGAAACATGCAAAACCAGGTTCTGGATACCTGTGTGACCTGGGACATGGGAGTTCCTGTGAAGAGGACTGACTGGGGAGAAAAGTAGTCCAGAAGCTTCATAGATGGTGTTTGGAGCTAGGCTTTCAGTCAGCACCCTCTGACCTGAAACTCTGCTTTGTTTTGGGAATTAACGGGGCGGCTCAGATCCTCGTGGGGTACAAACTAGAGTGATTTTGATGGGGCTACACTGCATTGTGCCTCCTGAGGACCTGAGCTGGTCTTTTTTTAAGAAGCAAGCAAATTACTGTTCTCTCCCGTGTCAGAGTCGCCAAGGACTTTGCTAAAAACAGCAACAGATTCCTCTCAGTGGGTTACATGCCCTCAAGTATGTATTTCTGTCCTTGTCCTCCCCCCTCCCAACCACAGGAATGCAATGTGATGCTATGTATCAGTTCTGGTTGTAGCTGTGTCCATAATCTTGCAGCTCATCCTTTGACTCTGTGCTCCAAGCTTCTGTTTTGCTGTCCCTCTCTTTGCGGCATACTGTGCGCTGCAGTGCAGTTGCATTACTGTAGCCCTAATGTCTTGGTTAAATGAAAGATCTTGTTGTCCAAAAAGAGTGGTGTTGGGATGGGGAGGGGAAGAGTTGTTCATTTTCTTTTGTTGTCTGCACACCATTTTTTATTTTTTTTTAAATTCTGACCAGTATAACATCTGCTAAAATGTCTTCCTTATCATCTGCTTGGTGATCACACAGCCTTCCCTCCATTCATTGAGAGCTGGACCAGATCTCACAGAGTCTGAAAAGAGCTATGTGGTAAGGCTACTGTTTCAATCAGATGTGTAGTCCTAGCCTTTCTTCACCAAGACAGGGACATCTCAGTAGATTATAAAATATCAGCACCATTTTTAGGTGAGAAATAGGTATATACTTACCTATTTACATATGTTGTTTTGTTTGCAATAGAAGAAGGGAATGTAGCACTTAGAAAAACTGCCATAATCAATGGGGATTTGGGCTGATTGTGCTGCCGGTCCCTGGGTATAAGCTAAATGAAGCCAAATGCATGAATGGAGCAGCCCACCTTGCATTCTTGAACTGACTTCATCGCATTTGTAGTAGTACCACTGCAGAACTAATTGCAACCTCTTATGCTGCTGCTTTTTAAAATATATGTCTATATATTTGTTACAAATCTTCAAACTAAATACCAAATTCTTCTGTATCTCGCCTGTTTTTCCATGCTTACACCTGGATCCCTTCTGCACTTCACTACCTGGATGTTTACCTGGATCTACAACTCTTTTTTTTTTACTGGACTTATGTACTGCATCTGGAATGTCCCATCTCTTCCTGTCTGTATTTTCCCCTCCCTCCCCCCTTGTTGACTGTTCTTTGGGTGTTCTTGGATGTCAATGCTGCCTACCACGCAGGAAGCTGTTTGCAATGAGATCATAAACATTGCAGAAAAGTCTGTTCATTACTGCAGTACTATTTCTCAGCCTCTTGACTCTCGCAACAAGGTGACCTCTAATGACCATAAACCATCTCTCATCATTTCTCAGCAACCTCAAGCACAGCAGCAAGGAGCCAGCCCTGACAGAAGTCAAACGCCACGAGACATGTAAGTCCTTTTGGCTCCCATCTCTTCCAGGGACTTTGACTCATACTGGTGGTGAGGATGGGGAGGTGTGAAAGCTTCAGCATGTCAGGAGTTGAATTCACCTTATGGAAAAGTGACTGCTTAGTGCTTTTCTTTGAAGAATAAAAATAGCCTCATGATGGTGAGAAGTCTAAAACTGGGACCTTTGTGTCTGTATAGCACGTGGAGCAATGACCTTATGCTCCAAGACTGGGTCTCCTTTGGGCATTTCAGTCATGCTGCTTATGGAGATTGTTTCAGTGTCTTTGTATCTGAAGCTGGAGGTGAATTAACATGCACTAACTACACCTGGCTTATATGGCATGGGTCAGTATGTTCACCCCTGTTCTTAGCTTCTCATGGCATAGTGAGCAGTCCCAAGATTCAGTCACTTTGTGCATTGTTGGCCAAGTCCGGGAAAGAATTAGTGGCTGAATGATATGAGAGAGCCAGACTGAGATCTGAAGAGCTCTGTGTTGGGTTTAAACCTGGAGCTGCCGTTAATCTCGGCAGGGCATTTCACTGTCGGTTTTGAGAATAGGAGCCTGCACTGTTCACTGGGGTTCAGTGACAGTTGGCTTCTAAAAGGAGCCTTTGCTTTACCCAGTCTTTATGCAGAATGGAAACTCTTGCATCCTCTCTATTTTCACTCCCCACCGCCAGTGGATCCAGACTTGCCCAGAGATTTCTTCCACTTCATAAGATTCCTTTCAGATAATTACAGAGTGCCTCTGGAGCAATAGTTATCTCAGGGCAGGATTCAGTCTTAAACTTTGTGCCTCCTCACCCAGAATTTATCCAACCTTAGTGCACTAAGCAAGGCAGTATCTTTTTCTCAAGTCCCTCACTCTGCCATTTGGCAGTTCATGGCCCTACCTGTGTGCCTGGGCAAGGGAACTGAAGTCTCATTTAGACAAGTAATGAGTGTATTCAGGTTTTGGCTTGTATTCGTAGGATGTCTGGTCTCTAGGTGTAGCAAGGCTCTAGATGTTAGAAAGGCTGCGGTCATTATACTCTACGGTCTACATAGAAATAGGGAAACAAAAGTGCTCTGCGCATCCTATGCAGTGCAGGTGTGACGCTGATTCCTGCTATAGCTTTGTGATAATTGTGATAAAGCCAATTTAATGTGAGTGGGTTTCACCTTTCAAATGGGGTATACAGGTCCAGATTACATCGAACAAAATCCAGTGACTAACGTGTGGTATTCTTCTATTCTAGAGTTAGCTACCAAGCTCTATACAGCTACACTCCTCAGAATGACGATGAGCTGGAACTGAGGGATGGTGATATTGTCGATGTCATGGAGAAATGTGATGATGGCTGGTTTGTGGGTGAGTGTGAGGTTTGCCAGGCAGCCCGACCCTTTGAGATGCAGATGAGCATTTTTGCAGAGCATCTAGAAGCTGCTTTCATTTGCAGGATTGAAACAGAGTAGGAAAAAACAACTCAACTTTTTTGATGATTTCTCATCTTCTACTGAGAACATTAAAATTAGGGTGCAGGGTGGTGGAGCTTTGTTTTCCTTTCTAGACATCTAGGTTTTCAATTTTTTTTCTTTTAATTTCCATACCTTCTGATCCTCCTTGCTCACACAGCAGAGAAACAGAGAGAGCCAAGGGAGAGTGGGTTTCTATGTCTTTTCCAGGGGAGTCATGACAAGTTACAAAAGGTGGCAGGTAGGGGGCAGAGGGAGCACTTGTGTTGGAGTTGTAGTCCCTAGAAATCCAGCCTCGACTCTACATGTTTGTTTAGCTAAATCTAACCCTGTAGTTTCAAATAATGTAAGTCTGGACAGCGCGTCTCAACATTGCAAATCTAGGCTTGTCCTTGGTTCTTAAGGAAGCTGAGCTCATTTGAAGTGATCCAAGTTTGGCTCCTAGCTTATAGGCCCAGGAGCTATCACCAGCACATTCTTCATTGTTAAAAGCAAAGACGGTTATTAGCAGATTAGTTCTGATCTCTTCTATACCAAAAGGCTCTTTGACCAGGACTCCTATCTATTTTTACAAAACAATGAATGCAAGCAGAGAAGGGGCTGCCATCTCAACCTTTTAAACCCCTGAGCTTTCCTTGCATGGCTCCATCTCACTCTGGCTTCCTTGTGTTGTATTTTGCTATAGGTACGTCCAGGAGAACAAGGCAATTCGGCACCTTCCCAGGCAACTACGTGAAGCTTCTGTACCTGTAAAGTAACAGTAATCCCACAGTGACAGAGATGGAGTTTTTTTTCAGATGGTGTTTTTAAATGATGAAGAAAGAGACAATTTATGAATGTAATAGACAAGAGATGAAAAGTGTTAGGAGGATGTGGTTATGTGGTACAGTATTGAGTTGAATGTGTAGCCCTGCTTCCACTGATTCAGGGTATGATTTGTTTGCTGAAGAAGAGACAGTTTCTAGTTTACAGTGCTGCCTTTATGTATTCCTCTCCCCTCCCCAGCAAGAGTTCTGGTGATAACCTTAATTCGTATGGAGTACTTTACTTCTGAGAAGGCTTCAGGGAAGCAAAAGGTATAGGTTTTGTTTGTGTGTTAAGATATGATAGTGCTTTCAGAAAGTACGTGGCCTTGCAGCTGCTCCTTTCACTGGTGAGGTCAGGGAGGCCAGGCTTCCTGCCTTGCTTGAAGACTTACCGTGCTCTGCCTTCCACTCCCATAGAACTCCCTTCCTTCATGCCACGCACCTTAAGACCCCTCACGGGCAGAGGACAGCCAGTGTGGTTAAACTGCAGAACTCTGTCAAGAAGGAGTTTGGGACCGGTAGTTTAATCCAGAGAGGTCAGCCAAAATGTACTGCAGACGTGCAAAAAGCCCAAACCCTTTCCTAATACATTACCCACTTCTGCAAGGTTTTTTTCTTTCGTGCAGGGTGTGTGTGTGTGTGTGTGAGTGTACGGTGTGCAGCAAAACGAACGGAGTAAGGTTTTTTTAAAGAGAAATCAACCTGGCTTTGACATTTATCTGCACAAAGAATAAAACCAATAAACCGAACATCCATGAGAGCAAATCCTGTTTATGAGTCCTACGGCTGTTCACTTTCTCTGCTCCCCCTTGTTGGCCCCAAAGGATTTGAAGCATTCTCTTTGGGATGAAGGCTCTCTCATATATTCTCTCCCATAATTAAATGTCAGAGGCTCTGATAAGTCTGAGCAGCATGCCATCGAAGGTGCCTTTTTTTTTTGTTGTTCTTACAATGTAGAATGGTAGATCCAATAAACACCTGCATTTTGGCTGGCCCTTAGTCCAACAGAGAAGTCTGCTTGGTTTGGAAAGCGTGTTTCCAGCAGTTATTACCAGTCGTAGAGATTTGTATTTCTTTGAGAAAAAAATGTGGCTTGCCTGTAAATCCACTTCGAATACTCTTTTGATAGACATTTTGTTATTAAGAAGTATAAACAAAACCGGTTCTATCAGACTCTGCTTCCTACAGTTACCATACAAATAGCAAAAGGTTAGATTGCTATTTTGTCATAAGCCGTATTTAATAATATAAAATGCCTATTTTTATGCTGATGCTTTTATACAGATTTATTAAGAGTAACTACAACTAACTGTTAGCACGACTTGCAATATGTTTTGATAAACTAGCCATGCTCCTGGGTTTGAAATCAAGTAGGCTTGTCTTCCGCCTCGGTCTGCGGAGGAGAAGACTCAGTGTCTCAGAAGTTTGACTGTAAATATGTATATTTAACTTTGTACAGACAATGTACTTACCTTGTATAGAAAAATAATTTAAACGCATTGAGTGAAGGGAGAAAAAGAAAGGCAGTTGTCAGAGGTTGGGATTTTATTCCACTTTTATTTAAACGATGGAATTCCGTGTGTGTTCATATAAAGAGTTTTAGCACAAAATATCCACCATGAAAGAGTTTCAGATATGACACAAAGCACCACTGTCTCTTTTCAATAGGAGATACCATTAATCCTGCATCTTATTTATGTTTTTTTTCTGCTTTGGTTGTTTCTTCCAGTTATTCGCAGCAATACGTAGGCCTGTTGCTAGGATTGGATAGCACCAAATTAATCTCTCCAGCAAAGTAACACAATAATACTGACTGTATATAACCTACTCATTTAAAGGTTTATTTTCTGTTCTCGCTCTTGCCATTGTAAGTTACACACACACACACACACACACACACACAGATCACAACTTATTTTTGTGTTGATTTTTTTTTCCTTATTGCAGTGGATTACTATTTGGCAATTAATAAATGGAAGTATTGAATTACTGTTGTGTTTGTTGTACACATTATTAAATAAAGCCTGTTCCTGCTATTCCTGTAGCAATGCACGTTTGTACCAGTGCTCTCTGTGGCTCTCAGTGGCTGTGGCCATTCTGAGCTGTAGACATCTGCCATCCTGTGCTTCCAGATCCTGCTCTCACCTTGGCTTTACCTCACCAGGGCTCTCTTATAAGCCAGGCAGACTGTGGCTCTTCCTTGAAGAAAATAAGGTGTAAATGCAGAGGAAAAAAGGATTTTACACCCAGATCCCTCAATAACATGAGGTCAGGGTGCAGAACTGGCAGCTCAGTAGCACACCTGAGCCCACTGTTTTGCAAAGGTAAAACGATGCAGAAACTTCATAGTGTTCAGATCCTTCTCTGCCCCTGTGCCTATGGAAGTTATAGGTGCCTTTGCCAGTGGTTTTACCCCCTGGCCCTCTCTTAGGTTGACAGGTGGCAGCTGTGTCCTCTGCGTTCAGTTATTGACCTCTGGTGCCCATTGCTGCCCTTGTGGTAGTTCTGTAGTATGAAGGGGACTCGAAGCCCAAAAGTCAATAACTGGCATCTTTAATGGGGTGATTGCTCTCCAGGATATTAACTCCCTGTGAATGCTTGTCCTCCAGCCTCATCCTACTGCCCTGGTTTTGTGTGCAGCCTAAACCTGACGTGTGCTGTGCTTGGTTGCTCAGGGAAGCAGGGCTGGGAGACTCACACCCACGCAGACCCCACCAAAGGATGGTGTCACACTGCAGCCCCTCAGGTTGCCAAATAGTTGCACTCTACCCAGGCAGCTCTGACCACAACACTAACTGAAGGCAAAGTTGTAGTGCACATACCACAGCTCCCAGCCCTCTGATAGAACAGCTGGCTGGGACTTCTGGGTTGCGTCTCACAGAAACGACCCATCCCTGCAGAGCAGAGTGAAGGAAGGCTGTTCTCAGCAGGGCTGGGAATATCTTTCAGTTTTGTAGGCTACCATGCAGAAAAAGCAGAAGTGCAGCTGCCCATCACTGTGCTGCAGCTCCCACCATCCCAGCCCTTGCTTTGCTGTGCCTGGGGTGGGCAAGCAACCTGGCTGTAACAGTTTGCCCTCCTCACTACACCTCCGTGAGGGCATGGCTGGGACTCTGTGGGGAAACCACTGCCGCAGGTGGGAGAGAGGGCCCCAAGTCGCCAGCTCCCATTTGTGACCTGCACAAAGGACTTAATCCTTAGAGCACCCCACCGTGCTCTGTGGTATTAAGCTGGCCCCAGTGAAGAGAGCAGGCAGAAAGCTCCATCGTTTGCTGAGAGGGAAACGATATCCTGGTTTGTTTGCAGCAGCTGTCTTCAGCAAGACATAAAAGAGCTGAGGGGGAGTACACCTGTGTTCCTGGGCACAAGGAGACATCTACAGCCGCTGAAAGGCTTCCAGATCTCTGTATTTACTGGTGTCCCCCTCCATCCCAATCTACTTGAGAGACATGGAATCACTGGAGAGAGTTCAGTGAAGGCTACAGAGGTGACCAGGGACTGGAGCACGTCTTGTGAGAAGAGGCTGAAGGTCTGCTGGGCATGGGGAAGGCTGAGGGGGTGTGAGTGATTCACATGGCTGAAGGGCAGGTGTTCACAGAAAGGGGACAGACCCTTCTCAGCTGTGCCCAGCAGCGAAATAAGCAGCACCTGTGTGATCTACCTCAGCCTCGCTACTGGCTGGTAGGAAGAATGCTTTCTTTGGCTGCTGAAAAAAGCAGAATTTTGCGATGACGAATCAGAGATAAATTGGGGAGAAGGTGATCTTCTCCCCAGGGCGCACCCGCACACAGCAGCTCCCAGTGGTCCTGTAGGGTCATCTCTCCTCATCGCTACTGTTGGCTTCTGCATGAACAGCCGCGCTGCCCGAAGCTGTGCCCCGGTGGTGCCGCCCCGCTGTACGGGACCGTCTGTGCTGTGCTCGGAGGGCAGCGCTTCTACAGCCCGAAACCGCCCGGCAACGTGCTCAGCCCTGCAAAATGCGGTAGGAAGAATCTCACTTTAAATTATGGCGGGATGGCTTTTGCTTTTTTTTTTTTTTTTTTTTTTTTTTTTTTTTTTTTCTCTCCCAGACTTTTACCGCCGGTGAAGCCCAGCCAGCGATGCCGCCCCGCCTCTGGGGCAGAGCGGGGCGCAGTCCTCCTCCCGGGGCCGTACAGGCAGCCCTGTGGGGCGGGCAGCCCGGGGAGGGGCCGGGGGCGGGCCGTGCCGAGCTGTGCTGAGCCGAGCAGAGCCGTGCCGAGCGGAGCCGGTGCTGCCGGGCGTGCCACGAGGTGTAGCCGCGCACATGGGAACGCACCGCATCGTGCTGACGGGCCCCGGGCCCTGGGGCTTCCGCCTGGTGGGCGGCCGGGACTTCGAGCAGCCCCTCACCATCTCACGGGTAGGTCTGCGCGGGGCCGAGGCGGGCGGTGTTGTGCGCCGAGGCTGCCCGGGAGCTGTGCGCTCTGCCGGAGGGCACGGCTCGGCGCGGAGTGGAGCGGCGGTGCGTCCGTGGGAGTCGAGCTGGGGCCGGCAGGTGGCTGCTGGCACGGGGTAGAGTTGGTCCTGCGGCCAGGTGTGTTTGCCTGGTGCCGCGCTTACCCCGAGGGATCGGGGCACCGCAGCCCACGCCGCGGGACCGAGCGTGCCGCGCTGATGTGGGACACGCGTCCGCTTCTACTTGCCATGTATAGAGAGAAAATCCTTTGTTTACCGAAGCCATATTAACCTCTGTTAAGTGCCTCTCCCTGCTTCTGCTTTAAGCCCTTCTTACCCCTACTTAAGGAAAAATGAGTTAGGAAACGACGGCTAAAGCCTTGCATCCAAGCGATTACACTGGCGTAATTTAATTTGCCTATCCTTACTCCAGTGTTTGCTAGCTAAGCGCCAGGGCTGGGCTGTGGCCTCGCTCCCTCTGTCCCGGTACCCACCTGCACACAGACGTCACCGTGCCCTGCCCCGTGCTGCCATCAGGCACTTCCAAGAAGCAGGGCGTTCGTGCACGTCTCCTCCTGTGTGGGATGAAGAGCTCCCAGCCTCCCATCACTTGGTGAGAGGTGTGCAGCTCAGCATCCGTCTGGGCTGCCCACTGGTCCCCATCCAATGCCATGTTAATCTCATCTCAAGTACATCTGACATCCCACAACCCTTTCTTAGGTGGGGCCTGTGGGACTTCGTAGACTCGTAGAATGGTTTGGGACCTCAAAGACCACCCATTCCTAACAGTCCCCCATGGGTGGGGTTGCCAACCACTAGATCATGCACTAGCTCAGGCTGCCGAGGGCCCATCTAGCCCTGAAGGCAGTGGGACCAGGCTGCTGTGTTCTGTGAACCCCTCCTGGAGAAACAGGGCGGCAAAATGTATTATTTGTTTTCTAAATGCCCCCCATCCTGGGCTCTTTGCTGCCGGTCCTGCTGTGTCCCTGCATGCCACAGGGCTCTGGGGACGGCTGTGCTGTCAGATTCACAGGAGGGGGGCTGTTGTTAATTTTGTCTCTAATCTCCTTCAATTGCAATAATAACGCCACATTCTTGTAAAGCTTTTTTTTTTTTTCTGGACATGAAAGTAGCTTTAGCGTAAGGGAAGTGATATTTACTGCATTGTTTTGGTAATTGTTGCCGTTTCCTTCCAGTGGGACTGTCAGGCAGAAGTATGTCTGCAGCCCTACCTCACTGTCCCACCTCTTCTCCGTGGCTGTCTTTGTCAGTGCTTGTGGTTGCATACCAAGGGATGTAGATCAGCCAAGTGGCCAAAATCTGTCTTGGGAGAAACCAGCTGTGACCCTGGAGGTTGAAATGTAATAAAATAGCCTCTCTGGTTTTGGTGATGAAAATGCTGGCAATTGGTTGTTCCTCTGATGCTTTTAATTCACCCTCCAGGCTTTCAAGCCATCAGTCTTTCTACTGGTCCTTCTGGTCACAGACCTGAGCTGGGTGCCCTGCACCACTCTTTGAAGCAAGGTGCCTATATACAGGCTGTGTTGCCTGTCAGGAGCTTAGGTTTTGCCTCAGGCAGTGTCATGCCCACGGTGAGCTATTCTGCTTGTCTTGGTATTTATGGCCCCCGTCTCTGTCATACCTCAGTGCCTTGCTGCTGTCTTGTCTTCTCCACCACTGGCTGCTGTCAGGCCTTCTTTCCCTCCCCCTGGTGGGAGGGAGGCAGGGCTGTTTGGGGTGTAAAAGCAAGCTCGATGACACAATCCTAGAGCTGAGGAGGATGAGGAGCAGTGGTGTGGTGGGTGTGGAGCCAGCAGAGCAGCCTGCTCTGCCCATCAGCCCCTGGCTGGCAGTGGCCATGTGGCACTGATGTCTGTGTATGATGACGCTAGCAGATGAAACAATGATATCTCCACAGCTGCTCTTTTCTTGTCTCTTGTTGCTGCTCTAACCCCCTTCCACTTGAGCCATGTGTTCAGAGTTGCTTTAGGCTCAGGTGCATCGCAGCATCTTCTTATGCACACACTCCTGGGTCTGGGGTTGTGCTGGACCTGTGAAATCCCCGTGCTTGCTCTCACAAGTGTTCTGCGTGAGACTTGCTCATAGAGCCCCCATCCCTTCCAGAGGGATGCTTTACAGATGTCTCTGTTTCTTTTAAACACTGTAGGGTTTTGGTGGACGTTTTGTTACTGTCTTTATTCCTGACCCCTAAGCCAGTGCTTGCTGGATGCCCTTACAGGAGTAGGGAAGACCTTTGTCTTCATGTGCCTTTGGATGACACCAGGCAGTGAGTCAGTGAGGCAGAACTTTTCCCAAATCCCATCTGAGCCGTGGATGGATGCACTGCAGGATGGTGGTGATGGTGAAGCTGTACAGGGTGTTTCCCAGTTAAATTCCTGTGAGACCAGCAGGGCTGGTGGGGGAAGCAAGAAATGTGCTGTATGGGGAGACGTGTGATAAAGCAACATGGTTAACCGAGCCCATCCCCCTCTGTCCTTCAGGTAATACGAGCTTTTTCCTGTTAGTTTGCATTTTATTTTGATAAACACAGTGGATTTCTGTTTCCAGTTGAATATATACATGGCACTGTCCCATAAACCCTGCTCTTGAGCTGAATTTATGTTGTGTGCTAGTGGTGTGTTGATCTTGAATGCCTGGCCCAAAATACAGCTGAAGGGGAGTTGCGTTAGGCGTTTTGTTAGGCCAAGAAGTCCCTAGCCCCATTATGGAGCGGTGTCTATCATAATCTCTGACACTGGCCAAAGTCAGGGCACTTCTGTGTCTACGTTTTGGTATGAAACTGAACATTTTCCCACTTTAAAAGTGGTTTAAAGACAGACGGTGCCAAAACTGGTCTCAGTGATCCAAACATAGGGCTGAATGTCCTGGGCTGAGAAGCTGCCAGGTGGGTTTGATGCTGGCTGGCACTATTGCTCCAAAAGGACCTGGCCTGGCTGAGGTGTGGTGGAGCAGCCCTGGGCCACGGTGGTGACCAGGTATCCCCTACAGAGCCACCTGTGGGACAGGCATGGGGATGGTACATCTCAGCTGTCATGCTCTGGGGGAGCAGTGCTGGCCCAAAACCTGGGCAAAGAGATGTGGGTAGGCCTAATTCATGATGCCAAGCACTGGCCTTGGTGATGCCTGGAGCACCCTGCTGGAGTGGATGCATGGCTGACTGAGTAGGATTCTCAGGAACGTGTAAGGGTTTTGGGAGCAAAACTACAGCAAAACCTGGGCTGCTGTGGTACGTGTGTGTGTAATCTGCCCAGTGCATATCTTGGTGTTCCCTTAGCTGCCTTTGCACTGGGAGGCAGTGCAAAGGGGGAATGTTGCCTTCCCCTTTTTGCTACTTAGGGCCCAACAGTCACCTGCCAGAGGCTGAGGACACACAGAGCACCTGGCAGGAATGCCCAGAGCCTCATGCAATACATTGCAGCAAGAGCTGTCTCCTTGTCCTTTCACCAGTCTGCACTGTGTCTGCAGGCCTGCCCAGGTGGAGGTGGCCCAGGTGGTTTCAGTAATGGCTGCTAGGGATGCAGCTTTCACCCACCAGTGTGGGCTGGAGCAGCTGTACCAAGCTCAGCCCTATGGAGTCACCAGTGCAGCTCTCGGTGCTGGGAGCTGCTTCTATTTTAATTCATATATAGCATGGAAATGGAGGTCTGTTGGTTCCTGACCTGTTCTCCTACCCTTTGGAACCAAGGCAGGGATGTCTGTTGGGTTGTGTGGGCACCCTGGACAGAGTTTGTAAAATACTTCAGGTTTGAAGGGTGCTATATCAAAAGCACTGAAGCAAATGGATTTATTTTTTTTGTTAGTATAAACAGGGAAGTTTTTTTTTCTTGCAGTATAAACGGGAAATTAAGAGAGGCCTTAACTGCATAAACAATTGATGCTGTTCTGGACTGTGACACAGTATCTGAGATGGTTGCTGATTTCACATGTTGTTTTATTTAGAGGATGAAATAAACCATCAGGGAATGCTCTGCTCATGAGCAGCTTATGTAATGCTTTTGAGGCCTTGTTAGAAAACTTTATACTTCTGTGCATCTGTATTTTGATGTGAGGCAGGTTACAAAGTGAATTGTAAGAATGCACAGCCTCCAGCGTTACTCCTGTGCGCTGTTGGGAGTCTGACCGGCATCTCGTGTTGCCTTGCTCAGGTCAGCCCTCTCCACATGGTGTCTGAGTTCTCCTGCTGTTAATCCTCTGGGTGAGCTCCAGGCTGGGCAGCATCTCGCTGCAGCAGTGCATGGAGCAGTTACAGCTTGGAGGAGGGAATCTCCCAGATCTTCTTGTGAAGAACCTGCCTGCACTCCCCAGCAAACAGGGATGGGGAACGTGCCTGCTTGCATTTTCTCATAGCCTCTGATCTCTGCTGACCCAGCTGCATGCTTTCTCTGGGAGAAGCCGTGGCTGCTTAGCATAGTACTCTGGCACTGAGTGCATTACTCATGGTAAAACAGCAGTGTGTGGGTGGGGAGGATTAAACCGATCGTCAGGGATGTCTCGTTGTCGCCGGTGGCCTTATAAGTATGTTGCTGCATGTCTGTACGGTCCGGCGGAGGCACAGCTGGGTTTTCCTCTCAAGCTCAGATAGGTGCTGTTTATCCAGATCTCTTCCCACACTGTTATTCTTAATTTTCTTGTTTTCTTATCTCTTCATCACTTCTTGAGGTGTGTGTGTGTCTAGGTGTGGAGTGCCGGGTGGTGTCAGAGGCTGTGGGGTCTGTGAGGAACTGCAGAGGGCTGCGGGAGCTCCTGAATGGATAGGGACTGGGGCAGACATACCTGCCTGTATGTCTCGACTCACGGGGAGCTGTATTATGCTGCTCTTCATTTAAATGCTTCCCACCTTTTCTATCCCTCGTTTTCTGTGGGCAGCAGCTTCCCTTATTGTTCCCACTGGTGTCTCTTGGATCCTCATCTGCACAGGCAGAAGAGATGCCGTATGTCTCTGCAAAGGAATCACAAATCTTGCTGGAGAGCATGTACAGAGTTAATTGCAGCAGACGTAAAGTGTGGTTCTGTTTGGTTAGCGTTGGGACAGGCAGAAGTTTTATAAAGAAGGCCTGGGGCTGGGTAAGCAGCCAACTACATCTCATTCTCTGCTAAATCAAAGCATTTTCTAGTGTGTAAATGCACTTGCCCAAATACACAAGGTTAGAGCTTAACAAGTCCTTTGTTGGCTGCTGGGCTCCAGTGCAGGGGAACAACAGCAGGCAAACCACCTGTGGTGAGAAACCTGGAACTTGGCAAACTCCCAGTGGTACTGGCAAGGCAGAGCCCAAAGTGCGTGTGCAGGGAAGGCAGAGCACGGCCAGGTGGTGCATGTGAACATTGATCTTCACCTTGTTGTATGACAAAATTATGTAGGTTTTTCTTTTAGACCCACCAAACCTGAGTGTGCAGGATCTTTGTAAAAAGAGAGGCCTGGCTGTACATCCGTTACAATCTTAGATGTTATCCACCACACTGAGCTTTTGCATCAGTGAAATTGTGGGGTTCATTTACTTCTTCCCTAAGCTGACCCACGTATCTGAGCTTATTCTAACTTTTACTGAGCTGGTGGCAGGGACTTGGGTTGGTGCTCTGGCTGTGTCTGGGTGTCTGTGGTGGCCCAGGTAACGTGGGGCAGGCAGATCCATTGCGATCTCCCGCCTTTTCCCACCTGCTCAGGTGGAGATGTGGAAGCTGCAGTTGCTTCCTGGCCTAGCTGCTGGAGTTCTGTTCCTACACACAGGGCATGTTCACATATCTGAACTTGTGTTTCCTAGTGGCAGCTGCTCAACATAGACAGCTTCACTTGCACAGATGAATCCAGGCCTGATACCTGCACCAGCCAGCCAGAGCTTCCTTGTTGACTCTTTGAGCAACACCTACAACAGCTTTGGGAGCTGTTTTGGATACACTATCAAACAGTTCTGCTCAACATGCCTCAGCATTGTCTGTTCAGCAGTGAAATGACCTAATGGTGAAGGCTCACACAATTGCCTCGGAGCAAACACCAGGAGGTAGGGCACGGCTTGTTTCCAGAAGGAGCCTAAGGGTGTGATGTTACAGGATGTGCAATGCTGTTCATTCGGCCGTAGTGTCCTGATGCCATGCAGCCACTCTGCCACAGGCTGCTTGATGAAGTGTGAGAAGCCCAAGCTGGTTAGGAGCTGCCTTGGAATGAGGCAGGAGGCTCTGCCTTCGCACAAGACAAAACTTGTGCTTGCAAGTTGTGCTCCTTCCAGCCCTCTTTGCCCTCCCATACAGCAGTGCAGCTGCATACAGCTGTGTGCCAGCTGCTGCCTCCCAGCCCCTAGGTTCTCCAGGTGGTCTGCAATCTGTGGGCTGCTTGTGAGCCTGTAGGCTGTTAATTTTAGGAGTCCTTCTCATGGGATTGTGTAAACTGGCCAATATCTTCCAGTGCTCTGAGCAACCCCATCTGCTGTCGTGGAGTGGGAGGGGTGTCACACAGATAGAAGCAGAAAACAGGAACGCTTTCTGCTTTCCCGACTTACCTGGTAGATGAACATATCTCAAAAGCAGCAGTGATAGCACTGAGATGAGCCTAGACTCTACTGTGAGGGGGAAGGCAACATCATTAGTAGCATTAATCATCCTAAAGGGCTGGGGGATGGGTTCCGTGTGGTACTGGGCTCTGTGCAGACATGTTTGCTATGAGTGATGCTGGCAGAGCATGAGCTGGATGTTGCAGGGAAATGCTTTCTGGAAGGTTACAATTCAGGGCAAGTTATGTCAAGAACTGAAGGAGCTGGCTTTTTAGGCGAGTTTCCTTTTGGCAGATTTGCTTATCTTCTTCATTACTGTGCATCCTTGTGGCCTTCCCTTAGGGGAGAGGTCTGCAAGGTACCTGCTGGGTGTAATTGCTCTTGTGCTGCTGGTGGCTCTTATCTGGCTGAAAACAGCACTCATATTTCAAATTCCTCCAGTGTGGACACAGGAGGGGAACGTGACTCCACAAGCACAGTGGGCAAAGTGCTGAGATGTCCCTGCGGACACCACACTTTCATCCTAGCGGATCCAGGGGTTTCTCTGGGAGATTTCTGTATCTTAGTGTCTGGTTGCTTGGGCTCAGCTGCTGTTTGTGGTACAGGATCATTTCTAGTGGCCTGCCAAATGCTGCATAGACTGTCAGGCTTTAAATGCAAACCATACGGCTGACCTCCGGCAGCGTTCCAGTGGTGGTGTTAATCCACTGTAATTCTTCACCACTTGGCAATCCTGTCTGATCAAAAATGAATCACTGATGGTGTGCTGCGCTCTGAGCTCCTCCCAGGGCTGAGTAATGTGCCGCTGTCCCATCTCTATCGACAGAGGAGGTAAACACACTGAGAAATCCAGGGCTTAGGGTTAAGGCACAGCACCCAGGGCAGTACCCACAGTATGTCTCCTTCATGTTTCATCAGGTATAATGCTGTTCCCGGGGGTCTGGGGACAGCAGCTCCCAAGTCCTGTAGGACTGTGGGCCCCTTCTGGTGCTCAAGATTTCTTCGTGTCTGCTGGCTGCCCCTGTCACAAGTTTTACACGAAGATATTCTAGAGGCAATGGCTACCAAGGGGTGGCAGCAGGATTGGCTGATCCTATGGGTCACTGATGAACTGAGGGCCACAGCTTGGCAGACAATAATCTTCACATTTAAAGTAGATTTTCTGTCCACCTGGTGCCTTGTCTGGTCCTTTTGTCAGCTCTTTCCTGTTGGCTGAGCATTTTTAGCCCAGGGAAAGCAGTGACTGCAGCTAATGCATGATGCCTCTGGGAGGAGAATGTTTCCCTAGGGGGAATGATTTGCCATCCAGTCCTGCATTAGGAGCGCTTTAAGTCTTGTGAACAATGTTTGTTTATGTCTGACAGCTCTGTAGGGTTTGCTCAGCTGCTTTCCAGCATGCTGAAACCTAGCACGAATGTGTAGAATGAATACCAGTTGCAACAAACTCATAAATGAGGTGTGTCCCGGCTGCAAGGCATGTTTTAATCTGTACTCCTGTTTGGGAGCAGTCCACCCTTCTCATTTCCTCTGCCTGTTAAATAATTGATGAAAGGTCACAGTAGTCATGATACAACTCCCACACAGTCATTAAAGCTGCACAAAATCTTATGTACTGATTGCAAAGCTGCAAGCAGATGTGGCACTCTTCACCCTCTGTCTAGGCAATAATTCTGGCCCTAAGAGTTTGTGTTGTTAAAAGGACATCTCTTTAGCAGAAGTAGGGAAAAATAAGTGAGCTTTTTGGTTGATTAGCTTGAAAATGTCAAGTTTTAGCTGGGATCTCTTTTTTTTCACAAGGAGCACCATACTGGGGGCATTACTGCATAGTGCCTCCTGCCTGGGGTCACAGCGAGATCACCCTGAGCTCCTTCCCATCCATCACTTCTCAGACAGCACCGCAGCTCTTGAGCAATGCTGGAGTATATCTGAGAAGCAAAGCATCATGCATGAAAAAGGAGATGTAATACATCAGAATGTATGAAGGTGAGGTCAGGATAGGAGGTTGGAGGTGCTGCTGGTGATTTTTCAGAAAGTTTGGCCAGTTTGCAGTTTAAAAATGAGTTTACTGATCCCCCTCTGCCTCGCTATCCTCTTGTTAGGTCAAGCACTGCTTTGGTATTAATCACACTGAAATCAGTGAGGCTGTTGCACCTGTTCCTGGGCTAAACTATCTTGTTAAAGGTACAGTTCAAAATCATGAGGCCAGATCTTTTTCACGAAGAAAGCAAATGAGATCATGGAACAGACGAAGGTGTTCAAGATTGGCATTGACTCTGATTCTCTCTCCCTTTTCTGGTATATCTGTTCTTAGAAGCCAGAATTTCCTGGCTGTTCTTAGCATTTTCTGCTCTGGAGAGCACCTCTCTGTTCTGCAAAGAGTAGAGCTGTGTTCTCAGTGTTTTGCTCTCTACTACTGTATGGTAACTGTTGAGTCATGGCTTGAACCACTGATTGAGCACCTGTGGAAAGGACCCGGTCAACCCTGGGAGCACAGGTGAGGCAATTCTTTGTGACCAGAGAAGTGCCTGCCGCACCTCTCTTAGACCTCATTTAAGGGCTGACTGCCACTGGGGAAGGATCTCTGATTGGAGATCCCTCCCTTGTGGAGTTTTCCCCTGTGAGCCTGCATCTTCAGAGGTGGGGGAGCCATCCATTTTTCCTTCCCTTCTAGCACCTTTCTATTGTTTGTCCTTTCTCATTACACCTCTTGTATTACCATTCCATGATGTTGATCCTTGTGGTTTTTACAACTACAATGGCAGTTGCCTTGATTGTGAATACTATATATCATAAAATCATGGAATGGCCTGGGTTGAAGAGGACAACAGTGATCATCTAGTTTTAAACCCCTACTATGTGCAGGGTCACCAACCACTCAACCAGGCTGCCCAGAGCCACATCCAGCCTGGCCTTGAAGGCCTTCAGGGATGGGGCATCCACATCCTCCTTGGGCAACCTGTTCCAGTGCTTCACCACCCTCTAAGTGAAAAACTGCCTCCTAATATGTCTGGTGGTTGGTGACCCTGCACATAGCAGGGGGGTTGAAACTCGATGATCACTGTGGTCCTTCTCAACCTAGGCCATTCTAATATCTAACCTAAACCTCCCTGTCTTAGTTTAAAACCATTCCCCTTGTCCAATTTCGTCACTTACCCACCCCTGCCTCCCACAAAATCTTTTTCTGTGGGTGCCAGAACAGAATTCTAATCCTAACATTCATAGAGGAGTGCTAAGAGATGTGTATCCAGATAGATTTCTGCTGACAGTTTGCTTTGGTTAGTTTTTATCTCCTTGCTTTCAGGCACCAGCAAGAGAAGCCCAGGGTGCTCCAGCCATCTTTCAAATGTTACTTGGAAAGCTGCTCCCTGGGAAGCCTGCTCACTAGTTTTGTTTTCTTGTAGGTAACTCCAGGTAGCAAAGCTGCAATAGCCAACCTGTGTATAGGAGACCAGATCATAGCCATTGATGGAGTGAACACAGATAACATGACGCACCTTGAGGCGCAGAACAAAATCAAGAGCTGTGCAGATGAGCTCACCCTGACGGTCAGCAGGTATGTCACCATGGTGGGTGGGGAGAGGGGGGGATGTGGAGTGAGCAGTAGCTGTGTTTTGGTTTGGCAGCAGACCTTTCATGCTGGTTTGTTTAACCTGACCTCTTACTGCTTTGTAAGGCCAGGCTCTCAGTTGCAAGAGGGTGATGCCTTTCAGCCTTTAATCCTAATGCTGCTTGCATTTGCTGCACTTTTGACCTTATGAAAACAATATTCCCAGTGAGAAATCAGCTGATAAGTTGTCAGAGTCTGTCAGCCTGTTCTGTGGCGTCTGACAGCAAGAAATCCAAGACAGGTCTTATGAAAACTTCCCTCATAGCAGACGGATATGATCAGAGATTACCTTCCTTCCAGTTGCAATAATTTAGGAGTTAACATATGTGGTTGTGTGCTGTCCAAACTATTATTTATCTAGTTTTTGCTACGTACAGACTCAGAAAGATTGTTCGTTTTGAAGTTGACCAGAGCCTGGTGGGGTGTTGGGGATTTACCCTTCTTTCAAACTGCAGCTGTGGGTACCAACTTCACAGCAGATTCAGGGGAGGTGCAAAAGCACGCCTCAAGTAACACAGTAGCTCAGTTGTTTGGGACTCTTCTATGATAATGGAAAGTCTTTTACTGTAACTTGCATAATGCTAGCAATTCAGCATTATTTCCCAGGTCAGGAAGAAGAAATGATGGGCCTTGGCCAAAAAAAGGCTGATAATTCATTGAGGGAATTCACAGAGAGAAGAGGAGCAGAGGAAAGGCAGCGTGAATGGGTGGTGAGTGGCACGGCAGCCTGCTAGCCCTGGCACTTCTCATGCTGGCCCTTAACATGACAGCCTTCCTGCAGAGGAGTGTTCCTTGGCTGCCCCAAAATGTCCTGCTTCTTGGTTAGCAAGCCAGTGCTGTGTGGTTGTGGCTGGGAGAGAGGAGAGGAGGCCAGGGCTTTCAGCTGCTGAGCAGGCTCAGTCTTACAAGTCATTGAGTCTGTAAAATGTTTGCTAATGTTAATTACCAAGCCGTTAACTTTAGTGCTACCCCATGCCTTATCAGCCTTGGGTGTGGAAGCTGCCTGGAGGCATGTTTCTAGCTGGGTGTGCAGCTGAGTGGAACCATGCAGGGCTTTGAGCTGAAACTGCCCAACTCTTTTTCAAAGCCATCTTTAAATGAGACACCGTGAAGTGTGTGACAGACACTGCTGCTAGTGTCTGTCACAGCAGACAAGCACTGCTGACTAAATGGCCAAAGAGAGTGAACAGTGCAAGGAAGTGAAAAGCAATGATCTAATTACTCTTTCACCCCGGGTTTAACAGTGGAGCCCATTGCTCTGTATAAAATCCATTTTAGGTGTCCCTAAGGGCCTTCAGGTCTTTAGTCCTCTTTGTTCTTTGGGATTTAGATATTGCTTAGGGAAGGACTGCTTACTTTTTTGGAGGTTTGATAGCTGCTAGAGGGCTTGTATGTGGAAGTATGATACCACAGGATGCTTTCTCAGAGGAAAAAAGCACCACTTTGATGTCAAAAGGCAGTTGTGCATCACACTCTTTCCTCATCATTATCTCCTGAGGATACTTTATCCCTAGCCCTCAGCTGTCTCCTTCTGGGCCTCTGTAACTGCACCTTCTTGTGGATGTGGCTCTCTAGGCAGCTGCCTGGATACAAAGAGGGAAGGAAATCGCCTGTGCTTCACCACCACCAGCTCCTGGGTTGGCTCTCCATGCTCCACAGCCATAGCTCATGAGCTGGATCCATGTACAAAGCAGCTGTGCTGGCATGGACTGCTGGCAAAGGCTCTGGGGCTGACAGGGCAGCAGCTTTGTAACTGGAGCTGTTGCTGTGGGTCCTTAGAGGTTTTTAAGTCAATACCTGATTAATTTTAAATGATTGCTCATGGAGCTATGTGTGCAACACGCTGTCAGATCTGTGTTCAGAGTAGCAGTAGGGTTGTGCCAGGAGGGATTTTTACAGACATCTGTTGGAGCTCATGTCAAAGGTTTCAGTTCCATGAAGGGACACTGCTGTTGTGACAATGGGGGCATCATTTGTGACTGTACTGTGAATGCTGTAATTGTACATGAGTTCAAGAGGAGACTGGATGTATTTATAGAAGTCAAGTCTGCAAAGGGCGATACATACCACTGTAGTATCTGCTGCAGAAAGCCCTTAGGCTGCAAACAGCTGGAGGCTGGGATGTTCTGGGGAAGTGTGGTGCTATGCTCATCTTGTTCTTGTGCTTCTTTCTCACACCTAAACAAATATCATGTGTGTTCATGTGCATCAATGCAACCCTCTTCTCATTTAGTGGTAGCTGAGTGGTTAAAATGTCCTCATCTTTGGCTGCGCTGGTGGTTATTTAAGAGAAGTGTAAATGTAGAGAACCAGAGAGGCTTAAACACTTCTGGTAAAGGAAATGCTGTTTGTACTGTGTACTTGATTGCGAATATCAACAGCATTCCAATGTTTCCTGTTTCGGTATTTTCCTAAACGAGGGTAACAGCCCAGAAATATTTCAGATCAGATTGTAGGCAGGAAATCTTGTCTAACATGTCACTGTTAAAAAAGGATCGACATACTAGCAGGAGAGAATGTGCCTGGACTGCTTTTTTTTCACCCAAAGGGGCAAACTTATTGTTGGCAGAAATCAACTGATTTTTCTCAGGTTTGAAGTCTGTCCCAAACTGTTTTCTCTGAACGGGTTTTTCTAAGTGGTGCTGCCGGGTGCTTTGCTGCGTGATGTGTGAGCAGAGCTGGAGAGGTCTGCTTTCAGCCTTGGAAGTGGTTCTTCTACAGTGTTGAGACACACACACACACACACACACACACACACACTTCCTGCTGGACACAGTGAGTCTAGCAGGTTACCTCCCTCTTCTCAGTCTTTATTCATTCATTTTGCTTCTTGTTTCCAAACAGGGAGTCCTTAGAAACATAGCTCCCAGTAAACGAGGGAAAAGTTTGTTACTGTCTTCAGTGGTGTACACTCAAGCTCTGCACCACAGTTTTCTCTGATATGAATAGAAAGTCCAACTTAGATTGAAGTCTGCACTTCAGTCAACTCAAAACCACCTGGTTGCCAAACTGAGTAATTTCACAGGTGGGGTTTTAAACCTCTTGCATTCATTGGAGAAAGGAAGTTTGGGATCTTGAGTCTTTGAGAAGAGCTGTTTTTTGGGTTTTTTTTTTGCAGTGGATGTGTGTGTGTACCTCGTAGCACTGACATTTGAGGGTCAAGCAAAGCCTTGTCCCTGGCTGCTCCTCTCCGATGTGCACCTCTAATTTCCCTTTTAATGGAGGTGAGCAGCTGGATGTGTCCAGCAGTCTGGAGAACGCTGTCACTTTCCTCTGGAAAAATGAGCACTTTCTCATCCAAGTGTGTTTTTTTTCCCCAAATACTCCAAAGATAGGAAGGATCAAGAAACAAAAACTCAACCAACAGCCGCAAAGTCCAGGGCATCACTGATGCTTGCAGTGAATTTGGCATGCACCTCTGTGTAGCAGTAGCTACAGATGGGCAGAACTGGAAAAATACTCGTTCCAGTTGCAGTACAGGTGAAAGTAGTCTCTGAAAGAAGTGGCTGTAGTCACCCAGTGAGTAGCAAAGCTGTGCTCATGTACAGTCACAAGCAACTGCAAGGTAAATAGGGTATTTATGTTTTGTTAACAAAAGAAGGAATATTCTTAAAGCCCTTCCTTTGTGTTTGGAAGCTGATTGGGCTGGTAACAGGAATAGATTTGTGGAAAAGAGTGCAAACGTTATCTCGTTTTCTGCTCCTACTGTCCTTTTCTTCACATTCCAATCTCCCACTCCGCAGCCCTGCTGCCAGCGTATGATATTTTAATACATCTTTTTGTTTGCAAAACAGTCTGTTACTCTGGTAAAAGTGATGCCAAGGAATGAAGCTATGCATTTTTTTCATTGAAAACTGCTAAGATCAGGGAAGTCAAATCTGCTACCAGCAGATGTTAAGTGCATTGTCAAAAGGGATCTTGTGTAATGCTTATGGAGAAGGAGTGAGGGGAGACAGAGACAGAGAATGTCTTTTGTGTCATACTCATAGGTTCAGCTGCACCCTCTCTGTGGGAAGCTCCCCATCCTTGTTCCACGTGTTCCAGTGTTCAACTGTGGCTGCACAAAGCCACAATAGGCTTGGGTTTGTGTTCTAGGAAGTCCGCAGAGTTTGTTGACTCATTTAAGCTAGCTTTTTGCTTCCCTGCCAGCAAGAGTTTTCCAGGTCTGTCATCATGCTAATAATGCCTGTGGCCTGAGAAGCCTGGAGCTGTGCGCAGCTATATAAGGAGATGTGGAGCGGCCACCTCCGGCAGCTCATGGCTCTCCTGGCTGCCTTCATGCTCCCAAGCTCTCTCAGCAGCTTTTACCAGTGATGAGTGCTTTCAAAGGCATTTTGGCAAGTCAAGCCTGGTGTTTGCCATGCTGTTACACCCTCTTCAGCAAGGCAGAAGCTGTGAACTCTGTAGCTGGCTAGTTCAGAAACTGTTGGTGTGCCTTATCCTTTGTTGCTTATCTAAAACCCTGGGAGCTTCTGAAAGAGGAATTGTTTAAGTCTTTCCTCATTTCTCACCTAATGAACCTTCTGCTGTAGAGAAAACTTTTCTGATTTTAGGAGTTCAATTGCTACTTTAGTAAATTATTCATGCCCCTCTCTGTGTTTGAAATAAGAATGTAAATGTGCCTTTCTTACTGAACTTATTTATGCAATCCTTGGCCAGAGAATTAGATCCTCATTTTCCAGCACTGAATTTTCCCTTGAAGCTATGGCCTAGCTCTGCAAGCAGAGCACTGATAACAAAATCTAGCCTCTTGTGATTGCTTGTGTTATACTTTACGCAAGCCAAGCTTCGTGAAAAATGATGAATTTCACAAATACTTCTCCAGATTCTTGCCTTGACTTGCATGCAGTTTCCTTCCTCTCCTTCCTACCAGTATTTCTGTATCCAAGCTAGCATCTATTCTTATCTCAGGTCTTGGTTTCTGCCTGGATGGAACAGCAAATGCATGGCTCGTTCCCAGGCCTACTCTTGGTTGCCCTCTCTCCTGTGGTAAGGAAACAGCACAGAAATGTAAACCACAGAAGTGATGAGGTTTATATATTTGTATGCCCACTATTCGTTTTCCTGGCAGGTGTTCCTGTGTTTGTCTAACAGTCATATTTCTGTCCTCTTTCTGCACTGAGTGTCACTTCCTTTGCTGGAGTATATAGGAGAAAATATATTCTAAATTAAATTTGGATTTGAACTAGCTGCCCATTCCCTGCTTCCCATAAGTGATGGGAACACATGCAGATATGGTGGAGATGTGATCAGTCTAACCAGTCCAGCTGACTTGTGCCTCATATCCCTACTTTCCAGCCTTCCAGAAGATAAGTCCTGGGCCAGCAGTTGGACTGAAGTGACCTTTTGGATGCATTTCTCTCTGTCTCACTTCAGTGCAAGTACAGGCACTGGTGGCAGAAGCCCTTTACTGAGAGCAGGCATTGCTGCAGTCCTACCAATGACCTGCAGATCGCAGCTTCCATGGTGGTGTGGTGGGATGGGACATGTGCTGTGCTGGACCCACTAGGCAACATGTCCCAAGCAAAGCTATCTCATCTTCAGCTTTGCTGGGGCCATAAATGGGCTGTTGTGAGAGCAAGTGAAGGGCTCTGTGGCAGCTGTTGTGAAGACAAAGGGAAGCTTTGTCCTCCTGGCCTTAGAGGGACAACTGTGCAGGCTGTTTAACCTTTCTATTTGGATAGCATCAAACTGGATTGAAAGTAAAGCCTGGAGTGACCTTGCTGCTTCCATTTATATCCAGTGACAGATCGGAATGGCAGCAGGCTGGGCAACAAACTGGGATTTTTTTTGCATTGCTATCAAGAAAAGGGAGCAAAATCTGGGCAGAAACATGTTGGCTGTGGTAGCTGGCCATAGATGTCTCCAAGACGCTGGAGACCAATGTGCTGTGCCACCTCATATGCACCAAGCCAGGGGCAGTGGGATGAAGGTAACCCCTTGGGGCCCTGGGAAGAGGTTTCTGCTCTGTGTATGTATATTGGCTTGTTCCAAGCTTAAATCTGCAGCCTGAGTAAGACCTTACGCTGCTTCTGAAATTTGGCAATATTAAACTGCTGCAGAAGAAAATACTACTTGGGAAGTGCTTCAATCGGGGTCAGTGAGAATTGGCACCAGGGATGCCTCATGCTAGAAATCAGCTGAAGTGTTTAATGCTTTCTGAACTGCTCTTTCATCTCCAGCCAGTGTCCACTTGCTTGTAGCCTGGCTGGCAGGTGTTTGTTTCCATGTGTTCTGCTGTGCCCCAACGTTTTCCAGAGGTCACACGTGATCTCCAAACACTTCCAAAGAGCGAGGCTTTATGCTGGTCAGTGGGCTGTTCCCCTCTGTGCAAATATGGTCTTTGTGTGCAAAATGCGGCCACCATAGAGGTGGCTGTGACTTAATTACACTCCCCAGCTGTGATGTGGGTAAAATCACTGGTTCCTCAGGCACCCTAAAGCACTGGTGACCAGAAAAAAGAAGGGAATAATTATTTTACACTCACCTGGTGTATGTTGCACATCCACAGTAACAACAGCTGTTGGGGCAAGATAATGATTAGATTGTCATAGAGCTGATTCCATGCAGCTGTTATATTTGTGTTCCTCAGTCTGTGTGTGCCCTAGTGCATCCGATGCCAGGGGTTAGATGGGGCAGGCTGTTGGCACTGCAGCTGCTCCCGCAGAATGCAATAGCCCCAAGCCAAAGGTTTGCTGTACCTGACTCAAAGTGTGCAGGGGATGCTGTCTGGTGTGACCCATGCCTGCTTACTTTCTTGCGAAAGGAGGTACTTCAGAAAGCAGGCTTCAGGCAGGGTTTCTTCTGTGTAAAGTCCAGAGTGCAATAGATGAAGTAGCAGGTGAATGAATGCCCTATAGAAACTCTCTTCTTCCCAGAGTGTGAGGGTTGCTTGCCATCTCCTCCCACTGAGCTGCTCTCTGGGTGTAAGCATTAGTTATGCAGTAGGTGTCTGGGATATACATGTGCAACACAGGTAAGGTTTTTTCATTGTTTTTGTTTAAAAATGTACTGAAATTGGAGGGCTTTTAGAAGAAGAGAGTAGACCAGATTGAATTTACTGTGGGTAGCTCTATACCTTGTTTCTCTACCCCCTGTCAGCTTTATAAGCCTTTTCTGCTTAAAGTCTCTTTGCAGTTATCCAGTTAATTCTCAGTGGAAACAATCTTGTTTTGCTAACTAAGAACTTAAACTGTAGCTGGCCCTGACCCCACAGATATCTGGGAAGAACATCTGTCTGCAGTTGCAGATTTTACAAAGTTGCAGGATCTCCTGTCAAAACAGGACATGGCTTTCAAAACTCATCCAAAGAGTTCATCAGCTGTCTAGATGTTGCATTGTGTAATATTTAACACTGATGGTTTTCATTCACTGCAGCCACTTTATTCCCCACCATTACAAATTTTGGCAGAAGCAGCAGAGCTTGGTCCCTCCTCAAAGCTAAGTGCTCTCTGTACATGTGAGAATCTTAGATAGCATGTATTTCCGACAAAGAATCTCAAACAAATCTAACCTTAATTCCTATTTCTCCCTCACTACTTTTTCTGTTGTTCTATGGGGCACAACAAAACTCCAGAATGCTGTTGGTAGGAGCAGCTGGTGTTGATCATAGATCTGTGTTTCAGGTGGCTGCAACTGGGTTAGACTAGTAAAGGCTATGCAGACTTTCTCTTGGACACATCATGTCATCTCAGTTCTTAGTCCCATTGCAGACTTTGACCCATTTTTTTTTTCCCCCATGATTCCCAAAAGCCTCTGTTTGTTCTACATGGATTTTACTTATGAATAAGAAAATTCTGCAGACGCAAAGCAAGAAATATTTCCAGCAACCCAAGTTCAAGAACAAAATGTTCTCTGTATATACAATGCAGACAAGAATCGTTCCATTTCTGTGCTACCCATAGAAGCTGGAAGACTCAGGAATTTGAATTGTCTCAGTTAAAGGGTATGCATCTCAGGGATGTTTCCATCTTCTGTTGGGTGACCCCCTAAATCTGCTGCCTGGGTTGGAGCCCACACCTATTGTGTCATCAGTGGGGTCCCAAAGGATGAGCTGTGTGGATTCCTACTTTTGTATATAAAAGTTTGGTGGAGATGAAGTTCATGACCTGAAAACAAGTCTTCTAATAACGATGTGCAGCTCATGATGTGCAATGTGATGCAATGGAGGTAAATTAACTATTGGAAATTCATGTGTTGCAGAACGGAGTCAAAAGTCTGGTCACCGCTTGTAAATGAAGAGGGAAAAGCGCATCCTTACAAGATGAATCTGGCCTCCCAACCCCAGGTAAGGAACAGAGTATCTGCATGCTTGTGCCTACTTCCTCCTGTCTGACTTTAGAGTGGTTTCTGACCTGGTACCCAAAGATGCTGATCATGTGTCACTCTGTCACACTGTGGGTAGCGCGTGCCCCGTGTTTGCCTTCAGAGATGGTCACTCTCCCTTGTAGTCAGATGCCTGCTGCCATGGAGAGCTGGTTGGAAAACTTGCTCAAACCTGTCATAAAGCACACAGAAGGTACTGTGCAGGTGTGGCTTGATTGAATCATCACTACTATTGCTGAGCCTGTTGATTTTTCTGTAGATAAGAAAGATTTTAAGAAGGATGGAAAATGATTGTGTCTTCTGTTTTTTGCTTTTTGTTGTGCAGTTGTTGTTTTTTCCCTCTTACTAGCAGACTGCTATTACCAGTCTAGTTGTGGAGAAGCAGAAGAGAAACATATCAGCCTTTTATATTTTTATCTGTGTAGCAGATCTTGCAAGCTCTGTCTAGGAAATTGGTTTTATAACTTGTTGGTAGCCTTTATCAGTCTGCTGCTTCTATCAAGTAAATGTAGTAATATCAGTGACCTGTGCAAGATGCTGCCTAGGCTAGGTTCAGAGGATTATACTGCACAGATCTACAGCTATGCTAAAATTAAAGGGGGTTTTCTGGATTTTGACCATGACAGTGGACATTGGTCCTAGTACATCTCCCCTATGAATCTGTCTAGCAAAATGAGAGGAGAGAAAAATAGCTTGACTTAGCAAATAAACAAGAAATTAATTTTGGGATGGAAAGGGCCTGAACCTGAAGTAGTGTGTGTGCAGCAGTGCCCTGACTAGACTTGACTTGGGATCGATCCATGCTCCCTTTCATGCCAAGCTGCTGTGTGTTGCTTGGCTCAGAGCATGGTGCTGCATTTTCCAGGAATTTCATGCTTAGCCAAAGCATGATGTGAAACAGAGCCATTTGGACTTAGGCTGTAGCCGTGCAGCGACACTGCCCATGACACCATTGGGCTTGGATCCGCTCTTTGTCCTCTGCCCTGGAGGTGTTCTGCTGCAAACCTTGGGACTGGGGGAATGAGAAGGACAGAGTCAGTTCTGAGACTCCCCTGCAAGGTTTTGGGGGCTGGTATCTAAAAAAGCATGTTTCTGGAAAGGTGGATAATGCACAGTCTTTGAAATTAACCTCATCTAGTGGTCTCACAAAGGTAACTTAGTTCCCTCCTAGTGCTACATCTCAGAACAAAATAGGCTTTGTCGTGGTGCTTTGTAAAAACCTAGTGTCAGCTGGTGAATCTGTCTGTGCAGTTGTCGTATGGTGTGATTTCACCACTCAGTAAATCTCACTAAGACACTTCATTTTTGATAGTCAGTTGTGGGTTTATTCTGCACTGGGTGTTGAAAGGCTCTGAACTCCAACATGCAGGGTAAATTCGTGCTTCTGAAGTGCAAGCTGGGCAGTGCTGCATGGCAAAGAGACAGAGGTGGTCCAGCCACAGCATCTGTACCTAATGCCTGTCAGTCGAAGCACAAAATTCACCTTGTCCTGTAGAAACTGAAGGGAGAACCTTCACTGGCTTTAAGTGTGTATGTATGCTGCAGCAATGCTTCTCCTAGGTGATCCTTAGGTCAGCACTGGCAAAAAAAAAAAAAAAGGGAAGAACCAGCTGTAGAAATCCCCTGATATCTGTGTCTGGACAGAGATATGTAGCTCAAAAACTAAGCCTTAGGCAACTGATCTGATAAGCTTTCCATTAATTTCAATGTGCCCAGGAGAACTGAGTGAGGAAGAAGCCCTGTGAAAGCATCTTCTACAGTCATGCACAGGTCCCTACTGCAGTGCAGAACTGGAAGGGACATGAGTAACGGGTGAGGCGATGGAAGTCTCAGCTTTCCTTTCTGAAGTTCACATAAAGGGCATCACAAAGACCGGAGGGGATTCATCAGGGCCGTGGAGTGCACCTCCACCATAGCCTAACCTTAGCCCTGTTTCTGGTTCTAGCTCTGGCCCCCCTATAGGTACGCTGATGCTGTCACCTCAAAGTTTGGCACAGTTGGATTTGTGATACCAATCCTTAATTGACTTCAGCAGGAGAATTTGTCAAGAAAATGACTGCAGAAAGATTCCTTTTATAAACCCTATTTCTGGTCAGTGACCCTTGTTTTAGTCTAGCACTAGGAGCTAATGCTGGCCTATGTGTCCCTGTGACTGACTCCAGAAGAGTTTTATTTCCTGGTGTGAGGAGTGACATTCAAGCTCCCACAGAAGTCTTGCCTTCCTTCTTCTCTTTATTTTTAAAATGGAGCCAATTAAATCATTTGTAGTGGCTTTGCAATATGTGGTACTTGCTGGTGCTTGGAGCACAGGACTCTTCACATGGGTTAATCCAGATGTGGGCTGGAGCAGGGAAATTTAGCAGTGTGAGATGTGTGGTTCATATCTCCAAACCATGAGCTCCAATCTACCCTTTCTGCTTCACAGTGCCAAAGGCTAGTGAACACCATCAGGTTTTGAGGTGTGTTCTTTTCTTTTCTAAATACTTTTTAAATACACACCCATTTCCTTTTTCAGTAGCTGACTGCAGCTAGTAGAGATCTGTGGCAAGGGCTGTCTGCTTGCAGCATGATATCAGCATAGCGTGTTGACTTCTGCCAGATCCGCGGTGAGACCTCAGCTGGGTTTATCTGGGGCTGTGTATTTACGGTATCACCAGAGCCAGCAGCAGCATGCAGAAGACGCTGTGTATATACCAGTGTGGCAAACTGGTAGGAATTTTCCCACAAAGATGCTGAGCTCATTTTCAGACAGTACTGGTAGAAGCTATGAGCAGAGCTGACTCTTTGAAGGCAGTGCTGTCTGAACTGTTTAGGTTTTCACTGGCAGGGCAGTTAGATAAACAATACATGTGCTTCCCTTGGCAGCGCTCTTATGCAGAGCACTTAAGTCCCTTACCAAAGAAAATAAGGCATGCTGAGTCCAAGTAGTTCATCAGGGCCTGATCCACTGTCTTCTGAAGATGCTTCTCACTGTATTTGCTCACAGCCATTTGAATGTAGCAATACCATCATATACGTGAATAGAGTTACTTCAGATTCAAAAGAAATGCTTTTAAGCCTTTGCAGTAGAGATTGGACAGCAATTGTTCAAGTAAGTTTCTCCATTTCTTAAAATGAGGTACTATTTGACATTGATCCCCAACTTCACTATCTGAACTGAAACTTCTCAGCATCTGGCCACCTTCTTTGCATGTTCCCATTTCATTTGTATAGTTAAATCTTTGAGAGTGATTTTGCAAAATAACTTTTGGTTTATGTCAAGAAGTGGTTAATTAGACACTAAGATCACTGCTTGTACCCTTCTTACCATTTGCAATAAGCTTTTTGTTTACATCTGTAGTCTTTCTGGAGGCTGACATGTGGTGAAATGCTGCATCTGTCTGTGCAAGTATTTTCCCTTACTTGGAATGCAAGCTCAAGATGCTTTTCAGTGCCTTTGGAGGAAAAAAAGAGGCATTCCACAACCTCCCATGCATTCCCCAAAGTCCTGAATCCCAAGACTGGCTTCACTGTCTGTGCCAGTCTTGTCAAATGAAAGACCTACGGCCTTATTTCATTACTGTTATCTTTATCCTCTTATATCACTTTAAACCAAGGCAAAAGTGATGACAAAATCGTGTTTCATCAAAAGGTGCAGCAGCCTGTCAGCAGAGATGGCTATGCTGCTGAGCTGGCTTTGTTTTGGGTGTGACCATGGCAACACGATGGGAAGGAAATGACGGAGACTTCTTCGTATATTTACTGAATTATTTCACTTGCACTTCTCACCCAGATCATGAGGGCATTCACTCAATGTCATTTTCCCATCAAGAGCTTTTCCGCACTGCAGTGGGAAAGATTAAAATAACACGTCCGCCTGTCCCTTCTGCTTAACTTTTTTGGGAAAAGCAATTGCAAGCAGGAGAATGACTTATTTTGGTGACTAAGCTAATATTAATGCTTGTGGTATGACCTGAGGTCAGGATAATCTCAAACTGCCATGCTCTCTGGTAGCCTGGGCCAGGCATTAAGCTCCAGAGCCATGTGTGCTGTGCTGCTGTGTTGCTTGTCAGTAAAATGAACTCACAATCTTGTTATCTCCAAGTCTGTGCCTTGCCTTGCCAAACCTGGGCTCTCTGGGAGAAGGTTTGGCTTTTTCCTGTGTTTGTATGACAGCCGGGTCAGTGGGCCAAGGTCTCTGTGCTTAGTGAGATCATGTAGGAAGTGACTGAGAGAGACTGGCTTTGAGGGTGGTCAGTACCAGGACTGTCTCCAAAACAAGCTGAAAGCTCTCACTTTGACATCACCTCTTTTTAACCATAGAAGATAAGGTCTTTCAAGCTCAAGAATGTTCTTTACAAGGAGGGGGGGGTGGAGTGCGGGGATAAAAAAAAAAAAAAAGAAAGAAACAAGGTCCAGACTTGCAGATGGGGGAGTGAGGGAGTTCTGGAGGTGAATCATGGTACTTGTGGGATGGCAGGAGCAGACAGCTGCTTCTGTCCTCCCAAGGCTTCTTGTGAGAGTGCCTGCCCTATCCCCATCCTTGTCCTCGCGGGGTGATGTCATTGTTTCCGTCTTGTATACTTTATCTCCTTGGATACCAGGAAGACTGGGGCTATAGAAACTGGGTGTGTGGTAGGCCTGGTCTTTGATAAGGCTAAGTGTGCGTGGGCAATGTATGAAGCAATAGGTATATAAAGTAACAATATATGGTGACCCGCTGGTTTTGGTTAAAAGGCGTTACTGCATGGATGTGGAATGCTTCAAGGACGTGGAGGGAGAGGATGTGGGAAGCCAGCCTTGTTGTTTTACCCCCCTACAATAACAAAGCCTCAAACCCTTTCTAATTTCTAATCAGATTTCAAAGCATTGCAAAAGATCTTTCCATAGCTGAAAAACCCCAAGCAATAACAGAGGGAGAGGTGAAAGCGGAGGCACCGCTCCTTATGCCTGCAGCTGGTGAAACACTCCCTCAGTCGGAGCTGGCTGTGAGGACAGGCTCTGCAGAGGTACTGATGCTCCTGGGCACGAGCATGGCCTTCACTTTGCATGTGGCCTTGTGGGATGGGGATGGGGCCAGGCACGTTGGCTGCGGGCCTGTGCTCTCTGCATGCATGGCTCTCTCCTTTGCTGAGGTTTGGTCAGGGGCCCATTTTCTTTGAGCTGAGTAAACATTTGTGCCGAGAAAATTTTAATCGTGTTTCCCTTTGGCGTGGCTCTTGAGGCAGGCACTCCAGCATCCAAGGCTCCATCCCTGCAGCCTGGTGGGACGCGGTTTGGCTGGGTTGCGAGGCTGGCTCTGAGGGCTGCTGGGGGTGCTGGAGAACATCTTCCTGCAGTTGCAGTGTCTGGGTGCTGATTGCTTGTTTGCAGTGCCAAGTAGGAGTTCCTTGAGCTCCCTGGACTCCATAACATGGAGCCTCGGGCTGTACCTGAGGTGGACTTTGCTCGCAATTCATCTGCAGGGCAGGCAGCTGGCCATGCCGCATGGGAGGGCACAGCCATACTGATTTCACAGGCCTGGCATCCCCAAGCATGGTCTGCTGTGAGCAGGAGGAAGGGGCCATTGTTCTCCTACAAAATTCCCCGTGACGCCGGCATGGTCGGAAACGCTTCCTGCCCTGGTGTGGGGATGTTTTCCCCGTACCACAGCAGTGCTGTGGCAGCTCCCTGCCTGGAAAAGGCTGCAGCACTGTGGTATGTTTCTTGCTTGATGGTGACCAGGTGTGGGACTGCCCCATTTCTGATATTTTTCCAGTGCTAAATCGCAGACTCTCACATAAACACACAATTCCTGGTGCTGGGGCTTTCACAAAACAACTGCCCAACCCAGAGCCTGGTGGGCAGGTCTGGCAAATCCCTAGGTAAATGCATTTGACAGGGAGAACAGGTTATCTTTTGATCTCTGTTTTGCTACATGAAAGCACTTGTTCTTCACAAATTCCTTCCCCTGCTTGAGCAGAAAAAGCAGCGTGGTGTGACAAAGTGATGGAGAATTTGGGTTATCCAAAATGCTCCTTATAATGTTATTGCTTTTGCTATACTCTCTGTAGACCTTTTGGTTACAGATCTTCAGTGTTCTTCTTGAGATAGGGTTTTCCTGACCTAATCTTCGGACATCCTCTTCAGTACAGATTTCTCTATTTAGGTTGTTTTTAAGCTCTCTTATAGTCTCACATGAATTCTAGCTATGTGAGCACTGCTACAGACGTCCTGACACTTCTGGAAGCTTAGTTTATGGACTTGAATGGTATTAAACAGCAGAAAACTTACCTGTTGGCAAGTAAATCTCCAATGTGGCTTCAGCACCCAAGCACAACTTGCAGTTCTTGGAGTCCAGGCACTGGTGTGATTTCCATCTCTTTCCTCCATCTGGCTCCCTGCTTTCTCAATCTTTGTGGATGCTTAATGGTCCTTCAGGCCTCTGTCACTCTGTCAGACTGATTGGAGCTTGGTTGACAGATTTGGAAGTCCTTGGTGGGGATGTGAACGTGTCCACATGTGTGCAGAGCATGGAATTGAGATGCCTTAGGAAACTTTGTGACTTTCCTAAGGAAACCTTCCTTAGGAAACTAGAAATTAAAAAACAAAACAAAACCCTAAATTACTTCCTTTTCTCTAATTCTTGGTTAATACTGAAGTGTTTGCACAACACAGATTGTGATGTGATTTAAACTTAAGCCTATGTGACCTAAGAGTATAACTCCTTTAGCCTAAAAGTTCTGCCTCTGTCTTTCATTAAACCGACTACTTATATGCGTATCTGCATATACTCTCTCCTGCTTGCTGCCTCCGAATGGTGTGCTAACATATGCATTTAATGCTGATAAAAGACCACTGATACTTTTCCCCATGGTGTGATTTACAGGCTGAAGTAATTATTATTTTTTGCTAATATCCACAGTTTCTGCCATGGGAAAGACTATTTTTACGAGCACTTCGAATGAGATTGTAACAAAGGAGATTAGCTAATTACTCCAGGGTCTTTCTTCCTTTGGTGTGTGGGAAAGTTTCATGGCTGATTTCCATTTGTGTTGGCCAGAAAGCTGTGGGAGAGCAGTCCTGTCATCCCACACCTGAACTTCTCAAGCTACCCTGCATATTGCAAATGACTTGTATCTTATGAGTGCTTTTGGACCTGCACTCCTCTTCTGTAAGGGGTCCTGTGCTGTGCCTCGTCTATGCCATGGAACAAGGCAACTCCCATCTGTCTGTTCAGGGACACTAGCCAGCTGCATAAGGAAATCTTGGGGCATGAAAGCGATTTGAAGACAACTCTATAGGGGAATTTAGTCATGCTAGTTTCTAATGAGTGTTTATTCTGTAACTATAGCTCTATCAAGCAAGTGCCGTGAGACATTGAAAGGGCAGTGAAAGCTCACTTCCTTGCTATAGAAGTTAGCATGTGCATGGAGTGGGAAGCAAACCGGTTGTGCCAATTATGACGAACTGTGGGCCCAGTGTGTTTGAGAAGGGCCCTGTTTGATCCTGTGCCAGTGGGTGCTAGCCCAGTAACAAAGCCATTCCCAGCCTCTGGCCCAGACTTCTCAAAATGCATGTTTTTGTACCATCTTTCAGTGCTGAATATTTCAGTCACCTCTGTGAACTTTCTTCTGCCTTCTCTGTTGAGGCCTCATTGTGTTCCCTCCTTGCTTTTGCCAAGGACTTTCTCTGGGAGGAACAAGCCTTGGGTGCTGTTAGCTTTGCCCTAGGGCTGTGGTTCCCAGCCTGCTGAGCTGCAGGTGGGGCTACAGATTTCCTCATTTTTTTGTTAGTGCTGCATGTGATTCAGAATGGTCTTTCCTTACATTGTATTTACCTGGAAATTTCTCTTAGATTATCCACTAATGCCTCTGGAAGCTCCAGTTTGCAGCAAGCCCAGAATGTCTGGGTGATTCTTCTGATGTTAAAGAGCTCTCTGATCTTATCAAGGCATCTAGCCATCACTGTCTGTGGGCAGTCCTTTATATTAATGACGGTCATCTTCCCACCTCTACTGGGGCAATGTTTTTTCTGTTCAGAGTCCTAAGCTATTCATGAAATTAAGCTGTGAACCCAGTCTTTGCTGGAGGAGCTGGTGTAGTCTAGTACATCTATAGTTATGTCAGGTTCCTTCTTTTTGTCGTGCCTTTGTCTCAGGAAAGTCAGCCTTTCAGCTGCTGTTGAAGAGTGCTCCTTTTTCTGCCCATCATCTTCACTGTCCATTGAAATCAACCCTACTTTCAGAATTTGCAGGAAATACTTAAAATCTGTAGTCTTACATGAGAAGGTGGGTCCTGTGCCTCACCATAGCCTTGCAGAGCTCCCAGGTGTGCAGCAGCTGAGCTCATACTGTGGTTGTGTTTGAGATCTTGCATTCCTGCCACATCACCTGTGCACCCCTCCTGAGTGCCAGCCTGAAGAGGCCATGTTGGCCATCCAGGATGGAGACGGATTCTGCCAACATGTTGAGGGCACTCACCATCTTTGGGGCAATGAGCTCCTAGGTGACACCATGTACCAGCGTGACCCTTGCAGTAGCTGCTTGCTCTGGGCTGCCCACCACATCCCCCTGCATGCCTGAGCACCTCTGACTTGTGCCTCTGCTCCTTTGCATGCAGGAAATAAGGCACATAGGAAGTGCACACAACCGGAGCGCGGTCCCCTTCACTGCTGCCACGGCTTCTGCCCCCAAGGTGATCACTGCTCAGTACAACAGCCCAGCGGGCCTCTACTCCTCAGAAAACATCCAGACCTTCAACAGTGCTGTGGAGTCAAAGACATCACCTGGGCCCCCTGAGCCCAGCAAGCTGTAAGTATCGTCCATGCCTCTGCGCCCTGACCCAACTGGGGAAATGTAACTCAGAACAGCTCTCTTTCAGGACAGGGGATGGAGCAGACAGGCAAGAGTGGATGCAGCACACAGGGGCAGATCTCCTGGGAGTGGGGAACGTCTTGCAGAGATGAAATTAACCCTCTTGTATTTCTTTGTTTAGCAGAGACCGACGCAGTTTCCACGTGCATTCAGCATGACGTGCCAGCCTGCTGGTCTGAACAGGTGCCTGACAGCTCACTGTGAGCTCTTTGTACAGCGGGTATCTCACTGTGGCTGTGCTGGGCAGGAAGGGTACAGCTAGAGCAGGAAGAACATCCATCTTGGCTCCCGGCTGGCCTGGTGCTCACAGACAGGCTTTGACCTTTCTATTTTTATGACCAGACACAGTTTTTCCCACAAGTTTTAAAATGTAGATGAAACTTTTCATAGCAGTGTGAATAATTTTATGAATGGGACTTAAAATAATCCCAGCCTTGAAAGCTTTGTGGTTGTACTTGAGGAACAACCATAACTTTGAGATAGGAACTTTTTGTTCCCAAAAGTCCAAGGTTCTTTTTTTAATTGGAAGCCATAAAACAGGAGCTTTCTGAAAGCTGCATATGTTGCAGCTGGTGTGCAAGGTGCTGGATGTTTGCTCCTCAGCCCATAGTCAGTGGCCGAGTTAAGGATGGCAGGGACAAAAGAAATCTGGCTTTGTGTTAACCTGTTGGGACCATTTGGCAGTTGAATTCCACCTGGTGTAGTCTGGAGTCCCCTCCAGGTGCGAGCACTCCCTGGAAGCCTGGGCTGTTTGACACAACTTGTAAATGAGGTGAATAAATTGTACTGCAGAGTTTGGTCTTGCAAAACAGGCAAGAAGGACAGGGAGAAGCCATACCACTGAATGTGGCTATTTTAGAATTGGAGGTGCAATGGCTGCTCGGCAGGGTGCCCAGACCAGCTTAAGAGGGGCAGCAGTGAGGGTGGTGTGCCTGGACAGCAGGGCCATGACTGTATGCTCAGCCCTGCTGCTGTGTCTTCACTGCTGTTGTGAGTGGAGTGGCTGTGGTTTGCTTTGTGTGTGGACACACCTGGAGTAAGGAGGCTGGAGCTGAAGCATCAGCTGAAAGCCTTTAATGTAAAGTGGTGTATGCAGTGGTGTGTCCCTCTAGCACAAGCAACAGACAGTATTCTATTTATTTCACTTGGAGTATTGGTTTTAGCTCTTCGTTAACTTCTTAATTCTTTCCTTTCTTCCTCCTCTGCATCTTTCCTTCAATTCCACCACATAAAATCCAAATGCATCCCAAAAAAACACAACCCGTGCTGCTCATCCCACGTGGGCATGTGTGCCCACAGCCGCCTCTCGCCGATGAGCGCACAGCAGGCTCCCTTTGCCTCAGTCTATAACCCGCTGCAGTCGCCCAGTGTGGAGGCACGGGGCAGGCACAGCCCTGGTGCCCTGTCCAGCCAGGTCCGTGTGGGGCCAGAGCAACTGAAGCACGCGGCCCAGGCCTGCCCTAAGAGCCCTGTGGAGGTGGAGGTGCCAGGACTGAAGGTGCTGCACGTGCAGTTCAATTCTCCCCTGCAGCTCTATTCGCAGAGCAACATCATGGATTCCCTGCAGGGGCAGATCTCCTCCATCAGCCCTGATTTCCCCAGGTAACCTGCCTGCCACCTCCATAGCCAGCACAGAGCATCCACTCATCTGCGTCTGTGTCCACAAGTGCCTTGTCCTTGTCTGTGGCTCCCAGTGCTGGATGGTCACAAGGAAACACTTACATTTCACCTTCCCAAAGGCGGTGCATGACTTCACAGGAGCTTTCTCTGCATTGTGTTTGTGTCAAGCACCAAAACATCATTTCAGCCTGCCCATGTGTCTGGTACTGCATACAGCAAGGAGTTAAGGGATATTCCTGGAGGATCCACTTGAAGTGGATGGATTTTCTGTGGGAGGGTGTTTTATTCCAACAGCTGTCTTTTTTTTTTTCCCCCTCCCAAACCAAAAAGACTGCTTTTTGCAGCTGGGTGCTGCTACATGTGTCTGTATGTGGTCAGCTGTGGTATAGTTTGGCTGGCTGAGCCATGGCTGTGTGTGAAGAGCTAAATTTCTAGGTGAAACAGGTCCTGCATGTCTCCCTCTTTGGCTGGCAATGCTTATGGGTTTGGAGCTGCCCAGGCGGGTGGTAGGCATGCAGGGAACACTTCCAACCAAGGCAGAGCTCTTCAGGAGCTGGTCCTATGAGCTTATGGTCCCATGAGCTTATGGTCCCCTACTTGGCTGAGCATCACATGGTTAGAAACAGGCAGGTTAGTGTCCTGGTCCACATACTCCCACAGGCAGGCTTTGCTGTGTGACAGTTGCTAAGTGATGGCAGGATGCAGTGGATTCACAGCTGCGTTATTGCTCAGAGCAGTTACTCTCTCTGAGTCACCAGTTGGGCTGTAGGTGATCCTGTGCTCCCCAGGAGCAGGCACATGGCTGGGGCTGCTTTGCTGCTAATAAAGGAGTCAACAAAAGCGAGTACAAGATCTCCCTGTAGCCTAGCTTTAAGACTTATATAAGCTTGACAAAATGTGTTAGCATGTAATAGCAGAATCACATCAGTAATGAGTACACTATGCTTTTCTGAATATGCTGTGCAAGACTGCCTTTATGGCTTCTTATTACCATCTCCTTGCTGGTTTTCAAAGCTCACTGATCCAGTGGTATTCCATCAGTGCTGCAAGTTTCCTGCAGTATAAGCACTGAAATCCAATCACAGTTGTTGGGTTTGGAGGTACAGTAGAGAGGGCTGTTGGAACTGTGTGCTACAAAGCTGTTGTGAGCAAGGGCACCATTGGTGGTGTTTGCAGCAGATGAAGTTCCTTTGTGACAGCAGGTAGCAAATTTCTGGTGTGGAGACCTGTTATCCTGCAGGCATTACAGCTCTGTGTCCTTGTTCCTTTGAAAGATGCATGTGCTTTTTGTTGGGTCCTGTTTTGTTGTTGTGTGAGTACTGTAGTTCCCTGCCCTGACAGCTGGAGGTGTTTCACTCTCCAGAATATAAATAGGGGCAATTGGGGGTTTTTTGATATATATTTTTTTTCCTGAAAACTTGTATATGCAAGTATACCTATCTGGTGCATCTCTGGAAGCTGATCTGTATGTTTTGCACACCATCAAAATGCATGGTTGAAACGCAATGGCTTTGTTTGACTCTCCTGCTCGTTTGGATGATAGAGCCTTTGCTTTTGAATGCACGTTTGTGAGACATTGTAAGTATGCACACTGCAAGGACTGCCTTCCTGCCCAATGACTTCAGAGGTGGACAGTGAAGGGAGTACATCAGTTTGTTTAAGGTGAATGCAATATGGAGCGTGGATTTGTTTGGGATACTCTAGAACATTGTCTATGCTATTGAAGGGATCTTGGTTTTTTTTCAGGATGAAAAGCCTCAGTAAATGAGATTCAGGCTTCTAGGTTTCAGCTGCTTGCAAGTCTAGTGTGCTTCCTGCTCCAATGGGAATTACCGAAGTTGGAAACATTTTATTTAATAATTGTTTCTGGAAATAGCATTTTATAGCATGTGTGATGATTCTACTTCTGATCTTGAGGAGTTAATTGTGTAGAACAGCTCCCAAATGACTCAATTGCGCATTGGCCTGGAAAGTCTGCAAGAAACATTTCCCTCTGCAAATCAGTCTGAACTTCAGGATGTTTAGGTGTGTTTCAGGCAGTCATGGAGTGCGGCAATGGTGAATCCCCAACACAGCACTTCCATTTATATGGCAGCATTATGTAATTGAGCTGCCAAAGATTTGTCAGTGGCTGCCTCATTTTTCCAGAGGCATTTTCATCTAGTCAGAGAGGCAACAGCACCTCAGAAGGCAGCTGAAGTGAGGGCTCAGCCTTAGGAGGCAGAAATCTCTCTGCCCTTGAGGTGCTCATTAACCCCACTGAAATGCTGTAAATGGGTACTGGCTCTGGGTCCTTAAATAGGGAATGGACACAACATCCACTTGAAATGCTGAGAGCTATTTCCAGTCAGAGGATTCTTTACCTGGATCTTACAGCTGTTACTATGTGAAGGTGGCCTTCATGACCACTTCATAACGTGCTTGCAAAGATGCATATTTTTTTTTTTAAGGAATAAAGCTTACTGAATTTCAGAATCACAGCAGTGTAAGGTAGCAGTCTCAGGTGATTTAGGTGTGTGGGGACCATGCAGTGGTGGTAAAGCTACTATGTAGAACTCCAATCCTGGCACATGTGTTCTTTATTTTCCTGGTTCTTGGACAGTAAGACAGTCTCTGGAGTAAGCAGCAATTGGGAAGCAGAGGGAACGTGCTGGGGCTGGCCGGGGGTGGTGAGTGAGAACCTGATGACAGCAGGGCAGGTGGGTGGCCCAGCGCCTCAGTCCCAGCGGGGCTGCAGCTGTCTTCTGTGAGTGCATCTGGCACCTCTGTGTCTCATGGCATCCTGTTCTGCCTTTGTTTGCACGTTCGTTCGTCTCTCAGTCACATTGCAATGGATTTGCTGGAGGGACTGTCTGTAGTGTTCAGCCGTTTAACAAGTGTGTATTCTCTTCCTTCCTTAGTTTAGATCAGCACAGCCATCCCTCAGGCAGCATTGCCATAGACAGAGACTCTGAGGTTTACAAGATGCTCCAGGAGAACCAAGAGTCACACGAGCCACCCAGGCAGTCTGCTTCCTTCCTAGTGCTGCAGGAGATCTTGGAGTCAGAGGAGAAAGGTAAGCCCTCCTGCCCGCCCAGCCTGGGTGCGCCCTTCCTTTCATCCATTCCTTGGGCTGCGTATGGTGGCTCAGAGTAATGTCTCAAACTTCATTTTCCTTCCTTAGCTGTTGCTTCTTCATGGTAGTATGTGTAGGTGGCTTCCACAAAAACTGTAGTCCCTTTCACTGACTTTACTCCTGTATTTCTTCTCTTCAGCTAGTTTTGATGTCTGCAGGTACATATTGTTACTCATTCATTGACTGAATGCTCAAGAAATAAAACCCTACTACATTTAGTGTTTAAGGAGGACTTCTAAAAGTTGCAAAAGCCTTCCAGACTGTCTCAAGTTTTGCCCCTATTGGAAAATATTCACTGATTTAAGGACCATCTTAAGCTTATGACATCAGGTAAGACAAGATAGTGCCCTTTAGTGAGTCTTAATGCTTCCGGGTACCATCCTTCTACAGGAGAAAAAAGGATCCCCCTCTGCAATTGAATCTACAATTTGGAAATGAGGTTGTTACAGCAGTTTGAAGTTTCAAACCTGTGAAAACTTTGTGCTGCTTGGCACTCTTAATCTGACATCTGGACAGCGTGTAGTTCAAGGCTATAGACGTCTAGATAAAAACTCTGATTAACTTAAGTGGGAGCCAAATCATACTCCCTTCTCCCTTTAAATAGATTAAAATAAACAAATAATTAGGAAAAGAATTCCAGGAATGACTTTTTTTTCCCCCTCTTAAACTAGTTGAGACTTCATCTGTTGTGTCATTGGCTTGCAGTGGAGCATTCAACTTCATCCAACAAAAGCATGGTGCTGAGATATCAGAAAGGAAGACAGCCAAATGCTGTTAGACCTGAGTGATGTGTAAGGGAACAGTAAAATGAAGGAAGTAAGGAAACAATAGGAAGAAAGAAAACAGGATTTTTGAGTCTTTAATCTACTGTTAAAATTCCTATCTGAAAGCATCTTAATAATGAGTGTTTACAGCTTACCCCTCAGGGTTCAGCTCCTGCATGGAAGGGACTGGAGGAGCCAGGACTTCTCACGCGTCCGATGTCCCCCCCCTGTGCTTAGTAGTGCTGAAGAAGATAAGAAGCAAAAGCCTCTCTAGTTTATCGGTCTTTTGAAGATTTGCAGCATTACTGGGATTCTCTGGCATGAGGTTTGCCTGCTTGATCACAGGCCAGGGTAGACTTGGGCATTGCTCTGCTGTGAGCTGTAATCACCCATGCAGAGCAAGGTTACGCAGCCCCAGAGGAGACGGTGCTCTGGCTCACACACCACTGCCCCTGGCTGAGATAGCACCCTTGGCTATAAGTGGCACCTTTTGTGGGATGCTCCTCTGAGCTTGTCTTCAGGCATTGGCTTGTGAGCAACAGCAGGGTGCTGTCATCTCCCCAGCCAGGGCCAGTCCTTGGGGCATTGCCAGAGGCATGGACTGTGCTGATCCACACCAGATGGAAGGATGGGGTCTGTGTGTGGGTACTGGTGTGGGGAAGCATGATGGCTGCTCTCTGTTTAGACTTGAGCCTGCATGTTGAGGCTTAGGGTGTTTCAGAGAGTGGAACAAGTTATGTTTCCTTGGGCATTTTGTTAAGCCGATTCCTTTAGAGATTTCAAGATGTGCTGTCAGTGTTACTGATGCAAGCACAGTGCTGTTCAAAGCAGAAGGAGCAAGCAGGGAGATAGGGTAGAGCCTGAAAATGTGGTTGCTTCTTCCTTCTCAGCAAGGGTCACTGTCAGTGATGGTGTGATTGAAGGGTCCATGTGCTTCTGTTCTCATTAGGGCACCTCACACTCAGCACTGTGCTGGTGTAAGCCCCTGAGCCAAATGCCACTGTGTAGGAGAAACAGCTTTAAGCTTGACCTGGGGTGTGCTGTTTGTGGCTGTGTAAGGCAGTGCGGTGGCGCTCTGGCTGGGTGACAGTGAGGTGGGGTGGGCAGTGTCCCAGCTTTTTCCCTTGATTCTCTGCTGGTGGTGCTGCCCTGGGCTGTGAAGTATCTCAGACCTTGCTGTTCACTGGGATGAGCCTCTCCGGGGTCGTTCTTCCACCCCAAAAGGATCAGTGGGTGTACTTTGTTGACTTGGCAATAGTCAGAAGGGTTTTGTGCCACCTCAGTGGGGGAGGCTGACATGTCTACTCACCAGCCTCCTCCGGTCCTGTTGTGACATCATGGGAATCTGCATCCCTTCTTCCTGTCTTGCCTGGTGACTTTTGCCTGTACATAGATAATGATAGCTGTATCAATGGTATCATTTTGTTAGAGGCTTCCTTTTCACTGCAGATATTTAAAGGCTTACCTCCTATCCAGCGTCTAGGATCCACAACTTTTGTAAGCACCCAGATGTCTCGTTTGAAGGTCCTGCAGTTGGGAGGTACCGTCATCCCTGGAGTGGGCCACATGCCCCATACCCCTGCAACAAGGAGTTTGTTAACCAAATCCTTCAGGAGCTGTGAGGGGAGCACAACACCCTACACCAGACAGCGGAGAGGAAAAGGCTTTGACAGCCTTATTGACTGCTGGGACACCCACTTCCTCTTTCTGAACCCAAATCTAGCCATCAGCTTGACCTTGAGTGTGTGCTCAGGACACGGCAAGCAGGCTCTGATGCTTCTGAGGCTGAGACTTTGCTTTTGCTTTGAATCTTTGTGCATGCGAGATGTGTTAGCCAATATCTGATGGGCTTTTAAGATGAGAAAGGGCGGTATCTCATCTTATGGCCCACCATCGCAGGCCCTGGGCTTCTGGAGCCAGGCTCAGCTATGTCCCTTCTCACTCTCCTCCCTGCACACCCTAAGTCCCTTCCTCCTTCCCTTGCATGAGTCTTTGCCTCAAAGCTGATGTTGAAGGACATCACCCCTCCCTAGCAGAGCATCTGCTTGGGAGAGGAGCCTGAAGCCACGCATCTCACATGCTCTGAAGCACTCTCCTTCCACCCCCAGGAGATCCCAGCAAACCATCTGGATTTAGGAGCGTCAAGGCTCCCACCACAAAGGTGGCTGCATCGATTGGGAATGCCCAGAAGCTGCCCATGTGTGACAAGTGTGGATCTGGCATTGTGTAAGTAAGCCTGTCTCCAGGGCAAGCAGCTTGTGCACCTAGGGTCCAGCCCAGCACGTGTGTTCTCACCAGCTTTGGTAGTGCTCACCCTGCAAACTCTGCAATGAGGTAGGAATTGGGTTTCCCTCCACTACTCCATGTCAAAGCAAGTCCCTTTGAGACAGCCTCAGTGCTGTTGTGATTTGATTCCTACCAGAAACCTCTTAATAGCACTTAGAGGTAAAGTGAACTTTCCATTTGGGGCCAATGTGTTTAATGATTTCCATGTCCTGTTGCTCCCAGCCATGCAGCAGTGTCCTGCCCTGGTAGCCAGGGGCAGTGAGCTTGGAGAGCTGCCTTCTGCTCCGGTGCAGTACACCTCTCCCCCTGGATCTATGCAGAATTAATTTTTGTTGTATTTGTATGGTATGTCTGACTTCTAGTCCAGCAAGAGCTAGCTACAGAGCTGCTGTGACAGCACAAGTGAACCAACTTATGTCTTTGATATACTCTTTAGTTTCTCAGCCACATGTTCCTCTACTCTCATTTCCTACTTAGCCTTCACTTCTCTGCACCACCGTTAGCTCCAGGGGTTGAGTGCTGGATGCCCACCTGCACTGTTACGGAAGAGCTCAGCTTTCTCTCATGCACAGTGTTGCACCACGGTGAGACCCAGCACACTGCAGTTGCGTGGGCTTGGCATGCCTCCAAGGACTAGCAGAGTTGTTGCAAAAGCAATCCATAGGCTGTAAAGGTGAATCAGAGACAAACCATATAATTACTCTGCCAACCAGGTACAGCTGCAGAGAAAGCACAGGACTATGAATAGCTTTAAAAAGAAATGAATGATGAAAAATATAGATGGCTGATAGGACAAATGCTGCTGGCAACTTGTGCTGTTGTTGCTGGCAGTTTGCAAGATGCTGTGTAGTTCTCCTTACGTTTGTGGTGTCAGTCTGGGAAGGTTTCCAGCCAGACCCTGTCCATGCTGAGTGGGACAGCAAGTCTAAGAGCAGAGCCAGGATCTGGTTGACTTGTGCCCCTGCTCTGAGCAGGCAGTCCTTAGCAGAGGAGCAGAGAGCAAGTGCCTGGCTCTCCCCCTTTTGGTGGTGGCAGCCACTTCCTGATACGGTCTAAAATCTGGTTGTTCGGGACCTACCTGGAGCTTGCACCCCACCTGATGGTCAAGCTGATCCTGTTGTTTCTCCCTGGGTGTTTGAAGGCTGTTGGCTGCCTTCTGCTGTTGGCTATCACTGCCATAGCAGTGCTTCATGCCAGCACAGGCACGAGGAGTGTCCCTGTGGAATTTAGGAGGTCCTTGCTAGGACATGCTTTCCACAGGAGGCTTCCTATGGCTCTTCCTGTGCTGTCAACACCTGGACAGAGGTGAGACCTACACTGTGGGGAAATGGTCCGCCAGGGAGACACTGAGGTGCAGGGTGGATGGTGAGGTGGCTGGGCTGTATTGACAGATACCTCGTGCTGAGTGCTGGTTCCTTTCCCAGAGGGGTGTTTGTGAAGATTCGGGACAAGCAGCGTCACCCTGAGTGCTACGTGTGCAGTGACTGCGGCACCAACCTCAAGCAGAAAGGACATTTCTTCGTGGAAGATCAAATCTACTGCGAGAAGCACGCGCGGGAGCGGGTGGTGCCCCCGGAAGGCTACGAGGTGGTCACCGTGTTCCCCAAGTAGCCTGTGCTGCAGTGGGGGCAGCGTGGATGGGTTCTCTTCTGCTGCTCTTGGACAACTTTCCCTTGCCGAATCTCCTTTGCAATAAGGAATGCTAGGCATGGCTTTGAATTTCCTTGCCACATGAATCTTCTGTCTGTTCACACAACGTGTTGCTAATCAGTCAACATTCTTTTTGTCTTTTCTTTCACTGTTGTTTTTCTCTTTTTAATACACAGATTATTATTTTTTTTCCCTTCTCCTCTGTGCTGCCAATCGCACAGGAAAGTCAGAGGCCAAAGTCAGATCACAGCTCACCTGTATCCCAGTTGTTTGCCTTCAGCTCACGTTCAATAAATGGGGTGACTCCAACAGGCAAGTGTCCACTTTCTCCTGGACTGGGGGTCCTGGGTGCCCAGCGTGTGGTGGTGCTGCTGGGGAGCAGCAGGAGGAAATCAGTCTCATGTTGCAGGCTGGCATGGGGCAAAGGCCAGACCCCACAGCTGTGCTTGCTAATCACTTCAGGCATCCTAGATGCTGCCTTTCCAGAAATGAATAAACAATCCCCTAAAACATCCCAACTCTCATTGGAGGTAAGGCTGACCTATTACTTGAGTCCACCTCTCACTGTACAGCTTTTTGGTGGGCTGGGAATGGGAATAATGCACAAACCTAACTATATTTAGCTCCTCTTCTCAGGCTCCTTCTATGAGCAAGAGAGTGCTATTGGAATATAGCTCAGCTGGCATTCTTGTCTGTATCGTCCCTGGGGAAAGCCCAGCTTGCTCAGGCTGCTCTCATGCACTCATACATACGCCTAATAGCTCCTGCTACCAGGTAGCTTTATTTTTCAAGGTAAGGGTGTGTTTTTTTTTTTTTTTATCTGACCTGCTTGTGTGACACCCCTCTCATTGATGCTACTATTCTCCCCTCCACAGCATGTTTTGCCAGGGTGATAATCTCTGTTGCAGCACTGTCCAGTGCAGGCAGAATGGGCTGGAGCCTGGTCAGTCACAGTATTGCCCTCCTGGGTGGTGTTGGCTGATGAGAGCATGGCACCATCTTCATGTTCAAGAAGTGCTGCTCGCTTGTACGGTAAGAGCATAGTCATTTGGCTCAGGTCCCACAGAAGGCTTTGGCTAACAGGTCTTATCAGTTGGCCAGGAAGGGTTTGTCACACAGATGGTTGGTTTGAGGTTATATAAAAGGCAATCAGAAACCTCTCATCTCTCTATGTGTGAGATAACTGTTCTTGAAAAGTAACATGTGAGTGTATAATTAACTTCTGTCAGTGCAGGGAGGAGCCTCTGACCCTTTGTCTACCCCTGCTGCTACCTGGTGGTGATTTCCAGTCCTACCGAAGTCCCCATCCCCAGCTGTCCAACTGTGGTTGCCCCCGGCACTGCACATTCGCTGCTGTCTGCTTTCTCAGAGGGCTCTGGGCCACTTTCCACATGTGGCCGTGTGGTTGTAGAGCAGGGAGGAAATGCTGGCCACGTGCTCCATCTGTGCTGCACAGTGACACCAACAACGGGGCCCTGCTGGCTGTGCAGTCACTAAATCTTTCCACCCTGTATAACGCCCATCAACAAAATGTGGCTGGCTCCAGCTCTTGCATCAATGGCCCAGTAGAGAAGAGCCGGAGCCATGCCTGGTATTTCCCCAGCCCCAACCCCTTGCTGTAAACAGACAAGTTTCACTTGGTCTCGGCCCCTTTATCACCCAGTCAAGCTCCTGCCGTGAGGGCTGGCAGCGCTGCTGGGAAAACACTGATTGTGGGGGCTTGACGCACTAGCCGGGAACTACAAAAGGTTTGTGGGCCAGCGCTGGAAGTGGAGGCTTCCAGTGCAGATACCAGTGTTGATCCAATTTATTACTATGGGAACAGGCTCTCCAAGGCAATTCACATTCATTGCGCAGGGAGGACTTTGCTCAGTCTGCTGTAGCTTACTGGAAAAAAAAAAAGGAACGCACAAACTTTTTATGAAGCAGCCCAAAATATTTGGCAACTGCACTGTTCACTGTAATCAGCAAATTCCCTTTGAGTTTAGCAATTGGCATCTGGAGTTTGTAAACAATAAGAAATGAGAAAAAGTAGGGTCAAGTCCACAACAATGCTGAACTGCCTACTTGGGAAGGATAAAAAATGAAGTAAGAAATAAGAAACTTTCATTCATGCAGTTGAAGAGAGTGTTGGTCAGTTTCAGCAAGCAAAAGCAGACTCACTTTTAACACAGACTTACTTGGGGTTTTGGTTATGGCCTCTCTCTCTCCTGCCCATTAGCCTTAATCACCCCACACCTGCCTAAGCCTCTTACATTTACTTAAGCATCTACACCTGTGAAAAAGGAGGCCACTTTCCAGAACACCACAAAAGACCTCAAACTTTGCTTTAGACATGAAGTGCACAAACTCTGGACTGCTCTGAAGTGCAGGGAGGATTGCCCTTTCATAATTCAGGGGGTTAACAAGAAAGAAAACTGTCCTTCACTGGAGGCTTAAGAAATGCAAGGTCGTGCATTAGGCTCGACTATAAAAGTAAATGCAAAACGTATAATGCTTTCACCTTCTGAAAGTGGGCTAAAAAACAAAAAAAAAACAGCTGCAGCTCTACAAAGCAAGTCTTTTCCTGTAACACATTACTGAACAGTGACTCTCATTCACTAATGCTACCCTCAGCATTAACGCTAGTTTATGCATTTTTAGGAAGAATTAGAAACGAGACAAGGCTTTCAATAGGCAAAGGTCAAAGTCAGTCTACTCATTAACAGAGTTCTGCTTATCCATACTTCCGTAAGAGAATATGGATCTGCGATTAATATAAAATGACTTACTCCAACTGAAGGTGACAGACTGCTCTAAGGACAGCAAGAATTTCATACCTGCAAGGAAGTAACCCTGTTACTTACAGTAAAAAGAAAAACAGTAACCTGGTTATATATAGAAGGTATCATCTATGAATGTTCACAAAGTGACTAAATTATATACTTCACCTGCTTTGTTATCTACTTCCACTCCCATCACTTGTGGAATGAAAACAAGCTTCCAGGTGATATGGATTTTGCATAATTGATCTATTTATCTGCACCCACTGACATTTCAAACTCTCTCTTCTCAGAAAGTACTCCCTAGTCTTCCAAACACATGCACAGAATTCTCCATTTTCCCTTTCCAGCCCCCACAGCTGCCCCTGTGTCCTACTGAAGGGGTGCTTTGGCTGTGCAGTCACTAGAGAACGGACATGAACACCAGAAAAGGTTACCGTTTGGGATTTCTTTCATATGTGTGAAATTGGCTAATGGGTTACATGAGTACAGAAACAAAAATGGACATCATGCAAACTGTGCTTATTTAAAAACCTCTGCCAAAAAAGCCTTAAGACAAACCAAACATTTATTTATCAAAATAATTTGCAGAAATAACAAAAAACCAACAAGAACCAGGAGCTACACAGTTCTTTGCGACATGTTCTTTCCCTTCCCAATAAAATCATATTCAACACTATAAAAAAAAAGTGTTTTAGGACTTCCACAGGAAGATTTTACACAACTTGGCCAGTTTTTAACCACTGAACACTGAAGGTAGCTGAAAACGTGAAACGCTCGTCTTCTCAATTCTTTATCATAGGCTAACAAAGCTACAAACATGAACCTATCCAATGTTACACCTTAGAACACATTAAAATTCACTGAAAGAACCGAGAGATTTGAAAAATGGCCATAAGGAGTTATCGTGAAGGATCAGTACGTATAATGACTGAAATCGGGTCTCTTACAGCTGTCACACATTTGTCCTGTACGATTACAGGCCATCTGCACATTTAAAAGACACATTCTGCATTGGAACCTGATGATTCTTCTAGGACCTTGAAGACACCCATTTTTTCCTTTTTAACTGTTTCAGAAGTTTTCATTTGATCTAGAATTAAAAAAAAAACACAACAGTGATAGGTGAATTGTCCGCAACCTTTCTTTACAAGTACAGTAATGCAGAGTGAAAAGTTCAACGCACTCTTCTTTCATCTGGATTTGAAAAACAAGTTTATGGACATCATTCTGCTACTTCATAAACAGTCAGCAACTAAAGTTTGTGCTTGAAAATATTTTTCAGTTGTATGCTTTAAGAAAAAAAACCCCTGCCTATGTCTAAATACAGTGGGAAATGGGCTGTTCTTAAAATCTTTCTCAAACAGTCATATCTTCCACAGAACAAAACAGAATGCAAGAAACTATTTAGTGAGGTTCCCGTGAGAAGCTATATCCTTTCCTAAAATGCAATGGTCTATGCTTTCCTGATGCTTGCAATCACAGGTATTCACTGGAAGTGCAACGTAATTTTAAGAAGTACTGTCAGACTGTACTTTGAATTATGATTCTCCAAAGGATTTGCTGAAATAATTTTTTTTCTGAGGATGATTTATGTTTTGACCAATTAGAGCAACCTGCAGGAAAAGTTGCTTCGCAGAGCATCTGGTTTTCCTTCACACTATGCTCAGGGCACGCGATGCATGAATGAAGTTCTCAAATACTTCTGTTTGTTTAAATCATCTTCAGCAGATCTTATTGGCAACGGCAGCAAAGGGCTAAAAGCATGTCTTCACATATACAATAGAGTCATAAGGAAGTGAAGCTACAACAGTTTTCTACATAGAAAGTTCATTAAGAAAAAACAAAAACAGGACTTTACTGTCTAACATAGAAGATAGATGAGAATTCTGACTTACCAATAAGGTCGCTTCTATCCAAGAGTAACTCAAGATCTTTATCGCTGATTACTTTTTCTTTAGATCCTTTAACCTCTCTGTTGAGGAAGAAACCATCTTTGTTAATATAAAAAAAACACATATATATAGCACAGAACTCAGTGCTCAACATAGCAGAATCCCTAGGACATTCTTTTCACTCTTAACATCAACATAACGCTTCATAAGACAAGAGAGCCATTGACAGCTGCTCGCAAGCTGCAACTTATAAAATTATGGTAAAAAAAAAAAGTTAAAGTCTGCATACCTCTCATAGTCTCTGGATTTCAGCAATTCTATTAATTCCTGAGGGTCCAGGCAGCTTTTTGATTGTGCTAAACCAGATTTGCCACCTTTAAACTGATCTGTAGAAAGGAAAAATTTTAAGCAGAGACTTTAAGTAGAGACAGAAACAATAAATTCTTTGCATTGTTATACCCATACTGGATGCATAAATGAAATACATCTCTTGCACAAAGCTGACAGTATGTCTAATTGTTTCAGCCCTCAGGCAAAACACACCTTAAGCTAATAGGCTAACCAGTCAAAAAAATGAATGGTGCGTGCGAAGTTTACATGCAGGCCTTCCACCTTCTACCTACAGTATGCAGAAGGACTGACTGAAACACCAATTCAACATGCACACACGCACACACAGAGCAGAAAAGCCGTTAGTTCTACTTACAGTAAAAAGATTGCAAATAAAGTTAGATGGTGGATGCTGAAGTTTGTTCCCTTTGTAATGTAAGCTGGTTGAAACAAAGTAAGCAGCATTAACCACTACAAGACAGGAAATATATGAAAGATACGTGGTTTCATTGTAGAAAATCCCTCAGTTACAGGGATAGACAGACAACAAAATAATACACCAGACACAGGCTGAATTCCTGAAGAGATTAAGCTTACACCTATATGTCTGGATGTCAGTAAAAATATCCAGAAAATATACAAGATTGTTACCTAACTAAATCTAAGCATGGATGAAGCCAAATTCTGTCTATACACTGCAAGAAAACATTCAGCCCCTACTGTCCTGTGCTAAGCCTCCTCGGTTTTTATTAATACATGTACCCATTTAATTAGCAAGTCCTCATCATACCCTTTCATTACCCTGATGTCCTTTCCCGTCTCAGTTTCAGAACTCCTCCCTACACATTTCCCCCATCTCTCTCTCCATTCTCCTGTCTGTTTCTCTATGAAGTGCAAATCAGATACAAGGTGCCAGTAAGGTCTGGGCTATTGGATTCTCTTCCCCATTAACATCTCCTTCTGTGATACAAAAGATCCAGGTCAGGTCATGCATTGTTAGCAATACACTCTCTCCCTTTTACTCATTTGGAGTTTTCATAGTTTCACGAACTACATGGCTTTGAATTAGCACTGTAGAGATCTTGGGCTGTAATAGTAACAGAAAAACAAGACAGACTCGTATTTACATCATGTGCATGATAAGAGTTTATGCACATTATATTAGTCTGACATCGACTAATTTAATTCAAAGTTGTGCTGTTTCTCATACGATTTCCAACAGAAGAAAGCAGAAAAAAAAAGACAGAATGTGCAATGTGGTGCTGAGCTCAACCAAAAGCACAGCTTTGCAAGATACTACAATTCTTAAGGTTCTGCATTTGTATTGTACAGACCCTACAATAGACACTACCTGAAGGCCTGACTAAAAGGCATGTCTGCTTTATGATACCCCTTCCTCATCCACTCATCAACTTTTCTGATACTTTAATATATCACCTTTATATTTATAGAACATGCCCAAAGGCTTCTGCCAGGGATACCCCAACTTAAGCTACAAGATTTAGATAGGCTTCACTAATAATTAGCGAGATAAATATTCAACTTACTGCAAAACTGAAGACATGACCCTTGCCAGTCAGCTTCTTTCCTGTACATTGCCTAGTCCTACCTCCCACTGCTAATTCAATATATGGCAGTCATCTAAATGTGTTTTGTGGGCTGGCCTTGCCACTTGGGACCCATCTTCAGGCTAGATAACAATCAAATAATTATAACACATTTTTTCTTACCTAAATTTATCCTGAGCTCTTCTAGAAAATGACAGAGGGCAGCTCTGGCAATAACCCCAAGCCAGCAACAACAAAGGGACTAAAGCTAGGACTATGGAACTATCAAATGAAGATTAGCCAGTGTCATCGAAACCCAAAGGCAATCTACAGCTTAGGCATGACAAGCAGTGTGCTGTGCAGTAGACAGTTACAGATGTGGTTTTTCAGGCCCTTTACGCCTTCTCAAAAGTGTGTTTTGTTCATTGTTTTTTGTCCTTAATATACCATGAGAAATTCTTAAATGCAACAGTTTAATATATGGCCAATTATTGTCAGAAGTTGCAAGAATTATATAATTTTTTCAAATGAGCTTTGCATTTGGAAAATGCTATACTGAGCTGGCATCCAAATATGGCACACAGAAAAAGCTTCTGAAAGGTTAGTATAGCTCCTAGAAAATAGAAATTTCCTCCAAAAGAGAAGATTCGTCTCAATCATTTTCTGAAGACATTTGAGCACAAACAGCTAGAGGAGGATATCACAAGAATTACCACTGTTCTGCACACAATAAATAAAAAATTCAAAAAAGAAATAAAGGACTGCTGTTCCATTCAGCACTGGCTAATTTCTCCAAAAAGAGGACTTATTCTACTGTCATTACAACAGACTATTCTTAAATCTAGGATGACAGATGCAGACAGCAGCTACCATCATTTTACAGCTTTAAGATTTGCAATTTCAACAAAGTTCATCAGGAATTTCCACATTTCTATAGATTCTGCTCATTTTACCAGTTTTAACTGAAGGCTTCCTATTCAAGCAAGTTTGCTAGCATAGCTGAAAAAGCTACTGATAATCTTCACACAATGAAAGGTGGGCATACTGCTTCAAATGAAGAACACCGTTATAAGCTGAACTGCAAGCAATATGATAAATTTTATCTACTTTTCCATCTATAATCTGGATCATTTAATACAACAATCAACACATGTCATTTATCACCAGCCTAGATGTTTTCTATCTTGGAAGTCCAAAACACTTGGGTTGAACAAACTACCATCTTGCCAACAAGCTGAGAATAAGCCCAAGACTTGTACTCCCTTATCTGTTTTCACTTCTAGTTATTCCAGGCAGGCTCACTGTCCCATCTCCCCTATTTTTTCCTTACCTATCAGTTGTAAGACAGTAACCTCAGAAACAGCAGAAGCAGAAGTGCCTTCCCTTCACTTGTTATCTACAATGCATCTAAGAACGTTCTAGAGAACAATACTATATGGCCACTTACTGGAAAGATATTCACACTCCAGAAAAAATACTGTTGAGTTTCAAAACACAGCAGAGATCTGTTGAGGTTTAAGAAACACAAGATCACATGAAGGCAGAAGAGAAAGATACTAACTTTTGTGGATGATCAGCTTCTCTAGCTTCCTTTTGGCAGCAGCTCTCTCCACAATCTTCTGGTCAATTGTATTTGCTGTCACGAGGCGATAAACAACCACTGGTTTTGTCTGGCCAATTCTGTGACACCTGTCTTGGGCCTGCAAGTCTGACTGGGGATTCTGAGTAGACAAGGAAGCAAAATTAGATTGACTGCCTCTGACCCATACCATGCCCTTTCCAACAGATGGACACTGTATCCAAAGTTTAGTTGAGTTTGTTGCTACATTCAAGCAAACAATAAACTGAAAGACAAGAGCATCTACAAAAGTAGCAAAAATAAATAAATAAATAAATAAATAAGCCTTACTTTTGGTATAACCGAGAGACAAACATGCTGGTTTTGCAAAACAGCTCTAACATTATGCTCAGTAAGCTAAGAAATTTTCAAATTAGGCTGTATATTTAATATATAACATGTTTGCATAGACAGATTATGTTGTCATCATGTAAAAACACTTCATTAAAGTAACAGAAGTGGTCTACACCATAACAGCATACTAAACGTTTGCCAAAAGCTGCAGTAAAGAAAGCATTTTATGACACATTGTGAGGTAAACAGTCTGTTGACATACCCAGTCACTATCGTATATGATAACTGTATCTGCTGCAGTTAAGTTAATGCCCAGGCCTCCAGCTCTTGTACTCACTAAAAACAGGAATACTTCAGGGTCATTATTAAATTGATGCATCTGGAAGAAAATTCAGCTATTAAAAACAGCAGGTGGATCAAACACAACATAGCCAATATTTTACTTTAAGATCAAACTATGTCTGGAATTTAAAAAGATAAACGAAGAGTGTAACATATAGTGTCATATATAAATAAAATAAAGCCTTTATAGAAACCACATCAAGGGCAGGACACGACCAAGAAGTAATGCAATTATTTTCTTACCTGCTGATTCTATTAAGTGAGCTACCCAACACAGAACAGGTATGACTATAGTGACATAGTCCCAGTCATGTTTATCTCCACATAATCTACCATTCAGGGATACCTTATTCCCCAAGACAAGCATAGTTCAAGCTGGTAGAGCCTAAAAATATTTTCACTTCCCAACAGAAGCAGAAATCTAAAATTCTGATGCCATCTTGACTGTTACTTTCAGCTCCTATGTTTACCTCCTCCTCTTTTCAAAACTAAGAATAACTTTCTTGCCTCTTATTTGGCATCTAGGCTGCTATCATGTAAAGATTATCCTAAGTGTCAGCACAGCTCCTGTCAGGTCTTACAGCAGCAGTGAAATCTGTTCTCTCACTCTGCACCCACAACACACCGTGGTAGGCACTGAGACCAGGAATGGAGAGGAAAAGAAACAAACTGGATGCTCTTGAAAGCTTGATACATTTATCCTTTGCACCCATGGTTTTCTTAAGTCACATGCACAAAATCATAGGGGTTGGAAGAGAACTCCGGAAATCAACTATTTCAGCCCAACCCCCCCCCTCCACTAAAGAAGGTTCCCTAGCATAGGTTTGCAGGAAAATATGATGGTGGGTCTTGAGTATCTCCAGAGAATGAGACTGCACAACCCCCCTGAACAGCCTGCTCCAGTGCTATGTCACCCTCACTCATTTGTGTTCATGCAGCTAAAAACACTGTGGGAAACTAATCAAGCCAAGATGTTTGCCTGTTCAGCTGAAGAATCAACCTACAGTCAGGTTTCCTTCTACACTGAGACTCCTCTTAGCTTCTCAATCACTTTGCAGAACGCAGAAGCTGACCTCCAAGTAACTCAAAAGAGAGCAGTGCTTTCTTCCTTTAAAGGCATCCTATGCTAGATACATGTTACTAAATGCAGTAACATGCTAACTCACCTCCTTATTCCCAGAGATTATTCATCCTTAGCTGAGCTATACATAACCTACTGGCAGTTTTCACTCGAGAGGAAGAAGGTTCTACTTACTTAAGCAGTAGCAAGAATGTTAGATGCCTTTTGCTCATTAAAGACTAAATGCTGGTTCAAGTCTTATTCCAACATCACAGTAAAAGGCAGAATTCAGTATCAAATTTAAGAGGCATGTACAGGTACTTACATTTTCTTCTCTGTCTGAGTAGGACATAGACCCGTCCAATCGGCTAAACTTAAAGCCTCTCAAATAGCAGTAATCCATCAAAATGTCCAGCATCATAGTCATTTGTGAGAACATCAAGACCTACATAATGAGGAAGATTCCTTAGTAACATTTTTGGTCATGAGGAGACAACTACATTAAAAAAAAAAAGAATAGGTTTTACCTTATGCCCTCTCTTTTTCAATTCTGGAAGCATTCGATCCAAGAGAAGAAACTTGCCTGAGTTTTTCACTAGATCTTCATCAACCTTAAAAAAAGGCAGAAGAGGTGGTTGCGTATTAGAAGAAAGGACATCAAGATTTTCATCACACAGAAACAGCAGGAAAAGCTGATTGGAATTTTTTAACCGAAACAAGCTTGCACATCTTTTTAAGTAAAAACTGTAACACTGGAAGCAACACTAATTTTTGCAAAGTTGGATAACTTGAATCATGATCAAATTAAATCAAACCCCAGAATTTCATACGCCCAAATCATTTTGAGAAAAATAAATTGGCTTCCATCCCACTTCCAGAAGGGGAAACCTTCACAATTTTTACACTTTTCACATGGAAAAGCACTGCTGTTTCTTTGCCAGCTTCTATCATTGGTAATCAATGCGCAAGGCTTCCACCTGGTGGAGACAAGGAAGCACTAGCTGAACAAGTTGCAGGTACTACGTCCTGCAAGTAAGCATAAAGCTGCCTGCATTTTTTTTATTTCATTTAATTCTTACAGGTTAGCATTAGGTTGTCTGCTTTTATGCATTTGCATTGATAGACTTCAACAGTCTTTTCCCCACAGTGCAGCCAAATCTGTTATCACACATTAAGCAGGAAACATGACCATACATGGGCACAAACCTACAGTGAGAGTATGCAAGCAACTTCAGGTTGATCGAGTTTCTTTCAACTCAAATTACTTAATACTTTCCTGTATTATCAATTGCTTTGTCTAGATTAAACTACCAAATGGCCTCTATTTACCTTTAAATTTTTTCCCTTTTGAGAGGCAGATAGAATGCTGTATCCTGAGCAGACAATCCAGTTGTAACTGTCAGTCTTAGAACACCTCACTCTTAAAAAACTACCACCACACCTTTTGTAACACATACAGCTTCTATCATGTTCATCAGCAAAAGCATTTTTCTGAAAATAAGCCTTTTCAAGGAGAGCTTAAGGAGATCCTAAAACAGCTCAACTAAACGGAAGGCAATATCATCTCAGTTCAGTAACCTGGCTTCCGAAAGACAAACACCTCCATAATGTAGAATAAATACTACAGGAGACTAAAACGGGACAGAGACTGAGTTACTCTGCAACTACAGCTGCATGAAGTGGCAAATGATTACTCACTCACACTGTTGAAATTCAGTGGAGAGGCATACGTAAATACACTGAAAAGGTTTTTCTTCACTACTGGCTGTTCATAATCCATTGCTTCTAGGTGCCTAGAATATTTTCCTTCATAATCTGTTTAAAATACGTACCTTGAATTGTTGTGTAGCAGGGTCCAACGGGTATTCTATAAGATAGGGGTGATTACAGCATTTCCTCAGTAACATCATAATATTCTGTAGCTTAAGGTTCACTTCTGAATCCATGGGCATGCTCACTTCTACCACTGGCCTTGAAAAGATGTCATCTTATTAGTACAGAAAATGCCACTATGTTTTATAGATATTGCAAACAAACAAACAAACAAACAAACAGAATATCAAGCAATGGGTTTACATGTTGCATCAAACTTCCTCTAAATCTCAGAGTTAGATCTATCACAGTTAATAAAGGCATTATCAGACAAATCTTTTAGCGCAGCACTTGGCACTGAAAACATGAGTTTCGTCATTACTGGCTTAAAATATTAAAGGGTGGTAAGTAGGAATCAGAAATGGGAAAAGAACAACTTGTGCAAGTCATCCAGCAGAACAGGAAATAGAAACAAGCCACTTTTTGGAACATGTGTTTAGATCTCCTGCATGACAAAAGAAACTATTCCAATATCATCTCTCAGCCTATCCCATTTCAGCCCCACGTACACATTGCAGGATTCTACCACAAATGCAGCTATTTAGCTCTTCCACACCTATGAGCTATAACTAACATAAGGGATCCAAGTGTGACAAAACTAACAAAAGCATATATTTAAGTATCAGTTCCTCCAGCATACACTGGACTAAAATCTAGCAAAAATAGACACGATTCAATGCCCAAACTTAAGCTCAATCCTAGCTTTCCTTGCACTCAAAGGACTTGAACTAATTTCAAGCTACCTGATAGCTGTCAAGACCGGAGTTTGACAAGGTCCATCTCAAATCCTGGCCCTTGATTCTCATCATAATCACCAGTAAGTTTCATGACAATATATCTCACCATAACAGTAAGAACCATGCTAGCCATCTGAGTTTCAGGTCTCAGCTTAAACCTATTCATTTCTGAAAAATCAAACAAGGAAACCACTTCCCCCTTTACTCCTGTCTAAGCCTTTGCTCCCGATATTACTGAGAAATTCTGCAAAAACACAGGAATTAATTGTAATTAGCACACCAAGACTATTCCATGTCCTGTCTTTGAGCCAATGAAAGCTACAAACAAAACTGAACGTTGTAGTCAAAAGGTTCGCTGTAACTTTGCAAAGCTTGCAAAATCTAGAAGAAAAAATGTATAAGCAAAGCTCTGGAGGCAAATTAAGAGGGAGATACTCAGTATAATAAAAATATATATTCTTTTATGGCATGCACCTCTCTTTTACTACTTCCTCTTGTGTTCTGTTGATCAACTTTTCCAAGTCATCAGGTGAACCATTGTGTTCTTCACAATAATCAACCAGTTTTCGACTACGGCGTTTCGGTCGGCCTGTTGGACTCAGTTCAACTACTTCTTCCTGTAGGAAATAACATCGTCAACAGCAGCAGATAGGCCCCTGAATTCTAAACTGAGCTCATCCAAGAATTCCCAATCCTGAAAAGAGGTCTCAGCAATATGACCCCATCAATTTGCACTTAAGATTCAGGGCTGTAAATTTTACTGAGTAGAAAGAGAGGCCCAAATTTAAATTGTAGGTTTTGACAGCTTGTGCTTGAGTTTTTAAAAGCTGCATTTATACTTCACTGACTTGACAGCAGAAACTATTAGTTCAAGGAAAACTGCCTTTTTTTCTGCTAAGCTACAAGTAACAAAGAACATACACTAATACTAGCAGTTCTGAGGCCATTCACATTAACAGTAACAAAAGAATCAGACTCAAAACTGGCAAAAAAAAAAAAAAAAAAAGGTTTTTAGTTACACTAGTAATGAATCAATGCCAGTGTGGTTTTGCTTACCAACTATAAACAGCTAAGCATATTCCTAACACCCAAATTGATAGATACCTCGTTATTTCCAAGCAGATTCCGAATGGTGCGATTTACAATGGCAGTGTAGAATGTTTCTTGCTTCTTTGCTAGGGGTGCATACACCACAACTTCTCGTTTAGGAGGAACCTCAAGAGCAACATCAGATTTCAGTCTTCTCAGTAGGAAAGGTGTCAGAATCTGAAATGTTGAAAGGTTATGCTATTATCAGAGCTCTCGGCAGGGCTGGTTAAACAAACAAACACACACATCTACCAATAAAATGTTATTTTCACAGCTTAAACTAAGGGACTTTATCTGTAGAGCTTCATATTTCATTCTTTTAATAGTGGCAGCTACTCCAAAACTTCTACACACATACTGGTCATACATGTGTTCAAAAAAATCCACATCTATAGACTTTTTAAAAATTGTGAAGTCTTTAATAATGGTACAGTAGTAACTACAATAGGGGCCTTTCAAATAATTAACAATTAATGAAAGTAATCTTATTATGAAATAACTAATTTTCTTTATTTCTTAAGTAAAATAATTCCAGCTAGGCATAAACTTTAAATTGCAATAAATAAAGTTGTCATCAACAGTTATATCCTCCCACCATCAGCTTGCAAGGGGAAAATAACAGTTTTGTCAAGCACTTTTCTTCCTCTTAAAAGGAAAGAGTTTGACTGTTAGTTTAGTTTTGCCTTTGAAGACAGGCAACTCATAAAACTAATTCGTCAAAAGGTTTTCTGTTCAACGCCTTGGAGTTGCATCAATTGCCTCAAAGTTGCCTTTCCACAAGATCAATATGTTTAGGCACCAATCAAATCTTTAGGCAAAGCAAAGCAAGTAACTGCAATTAAGTTTAATTAAATTCAGTTCAGTTCCAAAAACTAAAATGAAGCATTATCAACAATACATTGTTCCTTTCAGCAGTTATAAATGCTGTAAATATAGGAGAAAAATCTAGGAAAGTCCACTGGTGCCACTGTAAGAATCTCACACCCGTAAGTTGTCTCTAATAACAAGATTTTGGCAAACATTTAAAATATAGCATAAAAAACCAATATAAAGAATAAAAGTGAAAACCTGATGCAGCATATGCAAGATGTTTTGCTCCTTTTCTTTAGCAATAATATCTTCGGCAGTTTCTGTAATACTGGTGATATCAAACCACGATTCAAAGCTATAAAAACAAGCCAAAAAAAAAAAATGAATAACTTTCTTCGTAGCTATTACTCTTCTTCATTGTGTAACTTTGCTGTTTTTCCTCCTATTTGATGATTTAAGAAAAACAAGGCACTAGTATCTATCACAGAGGATGAACAGGTATGTTTCTGAAACACACCTGTCAGTTTGGATGCTTAAGTTTTTAAAACTGATAAATAAAAATAGTTGCCTAAGTTACAATATTCACCATGTTGTTATTCTCAATATAGTCCATAGTATTTTCCAAGTTCAGTCAAATTCAAGACTGTTTTGACAATGAGCCTGACCTCCCCATGCTGCTCCAGAAAAGCATCAGTCTCCCATGGGTCTCATGTCTGCCTGTCTCACACAGCTGACTCCAACAGCTCACACAATCTCAAGCAGTACCAAAACATTATGATTAGACAGCCATTTCCCTGCCTCCCCAGTGCTCGTGTTTTAGATCAGAATTGAGTTTCTACTATCAACAGGAACTGACAATTACTTCTTTCTTTTCCAAAACTGCAAGTGTGAAGGCAATATACATTTCAAAGCCTGTACCGTCAGATAATTATATCAAATTACAACCACAGCATCAAAGAGCTCGTCAAACGTTGATGCAAGTTAAGTTAATAATTAAAGAGTCAGACTAATGCCCAAACTGAACAAAGGGAAGAAGTTTTTTACTACCAAATTGCAACCTACCTTTTCAAATCATCAAAAACATCTGGCAACAGGAAGTTAAGCAATGACCAAAGCTCTGCCAAGTTGTTTTGCAAGGGGGTACCAGTCAACAGCAGTTTGTTGTCTGCATTAAACCGTTTCAGTTCTCTGATAAGACGACAGTTCATATTTTTAATCCTATGACCTTCATCTACTATCAGATACTTCCAGAAGCAGCTCTACAAAAGTAAAAAGGACATTTCAGTAAATCTTAGCTTATTCCATCCAAACGTGCCAATGAGCAGCATTTGGTGTCGTTTCCCATTTTGCCAGTCTTGAACAGCAGAAGCCAAAAAATTAGTGCTTCACAGCGACTGCACATAGGAAGCTTTGGAGATTACAGTGAAATTACTAAGAGCTCTCATCGCCAAAATAACCACTCCAATATTAAAATCACAATGTTTCCACATTAAGTACAACTTTTCTCCAAGTCTCTACTCTCCATCATCCATGCAGAGGTAATAAAAGAAAGCTGCAATATATAAGCTGCAGTTGTAAATGCTGTAATTATCTGTGTACTTCATGTTTTTGATAGCATTCTATCTGAAGTACTTCTTAAGCAGAAAAAAACCCATAGTCACCGATGAAACAGATGATGGCAGAACTGAATGCCAACATAGCTGCTCCCATAACACTCACTAAACAGGCAGCATGCAGGGTTGTTTTTTTTTTTGTTCTGTTAAATGTATATTCAAAAGCACTGCCATTACTAATGAGACATTCCACCCATCATCAGATTTTTGTAAGAAAATAAGTACCTGCAAGGCATTTCTGTCCCGCATTGCAATTTCAAAGGAAGTAATGACCACAGGATGGATTTTCAGTGATCCTTGTCGCCCATGAATTTTACGAACCAGTTTACGACGTTCCTGCTGAGCTCCATGATACAGCATTAGCGGAATCTGAAGAAATAAAGACTTTGAAATCAGGTGAATTAAGCTCCTTTAAAGCTGTAAGCCCAAACAGAGTTAGTAGAGATAATCAACTTCCTTATAAGGTTGCTGTAAATACATAGCAAGCCACAGCAGTTTGTAGTAACCATGTAAACAACCACAATTAAACTGATGTTCTGTATAAAGTTTCATGGCTAAGAATTACAGTAAGGATTCTGAAATTTGCTCTTTTAGATCCAAGTAAAATAATAATAATAATAATAATATTAAAAAATGGAAGAAAAACCTTTATTTCTCTTACCTCTGGAGTAAATCGCTTGAATTCAGACATCCAATTTGGAAGAGTAGACAAAGGACCACATACTAAAAAGGGACCAGGGACTCCTCGCTCCACCATGAGTGCTATTGTTGCAATACACTGGATTGTCTTTCCCAACCCCATCTCATCAGCTAAAATGCCATTGATACCATTTTCCCAAAGCATCTGCAAACACAAAGGAAGACATATCAGCATAGAATAACCATCAAGTCTTAGGAACAATAGACATTTGTAGGAATGTAGCACCAGTGGAAATTCTCTACTAAGCACATCAGATGATTAAAATTTCTCCATGATAAGAATAAATACAAGCATCCTGTAAACCTATATATTAAAGTCTGGCATTTATGTGCTTCGAGTCTATTAACTGTCTGACTAGGAGGCAAAAAAAAAACCAACAAACAAAACAACTCCACATCAAAAACAGTTTTATCTTTTTAAGTAGCTTCTACAGGAACACTTTCAGCATAGTAGAGTACCTGACCAATGCAGCCAGCTGTTTTTGCAGAACTTATGTGCAAGCACTGCCTATTTTGAAAACTGAAAGAGCAACCTCTCACAACAGAATAGTCAGAAAGACACAGAAGTGCCCATTAGCTGTTCTATCTATTATTCATGAAGAAAATTGTAAGTGAGGGTCCAACAATGGAAGCTGTTTATTCCTCCAGACAAGTTAGTCTAGTGGCAATCACTTGTGAGATGAGTCAAAGCCTATTAGAACAGGATACACGTGCTTGTTGGAAGAATTAAAGAAAAGAAAACCCAGGAGAAATACAAAATCAGCAGCAGAAAGTTAGTTCTATCTTTATCTCAAAATGAAAAAGCAAAGTTATCCTCATTTGGCTTGCAAGGAAAAACTGGGAGAACATAAATATATGGGCATTTTTTTTAATTGCACGTTTCTCCCGCTCTTGATTTCAAATATTAAAGACAAAACATTTTTAAAACACTACGTTAATACTACTAGTTAAGTGTTCAAAATGCAGAGAGAATTGAAAACTGTCACCTGTGACAGGCCTGCAAGGCAGTTGAGTCTAAAGACCTATGGGTTACTCATGTTCTTGACAGAGGAAAACCAGCAAGATCGCTCCTCAAGTTAAGTATGAATAGACTTTCATAAAGTACTTCAAAGGAGAGGCCGAAAAAGCAGTTGAGTTGAACAAGAAAACAGATGGAGAACACCAAAAAACAAAGCCTAATTTTTACAGACCCAAATATCCTTCCCACCCTTTAAATTCCTATCTGCAGAACTAACAACTGTTAATAGCACCAGATTCTCGTATCATCAAAAAAACAAGGAGCTTTCCTTCCTCATCTTCCCTGAATCAACTATAATCAGACTTCTCATTTCTCTTTCCCTCTGTTTCAATCCCCAGTCAGCAACAAATGCACTTTTGTAAACAGTTGCTCCATACCCTTAGCCATTCCATGCCTTCCACTTGGTACCACCTCATTACACCTCCAGTAAAAATCTTTGGCTGCTGAAAAGGCACTGGTTGTCCATTAAATTTCCGCACTGGATCGAGGAACTGCTTGGCACTGTGTCGTACAGCTTGACACAATCTATCTTTAATGACACTATTTGAGTCCCCATTTTTCTGCAGGTCTTCTGGACACAGGTTGCCAGCAGAGCTTTCATCCTATAGAGAGTTCAAGGAACACGTGACAAGTGGAATGCGTTAATAAAGCCCAGCTAAGACATATTTCTACCAGGTGCTAAAACTTTGGTAAATCTACACCAATCTGTTAGTGTACTGAAGCAAGACAGCCACTGACATAAAGATTTATTCTGAGTAACTGCCAACTGAAGAGTAGAATTTATATTAAGGATTGAAGTCACCATAAAAGCAGATGTATCCATGCAAAATTTCAATGCCTTATAGGCAGTATTCTTTACTCCTTTGGAGCAGTGATAGCTCAGGACTTCAACAGCTAGCAGAGGTTTATTTACATGAAAAGTTTAGAAAGACCTCCCTCCCACCTTTTGGGCTCTAAATGTTTAAACTGCAGTAACATCTGCCAACATACCTGATTTTCCACTTTACTCTTTTTTGCCACTGATAAGATTTCCTGGAAAAGAACAAAAAATCTTACACTTACGTGCTTTTGAATCTGAAAGGCTACAACAATTTGTATTCCTAAAGATCAATTTGTATTCCTAAATTTGTATTCGTAAAGATTCAAGAACCTGGACATACTTTCAACAAATTTCCACACATCACAATTGATCGCATCACTGACTCTAAACAAGGCCACGCACCAGCAAACACACTTCAATTACAAGAGGTAACAAGTCCATTTACAGATATGGCCTACCTCTTTGGACATAATTTCTGAAATGTTGTACGTTCCGTCATCTCTCCCTCTCTTCTTTTTTGTAGCTATAACATAAGATTTGAGTTTATACAACACAGTACATGTTGAAGGAACTAAAAATACTGGTACTGACAAAAGAAAGTCTAATATGTTACCCGATTTCTCTTCTTTTCCATCAGCTGGATTTTGACCCTAGAAAATAAACATAGGAAGAGCTTCATAAATCTATCTCAACACAAATGAAAAATGTCATGTGACTGACATATGTCATCAGACTCAAACCATTATGTTTGAAACCTTTTTGAAGTACATTTACTATCAGAAAAATAGCAAAAGCAGTTAAGCACCAGTCTTTTTCATCCTTGCTTTTGTATGCCAGCACTTAGGCTCTCGGTTGACTAAGTTAGGTAATCATTGTTTAACAAAATACCAGCCTTCAAGACAAATCCATAACATTCCCTTTAATAAAAATTAGTCAAAAAAGTCTCCTTAGTAAGACAGAGTACTATGTGACTTTTTTAAGCACAGTTTTAAACAGTTTTACCATGGCTAAAAAACATGGTACAATAGAATCATGGAATCGCAAGGGTTGGTAAAGACCTCTAAGATCGTGTAGTCCAACCGTCTACCTGTTATCAGTATTTTCCACTAAACCATGCCCCTCAGTACATCTAAACGTCTCTTGCACACCTCCAGAGATAGCGATTCCATCAGTGGGCAGCCCATTCCAGTGCCTGACCACTCTCTCAGAGAAGAACTGTTTCCCAACGTCCAACCTGAATCTCCCCTGCTGCAACTTGAGGCCATGCCCTCTTGTCCTATCGCTAGTGATGCAGGAGGAGAAGCCAACCCATAGGCCTCAGCCCAGTGCTCCAGCCTGTCCAGGTCCCTCTGTAGGGCCTTCCTTCTCCCAAGCAGATTGACACTTCCTGTCAATTTGGTGTCATCTGCAAACTTACTGAAGGTGCATTCAATGCCCTCATCCAGGTCATCAATAAAGATACTGAACAGGACAGGCCCCAGTAAAATTATTTATTAAATCTTATGTCTTCAAAAGTTTCTATAAATAGACATATCTTCAAGTTAAATACTGGGCAAGTCTAACTTCTTTACCTTAAGTAAAAGATCAAAATTGATACGGCATTTTGACAGCCTTTAATTACAGAAAAGTTACATAAAATAGTTAGCTAATCTTACCTTGGCAGATTTTAACATCATCTCCCTCTTTTTTTCTAACTTCTCTTTCCTTTTCTGTTCCTAAAAAGACAAAGATACTTCTATAAAATAACACCTACAAGAGAACTATCCATTATAGAAATAACAGATACAAATTACATTGGTAATCCAGATTTCTGTGTACTCAATAGAGTTGTTTTTGCAGTCTCACCACAAGCTTCTATTCTGACAGCGACAGTGTTTAAAAAATCATGAAATAAAACTTACGTGAGAAAGTGCAACTGCTCTGCATTGTCTGCCAGTCACTACTCTAAACACTTTCAAATACAGCAATTTAGAAAGACTCCAAACAAAGATATTCCCAATTGCAAACTCCTTCAAGAGATTGCATTTACTACATTAAGTATTCGATGTATGCAGCTCCCCTTCAACTTTTACATGTTACCACTTGTATTCACTGGGGAACAGAAAGCAATGTAAGTACCCTACAATGCCTTTAAGGAAGAATTGCTTTCATATCTTGATGAATCTAAGAATTTTTTTTAACATTATCTACTATTTTTACTTGCTGAAAGCAAAAGGACCCTGGGAAAAAAAATATAGAACCTTGGTAATTATGAGATGAAGTAATGAAAGATTTAATATTGAAAAAGGCACTCTATCAGTGCAGTAAACATGAATTCAAGCAGACAGGAGAAGCTAGAGAATTATTTTAGGAAGGAGCTTTCAACGGCTTGCCAGTGCCGCTTTTCTGAGCAAGTCATTAACCTGCATCTTCTCCTGAGATTCCTCCTTTCTCTAAAGCTCAAACTCTAACAGATTTGTACATACTGGGATGGTTAATAAAGATGAGACAAATCCAGGTGTGAACTTAGCAGTCTATAGATTAAGAAAACAAAAATATCGAATTATTTTATGGAAGTTTGATTGGTAGCAGCTTGGTCTCAGATCGCTGTAATTTATACATTTGTCCTACATTAGCATCCTGAAAACAAGCCTCATCCTCAGCCATCAGTAAACAACACAAATAGGCCACACAATTCCTACTTGTCAATTCTTTGCATTTTTTTTTTATCCTCCTTCCAGGTTTTCTAGCTTTCTTAAAACTTTGTTTCTTGTTTGAAATACTGATTTCCTCTTCCTGCTCATCAGGCTAACAGAAGAAATTTAAAGACATCAGTGCTACCCTTTATGCTGTGATTATATCTCACCACAGTCCGATTTATCTCTATATTTTAAGGACAAACTCAGAATATAATGTAAAACACCACCTCATCCTTGGGCAGTACCTTCGGTAGATTTATACAATATTATCACAAGTCTAACAGTATTTTCACTTTAGTTCAAAATGCTAGATGGCAAGAAAACCAAACAGATGGCAGCTCATCTTAAGAATCCCAATTGTAGACAAGAATACACCTACCTCCAGTTGCTGCTGCTCCATTTTAGTTAGCAAGAACTTGGAATAAATGTTGCTTTTTTCAAGCAGGTGTTGAAGCCTCTTATAGCGCATTTCACTTGACTCCCTGTCCCAAGCACTTCGAGCCTGGCCAACAAAGAGACATCACATATTTATACACGCTTTGAACGTAACGCTTTTAAGATAATGAAGGATTCTCTTACAGGTTAATTACACTTGTAACATACATACACAAGCATTCTCTTTCAGTCATTATACATCCACAATTTGTGGGTGTGTCAATCCACATCTCTCTCTCTGTCTACAAAGTGCTCAGAGATTAATGTAATTGAGGGTTGGATTCGCTCGCATGTGTAAGCAGAGCCCTGAATATATCTGCTTCCAGTGCAGTAGGACAAAACATTCAAGGGCTCAAAGGAGTCTAATTTCCAATTTACAGATTTAGAGTAAAAAGGTCATTTAAGTTTATTTACAGCTCACAAAACCTGGGAGAAAAAAATAACTTCGCAAAATTCAGCAAACTGTTTCCCAAACCATATGCACAAAGGTACATCTTTCCATTATCAGCAAGCTAATGCCTAAACCATTAATGCTTAGTTTAGAGAGGCCAAGTGAATTCCCAGTATGACAGCAGTAACTTATTTTGCTTTGCTTTTAAAATTCATGTGCTTGAACTGCTGTTACCTGTTGAATTTATTCCATACTGCAATTAGAAGCCTGCAAGACATCTTTAAAACCGAGGTCATGACCTCCTCCCAAAAGTAAAAAAGCATTCACCCCAAACTGCTTGTTAGATTGAGATGTCAAATACATGAAAATGTCTAAATTAGCATCTCCAAGAGAAACCAAAGGAAAGGCAAGCAGCAGAGCTTCGGGAGATCCTTATCTATGCCACAGCCTTCAGAAGGAACAGTGGGGGAAGGGCACACTAGGACACAAAAACAAGGGAGATTTCTGGAGCTAAATGGACTAACAAGTAGTCTGTTTACAGATACTTGCTGACTGATGGGGTAAACTGCAAGACAAAAACGCTGTCTGCTAGAAATGCACTTCAAATCACTAAGTAGCTATCACTCTGCTCTTAACAGGAGAAAGATCCATTTCCACACGTCATTTGGAGGTTAGGTGTCTTTCCTGCGATTCTCCATATAGTTTTTATTTGCTTCTGCTCTCCTTCAGATGAAGTACCCCAGCCCAGGAGGACCGACCCTTCATGTCAATGTCAAGAGATGACAGAAGTGAAACTGAGCTATTTCGTTCAGTGAATTGCTAACACTCATTTTGCTGGAGTTGAATAGTTTATTCCCACTAATTACTTCCTCTGACGGGTTTTTCCCCTGACCAACTTCAAGGGAAAAACAGAAAACCCGAAGACGACAAACAACAACAAACTCTTATGATTTCTCCAGAGTGGGCATCACTTTGTCCTTTGATTCAATCCCAAGCAGCAACAAGGCGGGGTTTTATACCCACTTGGATATAAAATCCACTAGGCCAAATGCTTGATGCTCGCTTTTCATCACGCTGCATTCTCGCATACTTTCACCGTGGTATTTTGCTGTCAGCCCACAGAAAGAACAAGTGACTCCTTTGCTGCGCTGCACAAGTCACCCGGCAAGGGGCCCACAGAAGTGACAGGCAAAGAAACCCCCCAAAACCCAGGAGCTGAAGAACATCAGCTGCCCCCCAAGATGCACGTGCGCCAGGGATTAACAACAGGAGCAACATCCTCTGGTCCAGCGTGCCCCGAACACCCTTAATACCAGCATTTGAAAACACACTGAGCAAGGGGAAAAGGAAACGCAGTTATGCCACGCGGGGTGCGGATGTGAAGCTCTTCAGGACGTGTTCCCCGAAGGCAAGAGCCGAGCGGAGCGCTCAGCCCAGTGCCAGTACGCTCCCGGCAGCAGCACGAACCGCTCCGGGCCCCGCAGCCGCCCAGCCCCCCCTCACCTTCTCCATCATCTGCCGCTCCTTCTCCAGCCCCGCCGCCTCTAGCTGCTCCTCCTCGGCCAGCATGGCCGGCGTGATCACCACCTCCTGCTCCCCCATCTCGGCTCCCGGCGGCTCTGCAACGACCACACGCGCGGTTACCCCCGGGGGCCCGGCCCTCCGCTCGCTCCCGCCCGCGGCCCGACGCTCACCGCCGCCGCTCGCCACGTTCTGGGCCGGCATGGCGGCGCGCGGCACCGCGGCGCGGCACACGGCCGCCTCGCGCCTACCGCCTTCCCACGCGCAGCCAACGCCGAGCTCCCGCGCGGGTCGCCCGCCGCCACGCGCCACCCGCCTCGCGAGACCGAAAACCGCGCGCTGCACGAGTCTCGCGAGAGAAGGCGTCTATCTCGCGAGACGGCTCAGCCCACCCGTGGCGGGCTCGAACGGAAGCCGTTTTGGGTCCTGTCAGGTGATGCCCGTTTCCCCTCCCCCTTTCGGGGACCTTGCGGTCCATGGGCTTCGCGTTCCCGTTTCCCGCTGTCCCAAGAGGTGCGGCCCTGGCACCCGGGATTGTGCATCTGCACCTGCGTGGCGTGGGTACCGCCATCAGTGCAAGGGTATGAAGTGCTTCTGTGCCACGAGAGGGCAGAGGAACGCTTAAAAGTGGAAAGAGAGCTGGAATCACTCAAGTGAAGGAAAACCGCCTTTCCCAAAACATTGCCTGCGTTAAAGTAAATATTTCTAGCGCTGAGAACACAAACACTTCAGCGTGACCCCAGTAACACCAGTTTATATCATCCCCTCAGGTCCACACGAATAGCCACACTGGTAATTGCTCCCACCTGCCTGCCCAGTGGGTCACTGCTTTCAACCGCACATCATGGGGACAGGGGATCCTGGCTCTGACCAGAGATGTGGCAAGGGAGAGCGGGGGGAGAAACGGCAGGACAACCGAGCCTGGTCACAGCTGAGGTGGATGGCATTCCTCTCATTCCCAAAGCCCCAGAAGCTGGTTCTGGAAGTTGTAACGCAGCTCCTGGAAAAGCGATTCTGTTTTGCAACACTTGTTTTGGAGGCTGGCACGGAGCGGTGCTGCAGTTAGCAGGGAAGAATGTTACTAACACCCAGTAAAGTTATTTTATTGACAACGCGGTAACAAAATGCAGCCTTCAGAAACTTCTTAACACCAATGTAGCATGAAGAGGCAGGCACTCCGACCGGGAACCACCGGATGCACGGCGGATAGCTCCACCTATCGTTCATGCCTTGCTTTCAGACTGCAGCTATACGCGCATTCTGAAGCGGTCCAGGTGCAACAATCGTATTGTTTCCCATAAGCTCTTTGCATACTTCTCCACCCCTCTGCGCTTGTGCGTTAGGTGTCCTGAGTCTCTCTTGCTGGTCCCAAGGACCCCTTTCAATAGTCTTCCTTAGCTGCCCTTTGGTAACCTCTCCCCTCAAGCACGTGCATCGCCCAGTTGGCAGGGATGAACTTGTTTTTGTCTTACTTCTGCCTCGTAGCTCTTGACCACAACGTTCTTGTATCTTAATGACATGTCTGGATGTCCCACCTGCAGCAGAAGCAGCACTATCAGAGGTTGCCTTATATAGCTTACTGGTTTTGGCTTTGCGGTTACAATTCTTTTTCACTTTCAGTCAGTCTCAAGACGTCAAAATAAATAACCAAAGAAAACCTATTTTTTTAAGGTATCTTTAACTCTGTGAGTCTCTAAGCAGTTTCCAAAGTGCTTAGAAGTGACCTAGATGTCAGCACCTGTTCCAGGCAGAAAGCAAAGGTGAAGGTGTCACTAAGCTTCAGAAGCACTTGAGAAAATGAAACTGCAATGATTTTGGTTGGGATATATATGCTAATAACTCTGCTTCTTTAAAAACAATAACAATAATAATTAAGACCTGTCCTGTCAGCACATCTTGAATCAGACAATCTTGTCTCAGCCATTTCCTGCTTTGCCCAGCACCATGCCTGCAAAGCTGTCTGGGGCAGGGGGATGTGCTGCTGCATGGTGAGGTCATGGCTATTCCTTTTTACAGGGAGAGATTGCATTATCCTGTTAAATCCTCACCCTCCCTCCCACCACTGCCACATCTGCATCCATCCCTAGCCCAGGAATCTGAGCCGCGGGATGCAGCAGAGTGCTCTCTTAGCTTCTAGAAGAGTATTTTCCTTTGTATGCAAGATGTTTCTATGTTCAACTAGTCATTACATAGGGCTGGAATACTGTTTTCCCTGTTGGTCAGCAGAAATAAATGACAAAATGGTAGTTAATCAGCATTCTCTTTGGTGACATTCCGATATCCTATAACCACAAAACTTTATGCAGTGCAGGACTCTTCATAAAGTATATCTTTCAAAAACCTATCGCAGGCAAATGGTACAAGATCAGTCAGTTGGGACTGGAGCCTGCTGGACACACACCGTGGCCTGTTTTTAACATCCCAGAGACAGACACTTACCAGGGAGTATGCAGAAGATTCATGTCCAGTCTTGCAGATGGGGGTACTTATCCTGGCTTAGCACACATGAGTGGGGTGATGACAAGAAACGCTCCTCTCCAGATGCAGCTGTCATCGTGGAATGAGTTAGTGCTGCTGATCACTGCTCCCCTTCAACCGCTTTGAGAATGCTACTTTAATATCCGATTTTAATGGTCTGACCTCACAAGGTGAATAAGGGAGTGTTTACATAAAATATTCATGGGACAGATTCTTAGGGGTGGGAATAGGGCCACTTCAGCCAGCAAAGGATGTTAAATGGGCAGACTTGGTAGCATCTTCCGTAAGTGCAGCAGGATCCAGAAGATGGTGTATATCACCGTGGCATATATCTAGTTTCACTGTTCAGTCTGAACAAACAGCTCATAACATGTAACTTCTATCCAGAAGAAATGTCTTTTATCTCCCCAGGCAGTGACTTGTTACTGCAGATAGTCGCTGGTCCATCACCTTTTGTTTTGGAAGATGAAAGTCCCTTGTAACACCTGGACATTTGTACAGCATAATGCAAGGTGCAGAGAAAGCTGGACCTAGAGGCACAGAGGGGGCTCAGGGAAATTACAGTGCTAGAGAGTAGATAAGAGTTAGAAAAAAATGCAGATTGTAAACAAAGACGGTTCTGTTCTCAGGTCAGCCAAGTGGTTGCTGTGAAGTCACAGTAACTCTGGGCTGTCACCTTTGAAATTTACTTGTCGCTCTGGTATGCAACACAAGAATGTGTGTTGTTTCATCATGCTCTGTGCCTACACAGGTTTCCTAATGAATTTATTCCAAGCAGTAAGAGCAGTGCCTTGTACTAATTGCCCTGACTTCTGAAGGACCAAATTGGAATCTGGGACTTGAAATAAGCTGGTTTTCTCTAGACGAGAAAAGTGAAAAATACAGACAGGATATTTGTCTCACTCATTTACAACATACGTACAAGGCTTCCTATTCCTGAACACATGAGAAAGCCTTCAGAGAACTGTGGAGCTCACATAGTGGCAGATAAGAGCAGCTTCCCTGAAGTTCACTCAATAATCTTCACTTTATTTTCTTTTTTTTTTTTTTTCCTTTTCTTGAGAATTAGTGCTGCTAAAATGCAGCAGCAGCCAAAGCATCTTCCTTTTGCTCTTCCTGACAGAAGCAACCTGTGCTATCTGTCTAAAAGAAATACTGTAGCAGAAGTCTCTCTTCTATCCGTATACACAGCCTTTAGGTGGTCAAAAATTTCAGAGGTCATCAGCATTAGTGGATTAGGAAGTTTAACTAAAATCTCCTCTATCTTAGAGTTAAACATTCAGCTGGGAGACGTGCAGGAAGAAAGCTCTACAGTGAGCTGGGGCTCAGACGTTAACCGGTGTGCTATACATACAATAACACTAGATGGCAGCACAGACTGAAAAGCTGCTCTTGCCTTCGGGCTCAGTTCTGTAGTTTATGGACCTGAAACATACGAAGCAAAATGTGTTGATCAGCGAAGCAGGAGCATGTTTGTGTGCCAGCCCCTCTGTGTAAGTAAGCAGTCAAATCCTCCTCTGAGCTGGCAGCCAGGGCTGCAGGGTATGGCATGCAGCTGATGGTTGAACTGAAACATCCCACCAAATACCATGCTGGCATGAAGCAGCCTTCCTCCAGGTTTGCTCCATCTTCACCAGCAGGAGCTGAACCACATGTGAAGCAGCTCCTGAGGCCCATTTTCAGTGTAGCTTTTCAAGTAACCTGAAATCCCTGTAACTGTTGAGAAAAGAGCGGGGTGTGCAGAGGGAGGCAGAAACCTCTTTGGGCAGCCAGCTTTAATCAGCTGCATTTATATACAAAGACACCTAAAAACACTACCCACTATTCTGTACAACAACATCCCAAGTTTTCTAGCTCCTACTGCAGCACACAGCCCAGACAAGCCAGAGCAGGATTAAGGTTGTCAGGGATAAGGACTGATAGTATAATACAGCAGGTAAGCAGCTTTCTTGGAGGCCAGGAAATGTATTCAAAATGTTTCTGCAAAACTGGCCGAAAAAAATTACTACATTCATCTAATCATCACAGTCAGCAATTAACCTGGTATTTGAATATAGACCTTCTATTCATACATTGCTTAAAAGATTGCTTGTGTTCACTACAATTAGGTCTGGGTGTTACAGCACTTTCATTTGTAACTGAGAATATGACATCTGCTAAGAAATGGTGGTTTTATCCAGCCCGTCACCAGATTCAAATCTTTCAAGTGTAATCTCTGCCAGCAATGCATTTCCTGACTTACCTTCAGCTAACTGTAACAAATTCCTCTCTGGTTTCTCTGACCATAACTGCTTGCCTCTGTAATGATTTGTGGCTGTGCATCCAGACAGGCACCAACTTCATTCACAATGGTATGAGAAGCAGACTTCATCCTGATAACCTTCTGCTCCAAAACTCCAGGCTGCTCTGACTTGATGGAGTCATGGATGGAGATCAGAGCTTATGGCTGGCTCCAAATCCTGAAATGTATCCACCTCAGTTGGTCCCTAAACAACCTCGTTGCTTTTAGCTACTAGAAATGAAAACACCACAGGTGAGGGAGAACAAAGAACAGCTGCTGTGCTGCAGCTTGATGCTAATGAAGCCTGGGGGTCACTGCATGGCTGATTGCAGCCTGTGATCCACATGGATTCTGTTGTTTCTAAGGGATTAGGATAAGAGATCACAGGGTGCAACTTTGCCCTTGCTGCACAGAAACCCACAGAGGTGTGGGTTCAGAGCCCTCACCTACATTCATACATGCCAGTCTTCTGCTTCTCCTTTCAGTCCAAGTCAGCTCCGATCAGGAATGATTACATTTTTGAGCTGTCACATGAGACAATGACCTCTAATTCCCAGTAAAGTACACCTCTTGTGAAATGTTTGCTGTCAGGCAAAGGAAGAACACAAACATCTGTAAGCAAAATGTACCAAACGTGCAGGTCAAGAACTTACTACAGGTTGAGAGCACAGAAAGGAGGCACATATATACAGGCAAAAACCAGCACATAGAGCATATGAGAATGTGTTCCAAGCATCATCCATCTGTGGGAAGTAACCAGTTCCTTCTTTTGTGGCTTTTGATCACTGAAATTCAGCCCCAGTGCAAGACAGCTGGTTTGCATGAGATGATCAGTCTTATTCTTTTGCAACTCCTTCAGAAGTGGGCTAGCTTACAAGCTTTATCATCAGGAAAATGTTCTCTACCCATTTAATTGTCATTAGAAATACCAGGAAATGCTGCATTAGCAAGACCACAGCTTAACACTGCAGCAATGAGGGTCAGATTCCTATTCACATCACCCCTTGAATGCCACGCTATGGTGAAAAGGGATCTTTCCACCATTGAGATCCTCTTCCTAAGGCATAGAAAACACCTTCTTTACCACTTTTAAACTGTCTTTGGGGGAGTCTACACTGTAGATGATTTGCCTGCAACTGCACTTCTAATGTAATTAAGTACCAGAAGCAAGACCCAAAATTCTCTTGGCTCACAGAATGCAGATGGTAAAGGGAAGTTGCTATCTCAGTTGAAATCCCATTCCATCTGACTCCTCCCTGCTCAGTTTTTCAGTGAGACAGAAGGGACTTGTACCCTGCAAGAGCACACTGATTTCCTATAGCAAGCAGAGAAACATGCAGACCCATAGTCTCCAGCCTGCTTAGTTTGCCAGGTGCCAGAGCTGTGGGATCAGAGAGCCACAAATGGCTCCCTGCAACCTGGGTGGGGTGCAGAGCCCTACCCATAACGTATACTTTTAGCATATCTTTAGAGAAGCGAAACTCCCTTCTCTCACACTCACCAGAGCACAAAGGAATTTTGAATCCTACAGAAGGCATGCCAAAAATCAAATTTCTTGCCAGCAATGAAGAAAATGAGGAATGTGATGTAGCTGGTCTGTTGGGCTCAAAGGGGGAGATTACTAATTACCAGCGAGGGAGGATGACTGTAGAGGACAAGTCAGCATCTCTGGGTATTTTGTTTTACCTCCCTTCGTTTCTTTCTCATTTTAAAATGAATTCTAAGGGATTATTTACAGTAGAGTCCCCTCTGCATTCTTTGGCATCTCGTCTGAAGTCAGTGAGTTCCATCCTCTCTGCCAGCATTCAGGAACCAGTTTAGGAGACAGAATCTTCCTTAAAGACAAACCAAGGCATGAAGTGGTACAGGAGTAGCTGTAGGTGAGGACTCAGAGTGGGGCTCACATGGCCACCAAAACATGGTTGTCCCAATCTTGTGGCAAAATCCCCAGGATTACACTCTGGAGATCTTCTGTACCTCTAGAGTCCGCTGTTCATGCAAGCTTCTGCTTTGATCCAGTTGGACTGCACAGCCCAAGAATGCATGACTCAACATAAGAGGATGAGCAAAGGACGAGCCATGATAAGCAGCAGCCCAATGATACCTTTTTTTCTTAATACCCACATCACACAATGCATTACAGTACAGCTCAGCCTACACATGTGAACAACACAGGATAAGCTACAGGCCCTACAATGACGGAGATATTGCCCTTTGGTTTGAATGGAAATCTGGAGTTTTCAGGCAATTACAATTAGTAAGGATCACACAGTATTCACTGAATAACAGAGACGTTAATATTTGCATCCAGACCAAATTCCACCTCAGACCACCTCCTGCCCTATGTTTTCAGCTGGATACACTGCTTTTCATTCTGTCTCAAACTTCTGACTGAGAGTGAGGCATTTTCTTTAATGATGTTAAGACAAGATCTACATAATCCACAAAGCATTCCATGTAGGAAATGGGAAGCACTATATAGATGTGAAAGTGAATGTTTTCACGCTTTCTTTTAGGAAAGAGAAGAGACAGAACCCACTGAACTTCTCTCTGTGGGACTTATGCTGTGGTCTTGATCCTGAAAAGACAGAAAAATAGTGGTTTTCCTCTGAAGGAAGTTTTTTAGGTAGTTTTGATACATTTATCTACAGCTGCCTCTCTTGTATGAACCGAACCCTCTTTTTAACCTCTGTGTTGGCTACATAAGCAGAGTACCCACAAGGACCTATAGACACATCTAGAAGAAGAGTATGATGTTTGTTAGGTAAGAGATGGTCCACTATAGGTGACCTCACTCCTCTGTGACATCCTAAGGTGCCTTGCCATGTAATAAGGGTACTCAAGGCTAGCAATGACCTATATCTCTTTTTCTCAAGCACAAAATATTGGACCCAGGGCCTAAGAAGGAATCAACAGGAGTTGCAAGCAATGGAGATGCTACCATGCAAGTCAAATAGGTACAGATCAGTTGTTTCAGTGCTTTGCACATGCAGAAACAACCTAGAATCAGTAAATCTGGTTTGCAGCAAAAAGCCAAAGAAATCTGAGAACTGTAGACCAACATACTTAGGTGCCAGACAGGAGAGCTTAGGACATATTGTACAGACTATTTGTAAAGACACGTTCTCAGTGTTCTGAATCCATAAATAATGTTTGCTAAAACGTATTAGGTGCCTTCCCCAAGGGCTGTCAGAAAAAAAGAAAGAACGAGACCAGAAGGAGCTTAGGCACATTCCAGTTTGGGGAGGAGAAAGAGGTTGCAGAGACATCTCTAGCAGACTTATCATAGTACCTGTATGATATGTTTGCCTTTTCTTACCCAGAGGGCAGGCGCTGGGGAAATATGATTCCTTGCTCTGACAACAGTGGGGTTTGAATACTGTATGGATACAAACAGCGCTCTCTCCTGTTCGAGCCACTCCTGACAAGGTATCTTGAGCCGGATTGACGGCAGCCAGAGGGGTTTCTGGCAGCTGCTCATATCCCAGGGAAGTGACAGGTATGTGAACTCATCACATCAAACCCTGGAGAAAAGCAGAAAGAACAAGGAAAGTGTTTGGATCTGTGCAAACTAATCTTGTTCCATCCTTATTTACAAAGTTGATCCAGGCCAAAGCATCACCTCTTCAATCCAAACAAAAAAATCACTACACAGAGAGCACAGAGAGTCTGCCAGTGTCCCTATTGTGTGCCTGTACGGGTCTCAAAGCACTCAGAAATAAATGGATCATGATAATAAAGGAGAATCATCTTTGCCTTATCATCATATGCTCAGTAACTCCCATGAAACCTTAAGAAACTCCCCCTGCTGCTTCCCCAAACGCCTATGCCTCAGCCCCAGGCTCAATTACCCCTTTAATCCTGTGCAGGAGGTCCAAGATCAAAGTTGGTGGGAAATGGTTTCATTGCAGCTGTTCCCAGCACCATTCCTGGAATTTGGACAGTTTTCATTCTTCGGCCGTGGGATAGCCAGTTCTGACACTTCAGTGTCAGCTCTTGGGTTTGGCACAAATTAGGAACTGGAGTCTGCCTCCTGAAAACTCCTCTGCTCTGTAGAAGCACCCTGGGGGGCTACATGGGGGGCTACATGCTTGCCCCATGGGTAGTAATATTTCAGTGCCAAAGGGAGAGATTCCTATGCAATCGTGGGTCCTTTGAGATGGAAGGTGATTTGTAACTGTCTGCTATATTATCCCTATGAGAGGGGGAAGAGAACTGAAAACATCTAACATTTACTGGAAAATAAAACAAGACCAACCCCATATTTAATCAAAACATTTTGTTTTGTTCCATTTGTAACCATTTCCATCCAGTGAACAAATATTTTAGCAACAAAAATGACAGCTCCCTTCCATGGACAAAAACATGAGAATTCACATCAACTGCCCTACAATGCCACAGTGAAGGTGACATATTTTTAATGATGTGTTGAAATTTTCTTTACTTCTATTCCAGTATTTCTTTACTAAAGGCATCAATTTAAGATTAACAATCCATTGTACTCAGTGCTGGAGGGTTTTGCTGGGGTGGTGGTGGGAAAACGAACAACTTGTGAGAAAAAGAGCTGAAGTAACACTTCATCTTACCCTGAAGTCCACGAGAACATGACTGAAAATGCCCACAGCGCTCTGATTGGAACAGATGAACGCCAACCTGAATGCCTGGGGGAGCTACTTACGTTGCCAGCTATGCTGATACCATGCAGTTTTATTGGAAACACTACTTTTCAACTACTGAAAAGAAGGAAACAGGAAAAAAATCCCCATTCCTGTACAGGACTTGCTCACACTTGAAAAACAATCACAAAGTTGGGGCAATGAAGCATAGCTATCTCTGTTTTAGTTTACAGGAGCTCTTCATGGCAGCCAAAGGCTCTATGCACATTTTCTGTTATTATCACATGTCCCTGAAGTGTTAGGGACAGTTAATTGAGACTCCTACAACACCCAACTCCTCCCTAACTGCCCCTCTGCCTTCAATACGTGAGCTCTGTATTTCCCCAGAAAAAAAATAAATAAATAAAATAAAATAAAATAAAAAAGGAAATAACCATAGAGACATCCTCTGCAAAACTACTGGTGAAACAAGGCTCGGCATTTTCATATACTAGGATATCCCTCCTCTCTTCAGCCCCCAGCTCTCAGGCAGCTGCCAGTGATCACAGTTGTATTCTCCTGGCAAGACAAAGCCAGCCATTTTCTCTCTCATATCGGCCAATTTCCAAATGAAAAGGGAGATGTAATAGATGGACTTCACCTCTTACTTTGGTGTGATTCTTTACTCAAAACCATCACATGGGTTCCTGCACCATCTCCGTGTAAACACGCCTTCCCAGTGCTCTCTGCACCTCACCCAAGCAGGCACATTTTTGTGCCCTCTAGCAACAGGTATTCAGCAGAGGAGTCCGCCTCTGCCAACTGTGGTTATTACTAATGAATGCAGACTCCTCACCATGTTCTCCTCCAGCTCACAAGATCAGCACTGCAATCACACACACCTCTTTCATTGGCACATCGTATTACCCAGGATCAAAATAGCTCACTGAAATCCAGCTGCAGTACAAACAGAGTTCATTGCCTTTTGTGGAGTGACGTGGCAGCATCGGCACCTCCTGGAAGAGCAGGAGTTTCTGCTGAAGCTGTGGGACAGACTCAGGTGCCTAAGTGGAAATCTGTACTGCCTCTCAGAAAAGCGTGGTATCTGGGGACCCCACGTTACGTTGACTTAACCCTTATTAGTATATTCTGTAGCATCACTGGTGTGTGTGGTGGTGGTAGGAAAGCACAACTGGCTTGGGGAAAAGGAGGAGGATTTTGATGAACTATAGGCTCTCTGAAGAGCCAGAAGCCTTTCAAACCACCTGGAACACCACCTGGGAAGCAATACTGCAAAGCTCAGGAGGTCTGTTTGCTGGCTGGCTGGAGTGAGAACAGCTCAGCAATGCTCTGCTTTGCAGGTGGCAGCACTCCAAGGGAGGGGAGGTTACTCCTTTTTGTGAGGAGAAATGGAGGTGGCCACAGCACACTTGGTAGGGCAGATCTTCTATCCAAATATCAGGATGAAACCACAACTTTTTTTTCTGAGATATCCAGACCTGCTGGTACCAAATTTCTCATTACTCATCAAGCTCCACCTCGTTCTCCCTTTGGGTACTGCTGACATTGTGAAATCTTTTCTCACCACAATTCTTTCCACTCAGTATTTTCTGTGCTAGCAGTGGAGACTGGTCAGGGAGGCCAGGAAATCTACAGACCATAATCCTTCTAGTGCTTACAGCTAAATGTATGATAGCTTGCATAGAAGTGAGAGTTAAAACTGAGCAATTGACCCAAAATGTTTAGGATGTACACCAAAGTATCCCTTAAGAACTCAGGAGAATCACAGCCGGGTGCCAACTACAACCACCTAGCCTGCATAGCTTTGACTGTCATACATCCCTCTGTCTTGCTCCCCCATGGCTTTAAAGATCACCCTTTTCTCCTAGAGCATTCTCAAAGTGTTTCTGAGCTACTAAATCCTAATTTGATTTAAATCATTGTAAAATTCCAGTTGTTCAGATAGAGAGCTTTGTTTATGTTCAAGTCTCAGAACCACCTGATTGTTAGCTTGCATGTGTGGGGGATAAGAACTGAGTTACAGACTCACTTATACAATTGAATCATGCTAGATTTCCTCTAATTATCTTTTTTCCCCGAATTCTGAAGGTTATGAACTATTCCAGGCAAGAATTTACACAGCCATAAAGGTTAAGGCCAGGATGTATATTAGTCTGTAGAGTATACTGACCACCAAGAGACGCTACCATATGAAGAGAGGCCAGGGAGGTTCAGAGTTAAGGAATATTTCTATTACAAGTGAACAAACAAGTAATGCTACCTGTAAGTCTTGCTGATAAGAATGTGCAGACGCTCAGGCTAATGCTGGAGCCAGAAATGTTACACCAGCTCTGACAGAGCCTTGGCCTCCAGCAGCACCGTGATGTTCAGCACAGCTCAGCCTGCTTCCCCGCTGCCGCAGCATAACCACATGCCATGCCCTGAGCTTTCCTGTGCCATGGCATCATGCTGCTCCACCTGTATGACTCAAGTACCATCACCGAAAGAGGTACCAACCCTCCCCTTAAAGCACCCATTGCCCAAAGCAGCAGAATGACAGCAACTCTAGCTCGAATTACTGCAGATGTGAGAACAACCCAGAGGAAAAGTAAACAGCTTTGAAGACCTTTCCAAAAAACAAGAGCTCTCTCTTAACAAAAAAGTCTCTGAGGCACAGTCCCACAGACCTGTACTGCCTGCACAGGAGCTTCCACAGCAACTTGTGTATGTCTACTAGCTTTCACTGTTTGGGCCACAACACCTACAAACACAGAGACAATGGCAACATTGCTTATTATTTCTGAGGTTGCCGGGGCCCAGGGCAAGTGGCTGATGGTAGCACACTGTCCTCTGCCTGCCACTGGGGCCCTGCAGCATCCATGAGAGGAACTTGGACACCTTCAGCAGAGCAGATCCTTGTTGACTCAGCTGGGGGACCCAGTGCTGCCTTCATGATGGGGTGCTGAAAGGCAGTGGAAAGGGGCACTCCTGGCCTCCTGCACTCTCTCCTTTTCCCACATTACTCCTTTCCCCTCCTTCACCCAGCCCTTCCTCAGCCTTATCACATCCCCGTTCCTCACAGTGCCCTCCTCTCAGCCTGCCCCAGAGCTCGCAGTCCACACTGGCCCCGTCCCAGAGCTTCCAGGCCCCTTGCTCACACCTCTCATGCAGGGAACAGGGTGTGGAAGCTCTACCCTCCCTCTCATCTCCCACAGCTCTGAAGACTGCCTACACTCTCTATCCTCCTTTGCTATGCAAAGCACTACATAACCCTCCCTGCTTCTTGATGCTATCTATTTACCATAACTCAGTTTCCATAAACTCTCCTTCATTTATCCCTCACCGAAGCGCCCTTATCTTATCTTGCAAACCTGACTTGACACCAGGCAGTGTGGTGTTTATATGAAAAAGGGTTCAGCTTTCACAACAGTTCAGCAGCCACAAGCAGAGCTAGATCTTCAGAACTTCCTTAGCCTGCATTTTGGGGCACTAAAATGAACAGCCAACTCTTTCTAGAGGGCTCTTCATGTGCTTTGAAAACACAACTTTGAATATCCCCAGAATTGTTAGATGTGGAGCCTTTGTTGAAAAATCAGACTCCTGGCAGGTGCCTGTTGCAGCCAAGTGTACCTGAGGTCTGCTCTGCAGCCCTCTGCAGCCCTCTGCAGCATGCCCTTGTTTCCTGCTGCCTTCTGAGCCTGTACAAATACGGACTATCAGGGCAAATGCAAGCCTGTCCCTCACTTACTTCTGATTTTGACAGACTGGAACATGACTGATGTGGTTTGCAATACTATATTGCATCCTTGCCTGTTTCTTTATACTAAAGCTTATTCTGGAGGAAGAAAACTGTGCTCTGGGTCTGCAGCACACTGACGTTCAAAGCTGGGTCACCTGGAGGTCACTATTCACTCTTTTTTTTTTTTTTCTTCTGTTAAGAGCACTGCCAACAACTCTTCGGGAGGCACCAAAGAAAGCAAGCTGTCCTTATGCAAATACAAAAATACATATGCCAATTATTTGTACCTGGCATGGAAGCGTGCAAGTCTTATTAACTCCTCAGTTCAGTTGTATTGACTTTAAATGAAGGATTGTTGCGCAGTGACTGTTCTGTTGTACAACAATGTGGTGTCATCAGTCCTTCATCCTATGAGTTGTGGAGCACTGCAGGGTCATGAAGAGATGCATCACAAGTCTCCTGTTATTTCAGGATACGGAAATATCTCTCAAGAACTGCATATAGACTATGGATTCATCATGAGCCAACATGGAAATTTCAGTCTGAACAGCAATCTTAAATTAGTAGCGCAGGGAAGTCTGCACTGGAATATCTGGCTGTCTCCGTTCATCCACACTAAACAGGAATACAAAGAGAAGCAGAGTTTTATAGACAAAAGCACAGGTAGCATTGTTAAGATAAAAATCAGAAAAGCCATGGTCCCAGATTCCTGAAAGTCTTTGATTACGTTCCATTTCTTTCACTGGGTTTAGTTCAGATCTGAACAGAAAAGACAGCTCCAGCATTCCTCATTTGGAGAAGAGCCCTGCTTTGGGGTTTGTTTGAAGAGGGAAAAAATGAACTTTCTGTTGTAACTCTGGACAGCAGCGGTCACTCAGTAAATGAAAGGGTAGATGAAAAGCAGAGCAATGGACTGCCGTGCTCAGGAGGCAGAGCACCCCAGCACTGGCACCAAACTTGAGCTCCTGTGTTCTTTCCACAGCATGAAAAAGGTGCCAGATGTGGGGCCACATAACAGCACACACCTGCTGCTTGCACACTCATGTACACAGACGATGGCGTAAGGTCCACAGTCACGTTACTGACTTGATTCCACAAACAGTGGAGCCAGAGATATCCTCCGGGATGTCCAGAGGAAATACACACCCAAGAACTGGATATCAGGGCTGTACACAAATGAAACAGCACTGATTTGGCTTCAGCAAGAGATTTTTTAAATAGCAGGTTTGCAGAAGCAGACACTATTTGCAAAATATGTCCTGGGGTCATCCAGACAGGTCCTTGGCTACTAAACACCATCCTCCCCTCAAGGACAGTTGTTTTCAACCCTTCTCCATCTGGGAAGCCCTGTAAACTTTTCCAGTGGAGATCACAGAATCATAGAATCCTACGAGTTGGAGGGGACCTTTAAAGGTCATCTAGTCCAACTCCCCTGCAATGAACAGGGATGTGCACAACTCGACCAGATGAGATGAAGGCTTGTGTAGCATATTTATCAAGGTTGGCCTGCTCTCTGCATTTACTTCTGAATACCAGAGTAGCCAGGTCTACAGAAATCAGCACTCACTGTTCCAGAGTCATCTTCTCATACCTTTTTCAGTGGAAGAGTCCGTGGGGCAACTCCATGTTCATGGGCTGGGAGCTCCACTGCTTCCCTGAGCAGCGCCAATGGCCTCATTCCAGGTTCACACACTGCAGATCAACAGTGCCTGGCTCCCAGTTTTCTTTTGGAGGTGCACAACAATGTATACCCCCTCCAAGTGGGAAACGGTCCATTCCGTAATCAGGCTGTGAAAGTGTAATTATGAGTACAATTAAGGTGAAATATAGCTCTATTGAAGTTAGTGGGAGTTTTATTATTAACCAAAGTTTCACCCCTGTGTTTTGGATAGTTATCCAGCTCAAGGGAAAAAAAGTCATTATTTAATCAAAATGGCATTTATACTGCAATGCCTCTGTCATATTCAAGCCTTCAGGACATACTTACTTTAATCAGTTCTAATTAAATTGCTACATGAGAAAAATATTTAGTTCTACTGAGGTGCGTACATGTATCCAAGGGAATGCAATGCAAATTGCCCAGGATCTCACGGATTTTACTGCTTTAAATGCTGGTGATGTATTTAGCAAGTCACACCTAACTCTTCTCTTGCACTCCACTGAAACAGATTGCTCTAAGTAAGAAGAAACACTTCCAAATGAAAGCAACTGCAGCATTTAAAACAATGCAGCATTTACTACAAGACCACGCCTTTGCTCCTGAGCTCTGCTGCAGCAATGGATGGATCTAGACTGAGCAAGGGGCTGGAGCAAGGCCTGGGCTGGCAGGGGTTAACATGTTACTGTCGAGGGAGCTGAGGGCCAATCTGTCCCAGCAGGCTATTTTTTGCACCATAAGGGCATTGCAGTAAAAAAACTTCCTCTCTTCTGACCCCTTCACCTGGGCAGGCTGTACATGTGCAGGCCATTGCCAAGTTAGCAGGGAACCATTTCACAGGAAGCTGGGGTCCTCAGGAAACCTCTGGCTGCAGGAACACAAGTGTCATGCGTTTCCTCCTCAAACGCCTCCTCTTTTTTTTGATCATTCACGGTGCCCTCAATCCAACCCTTGTGTGAGGGGCTGCTGGCTGAGGCAGCATAGGCTACAACAAGCATTGCGTGGCAAAGGCAGCTGAAACCTAAGGCCAAGAGCAGCCCCTGATGGTGTCCTGGTGGGACAGGTCCCAGCAAACTCCAGCAGCTGCTGGGCAGGTCACCCCCTCCTGCCCTTCCTCTGCTGATGGGGAGCCCCTCTGCAGTGTCTCTCCTTCTCCCCAGCTTGCCACATGGATCCAGCATCTCATTGCCAGTTACATCCCAAACTTTTCTTACACCAAAAGGAAAGGCAATGCACTCCATTGAGGAGCTGATGGCGTTGCACAGGGTCCCTTTGTGCCACACCACAGGTGCACAAACCCAAGGAGCATACAATAGAGCAACCTGTCCAGATCCAGCTTTTAACTAACAGGGTCAGGGAACAGAGTGAAAAATGAGACACGCATACCCTGAAAGGTTGACAGTTATCACATTGTGTCCTTCAGTGTGAAAACCACAGCAACACTGTTACTGGAATGTGTTTTTCTTCACTGTAAACAACTCAGGCCAGGTGGAGAGGACTTCACATACACTGGAAATCCTGTTATTTGGGGGCTGCACACCTTTAAGAAGATGAGTCCTGAAACTACCTACAAAAATCCTGTTCTGCCAGACAAGCTGCAGCAGCAGGAGATGAGGTTATTTGCACAAGGGACTTGCCTAAAGCAAAACAGCAGAGCAGCACCTGTCCCAGCCAGGAGGGCTCCCCCGTGCAAAGCGGCACACGCTCAGGGCTCTGTCCTGACACTGCTTAATTTGGCTCTTCGGGAGTTTTTCAAAGCAAGGATCACACTTGACAGGCATCCTCCTTTGTATCCGCAGAGCCTCTCAATGGACACTAGCGTTTGCTTATAGGGGAAGATCAGGGGGTGATTTCTATCCCGTAGTGTGCTGCTTCTCTGCAGAAGAGAAGTGCTCTGTGCTCTCTGCTCTCGAGGCGCTTCCTACCAGTCCCAAGTCTCACAAAGGTGGCCAGAGAGATAGGATGCAGCTGTATGCCCAGGGGACCCAGAGACACAGCAGCTTTCCACACATGGGGACTTCTCTGGGTGGAGAGTTTTCTTATGGCTGAGGAAACTGATGCATCAATCAGAAATGAAGCCGATGCTGACTAAGAGGTTTTTCCTCTTCCCGTTACATCCTCTACAGCTCGAGAGGGAATTTCCTGCCTGGTTGCAATCCGGAGAACCCATCCCACAACACGGATGAGCGGGAAGGAGCGAGCCCTGGCATAAGGCCTGCACCCATGCTGGCAGCACACTTCCTCACCTGGCAGCACAGCCCCACATCTCAGAGCCAGCTGTCCCAGCAGCTGCTTCCATTTAATGCAAATAAAGCCAATGACCTGTATTTTTTCAACACATAAAACACACATCTTAAATATATATATATATAGAAGAAAAAAAAATAAAAAGAAAAATGACACCAATAATCAAAAAACCATGTGTAGTTACGCTACTAAAGCTTTCCAAGTGCAGACAAAAACAACCATGCACAACAGCCAACAACAGCTCTGCAGGGCCCTCCAGACAGTGAACGCTGTTACATATTGTGTCAACACAGGGCACTTCCAGTATTCATTATCAGTTGCCTACATGCAAACACACCCTCTTGTAAGAACACCTAGAGCATTCAAATCCTGCGCTCGTTTCCAGCCATTTTCATCTAAGATTTACCCAGCGCTGCCCTGGCGTGCACTCCAGGGGTTGTTCTATTCCTGTTCAAAAGCTCACAGTCACTGGATTCATTTATTTACTATATTTCAGTAGCAGAGTCACTTCTATTGGCCCCAAGCACTTGCTGAACGCAAAGGGGTAAACTGAGCTTAGAAACAGACAGCTCGAAGCTCTCTCCTTAGGAGCCTGGTTTTCTGAGAACATCAAACCTTTTGCTCACTGCCGATGACAGACAATTATCTGGTGAATAAAACACATAACTGCAGCTTCCAAATCACGAGACATTTCTGAAAATATTGGATATAACCTTCAGTGCCTCTCAGGTTCGGTCTGAGCTGAAAGTGACTTAAAGGGATGTCTCTTGGAGAAGGCCTGGGCAGGAGTAGACTCACTGAGATGAAAAAGTAGCCTACATGCCTATGAAAAAGGGAAAGTCCCACACAATAATTATCCTCTGCATTTGGTCCTGCCACAACACTTTGAGTTGTGACTGCTTAGACAGCAGCACAGTAGCTTTTTTTTAATATATATATACCACAGACCAGGGAAGGTCTATGGTATATAGGCAATGAGGAGGAGAAGGTAATGCTTTGCCTTCCAAATCCCTCTGGCTGCTAAGAGTGTTACTGCGTATGTCCTAAGGCACCTGGGAGTTACCCTACCGCTGCTGTAATAATTCAACGCACTGACACCATCTCTTCATCCTGGAAAACATGCCATGTGAGTGGGTGCTGAACACCTACAATCGTTTGAAACCTGGCACCATTTGCAACATGAGGCCAAAGAATGGGAAACTTGCTCTAAATACCATAAAGCAAAAGGCACATTACCAACTAGTGTCACTATCAGGGCTATCTTTAGCCAGAGTTTAAATTCATCCACATCTCCTCAGTAGCAATACTCTGCCTTCCCTTGTTTTTGTAAAACAGTCTCTAACCTAGGAACACCCCACAGCAGGATGGAGTGGAGGCCATCACAAACAGTCTCTCCAGAAAGCAACAGGGGCTGAGGCCTTCCCATCAATTTCACCCAAACATTCCATATCCCTCTGCCCATCGCAGAGGGGCTCAGAGAGCAAAATCCCTACAGTACCCAGGCTATGAAGGGATCTTACAGCTTTTCCTTCTTGCCAGCCCTGAGCACAACCCTCTTTGGCTCTGTCAGAGAACCAGAAGCAGGCACTCGCTGAATGCCCAGAGTGCCATAAAGACACTTGGGAGGAGGGATGCTCTTTGCTGGATGACAAGAGCTTGGGAGCTATAAAATAATAACTAAATACAAGAGCCATGTGGTGGGGGAAAGGGACGTTTAACGCTCTACCTTTAAACTGTGGATGGCATGAATCTGCAACCTTCAGTCACTGCTGCAGCAAAAGTCAGTTCACTTCAGCTGATATCTGCCCGGTGGTGTTTCACAGGGGGAGGACTGTTGGGAGAGCAGAGCGAGGGGCAGCTGGATTGGATCTCCCCTGACAGCTCCCCTCCCACTGCCTTCCATGCAGCAGGCACTTGCAGCAGGGCTGGATTGCTCTAGGGCCAGCACAGAGCTGACCCAGCCCCAGGTAGCATCGCTGGCTCTCCGTGGGCTCCTTGGGGCCGCTGATCCCATCCACAGCATCAGGCTGGTTTAACCGGTGGAGCAGCACATCTCCTCCTGACAGTGCTGGAGTCAGCAGAAGTCTGCACAGGAGCGTAATGCAGGGATGGGCATTCTCATTGCAGACAGAGACCCTGTAAAGGTCATGGAGCTGTTGGCTGTGTGGAGATTGCATCGCCCAAATTTAGCCCAAAAGTAACTTCTTATGTGTGCACACAGAGTGTGGGCAAAGCATCCGATGCGTGCAGCCACGCTCAGGGCATGCAACAGCACTGCGTGCTCAGCCTGAGCACTCAAAGTGCATTGCTGCAGTGGGGTGGCATCACCAACCTGTCTATGGGAAACAGAGATGGGGACAGTCCTGCCACGTCCCCTCAGCCCTGCCTCCCACAGCCCCCATTATAGCCAAGGCAGAGGTATTCACTGTGAGCACAAAACCTGGGATTTAAAGGGGGTAGAGGGAAAAGGAAAGGAGGGAGGAGGGGAGAAAAAATAAAAAGAGAGAAAAAGGTAAAAGGAAAAAATAAAAAAGAAAAAGGAAAAGAAATGAAAAACAATGAAAGGATTTTTTAAAAATGGAAAACAAAAGAAAAGAAGGGAAGTAAAAACAAAAGGAAAAGAAAGGAAAAATGAAAAGAAAGGAAAAGACCCACTCTGCTCTCTCTTCCCCACCCAAAGCATTCCAGCCTTTCCTTTCCTTTCCTTTCCTGCCACTTGAGAGGGGGGTTGTTTATTGACATTATGCAAGTGCTGAAATATTTTTCTTTTTCTGCTCTCCCGGAGGTTCGTCCCCCTCCCTCCTCTGGGGGTTGCGAAGGTAGTTCAAACCCCTCCAGTCATCTCGGCTTATCAGCCGAGGGAGATGCATTCCTCAGGGCTGCTCCCTTTATAAGCCGCCGCTGGCCGCCCGCCCGCCGCTCCGCAGCCCGCGCAGCTCCGCGCCCCGCCATGCCCTAACCCTGCCCGGGGGACGCGCAGCAGCGCTGGGAGCGACCGGCGGCGATGCCCCCCCGGCGCTGAGGCGCGCTGCCGCCGGGATGTTCGCCTGGCACCGGAGCTTTCCCCTGGGAGCGCCCTGGAAGAGAGGTGAGTCTGGCCGCCCTGCGGCACACCCCCGGCCCCGCTCCTCCTTCCCTAAGGGTACTTAGGGCTGCCCGGCCCGGCCCGCCCCGCTCCCGGCCCGATGCTGCGCTCGCTGCTCTCCGGCTGCCTCTGTCCCCACGCAGGTAAGGCGGCATCGAGCGGCCCCGCCGGCCCGGGCTGCGGGAAGGAGAGCGCTGCGGGACCCGCTTCGCAGCCCTTCTGAAAGAGGCTCGGCTCGTAAGCGCGGAAGGGCTCGGGAGGGAGCAGGAGAGACGGGAGAGCCCCGACTTGAGCGGTCTGCGGGGCCACGGGGGCAAATCGCTTGCGGTGAAAGAGGGGATTAGCATCTGTAGAGGCTGTGTGAGCTTTTATCTCCGCGGGTATTGTTGTGGCTCTGCACGGACGTGAGGCAGAGCAGGTCTGCGTGCCTGCCGCCGTGCCGGCGATGGGCATCCCCTCGCTTTCGGGGTTGGCGCATCCCCATCCAACGCGGATTATCGCGGCTCTGAGAGGTTTTGCTCGCTCCCTTCTGCTCGGTACAGACGAGGCGAGGCAGGCAGAGAGGCTGTAACTCCGTAAGCTGGTATGCTCTTAGTCTGCTTGTTTCGGGCACGCGTGGTTGGGTACGTTATATCCCTGCAGCAGTTCAGCAGGCTTTGGGACTGCGAGCCCAGGCAGCAGTATCCCCTTCACATCTCAGAGTGCCCCTCAGCTGGAAACATAGCCTGTGACTCTCGTCTGCACTAACATCGCCACACGGGTTCCATTTGCTTGGCCCAGAGGTGGCTACAAATGCTTTTCCAGGGTTTCAGTGTATTGTGCTGCACAACAGTGGGATGGTAAAGGCGTGTGAGACGCTGTGCTGGAGCGATTCTGCTGCCAGGGGTCTTCACCTCCCACCTGCACGCTGAGCTCTGGGGCCAGCGAGCATTACCTCGATGCGGAGGGCTGGCTTTAGCAGAAAGCTGATCAGTGTGCAAGCCCATAGCCAGAGGCCCTGGTAGTGGGAACAGACTTACCACGCAGGGCACGGAGGAATTAAAAGAGGTTCAGCTAGAGGAACAGTGAGGGCACTTCCTAATCACGTCACCTGGAAAGAAACATCAAGTATTATTTGCATCCTGGTTTGGGTCCCAACACCATGCAGAAAGAGCCAAGAATTTGCTGTTCCTTGCAAGTTCTGCAGCAGGGACTACAAAGTTGCATTCCAAATGCAGTTCCAGAGGCTGAATACAAACCAAACAACACTTTTAGAGGTCCTGCTCAGTAACAGAGGTATAGGCTGGATCCAACTCCCTTTTTTACAAGGCTGTTGTAACAGGTGGCAGGGCCTCATATCAGCAAGTTCAGTGTAATGCAGCTGCAGAAGTCCGCACATCTCCTCATCATCATTTCAGGGGAGGTTCAGGATGGAGATTAGGAAAGATTTCTTCTCAGAAAGAGTGGCAGTGCACTGGCACAGGCTGCCCAAGGAGGTGATGGAGTCACTGTCCCTGCAGGTGTTCAAGAAACGTGGAGCTGTGGCACTGAGGGATGTGGTTGGTAGGCATGGTCAGGGTGGGTTGATGATTGGACTAGATGATCTTAGTGGACTTTCCCAACCTTAATGAGTCTTGGATCTCCAGCCCCAAGGGGAGCAACAAAATAAGGAGTCCTCACCATCCTCATTGCCACCATGAAAGATTTCCAACATACTCTTCAGTACAGTTATGCCTGTCTGCCGCTACGTTGTTTGAGCCGAAGCAGCTCTCCAAGGTTTTATCTGAGGACAGCAATGACTGCCCAGAAGAACAGGTTAATAGCCCCAGAGACCCTTCTGACATAATTCATGAGTTCTTTTGACTTTAGCAGAAGCACTGGGGTCTTAATGACTTCACTCCATAGAGCTATTGAACAACTGTTTATCCAAGCTTATTATAGGCAATAAAACCTGAATTACTGCATACCTGTCAGCCCTGGGGAGCAAGTTCCATCCCTGCAAAGGGCCTCCTGTCTCCCTGCACATTTCTTGTTGAATATACCTTATGATACGAGGTAGCCTGAAAATCAGATGGGCAAGGGAAGAGCTTCTAGATTAAGCAGTTTTGCCAAGGTGTTTTCATTTTCTGCTCAGACACATTAGCATGCTGCATGTTAGACAACCAGTTCATGATTTGTCTGCTCATGAAATACAGAGGTAAAAAGAATTATCCAAAATGTTGCTGTAAAGGATTTCTGGCCTGTGCTCCCTCTGTTGCACTCCCACATGAAGGGACACAGGACATACTGGCAGTTGTCACAGCTCTAAGGATGCAAAAGTCAGTGATGAAGGGGTGATGCTCTTTAGCTGGTGTTAGGAGCAAACTCAGGTGCTGGCCCATACAAGCACCCAATGAAGCAGCTGGTTTGTGGGGACCTGCGGTGCCCCAAGACTTTCTGCCAAAGGTCACTCATCTATCAGACCTGTCGCTTTGCTTCAAAAACTTCACTGGTCACTTGGAATGAATAGAAGCAAGCAATAAAAGTGTCAAGTGGCCTTTCTGCTTGGGTAAACTAAAGAGGAAATGGTTTTCCAATTATATCCATCAGTAAACAATCCATCTCCCTCCCATTGCAACTCAAATGCCTGAAAACAGCTATAATTATCTCCTTCTCTACTAAAACATACATATTAAAGCACTGAATGCCTCCTCGGAGTCCTTGACCCTGTTATCTTTCTCTCGGCATTTATTCTATATGGAATTGTCATTACCTACTGCAGCTCTGGGGTTATCTATAACCTTTTAGGTCTGATGAGATTACCAAACCACCATCCAGAGGAATTACGTTTCTGTTCACATTGTATTAGCAAACTATAATCCAGAGGAACTTCACGCACAAATGACAGTGAGGACAGGGAGCACTCTGGATCAATCCAAGAACTTTCTGTTCAAAGACAGTCCAAGATCTCAGCTTTGTTACAATTTTTCCTCTGCATTCAACATTTCAAACGAATCAGCTGTATACATGCATGCATGCATGCATTTCAGTTCCCTTGATGAATATCAGTGCGAATTCTGAGAAACAGATCTATCATGCAAACATTCAGTTACCGCATGGGAGTGCATTCCTCTGCAAATATGAGTTTTCCTGTCACAATCCCTCCCTTCTCACCCCATTCCTCCCTCCCACCCCAACCCAGAAAAAAAAAAGCACTTCTGACAGTGGCTGCCCTTGTAAGCGGGGGCTGTAACTGGCACACTGAGACCGGAAGACCTCCATAAGCTTCCCCAGAACTTCCCAGGCTCAGAATCGTCTTAACTGCATAGGAAACCACAGGGGGCTCATCTGTGCAACAGCCCTCTGCGCTCATGAGACTGTGCAAGATATGGGACAACCACTGCCCAGCTACAAAAGTAACAGCCCCTGTGCACCCTGCACCAGGGCCAGCGCTGAGAAATAGGTGACAACCCAACCTAAACCCCAGAACACATGGTGGAAGAGTCAGCAGCAAAAAATGCCTATTGTTTCAGAAAGGAAGTGACCCTTTTCTCTTAAATGCTGGGAAATTGAGACCTCATCATCGGCAAGGAAAAAAAACTCTTTGCAGTGAAAGGGAAATGCCACCTGAGCTGTGCAGCCAGCAGTGCTGGGGAAACACAGAGGCAACAGAAGTAGAGCGAGGATTTTTTTGTAAAGGAAGGAAGGAAAATGAGGGAATTGCAAGGGCTGAGTGGGAGAGGCAGCCTTTTGCTTCTAGGTCATGAGAGTGACTCCAGCTCACTAATCACTGCTGCCTTGTGATTCTTTACAAGCCGGTATAGGGTGAACACCTCTTAATGCACTTGGAGACCCAACTCCATCACAGGACCTGCCCTGCACAGCACAGGACCAAACCTTTGGCACAACTGGAGCCAGAGATGGGTGACCATGCAAGCTGCATGGTGCCAAAAAACTTTCTATGGGGTTTCACAGGCACATCTTTGTCCTGTGCTCAGGCCACAGTGGTGTGATTTGACTTCAGCCTCCCTTGGAAGGGTGGTCGGGCAAAATCCTTGCTGCTCCAATAACCCAAGCCATTGGTGTTGCTCTCTGTTCCCAATGCTCTGTTCCCGTGGCACACTAAAGCTGGGGAGTACCAGCCTTCTGGGCACGAGTCCAGAGAATGACAAGGGTCATGTAGTAGGAACAGGCACCTGAGCATCTCAGGACTGCTCACCTCATGCTTCTGCCTGGGATTACCACCCCAATAACTGCTAGCACCACCTGGAGCAGTCGGGTTCACTGTGCATGTGAACCTTGCAGCATTTCTGGGGCCAAACAGAGGGCTCTGGTGGCTCTCACGCTGCTATCACTTGCAACACAATGGCCAATTGAGATAAGGAAAGCTTGGCTCCAGCTAGATCAGTCTTTGTGCATATTTAAAACTGATTCTCCCCTTGCCAAGCAGTCCACAAATCAGAATGAACGTTTTGAGAAGATTGATGGACACAGACCATAAGGGAGGAGAGCAGCACAGGGCAACACCGTATCAAGTACTGCATTTGCACAACACCAGCTCCTCAGGAAGCTCCATGCTGCCGCTGGCAGCACTCTAATGCCTCTCCCACCCCCAGTCCTTCTATTCACCAGATAACGCTGTGATGCAATACTCAATGAGTCAGTACATCAGAGGCCAATACACAGATCATAAGAGAAAAGATGTGACCTGGACTTCAAATGCTTTGGAGTATGCTGATTTAAACAAAGGCTGTTTAGTAGAAAGGTGGGGGATTTTGCAGGAGTTCAGTCTGGGCAGGGCTGGGAATGCCCTTGTTTTGGATTACTCTGTGTTTCTCTTGCACGAAACTTACCTGGGATAAAGAAACTGCTTGAAAGCACTTTCATGCTTAGACACTCATCCTCCTTCCTTAGGTCAGAATTGTCTATATTAATGTACTATGCTGTGCCCTGGCAGCTGCTGGTTACTATGAAACAGGAAAAATGCACTTGGACTTCAACCTCCAAGGAAAGGAAAGCCTCAGGACAGCAGCAGATGTGAGAATTTAAGTTTCTCTGCCAGGCTTTGCTACCTGCCAGAGGGGTATCCTAGAAAGCGATTTGGAAACAAAGGAAAATAACATTCTAGAGATTTAGCTGAGATACACCCGGTTCCTTTCTCTCCCTACCAATTACCTGCAGATATTAGGTAGTATGCTGTTACCACCTCCTCATTAGGTGGGAAGCAGCCTTATCCTCCAGCTCTTCCACTGCAGGAAACCCAGCAACTTGCCCAAGGTTATACCTCATCAGTCACTGTCAGCTAATGCCTTATATTACAACCCAGGGAATCCTGTTTATCTCTGGTGCAATTACAGAGCCATATAACCCCTTGAGAGGGCTACTAAGCAAATAGCACGAGTTCACTTGAGACAACATTTAGCCTGGGTGCTGCTTTGGCAACATTGCCACGGGTGCTGTAGGAAGCCACATCATTTCTAAGCGCACGCACAGCTCCATTCCCCATAGTGTTACCACCCCAGCCAGGTGTCTGAAAGCAGCATCTTCTGGTACCTTACACACACCCCTTCTGGGGTGTGGAAAACCAACCCAGGGAAAGGGAAACAAAACAAAAAGAAGCCTTGGCTGTTTTCCCAGGGAGCAGTCAGCATCAAACCTGGCTGGCCTCCAGCACAAGTAAATTCATCTTAGCAGCCTTAATGCTGTCCTTCTGTTCTCTGAAGTGCTTCACACCTTCTTTCAGAAGCGCTGCACAGCTCTGTAACTCTAGCCCTGCAGCACGCTCCACCAACACCCAGCAGGAGGCCGCCTTCCCAGCTTTGTGTTGTTTGCTGCTTGCTATTGTACAAAGCACTTACAATCAAGACCCCCATCACAAAGCACCTGACATAACCTCAGTAAGACCCCCTGCTAATGGGTTAATTTATAGCAGCTGAGTTCCCCCCAGTTGCACAGGTGACCTTTAATTGCACCTTTCTGGCGTTTGTAGGCAAGGTGTTTGAAAGAGCTCAGCATTTTTGTATGCCTCTTTCAGGATCTGTAGCAGAAACAATCTACACCTTGGAAGGCCCACGGGGTAGACTCCATAATCCAGTTAATAAAGGAGACTATTCCTTAAGAGAGGTGAAGCAAGAACTTGAGTTTCAGGCTGCTGCCTTAATCATGGATGATGTCTTCGCTGTTGCACAGATGACCTCACTGACCATGGGAAAGTATCACTTAATGAATGGGGATCGGCTGCTTAAATGTCTTGCAAAATCCAGCCATCCTTTGCATCCATTCTGAACACGTGGTACGAGATGATAACGTTTTGCATCATCATCACAAGGGCCTGGGAGCATAACTCAGAAATGTTCTAACACTGTGGTTACCAGGACCTGTCAGTGCCAGGACCGATAGTTTGCAGCCTACACCAGATAAACAAGAAACTGCTGTGAAACTGGTTCGTGTTATAGGGGCCACAGGATGGGGAAAGCAAGGCACCGTGTTGTCTGCAGAACCTTCTCAGCTCTGGAGCTGGTGGCATCCAGGGGACCTTCTCATTGAGAGTCAGGAGTTTCATTTCTTTTTAATTTCCTTCTGCCCTCACCAAACCTTTGTGGTACCCATGGTGCTGCGTCGTAGTCATAGATGATATGGATTATAGCATCTGACATCTGTAAGCAGCAAGACCTCATGTTAATATGCTGCTTCCTGATAACAGACAAAGAAATATTTGTGTAGGCCACAGTGAACCGGTTAAGCAAGAAAAAAGGGCAGATTGAAAGACAGTGAGAGGATCTCCAACCAAATGAAAGCATGGCATGATTAATAAGGGAAGGCAGTCAGCGTCTCTGGGAATGGTCTGCTACTGCATACGGTAATTCCTGGCAGGAATGACAGCTACATTATTTCTTCTTAAAAAGAAAATACAGCACAGCAAATGCTTTACTCTTGACTCTTAGTGAATGTTGTGCCACAAAGGGCAATGATGGCATCCGAAGAGCCTGCAAACCTTTTATTTTTCAAGCAGACACAACGCCCTGCGTCTGGCTGCAGAGAGGTGCTGGCAGCTGAGCAAGCAGTTGCTTTTCACTCTGAAACAGTAACGGCTCAGCTCCAGCACCTCCCTCCAGGTCCTGGCACCAAGGTCCCCCTTACTGCTGCTGTTTGTACTTACTCAGCTCAGGGTCCACTATGATCACCCCAAGAGGAGGTGCCCTGTTACGCAGCCCAGCGCAGCAGCTCCTGATGAGCTTTCTGCAGCTTTTCCATGGGCAGTGTCTCTCTCCGGTCGCCCATCACAGCAACGTGCTGGTGTAGTGTGGCTGGCAGGCCGGTGCTGTCTCAAATGCAGCTCTTTGCAGTGGAGAGACGCCTGAGAATGCTGCCAAGGGAGGCGAGTGCAAGTCTGTATTGGATAAACAAGGTCTTTTGTATGGGCTTAAAAGCACTACACACCCATAGAAAGTCCCAAAGAAATCCCATCAGATATAATTCTGCATCACCCTCAGCCCTTTTGAAAATCCAACATAAAATATTAAATCTGTGGCTGCCTATGAGCAGTGAAGGGCATGTTTCAGTTGTGTCCTGAGAAATTCTTAAGATCAAATAAAAGGAACATTTAAATAAAGTAGAAATTGACTCACATAATTGCTAGCCTGGCATTAATGAGTAAAATTCTCCCTTGTTTGCAGACACTGCAGAAAGCAAGCTGGAGGAGGGAAGGCTGGAAAATGGGTTATTTTGGAAGCAGGGATTTTTCTGGGTTGCAATGAAGGGGGGCTGCATGGTAGAGCTCTCCTCGCTGCCTCCAGCTGGGGGTCCCCACCTCTTCTACCTGCTTACAGACTGCCACAGTCTGAAGCAGCTGTGGGCTTGGTGGAAAGGAAGGAAAGCAACAGAGGGGAATGAAAGGAAATGGAGGAGGAAGTAAGACGTCCTCAAGTGTGTGTGCATGGTAGCCCTCCGAGGTGCCCTGGGTCACGAAGTAATAAAGGAGAAAGTATAAGAGAAACTGAAGTTTTGTGCTGCACTATTCATGCTACCTCTCATAGCAGACACCAGAGAAAAGCAGAAGTCTGCGCTATGAAATGTGAGATCCAGAAAAGCAGTAAGAAAACCTGGGGCAGATTTTCAGCTCGTGCAGATCAGCCTTTCACCCAGAGACTGTTCTGCACTTCATCCACATCACTGCATGAGATAATCACAACGTGAAAATAGGTCCTCTTTGTTCACGTGCAAAAACTAACGAACAAAGCTACTCCCACATCCTTTCTCTTTATAAGGAAGGAAAGAGTTCATTTAGAAATGACTTCAGAGCTAACACCATACAGAGAGTGAGAAAGATCTACAGTGCCTCATTTACTTTTCCTATCAGTACTTGCTTTTCATTATCTGTATGTGTGCAGAGCACTGCTAACCAAACAGTTTGCAAATCACCCGTTGCAACCTGAAATTCGCTCAAATCTGCAGAAATAGATTTGATTTTGTCCTTTTTCTTTTATCCTGCTGCTTCAGAATACATTTAATCAGGAAATTAATGTCTATCTTGTGCTTCCCTGCGTCTGTTTGCCCTTAATGACAAAAAAATTCATCTGACTACATGCAATGTTTTCTACCTACCTACTAAATCTGAACTCCGTGTGCATTTATGACCCCCCTGAAGGACTTCAGGTCTATGAAACACAATACTTCTGTTGTAGCGAAGTCTACAAGAAGGCCGTATATAGCTCAAGAAAAACAAACCAGACCAGGGCTGCCCCCTTCTACAATATTACTGCAGACAGCTTTCCATTCACATTCCTCAGGCAATGGGCTATAGATTAGACTGAGTTTGCAGTCTCTTGTGACCTTCTGCTTGTTTTCCTTTATGCAGGTAAGAAGAGTCCACCTGCCGAGGACAAAGTAGTGCTAACGCATATGAAGATATTGAGCAATGAAGGAATTCAGAACCCAGGGCTAGTACCAGAGGCTCCTGCTGATGCAGCCTGTACTGAGGAGCCCCATCTCCCCAGCACGAACCTCCCACGGGACTGCCAGGGAAATCCAAATGCCACAACCACAACAGCAGACACAGACTATGCAGAAGCCCCAGCAGGCGCAGATTATGTAGCCACACTGCCTGACCTCAGCAGCTTTGAGTCCAAGTGCCGCCTTCACAGGTTCTCCAAATTTGAATCTGAGGACTCAGGAGTTGAACTGCCAAGCGGGGCCAACTCTCCCTCAACGCCAACGGGTTCAGAGAAGAGCTTTGTGCTTCACAGCAGAGACTCGTTTTGTGACTCAGGTGTGCTTAGCACCTCATCTTCTCCAGAAATTGACCACCTGATAATGAGAGCATGTAAAGAGCGTGCCAGGAAGGTGGGCCACCAAGGTGCGGAGAGTGAAAAGCAAGCTGAGCTCTATAGCCAGGAGTCAGACGTTGTGCAGGTTCCCACACCTTCCCTTGAAGACTTCAGTGTTCCTCAGGAAGGAGAAAGTCCTGATGAACGTTTTGACCAGAGTGAAAGGCAACCTCTGGAAAAAGAACCATCCCCAGAGACGAACCCCCCCACGGAGAGCACTGTTCCCACCCCAGTTCCCATAGAGGAGCCAAAGACAATTGCTGACAATTACACAGAGACCTTTGGCAGCACGCAAGACCTTCAGTTCCACGAACATCAGCTGAAGAAGTATCCCACAAGTGACAGTCTGGATGAATACATGAATGAATGCTGTAGACTGAGCGAGGTAAGAAAGGCACCTAGGTCTGTCTAAGTATCTCAGTAAAGGTCTCAGTTCTGCTGTCTATAACAAATTATGGCTCATTTGAATTAGAAAATCCCTCCTGACAGCAAATCATGGCAGTTGATTTTTAAGAGTTCTTTTCTTAGCACTGAAATTCTGATGTAATTCATGTACAACATCTAAATAATAGTGACTGACAGTAAGGTTCTGATGTTTCAAAAAGCTTTATATTAGAGGATATACTTATGTCTGCTCTTCATATGAAAACTGTGAAGTAAGTAATCCTGCAGAGCCACACCACCTCTGATACCTCTGAGTTGGGGTGGGAGTGGAACACGGTCTCAAGGTCAGGTTATTCCTGTGCCTGGCAACAACTGGCTGGCTGTTGGGGCTCCAAAGTTTGGAAAGAACTTGTCTGAGGGGCAGTTTGTTCTACTTAGGCCTGGAGCTGGCTCAAGAGCCAGTTCTCAAACAGTGAGTGAACAGCAAATTAATGCACAAATCCAAATCTTTGCTGGGAGCTCCCATTTTACTTCACTAGAACAGCTGTGGTGGAAATTCCTATGTTCAGAGATGGACTTCATTGCAAAGAAGTGGTTTTTTCAGCAGCTTGTTCTACTCCAAACTCACTCTTTTCCCATTGCTGGCTACGCTGTGCAATGAACAGGAGAATACAAAGCTGCCTGAGCACCTGCTCCACACTGAACGCTGGCAAGTGCTCAGGCTAGAGCTTTGCCTGGAGCCCACACAGACACACTGACAGACTGTGAATCTGCCTGCCATGGTGGCTTCCAGGAGCTAATGACAAAAAGGTTTCACTGCGAGTTAATACCTGGGTGAGAGCCAGAACAGAGAGCCCCGTAGGCAGAAGGAAAGGAGAGGGCAGGCTAAGTGCAGAGGGACACCAAACGGTACATATTGGGGTTTTTCCAGAAGGCACAAGGTGCTTGGACCCCTTTAAAAAGTAATTCTGCATAGCTGGACCCCAAGAGCAGTACCTGTTGGAGGCTCCAGAAAGGCAGTCACCCCACATCGCACACCAAGCCTGGGGATGCTGCCTATATCATCAGAATGTGGGGCTGTGTTACCATGGTGCGCCCACGCGTGCCTTCCCATTTGGGTAACAGTGATGAATGGGAAAAGGGCGGCAGGAGGGAGCCAAGAGACACGTGCTGTGCACGTAACAGGCATATTTCACCATCACCTCCCTGCCCAGGCACAGACTCATCAGTCGGCTATCCTCTCCCCAGGCAGTGAGGAAGGTCAGAGATGGCCCCACAGGTCAGGCCCACTGCCCTTAATATTCACGTCTGGGCAGCACAAGCAAATCACGATCAAATGGAGTGTCTTTTTCCTCACCTGAGCCACCTCATGCATTTTTGCAAGGCGAGTGACTTTGATGGTTCCCAGACAGCGGCCTGGCCTTTTGGCTGGGAGTTCAGAAAGGATTGGAGTAGCAGACTTTGAATACAAGGAGACTTTTTGTGAAGTTACCTAAATTCTCTGTCACTCTGGAGGGTTTGTAGCCAGCTTGATCTTGTCTGACAGCTTTGACTGCCCATGAAATTCCTTTAAATCCTTTGTGAAGCCGAGCCTCAGTTTCCCAAAGCAGAGCATTTAAATAAACAAGAGAATAAATTAGAAAGAGGCTGAAGAGGAAATGAAGCTCTTGGTGGCTTATCTCCCCTCCTTTTTAATATCCTCACTGGCTGAGTGCTAAAGCCCTGTGCCCCAGAGCACTTCTCTGTGTTTGTTTTTGGAGCTGTACAAATACAGCTGTGACCTGGACACCAGGGAAGCCTGCCCCCCGTCACAGAGCACCTCCAGGCTGCTCTATCTCAGGAGCAGCACTCTGCTAACTGCTGGGATGCCAGCAGTGCCCAGGCTGGCTGGGGCAACAACAGACCAGGGCTGCTGCTGTAGTTTGAACCTCGGAGCACGAGGACAGCAACGACAGAGCTTTGTGCCCTCACTAAATCTGCACAGTGTTGTCCTGTCCTCACTGTCATGCAGTGCAGGCAGGACAGTGTGTGATCCAGACGGTCATCTATCTGTACAACTGATGGATGCAGCTTGGTTCACCCCAGCTGAGGTCCTGCTCCATGCTCACTGGGGTTTTCACATGTTCCTGTCAACTGTCTGAAACACGACTTAGGAGCCAACCTCTTGTCTGTGACCCTGAGACTATGCCAGGCCTGACATCTCTGGAAACACAGTATCATCTGAAAGACAGCAGGCCAGTACATGGTATTCCCACTCTGCTTGGCAAATAACATGCCCCTTCCAATTAATTCCTAATAATTCACTCGGAGTTTCCCCAGCCCAGTTGGCTGCGGTAATGCCAATGGCTCTGAGCTTACCACCAAGCAAGGATGCAGCACCGGATGAGGACTTGATGTCCTCCAGCCTCGTTGCCGAGTCTGCTTCTGAGAAACGTGAGGGAAAGTGCTGGAAAAGAGAGACTGGAAAGGACCAAATGTTTTGATGCTTGGATTCATTTGGTGAATGGTTTTGGTTGAAAATATACATCACATCATTTCAGTCTGGCATTTCTTAAACAAAGCTTTCTGATCTTCTATTTTGAACTGGCGTTATTTTGAAATTTGCCTACATTTAAAAAGATGAAAGAGGCTGGAAGCTGTTAAACAACAAGAGAAAGAACTTTGAAGCCTAAATAAAAGCATTTCCTTTTAAGCCAAATTAAATGTTTTGGGTCAGTTTGAAGATACTTAGCTTTTGATGCTTTTGCTTTGCAAACACTTCCTCACTCTGTAAAGTTTACATTTAAAGACAGCCCAGGCCCCTACAAGAAGAGAGAGGGAGGGAACGTTGTCGTCATTAAATGAAAAAAAAAGCCCATTAATCACGCAGCACTAATTATCCTTGTCCAGAGAAGTCAAACTACTTGTCAGTGGAGAGGAGCAGGGTTGAGGGGAAGGATAGGGCAAGCTGTGATGCTCTGCCCGTAGCCTGTGCGTGCCGCGCGCAGGAAACCAGAAGCTATCAGCAGCACAACCACTCGTGGACATCAGGGTGGAGTGATCAGAAATATACAGCATGATCCCTCACTTTCCTGTTATTCACAAGCCTCAGGGTGCTGTCAGCTCCCACTGACAAATGTTTCCCGCTCTGCCTATGGCGTCACCAATCAGTCGCTCCAAGCCCACGATGTGCAGTGTGTGATTACACTCCTTTGCCCTTGTACAGTCCCCAGGCTCCATTGTTGCTCGCCATGCTGATGGGGTGGAGGAGAGTGGATGGGGATTTCTGGAAGGGTAGAGCACTGTTCTACTCAAAATCATTCGCGGGAGAAAGCGAAGAACCTGGTAAACAGCTGTCTGTCTTGCAGCTCCCACTGGCCTTCATACCTCAGTAGTGCAATAAGATAGAGTGACCCCGGCGTCTTTGGAGGAAAAGCGTGATTTTACACCAGCCAAAATATTGACCAGAGAGCTCTAGATAAGAGCTGGAGTTCCCAGTGCAGGCATTGATCCTGTATTTTTAGGCTTCCCAAGGAATTCATGAGCCAGCAGAACTGTGAGGATTTATTGCTAACCGAGCAGTGCTACACATGCTAAAAACCCATTCCCAAAACCCAGTCAGGTGAGCACTCCCAAGGGCAGAGATCTCACTCCAGTTTCCCTTCACTCCGCAGGGTCAAATTGTTAATGGAAGCAACTCAGCACGTTGGGGCTGAGGCCTCAGCATCCTTTTCTTCTTTCTGAGGGTCTCTTTCAGTCTGACATGCCCGAAAGCAAAAGCTGGCACTATTTATACATTATGTATTTACTTTCCTATTCAAACTTTAACCTTCTAATCTGTAAGTTCTACCTGATCCTCTGCACCTTTATCTTCAGAAACACAGGTTTTATGCACCCAAAAATAGGTACATGGCTTTTGTCCCAGTACTATTTAGCAATCCCCAGTGGGGAATGGGAAACATTTCAGCCCCGTGAGATGAATGTTTTGGGAAGCTTCATCTGGGAGGACAGACAGAAAGGGACTCCTCCTGGAAAATGTTTGCAGTTTTCCTGTGGTTGCTCCCCCACAAATTCAAGCATAAAACTCTGATAGGTGCTGAGAGGGAAATATTTATACCAATACGTGACAGAGCAGGTTCAGTACTGCACACAGCACAGCCAGAAGATAGTGAGGGATGTGTAGATGTTTCCAGTCCATGGAAAAAAATGTCCTGGAAGGGTCCCTGGAGAGGCCCTCTCTGAGCAAACATTTCTGGGGGCAACCCGCCAAGTTACACAAACTTTCTGTACTGAATGCCCACCATATCTGAACAATCCTACCACAGATTGGCTTTGTGGCAGGGCACGAAAGGTGCAGCGCTCCCTTCAAAGCTCTTACTCTTGTCTGCTACCTACTGAGATAACTGGCCCTGCAGGGGTGAGCAAGCACTGCATGCTCTGCCTGGTTGGTTGCCTTCTCAATCATTTGCACCTGCTGGAATCACAGCAACAAAACAAATTAATTCGCTATTCAGTAGCCCAAAGCACCTGGCCTGAGCACTCTCTGAGGGATGGCTGTGGAATGGGATCCTCCAGCATATCATGTCCAGTGTGGTTTAGTTCCTCCACAGGGGTGAACCCCCTTTCCCCACGGCCTGGAGCAAGTGCTCTACCTCTTTTCCCTCTTTTCTTTTGGGCTGGGTGACCTCTTTCCTGCCACTGCTCCTCCAGGCGCTGCTGAGAGGGACACAGAACTCATGAAGGCAAATGGCCGATGGGCTTGGAGTCACCGCGGGTTTTCATACCATTGAATATGACCTCCGTCCCAGCTTCAGACACAAAAACATCTGGACATAATAACACCTATTTATAAGCAACATTGTATCATCATTTGTTTAAAAAGAAGTAAATCCTAATGCTGATTATTTTTGAACGCACCATGAGCTTTCTGACATAATGAAAAGACAGGAAGAGTCCTAAGGCTGGCATTTCCCCAAAAACGTAGATTGTTGTGGGAAAGGAGACAGAGGAGGCTTCCTGCTTTTGTAGAGGGAGCTTTTTTTTTCTTGAAGTAAGGTAAACTTAGAGCGCCGCTTTTGTAAAGATCGAGGCTTATTTGGCTTACTGATATCAGACGCACAGCAGCAGGCAGCGCCATGGTGGAAGCGAGCCGCTGTGTGCACTTGTGAGCAGCGCGTCCGGCAGCGCCCTGCCTGCACGAGGGGAAGCCCTGGGACAGAGGCTGCAGGCTGGGCATGGGGAAAGGCTGCAGGTCTCAGACTGGAAGAGAGCAGCGGTACAGCCTGCTCATGGCCTGTGCTCTTTTGCTGACACACAAACACTGCAGACGTCTGCTCACGGACGGCACACAGGCAATTCTTTTCAGCAGAAATCACACCACCTCCTAGCTCCTGGTCCCCAGGCAGCTGCTGTGCCTTGAGTCTCAGCTCCAAAGAGACTGAGCTGCAAGCACACGTTTCCAAATGGGCAACTCGTCATCCTGAAAGAACTGCAGCACAGCAAAACTCACGGCATAGAAATTTTTCTCCCCAGTACTGATCATTCATGCCCGTGTTCTGGTAAAAGCATTGTAAGACCATTTGGCGCCACACTTACAGAATATCCTGACAAAGCTGTACTGCAAGCTTGGTCCTGCAGACCTCCTTAATGTCTGAGAAAGTAGCAGCTGGGGTCTACTAAAGTGGAAAGATGCTGTTCACTCTGACAGCTTGGTTCGGGTGCATGCGGCTGCAAGGAGCAGGCTGAGCTCCCAGAAGCCAGTAAGAGTTGCTCTGCCATCTGTGGCTCAAGCTGTTTTGTCACTGCAGGTGAACCAAGGGAACAGCAAAGCCCTGGGATCTGGCCTAGGATACCTGGAACACATTTGCCAACTGATTGAGAAGATTGGGCAGCTGCAGGAGCACAACCTGCGGCTCCAAAAGCAAGTCTGCAGCTTACAGAAAGAGCAGAAGATGAGCCAGATAAAAGAGGTAAGCAGACACCATAGAATCTTTCATTAAACAATACACTCAAGGTCCACACGGGAAGTCTCCAGTCCACCTGAGGGATACTGCTAATTTTACTTGACCACCTGGGCTGGGTGCTCTGCTCTTTAGGGAGCCCTTGCCCTCCATAAGTGGGCTTAGCTTCCCTTGGGGTGGGCTTAGATTTCCCTTCTTATCCAGTTTTGTTTCCCAGCTGTCCTAACTGCCATTTGTTTGCTTCTGTTGAGTTAAAAAGGGCCCCCTCACCTCATGCCACAGCCAGCTCTGCTGGTAGCTTTCATTTCTCTGCAGTCAAAAACTCCCCAAGAACGCATCTCCCTCTGACAGTGTTATCAAAACAAAACACTTTCATGGACCTCTGTAGCAATGACACGTTTTGAACTGCAAATTCTTTCTTTCCCTTCTATTTTCATGTTGCCAAAATCCCAGAATTTCCCACAAAATAGACACAATGGAAGAGTGAATTGGTGGTACCACTACCCAACATCCATGCTTGTTTTCCCTTTCTGCTCTGCTGAGCTGCCAAAGGAAGAATTGATGACATGAAACATCTTAGTGTTCCCATTTGTCTTTTCTTTCAATTTTTTTTTAAATCAGCCAGAGTTAGCTGTGGAATTTGACTTAAATTTTCAAGTCATTTCAGCTTCCTCCTACACAGCATGTTTTTAGTCCCTGAACACTTTGTTCAGCTCTACGCCACCCCTTATTCTCAGTTCCTTTTCTTTGGCCACCATACCAGCTTTCCACCTTTTCACCTCCCTTTCCTTTCTCCCCTTTTATTTATTTTATCACCCCCAAAGGAACACAAAGGGTCTGTCACACTCAGCTATTTCTTCCCACCATGCTGTGATGAGTCTTTCATTCCGCCAACACCGTCATTCCTCCCCCAGTGCTGCTCTCCCACCTGCTGGGACTGGATCTGCAGTAGGTGACCGGCTCCTTCTCAGAGCTGAAGCCAAGTTGTGAGTCAGGTTGCAGAGCAGTGAGGCTCGTCATTTCCATGTACTCATCTCTCACACTCAGAGGAATGCAGCCTCCTGCATAGAGCCTGGGAATTGTTAGCACGTTTCCTGAAGCTCTACAACTGAGTCATTGCCCAGAGCAACCCTTATAAGCTGCAAATTCAGGGTCAAATCATCATCTGGTGTATGTGCCCCATCCTCCAGCCCCCATTAAAATGAAAGGCACTGTGCATTTATGTAAATATTTGACACTGGTCTTCACAGTATTTTCCAAAGTCTCTCAACACAGCCTTCTTGCCTGCATGTGTCCCATGATATTCTGTGGGGAACTGCACCCCCAGATGTAACACTCAGCACTTGCAATGTAATCTACAAAACTGAATGCTCTCCAGGTACTCCTGTGGTGCCTGCATCTCCTACATCCAAGTAATTCTATGTTATTTTCTTCTTCAGTCCCACAGGCCCTCTGTATAGAAGAGAAACACTACTACCACTTTTTGTCAAGGGACATAGCAGCTGATGTCCGCATGACTTTCTGGGGGGCATCTTAAGGCTACTTTGCCAAATCATTCATTCTCAAAGCAGACTGTGAACACAAAAGTTTCCATGCCCAGGAAAGCCACAACCCCCAGCATAGAAATGGCTTAGGGGGCTATTAGGAGATGTTTCTGGGAATGGTATATGTGCTCCCATTACTGCTCTCGAGAGCTGTAGAGGCAACCCCACAGAGGCTGATGACATTTCCAGAAGCATTCAGCTGATACTGGTTCCTGAAGCTGATAGAGCTGTATGGATTTATTCCACAAAGCACTAGGAAGCTTATGCATAGAATGCTGATGGCATTCTGTAGCTCACTCACAGGACTAGCCTTTACCAGATAGGATGTTTGAAGACTTCAGGCATTTGAGCAACCCTTGTCAAAACTCTTCTACACATGTCTTGCCCAGAGAAGCAGTTAATGTTTTGCAAAACACTGCACAGATGCAAAACAGTTTTTGGCAGAAGAATCACAGATCCTAATAAAGAGGAGGTATCCTTCTCTGCCTTTACTGCGATCCCATTAGATCTCACCATCTTGACCTCTGTACTTATCAAAAGACCTCCCAGACACACCTATTCAGGGGCTTTGTACAGAGTTGACACTGAGGAGCGTAGGGAACACGGTTACTTCACATCCTTTGCTTTACAAAGAAACATCAGTGCCCTGAGCAAAGAGCAACATATTTCATCAGCTTTTCAAACCACCCCCGAAGGCACAGGTACTGCAAAGTGCCACGTGAAACATATCCAAATGAGATGTTACATTAAGACCATCAATCACAAGGTTGAAAGTCTCCCTCTCCCACTGTACCAGCTACAGCAGAAGCACCACATATGGGGAATGTTTGGTAACACGTTAGCAAGTTATGGCCTCCCATCAATGAAAATACAAGATACTGTTGTCTGTGCATGGTCCAAAGCAAATAACATTATCATAAAATGTGAGTCTGTTATAATGGATGTTTATTTACACAACTGCCTTGGCTGAGCAGCTCTCTGTTTAGAAACTGTCTTCAAGTCCTTCTGGGAAACAACCCCAAAAGTTGCTGAACATGAAGCAGTTCATGTCAAACACTAATGAATCCATGAAATATCTGCACTGCCACTCTAGACTGGTCAGCCTTATGGGGAGGTAAAATCACTTATCTGGGTCCTGACAGCTCTTGGGACAAGGCTGAGCATCCCAGGGCTGGAATGCTTGCAATCTGTCTGCACCTTCACACTGCCCCATTACCTCAAGCTGCTGCAGCCTCACAGTCTGCATACTTTCTTCTTGTCTGGTGTAGGAGTACCTCATGCAGCACTGCTCCTGTGGAGCTGCCAGCGTGTTCCTCAACTCGTACCAAGATGTGAAGACGTTTTCAGCAGGGAGGAGCAGACCTCACAGCCTCTTGGTTCAAACTGGAAACCCTTCTGATCTTTCCATCATCCCAGAAATAGGAGCAAACACCGACAAGCTCAGCAGCTACCGTGGTGAGTTTGGCTGCCCCTAATCTGCCCTCCCATTTGTCACCTCTTGGTGAGACAAGCTGACCAGAAACATCTTTCTCCCTAGGACAGGCAGATAGCAACAGAGAAAGGTACCAGCTTCCCAACTAAGGTTTTGTCCCATTAAAAGATGCATTTTGAAATACCTTGAACGCTTGCTCCTTCACATGTGTGAAGTGGGATTTCTTGCCCACTGTAGCTGTGGCTACAGAGGTTGGGCCAAATATATTATCAAAATGTCTTTCTCTTTTGGGAACCTGAACAAATCTATTAGTATAGCTCCTCCATGTGGCCTTAAAATCCTCCCAGCCAAGATATGGTTTTACCTAAGGTGGGAAGCCTCATGCCTGCTATTAGTCTCCTGCCCTCTCACGCAGGCACAGAACACATTCCTGGAGGATGACATACTCAGGAGACCAAGAGGAAATAAGCCCCAGCTGCAAAGCTTGGTCCAGAGACCAACTTTTCCAGAAGGCTGAGAATTACTGGGCTCAGTCTACTCATGTAAAGCCAGCTGCAAAGCCTAGATAAAACGTTATATGTGAACCACCACACTAAATGAGCCTAATTAGTTTATTTCAAACCTTCAAGTTCAGTTTGCCTGTTATACCCTATGAAACACAGAACTTCAACACAGCTTCTAGCAGAACTGGGTCACTGTGTAAATGGCCTTTGGGCCCTCTAGTGCCAAAACTCAGAAACTCTCTTTATTGGCAGTTTCACAGAAGGGTTGAAAGGAAAATAAGAGCACGAGGACACCAACAGAAAGTTTGCCCTCATTAGACCCTAGCTTGGATCATTTACCTTCCTTGCACCAAGTTATGGCACGAAGACAAAAAGGTTTTGGTCAGTCATTAAGCCCTAAAAGGACTCACCCTGTTGCTGGCAGCACTGTCCACAGGCCTTCCTAGCAGGACATTGCTGAGAAGTGTGAGCAGAAATATAAGTCCTTGCATTTCATTGCAGGAAGTGAGAGATACCCAGAATCAGGAAACAGCCATCCAATGGCAGCACTCAGGAAGTCGTCGAACAATAGGAACAAGGAGAATGAGTTCAGAGAAGGTGGTGGCGTGGCTGAAAGACAGGCTTTTCCACCAAAGGATCCTGCAGCCAGAAAGGTGAGTTATAAACCTGATGCCAGGCTCTGGGTGGGATCTGTGCGGGAAGCAGGGAGTTCTGCTCAGGCAAATGCAAAGTCAGGCACTGAGAGAACAAGCCCACACTGTCTGCTTCCCACCAGGGCCGGGGCATGCAGGCAAGGGCGCACTGTATGCTTCTGGTCCCAACTTCAAATAAAGACAATATGCTAACATGGCAAGAAGGGCACAGAGCAGGTACCTAGAGTGAGGTAAAGGAGCACTGCAGACGGCAGCATGAGCTCTAGCCCTTACCAACTCCAGAGAGTTTGATGCATGACGTCAGTCTGAGCACCTTCACTACTGCTGCCAGCGAGGTTAAAGCAAGCACATGTTCATTACTGCATATAACAATTTCAGTGGGTCAGCCTGTAGCTTACTGCCAGACTGGCAGCATATCAGTGTAATACATCAGCCCTCAAAGCTTGTCTCAGGGAAGCCCTATCACTGAATTCTAAGGAAGCTGCGACAAACGCTTTTCCTCTCCCTCTCTCTCCCATTGTTTGTGGCTGCCTCAGCACTTTGCTGTTCCAAGGGGGATCAGAAGTGCTGAAATACCACTGCAGAGGCTCTAATCAGAGTATTCCCAGCCCCACAGGAAGGAGGAAGGAGTAAGTCTCTCACGGGAAAGACTTTCTCATGAAATTTCCACGTAAAGTTGCAAATTGGTTGCAAACATTTGCATGAACTCCATAAACACTGCCAAGGACACATCCTGAAAGGTGCTCAGTGCTGTGACTTGTGCCTAGCAAAGTTCTGGGTATGAACATTAATTTTAAGTGCACGGGAAGCCCTGATTACTTACTTTACAGCACAGCGGAACTGAGATCCACACTTCTTAAGCTGAATCCTAGCACAGGCTCACTACACCACACCTTGGTATAGTCACTCCTGTATTTGGTACTCTGGACATGTAATGCTCCTCTACCTTCTACAGCTGCAGGAGCTGTATAGGAATCCTGCCACACCATTCCAGATGCAATAGGTATGCAAACTGGCAGTCTGAATAAAAAAGAGAGGCAAAAAGTAAGAAGGGATTATCATCCATATGTAAAAGGCAGAACCACAAAGAGATAAAGGGCTTTGACAAGGCTATGGGTAAAGTCCAGGGCAGAGCTGAGAACAGTGTCCAGTTTGTTTCCAGCTCTGCCGTGAGACGGTCTCACTGTCACAGTAATTATAAGTCTATTTTTCTTTGCTTTTAGGGTCTGGACACCAGCAAGAACTGCTTGGTAAGTACTGCCTTTGTGGAATATATTTTGCTCGTATCCGCACTGCCATGGACTGAGCTCCCAAAGCGCACAGCATTTTACATAGGAAAAGTGGTTCACTGACCCCCAAAGTTTTCTGCCAAAGTAACAGACCGCATATGCTATTTTTATGACTTACTGCATTTGTTCCATTGTTCTCCCACTCCCACAATAGGCAATGGCTAGCTAGCTTTCAGGAACAGGCAACTGCTCAGCCTTTGTGGCATTAACAGTGCTGGCCCTTCTGGGACACCTCCGGCACGGCCAGGGACTGCCTTCCCACAGTGCAGAGCTGCTGAGGCCTTCAGAACAGCAGCAGCACACATTAATCCTAGCAAGAAACACAAAGGTTTGATATTTCCATGAGTAAACAGTCTCACTTACAGGCAATTAATTCAATAGCACAGAAAACACTGCAGTTTTCAGCTGAGCCCATGACCTCATCCAAAGTTTTGAAGTGGAAATTTAACTGAGCTTCAAGAATTACTGCAATAGGTTCTACTTTGGCAGCTGCCAGGTCATGCTGCCAAGGTGGCCCTGGCTCACGGAGCTGTGCTGGAGCATGTGCTCCACTGGTGGCACGGTAGGATGGCAGCACAGGACAAGGCTCAGAATGTGACAGTGATTCTAAGAACTTCATCAAAATGGGTGTCAGCAACATTTCTACCCCTGGACATGATCTTTTTCCCTCTGCTCCCAAGGTTTTCCAGCCATTACTTTAGGAAATTTAAAACAACGTAGAAAAAAAAAAGTGAACATTTTTAATACCTGTTTCTTCTGTGTTAATAAGTCTAAATGAGCTCATCCTAAGACAGCAAACATTAGGGAGGGCCTCAGGAGGCTCCCTGACCTGATCACTATTAGCATTTCAAATGGAAGCGCCCAACAGCTGCAGCCTGTGGACGTGACAGGGAGACAAAGGCTTGGTGCCCTCTAATTCATGGGCCACAAAAAGTTGACACCTTGAAAAGGGCTGATACCAATGCACCTGGCCTAATAAAAAGGCAGAGAGAGTCAAGCTACTTTTTTGGGTTGTTTGCTATGTAAAGACCCCCCCCCCCCCCCAATCCCCCACAATGGGTGCAGGTAAGTGGGTAGAAAACCAAACCACTTCTCTTTTCCTTTAGCACAGTGAAACAATGAGGTGCAACGTGCCTTTAGGCAGCTACTCAGCACTCACCAGAGAAGTGCTAGGTTGAACTAAAGGCTCTTCCTATCCGTCCAAAATAAAGCAGCTCAAAACAGTTAGCACTGTATGCACTGGTGAGCAGCACAGCTGTGGCAGTCACAGCCCTATATCAGTTCTGCTAGGAATACATCCCTTTATCTTGGGATGTATTCTGAGTGGGAAGCTCCCCTCTTCCCACCAATCTAGAGTACCCCGAAGTATTGTGCGGTGGCCAGATGAAGTCTGCCAGCCAGCAATCAACCTCTGGTCCCAGTTACAGCTTCTTTTTGCTCCTTAGGCTGAGAGCCATGCTTGGGGGAGAATGAGAGATCTTGTGAAGAAGACAAGGCTGAGAAACCAAAGCAGGCTGGGGCTGTCCTCTGCTGCTCTGAAGAGGTCCTGCCCACAGTTGTACAGGTAAGGCGGAGCTGCAGGAGGGTTTCACTTAGTGCTGGTGGAGCTGGTGGTGACTAGAGAACACTTTTCTGAGCAAGGACCCTCCTTACCTTCTTTCTTGTATAAGAGCATCCTGGCCAGCACAGTCCTTTACCCAGGTGCTCTAAGATCCCAGATGGACAATGTTACCTATGTGAGAATAACAAAAACATTAGGGTCCCTAAGGAGGTGCCCACCCAGTCATCACTAGCAAGGGCCACTCCACTGACTAACTACTACATCTACTAAGAGATCTGTGCTGGTCCCTCAGGTGAGTTTGCCAGGCAGGCTACAGCCTGCTGTCTGAGCTGTGGTGTGCAGCACTCTATCCAAGGTGGTAACAGCACCCACTGCACAGATCCTCTCTGCATGCCTGCCAAGTCCTCCCAGCTGGTCTGGTGGATTTGTGGTGTTTGTGTCTATAAGCGGGTAACAGGAAGAGTCTGGGTATCTCAGCAAAGCAGGAGCATTACGTGGAGCTGGGCACCTCCCTGTGTTTTTTCAGCTGAGGTCTTGGTAACCTCGAGGGGAACAGCTCGGATGTGCTTAAACCCTCCTTGGGTTTTCAGAGGGGCGAGGGTAGGGAAACAGCAGTTGTTTAACCACTCAGGAACGTCCCATTGTTCCCCCTGATAGCCTGTACCTACCTTACAAGATGCATAAGGGAACTGGAAATCTTGTAATTACAGCTGGAGAAAACTCTCTGTAGTTCACGGACTGATTTTTCCAGCTGGGAAAAGCTTAGCTGGGGCCCAAACACACAGTAACAGGCAAGCTTCCTCCTATTGTTTGTGACACTGAAAGGACCACAAGCAGAAAGAGATCAAACAGTTCCATCTAAAATAGATAGTGAACCAGCTGGGGAAAACATATAAACTCTTGTGAACTTGCCCTCTAAAACTGAAAAAAAAAAAAAGAGACTCCATGTGGGCTTCAGAAAAGTGCTGTCTTTGCCACCCCCCACAGCCTTTTCTCTGCAGCACTGAGGATGCTGCCAGCACTCCCTGGGTGAGAATCACAGGCTAAGTAAATTCATTTTCTTCCACTGAAAGGCCATCCCAACAGCTCCTAACAGAGCTACTCTTGCATGTACATAGGACAACTAAAACACATAGAAAGGCCGCAGAATGAGATACCAAAGGGATGACTTTTACCTGACTGAAACTGGGCAGCCCCAGAGATGTGGCATGCTGATTTTCCCAGGCTGCTTCCCGTAGCTGGTAAATAAATGGCTTTCTCTAATATACGGGCATAGACCCCTCGCCCATACCCATGTCCCTGAAGTCTCTCCACTCTTTGCTTGCTTTCCAGCTCTGTTCACCTGTCCTATCTGTAATGGCTCTCACCCTCTCTAGCACACATCCTGCAATAGCAATGCATTGATGTTGGGCTTTTTGCTGGTGCTTAGAAAGCTGGGCACGTTGCTCTTAGGGCATTTTAGGTACCTAGCTACTCTCAGGCTCATTTAAAATAAAACTCTGAGCCTCAGTAAGTCAGCGGCAGCTCTGCAAACGCTGCTGGACAGAAAGCCAGGCCCTGCCTGCAGCAGTACCATAATGACAAGCAAAAAGTCTCACTTTTGCCTGCAGCTCTTGGCAACGTAAACACTGGCATTTAAAGCCACTGTCTTTGTTACAGTTTATGAAACATGTTTGTCCTGGCACCTGATCCTGTTTGTGCATACAGGCACACAGAATTGGCTGGCTTTTGCTTACCCAGGCTTCCTTGGGCACAAAGACATCTCCCAAGGTCTTGAACTGGAGCAAGCTGGAGCCCGGTGTCCCACGTTAACATATAGCTCTGAAGAAGGCACAGATTTGTTGCTTTTGACACCCAGGCCCACTTGAGTCATTCAGGCAATTAGAGAAAGTCTGTTTGTTTTTGTTTTTGTAACTAGGTCAAAGCAAATTGCCTTTCATGCTCCCACTGTTTATGATGAATGATCTGCTTCAGGGCGGTGGCTTTGTTTTTCTTTTGTCTGTTTTTTTTTTCCCCCTCATTTAAAAAGTCCACAAAAGAATTCTCATAGTACTGAGAGAACTTGGTTCTTCCAGCAGGAGATGCTGAGCCTGCCAAGGTAAAAACACTGGCACAAGACTCAGTGGTTTGTCATATGTTGTTCCAACCAGGCACAGGTTTTCATTGCGTCTTCCATTTCCTAGTAGCACTTTCACTCCTGCAAAGTCTGTTTTGCTCAGAGGGCCAGAAGAGGCTGATGGATAACCTGGTCATGGAGTTATGAATGTAACAGCACACGGACCTGAGCCTGACACATAGCAGAAAAGTAGATTTCTCTCTCCGATCCTTGCAGAATGTACCCTCTGCAAAGAGCGATGAACTTACTTGCAGCTCAAATGACCCCTAAGAAAAGAACTCTCTGTCTTTGCACTGTGACTGGTTTCAGTGACAAAAGACTGTTCTCAAGTGACAGTCTGGCATCAGAAGGTCAAATATTTGCCCTGCATAAATAATTGCAGACTGACACGACTGGGGAGAATCCAGCTGGGCTGTAAGTTCAGCAGGAGCCCACCTTGAAAAATTTACTGCCACTCCATCTGAAATTATAAAGTACACGTAGAATTGCCTCCGGCTAGATTGGCATTACTACCAGCTCCCAGAAACCCAGGAACAAGCAGGAGCCCTTAAGTGCCTCTGAGATATTTTTCCCTTATTTTCCCCAGCACCGTTTTTGTATGCGGGAGACTTTTAGTCCCCCACTGCTTGCCCTGACTGCAGCTGAGAAGCAGTCCCAGCCATCTTCATGAAAGCTACTGAGCTCAGGAGCTTTACTGATGCTATCTGCAGTCCCTTCCTAGGGCAGGCTCTAATGTGGGAAACTTCAGATAGTCCCAGCCTGGCACTCCTGTTCAGACACATCCACCCATTTATCTACAGGAGTTGCAGCTCTAAGGTACCTGCGTGGGCTTGAGCTAACCTCAAGTTATGATATCTTTCATGGGCAAGGACGTTAGTTTCGATCTGACGGCCACCGAAAGCTTACATCTGTATGACAGCTACTTGGCGGTTAGGGTGAAGTAAGCTAGGAAGTACACTACAACACCAATATGCCAAAACCCCTGAGCAGAGCAGCCTCATACAAAGGCTGAAATCCCATCTCCCAAAGCTTGTAGGCCCAGTCCTGAGCAGCACTCTTCACAGGGAAAGTTACTCCCAGGGGAGCAGAGGCAGCCAAAGAACTAAAGCATCAAGGCATAAATTGAGCCATTTCACTGCAAAAGACTTAAGAATTAATGAAACAGAAATCCTACAACATTTAGAAAGAAAAAAAAAATCAGTACCTAGAAAATAGAAGTCAGCATCACATCAGTCGTGCTTTGATGCGAAGTTTTTCAAATCAAAGATAGCAATGAGCCATTTGTTATACATTTGAATTGCTTTGAAATGTTGCATTAAAAAAAAACCCACAACACACAATGCACAGCTTCTCCTTCTCAAACAGCAACTGTTCTTACAAAGCGTTCCAAAACATTTCTCCTCCCCAAGTCCTGGAGACGTGAGCCATTACAACCAAACAGGATGCACTGCACTTACTGCAGTGGGAAGCAATAAATAAGGAAAGACAACAACAATGCTGGAGGCAGCCTAAGCAGCAAGCTTAGTCCTGTTCTTTCCCATTCCTCGCTTCCTACTGGAGGCCAAAAGTGTTTAACCCCTGTGACAGTGACCCACCAATCTCTCCCTCCCCCTTTGCAACATCACGCTGAGTGATGCATTTTGTAGTGTTTTGGGTCTCTTTTGGATGCTGCCACAAGTATTAGGCCAGCATCTGCCCTGGAATTCCAGGCTGGCAAGGGGAAGCAGTGCTGGGTGCTGTTTGGATGATGGGTACGCATACACAGCATATTAGTGCTAAAAACACCATCATGTGTGCTGACTGCTGTAAACTTCAATCGTATTTCTCTTTTTATTAAGGCCAGATAATACATCTTCGGAGCTGAGGAAAGCTGAGAGAACTGAGAGGAACTCCATGATTGTTCTGGGGCAAAATACAAAGAATGAAAACATATGGCCTTTCTGATAAGCCAAGTTAAAGGGGACAAGGTAAAGTAAGTAAAACTGCACATCTTGCATTGGTTTTCTTTTCTCCACTTAGCATAGAAATTATGCAGTTCTGTTCCCTCATCCAGACATGTTCCAGCAGGTACACAGCAGATTCATGAAGCTCAAATTATGTGGATTTATGCCAGCTGAAGACTGGCCCGTATACCTTCGAGTTAATAGACACACTCTGCCCCCTCCTCTTACCAAAACCAAAAGAGATGAACAGTTAATTTAAGGCAATTATAGCCACATGGCCTGCATCACACAGGCATTCTGTGTTACTTTCAATGCACAAAGAAATGCAGCAGCAAGTCCAGTTATCTGCAGTTAGTCAAATACTCCCAAATAGCAAACCAAACATATATTGGGAAAAAATCTGCCCGTGATAAGAACTAAAAGAGAAACAGACTCAGCCCAGTGGGTAAATACAGAACATCCCTTTCCAGTCCCTCACATCCACCACGTGTTTTTGTTTCAGGAAGGAGAAGTGGGATCAGTGATGGACACAAAATGGAAGAGCCCAGGGGTGCTTTGTGCAGCTCTGTGCACCCAGCATCCTCCGGCTGCTGGCAGAGCAACGCTGATTTGAACGTTGGAAGGGAAAGAAGGAATGGAGAGGTGGATAAAGGTCCATGGAAAGATGCATGCTCAGCTACCTATGGCTTTGCTCCTGAACCTGCCACATACTCAAAAGCCACAGAGAAACTTGCAGCCAGCATCTTGGTGCCATAACCAGGAGAGGCTTTTAAATGAGACTTGGTAATTAATTCTTCCTCCTATCTGTGCTAGGAACAGTACTACCTGAACCACCAAAGCTTTTAAATTATCATTGCTTCCTGGGGACCTCCTACAGCTGAAATGAACTTCAGCCTCACAGTGTCCAGAGGAGCACCATACCTATTGCCGGGTGCAGAGATGGCCATTGGGAGTGCAGCCACCTCCCTCAGGGCTGGGTGCTGACCTGCAGGCTGCTTGCCCCCCAGCACACTCCTCCCTTGCCAGCAGCACCTCTCCAGCTATGCAGTTTTGCTCAAATGCAACAGGAACAAGAGTCTGTAAGGCCAAGCTCTCCCCCAGGGCCATCCACAAACCCACCATCAGCTGCACCTTCTGCAAACACTCCTTGACTTCAGTGCCATCCTAATGCAGAAGTCAACATGATGAATGGCACTGCAAGAATTGGCTGTTAGAGAGTTGGGAGGGTACATCCACGGCAGCATCTCAGTCACCATGCAGCCCAGCTCTCCGCCAGGCTGTGCTACCTGTCTTCCAGAAGAACAAGGCTGCAAGGATGAGTTACTCACATACACCTTCTATATTCTGCATCTTTCCCCCTAGGACTATTCTTTTAGTCCTCATAAGCTTTTTGTTGTTTGTTTTTAATGCTATAGCCATGCTTGGTGGGTGCCTTACTGCCATGTTTCCACAGAGCTCAGAACTGACAGCATCTGCTTCTGAAGGTGCTGTAGCTGCTGCAGTGATCTGTGCACCAGCTCCTACCAGCAAAAGAATTTATGCCTATGGTGTAAAGATTCAAGCAAACCAACTTGCCTCTTGTTATAGGGGCATGCTACTCCCCTGAATTGCAATATAACTGTCAATCAGGCACAGGCTATTTAAAACCCCTTCTGGTCCATCCCTGGGAACTGATATTTCAGAAGATGACAGTAACTTGCTAACTTCAGCAGGTGCAGCCCTTCAGCAGCAGGTGCAGCCCCTTCGCTCACCCACAGCAGCTGGAGCCCTCCAAGGCAGAGCAGGATCTCTTCTGAGATTCTCTGAGCCCAGTTCTAGCAGCAACACAAAGCAACGAGTTGTTGCTCACTAGAACAACAGATCATGTTTACTCAGTGCAAGTATAATTTGCAGGCGAAGGTCAGTGTAGCTGCTGTTATTTAGCATCTAAAAAAAAAAAAAAAACCATTTGTGCTGACTCACGGTTAGTACCCTGAACTAGGTGCTGTGTTTAATATTTCAGTTGTCATTAATTATAGCTGCTGTTGTGAGACATGGTTATTCACTGTATATCTTGCTAGCTTTATCCAAAGCTAGAGATATTTATGACTTGATTATTCTGTGAATAGTCTGTATATCTCCATAACTCCCAGGGGCTAAAAATCCTGCCCCAACTTACACTCTCCACCTGTACAGACACTAAGGAATGTGAATCAGTGCAGAACTGGACTTGCAGGGTTTCAAGAGAGTCATGAAATGGTGTTTTCCCATCCCCTACTCTCCTCACATTATAGGTGTTACGGTTTTTAAAATAAAGATGAACTAGCACTCTTTTTATTACAGCATTATATGAAATATATTCGTGTATTTTCAAAACTATATTTATAACATGTAACATACTGTATAGTTCTCCACTCCAAGATATGCCTGCATTACAATTTAGTAAGTTTAATAATAAAATCATCACTTACAAAATAACTGGTTTCAGATCTCTCATTAATGAAGACCAGGGATGGAGTACAGTTACTGCTGCACGTTATTCAGGTGAGCCAAGTTCATCAAGGAAGGAAACATTACCTCTGGGCAAAGCAGGAGTTGGTCCTTTTGAGGCTGTTGCTATTCCCCACAGCCCTGGGGAGCCCCACAGGCACAGCTAGGAGAGATTGGACCGAACAGCTCCATAGCAGAGCTGCACTGGGCTTCGTGTCTACAATTGCAGGCAGGCACAGCAGAGCAGCACTCAGCACTGCCAGAGAGAAGGGAAAAGACACCCAGGACAAGGAACACAGGTGCCCAGAACCAGTGTTTCTGGAGATCTAGATTTAGCAGCAGCACCGCTCAACTGCCCTGTCTACAGGGGACTGACTGGAATCTGGCATTTCAGGCCTGTGGTACCCCACAGAATACCCCAAGCTCAGCACTGGCCCTGGAGCTGCTAGCAGACAGCTGAGCACCGGCAGAGCATAGCCAATAGCACGCATCACTGCCCCTCCAGCCCCCGGGCTTGCTTCCCAAAGAGCTCCCACAGACTCGTACGGCCCCCTAAGCACCTTCTCACCCAGAGCCCCCGGCCTCATCCAGCACAACGTTGGTTTCAGCACGCACCAGCCCGCGGAGGGCGGCATCGAGCTCCCGGCCGGGCCCCGACAGCCGCACCTCCGCACACGGCCGCCCCGCACGGGGCGCTCCCGCAGCCTTCAGCTATCGGCCTGCGCGCACGATTAAGAGCGGTGCCAGAGGACCGCTTCTGATCTACTGAGGTGTGGTCAGCACTAATTCCTCTGATTGCCCTATAATTAATAACGCAAACTTCTAAAGACAGGTCAGAAGGCAGGTAAGTTCATGTACTGCATTCCCAGATAAGCTTCACGCATACCATTGAGGTGCAAGAGGCACTCCCTTAAGGGAGGCGTTAGACTTATTCTCAGCTGATAATGGTCCAGCCGGAGAACTCCCCTGCCTTCGCACGATAGGGCGGAGGGCATAGCCTGCTCCTGTCCTGAGCAGGAGGCTGAGCACTGCTTTTCCTGTCCTGGAGATAGCAGGACAGAGCAGCACAGCCTCAACTGAGCTGGTGTGCTCTGGGGCAAGGGGCGATCCCCGGCTTCTCCTTATAGCCACATGCTACCCTACATATCCCAAAGAGACAGCAGATGCAAAAATACCTTTTAATTGGTTTTGCTGCTCTTGAGCTCGGTGTTTGAGAGGAGCCAAGATCAGTATTTGTAAAGATAACTGAGAGAAATACAGACACCACCCAGCATCACTCCTGGTTCAGCCTACAGATTCCCAAGGCAGAGGCTCCTTGACATCAGAGTTAGCATCAATCCCATAGCAGAACAGGCAGACGGCAAGATCAGTTTAGATAAGTGGCATTTGGAAAACAGTCACCAGTATCATTCTGTCTTACAAAAAAAGAAAAAAACCTCAAAAAAACCACAGTGCTAAGGCTTACTCCTGTTCCACACCTCGGGTTCTGGACGAGGGAGAAGGCATCCCACAGACTTCATGTGTTTGGGAACCACTTTATTGCAAGACAGGTCCCTCTAAGGAGTGAGATCACTTCCTCCACCACAGCACAGCAGCCACCAGCACCATGCCCAGCACTGCCCCAGCAGCCACAGCAGCAAAACCCAGAGCCCAGGAGGCTGCAGCTGCTCCTGCCGAGGAGAGAAGCCCTGATTAGAACCAGGTTGGGGAAGGGACTGGTCTATACCTATACTGAATTGCACACTTACTGAAGTCATTCACATCAGCTACTCGTCTTAGCTCATCCTGCAGGAAAATAACAGGGCCTTTGCTGGAAACACGGGAGGCACTGTCCTTAAGGGTATGCTCAGCACTCCTTTTACCTCCTGTGGAGCAGCAAAAGAGTTGTAGGTGACAAAGATGCCTAGCCCTCAAGGTTAGGAGGCTTTAGCCACCTTCTCAACCTTCAGCCAAGCCTGTCATGGAGAGAAGAGCCTACAGTGACCCCTGCATTTCTGTCAGGGAGGCAAGAGCCCTTCCTCAGAGGAAAGGAGCAGGAAATGCCTGCCAACCTGTACCACGGAACAGCGTGTGCCCCTACCCACTGGCTGGGAGACCAGAGCCCTGCTGCCCCTTCGGATGCAGCAAGGCTAAGACACTTACTGGCTCTAGCAGGACAAGTGTTGGCACAGGACTCCTGCACAGACCGGTGGCACACTGAGGCACTACAGTGCAGGTACACCTAGAAAGAAGGCAATATAGCCTTGAATTGCTCACTATCTGTAGACAGATTATATCCTGCTGTGATACATTGAACCTGGTCAACATAGCTGTTTTGATACCTTGTCCACATGCCTTCAAACTACATCAGATCTGGCATTACAGCACTTCTCCTGGACCCCTAGAGTTAGCTCAGTTGAGTAAGCACTGCCTAGGTACACAGCTGGGACTAGTTTGGAGTATGGCTTGATCCAGGAGCACTGAGAAGATGCATGGAAAATGATCAAGTTGCACTGAAGTGCTCAGTAGTTCACAAGATTCACAGTCCAGATGCCCTCCAGGCACCCGAATGCTACTTTCAAGTCATTTTAGCCAAGAAGTTTATGGATTTTGTGTAGTTAGACCACACGCCCTGAACTATTTCAACACATCTTAGACAGCAAGCTAGCACTTAAGTAGATCTGCTGTTTCAGTAATCTCATTTTCTGTCACATTCCTCCACTGATATGTTGCCTATACTCAAAATCATCTCAGGGAATAAAGACATGAGACCACCTAATGTGTGAGCATTAAGAACCAATTCAAGAGGAAGCTAGGGAACCAGGAAGGCAGCTTACCAGCCCAGAGAGCACCTCTTGGGAAGCAGAGTCCACAAAGGTAAATGTGTAGAGGGTGAAGCGCTGGTAATGTGATGGAAACAGTAGTCCTGAGGCAGTACTCAAAGGTACCAGCTGTGTCTGATAGTTGTCCCCTGCATAAGGGCACCTGAGAAAGAGGCCGGAAGTTAATGAGTGCAAGTCATTCCTCCCCCACCCAAAGTTGTTTACAAGCCGCTTACCCATTCACCAGGACAGGCCACTGTGTCTGTTGATGAGGATTAATACTTGGTGTGGCCCAGCAGTGGTGCAGTACTAGAACCAGGTCAGGGTCCGTCCTCTGAAGGATTCTAACTTCTATGTAAATAGGGTCTCTCAGAGCTTTCACAACAGGATAGTCATTGTCAGTGTAGTAGGAACTGTATCGTTCATCTGGGTGAGAAGAAAGGGCTATTTTAGAGCAGGAATAAACAGGTAGAGAAACTGAGGGCACCCTTCATAGCTATGCCATCAAATTCTCAGTGTGGCAGAGAAGCAGAAGCAGGATTCACTCCCCTATTACCCAGCAGAGAGCAAAGCCCCACACCAAAAAGACAGACCATGTCCTGTGGACTTCTCATACCTGAGGCAACACGCAGTTCCAAGGACAGAGGACCAGGCTGGGAGACAGCAGGGAGTGGCGGCAGCGTGAAGACCTGAACACTCAAGGGAACAAAAGTCCCAGTGATGGCATAACTACAGCGGACGTGCAACCTGGTAGGACAGGAGCACTTGGTCAGGCAGATAGGCTACTCTGGCATTGCCAAGCTTATCTAAGATCACAACCTAGTATCTGCTTTAGTTAATTATATCTCCAGAGTCTCCTCCAGCGCTTTCTCGTAATTAGTCAAAATTCTCTTCAGAGTTCAGATTTGAGTCCACAGGGTGGCACTGATCAGCACCAGCTTTATTCCCTTCAATTGGAGACATGGCATGCTCCATCCAGATAAGCTTCACGCATACCATTTAGCTGCAAGAGGCACTCCTCTAAGGAGTAGTCCTTAGCCTACTCAGGTGACTGCTGTACATTCTGAACTTGTTTGCAGGCTCACTGGACAAGTTCCTGCTTGTTACAACAGAGCCTGCCCCAGGGTATTACCTGAAAGTGCTGTCCCTAGTGACAGAACCAAGGCTTCCAGTCTTCACATCCCTGGATGCCACCAACTCATTCTCATATACGGCCTGGTCTCCAGTCACCTGCAATAACAGGACAGACATTTTGGCAGTAAAGTCTGGCTGGAGTAAAGCAATGGTTGGCGTCTAGAAATCCATAGGGCGCCCAGTGTGTAGTCAAAGCCACATCAGGTTGTCCCAGATCTGCAAGCTTCAGCTAGTTCAGCTGCAACTCTTACCTGAAAAGTAGTGCCACAGGCAGAGAGTGGGAACTGGTACACAACAAAGGCCTTGTTTTTCACTACAGGGACGCAGCCAGCACTGTGCCCACTGGCCAGATGCACAGAGTCCAGGATAACAGGTGGCAGGGTCACATCTCGAGACACAGCAATGGAAAACTGGCCATCTGGTGTGCAGTGTGCTGTCACTGGGGGGGTAAAGAGTCAGTCTTAGGTCCAAGGAGAAACAGCCTCAAACACACAGCACAGAGAAGGGCAGCAAGACCTTCCTGTAACCCCCACAGCATATGCTGAGTAAAGCAAGGTAGAAGTGCTGGTACAAGTGCTACCAGCAATAGATAATCTCAGCAGCACTGATTCTGGCCATAAACCCCAGTCTGGTGCAATACTCATTATGGGTTGGACACACGAATAAGTTTCCTTGACAACCAGAACCACAGCCCTAATCCACCTGCAGGACTGGTACATACCAATCTCTGCCAGGGAAAGCAGGTACTCCAGCCAGCCACTGCACCAGAGAGGAGGATGACCATCCACACTCACCTGTGTTACCATAGTAGCAAGTCTTCACTTTGTCCCTGGGGTTGTAACAACAGCCTCGCACTTCACAGTCTCCCTGGCTGATGGGTAAGGAGGCACAGGGCAGCCGGTCCTGGCTGCGGACAGCAGAACAGACACTGCTGCTAGGAGCATCCAGTGCTGCAAGAAACAGGAGGAACTTGCAGCAAATGCACAGGAGCACGGGGTCAAGGACACAGGGGACACTGGTTTGATTTTGCATACAAGTCAAGGGAAGTTTCATGGACTCAGGTGACAGTCAAACACATGGCTCAGAGCTGGCATAGAAGCCTGCTGACAAGCAAGCATCCAGAAAACCAGGGCCTCTGCTCTGACATCCTCTAAGACGTCACCTGTATAGACATGAGCTACCTCTCCCACCCCACAGGTGGTATAGGAATAGGCGCCTGCAAGGTAAGGCATTCATGGCCACAGGCAGCACTTCTTCAGGAGTGGTCAGTCTTACCAGGAAGGTCCGCAGGGCACATGAACAGCTTCTCCTCATGAACAACCTTTTGTCCAGCAGCATCTGTCCCTTCCAGCCCAACAATTATGAAGTAATTGCCATCCTGGAAGAGAGCCACGCTAATCAGTGTGGCCAGAGCAGTGGTCACTGAAGCCCCAGCAGGATCCCCAGGTCACTCACCCATCCAAAGACATAGCAGCTGGTGTAGGAAACGGAGACTACCCTGGAGCCATCCAGAGCATCAGATACCCAGAGACCACAGCCAGAATCATTCTGCAGAGCATGTGCCTTCCCCTCAGTATCTAAGAGGAGACAAGACAGCATCAGGGGATTCAGCATCCCATGGTGAAGACATGAGTGTACTGCAACTCTATTGTCTGGTTAACAAAAAAAAGGGGGCATCTCAGCCCACAGTAGGGTCTGTGCTAACAGAGAGCTGTAAGAGAACTTAGCAGCTAAGGCCGTGTAGATCCTGGCATAACATTCCACCCAAATCCATGAATGCTGGGTCAAGTAATCAGCTCCCAGATTACACAAGTGGCACTAGAACATCAGAGCCAGCATCCTTCACATTCCAGCCATACCTCACAACTTCTAGAGTCAGAGGCAGTCAGAAAGCCTCATGACATCACCCTCACTTACCCCAAGCAGTCAGCACAAAGGAAGCATTCCCCTCCCAGCCTGAGGGTAAGGTGAGCTGCAAGCTCCCTTGGCCACAAGCCAGCAGGCCAGGGTCAGCAAAAGGCCTACTCCAAGTCCCTACAACCAAAGCAAAGGGACCAAGCAACCCCAAGAAGAACACAGCTCCAAACACAGCCATGGCCTGCCCTACAACACCCATCCTGCTCTCCTGCCAAGCACCATGAAGTACCTGCTCTTAGCCTGGCCCTTTTAAGCAGTAAAGGCAGGTGGGAATAATAAGTCCTGATGGTTCCAGGTGGAGCCAACTCTGCAGTTTAACACCTTCTTCTGCTCCCAGCTGCCTCCAAATCCATCACAGTGTGCTTGCACCCGTGCCAGCAAACAGCCACAGGGCACCTGCTGAGCTTCTGTCAAGACATGGATCTGTGTTCCTAACCCAGATCTGTTAGCAGCTCGTTTGTGCACTCCACTCTGGAGCCCGAGAATCCTACACGCAGGCTGCTAACATGGAAGCACGCAAACAGACCCCTGCGTGTAATCGATGGATAAGCAGGGAGCTGTGCACATGTGAAAAGAACTGATTTCCCTTATATACTCCTAGCTCAGGACTACAGCACTGTTTACAGTGGAGGGTGTGTGGGCATAGCAGGGACAGGCTGCCGGTCAACAGGACCATCTGCTTTGTGGTACCCGCACCCCAGAAGCTGACTGGTTTACTTGGGAATCCATTGGTGGGCCTAAAGCATATGTAAGAGGGACTCCTCCATGATCCCAGAGAAAGTTTATCCTGCCAGCCCCCTTTGCCTGCCTGTAACTGCAACATTTCTCCTCCTCTCACGCAGACAGCCTTGCTCTTGCCACGCATCAGCCATACAGCTGTCAGACGTTAGCAGCGTTTACTGCTAATAATTGGCTAAATAATAGCAAATAAATGAAGTGCTTTTGAGCTACAGAAATAGTTCTCTTCAATTCATCAATAGTTTGTTCATGCTGACAGGAAAAATTTTTCAGATACTTCAAGAATAGCTCTAATAGAAAAAAAGAACAACAAACAAAAAAAAAAAAAAAGAAAAAAAAAAAAAACAAACAAAAACCAACCCAAACTAACACTGGGAGTGCTGTAGTTTCACCACAGCAATACCTGTGCCAAGAATGGTTTCAGTTATCACTCTAGTTCTGCTGTACATACACACATGACTGCATGCTGGTTGATGTGGAGATGGGAGGTAAGTAAAATGCACCTGAGATCCATGAAAGCAAACTACTTGGTTTGGAAGTTGTTATAAGCAGTGGAAAGCAATTTTGATGAGAGGAAAGATGTAGATCTGTCTTGTTCCCAAACCTCTCCCTTATCCATTTGCTTGTTTTCTCACAGCTTACAACATGAGTTGTTCAACCTTTTGGCTTGAAGAGGAATTGTCTTGGGCCACATCTACGTAGGACACTCCAAAAGTAATGCCTCCTATTTATTTCCATGGAAACTACAACAGATGTAAAGAGCAAAATAATACTATTTGAGCAAATTCTCAGCTACAAAACACTATCTTTCAAGACAGTCATCACAATTAGCTGTGCATTTTCATCAGTGATGAAGATGACAAGACCTGCATGCCACACTCATAAACATCTACAACAGTGGAGGTGACCATCTACTGCTACTGCTAAAATGCACCACCACTGCTTCACTGTGCTCGCTTCTACTGTCTGGTCTCCATAAATGCTCAGCAAATATTGATGAATATCAGTGGGTGCCATTTTTTTCTGCACAGAGGAATTCAGTGACTTGCCTTTGCTCCATGTGCACTTCCATGTCATGTCAGATGGCCTTTTGTCAGACTGCCCCTCTACTGCCATCTGTCACACAGCAAGAAAATGTAACGGGATATTGGTAGGAAGGTTCAGCCTCTACTGCCATCCCACCAACATCCAACTCTGATGTCATGGGCCAGCATAATAACACAGGAGGCATTACTTTTGGAGAAGCCTTGTGAAATACATAATGTAGTTAATGCATATTAGCAACAACATTTTTTATTATTATTACTATTATTAAAATATAGAAGAAGAGAGCAACAAAAACATTAGTGGGCTATGTGACCTTGCTTTTGTGAAACTACTGGGTCAGTCTGGCTTGATGGGAGTAGTTGTGATTCCTAGAGAGTTCTCGGTTGAGTCATCAGAGATTTTGGATAAAATTTTGCTCTTCCTGTGCTTCAGCCTTGAAAACAGTTGTTCACAAATGTACATACTGCCAAAAATCAATTACGTGAATAAGGTGTGACTGTGGAGCAAGGGATATTTTCTCTGGTAAGAGAGCATATGAAGGCCTGGTAAAGAGACATGATCAGTTTCTTATTTGAGTTTAGTTTGATTGCAGGCATCCCTGATTGCAACTCTACATTCCATATGGAAATTCACTGGTAATGCATTTATGTCACCTGAAAACAGAATCACAAATATACCAAAAGAACTGATGTTTTTTTAGGCCATTTCCTTTATTGGAAGGAAATAAATCCAATTCCTTTACAGAAAAGGAAAGCACAGCTGCTTATTTAGCGCTGTTCAAGGGACTGTATCTAGCCAGTGTATAAAAACACATACAATTATATGCTATAACAGGAACGAGCACTGCACTGCATCCTCCCCGTGCCCTACTTTCAGCCTAGACAGTGTAAATATCACACCAATGTTGTGTTGCTGTGAGCAACGGGTGTGCGCCCAGGACTGGGTCAGAGTCACTCAGTGAGGCAAAGGCGCTGCCATGGTGGCATGGGGCAGAGGGCAGCAGCAGGGTGGGCAGGGCTGGGCTGTGTTTTGGATGTGCCAGCCTTACAGCAATGTCACAGGTATAACTATAACTTCAGCACCTCAAGTGGAACACCACTCCCACAGCATGAACTCTGTAACAATGAACTTAGAGGGAAATAAGCAGTACTATGAGCACACTTCAAATTTTTTAAACATGTAAGCCTCTACCATGTTTAACACAAGGTGTGTCTTTAATCACCATTTCATATCTGACAATACGTGGTTTGCAACATAGGGCAAAATCAAATGATAGACTTGCAGGACTGATTAACCCAACCATGTGATAAAAAAAACATGTAGTTTACCTAACAAAGCAGATCCGTTCCGTATATAAAGGGGCATGGGCAGCCATAACAGTGCACTCAGAAACTCGTGCCCACGTGGGAGATGTTGCTCCTGGGAGCAGCGAGTGTGGTCCTCCTGGTTTGTGTTGCTTGCCTGCTCTCCATCGTGCAATGGAGAAAAAGGACTGGAAAGGGGAAGATGCCTGAGGGACCAACTCCCCTTCCCATCGTAGGGAACATACTGGAGGTGAAACCAAAGAATTTAGCCAAAACCCTTGAGAAGGTAAGGACTCCCTTCTTTCCTCTCAGTTTCTGCTGAGGGTGAGGAATGTGAGGGCTGTGTGCATGGGGACGACGTGTGGCTATACCCTGCTGAGGGGCAATGGGCAAGGAGCAGAAAAGCCCTGGGGATTCTCAGCTACCCCCCACACTGCTGTCACCCTTGTTTAGGGGCTGATGGCTCGCTGATGTTTGTCTTGAGAGGAACAGGCCTTACTTAACATGGCAGGTTGGAGCGGCTGCACAGACTGCAGCAGGAGGCAGCAGCCCAATCAATTTTCAACCCCTCCTCTCTACCTGCTCCATGGCCACGCTCTCGCTTGCATTTTGACAGCTCGCTGAGAAATATGGGCCCGTCTTCTCAGTGCAACTGGGTTCAACTCCAGTAGTGGTGCTATCTGGATATGAGGCGGTGAAAGAAGCCTTGATTGATCGTGCGGATGAGTTTGCTGCCAGAGGACACATGCCTATCGGGGACCGGACTAACAAAGGATTAGGTATGTTCACTGACTCAGCCTCCCCTGAGGAAAAGGGAAGCGCTGAGGACAAGTATGGCAGATGAGGGCTGGAGCAAATGATGCATGAGGGCAGTCAGACTGAAGAGGGTGGGTCCCCCCGGCACAAGGGAAGGCAGGGCAGCTCTCAATCCCTGGCATCCACCACCTGAACAGGGTAAGAGACACAAGTCTGCAGCCAGACTTGCCTTGTGTGTGCACAGAGAGGGCAAGAAGCTACGCAGCCATGTTGAAGTAAGGGAAGTTCTGTGTGGATACAAGGGATGAACTGTTCACAAGGAGGTTGGCTATGTCCTGGAGAAGGCCAACTGCAGGCTGACGGACTACAGCACCTCCAGAGGTTGCCTCCAAACCACAGTACTGCACAGTGCTATGTCAGTGCTCCCCCACAGGTAGCCCTCACTCTCATTGCGAGCCTCCACTCCTCTCAGGTCCAGCACTCCAAAGACAGCTCTCTCCTCTTTCTTCTTCCTCTACAGGCATTATATTCAGCAACAACGAGGGATGGTTACACGTTCGGCGGTTTGCTCTCAGCACTCTGCGCAACTTTGGGATGGGGAAGAGGAGCATTGAAGAGAGGATCCAGGAGGAAGCTGAGCACTTGCTTGAAGAGATCACAAAAACAAAGAGTACGATCCACTGCTAATACAGCCTACATCTGCAAAAAAGGAACGTGCCAAGGGAGCCCACGTTCTTAGCAGAAGCTAGGGAGTCTCCATTCTTGGAGATACTCAAAAGATGTCTGCACGTGCTCCTGCGGCAGCGGCTCCCGGTGCCCCTGCTTGAACAGTGGGCAAGGTGGTCTCTCAGAAGTCTCTGAGCCCTTCTGTGAGTCTGTTAACGCACCCTACGGTGCATTTCACCCCTGAAAGCTGTTAGCAATGCCATGATTGTGTTCTGTTCTTATGGAGAACCCCTCTGTTTTCATTCAGAGACTGTGAAGTTCCAGTGTCTGCTGCAGCTCATGTTACCCAGAGTAGCCATAGGTCTCATTTAATTCATTCTTTGCTTATTTGTACACTGTAACTTTGCTGATCTCACAGGACTGCCCTTTGACCCAACATTCAAGTTGAGCTGCGCTGTCTCCAACGTCATATGCTCCATTGTCTTTGGGAAGCGATATGACTATAAAGACAAGAAGTTCCTGTCCCTGATGAACAACATGAACAACATGTTTGAGATGATGAACTCCCGCTGGGGACAGGTACCTTCAGCAGATATTTCAGAGTGGGAACATTTTGCCAGGGGAGCAGGAGGCCTCCCTCACAGGGAAGTTGGACTCGATGATGCTTGTGGGTCCCTTCCAACTCGGGATATTGTGTGATTCTGTCATACTCCACTGTAGGCCCCATCAGCTCTCAAACACAGAAAAGGGAATACCTTCAATACAAAGAAGGTATTATGCCGTTACAGCCCCATGGCATGGGTACTGAAACTAGATGATTTTGAAGACCCTTTCCCTCTGAAAATATTTAATAACTCTAAGAATTCATATTGTGACCAAGCAGGTCTGCACTGTTCTATTGGACTGCCCAGCCAAACAGCCCATCTGCTTGATTCTGTTGGGGGGGTTGAACCTGCCTAAGCTTTTGGCTAATCACTAAGAATAGGGCAATGCTCGTACTGGGGACCTTTCTGTTTCTTTCCTGCCAGTTATACCAGATGTTCTCCTACGTTCTGGATTATTTGCCTGGCCCACATAACAATATATTCAAAGAAATGGATGCTGTAAAAGCCTTTGTGGCAGAAGAGGTAAAGCTGCACCAAGCCTCCCTGGATCCCAGCGCTCCCCAGGATTTCATTGACTGCTTCCTCAGCAAAATGCAGGAGGTAAGGAGGCACCAAGCCACAGCTCATCCCCAGATACACCTATGCTGATGACTTCTCCCAATTGGCTGCTGCACTTAGCAGAGAAATTCAATAGCTCTGAGTGGAAATAAAAATTTGGGGTGGCACAAGAAAGGGACACCGTTCTCCTTTCAACTTGAGAAACAGCACAGCCTTTTCCCTAGGAAAAAGACAATCCCAAATCACACTTCCACATGACAAACCTGATAACGTCCACCTTCGACTTGTTCATTGCTGGAACGGAGACAACAAGCACCACCACACGATACGGGCTTCTGCTTCTTCTCAAATATCCCAAGATACAAGGTACCAGTCTACAGATATTTCCCCTCTAGTGCTCCCCAGGTCATGACACATCTAATACTTTTCTTGTCTCACACTCTACGACCTCCGGGTGCCTGTGCAGTGCACCCAACCTCAATGCCCAGGGACTTGACTGTGTCCACATCTTTCTCTCCCAGTACTCCTATCTAACCAAGTAGTTATAAGCCACTCTTGGAATAGGCTGCAGTGGAGATGCATTCCAGACAACACCAAAATCAACATAAATGTTCCCACCATCACTGATTTCATTCTGAATCCACGGGATTTGAGGACTGCTTAGGACAACCTGCTTGGGTGGGGTTTGTCCTACTGGCCTGTCTTATCGGCTGTGCTTGTCATGACAGAGAAAGTTCAAGAAGAGATTGACCGGGTAGTAGGACGATCACGAAGACCTTGCGTGGCTGACCGGACCCAGATGCCCTACACAGACGCAGTGGTCCACGAAATCCAGCGCTTCATCACCCTCATCCCTACGAGCCTCCCTCATGCTGTGACCAAAGACATCCACTTCAGAGACTACATCATTCCCAAGGTTAGCACGCAAGCTCCCTCTACTTTGGCAGCACACTAGCAGCACCGTTGCACTCACACCGTCAGATACAGGCCAGTAGCAGGAAATGCTGGGACCAGACCTTGTCCTCACCCAGGCCTTGATAAAACCTCTATCCTCACATTCCCAGGCTCCCGGAGCTTCCCTGCAATGCCTTCTTGCTGCTCCCTGGACCGAGACAGGAACACTAGCTCTGCCCAACACCTCTGCTCTCCTGCTCTGCAGACTGGCCACTTACGAGAAACATGCAAAGCTCACAACAAAACATTGCTGTGTCACCTCACACAGGCACCAAGCTGTGGGACTGAACAGCACAATCCGCTAGAGCCAGGGCCACGGTGCTCACATTTCTTTGTGTCGTCTGACAGGATCGCACCACTGTGTTCGGCCTTAGCTCGGCAGGCAGCAGGATTAAGTGATCCAATGCTGCTCCCCTTCATGTTCTGCTCTTCTCCTGTCACCACAGGGCACCACAGTCATGCCCCTCCTCAGTACTGCACTCTATGACAGCAAGGAGTTTCCAAACCCAACCGAGTTTAATCCTGGACATTTCTTGAACCAGAATGGCACCTTTAGGAAGAGCGACTTCTTCATTCCCTTCTCAGCAGGTAAGGCACAGCCTCCCTCCCTCAGGAGCTGTGGTCCTCCTGCTCAGGTGACCACACTTGCTCCCAGCCCAGTCCCACCAGAGCTTCCTCGGGGCTCACTGCCCTCTATTTAATTCCTCCCTGCTGATCCCTTCCCTAGCCACAACGGCCACCTTGGTTGGGGCCCGGCAGCTTTTCAAACTCCTCCTGGTGACCTGCTGCCTAAATGACATGCAGGGGACCCGTTCTGCTTCTCTGAAGTACCTGTCACCTTCATACGCATCCATCAAAGCCAGCCTTAGTCAACCCGTTCTTTCCACGGCAGCTCCACTTCTCCCACTCTCCTCTTAAGCAGGCCACGTGCAACCACACACCGTCCAATAGCCCCAGCGCTCCGCTCTCACCCACCCTTTGCATCTCCTCACTCTCCCATCCTCCCCTCGCCTCCTCCGTGGTCAAGACTTGTAAGCTCCTCTTCTGCCTGCACACACCCAGACAAACTTCCACTCACCTCGCTGCTGTGGCCGCATCCAGTCCATAAGGCTGCATGCATAACCCGTGGGCTTAGGACAAACTCCAAGCCACTCAACAACACCCACTCAGTGCTACTGGTTGTGTTTGCTTCCAGGGAAACGCATTTGCCCTGGAGAGGGCCTGGCACGCATGGAGATATTCTTACTCCTGACCGCCATCCTGCAGAACTTCACCTTGAAGCCTGTCATCAGCCCTGAGGAACTCAGCATCACCCCTACACTGAGTGGGACAGGAAATGTTCCTCCCTACTACCAGCTCTGTGCTATCCCCCGCTGAGGGGCACAAAACCTCACTGCTGTGCTCCTCAGCCAGACTGCTCCTTTACACCTTCCCAACTCAAACCAGTGGCAGGAGCGTTGCCCCACCAACCCAAAGCCTCCACATGACAGCCCGCAGACAAAGTCCCAGGCAGATCAAACCCGGATACTTTGAACACCTCCCTGAACTGCTCCTCCTCACCACAGCGCAGAAGGTAATGATGCACCTCACTGCAGTGACATTCTGTGCATGTGCTCCCTGAGCACAGCAGTCCCACTGAACAGCTGATTTGCTCACAGCTGTGACTCCATGGCTGTCCATCCCCTGCTTCTAGGGCTGTATGTGTCCCACCCAGAGCAGCACACTTTGCACAGTGACTGTGTTGCGTATGTGTATGCTAACGACCCAATAAAGAGCAATCTATTTAGGAGGACTTGAGCTGTTCCTTTCTTTGGGTTAGGACCGTGCCCGCAGCCACTGTTCGACACAACAGAGTAGGTCAGAATGCATGAGGGCAGCACCCTGCAGGCAGGGCTCTCTTCCCCAGGGTGAGGTCCTGCCTGCTTCACCGCTGGACTCACTGCTGCTGCCTGCAACAATCCCTGCCAGTATGCTGCACACAGGGTGCTGACAGAAAGCTGCAGCATCCCTCCTGGAGGACAGCTCTCCCCCCAGTTCAGAGGCTGAAGGAAGCCACAGCTTCAGTGCTGGTGAGACCTCTTTGTTGGGACCTCTGCCTGCTGTTGGGGGCCCTTGACAAGAAAACCTTTGACAAGAAGAGGAATTAGGTACCACCATCAATAACTGCTGTGAACCAAAGTGCAAATGGCCCCGTGCACTCTGGGACTGCCTCCAGTGAGAATGCCGTGTGTCTGTCCCGTACCATGCAAGGGATGTGGTACGCTGTGCAGAACAGCTGTGCACAGACATGCAACAATTGACACACCACCCAGGGCCAAAACCTGCCAAAATGCCAAAAGGCACTTGCAGGCAGCAGGGATATCCTCTCCAAGCCTCCCGTGTGAGGGGGGTGCTGGCAGCCCTGAGGGCAGGAGTGGCACTTGCCGCTGACACCTGCTGAACCAAGGTCCAAAAAGAAAAGGAGGAGCAGACAGCAAACCTACAGGAGATTCTACACAGGGGGGACATTTCCCTCAAGCTTGAGTTTTACTTCAGAAGAAAAGAGACCAAGTTACAACACTTGCTAGCCTGTGACTTGACAATCCCAAACACATGTCTCCAATGGAACCAGGAAAAGTGGAAAGAGGGTCTTTGAGCCTCACCTCCCTGGACTTTCAAACAGATGGAGAGAAACAACTAGTCTAGCATACTCGTGGCTTCTGCAAGCAGAAGATAACACTCAGAAAAGCCATGGGCGCTGCTGGGACATGGAAAGGTCTATGGCCTCTGGCAGAAAAAGGTCAGAGCGACTGCACTTGTGAGTTCTCCACTCTTGTAAATAAATTTCTGCGTGCCCGCCAGGGTGGTGGGAGTATTTGGAACACACTGAGATCATCCTGATGAAAGCGAGAAATCTTGGAAGTATTTCTAGTTCCAGGCCTTTTGCTAGAATTATGGCACAAAGAGTGAGGCAGCGTTGAGAAGGGAACCCTGCTGCCCAGGAACAGGGGAAATTCACAGAAAAGCTGGCAGGGATATGAATCGGCAGCAGAGAGACATCGTGTAGCAATACAAACTGCCATGAACTCCTCTGCAAAGCAAACACCCATGATTTCCACTTTCCCCAACTAGAAGTTCTTAGAGACGCATGAACTTCCATGAACTGCCCTGGCAATGTCGGAGCTCATGCAGCAGTTAAGATTAGCATATCAAAACCTTGTCTGAACTTGCTGGCAATTCCGTAATTCGCCAGAGAATCACATCAAGGTCTTTCAGAAGTTAAATGGAAAGTAGAAAGTTCCAGGCCTTCCAGAGCAGGACTTCCTCACACCACAGCATCAGAGATTGGTTGGATTGAATGGACCCTCAAAGACCATCTAGATCCAACACCCCTGCCCTGGGAAGGGACACCATCCAATAAACCAGGTTGCTCTAAGTCCCATCCAGCCTGACCTTGAACTCCTCCAGGGATGGGGCATCCATAGCTTCTGCAGACAGCCTGTTTCTGCACCAAACCACCCTCACTGTGAATACTGTGTTCCTTACGTCTAACCTAACCCTATACCCTTTCAGATTAAAACCATAATGCCCTGACCTATCTCTACGCACCTTCCACTTCTCTCCTGTGAGCCCTCTTTAAGAACTGGAAGGCTACCGTAAGAGCTCCTTGGAGCCTTCCATTCTCCAGGCTGAACAAACACAGCTCTCTCAGCCTAACTTCTCAGGAGAGGTGCTTCAGCCATGTCCTTTCACGACCCTCCGCTTTACCTGCTACAAGAAGTCCATGTAACTCTTATGCTGGCAGCCGCTGAGCTCCCAGATGCAGAACTGCAGGTTTGGTCTCAGAAGCACAGAGTAGAGTGGCAGAATTACTTCCCTTGACCTGTGGGCCACATTTCATTTAACGCAGTGTAGAATACAATTGGATTTTTAAGGCACAGGTCTTCACTGCCAGCTCAAGTCAAGTCTTTCATACAACAGTGCCTCCAAAACCTACTCCAGAAGGCTGCTCCTTTTGGAGCAGACCTCCTAGTCTCTTCTGGTGTTTGGCATTGCCCCAGACAGGTGCAGGACCTTTAAGTGAGCTTTCTCCAATGTCCTGAGACCCTGGCACATTCACAACTCAAGCCCTTTCCCCAGAGAGTATCAGCGGCACCCTCAAATTTGACGAGGGAGCACTCAGAAAGCCTCTTGACATCACTGTCACTTAACCCAAGCAGCCCGCACAAAGAAAGCATTCCCTTCCCAGCCCCGGGGGTAAGGAGAGCTGCAAGCTCCCTTGGCCACAAGCCAGCAGGCCAGGGTGAACAAAAGGCCTACTCCAAGTCCCTGCAACCAAAGCAAGGGAACCAAGCAACCCCAAGAAGAACACGGCCCCAAACACAGCCATGGCCTGCCCTACAACACCCATCCTGCTCTCCCGCCAAGCACCATGAAGTACCTGCTCTTAGCCTGGCCCTTTTAAGCAGTAAAGGCAGCTGGGAATAATAAGTCCTGATGGTTCCAGGTGGAGCCAACTCTGCAGTTTAACACCTTCTTCTGCTCCCAGCTGCCTCCAAATCCATCACAGTGTGCTTGCACCCGTGCCAGCAAACAGCCACAGGGCACCTGCTGAGCTTCTGTCAAGAGATGGGTCTGTGTTCCTAACCCAGATCTGTGAGCAGCTCGTTTGTGCACTCCACTCTGGAGCACAAGATGGGCCTTCCAGCTCTTCCTCTCACCCTGAGTTCTTCCCTCCATGGCAAATCCCACAGTCCTGCCTTCTTTTCCCCACGTTTCCCCCTCTTGAAGCAATGATTGCTCATTCCATGGCTTAAGTGCAAAAAGCTGAGTGACAGTGCTCTCTGGTAAAGGAGTCACTGCTTCAAATCCTACACGCAGGCTGCTAACATGGAAGCACACAAACAGACTCCTGCATGCAATCGATGGATAAGTAGGCAGCTGTGCACACGTGAGAAGAGCTGATTTCCCTTATATACTCCTGGCTCTGGACTGCAGCACTGTTTGCATGCAGTGCAACCTTAACCACTGGTGCCAGGAAGACTTCAGGAAGCAGCACAGATGGTTTCCCTCAATGAGAACTGACACAAACCATGGTGAAGAACAGAAAACCCACATGGCACCAGTGTATGCGGAACACGCTCGACAAGAGTACATTTCTGGGAGCACCTCAAGTGGAACCCACGGGTGGAACCCCACCCATGCTATGGACTCTGTAACAATGAACTTAGAGGGAAATAAGCAGTACTATGAGCAGACATGAAACTTCTTAAACTCTGATGGCCTCTGCAGTTGTTTGACACAAGGTGTGTCTTTAATCAACAATGCGAGAAGCCCTAATTTCGCAATACAGAGCAGACTCAGAAGTTTGCTTAGGAGTATTGGGTAACTCAGAAAAACCTGTTGTTTACCTAACAAAGCAGATCCATTCCATATATAAAGGGGCACGGGCAGCCATAACAGTGCACTCAGAAGCTCGTGCCCACGTGGGAGATGTTGCTCCTGGGAGCAGCGAGTGTGGTCCTCCTGGTTTGTGTTGCTTGCCTGCTCTCCATCGTGCAATGGAGAAAAAGGACTGGAAAGGGGAAGATGCCTGAGGGACCAACTCCCCTTCCCATCGTAGGGAACATACTGGAGGTGAAACCAAAGAATTTAGCCAAAACCCTTGAGAAGGTAAGGACTCCCTTCTTTCCTCTCAGTTTCTGCTGAGGGTGAGGAATGTGTGGGCTGTGTGCACGGGGACGACGTGTGGCTATACCCTGCTGAGGGGCAATGGGCAAGGAGCAGAAAAGCCCTGGGGATTCTCAGCTGCCCCCCACACTGCTGTCACCCTTGTTTAGGGGCTGATGGCTCGCTGATGTTTGTCTTGAGAGGAACAGGCCTTACTTAACATGGCAGGTTGGAGCGGCTGCACAGACTGCAGCAGGAGGCAGCAGCCCGATCACTTTTCAACCCCTCCTCTCTACCTGCTCCATGGCCACGCTCTCGCTTGCATTTTGACAGCTCGCTGAGAAATATGGGCCCGTCTTCTCAGTGCAACTGGGTTCAACTCCAGTAGTGGTGCTATCTGGATATGAGGCGGTGAAAGAAGCCTTGATTGATCGTGCGGATGAGTTTGCTGCCAGAGGACACATGCCTATCGGGGACCGGGCAAACAAAGGATTAGGTATGTTCACTGACTCAGCCTCCCCTGAGGAAAAGGGAAGCGCTGAGGACAAGTATGGCAGATGAGGGCTGGAGCAAATGATGCATGAGGGCAGTCAGACTGGAGAGGGTGGGTCCCCCCGGCACAAGGGAAGGCAGGGCAGCTCTCAATCCCTGGCATCCACCACCTGAACAGGGTAAGAGACACAAGTCTGCAGCCAGACTTGCCTCGTGTGTGCACAGAGAGGGCAAGAAGCTACGCAGCCATGTTGCAGTAAGGGAAGTTCTCTGTGGATACAAGGGATGAACTGTTCACAAGGAGGTTGGCTATGTCCTGGAGAAGGCCAACTGCAGGCTGACGGACTACAGCACCTCCAGAGGTTGCCTCCAAACCACAGTACTGCACAGTGCTATGTCAGTGCTCCCCCACAGGCAGCCCTCACTCTCATTGCGAGCCTCCACTCCTCTCAGGTCCAGCACTCCAAAGACAGCTCTCTCCTCTTTCTTCTTCCTCTACAGGCATTATTTTCAGCAACAACGAGGGATGGTTACACGTTCGGCGGTTTGCTCTCAGCACTCTGCGCAACTTTGGGATGGGGAAGAGGAGCATTGAAGAGAGGATCCAGGAGGAAGCTGAGCACTTGCTTGAAGAGATCACAAAAACAAAGAGTACGATCCACTGCTAATACAGCCTACATCTGCAAAAAAGGAACGTGCCAAGGGAGCCCACGTTCTTAGCAGAAGCTGGGGAGTCTCCATTCTTGGAGATACTCAAAAGATGTCTGCACGTGCTCCTGCGGCAGCGGCTCCCGGTGCCCCTGCTTGAACAGTGGGCAAGGTGGTCTCTCAGAAGTCTCTGAGCCCTTCTGTGAGTCTGTTAACGCACCCTACGGTGCATTTCACCCCTGAAAGCTGTTAGCAATGCCATGATTGTGTTCTGTTCTTATGGAGAACCCCTCTGTTTTCATTCAGAGACTGTGAAGTTCCAGTGTCCGCTGCAGCTCATGTTACCCAGAGTAGCCATAGGTCTCATTTAATTCATTCTTTGCTTATTTGTACACTGTAACTTTGCTGATCTCACAGGACTGCCCTTTGACCCAACATTCAAGCTGAGCTGCGCTGTCTCCAACGTCATATGCTCCATTGTCTTTGGGAAGCGATATGACTATAAAGACAAGAAGTTCCTATCTCTGATGAACAACATGAACAACACATTTGAGATGATGAACTCCCGCTGGGGACAGGTACCTTCAGCAGATATTTCAGAGTGGGAACATTTTGCCAGGGGAGCAGGAGGCCTCCCTCACAGGGAAGTTGGACTCGATGATGCTTGTGGGTCCCTTCCAACTTGGGATATTGTGTGATTCTGTCATACTCCACTGTAGGCCCCATCAGCTCTCAAGCGCAGAAAAGGGAATACCTTCAATACAAAGAAGGTATTATGCCGTTACAGCCCCATGGCATGGGTACTGAAACTAGATGATTTTGAAGACCCTCCCAAAACATTTAATAACTCTAAGAATTCATATTGTGACCAAGCAGGTCTGCACCATCCTATTGGACTGCCCAGCCAAACAGCCCATCTGCTTGATTCTGTTGGGGGGGGTTGAACCTGCCTAAGCTTTTGGCTAATCACTAAGAATAGGGCAATGCTCGTACTGGGGACCTTTCTGTTTCTTTCCTGCCAGTTATACCAGATGTTCTCCTACGTTCTGGATTATTTGCCCGGCCCACATAACAATATATTCAAAGAAATTGATGCTGTAAAAGCCTTTGTGGCAGAAGAGGTAAAGCTGCACCAAGCCTCCCTGGATCCCAGCGCTCCCCAGGATTTCATCGACTGCTTCCTCAGCAAAATGCAGGAGGTAAGGAGGCACCAAGCCACAGCTCATCCCCAGATACACCTATGCTGATGACTTCTCCCAGTTGGCTGCTGCACTTAGCAGAGAAATTCAATAGCTCTGAGTGGAAATAAAAATTTGGGGTGGCACAAGAAAGGGACACCGTTCTCCTTTCAACTTGAGAAACAGCACAGCCTTTTCCCTAGGAAAAAGACAATCCCAAATCACACTTCCACATGACAAACCTGATAACGTCCACCTTCGACTTGTTCATTGCTGGAACGGAGACAACAAGCACCACCACACGATACGGGCTTCTGCTTCTTCTCAAATATCCCAAGATACAAGGTATCAGTCTACAGATATTTCCCCTCTAGTGCTCCCCAGGTCATGACACATCTAATACTTTTCTCGTCTCACACTCTACGTCCATGGGCAATGTCCTTGCACCTTCATACCTCCGGGTGCCTGTGCAGTGCACCCAACCTCAATGCCCAGGGACTTGACTGTGTCCACATCTTTCTCTCCCAGTACTCCTATCTAACCAAGTAGTTACAAGCCACTCTTGGAATAGGCTGCAGTGGAGATGCATTCCAGACAACACCAAAATCAACATAAATGTTCCCACCATCACTGATTTCATTCTGAATCCACGGGATTTGAGGACTGCTTAGGACAACCTGCTTGGGTGGGGTTTGTCCTACTGGCCTGTCTTACCGGCTCTGCTTCTCATGACAGAGAAAGTTCAAGAAGAGATTGACCGGGTAGTAGGACGATCACGAAGACCTTGCGTGGCTGACCGGACCCAGATGCCCTACACAGACGCAGTGGTCCACGAAATCCAGCGCTTCATCACTCTCATCCCTACGAGCCTCCCTCATGCTGTGACCAAAGACATCCACTTCAGAGACTACATCATTCCCAAGGTTAGCACGCAAGCTCCCTCTAGTTTGGCAGCACACTAGCAGCACCGTTGCACTCACACTGTCAGATATAGGCCAGTAGCAGGAAATGCTGGGACCAGACCTTGTCCTCACCCAGGCCTTGATAAAACCTCTATCCTCACATTCCCAGGCTCCCGAAGCTTCCCTGCAATGCCTTCTTGCTGCTCCCTGGGCCAAGACAGGAACACTAGCTCTGCCCAACACCTCTGCTCTCCTGCTCTGCAGACTGGCCACTTACGGGAAACATGCAAAGCTCACAACAAAACATTGCTGTGTCACCTCACACAGGCACCAAGCTGTGGGACTGAACAGCACAATCCGCTAGAGCCAGGGCCACGGTGCTCACATTTCTTTGTGTCGTCTGACAGGATCGCACCACTGTGTTCAGCCTTAGCTCGGCAGGCAGCAGGATTAAGTGATCCAATGCTGCTCCCCTTCATGTTCTGCTCTTCTCCTGTCACCACAGGGCACCACAGTCATGCCCCTCCTCAGTACTGCACTCTATGACAGCAAGGAGTTTCCAAACCCAACCGAGTTTAATCCTGGACATTTCTTGAACCAGAATGGCACCTTTAGGAAGAGCGACTTCTTCATTCCCTTCTCAGCAGGTAAGGCACAGCCTCCCTCCCTCAGGAGCTGTGGCCCTCCTGCTCAGGTGACCACACTTGCTCCCAGCCCAGTCCCACCAGAGCTTCCTCGGGGCTCACTGCCCTCTACTTAATTCCTCCCTGCTGATCCCTTCCCTAGCCACAATGGCCACCTTGGTTGGGGCCCGGCAGCTTTTCAAACTCCTCCTGGTGACCTGCTGCCTAAATGACATGCAGGGGACCCGTTCTGCTTCTCTGAAGTACCTGTCACCTTCATACGCATCCATCAAAGCCAGCCTTAGTCAACCCGTTCTTTCCACGGCAGCTCCACTTCTCCCACTCTCCTCTTAAGCAGGCCACGTGCAACCACACACCGTCCAATAGCCCCAGCGCTCCGCTCTCACCCACCCTTTGCATCTCCTCACTCTCCCATCCTCCCCTCGCCTCCTCCATGGTCAAGACTCGTCAAGCTCCTCTTCTGCCTGCACACACCCAGACAAACTTCCACTCACCTCGCTGCTGTGGCCGCATCCAGTCCATAAGGCTGCATGCATAACCCGTGGGCTTAGGACAAACTCCAAGCCACTCAACAACACCCACTCAGTGCTACTGGTTGTGTTTGCTTCCAGGGAAACGCATTTGCCCTGGAGAGGGCCTGGCACGCATGGAGATATTCTTACTCCTGACCGCCATCCTGCAGAACTTCACCTTGAAGCCTGTCATCAGCCCTGAGGAACTCAGCATCACCCCTACACTGAGTGGGACAGGAAATGTTCCTCCCTACTACCAGCTCTGTGCTATCCCCCGCTGAGGGGCACAAAACCTCACTGCTGTGCTCCTCAGCCAGACTGCTCCTTTACACCTCCCCAACTCAAACCAGTGGCAGGAGCGTTGCCCCACCAACCCAAAGCCTCCACATGACAGCCCGCAGACAAAGTCCCAGGCAGATCAAACCCGGATACTTTGAACACCTCCCTGAACTGCTCCTCCTCACCACAGCGCAGAAGGTAATGATGCACCTCACTGCAGTGACATTCTGTGCATGTGCTCCCTGAGCACAGCAGTCCCACTGAACAGCTGATTTGCTCACAGCTGTGACTCCATGGCTGTCCATCCCCTGCTTCTAGGGCTGTATGTGTCCCACCCAGAGCAGCACACTTTGCACAGTGACTGTGTTGCGTATGTGTATGCTAATGACCCAATAAAGAGCAATCTATTTAGGAGGACTTGAGCTGTTCCTTTCTTTGGGTTAGGACCGTGCCCGCAGCCACTGTTCGACACAACAGAGTAGGTCAGAATGCATGAGGGCAGCACCCTGCAGGCAGGGCTCTCCTCCCCAGGGTGAGGCCTTGCCCGCCTCACCTCTGGACTCACTGCTGCTGCCTGCAACAATCCCTGCCAGTATGCTGCACACAGGGTGCTGACAGAAAGCTGCAGCATCCCTCCTGGAGGACAGCTCTGCCCCCAGTTCAGCGGCTGAAGGAAGCCAGAGCTCCAGTGCTGGTGAGACCTCTGCCTGCTGTTGGGGTCCCCTCTCATTCATTGGACATGCTATGTTACAGCCTTTCCCTAGGGGAGAACAGAGGGAAGTTGCCATCTCCAGGGGTAAGGACAGCAGCCGGAGTTTCTTTCTGCCTTCAGGTTTCTTCCTCACTTACAGTCTAGTCTTTTCCTGTCAAATGAGAACAAGGGTGCCTCATTGTCCTCCCTGGCATCTGTGAGGAGCAAAAGCATCTGAGTGATGGGGACTCCTGCAAACACTCTGGTTGTTCTTCTCTTCCAGCTGTATCACTACCAGGACATACATGTTCTTTATTAAAATGGAGTAAGTTAAACATAAGAGGACAGCAAAGCCACCTCTCCCAGAGAGTTTTCGTACTCTCCTAATGAGGACAGCATCTCCGAGCCTCTCAGAAGCATAACCTCAAAAGGTTCTTTCCCCTCACAATGGCTCTCTGTCCTGTCCTCTGGAACTTCAAGAACACACAAGTATAAAACTCTCATGTTCTTGAAATGCAGCCATGGGACCCCTGGGGTCTGGGAAGTCGACCGTGTCTGTTAATTCTGGTCCCAGCCATCCCTTGGTACTTTTCTTTCAGTAAGAGGGAGGGTGATTTTCATAAACAGATTCCATCACAGTGGGCTCTCTTCTGGCCTTCTTCATCCGTGGGGCCCTTGCTTGTGTTTGGATGCCTGTTCCAAAGTGTTTTCCTTGATCTTCATTTACATAGATATTTGTTGTCTCCTCCATCACATTCAGGTATATATCCTAGAGGCAAAAATATCATTTCTGTGATGGCTGTCACTCAGTACTCAGGCTGCAGAGAAGGGAGAACACTAGAATTTCCACCCCTCTTTGGAACTGTTCGGCAGTATTTTGATGAAAATGCCACATCTGGTCACATTTCTGGTTCAATTCATCCTTCTCCCTCCAACTTTTGCTCAAGTAGGATGCAGCTCTGTTACTCATGTACTCTAAAACAATGGCAATCCATCACATGACCCTCTTCAGGGATTCCATCAGACATGCACATAGATAGAAATACTTGTAACATAGGAGCTCTTGTACTAGATCCTTTGTACTAGGGTACAAAGGAGCTTACCATGAGGTCTCTATTACTACTGCTAATTCACCCCTGTGTTTAGTAACTCAGTAGCACATGTGCTATGTTAAGAGTCAGTCAAACAATGACTTACATTTGGAGGTCTGGGAGGAGATTTTTCATATTCATGTTCTTCCTGCACTTCGCCACATTCACTCGTCTAAAGCAATGAACAAAAACAGTGACAAACAACATCTAACTACAACTCACCCATAACTGCACAAGGAGCACAAAGCTGTGAGACAATGTTCTGTTATTAAACAACTTCTGAACTCAGAACATGCTCAGCATGTAAATAACAATGGAGGATAACAAAATGACATATTTTAAGATGCATGTCAAAATGATTTTTTCATTTGGGGCAACCATATAAGCTTCTTGATGCCAGCCCATCAATCACCTTTCAGAAAGGATCACTTAATGCCCAAGAGTTGCTTTCACTACAACATTCCAAATCCTTATGATCATTTAATATAGGAAAAAAAACCCTCACTTGCACATTTACAATCAGAAAAGCAGAACAAAACAGAGAAAGATGTTAATGAACAACAACTACAGGGATGCCACTTCCCTTAGTACTGTTATAGGTTTCTTTCTGGACTAAGAACAGAATGAGCCATGCAAAAACTAGATCTGGTTAGAAACTTCTGTAAAGTAGCAGGGGAAGGAACAGACCATTTTAGGCAGAACTGTCAGTGTTTGGCTGCCACAGTGCTTCCTGGATTTTCTCCTCCATGCGCATATGAGTGCTTTTTCACCTCAGAGGAAAGAAGCATGGTGCTACAGAAACCTCTGACTCTACCTCATCACTGGGGACACATCGGGCATTGAAACCCAATCCACAGTGTGGAACAGAGGAAAAGCTGATGAAACTAGATATTATGAAACAACTTGCCAATGTTTTGGGAGCTAAATAACACCGTTTTGGAATCAGAGGATTCCTACTTGAGTGATAAGAATCCACTGAAGAACTGTGACCATAGATTTTGTTTTCTGCTAGTTAACAGATCACCTGGAGATCCCTCTTCTGAATTTTCTTATAAATTTCTCTTTTATCCTTATGATCCTTTAACTCCTAAACAAAGCAGTGATAGCTTGAGTGCCTAGAAGTGCGGTCCTGAACTTTCCAAGAGCTACGGAGGGAACTGAATGAGGCTTCCAACATAGAGGACTAGGCTTGGAAGTAGCAAGACATTCTGGTGAAGGAAGGTATTTACCTGTTTCCATCTGAAGTTTGACCACTGAAGAACACAGACCACTGCCAAGATGACTGCAAGGACCAATGCCAGGAAGCTGGGTATCCCTGCAGCTACTCCAACAACCCAGAGTTTATACTAATTCACAAAGAAAGAAAGCCAGGTCAAACACATGCAATGCGATCCTTTAATTCCGTGCTTAATAGCTGAGTGTGTGCCCTAGCATGCAAAAAGAATAGCCAAACAAAACTACAGCTCTGGGCCACAACAGTGCTATCAAGCCCGGTTCTACTACACACTGGGATAGAAAGGAGATGCAGAAGTTTGATTTGCATCCAGACGTGGAGGGGAAACGTGGACTTGTTGGGCCAGATCCAAAGGAGGGCCACAAAAATGATCCAAGGGATAGAACACCTCCCTATGAGGACAGGCGGAGAGAGCTGGGGCTGATCAGCCTGGAGAAGAGGTGGCTCCAGGGAGACCTGGTAGCATCCTTTCAAATATGTAAAGGAGGGACTATATAAAAGAAGGGAACAGACTCTTTAGCAGTGTGTGTTGTAGCAGGACAAGGAGAAATGGTTTCAAATTATAAGAGGGGAGATTTAGGCTGGATATAAGGAGGAAGTTTTTTACAACAAAGGTAGTGAAGCACTGGAACAGACTGTCCAGAGAGGTGGTGGATGTCCCATCCCTGGAGGCACTCAAGATTAGACTAGACAGAGTTCTGACCAACCTGACTGAGCTGTAGGTGTCCCTGTTCATTGTAGGGGTGTTGGACGAGGTGATCTTTAAAGGTCCCTTCCAACTCAAAAGATTCTATGATTTTAGAGGAAAAAGACTCCATATAATCAGTCAAATTAAACAGTGAAACAAACTCTTACCCCATAAGAACAATCTGTCTGGACAGGTGTGCTTGCTGTTGCAGTTGAAGAAGTCTAGAAATAAGACAATTATAGAAATTTACAAAAAAGTACTTCATATAGAGCAAGCACAGATAGACACTAATCAGTTGCACGACTTCAACAGCAGCATTTGGTAGATCACACTGGGAGAACCCAGCCAGACCCTGAGGTCTTGGCCTGCACTTGCCAGTACTAAGCAAGAACCCAGGCTCTGTTTCTCCCAACAATGGCTCTGACTGAATAGAAAGAACATATATTCTTCCTCAAAAGGGGGCTTGAGACTAGAAAAAAAGTATACGCAAGAGATAAGCACCAATATATGCCATAAAAGGTTGGATTCAGAAGAGAAAGCAGCAAAAAGGGGAGCAAGAAGCCCGTAGAAATGATGAGCTTTTGCAAATCTGCTCTTCATTTTCACTGCAGCATCTGCCTGCATGCCCCTACCTGGAGCATCCATCACTGGAGAGCACTGGACACCCTGTCTGAGCTTGCAGATGTAAGGCACGCAGAGGAGGGCACTGAAATCTGGGTGTACCCCATATCAAAACTCTCCAGCTTTTTTTCTAGCCTTTACAAAAACATCATGCCTGGCTACAAGTGACAAGGCAGTTAAGACCTGGAGATAGAAAGCCTATCACACAGTGATGATGGAAGGTGTATTGCTTGTTATCCCTTCACCCAGGCTGACCCGCTACCTACAGCTAACAGCTTATGCAATAAAATGCTGGGAAGAGGCAAAGCCATGTAGGTTCTGTATCAGAACATCAGAACGCAGACAGTACAGCAAGCAGGAAGGTCAGTTTGTAAAGCCCAGATCTTTGCATGTCCGCAAGTTTTTGTGGGAAGAGAGACAATATGCTTGTCTCTTAGAAAAGCTTTAGCACTGATGTGCATTTTCATTCAGCGGCAAGACAAAATATGTTAGCAGCAATAGGACAGCACGTCAGATAAGGTTCCGATCAGCCACTATCCCATAAAAGCATCTCCTCATTTTCAGAATCGTATTCCTCACTTTTGAGGTATACCATGGCGCCAGGTAGGCAGTTGATCTTCATCCTATGCAGTGTACTTACTGAATTTACAGTTGTGTTGTAAAAGGGTGTGAAAGAACTTGTCACGTCCTGCAGAGAAATTAAAAAAGAAGAATAAAAACAGCATCACAGTTTCTGTAGGTGCCCTACGCAGCTGTGGGAATGGAGAGGGACATTTCTGCAGTGTCTGGAGGTGATGGCATGGGAATATACCAACGTGATCTCAACAGGAAGTGCAATGCTATTTAAGAATGCAATATAAGGAAACACAAACTGGCTTTCTCAAATTGCTTACACCACGCAGAACCTTACCATGCAATAGGTTTACTCTGCTAACTCCCTACTGGGAGGGCAAAGCTTTTTTATTACCACTATGGCCGAGGGACAAACAAAGCTAAAGTACAGGGTAACTTGTAAGATAGCAAGGACTTTTGCACCTGCAGCCTTTGAGCCGCAAACTAATCACATGTTCCTGCTCTTGTTGATTCAAGGACAGCTGAGAAGATCGGAGGATATTAACCTCTTCCTGACTACATTGTTTCCAAGCACAGAAGGAAAGCTATCTGCCCGTCTGGGATACAGATTAGCATTCTGGGAGGCTCGGAAAAAGTTGAAAACTACTTATCTGGCTGGTATAGCCATGCTGCTAGAAGTAACACTGAATCTGTTACACAGCGAGCTCTTCAGCAACTGCAAATGACCGGAGGGATTTGTGCTAGTGGCAGTGTTGGGAAGGGAAGCTCAGCTTGGGGGCAGGGATGAGGACAAGCCACGCAGGAGCCTCTCCTCTAATCCAAGAGCAAGTAGCATGTCCATAAGCAGCAGCTTTGCTGAACCCCAGCCAAAGCCACGAAAACACTGGAATTAAATGAAAATTGAGTGAAAGAACAAAACTGCTGAGGTCTCCCTTGGAACTGATGTGGAAGGTGACAAAAGGCTGAAAAAAAAGTGTCGCTTTGCATCCCAGAAAGCTAGTAGAGGGAGCCAGCACAAAGCTGTCCTTCTGACTGCAGGAATTTCTTCTGCCATGCCCTGAATAGGGCCTGGTTATTTCAGGTCAGGGAGGTTAGTGCAGTAAAAGTACGCAGGTAGAAGTCTGGATACTGCAGGTTATGGAAAAGTAAGGCTGAGAACACAAGCAAGATGTGAGAGGATTCACACTTCAGTCTTAGCTCAGTGTAAGTCCTGTGGTTTAGGAGCAGGACACTTTGCTGGATATGAAGGATCATAATATTTACTGAACAATCCAGAATTCATCTTCCCATTCGTAACTGCAGTCAGAGGTTCGTTTGGAACCACAGCCTTTGTAGGCAAGCCGTGGACATTGAACTGGAAGTGTAACCTTTGAACAACCTAGCTTAGGGACTGCAGATGTTGGGAAACGCCTCTGAGAATGCACAGTTAACAATCAGTCACCAAGTGAGAAGGATCTCTTTCAGGCTCTCCTTAGAGACCCAGGTATGGCTACACTCATGTTGCCGGCTGGGAATGAAACTCTGCAGAGGCACTCTCACCTAACTTTTCTATTGTGCATTCTTCAAACTTCCTCACTGAAACACACCTTTCTGCACAGCTGACCTGTTAATGTTTGAGCTTGGATATTCACACCTATCTCTTCTCCGAAGCTGTAGATTTATTTCCTCCTTGGTTAATGATATACACTTAATAGCCATTATGTTTATTTCAGGACTGTGCATGCAGGTTAGACTAAAGTCTGAACAGAAGGGGCCACACAAATAATACATTTATAAATGTTCAGCTTTCTGTGCTCAAGATATTTGTGAAACTCTGTGTGCAATTGACTGTTGACAAATTTATATTCCCAACCACAAACAGGTATGTTTGCAACTTGCAATAGCCTGATTGGTAGCTGTTGTTCTGAGTAGAAATGTCTTTCCTAGTTTATTTAATCACAGTTTTAGACCAGGAATAAATACTCTGTTTCTACCACTAGAGGACAGAAAACACACAGCCCTTATTTAAAGGAATAGCCTAGTTCTGCATTTACATTTTTAACAGGTGACTTAAGCATTCGTGTTCTTCACTGAGCTGCTTTTATGTACAAAGTGCAGGATTCAGGATATCTTACTAAGATTATCATATTTGGAAGCTGAATTCTCTAACCAAGCAACTATAGGAAACTGTAGTAAGATACTGAGAACAAGGCTATTTCTCTTAATGTGTATAATAGTTTAAAGCCACTGTCTCAGTCACTTGCAAAAACAGATAAATATGCAAATTGGTACAGCAGCCACATCAGGAGAGACAAGGATGTCATTTACACGTAAATTACTACTGACTTTCACTATATTTACTTCAGAATGGAAAGGAGACTTCCAGACCTCCTAACTGAAACTCCCTTCCAGCCCACTCTGAAATTTCAATACCTGAAGTGAATGTAATTCAACACTGTGTTATTTCATTTGCAGACACGTCCCTGCAGTGCCCCTGCTTTTGTTCACAGATTGTCCAGATTACTCAGTGTGATGTTTACAGGGCTCTGAGCATCAGTGACCCTGACAGGAGTTGAGTACGTTTCCCAGCAGCATTAACTACAGCAGCTACTATCTGCCAAGAACACATCTTGGGTAAGAGAAAGCTTTATACTGCAGTTGAGGTAAAAACAACAACAACAAAAATAACAACCATGCTGCAACCTCTCCCTTTCCCTTTTCCCCACTCAGTAACATGGAGTAGCCTAGAAGCCGAAGAGGCAGGCCTCTTCCCCATCCCACATCAGCGCTGGTGGGCCCGTGGCTCTGTACAGAGAACTTCTCACCAAAGGGGGCAGCAAGGAGTTGGAGGAATGCAGTTAATGCACAAGTCCAGAAATCAAATGCTCTGGATCTACATTTCAGATTTAACAGACGCTTCCACCCCTTCAGCATCAAATCTCCAACATATGGAAAGTACTCCCTTCCAGCTGTCCCCATCCTAGCTCAAACCATGAATGCTCACAGCCAAGGTCTGTGTCCTCTTCTGTGCTTATACAAGCATCAGCTCCAGTGCGAGCATTTCAGCAGATCCCACAGGACCCCACTTCACAGGACAGGAAATTTCCTCAAGAAAGGAACACTGATTGATTCCACTTTGCTCCAACTGCCCTAAAACCATGTGATACCTTCTGAACAGAAAAGCTGTAGTAGACACTAAAATCTAAGCAGGAACCTGAAACTCTTAGTTGGACTCCAAGGAAAAGCAAAAACAACAGAAATACCAGCTGAGTTGGCTGGAGCAAGGAACTGGAGGGCTAAACACTCTGAAGGAGCTTTACATCCAACACCTGAGTACTCCCACAGCCTCATCTCTCTGACCTCTCCCCCAGGTTCCATCGAAATATGACTCAACCGAGACAGGACGGCCCCACTCACCATTTTGCTCTCCTCCACCAGAAATCCCTCCACACGTTAACAGCTGACTGTCTGACTCCAGACTTGCGTTCCGTTTAGAATGAGATTCTCTTCCTGTTGAAAAAATAACAAAACCAAAACACAAGAAACTGGAGACCTGTAAAGAGGAAGAAGACAAGGGCATTTCTGTCAGGGTGAGTCAGCCAGTCTGGCTGGATCCCAGCACACCTGATAAAGCAGCTCCTCTGCCAGAGGCAGAGCGGCTGGCACGTGGCTTCAGGGCACTGAGGACTACAGCTCTTTTTTGTCTGCCTCATAGCATGAAAAAACCCACCGAACAACAACAAAACTGTTTGTGGCTGTGAGAGCATACCGGCTTTTGTTTTCTAAGGCTAACACCTTGTCTGCTAGAGGACATTTATGGGAAATGCCAGAACAAAGCGGAGGATTTCTGTTGGCTTGTTGCTGAGATCAACAGGCCTGTGTGTATCTTGACTGGTGTACCACTGACTACTCATGTTTGTGAAGGATGAAGAATCTCTTGGCAGACAATAGATATCCCCTTCAGCATCTCACAGATGGTGACTGGATGGTCTTTGAGCACTTTCTAGAAAATTAAATCCCGATTCTAGAAATAAGCACAGAAAGTGGCCACATCACATAGCACTGGTGGCTGGCGATCAAAGTTGAAAGAGAAATCAAGGGAAAATACTACTTGAAGAGAAGGAAATATATAAGCCTGTGAAAGATCATGAAACAGGCTTTCAGGGTCCAGATAGATCACGAGAACAGTGATAGCATATCTTGTCGCAACTGCACACATCAGTGTTTCTCTAACAGCCGTAACACTGGTTCACATTTCATCTTCTATATCACCTCCTATTTCCCAACGGTTTCCACTTGGGCTGCATCACTTTTGCTGTTTCAGCATCACTTTGGATCATAATTCTCAGCATGACTGGATGCTCACTGGCTCTCATTTTGGAAACCATGTCTATCAGCGAGTTGACCGCCAGCATCCAGCACATTCCAGAATCAAACTGTGCAGAGTCATACCCTGGTGCAGGAGGCTGTATGAAGACACTTACTCCTTACTTTATCTCTGTTGTTGCTGTGCCTTTGGGAGCAGTCCGGAGGAAATTCAGTCATCATGAAGTTTTGAGTGGCTGTGACACACACCACAGGGAGTGTTGGGGGACATGCATGAACAGGGGATGGATGGGGGAAAAAGAACACAGAAATGATCCTTAGCAAGCAGCATACACATCAGGCAGAGGACAGAAGGAGGAGGAAAAGCATTTTTAATGCTGCCTCTCTTTTGACCGTTTTGCTGCTACAGTGGGAGTATAGATCACAAGTCTGCAGTAAAGATGTGTTAAGAAATTTCCTTCCCTTGAGGAAGTGGTGGATGCATGCGTACAATAGAATGTGCAGAATGTGCAACTGAATCCAGTCTTTAATAAATGCAGAGACTCATTCAGCACATAGGTACATTTTGATTGCCCCCACACCCTCCTCTGCTCCCCACCTATAACATTATTTTTGTTAGTGAAATGTAAAACCACACAAAGACTGGAATATGTGTACACACCTTAGAGGGTCTCACATTTTTTTCTTTTTCACTTAAGAAACTTATAGACATTTAGAATTATTGACTGTTACCACCCAGTCAGTACAGCAGAAATATTCTACACAGATCATTGGTTGAAATGTACAGTACAACAGTTGTGAGTACACCGTCACAAAACACACCTGCTTGAATGCTAACAAATGCAGTAGATCCATCAAACCACATTGCAAGCATCTGCAACAAACCAGAACACTGAATACAAAGTCTGAGGAACATAAGAAATTATCAGAACACAGAGCACAGATGCTGAAGTAAAAAGGAAGCTTCTATAGTACTTCTCTCCCATTATGAGCCACGAAATCTGAACTGCTCTTTGCCACCTATTACTTTTTTTCTGCTGCACAGGGATCAGCATCAAGCCTTGATTTCCAGACCTGAGCCACTGCAGTTTTGCTTGAACAGAATCAAGGAAGAGAAGGAAAAGAGCAGACCACAGCTAACACAGCTAACAGACCTAATTTCCTCAGACCTGTATGGTCAAACAGCTTGATATTAAAGGCCTCGCCCATAAAAAGGCCTCGAAAATTGGAAAGAGAAGCAAAATAAACAAACAAAAACCAACGAAAGAAACAAACAAACAAAAAAAAGAGCTAGAAAAACAAAACAGAAATAACATGGTTTTATACAGCCTGCAGTAAAGCTATAGTCCATGGTACAGTATTGTTCACAAGACAATTATTAAGGCTTTGACTACTGGTCTTCTACATGCACATTTTATATACATATAATAGTGTTTATAAATTATTTTATTTTTCTTGTTCTAAGCAAGAAAATATTTTCATGCATTTTCTTCTCCTAGTATTCACAATACTTGGACCATATTCTGTTGAAGGACTTCTGGAGAAGGCTGGGTCTATTTATTATCTGTCTGGAAATAGCCTCATCTCCATGGAAGTCATTTGTGCCTAACAGTGGTGCTGGCCCCGCATTTCTCCACAGTCATGCACTCAATGAGCAGGTGTCACCCCAGAGCCTGACAGTACACTGGTTATGTAAACATAGTAATCCTTGGATTATAAATACTTTATTAAAGCTAACGTACCTCAGCTTTTAGCTCATTACTGCCCATGAGTGCCATAATGAAATAGATGTGGTTCTGAATGATTTTTTTCTTCTTTTATTCCCCTCCCTTATCAATAGCTCAATTACAGTACTTCCCCACAAGGCGCAGTTTTCCCTACTTTCTCTCGTATAAGTGCCAAGCTATCTGTTAATTCTGCAATGGTTCAGTAGCTTCCATGTGTATAAATAACTGCAACGCAGTGCAGGTCTCAGCCATATAGCTCAAAGTGCTTAAGTCGTCATCTCATAGGCACAGCAGGGCTATAGAACTGCTGTGAAGCTAATAGACTGTGTCATGGGCCGGCAAAGAATGAAGCAGCACAAACCAGCAGAACTCTCCCATTCCTTGTCCCATGCTTGGGGCATGCACCTGTTTGACAGGTTCCCAGAGCTCACCAGAGCTGACTTGTAGCATGGCTTCTGTTCCCTTCGTCTCAGGAACAACCACAACAATATGCTAAGATATTCTGACTGTCTCTGAATCAGTGTGTCCTTCTGTGAGATGCTCCAGCTAGCTGATGCTGTAAGAGCACCCCTTGGTAGCTGTGAGGAGCTCTGGGGAGAGCAGCATAGACAGCCATGGAAAGGAAAGGCTCACAAAGAAGTGGTAGTGAGGAACAATGGGAACATGGAAAGGAAGAAGCATAAAATGACTGAGAAAGCAAACATGGGTAGAGTGAGGAGGAGAGACTTCTTATTTTAGATGAAGCCTGCACTGCTGCTATAGCCCTCGGAGCTGCTTTGCCTGGCAGGGTGGTAAGACTGTAAGTGTTCCATCTGCTAAGTTTTGCCGCCATTACACATTCATGCTCTGCCTCCTATCAAAACACATCCCTGTCAGACACCAGCTTTCCCTTGGCCACTGCATCAAAGTACTTCTATTCAACGTGTAGCGTGACAATTACTGCAGATCAGACACTGACCACTACTCGTTTACTGTGGTCCAAGTAGCAAGCAGCTAACTAAAGAGACCATCCTCGTGCCCCCAACTACTTCTCAAGCCACAAAAACCAAGACACCAAATAGATGGGACGGAAGGAGTCATGGAATCTGGAGTCCCAGCTGCGTAGTTGTTCTCATATTGCACTGAGTAACTTGGGCTGGCAGGGGAGAGTAGACAGTCCACAATGTCCTCTGAGAAAATCCTACCGGGTGGCTGCACACATCATCTGCTCCAGAAAATGCATTCAGACAGCTCATGTACAGGATGCTTAGGAAATATCATCTAGAAACAGGGTATTCAAGAGACTAAGGCCTTCCTCAGTTTAAGCTCAGTCTTCATTCAGTCCTACAGGAAGCTATGCAAAACACAACATTTATGCCCCATCAGGTATGATTAGAAGACAATTTTGGATCCTAGGTATGTTAACAAGAGAGTCACACTAATCATTTCAGAGGCAAACCTTTGTGACTGAATTTAGTTTTAGTTACAGAAAATACCGTGCACTGCTTTTGGCCAGGTGCACAGAAGCTTAAAAAAGTCAAAAATCACAGCTAAACGTCTTGATCTTCAAGGTAAGGAATGTCTGTGAGAAGCAGTCAAATTACTTTCTCATATGCAATGCGTCCTGAAATTTGGTACTTATGTATTGGGCGTGAAACCCTTTCTTGTTAATTGTGTCGTCTGTGTGGAATCGAATCATGATGGAATCTCCTGCAGAGTAGATTTCTTCCAGAGGCTGCAGAAAAGGAAAGAACACAGCACAAAGTGGTTAAGTCCGCACGCTAAGTCATCATCCACGCTGTGGTGCCGGAGTTTAAGCTCACAGTGAAGAGGCTAGGAAGCATGAATACTCAGTGCTCAGTACCTCCCGGTCTGACTTTCTGAGCATATTCCTCATTCTCTTTGCATGCTTGCCTTTTATATTTGAAGACTGATGCCAGTCCACTCTACAATCCCAGTTCTTTCAGTTATTTTTGATTGGTCACAGGACTCCCTGGATATTCTTCTTCCAGTCCTCTGAGTATGTTCTAATTTGTGCTAATCTTTTCAGGAAATGACACAGTCCAAATTGGACCTTGTTCGGCAGCCGAGTCCCTCCCACGAATCATGCCAGCAGAGCTCTGGTTGCTTCCTTCACTGTCATGACTTGCTACAACCTCTCTGTGTTTCTCCTGAAACTTTCCCCACCATTCTCTGTTCGTCAGCATGCAGGTAGGCGATTACTATCTCACTGTCCTGAACTTCTTCGCACCAAGCTTCTATACCTTGATCTGTTTTCCAGACCATTTCGCCAGTTTGCATAGACCGTCCTGACCCACACACTGCCTTGGTTGCTACTCTTTAAATTCAATAAGCACCTTCTCCATTTCTTTGCTCAAGTCCCAGGGAAATCAAACGTAAAACATCTGGCTTTAAATATCGCACACTATTGTTCACACTAACAGAATCACATCTGTTAATCACAACTTAGATAACAATTTAGGAGTCAACACACCATCCTGGAGTCAACTAACAGCTTCACCCTTCACCCTTTCTTGACCATGGCTGGAAATGAAACTTGGCTTCAGGAAGGAAGTAACTGAGGATTAAACTAGATTTTGAAGGCAGTTTCTCATATTCATACAATGATTTTGCAGCTGGGCTAGGGCACAGCAGTGCAGCAGTCCTATATTGATGCATATAGCCCTGGGCTGAAAATGGAAAGTCAGCTAGAAAAGTCAGTCGGTTTTCAGACCTACTTTGCACATTAGATAAAATGACTGATCTCTAGCAACAGGGGAAGCAGCAAGACTCAGATGCACAAGGCATTCTTATCACCAGTTTGTGACAGATATCTCTCTCCAAAAGTGAGAAATGAGAGTACCCTTCTTTCCCACCTCCAGATACCCCTGTGAAATCCTCACCACCACGGCTTACCCCAGAGCCACAGAAGCGTCCGAGACGGGGTGCGGTGCTGTCATAACCATCGTAGATCTCCATGTAGTCATATCCACAGTCAGCCTCCTCCTCAATCTCAAATGTCTGGAACATCAGCTCCACCCCATAACCATCTTCAGCTACAATCACCCAGTCACAGTTGGCTTGACCTGGGTAGTTGTTGTCCCCAAACTGAGCATGGGAATACAGCTCCTTAGTTTGTACTTCAGCCTTTAAGAGCCCACCACACACTGAAGGAAGAAAAGGGCACAAAACACAGTCTCCTCAAAGGCCCTAGCTCACAAAAAAGTTTGCCATCCCACTTTTGGGCTGTCTGCGGGAAAAGACGACCTTCAGTTTGAAGTACATATAACAACAGGGAAGGTTACTAACCACTGCATCTAACTAGCATAAGAGAGTGAATTCTTCAGTCATCCATGAATCCAGTGACCCACATAGTGTAGAAAAGCCTGGTTCTTTTGGTGCAAAACATGGAGAGAAAGAAGTGACCAGTTAATATTGGCCGGAAAAAAAATATGATTTTATAGAACAGCAATGTAATGTCTTTCATTAACATGTTCTTTGAACTTGTCCTGCAGCTGAAATTCTGACCCCAAATATCTTGCCAATAAGCCAAAGCATATTAAAAACCTGGGCTCCAAAATAATCTGCCCACACATTGCACCTAAGACAGCTCAGTGCAGGTACTTCGGTGGTTTTTCTGCAGCTAATGAGGAATGCGTAGTGCTGCTCAAGGTCTGCTTCATTTACAGTGGCAAAGATTTCAGAAAAGAACCTTGGTACAACACACCCACCTCTGGGTTGCTACAAAAATAAGACCAGTCCTGCTGTGTATGCTCACAACACATCTTTGCTTCCACCATAATCAATCTAGTATGAGCTCATTGCGTGTGGGCCACTATATGTGAAAGGCATCCCTTGCTAGACTAAGTTGTATCCACTCCTTCTGAGAACTGATGAGGAACAGAAGAGGTTGCCACTCAACCAATCATCTCCTATTTAAACAACAAAGGTGAGTAGGAACATCTGACATCAGTAGGCCTCTCAGATAGCATGTATGGTACGGTGTCAACAATGGAAGCTGGTTAGCAAAATTTCCAACCAGGATAAACTCATCTGCAGAAAAGTGCATCTAAAATCTTGACTGGTAAAGAATGCAGTGAGATTTGATGACATCTCATCGTACCGGTATATTGGCAGGGAATCAGCTTACCTGTGCTATGTTTTGCCTGAAATCCTTTTCTTTGCACAGAAGCATCAGAGTAAAACCTAAGGAACATCTTGTTGGTAGAAGCTACCACAGGGTCTGGTTTCTTGCTGCCGCAGAAGCGGCCAAGTATAGGTGACTTGCTGTTGGGCCCATCATACATTTCCAAGTGATCATAGGCACATTCTTGATGCTGTTCAATCTCAAACTCATGAAAGGTCTACAGTAAGAATAAAAATAAGAAAATGAAGAAAGGTGCTTATAAATCTGAGAATGCTTCTCCCCTGGCACTCCCACTCACTGGTTACTCACTACTTTCACTCGGTGGCCAGGTGTTGCAGAGATATTCCAGGTGCACTCTTTCCGGCTAGGGTACTTGTCAGGCCAGTTTGGACTGCTCATCATTCCCTCTGCACTGCTCAGTTTATGCTCACAACCAGCTTGAGAGAGATCGTAAGACAGAGGCATCAAGGAGAGTCTCATACATTAATTGCATTATTGAAATAGCCTACAAACATCTCTCTCCCCACTGTCACCCTAACTATGGCAAAAACATGGAAGGCTTCAGTCACTGAATAAGATCTTTTAGAATTACTACCTAGCTCTGGTGGGTTTGTCCCCAAAAAGGCTTATACTTACAGCATTCCTAGATGCAGCCAGACTAGCTGGCTGAATTAACTGCTCAGCTGGTGAGAGCCTATCTTATTGTTCTGGACCTCATTAACCTCATCAGCCTCCTCACTCTCAAATGTACTCTCCTGCTCCTCCAGCTCATCCACCCTGCTCTCAGTGGCATGGTCTCCAACTCCACCACCATGTTGACTTCAGTGCTATCTCAGCCTTGAGCTGTTTTGTTGACTTGAAAAACTGAATCACAGAGTAATCAGGCAAGTAACAGAGACTGTTCAGTGGAAGGCCTCAGCACTGTACACTGAGGGGCAGGCATGCAGCAAAAAAAGTATTTTTGGCATCAGCAAAATGTTATATCAGCTCAGTCGCTCTCTTCTGACCCAATCCAGATAGAGGGCAAAGACTGGGAAATAGGTCCAGCCAAAACCAGGTTCTTCAGCCCTCTTATTGCATTTCCTAGATAGTTCTTCAGCTACCTGGGACATTTTCAGTGTCCCAAACTGATAGGGCACTCAGTCGTACAAACAAGCTTCCAGTACAGGGCAGGAAAGCACGCTGGCTCAGATGGCGTTTGTGGGAGCGTATCTTTCCTGAACACAGGGAGCAGAGGACTTACCTTCTTTACAGTCATGGTTATTTTCATGCAGCTTGAAGCCATTTCTGCACTGGCATACATAGCTCCCAAAGGTGTTGATACATTCGTGCTGGCAGCCACCATTGTCTTTGGAGCATTCATCCTTATCTGGGCAAGAGCAACAAATACTGAGTTGCCAGTGAGAAACAAACTACTGCAGTCACAAGCAGCGAGTCCTACATCCAAACTGGCAGATGTCACCATACACCTCCAACTTCTGCTGCAGGATTAGTGCAATCCCTTTTTAGTCCAGATACCATTTTCTGCAATTGTCTTTTATCCCATAAGATGTACCACAAAAGTACTTTATTATATAATGAAAGTTTTGAACAACTTAAGACTCCTTGTCTAAAAGAAACCTATAGCAAGGCTTTATTATTTTAAAATACAGTCCAGGAAAAGAATCACACAAATCCACTAGTCTAGGCAAAAATCTACTTGACAATCTCTCTATTTTCAAATTCGTATATGCTCTGATAAGCCTCTGTCTGTAAACTGCTCTGTCCAAGAGCACAAGTAGCCAAATAGAGAAAGGCATCTGAGGTATGAGCTGCACTCTGAAGCTGAAATATGCCCCAAATATTCACTCCTGTGTATTCAGTATCATGCTGAGGCCACAGACAGCCTGTCTCTTTCACCCTTACAGGACAAATGACCCATGCAGGGTTCAGAGAAGAGGGAAAATAAAAGACACTTCTGTCCCACCTTTCTCATAAGCAAATCCCAGACATTCAGCTCAGAAAAACTCAGGGTCACAGTACAAGCAATGAAAGGACCCAGAAGGAAAAGTGGAAGGGATTTGTTTTTAGTGCCCTCTCACTACATAGAGTTCACTTGACAAACTGTTCCAAGTAAAAAAAACAAAAAACAAAAGCAAAAACAATGGAATTTCACCAGCCTCTACTGCTCTTCACAGACATTCCTAAAACTCAATGTTCTGAGTATATGCTCTGCTCCCAGTTTCCAGTCCGATTTAATTTATAAGCAGCTGACCACCCTGGGCCTCATTAAGCTCACCTGTTTCCTCACTCCCAAACACATTTCTAGATAAAACATATGCCACTTCACCTTTCCTTCCTTGTTGAATTTAATAAGCCACACCCCAGCCCTGATTCCACTCTGCAGCGGTCTAACTCAACATCATTTTGCTTGATCATCCTCTTTGAAAATATTAATACTCTTCAGCCTCCGTTGAAAACAGACCATGGATCTAAATATCTACCTTCATACAATGCATGGTTATCCTCCAAAGCCAAAAAGGTACAGAAACCAAGATATAGGAAGGATTCAGAACTTCCACTAGTATGTACAGTGCTGATGGGAAGGATCACTATATAGAAGACTTTTAGAAGCGTTCTAACTACCCTACTTCCAGAAGAAAAAGTTATTCTTAGCTTCAGGGACAAAGAAGTTCTAGGACCAAGTTCCCCACCACTTTCCACTGTGGAGGGACTGGAGGCACTGATGAAATCCATGCACCTTGCTGATATCACGTTATGAAACTGGACCATACACCGCACTGAGAAAACAGGATGAAAGATAGCAGCACAGAGCAACTGTTCTTTTTAGATGTGTCTATGTCAATCTCTGCCTAATTTAGATGAGGTTGAAGACAATTCACCAAAAATGAGAGGTTAAATCAGAGGAGGCCAGCTACATACCAGAGAAGAAGTGGACTTTGAATCCTTTCTTGGATACTGTGTTGTCTGATTTGAACTCCAGTCTTATGTTGTTGCTGTACGACGTGATTACTTCAGGCTTCTCTGAGCCACAGAATTTGCCATGTAGCTTGGAGTCAGTAGCCAACCCACTACGAACCTCAACGTAGTCATATTTACAGACCTGCCAAGAGAGGAGGCAGTGGATTTAGAACAGAGCATTCCAGAGAGGGGGAACAGAGATCTGACTGACAGGGAAAGGAAACACTCGTATACTCAAACACACTTCCAGTTTCTCCAGATTCTCCCTTGTGAGCGCTCTCATCCCCTTCCTTTGCTATTCTAGACTTACAGCATCAGCACTTTTATCAGAATAGCAGCATTTCCACTTAATTTAGCTAAAATAATAACTCCCACCTTATCCCAGAGCCTGACAGCACTGAAGGAACTTCAGCAGCCAGCTGAATTAAGGAAGAGCCATTTACAGTGGAGGAAGTGAAATACTTCAATCAGAATCCATCCCGTCTTTAGCAGGGCAGAGAACAGATTCTTTCCCTGTCTACTTTCTTTACCCTTGAGGAACTCTACTTCTGTGTTCAACTCCAATTACCTTCCTACAAAGGCAGCCCTGGGAAAGTGTAGGATGGACACCTACTAGGGATGGAGAACACGTACAGTTTTGCAAAGCTAGTAGGGAAAAGATGCCCATTTGTAACAGAACAGCTTTAATCCTTCACTCCATAGAGAAGATGAACAATCATTGTCATTAGCTTATTATACCAAGGGTGAGGAAACAACCAGAAGCTCCACCAGCAAGACAGTCTCATCATGCTTGCACCCAAAGGATTTATCCAATTCAGCCAATAATCACAAAGATGCAGGGACTGGTTACGTACATCATTGCCTTCCAGATCAAACACTTCAAACTGCAGAGAGATCCGGTACTGGGCTGGAGCTACCACCTGCCAGACGCAGTTTTTGTTAGTAGGATATTCCTTGGGCCATCCAGGGCTAGTAATGGTCCCATTGAGCTTGGTGATGAAGCCCCCACAGGCAGCTGGAGAGGCAATAAATGAACACAAGTTTTACTGGGTTCTCTTCAGATACAGAAAATTGCCATCCTGTTAGCTGGGAAATGAATCAGACCCTGGTTGATGGCACATTTCAAATCCTACCCTCTAGGGCAGGTTTAAAATGCTGGGAATTGCAGAGAAGACAAACTTCATCTGCTGTAAATCACCAGTGAAATGCAGCCAGGCTACAAACCCCAAAAGCCACTCAAACTGTGTAAGATTGATCTTCATTCTACTTACTGTGTAAGATTCTACTTCATTCTACCTTAGAGTAACCACGGACCTGTTGACTTCATATGCACAATACAGTTGTAAATGTCAGCTTAGTAAATTCACCCACACAGTTTATTAACCTTATAATTTCGAATTTAACATGTAAACAGCACTTTCACTAGGAAAAATACCAAAGCAAAGCCAGAGACCTAGCTTTACTTCCTCATTTCCTTTAAAAATACAGGACATCTCAGCTCCACCCTTTTGAGAGAGGACATGGCTTTTACTTTTGAGGAAGCAACCTTGGTTTGCTCTTTTGGTGCAAAATTCTATTTGCAACAAAGCATTTTTTCCTTGCTATTCCTTTGGAGTAACGAGATCCTACCAGAACACCAAAATCCACAGTGATAAAAAGCTTCCTGTGTCTTCTTCCCAGCACCATTTTGCATTAGGAGAACTAACACAAGCGACAGCTTCAATACAAAGAAGCACAGCAAGTGTGTTTATTAAGTGTTTTATAGACTTCCTACAGCAGAGAGTTATACAAAACCAAGTGTTTTGTTGAACCTAATAGAACAGACAAACAAGAAGTGCACAAAGCATTTGGATTTTCACCCCAAACTTTCCAACCCATTTGCTTATTACATTTAGCACTTCGCTAGTTTTAGCAGAGACAGAACTTCATCTGAGGGACAACACAGTGTTGCATTCCACTCCAGAGCAAGCACAGCTGTCTGGGACGAGGCAGGCTATTTGCCCACACAATGCTGACAGAAACAGTTTCTGATGAAGTGTTTTTTTTTTCCCCATAACTGAAAATTAGAATCAACTCTGTTTTGCATGCTACAGTAGAAATATTCAAAAAAATAAGCCTTGCATTGAAATTATCCTGGACTCCTATTAGGTTCCAACATTCCTACCCCCATCACTGCAAAATCTGGTCTAAGTGGGAATCCTTGGCCATGGCAACAGCTTTTAAAGGCGTTTAGTGGTAGAGAACAAGGATGCCTTCCATTTTTCACCCCAAATGTGATTTTCAACTTAAAGATGTTGACAAGAATAACTTCTGGGGAGGTGATGGGGGAAAAGATAAAAAGAAATGAACATGGAGAGGAAAGGAGTATTGTCCCCAAGCCTGTTCAATTTCATTATTAGTTGCAGACACCAACCTGACAGGTAGATGCCTCAATCTATACATTACCCACCTTCACAGCTCTTTTTATCAGCTGTCAACTCATAGCCAGGCTCACAGGTGCATTTGTAGCTGCCCAGTGTGTTCTCACAGTGCTGTTCACACCCACCGTTGTCTGGCTGAGAACATTCATCCATTTCTGTCAGGAAGAAACCAGAACAAGTCACGCTTTCCCAACCAGCCAAATCCCCTCATGTTCCTCAGGCAATGCGTGCTCTAGGAGGACTAGAGCTCTGGTTGACAAGCAGAGCAGGTACAGCAGCAGACATCACAAATACAAGAGAACTCCTTACTATCACTCAAAGGATTACTATTGCAACTACTAGCCACAGGAACCAAGGGTGCTTATTCTAGACAGAAGCAGAAAAAATGGTCTCTTGTAAAGACTTCACTTTATTGTATTCTCATTTGCTAATTGGTTTTGGGTTTGTTTTTTGTTGGTTTGTTTGCTTTGTCTGGTAGCTCACATCACTCGAGCGTGAGGAATCAAAACATCAGCCCATTATGGTGTCCATATGTATGGAGCTGTAGGAGGCCATACCCCGGCAGCAACATAGTTGGGAGTGCATGCAAATAGTTGCTCATTTTCAGGAACACGTTAGTTGCTGTTCTAGATTTTGTAGTCAAGTTCTCACTCTCAACAACCTGAGCTGACAATTTAACATACAGATGGCCAGATGTACTGTCTTCTCACTCTAACCCCTGATTCCATGTATAGCCCTTAATAATTGATTTTACTAATAATGTTATGGTAGTGCTAATCACTGGAAGGCACTCCTGGCACAATCAGCCTGAACTCCTGAAAGAAGCCAACATAATATGAGCAAGAAGTACTCTTTGTGTCCATATGAAACCTGAGGATTTTGTACCAGGCAATCTAGGTACTGTGGGAATTGTCCAGGGAATGGAATGAATCACAGTATTTGCCAGCAAGCTGGTAATCACTTTTGATGCAGGGCACAAGTTCAAGTAGCAATAAAGGACTAATCCAAATATCAAAACTGTATCTCTTGGGTTCAATGACAGTTGCAGTCAGTAAAGATTATATTTTACTTCTGTACCTCAAAGCAACTCCATAATGTATTTTCCCAAGTAGTTACATGTTTGGTTCCTGCCTATCAAGCCAGGATGCTGGTGAAAAACCATGGCTTGGGTCCAGCTCCTAAGAAAAGCATCTTCATTCACATCTTCCTGAAGAGGATTTCAGAGTATGAACACATTTGTCTCCAAAAGCGTTCTGGAACTTTCCCTGAAATTCTGCTTACATTTCAAATCACTTCCTCTCCAAAGGTTTTCTTTTACAGTAGAACTTAAGCAGAGAAGTTTTGTTGTTGTTTTGGTTTTTTTTTTAATTATTTTTGTTACACTTTGTACAGCAGTAGTACCTTCTTTGAAAATATCAGTATCCCTGGTGTAGGTTAAGTGGGGGTCACAACCCATCTTGCTGTGAAACAGAAGGTGTTAGTGTCCGCACTAGTAACGGCACATGAAATCTAACCTTTTCGGATGCAGGTTCTATCTTAACCAGTAAGGTGCTGTTTGTGACTCAGCATCAAAGTCTTCTACAGTTTTAAAGTAAAACATGGATAGACTTGATACTGGCAGACAAGCCTAACAGCTTTTAACTAAAAGTAGATACAATGGTAACTTCACGTGAGCAGTAAGTTATGGGATGAGCGATCCCTAAGTTAGACCTTGAGAGGTGCTATATCACATACCTTTGAAGAAATTTGCTGCAAAGCCTGCTTTACTGATGGTTGCATCAGATGTAAATTTCATCCATATTTTATTTGAACTGGATTTAATATCTTCTGGCTTCTCGTAGCCACAGAACTGACCAATCAGTGGGCTGTTTTCAGTGAGGCCATCTCGGATCTCCAGGTAGTCATAAGAACATGCATCATGCCACTCAATCTGCAAATGGAAACGGGTGGGCCTGTAACTCACTGGCATAAGCACTCTGAACCAGGCTGGCTACCCAGTTAGGCTTTGGCCAGGGATCAGCTTCAAAAAGAGCATCATAAGCAACTGGTCACAGCTAACTGCTTGCCTCACTGCTGCTGTCACTCCTGCAGCTGAAATCACATTCAAACACAGACAGATCCCAGTTCTATTTCATGGCTACTCTCTAATGAAACTTAGTCTCTGACTTTTTCCATTATAAATTGCTTTTCTATGAAAAACTGTAAGTAATAAAGAAGAACTACAAACAAATAGGCTCAAGAAATAGTGTTGGGTTTGCTGTCAGGAAAGTAGCGGTACCTGCCCTTTCCTGGACAAGTGCAGTAAAAGTGCACAAGCCAGGGGAATCAATCAGCTGTGTATGCCGCCCTATAACCAATAGGAGAAGACTTTCTGAACTTCTCATGGTCTACCATCTGAGAAAGTGATATCTATTTTGACAGCCACAAAGAAGCTGAAATCTGCAGAGGTACCAGCAACACCAGCACAAAGCTGTTTAGTCAAATAAAACTGAACGGTCACAATGCAAGCGGAGTGAAATCTTAAGGACTTGTGAGTTCCTTACTCAACATACACACTTCTCTGTGCATTCTAGTTCTTCCTAGTTTTCAAATCCACTGAAAATTTAAAACTTGGCTTTGAAATCTCTGAGCAAACTTCTGGTGAGGAGAGATGACATTCTGAACTGTTCTGAAGTTTGTTTGTTTTGAATGTAACTATTTACATAATCTCCTTTTTCATTCTAAAGAATAGATACTGTTTCAGCTCTGTAGATCCAAGTGCTTACAATGACATTTCTCACCTCAAATGCTTGGAACGAGATTCCTATGTGAAAGCCCTCAGAAACTGTGATCTTCCAGATGCATTCTTTGGAAGGCCTGTAGTCATCTGGATAATTGGGAGACTGGATCTGGCCAGCATCTTTGCGAACTTCTCCACCACAAATAGCTTCATAAAAAACATTCAACAGAACCATGTGATTGCATGCTTTTCCTTAGGTAAAAACTACTCCATACATATCCTTCTTCCCCATTCAAGTCTGCATCAGTAGTTCTTGTTCCACAAAAGCAACACACACATCATGGAAGGTTTTACACATCTAACGTTTCACCTTTGATAGTGTCTCCCATCTTGCTGTAACAACCTCTTAACAAAGAGAACTCACTGGGGCATAGAAATGCTGTGCATTTGCGTGTTTCACACTCCAGGTCACCTCCACAACTGCTTAACGCTGGCAGATGGCAATAAGGACCAAGAAAAGAAGGGAAGAAAAAAAAAAACCCAAGAAGTTGCAAATGTAAACCAGCCACGAGATGGCGATATTTACAAAGCATAAACTGAGCTGCTCATCAAGCAACGTTTAGGAGACCGTCCTGGTGCATGAAGAGGCAAAAGCTCCGGGGAGACCGTGTTGCAGCTTTCCAGTTGTTGAGGGGAGCTTATAGGCAGGAGGGGAGGCTGGCTTTTTACACTGTCCAATAGCAACAGGACAAGGGGGAATGGCTTTAAACTAGAAGAGGGGTTAGATGGTAGGAAGAAATTCTTTAAAGGGTGCTCAAGGCTATGTTGGATGGGACCAGGGGAACCTGACCTGGTGTGTGGCAGCCCTGCCAGTGGTGGGGGTTGAAACTAGATGATATTTAACATTCTTTCCAAACTAAGCCATTCTGAGATTCTATGACCCTTTAGGGAACTGCCTCTCTCTCTAACAGAAAGAACTACAGGAGCAGAGAACTGACAAATCTTATTATTTTTTAATAGCCATAAAACAAACAGTATCTTCCTCTAGCCATTGCAATAGCTCACACTAAATTTCAGTTGAGTGGTTAACTACACAGGAAGAGTTTTAATGCTAAATAGATGAATATGTTGACGCAGCCTGAGAAGTCTACAGAAATGATAAATTCTGGGCTGCCAGCAGTGTTACAGAGTAAAGCCACCAGCATCTTCTCCATCTTGAACCTCTTGAAAGAAAAGGAACAATGAAGACACTTTTACTACATGATCTTCACGTGTTTTACTATCAAATAATTCTGTTACATGGCCACATGCTTCTACATCTTTCCTCCCATCTATTTAAAACTTCAGAGTCAAGAACTGGAGGAAACCAACCCAAAAATCAGTCCTCACCCACAGAGCTCCCAGCAAAGTCTGAACACACAAGAGTTTACATGTGCTCTCAGAAAAGCAGTCTTAAGACCCACTTTGGCTTTTCAATATGTGAGGGAGAAGATGTCAGAAGAAAAAGGGGAACTAAGAGAAACACAGAACTTCCGGACAAAAATTAACAGAAAGTTAAAGAATTCAGGGCAGTCTCTTTTGGAAATAAAAATTACACTTACTGTCTAAACACAGAAGTCACAAATCATCTGAGTAAACTACGTGACAATGGAGGGAATAAATGAGACACTGTATGCAGTGGAATCAGTGGGAAATTGTGATTAACGATGATTTTTTGAAAACTCTCCCATTTCAGCAAGTAAAATATTTAGAGGGACACTGATAATCTCACTACCTGTCCCTTTAAGGAGACAAGGCTGAGCTAAGAACTAAGAAATGGGCCATTGGTGGTACAAACCGGCTTCGCCACTCTTACCCTGTACTTGCTCTCGGGTTTAGCAACAGATTTCCTCCCTTTTCAAAGGGAAATTGCTTAGAGAAAAAATTATGAAAAAAGTCAAAGCCTTGAAAAATGCTTACACTAACAGCAAGAGGGTAAACACGAACAATCAGAGGGATGCAAAGTCCAACTAGATGCACACTGTGCATTCACTCGCCCTCCTCAGATGTTATGTGAAGCAAGTATTGCTCATCTTTACTGGACCTGTAGGGGGCATCCATTCCTTAACGAGAAATAGGAAAAAGTACCCAGAGAATCAAGTTTCTGAAGCCTTTCGATGTTGTTAATATTAAAAAATCTTGCAATATGATTTATCAATATGAAACATGATATCATATTAACACAATGAAGAACAGAGATGTAGCTTCCCAAGAAGTCGTACCCTTGCTATTTTTTCCTTTAAAAAATTAGAACAGATATAGTGGGCTGTCCTCCAGTGGCAAGACCTAAGTTGACTAGTCCACAAAAGCAATAAGTCAAAATAAAACAGTCTATTAGGAACTCACTATTCTGATTACTACAAATTCCCACAAACTACCATAAAAGGGGTGTTACAGAGCACATGGTGCAGGCAACAGCTGCTTCTCAGAAGAAATATAAAGAAAAAAAAAGTCAAGCAAGCTACTTCTGTCTCTGGGACAGCAGTTCCTGCAGAAACCAGATATTTCTCCTGTGAAAAGCCCCACACCGTTGTGAAATCCTCATATGCTTTATTTGCACTTCCCCAACAGCGCTGCATTTTCTTTGCCTCCTTCTGTTAGTATCATTATTCATGAGTATACTGGATGCTCAACACTGGATTTTCAATGTCATGCTTGCTCCTGCAGGCACTGAAGAATGATGCATCATTGGGACAGTTATATGCAAACTCATTACTGGTTCTTCCAAGAAAGCGCCTGCAGTCCAGAGAACAATGAAGGCCTTTATATATTTTTAAATCTTTATTGTCAAAATTAAGTGTATGTGAAAAAGGGATGTTACTGATTTTGAAGCTCCAAACAGCAAAAGGGAGGAGAGCCCCGTGGAAATCTTGGTGCAGTCACTTGGAGAAGATGACCAGTTTGGTGGCTGTTTGGGAAATAGCTTTAAGTGATCGTGTTCATAAGACTGAATTTGAACATGGGACCACTTAAAAAAAAATGTATTGTCTATGTTGATAAAAAGGAAGAGATGCAAAAAGATTGGATGTTTAAATCAGTGGTTAAAAAAACATACCATTAGAGCATACAAAACAAAAGCTACTATTAATATGGATGCAGTCAGAGGCTTTGCATATGAATACACTTTTTTTCCAATGTAAAATGCCTCAAGAAATATATGCATAACAGGTCAGAACCTACCAGTATTTGGGTACTGTGTGTGGGTGTTACAGACTACAGAGCTGTTCTGGAAAATAACACTATGAATGTGCAGTGGTGAAAAAAGTAATAATGGGAACAGTAGGTGAATTTGTAGAAGATAGGACTGAAACTCACTTAAGTGTCGGTAACCACAGCTGTTACATTAATGCTGTATCAGTAGTGGAAAACAAAAGGAAATAACTATTCTAACTTCTAATGTGGACAACAGAGACATCCCAGAGGCTTTAGATTAGCCTGCATTTAACTGTTACAGAACCAAGATCAGGAATTTTTGGTTACTGTGGTAATGATTTTTAAAGAGGCATTTGTATAATGCCCTCAATAAAATAGTTTAACCTTCAGCTAGCTCTGAAGTCCAACAGGCAGTTGGACTTGCTGACTGCTGTAGGTCCCTTCCAACTGAACTACTTTGTGAGATTCACTAATGACTTTGGTAGCGTTGCTCCTCCTCTGAAACGGTCTCAGCACCCCAGTGTGATGGAAGTTTCCAAAGTACCTGGATCTGCAGGAACAGAGCTTTGTTAAATTACTAGAAGCAACGCCTGCTACACAGAGCACTGATGCTTGCAGGGGTGGGTCAGTGCAAACAGGGCCCTGGCCTATGATTGGAAGCCATTGCTCTGTGCTGCCATCCTATTCCTCAAAAGGAATTACGATGATCCAGTTAGAAGAGCCACATCTTATCTGCTGGAACCATCCAGAAATTCTGCCAGTCCCCATAAAAGCAAGAGTGGGTGCTGTGTCTAACTAAATGGTGAAGCAGAAGTCCTACTGATCCCATAAATTCCTGCACCTTGTTTTGACTGCTCCATGCAATGCAATACACTTCCAGCTAAAGGCTGTACCTTCATAGACCACAAAGAAGCCTTTGCCCAGGATGTTACTGCTGCTCCGGAACTCGATCCACAGCCTGCTGTCCGTGGAGATTACTGGTTCAGGGATCTTGTCACCACAAAATCTACCTAGAAGGCAGGAAAAAGACTATCAAGATCTCCAGGCAGTACAGCCACTGGTAGCAGGCACCTGTGGTTCTAGGAAGCAAAGAGTCTGTGGTTAAAGGAGCAGTACTTGTATCAAACACCCTTTCACTCCTACCACTTGTTTCTGAATTTCCTTTTTTTCCCCCCCCCCATTAATATATATTCTCTTCAATTATTAAATTGATAAAGATTTCCTTCAGCTGGAAGCAGAATTCAGTAGTTAACAGATGCAATCGCTGTTGCCTCAGTAAATTCAAAGGGATTCCTGTCTCGATTCACATGATTGTACAAATGAGTCAACAGCAGAGGGGAACTATCCCCCATCCTTTTGGAGATGGGACATTGGGGAACTGCCCTTCCTACCTACTAAGCCTCAGAAATTCCTGTACAAGTCAAATGGAAGTTAGGATGTAACCATACTGAGAAGAGGGCTATGCAGATCCCCCACAGCACCAACACAGCTCATCCTGTTGCTAGTGCTAAAAATCCCTTATCCTCTGATCTTATTCCCCAGCACACCTCCTTCTGATTAAGCCTTTGCAGTCATCCAGTCTCTTTCACTCAGCAGATTTGTGACCAAGTGCCTTTTTTGCTCCCTAGTACACATCAGCACTGGTAAATACCTGAATCTTGCCAGCAATAGAGAATCCCAGAATGGAGCATCTGCAGAAGGCATCTGCTGGAGTAGCCTGAACAACCTCAACAACCCTAAAGCTGTTCTGGTCTTTCTCTACCTGTTCCAGCCAGAGGCTCCCCAGGGTAACAGAGCAAACACTATGCACAGTGAGCACATGCTGCCAACATGGTTCTTTACTTCAGCTGACACCAGCATGGCTACGTGCTAGAGGCAGTGGCATCTCATCCAACTGAACCCCCAGAGGGAATTCGACAGAGAGCAGTTATTCAGAAATTCAGTCACAGCAGCGGTGACAGGGAACCTGATCCTGGCCTTGTGAAACCAGAGAATAGCTTCTTTGAACATCCTCATCTGAGTGAAAACCTGGTTAATTGCTTACTGACAAGACAGTACCTTAGTTTCCATTAGCAAGCTGCATTAAGTGTTCTCTGCACTGAATAAGGAAACAGATCATTTGAGTCCTGTTGACTGGCAGACAGAGGAGGCTGCTGCTTTCCTACATACAAAGGGCAGAGTGGTTGACACGAATCCTGCACATCAAAAGCCAAAAGGCCCCCTGCGTAGTCAGCTGCCTACAATCAGATGGTTGTCACCTTTGGCTCTGCTTCCCTACCTTCACCACTTGGCAGCCTCAGAACACCCATGGCCTTCAAGGATGAGAGTTGTGCCTCTGTGATAGGCAGTAAAGGGAAAAGAGAATGCATGGAAAGTGAGTTGTGGACTTCAGTGGCAGTTTCATCACCAACTTTTTTCCCCCCTCGTAGAGTCCCTTGTTCAATTATTAGTCCAGATTCAAGTTGTGTTTGGCAATTCTAAGCTGAGCCCATGTGCCAAAGCTACCCAGCACTGTTTGGACAGCGTGACACTGGCATACAGCATAACAATTGTATCTCCCACCCCTGCTACCAGTAAGAACAATAACAATCAGCATCAGTGCTGCAAAGCTCCTTCCTGAGCAACTGCCTCCTAGATTTGGACTTGAAGTTTGACAAGGGTGTCAAGGAGAGGAAACAGATGAGAAACTAGAATGAGCAAACTCCTCAGAGTGTGATAAAGGGCCCATTCATAAAAAGTTATACGTTTAAAGGCAGGGTTTTCACCCTGGGAAAATATGCAGCGCACATGTATTTTTTTTTCCCCCTCTGCAAGAAGTCCATGCTTTCACAATTCACACTAATCCCTCTCCCCGCCCCCTGCTGAATTGCCGTCTGCTTGCCTCTGCTGAGCTAATTTCATGGGCTCAGCCCCTTGTGGGAGCCTCTTCAACCAGTGTCTCATTCCAGATGGAAACACTCACAAGTCCACCTGCACAAAGGTGACAGGGAGGTGGTTTGGCTTCTGAAATACCTTCAAATTACTCAGCAGAAAAAAAAATACATAACAAGGACTGAAATTACAGCTGCTGGAGCAATGTTACCTGAAGTATGTGTAACAAAACAATAACTGCTGCCAACCCCAAAACAGGCAGGAAGCAATAAAAACAGCTGCCAACTCCACACTGAAACACAGGCCCACGGAGACCTCTAGAGAGCAGTACAGTTCCAACCTAACAACTTCATCCTGTGTTACAGCTGGAACATCCCATGGGCTAAGGTGAGCTTGGCACCTAAACTTCCATTGTCCCACTGACCTCACATTAGCCTAGCTATGTGCTGCAGCCTGGGCACCTCAGCTCCAGTGAAACTGCTGATGCTACGTAAGCTGATTGATTCTTAACTTTCAGATAGAAGTAGATGTTGGCACGTAAGGACACCGGGGTCAGAAGACAGGGTCAGGATCAGAGCCAGTAGCAAAGCTGGTAAAAGCAGGTGAGAATTCTGACTGCCCACTTAGGTGGCAGATAACTTGCAGTCACGATAGCAAGATACTGAGGAATGAATACAGAGAGTACAAAGGGAGAGCTGCACTTTGAGATCTTCAGGAGCAATAGAGCCCTTGCTGAGTTTGATATTCTAAGCATTACCAGTAATTCTTGGGCCCAAAGACACGTTCCCCACTGGAAATACAGAGGATCAAAGTACAGAGTGCTGTGTCCAGAACAGGCTACACAGAGAAGCTGTGGATGCTCTGTCCCTGGAAGCATTCAAGGCTAGGTTGGATGGGACTAACTGCAACTCGATCCTGTTAGAGGTGTACTTACATGTGCCAGAGGGTTGGAACTAGATGATCTTAAAGGTGCCTTCCAACTCAAACTATTCTATTATTCTGTGATTTGTATTCTTAAGAAATAATGTCAGGAGCTTTGGACAGGAGCTGCATGTCTTCTTCATTCTTACTGCCTGATAGTTCCATTCAGATCTTATTAAAAAGGCATCATAAAGCTCCAGGGACCACACTTCTAATCTCAGCCATGCCTCTCACTCATTTCCCTCTCTGCCTCAGGTCATGAGCTAGAAAAGGAAGGAATAAAGACTTTGCTACTAGGGGACTGGAGCATTGATCATTTGGTGCAAATATAACACACTGATGTCTCTAACACTAATGACCAGTGCTCTGCTTGGACACAGGTTCCTTTCAGGTAAAGAAAGTTTTGTTGTGTTTTTTTTTTAATGGTGTTGGGATTTTTGTTCATTTTTCCCTCCACAATAAGCTTTAAGAGCACAAAAAAAATGCAATTAAGATGAAGCAGTTACTCACCCAGTAAGGGAGCCTTCCTCCAGTAGCCATCACGCACCTCCACATAATCATACCAGCAAAGGCGGCTTTTAAATAGATCCATTGATGTGAAGTTCAACATGATCTGAAAGGACAGCATACATGTTTATCCTTGGAATGGGAACTACTTTAAAATCAAGACCCTACAGACTACCCGCTTCATCTCTGCTACTGCACTGCATAAGTGAGTATGCATGAAAATAGCGGGACAGAAAGCTGGATTTTTGAATCAATTTTCCTCAAAAAAAGGAAAGCCTTCTCAAGGAATTGTAATTATACTATGCAGTACAGTATGACAAAAGGAGGCATTTTACTACTCGTTCTGTTATTCACACAGTCATTGCTTCACCATTACTAATATACAACTAGAAAGCTCCTTAAAAAAAGTTAAAATGGAATGCTTCCTTTTAATTAATGTGAATGTTATAGAGATGCATATTTCCCAGAAATAGAGACACTTGGGTTTTATTCTGTTCTATAAGTGTCTCCAGTAAGACATAGCTACTTCTGCTGACAAGTTTCCACATTCTGACACTGCCACTCATACACTGTGTTCAAAGGCTTTCCAGAGCAGAGTTCAGCAAGAAAACATTATCCCATTGGTATCCTCCCTGAAGCCAATGGCCAGAGCTCAGTACAATATATGACTGGGCCTGCAGGTGACAGAACTGAGTCCAAGAGCAAGACAACTGCTCCAAAACAAGAGAGCTCCACTTTCCTTTGTTCTTCCAAGTCTCAGTCCTAAGTATGTCTTCAGGATGGTCTTCAGCAAAGCTGTTCAGTCAAGGAGCATCCAAGCCAGGCCATGCATTATTGCAGTCCAGTAGGACATGAAAGGCCTGAAGGGCTGGCATAACAGATTAAGGAAAGATTGTTTCCACAGGAAAAATCAATAAAACAAAAAGAGCTGGAAAGTGGACAGAGCAGCTGATTGATGCTCAGCAGGGCTCAGTGTTTCAAGGCTGGAGGCAGGGGTCCCCTGACAGAGGCATTATGCCTACGTGACAGGGGCAGGCTACTGATGCCACTCACAACTCCTGAGCTCCCTCCTGGATTCCATCTTGCTGGTATGTTTTATACAACTCATCTGACCAGCACTTGGTTTGAAAGAAAATTTCCTCAGCTATCAGCTCAACCTGAGCTAGCAGGTGGCAAGCTGAATAGCTGAGGAAACTGCCCAGGCCGGGTGTATCTGAAATGAGAGGAGGGATCAGAGATCAACTGACAACCCAGACGTGCAAAAGGATTCTATTCCAACACTACCTCTTGTCAGAGCCACTAATTCCTGACCCCATCTCTGGCAGGACAGACCCCATTCCTGCACTCCAGGCATGCAGAGATCTGCAGGACAGTCTTTTTGGCAGCAGATAATATCATCACAAGCAAAACTCATGTAAGGGAAGTGAAGAGTACACCTAGTCCACGTGTCACCCACCTTCTCTCCTGGGGTCACCGAGATTCTCCAGACGCAGTGGGAATACGAGGGATAGCCACTGGGAAAGCCAGGGGCTGAGAAATTCCCTGTGCTGTCCTGCAGGGTTTCTCCACAAGCTGTGAGAGAAGGGGAGGGGAGAAAAATTAGCCACAAGGAGCAACTCTCTAAAGGATATTGAGCTCCAACAAAATGTTTGCACATGGCTGCTCCATGCAGGGTGGTAGCACACACTAAGGATGTTCACTCGTGGTACTGACACAAGGTCAGCAGCTGCTTGAGACCTCACCAGAAGGTGTGATGTGAAATGTTTCAGGATTCCTGGGACAGATTATCAGTGCAAGGACACAGAGGAAACAGCTTTTTAAAAGGCACACATCTTCCTTCCTCCTCTTTCCACACATCACTACTTTCAAAGTTCCAGCCCTAATGAGGAATACCTTATCCATTAGTAAAATAAAAAACACTGGTCCACCCCACCTTGCAATCCTACGTCTGCTTCCAGCAAAATCTGTTCACCCTTCTCAGTACTTCTAGTTGAAGTTCTCTGTAGTTACTCTTTAATGTCCTGGGTTAAAACTTGACAAGAAAAAAAGCAGGGCAAGTCCCACTGACCCTGGATCTTTGACTGCGCAGCATCTACCCTGATGTTACACTACGCAGGATAAAATATGAACACTGCAGCTCATTCTGCTCTACACCTTTCTGTTTGTCTCCTGCTGCCGTTGATGAAATGTAGATACCAGTGTTACTTTTGGAAAGTAAACAGTTTGCAAATGCTCCTTCAGGAAACTTCCAAAATGTGGGGAAAGCAGCAACTACTGTAGTTCCTGTTCTGAGCCAGGAGGATCTCGCTGGAAGGAGGAATGACCACGCATACGTCCAGAGAATCACACGTATCAAAAGCTCCTATTCTCATCCATCAGGATACTCACTAGACACATGCAAATACCAATCCCAAAGAGAGGGGACCTTGGCTTGCCTGCCCTCAGGTTGTTTTTCTAACGTCATAACCCACTGACATTATAAAGCTCCCCTTGACCTGCAAATTAGTTTCCTCAGTGATGGTAAGGCAGCTTCCAAAAATCCCTTGTTGAGCAGCAGTGCTTTGAAAAGATCTGACTAAACTGAATATCTGGCTCCCTTTCTCATGGAAATGCCAGGGGATTCTCTGCCTTATACTATCACACACTCACTAATTTTTTCAGCCATGATCACTATAAGATGGGCAGGTCGGAAGTTGGAGGCGAAAAGAGAGCAGACCCATTCAGAAAGATTGGAATCTTCAGAAAAGGGAAAGGGAGTCACGTAAACCAGAATTTCTTAACTTCCCTGAAGTAATTTGACCCACAGTTTGACAAGTCAGACTTTACGAACAATAGGCAGAGACACAAAAAGGGATTTTTTGCTCAACCAACCCGTTCCTAGGGGTGCTCTAGAGGGTAGATCACTACTAGGAACTAGGTGTGCATATTTTGAGGCAGCATTGTCTCTGGCAAACTGATTCCTGTCAGGAAAGACAAATGTACTTAAAACTACTAGGAAGAAACACTGCTAAAAAAAAAAAAGGCAGGAAAATACATGCATCTGCCCTGAAGGAATGAAGCAAACAAATGGGAGTTCAAAAGCCTCCACGCTGTTCAAACAGTTTTGAGCCCTGAGAACTCCCCTTACCATTATCCAGATACAGAGGAGCATTGTACCGGAAGTTTTAGTTTCAAAGTACTCTGCAGAAATAACTTATCCCTCCCAGCATGCTTGGCAGGTGATGCAATCTCTTTTTCAGGTGGGCAGAGCTGCTGGTGGTAAAAGATGCTGACTTGCACACATGGGAAAAGAAATCCGGACATTTCCAGAACACACACACACACTTCTCCTTTCCATATCTTGCAGAAATTTATTGCCTTGTTACCTGTGGCACAGTCTGCTGGAATCTAATTCCTGCTCCCAAGATGCTCCTGAACTCTCAACCAGGAAAAACATGGTACCTCAGTAGAAAAACATCTCAAAAATCTGAATCCCAGCCATATTTATTCTGCATGCAGCAAGCCACTCTTCCCTTGATCCTCCAGTATTGCCACTGGGTCAATACCAACTGGAGTGGCCACCAGCCTAGGATTGTTCTAGGAATGCCAATATCTGGCAAGATGTGCCAGTCCAAAACTCACAAGGTATACACAATCTTCTAGCAGAGAAAAAGAGCATCTAAACAAAGTTGCCCCCCATAAGATTATAAAGAAACTGAGAAGAGAGCTGAAGGAACTGGGATTGTTTAGTCTGAAGAAGAGGAAGCTCAGGGGAGCCTTTATTGCTCTGTACAACTCCCTGAAAGGAGGTTGTGGTGAGGTGAGGATCAGCCTTTTCTCCAAGGCAACAGCAATAGGACTACAGGTAATGGCTTTAAGTTGTGCCAGAGGAGGTTCAGGTTGGACATTAGGAAAAATTTCTTCTCTGAAGAAAGAGAAACTTAGTGCTTTCTACATTTACTCCCTCCTAGCCTCACACCTTCCATGTTTTCTCCATTCTCAGTTGCTGCAATCCACGACACAGGTGCGATCATTCCTCAAATCCTCTATCCTCATACTCTGCACATCCTTCAGTCCGGCTGACTTCTCTGAAATCTAGTTTTCTTTTTTTAATCTATTCATCCATAGCTGTTGCATAAACGTCTACTGTCTATCATCTCCAATTTAAAAGGATCCTTCTATTCTCATAGATAAACTTAAGTCTCCAAATCATATCTGTGATGCCAATACTCTTTTTGCTAATATTTGCAGACTCTGGATAAAGCAAGACTCAGACTACCAGTCTTTAGTAGTCACATATAATTAGATGGGTTCTCTATCAAAGCCCTTCTGACTCTACCACCTCTTTTGCAGCAGAAAGAGGGATACAATCCTTCCTTGAGCAGTCCAAAGCACCCATTTGCAGCAACTAGTCTTGCATCTTTGAGCTTCCAAGTCATACCCAAAGCTTAAGTGCAACACACCATAATCATTTAAGGTTCAATAAAGCTCTCCCTTGGGACAACACCTGTATAGAAAGACAGGATTTTGAGGGTTGGCATGCAGAGACTGAAGCCTATCAGAAAATTCTTTGCCACTTCACTAACTCCTACTCACCAGCTGTCTGTGGTCTTACATATCAATTTCATTTTCTACAAACAGAGCCTATACCCTTAATTCTAGACAGGATATTTACATGAAAACACTAGTAAAATGCAAATATTGCAGGTACTTTACACTTCTCTTAAAAAGTTTCAGTAGAGAACACTGGAGAAAACTAAAGCCCTAACCAAACAAGAATACAAGCAAAATACTAACAAGAGACATGTTAAACAAGTGCAGTTCTCCCACAGCTTTGGCTTAAAGCACGTGATGGCCTACATTTCCTGAGTCCTTTCACCAGTGATGCTCTTGATTTTCATTGCTTTCCAGATAAACTGTGTTTACACTGAAGTTGTAGCCCCTCCCACAAGCCATATTTACCTGGGCACTTGTACAGCTTCCTTGCCTGAGCAATGTCTCCCTGACTCAGGCGAACACGCTGACCAATAGTTGGCCGGACTCCATTATCATCACGACGGGGAAGGATGGTGTCGAGGAAAACCCCTCTAAAGGGAAGAGCAGAGAGACAAAGAGCAGTGAAGTAGGGAAAACGACATGATGAACACAAAGCCATCCTTGTGGGTCTTCCTCGAGCACGTATCCCATGCTAACAAGTAAGAGTAAGGCAGATTATGATAAACATATGTCTTGAGGTGGCCATCACCCCACAGCAGATAGCTTCCAAAATACAGGCAAATCTTGCAAGCCAGTACATTCTTTCGATATATCAGGATTGCCACTGATTGCTGTTTCAGAATGGACACATTTATTGCCATAAATGAAAAAAGGCAAATATTCTTGCAGAAGGTTCGTGGCATATCTAAGCTGTAGTGCAGACTGGACACTTATGAGCAGAGGGAAGGGAAGTTTGTTTGGTAACAGGTGAGACTGGACTGGCAATGGCTGTAGTTGCCACAGACAAGAAATAGATCAAGTGCTCTACCTTTGTTCTGCATGACTTGCCAGACTAATAACTCCATTTGTCTCTGCCTTTTTTCCCTTGCTTCATACTCAGCAGCTGTTTACTGCACTTCTGATCTCAGTCCAATAAAGGATTTAAGTTCAGGCCTCAATTCCATCAAAATGCAAAGTCAGTGCACACAAACAAGAGCTTGCACGCAAGAGGCATCATTAAAACTGCACAGCTAATGTGAGAGGGAGTAATCAGAAAATGGAATGCCAGGTTGGTAAAAATCTAAGCTCTAGTAATCAGGCTGTCCAGTCCATAGGAACCATTTCACTGCACTCCTGAATATCTAACAACCCTGACAGTGCCAATGCTAACAGATTTTGAAGCTTTATTATTGGCTCCATGAGGCAGACTTCTTCCTGAAGGAAAGGATACTATTGTCCATAGAGTCCAATGGGACAATAAGGGCAGTAATTTTAGTGCTGAAAGTCCTGACACAAGAGTCTTCAAAAGTATGAGTTAAGCTCTAAGGAGACAAGCAACTTGGTTCATTGGGCTGCTCAGCTGAGTCAGAGCCTCAGGAAAATAAAGTTTGTGAGAGTTTTTGCTTTAATTTTAAATAAATACTGTAAGTGGACTTTCTGGATCACAGCTGTCCAAAGCTGTCATCAGTAGTCTTGAACAGAAAATGTCACTAAGGATTTTATGAATAAATCTATTTTGTACATATGCAAATCGACAGAAGAAATAGAAGGGAAAGAATTTAATCTACTTAAAAAAAAACAACAGAGCCAGCTCTTGAAAGGAAGGGGCTTTTTTTCCAGTAGTAAGAGAAATCCGGATCTACGCTATAAAGCAGTGCTTGCAAGCTCTGAAGGGCATCAAATTTTGATTGACAAATTCAGGCTTGCACCCTACATGCCAGCTGCATGCTTCAGAATGAATTTACATATCAAAAATAAATCTTCCAATTCCAGGAGCAACAAGAATGCAGACACAGGTTGGTTTGCTCATGTTAAATTTTCAAGCCTCCTCAGGAGTTCAGAGAAGACCTTCACATTTGGCAGGGATATACTCCTGAGGCAAGTGAAATGCTTTCTGCTCATTTCCAGGTTCGACCAGGAAAGACTAACAGTGTAATAGAGTAGCCACCACTTGCACAGGTAAACCTTTAATTCTTCTGACTATTATGGCCCTCACAACTGCATATACGCAACCTCCAGCCTCCCGATCATTGTACACATCTAGGGTATTGCTCACACAATGCAAACAACTCACAATTTCAAGTAACCTTATGATTGATAATTACCTGCCAAACATTTTTTTCCTGGACAGATGTAACCTGGATTCGGGCAGCAAGATTTCAAGTTTTATATTTTCCACCAACCAAACCGTCTACTCCCTATACAAGCATTATTGCCAAACATGACTCCAAATTAGGAGGCAATAAATATAGTTCTTATTTCACAAACAAAGGAACAGATAACAACGGAGAGTCTTTCTGGCCTAGACCAGAGGTCACAGCAGTACCATGCTGTCCAAACAAACCCCCTTGGGGTTAGCAACACTACTAATAATAAGTTGCACATTTGATGAGTGTCTCTAAGAGTACCAGCACATTGGCTCACAAATTAATTAAAAAAAAAATCAAGCAGATATCATTAAACAGAGCAGTTCAGACAATATAACACCAGAACTGTTCTTAAGTAAGAAACCTAACTGCTTCTCCCAGAGGTAGGAAGAGAACCCAAACATACTGGATGCCTTGATTCTCCTGTTGTGTAGGCACAGGCACAGCATGCACTAGTTGCCCAAAGCAACAGCAAGTCAAGCACAGTCCACCATCGCTATCAGCTAAGAATGACAGAGCTTGACAAGCAGCCACGCAGCACCATGAATGTGTTCTGCAAACATCATGAAATCATCCACTAATCTTGATAAACTCTGACCATTCACTGTCCCATCAGGGGAGCAATAGATACAGGTGCTTCTGAGGGAAGCAGATATTCAAGGCAGGTGAAGCACTCAACTTCAGAAAGATACATTTTGTCCCTACACCACATTTATATCCCCGTCTTTAGAAGAGAGCCAACATTTTACTTCACACAGTAAAACCTGTGGAGAGCATAAGTGTGATGTGCATACATCTGACATAGGATTAAGATGGTGTGTTACAAATGCATCAGTAAGATGCCCCTCGCCTGCCTTGTAAACAGAGCTACTTGCATCCTGACTCATGCAGGAGCCTCACAGAAAAGCAGAGCTGTGTGTTCTAACTTCAGAAAGGGCTGCCAGCCCTACCAACAAGAGACCTACTGGACTAAAGTAAACCACTGCGTGCTTAGGAATCGTAGAGGTTTAAACTCTCCTAGTGTTACACTGCCATTTGTAGGTCTTGAGAGTGATATTAGAAGTTTTAAGAGATAGTAAAATCAAACATAATTTGCTTCCACATTTGTGAAGAATGCATGAGAAAATATAAGGTGTAGCCACACTTTGCAAAACAGGCAGCTTTCTGACACAGACAGAAGTTATCATGGTAAAAAATTTGTTCCTGCTGTCATTACAGCCCTTAAGACTATACTACTCACCCACCACAGATGCAAGTGATAAATATATGTTTCTTTGAATGGAAAACTAAGTTACTCCTGCAGCAATTCTCAGTAGTGCTACTGAAAGAAACTTCCACTGGTAGGGATCATCATGTCCCAGAAAAACTGTATCTGAACTTTCTGTCCAGAACAGAAAGAATAAAAACATCCTAGGATTTGTGGCAGTATTTGACAATGTCAGATGTCATGATTTGTTATCAGTGTTTGCCAGAAATTATAAGCAACAAAGTTGTGCTGACCACAGTGTAAGAGCTGCTTCAGTGAGTCATAGAAACAGCTTTAGAGCTTCTTGTGCCATATGATTCATAATTCCATCATCCTGTCCTCATCCGTATGCTGTTCTCCACTGGCAGAGAACTTATACCATCTTCTTCTCATGTGGACTTTCTGTAACCCGCCAAACTATTCACACACCTGCTACAGTCCTTTCCTTAGCAGTATCATGGAGAGACTGCCTCCTATATCTAGCCATTAGCCATAACGGACTTTGCTGGAACTTAGTATCTTCATAGGTCATGTGTCTTTGTTAGCTGCAATTAGCCAGCACCTGCAAAACTCAGTAAGGTGAAGAGACATGCACACGTTCACAAATCTGTAAGCAAGCATAATTCACTTTAGGCAGTAGATCTCAAGATAGGTTTTGGTTAAGTAAGAGTCTGTTCCCAGCGTTGCCTATTTACTCCGAAAGCACAGTCAGCCCACAGATGCACTTAGTGCTCAGCTCAATTACTGCACAAAGACTGCTACTGGGGTGAGAGTGGGTCACAGAAACAAAAGACTTAAAGAAAACAGACTTAAAAATCCTATTAAACATCAATTTAAATTTAGAAGGACTCTTGCCATTCGTATCCCTTTTTGGCCCAGCAGCGTTCTGAAGGACCCTGGTTTTCAAGAGAGACAGACTCAAAGGCATCCACAATATAAATGGCAGTAATAACTTAATCCTGCTTTTGAGCAAGACAATTCCATCCATTTAGAGTCCAGCAAATGCGGGGACAGTCCAGCAGATGCCTCAAGGGAGGTAAAATCATTTGCTTTGGGTATCTGATCCAAAGAAATCTCTTAAGACAGCAATACATCTTTGCCCAGCCACCATCTCTCTCTGCCATAACAAGCAGTACTTCAACAAGTTTGATAGTTTTCTCATGGTTGATGCAAAGTTTCAGAAACAAAAGCACAAAACATTAGGCTTAGCACTCCCATACAGCTAGCAAACAAGAAAATTTTAAAAGCCCCAAAGATGCATTTAACATTAGCAAAACAATGTTATTCAGAGTAAATATTTGAGCTCTGCTTCTCATCTCCTTTACTTGAGTTATGTGGTAAAAGAAAGCTCCAACTTTGCTTATGGAAAAACCTTCAAATAACATAGCAAAAATAGAGCTGGTCATCCAGTAGTTCTCATTCCAAATCCAGGACAAATTTATGTTCATTTCTCCTTCTATATGCACCTTTCTGAGCTCTCAGACAAGGCGCTCCAGCTGGATAGGAGAGATGGGAGTCAAGGGCAAACAGCCCACACAGAAATTAGCCAAGTAGTTGAGACAGGAACAGAACTGGAAAACTCTCCATGAGGAACCTAACAACACAGAATCACAAGCTGGAGAAGGCCACGATACAGAGCACGTACACAAAGGGTTAGAAAATAAAAAAACAAAACGTGTAATTGAAAATAATGACCTGATGCCAATTCCTTGGCAAAGTTGCTGAGGATTCAGAAGGCAATCCTGTAACCCTAAACTATGAACTGTAATACTACCAAAATTCAAAGCTGATTTTTGCATTATCCCCCCTGCAGGAGATCAGATTTACACACACACACATCGGCTGTGGAGGTTACAGGACATATTGGTACAGCTTCAAATAGTCTCTGAGATCATCAGTGGAAGGTGAATATAGTAGGCAAGGGAATAGAGTAGCCCACCATACCTCTCCTCAAGCACTTCGCTCTTTCAAATGTTTTCAGAGCTCGCTGTAACCATCATGCATCTCTGTAATAGATCACAGGTCCCCTCCTAGGCTCTACATATCCCACATAGATAATGACAACTGCTAAGTGCAGTCCTAAGGACAGATAACGTACAATTCTCACCTGGAGAATGTGTTTCTAGCATAGTGCATTATGCTGTCAAAGTCATAGGTCTCTCCAAGTGAGTTCACTTCCCCAGCTTCCATCTTCAAAAAGTTGTATTCCTGACCTGTGACGTTGAACAAAGGGAAAAAAACCAAATCCCTTAGTTCTTCCATTTCTGGAAGTCCAGAATTAAAGGAATATCCCCCTACAACCCAACAACTGTGGCTGGACACCCCAAATCTCTATTCATCCAACTAGGCCTCTTCTCCATCCCAGCTCACAGGCAGAGTTTTGCACAAGCCCAGTAAGGAAGATCGCCACATATCCAAAAGCCAGGCAGAATAACCTGAAGTGCCATTTTACCTTGCTGTATGTTCTCTCTGATGATTGTGACGTGCTGATCTCTGTCTGGCCTCGTGTGCTCGTGCCAGAAACCCACCACATGACCCAGCTCATGAGCCACAATACCAAACTTATCACAGTTCTTTCCAATGGATATAGCCTGAGGGCCCCCTCCTCGGCGACCCACGTATGAACAGCACCTGGAAAACAAAACCCATAAACCCATGCAGTCCATCAGTGAATTGGGAAAGTCTGAGATTGGTACAGGCTAGCAGCTTCATACACTATATGTATTTACACGTGTAAGTATATGAGTGTGTGTATATATGTTTCTGTATACACCTACATGCATGTAACTACATATGTAAGTATGTATGTGTGTGTATATATACACACACGCATACACATAAGTGTATATGTAGAAAAAATATAAATAACTATATCTGTAAAAATGCATGCATACACTTAAGTGTTATCTAGGAAAAGGACCCAAAACAGAAAGATCCCCCCCCCAAGTGGCTGCTGTTATATTCTGGCCAGAGCTAGACTTACAAAGCCGTTTGTAATGAAAGAGATGCCTGCAACACAGATAGCTGCAGACACCGTACGTATCACTTACCCACATGTTCTGTATGTGAACACAATGAAACTCTCTTCATCAGTTCTCTCCACAAATGTCACGCAAGTGTGTTTCTCCCAGTGTCTCATAGCTTGTTTAAATATGGCTCTTTGGGTTCCTGAAAAAGAAATTCAAGAACAGCAAACAGTGAAGGCCTGGCTTTCAGGACAATGACTTTATAAGGACAGTCAAACTTTCCAATAGTCAATTCTATACCTGTAGACACCTATAACAATCTGGGATGATCTTCCTACTATAGAACTAACTTACTGTATCATACTTTTATCTTCCTGTATTTGATGAATTAACAGCTCTAATTAAAACAGGTAGCAAACTTGGTTAAGCACAGCAATGCTTCTGCATATAAGGAACGTCACCTCATTAGGTAAATGTTTCTCTAGCACCACAGTTTGGTGCTCTGATCTGTGCACTAGCTATTCGGTGGCATGCCAGATTTGATCACGGGTTGCAACACAAAGTGACCACATAGATTTCAATGCCCAAGAATCTCACATAAATGCTCCACAAAACTAAGACAGAACTACTGCCAGATACTTTATCTTTAAAGTTAGTAGCAAAAAACAATACTGGAGCTAGAGGCAGAACAGTCTTAGGGATACAAATGGAGGTACAGAGGTACACTGCTGGTCTGTACTTGAATTCAGGAACAGCTCAGGACTTGATTAGAGAGACACTTGAGAAGTAGGGTATTACACCTTGCTCATACTAGCAAGAAGATAGGTGACAGCACTTTACCTCCCCCAGGACATGGGATACCTGCAGTGGTCAATCAGCTGCATCCAGAACAGTCATACAGTCAGCTAGAAAGTGGTGCTCCAGAGCAGTATGTGTAGCTTCTCTGTACACAGGGCTACAGAGTAAGCTGCCACTCTCAAGGAGGACTAAAGAAGGGGGAAAGGTCAGAAGTACATCAAAAAGGCACAAGGAATAGACAAGTTCCAAGGGGATATTAAATTAAGGCAAAGCACCAAGCTGAATATAAAACAGAACTGCACTATTAAGAGAGCTGCTTCTTACAGTCACCCAAACAGAAGGATGGCATTATGTACTCTGTGTGGGACACATACAGTGTAGAGAAGACTCTCAGACTCTGAAGGGTGTGGGCAGCTGTTCTATGACAAATGTATGAGATGCCTGTGACTAGCAGGCTCCGCAGTATCCTGCTAGGGTGCATGAACCCCTCCTTCAGTATATAAGGAGAACAGACCCTTCCACACTAAGGCTTCACAGATTCCTGGCAGCAGTTTAGGTACAAGTATGGGAAAGGGTCTCTGTTAACTTGCTAAACAGGTCATGAGGATTGCCCTAAGCTGGCAGGAGGAGGAGGACTAGGGAAGCAAACCCACACTGTACAGAAGTGGTTATCAAACTGCCCTGCTCTTCCAACTGCAGAGAAGGTCCCTTTCTGGAAACACAGGATGTGACTGCAGTTCACAGATGTTGGTCCCTGAAGCAATCAAGAAAGTAGCCAAGTCACTCAGTTATTTCTTGAATTCCAAACAAAGAATCATCTCTCCATACACTTTAGTCTCAGGCTTCCACGGTGCACAGTTCCTTGCACAACCCCGTTGCCCACCACCGTGCCTCAGGAAAAAGGCTCTCAAAGACCCGAGTCATTTGTGAGAAAACTGCTCCTGAGATCTCCCACACATTTTGAGACACTCAGCCCTGAGCAAACAGGGAGCAACATTTTCACTACTGACCAGTGAAATTTCCTCCGATCACGTAGGGGATGACTCCCCCTGGCCAGATCCTCTCAGCCCTGGATGTGGTTGCCCTGCGCACTCTGGGAGAGGAGCGTGCATCCATCCCAGACTCATCTTTATATTCTTTCTTCTTCAGGCTCCTCACAAGCGTTGTGTTCTGCCTGCCATCTGCAAGACAGAGTGACAACACTGTTTAAATCCTCTTTAGTTCCAGGTACAGCCCTCAGGTAAATACCCTGGAGCTTCAGAAAAAGAAAAACAGAAAAGGCAAGATGTTAATCCAAGCCAGATGCCACAGCCGGATTTGCCAGCGATTTGTTTGGGACTTGGAAACAGACTCTGGACACCAAGCCCTTCTTTTTGTGCAGAATCACTGCTCATTACACAAATATACTTCCTCAGAAATGTGTAAACAGACGCCCCTGCTGTATCCAGCACCCTGCTTTACCTAATAGCAACTTCAGAGATGGGGACACAGCACTTCTTTAAAGAGTAGTGGAAGGATGGAGGTCAAACAAATCCAAACATTTCTGCATTTTCTCTGCGTGCTGCACTCATTCAGATCTGCAGTGAAAGGCTTATCTTGGCAGGACTAGCTTTATAATGATAAGAATAACACATTGAGGCCTTTGAAAAAGAGGAAGGACCACTTTTGCTGAAACCTACACTTAAGGATGAAAGGTATTACATGTAATTATTTGTTTTCACATGCCAGATCTCAAATGGTGTGGAAACACATACAGATCACACAGTCAGTGCTGGAGAAGGGACGTTTGGGGCTGGCAAAGCTGGTGCATGCTAATCTTAGTGCAAATCTCTATGTTGAACATCTTCATTTTAATGAAAGGAAGTAAAAATGTAAGAGGAAAAACAGAACAGATTTCTCATTAAAGCTCCAGGAGGAAGGATCTAAGCTGCAGTTGTGGTATTTTGTACGGGAATCAACAAGATTGGCTACAGCTTTGGTTCTCCAGTTAGGGACATGGGTTGCTGGGTTACGAAAAAAAACTAGCCCCACTGAACCTTTCTCCCACATTTAGATGCACTGCTGAGAGCCTGTTCTCCCATCCATCCCTTCAGGAGAACCATGGGTAAGCGACATTACTGCTTTGATCCCCTCAACCTTAACAATAGGAAGGAAACTGAGGTAGTACAGAGAGAAGGAAGTAATGAACTTCAAACCCTTCCTTCTGCCTCATACAGCTCTGCCCATCCCACTGGGGGCCATACCTTCAGCTGCAGGATGAAGCAATAACTTGCCTTTTGTTCCATTTATCTCCAGAGCACCTTTCCCAGCATGCTAGCTGCACTCTTTCAGAAACTGTCCTACACCCAAACCAGCTGCTAGACCCTACAAGGTAGATGCTGTAATGTTGAGGGGGGTTACCATAATAGAATAAGAACTGTCCCCCCCTTCTTTACACTCATCTATCCCACAAAGGTACTGCTGAGACATTTAAAGGGCCACAGCTGGCAGAAGGGAAAGGGTCCCTAGAGAGAAGTGGTCCTGTAGATACTTGTCTCCCAGTCAGAAACTGCTCCTCAAGCTGCCACAGATCCCTGTGAATTTGCACACTGTCAACTCCTACCAGCAAAGACAAATGAGGAGTCATCTGCCCAGTGCTTTCCTGCACATTATGTAGTAGAAGTTCTGCAAAGGAGATTCAAGATCTGCCTTTGTACAGTACAAACATTTTCATTCCTCACCAACAATACAACATTGGACGAATTCTTAGCAGTAGTCCTAGCTCTTGACCCTGTACCTCCTAAAATATTCTGCTTTTTATTGCTTATATTTGCTGGGCCCTTAAAGAAGCCTGGCTGAAAGGAAGATGACAGCAGGTGTAGTATCACCATGGGATAGAAGAAACCTGGACAGATGCTTTAAGAAGCACAGCTTTCAGTCACTGTCATGTTGCACACATGGAGAAGGTTTCTTCAGTGGAAGATAAAGCTACGCAGCTTTTCTAATTCTTAGTCTACGTGGGCATAATCTCTTTAGCAGACTAGTACCATTGCTAAGCCTAACACAACTGAGATTCTTTCCAAAATCCATTCCCTCCTCCCTCCATGATGAACGTCACCAACCTCAGAGGTTTCCACAAACCACCTATGGAACTGAGACTCCATACAGTGAATGCAACCCAGGTAGCACTCTGAATCTGCAGCATGCCCTATTGATCTCCGAAACTCATTCAGGGGTCTCAGCCTCATCTGCCTGGGACACAGTCAGACAAGCACCGACATAAGTATCTTTCTTGAGACCTCTTGCCAACTGTGCCATTACTTAAGGCCTGCCAGAAGTCCAGGAGATAAGAGCAGCTGTGACACGGGAATGAAGCACTGAGCTACAAACATAGCACTCGTGAATGCAGACACACACCCCCTGCTGCAGGCTGAAGCGCTGTGTGGCCTCTGCCTTGTTTCCCCCTTGTAGGTCAACATCAGCCCCTGCTGCACAGTGGGTTACAAACACCAGTAGGGCAACACTGTGCAAATACCTGTGATATCACAAGTTGAGACTGTTCCTGTAAGCAATACCTTTCCTACAAGAGTGAGAGAAACCAATTGCAAAACTTTTCCTGGGTGATACCACAGCTTCAGGTGAACAGAAGTACAAAACAGTTTGGACAAAATATCCCAGCAGCAAGAAGCAGCCAGGCAAGTACTACAAACTCTGCTCTGGAGTAAAATGGTTTTTACAGATCCAATAACACTCATGGCCACCTACATATACTGCTCTGGGTGGGATGGAGTTAAGTTTGTTCATAGCAGCCCCACATGATGCTGTTTGGAATTTGCGGCTAAAATAGCACTAACAACATATAAATGTCCCAGCTATCGCTGAGGTGCTTGCACAGCATCAAGGCTTTCTTTTTCCTCAGTCTGAGTCACCTTTACTTCTTTAAGTGAGCAAGAAGTGGAATAAGATGCAGCCAGAACAGCTGACCCAAATTGGCCAAAAAGGATGTTCCATTCCATGCGACATCACACTCAGCAATAAAAACTGCATGATTGTAACTTCCAAAGTAGTCATCGCTCAGAATTTCTGGGCACTGTTCTGCTTCTGGGAGGGGGTGAGGGAGTGCTTTTACATCACTTGGTCTGGGGACATTTCCCCCCCCCCCCCCCTACTTCCTTCACTGATTAAACTGTCTTTAATATCGCCTTGCTTTTTCTCTTCCTGTTCTCTACCCTATCCCACTGGTGAAGGGGGAAAGCCAGCGAGCTCAAGCATGGCTTGGCTGCTGGCTGGGGTCAACCCACCACATCACAAAAGGCAAATTCACCCTTGCAGAGAGATCACCAACACCAGTAAATGAAGATGCCTGGGAACAGTTAGACTCCCAGGCACACACATACACACCCATGCACAGGACAAAGGTTTGTTTTACGGGGGATAAAAAAGTAAATAAAAGATACCCAAAGGTCTGGGTGGGGTACCACATTACCCGTTTTAACTGCTTTTTTACTATCGGTTGAGGTGGTGTTCCCACTTGGCTCAAAAGACTGTTCTCCCAGGCCTCCTGCAAAAGAAAAACAACAGAGATTTCACGTTGTATGTTGGCAGAGCTCTGACACAGGAAGGACAACAGATGGCAGTGAGGCCATCTGTGGGTCTGCTGGCCACAGAAACCGGCTGCTGTGCCTCCACCAGGAGCAGTAACTAGCAACCTGATAAAACAGGGTTCCTTTCCTGGATTTCTTCCCAGCCTACAGAGATACCTTTCAATTCATTACCGTCCTGTGCTTTAATTTTCCCCACGTACTGAAAAGGCAAAGCATTTCTTCTAAGGAAGGTTTTCCATTCTGCAAAGATCAGCTTGGGAACAGCAAAACTGAAGAACTGTAGACAGTATAGAAGCTTTGTCAGTGAGCCACTGAACACAGAACTAACATGGAAAACCAGCCCAGCATATCTTTAGCAGGAAAGCTCTCCACAATTACCACAGTAGGAAGAAAAAACCTCAATAACCATGCCTAGGGTGAGAGCACATAACATACAAAGCAGCAAGATGTACAACAAATTAAATGGCCTTTGAGACTACATCCGCAGACTTAAGAAGGTGGCTCTGACACACCATCACTGTTGTCACCCTCCCTCTATCCCCATCTTGTTATTGAGGGTACCCCTGTGAGAAGGGAAGCTGAATGGGCTGATTTCTGAAAAAAAAAAAACACCAGCAATTTTCAGTCTAGATAGCAAGGTAAAGCAGGAAGAACACGATCAACAACCAAATACAGAACTGAGTACCGTTATGCATACAGCACTTCTGGATGCTCTGTAGAAGCTCCGAGAGAGGTGTCCCACTTTCAAGAGAGATGGAATCCTTCCAGCCTTGCAACAGCCTTGCTCTGCCAGCTGGAAAACATTCCTCTTGCTCTGGAACTGGCTTCTTGCAAATCCCCCTCCAGTCCCTCCAAGTGGGCAAGGACAGGGATGTCACATCCTGCTCTTAAGGGGAGGGAAGGGGTGACTAGATTTCATTGGCCCTTCACACAGGTCAACAACTCTGACACCTGGGAAGAGGGCTGAGAGGAACTCTAATTCTCTCTCTCCAAAAATATATTACTAGATACACGTCTTCCAATTCTACCTCTCCAACATTATATTACTAGAACTAATTAAAAGATCAGGAAACAGATGATGGAAGACAGCAATAAAATGAAACAGGAAAAATAAAATATCCAGACTCTCAGCTGACTATAGGTTAAATCTTCGTGGTCCAAGAGACTCACTAAATCAGGGAATTGTCTCTCAAAGGAAGTGCATAATGTAGCAGAGTTTGACTGGACAAAAGCCACTAGATGTGTGAACAGGAACAAGCCTGATTCAACAAGATAGATTGCTCTGAACTCTATCACTCTTTTCCAGCTTCAATGTCCCATCCTAACATTTCCCTTTGTTTTCTTTCATGCCCAGTCCTCGTCACTTCCTTAAGCCCAAGCTCAACAAAAGTTGCTTCTCAGTTAAATTTTAGGTCCCCAGGACTTTTCACCCTCCCAGAGCATGCTATTCTTCACACGACATCCCATTCCATTTAAAGGAAACCCTAACCAGTCATTCACCACCAGAATTAAGGCATGTGGTCTCTGCTGAAGCAAAGGATAATTTTGTACTTCTAAACAAATGCAGCTTGCAGTCACAAACAGATTGCTTCTTAATTGAAATCGGGAGGTGAATTATATGGTGAATTAGGAAAAAAGAACAACTCTGCATTTAGCGAATTGTTCTCCTAAAAGGGAACTGTATGGGATTGAATTGCAAATAATGTCACCAAACTCTACAGCTGGGCCCCCTCTCCTGCACCCAAGCTGCTGACCTCTGCCGAGCAGCACTGTCGTTTGCACTGACTGTTTTTCCAAGCTGTGAGCGCATTCTTTCCCAGAGATCAGTGCAAGCCTTGGTTTCTTATGCAAAGGGGATGTTTGAATAAACTAGTGTGACTAATGAAATCTAAAACATCTTTGCATATTTTGTCTCATTGTAGCCCGTGAAAAGGGAGAGCTCTATACAAAGGCCAGATATTGGTGTGCAGACGCACCACATATTTTCAAGTGTTATTAATCTCACTAGGAAAGACAAGGAGTAACTACACCCTTCTCTCCCACAAGGATGTTTTGGAATCATGCATGAGAATTTTGGAAGATCCTGTTCTGATTCATACGGGCTCTTAGGTATTTCTTATCCTTATGATAGCTAAACACATCCCAAAGATTAAAGCGACTTGACGCTTAGTCCTCTCCCCTGATTCATCCCAAGAGAAGGATAATGCCTGGTCCTGGCAAAACAAAGATAAGTAACTGGCATGCTCTTATCAATAAATAAGGAAGCCAAGGAACGAACCTTGTATCTGGAAAGCAGCTGCACATAGACTACAGACAACGTCAGGACCTGTTGCCACCTCACTAAGTCCCTTAAACTGCACCTTTCAGTTAGGCTATTCTGTTATGTTAAAGAGCAGAGTGGATTCCAGCCATTACTGCTCCAGAGCTTGAAATGCCCACGTATTCAGGCCTATTATCACTAGAAATACTGAGAAGGAGAATGCAAATTTTCAGCCTGGCACAGTGGTCTGTGAAAAGCCCATATTGCGATAAGAAGGTAGGCCTTAAAGTCACCTTATAACACAAGCAAAACAGGATTGACTTCTGTTGTTCCATTTTTATTTTTTTTTTTTAATGTATATCCAGCAGTTAACAAACCCTTCAAAAATCACTTTCATCCTCAGTACTCCCTACCTGCTGCTGTGTCAGACTAGTTATGGCTTCTCCCCATCCTGACTTTTTAACATATGCCTCTACACAGGGAGCAGTACTGGATCCCCTAAGCTCTAACTCCCATACTTGTATGATTCTAACCTTCCTAACAATTTGTTGGAATTAACAGCTACAACCCTACAACCCCAGCTGGGCATTGCTGGACTTCCTTACTAGATAGCTCAGTTTCCATGCACAATTTGACAAAGACGAAAGATTCTCTACCCAGGCTGAAATTTTTCACCTTCTACTTCGAGCCTGCTCACAACAATTAGTTTTTCTGTACCCCACAGATCAGCATTGCCAAGGGAGCTTTGGCTGACTTAAAGGAACTTCCAGAAGCTTAAATGCACCATAAATCTGAGTTCAATCCATAATGCTCACAAGTCCTGGCTAAAGAACAGGTGTCCAATTTGTTTGCAAAAACTACAGAGGCAGCTTGAGGTGATAAGTAAGGGTCCAGTGAAGCAGAAAGCAACCGGCTGTGGCACTGCTGGGAAGAAAGCATTTTCTCCACCTCTTTCAGAAAAGGAAAATGAAAATCCAATTTTGCTTAAAGGACTCCAAGTTGCTCAGCTGGGACCAAAATAAAGGACAGCAGATTAAGAGAGCAAGAGAGTACAAAGCGTGCCAGGAGTCAGATCAAAACTATACGATTTGCAGTTTCCTCCTGCCACTAGCATAGGCAAAAGGACAACCTGAAGAAACAGCAGAAAGAGTCCATACGGTATTCATACTGTCTATGAGAGAGGGTGGGACAAGAACACCTTAGGTTTTGTTTTTTTTTGACTTTTCTGTAAGTTTGTCTCGTACAAGACGCAGCTTGGGGTTGAGAATATTTACTGCTCTGTGCATTCTGCTTGCTTTTGCTGTTCTAAAACCCAAACAGCCTGATCTACTGAAGCGGAGGCAATCGGATCCCTTACTAAATAAAGCTTCTGTGCTTGCTTGTGCTTGATCAAAAACCACACGGGCCTTCTTGTTTACCAGAGGAGAGGAAAGCCAGGCAAAGCTGTCAAGGAGTCTGCCAGTGAATTGGGGTCTAAGTAATAGGCATGGAAATACAGATCACCTTCCTTCTCCCTTGCACACTGTGAGACATCCCACAATGCCACAAACCTGCTTGAGGGGCAGCTAACTTCTAAAACCCCGTAATGCCTGTCTTCAAGCTTTTACCTGAAAGCACAACTCAGGAGCCATGTGTTATCCACTTGGAAACCACAGGAGAAACAATCCTTCCTGCGATACTGGAACATCTATCTAGAATTTAAGTTTAAAATTGTACAATTGTCAAGAGGAACTGTAGGTGCCTGAAAACTGGCAGATTGAAAACACAAAGTGTTCCAACAAGGGAAATTGGATGGGATGAAGCTTCTAACATCTTCCTTTTTTCCCCAAGAAGGTAGACCAGATACCACTAAAACCAAACCTTATCGCACAGTTCCAGGTCAGGGTAACTTTTTCTCTCCAGGCCAGTGAAGACGCTCTCCACCACATTCATGCAAACTCCTCTTCTTTCCCTGCTTACTTCCCATGTAGAAGAAGGGCACCATAGCTAAACGCGGGCAGCGGCTACAGCCATGATGCTTGTCACCTCCACTGAGAACAAAGGAGCTGTCAGCAAAACCTGAGGACTTCCATAGGCTATTCTGCTTTTCTAATTCATCAGAGAACGACTGTACACATAACTATCAGGACTCACATGGTCTAAGTCTCAGCAAGACTTCAAGTACGTATTATGAAGAAGGAAAAGCCGTTTTGGGGCTTGAACACAAACACGGAAGAATGTGTCATAAACTCAAAAAAAAAAGATTAACAGCTTAATTTCACCTTCCTATATCTCAGAGTACTTCATCTTAGTAGCCTCATTCAATATACATGCTAGTCAAATTCCACAGCTTCAACTTCGGATTTCAAACAGAAACTCCAACAAAGCATCAACAAGAAAGCAAGCAGCACAGGTAACATGAAACACTCATCTCTTCTCAGAGCTTCAGTTCTGGTTAACTGTCACATTATATGATCATCAGAGAAGCTTCTGGAAGGACAGGCTGAGACAAACGATGCTACACTCTGCTTTTTAATTTCCTCATTAACCAGGGGTCAACAACTTTTTAGGGCAGACAAAACCCTTTATTGCACTGGATTTTCTAACTGCAGAGAAAGTGATGATTTTATTAAAACAAACTCTGTTGGGAAAATGCATTCCGAATGCAGAACAGATGTTTCCCAGAGTTGGTAGAGAGTCTGTAGCAAGAACTTTTCATAACCCCCAGGGCCCTAGAGATCTGAACAAATTATTTGAGATAGTCCTTTAGCATTTCCCAACAGTGAAATAGCTGAAGTTCCCTAAATTTAAAGAAAAATAATTTAAGGAGAAAAATTCTGAACTACAAATCCCAGGAATCTGTTTTTCACATTCAGAGTAAGCTGACTAGCTGCAATAACTCAGGAAAGTCCCAGGGTTCAGAAGCTTGACAAGCAGATGCATCATCTCTGCATTAGTTCTGCAAATGCTTGTGTGGAACTAAGGCACCAGCCTCTGAGGGAAGCTCACAAGAGAAAGGTGAATGTAGTTAAGCAAATGCAGAGCTGCCAAAAACACGAGCTATAAAGCACTTAATGCACCCTGCGCTCCTGCTAGCTGTCCCCTGTAGCATGTTAGTACCAGCACTGCAGGAGACCATTGGCAGCATCATTCCCCTGCATCTGTGTTTTCCCTCTGCACTCTTTGGTCTTCTGGAGGTGGCTGTATCATTTTTATACTGTGATGCATCTTTAAAAATAAGACGTTGCAAGAACTGTCAGAACCTGAACCAACCTCTCTCTCCACCAGTATTTCGAGCAAGAGTCAATGAACAATAATACTCCGTGGAAACAGGACTGGGAAGCTCAGAAGGTCTTTCCTGCAGGCAATTAACAACTATCTCTGCCCCCCAGGGGGAAAAAAAACTGGACAGATGGAAGGAAAAAAAAATGTACCTACAGTCTGTGCCGTATCACTGATTTTTCCCAGAGAGAGTCCTGCAAGGTGCTGGCTTACAGTGCTCAGACAAGTGACAACTGAAGTCCAAAGCGAGTACACAGGTGCTTCGGTCATGCCTATGTTCCTGCTGTACAACAAGGTTTGTACACACGGAGTGTAACTTCTCCTCTCCCAGCGCAATGAAGTAGCAATGTGCAGCACCAACTAGTGGTGCGTTGCATTAGCCTTCCTGCGAATCCAATAGATTAAGCTCTAACAGGCATCTGCCTCTCCACGACACCCCTCTGGATTCACAATAATCATTCTCCTACCTACTTCTCCTCTGAAAGAGAAGAAAAACAGAAGTGAACTTTTGGAGCAATAAGGAAATGGTAAGAGCTGGCTTGGGTTCACCCACTGCTGTGCAAACAGTACAAACCCTCCTGCCCCCCCTCTGCTAACAACCCCTTACCTCTGACCTGCACAGTTTAATTGCTTCAGCCATACTGCTCTCTGGGCCTCTGCAGGCACAGCCATGCACAGATTTCTACGCTCCTTGCAGCATCCCCCTACCCCATTCCAGCTGTGGGTTCCCATGCACAGCCAGCCAGCTCTGCTCCCACTGAGCCTTCCTAATCCTTTTGTTTTCCCCTTACCTTGTTTATACTGGATAAAAATTAACTCAAAATGAAAACACTACACTGAAAACTAAATTATGTTTGAATGCAATTAAACTCCTTTCAAAGAGAATGTGTGGTGCAAGCATAAATAACTTTCTTCCAGCTTGCTTTCTGCCTGGATATTCAAACACTCCCAGCCCTGGAGCTTCTTGGAGAGGTTTTGGTGCCTTCTTGCCCTCTGGAGGACTGTGACATAAGTAACAGACCTGAGGACCTTGAGTAGATCCAGTATAGACACCTCATCTGCTTAGTTACATGCCAGCTCTGCTATAGTTTATTTAAAGGACATTTCAATTGACTGCCAGCAGCAAGGAAACTGAGCCACAATCCAGCACTGAGGTGATAGCACAAGAGGAGCCAGGTATGGGGCTCAAAAGGCTTTCAGAGCACAAATGTGATGACTGCCAGGAAGCCTCAGGTCAACTCTGGTCCCAGGACCCAGCAGGTCCCTGCCTACACCCCCAGATGTGAACAGAAGCAGCAGGACTTGCTCAGCTGAGGTACCTCATTAGCCTCTCACCATGTACCCTGGGAGGCATTGCAGGCCAAGGGGAATGAGACCACAACAGGCAGCAAGCAGAGCTCGAGCAACAGAGGAGCCAGCAACACCATATCACTTCTCAGCATGCTGAAGGGATCCAGAACACCTGGGTCAAGCTTCAGCAATTGCCAGAGTCTTTCCCTCAGGCTCTCAAAGGGCTGGCAGCAGCCCTGTAAATGCACATGGGTATGGTCATATGACTATGACTTCCCAACAGATGGCTATGGCTGGGTAGGGTAGGTGTGATCCCTTGTCTCTCAAGGTAAGGCAGCAGACAAGACCTCATATAGCATACCTCCACCATCCTCCTGCCATCAGCTTTCTCCCAGGTCCCACCTACAAGTTATCCCTGGCCATGAAGCATGCTGATAAAGGAGCCCCAAAAAAGCTCCAAGCCTGAGCAAAAGCTTATCTGAGCACGTGGCCAGCTGCTACAGGAAGGATTTCTGTTGCTACAGCCATGAAGCCAGGAGCTGGGACCTCAGCAGGTCACAGCTCAGCCAGCCCCAATTGCCAGCAAGGACATACAGTGCTGGGGAAAGCAGCACTGCCTCAGGAGCACAGACCTTCATTTTTCATAGTGGACCTATGCATGATGTCACCCCATTTCTCATGCTGTCTCTCAGCTCTGCGGTCAGATGCCTGAATCTTTTGCAATCATTAAAAAACAAACAGCAGAGTTGGGATGTAAGTGGCAAAAGCTTTCTTCACCACAGCAAACTTCCACATCAAGAGCTTCTGGCAGAGAAACTACCCAATTCGGCCCAGGGACAGCTGCAATTCAGTGGAAGACACAAACTCATAGAAAAGCAACTCAAACCTCATCTCTGCCACAAACCCATTCTAGGATTCAGCAGTTCCATCAGTTTCAAGATGAGTGGTGAATCCCCTACAGACACCACTTTCTAAATCTCACACTTCTCTGTAGGACAGCTCTAGGAAGCGAAACAGCAGGATAATCTGAATATTTCCCTTTGCCTCTGATCTTTGTCCTGGAGAAACTTGTTACCCATTCCTAAAGGTTGTTCAAGTTGCCATCTGACCTTAGAACTACAGCAACAAGCACAGTACAGCATTTCAGCCTAAAACTAATTTGCTTTCTTTCCCCACTTGACAGCTGAATAAATACTTTGTCCTTGCCATTTGAAAAGGGGAGCTGCAGTGAAGTTTTTTTGTCCACTGTAGTTATAAAAGCCTGCCTTCTTTCCAAATTAGGCCCGAGCAAGCAGCTCAAAGTGAACACATTTATTCCACAAACGTAATCTTTTTCTGCTCACAATCAACCATGAACAGTTTACAGCTTTTTCTAATTTACTTGTTATTTGCTATTATTTATCAAGACATTTTAGTTGCTGATTATTTCTTGGACCTGGCCCACTACTTCACTGAATAGGGTAAGTAACTTCTATTTTGTGGGCACAGCAACATCCTTGCTTTAGAGAGCCCTGAAGATCAAAGCATCCAAGCTGGCCTCCCAGAGCCACCAGCCTGTAATGGCTCCTCTCATAGTTTCTTAGATCTTAGTCTTTCACTGACCACTTCTACCTCCAAATTCATTTACTAAAACACTCACTGAATTGACAAAGCAGCCCATGCAGCTGAGGCAAATTCAATTTTTCATTCAAGCAAGTATTCAAGGAAATTAAGCACTTGCCAGCTCTGAAACAAATGCATGATTTAGGCAATTCCATTGTTATTGGCTCAGCACTGTCAAATTTTACAATTAGGGTAATGGATTTAACTTCCAGTACAATTTCCATACAGATAAACTGATCTCCTCAAGTGCATATGCCCATGTGTTCCTTGAATCACGGTTAATTCATATAAAGCTATTTAATAACCTCCACTTAAACACAAAAGACTATTCAGACTCTTCTGACACCAGTGAAAGGAAGGGTTTCCAAGTGTGTTAAACCAGCTGTAGACAAGACCTAAAGAAAATTTAATTAAGAGCAATCAAGAGCAAGACAGTTGCAAACATAAATCAGATATAATGAATGCTGTACTTCCTAAATGGTTAATAATGCCCTCTTGCACCAACTTCCAGGTGCCTAAGACCTGTCCAAAAACAGAACTTAGAGGGGCTGGGAGTCAAAGACATGCAAGGAACAACAGGGATTCAGCACTGCCTGTGCCGAGACTGTATGCTACAACTATTGCTCTAATCCAGAGATGCCCCAGAATCGATCCAACTGGTTTCCTGATTTATTTCTGAAACATAAGAATTAAAGATGTGTTTATCATAAGATAACCACCAAAGTTTCTGCTAAAAATAGATAAGTGGCAGAGTTAGAAATATTTGGGAGTTTTTGTTACACTGTGGAAAACATTAATATGAGTAAAATTGCAGAGTACAGAATCACTAGAAAAAACCCAATATGCAAAGGTGAATAAAATCACTTATTTTGGCAGGTTGGAGTCTACCATTCAAGACCCTTGATTTCAGGGAACAGTGCATTTCCAAAAAACCCTTCGTGGGCGTGTGACCAGTTGCCAACAGGAACCTAGCCAAGAGGGAAAAACAAACATCTAACTCCAAGGGGAAAACAGAGCAAATAGTAGGGCTGCACTGCTCAGGCTGTGGTCTGGCAAGGGCCAAATAGTACATTCACCTGTTGCTTAGGACGTCCTTTAACCTGCCCTGAAGGACAAATCCTAGCAAGCTTAACAATTTGTATCAAAAAAGGTACATACACAGATGGACCTCAATAGGTCCCTTGGAATAAAGATATTCTTCTACTCACGTAAGAGGAAGCAGCCTTCATTAAAAGATTTCCCAGAGGATGCACAGACCCCATGGAGAGTTCACAGATGTGGGTTATAACACATACATAGCTATTTGCATTGTTCCTGGACAGTTATGATCAATGCAGCTCAGTTTAAGTCAGCACAACTGATAGATATGCTCCAAGGTGAAGTGAATTCACCTCTGAATCCAGCAATGTTGAAGCTACTCTGCACTAACTTAAACCGCACTGGGAGCGCAACAGTTCCATCAGAGGACTTGAAAGTAATGTGAAGCACTACCGTGGGCCTCATATCCTAAACTGCACAATCTCACTCAAAGTGGAACTGCAAAAGTCTTGTTTCTAACTGCTTTGAATGCCAAGTTTGCCACTTGAGGAGAACTCTTTTTCCCCAGCTTACAGCTAAATAATATGGCTTTTAGCGGAAGAGTTTTACTCCAGCAAAACATCCTGCAAACAATCCCAGTTCACGTGAGAATTAAAAAAACCAAAAATTCCTGGTTTGTCATGGAGGAAAAAAAAACCTAAGAGCAAGTCCTGAAAATAGGAAAAGCTTTGTGAAACAAGGTGACAGCAGGCATCCCAAAAGGCAAAACAGAAAAGCAGCCTGTTGCAGAGATGAGCCTTGTGCAGACCCAGTGAAACAGCAGAGGAGCCACCTACAGTTTTATAGCATGATCAGAATGAAGGGGCTGTGCAAGAAACCAACATGTGCCAACAAACCAAAGTTCCACTTTTATTAATAGAAGGTACAACTCTTTGCTTAATTCACCAAAGAGTAACTTCCTTGCACTAGACTCACAAATTTGATGCCAGAGCCTCTGGCCAGTCATGGCAGTCTCTGTCCCAACATCGGTTATTCAATACTTTACATGGTTCAAAGCCAATTCCCACTCTAATTTCAGTAGAATCCCTGGGATCAAATATATCCAAATTGCACCATTATCCAAAGAATCACTTATTTTAGCTCATAGAGATGCTCTGTAAATCCTTCCTGATCTGTGCGAGTGTGAAAGCTTTATCGAGGCCTTCAAGCCACGAGCATAAAAATCTCTCAGTATTAGAGGCACAGAAAACCTATTTTGAGTGTTCTTGAAAAGCATTCTTGGCAGCAGTGTGATGCAGAGTCACTGCCTCAGCAGCAAGCCCAGCACAGCGTGGTAGCAGTGAGGGCAGCCAGACTCCCATGTCTTCTCATCTGCCGAAGCCAAAGCAACAACACTGAAGTTGTCCTTCTCAGTCACAGAGGTTCCTTTCAGGACTTGAAACTGCCTCAGTGATACAGAAACCAGGGAAGACATACTGTATCAGTAAATTCCTCTTAATCCCTAAATTGCCTGAGAAGACTTAAAATGAGGTTGTTAAGATTAAATAACCACAAAACTCCCACAGTCATGGCAAGAAAAGAAAAGGTCTTCTTCCTCTTTGGCTAATGCTTTGGAAAATAAAGCAATAAAGCAAAGACAATCACTTTGCACTGGAGGATTCAGAACCTGAGTGACACTATGCAGCCTCACAGCCTGCCAGTGGCTTTTCTTGTTTTCCCCCACATTTCAAAGCCACCAATGGGCTTCCAGCAGCAAAAGAACCCTTGAAGTTAGATCCAAATTTCTTCTGAACTAAAATAGACGTTGTAAAAGCAAATACTTGCAATAAACTTCAAAAAAAACTATAAGAAACTTAAAAACTGTAAGGTCTTTTTCAAAATGATTAGGAGTCAGTGAAGCAAGGACTCACTGAGGACAGCACTCGCTGGAAGATCTTCAGGCACCTAGAACAAGGGGAAATGGTTTCAAGCTCAAAGAGGGGAAATTGAGGTTAGACATAAGGAAAAAAAAAATCTTCTATAGTGAGGGTGATGAGGCACTGGCACAGGTTGCCCAGAGATATGGTGAGTGCCCCATACCTGAGATGTTCAAGGCCAGGCTGGATCAGGCCCTGGGCAACCTGCTCTAGTTGTGCATGTCTCTGTTCATTGCAGGACTAGATGGCCTTCAGATGTCCCTTCCAACGCTAAGCATTCTATCATTTGTTTCATTATGTTTTGAACAATTTCTCTCTCTCTCCTGAGCCAAATCCTGGGGGAAATCAGCTTCAACACTGTCACGTGAGAACAACTGATTTTCATAGCAAACATGTCACGTAAACGCGAACCCACAGAAGGAGAGGCAGTGAGGCAGCTAACAAACATCTTAATGCAAAGTAATATTTTAACACCAGCCCTCCCTGTTCCTTCACATAAATAAATAAATGAAATTAATTCCTATTTGGGGCTTTTTTAAAATTATTTTTTAATGTGGCATTATATACAGTAGTAATAGGATGAATAAATGATACAGAGTGCACCGTTTGGCCTGCAGTGCCTCCTCTAGTGTAATAAGCAGCAAACAAAAACAACACAAGCAATTCTCTTAGTTTAAGAGTTAGGCTCAAAGGAGAGCAACTAATGGAGAGGGGAAAGAAATAAACACTTCTCTCCTGCTTTTGAATATCACAAGAATTATATTTCAAGTCAAAGAAAGGTCAAATGTACAACTTCAGACAACTGTTTTACGAGATCATTGATCAGAGTAAAACTAAGCTTCAGGAAAAGCACAGCTGAGGTTGAGATGTATGGTAAGGAGAACAGAAATCACACTACTGGAATTAAGTAGGAAGAAAGCACTTCAGAACAAATCTTCAGGGAAATCCTGGAAGGGTTTAAATGAGAACTGAACTAGTTGGCTGTTCTGAGCTCCCTTGTGTGTGCCTCCCAGCATTTACTCAGTGTTCATCTGTACTGTTTGCAAGTTTTGTTGTTGTTGGTTTTTACTAAATCACAGCTCAGAGTTCTAACTTAGCAGACAGAGACCAGCATGAGTAACTCAAATAATCTGCTTGGATTAAGTAAACTGCACTTAGTTGTAGACTGCCATGATGTCTCTGCCTTTCCCTCAAAAGCACTACAAAAGCATCAGAGAACGCAAGATGCTATTCACAATGCTTCCTGCATTTTTCAGCTGCCCAACCTGTGTTCTCCCCAACAACTGCTTGGAAAGAAAGCTCTTTTGGAACAAAGGAGGCTGTCCACATGAATAAGGACTATCAGGTCATATTCTGCATTCTGAAAGGATTTCAGTGCATAAAATAAGTACAGTTCTTGTGTAATACCTCCTTCTAAATGGCCTAGAGAAGGGCAATAGCTATCTTTCTAGAAAGGAGAGTTGGAATGAGAAAGCTTTCCACATCTGACAGTCTCAGCTCTCATCAGCCAAGGCACAGCTTTTACTGAAGTCATCCCTAGTTGGTTCTCCAGTGAACCTAGATACATCGCCCATACAAATGTGGAAACTTCATTCTTCCTCTGGAGCTTGACAGCTGCAGATGTTCTACACAAGCTTGTAGGGTTTACATTTATGAACAGCCCTAGAGTGTCAAATAGCACTATTTTCACCCCTCCCCCCACTCCTCTCAGCCAAACAGCATTTTCTGGGGACACAGAAAAGAATAATGCCTGGCCTAATAGCTTGTTCAGAACTGCAGCTCCCAGATACGAAGAGTCTGTGTGTATGTACATATTAAGTACTTCCTCCACTATGCAACTAATCCGATTAACAGCTTTAGGAAACTCTGAAATGTTATAATTCAAGGGGACCCACTCATAAAAGGTCTTAGACTGTTTCTGTACAGAGGTTGCATTCTTCCCACTGAAAATAAAAAAGCAAAAAGCAGGACTTTCTCCCAGGGAAGAATGGATCTCAATCCCCACCATGCTGAAGTAGACCACCCTCTTACAATTCACAAGTGTCAGGCAAGCCCCACAGGAGAAGAATCAACTATTCCTGCTCCTGTAGAGAGCCCCCTTGCAGAGCAGGTGAATACAGAGAACCCTCTATGCATGCTCTGCAGAAAGCTAAGCTTGTTATGACAGACCAGCTGGCCAGTTGTCAGCTTGCACTTCCAGAGGTTGAAAGTCAGGGAGGAGAATGAAGCCTGCCAGTGATGAGGACAGTGCCAGATGAGCACAGCATAACAACTCCCCTAATGCCCATCACATGAAGCACCACCAGGGCTTTAATTCATAAAGCCCAGTTACACAACACAAGTCATGGTTGCAAGAGACCACCATCTGCCTTACATAGTATAGACATAGGTTACAAAATTCATGCCTAGCATCAGTTATGAGTGCAAAAAAAAAGTTTCAGATTTGACAACTATAAAAACCACCACAGCAAACTGATAGAGCTGGCATTTGGCTTTGCTTCCACAGAAATGTCTTCTAACTTCTGTAGCTGACAAAGAGATATAGAAAAGATGAACAGTGCCCGTCCCACCCTACTTGGTCCTCATTCTCTGACTTACCTTCTGCTCTAAAGGCAACTGACTCCCAATAGTCTAACTCTTGAGAATACACCACACAAAACAATGTTAATAGGGTAAGTGACACAACAACACATTTACAGGAAGCAATCAGTAATAGTAAGAAATGTGCAGACCCCCCCCTGCATGGAGTTTTAGAATCAATATGAGTTTAGATTAGATCTGTTGACATTGAAGCATACACCTGCATTGGGAGACGGATGTGTCATCTTTCTTTCTGACTTATTCTAACAGGAAGCCATAGCACTGAACCCCAGAATAGGGCTTACATTTACTCTGAAACAAAAGGTAGGCAGTCACAGGGATTCAGAACCAGGTACCAGTCCTTACGAATGACACAAAATGAGCTGAGATGCACAGGTCTCAGGTGAACATGATGCCCCACTGAGCTGAGTCTCTACTCAACTTTTCACCCTACTTGTTAACCTAAGAGCACAGCAGCTGAGAGAAATAAAGGTCATCCTGACCTGACCCATCTCCAGTTCCACCAGTGTCTCTCAAAGCTCACATTCCAACTAGTTCTCCTGCCATCATAAAACGGAGTAGAGGCTACAATACTGCAGGGAGTCTCTTCACACTCTCCAAACCAGCTGCAGAGTGCTTCAGAGACTCTTAGAGATGGAGACGAATCAGAGCTTCTGACTCAAAAAACAACTCCAGTCTGGCACAAAACTGAGCATAAGAGCTGCATAGGGACAGAAGGTAACATCAGCATATATTACCCCATCTTTTGGCTCTACCAAAAAAAAAAACCACAAGGACTGTTAATCTGTATCAGTTACATCATCACTTCAAGGGTAGCCCATATGCAAGACATCAATGGGTTTTACTTAGGTTAAAAAAAACTGAAAAAAAATGCATTAACCCATCAAGATCAAAAGAAAAGAGGGGAGAACAGTAAGAGTTAAATTGAATGCCAAACTAAATGTCCCCGTTTCAACCAAATTTCTTTCCAAATTTGCAGAGGCAATTCTTCAAAAGGAAGAAACCAGTGCTGCAAATTTGAAACTCCCCCAGGCCAAACAGAAAGGCTGCATCACTGCCCTCTATGTAAATCTTGACTGTTTTTATCCAAAGAAGTGCAGAGTTGGTTCTCATTCCCAATCACATAACTAGCTTCTCTCTGTATGCATTTCCCTGCCTGTGAGAATAGGCCATGTGAATGACAAAGATCTCTTTTCCATCTGACAATAAAACCAAGGGAAAGAAGACAGTGTCACCTTTGGGCTGCCCTTACCTGAAGTGTGTCTTGCGTTGCCAGCTGAGTGCTTTGTTAAGTCAACAGTTCTGTCTATTTGAAACAGCTTCAAATCATCTTCATCTAAAGCGATATCGCCCCAAAAGGCAGCTGGAGAGAAACAAACTGCAATTAGTTTTATTTTGGAAGGAAAGCATAATTCCTATGCAGACCGTATCACACCTCCACAGACCAAAAAAAGGTAATACACAGCAGCAGTTTATAAGTACAGAGAGAAGGGACACTTGTGGAGGCTAGGTGACAGTATTTCAATTGAACCACTGTGCAGATGCACTGAAAGGAGCTTCTTAGCTGAGATGCCTTGTGTTACACTTGATTGCAGGTCTGACTCTCAACCGAGCTTTACGGTGGCGGTGTTCATTGTTCATTAAAGCCTGCAAGGGGCAGTTATGGGTATTCCCCTATAGGTAGTGTGAAGGAGAGAGCTCAGGTGCAGCTCAGATTGACAGATGTTGCATCCGCACCATCTCAGGTTAATAGTTTGCATAAAATATGACAGCCACAAACTGTCAGCCTGTGGGACCTAACGCACATGTTCATCAGACACAGTGCTAAGCTGGTCTAAATCCAAGCACAGGGCCAGCCTACCATTTCCACTTAGCTGGAGAAATGTCGTTTATTTGTCCTCTGGTGCATTAGTTACCATGACTGAAGTTCAGAGTTTTTAGTTTTGTAAAAATCCCTGAATTTCAGCCAGAAGCCACAAAAATAAAGTAAATAAAGAGATACCTCAACACTCACAGCTCAAAGAAATAAGGTTGGAAACCCATTAAGTTTCTTTTTAAAATAATAATAAAAAAAACCCTGGCAGAGTTCAGTTGACTCTGCACAGCATACAGTTCATAGTGAGAAAACGCAACTAAGTAAATGCAGATGATGAAGCAGTTGACCAAACAGAACAGACCTTTCAGAGATGACAAAGAGGTTATGAACTGAGCTGTTAAAATTCATAGTCTGTGTGGGATGAAAAAGTCAACAAAACACACTGAGTAAACAATTGGGAAATTAATTCCTGGTAAAGCTCAAGAAAACTCAGTAAGTCAGGTAAGGAGCAATGTGGAGTTGCTCTCCGTAATAGCGACCAGATGCAATGGGATCACAACCAACATTTACATTCCTGAAAGGAAAAACCATCCCACTGCTATGCTAGCAGCATCACTGATCGAAGTAAGTTAGGCATAAGTAGCCAACAGGTTTTACTGATCAGTTTGCTCTTACTGTCATGACCAAATGAAACATGTCAAGAAGTTTGCCTGTATATCAGAAACCCACAACTGCATCTGTAGTAACTGAATTATAAAGAGTTAACTCCTATAGAGCTATGTCTCCTATGGGGCACATCCCAGCTGCCGCAAATCAACCCACCAAAGAGCTGCCATGAGCAGCTGAGCCATGGTATGAGCACAGATTCAGCTGTTTCCCTTTCCCTCTGTTTACCTGGGGTTATCTGGCCATCAGAGAGGAACGGGAGACAGGACTTTGCCTTGCAGGAGACCGACTATGGCTTTTTGCCTGTGTCTCTTCGACAGCACTACCAAAACTCAGAATATAGAAATACAGCAACAGCTCCAGAAGACTCCATAGTGCAGACAAATCTATGCACTGACACCAATTAAAGCTAGGACAGAGCCTACACAGAGGTGTAACTCAGGCTCTCTCCAATGTCTTAGCAACAAAATTCCTCATGCAGAACAAAGGAGAACATAGAATACTATCAGCTCACCACCAGCTAACAAGTCTACCATCTTGGCCGAGAGGCACACTGATTGGGAATGGCCAGTGAAAGAAACAGGGACATATTCTCCTCTGACTGCAATTTGAAGACATTTTTATCCATACAGAGAAATGACTTGCTCAGAACAATGTGGCAAAAAGCATCCCATGCCATCTGATTCTTTCTCCAGCCACATTCAGTAGGTTACTATTATATTGGCCAGATAGACACCCATTCCCCACCCTAACACAAACCAATAGTACCATTTCAATCCCAGGGTAATTTCCACCACCATAGACTCTCAGGGACCCTTTTCCATTAGCACTGCATAGTTTGTACTTACTACCTTGTCCTGAAAAACATGCCAAAGCTGTGGTATGGATTTAAAGGAACAGAATTGTTATATTTTCATTCCCAACGGAAAACAGTTTTCTCCCAACCCTAGCACAGGAATCTCTTTCTGTTACGAAGCCATGCATCATCCTGAAAGATGGCCCACTACAAAAGCCAAATTTCCCTAGCATTTATTTCCAGCTCTCTACAGTCCCAGCATGCTCAAGGGGAACCACGATTTATCACAGTCCTGAGCCAGCTAAGCAACTTTCCTCACTGGAAATCCTGGCTGAGAATGTTGCACTGCAACTTCTCCTGCGCTGTCAAAGGCTCCTTCCTAAAGGCATGCAAGCCTGAAAGACTCTTGCTTCCACCCCAATGGAGCTATCCCACAGGAAAGCACGAGCATTTTATTTTAAAGGGTCACAAGTTCAGAGACTTCTGGCAAATTAAACCTCTGAAAGCATTCCTCCTGATTTCCTTTACCAACGTCTCCTTTTTAATTTAACATGGGAGGATTTCCAAAAGAGAAAACAAAAACAAAAATTAAGATCTCCGAACAGCAGGCTAGCAAACTTGGAAACCAGTATTTCTCTTGGCAGAGCTCTCTGCAGCGTGCAGCCAGGTGCAAACTCTTAACACTCAGCGCAATGGTGTGCCAGCTTTTGTTTAAGATGATGCATTAATCGCTCCGGATAGTTAGAACAGAGCAGCCCTTATTGAGGTTGATGCAGTTAATATGAGAGAGTTTGCTTCCATGCCGGACTAGCAGTCTGCATCAACTGCTCAATGTTTAACCCCACCACTGCCCAGCATGCGCTATGGGAAAGCATTTGTTTGTTAAGGCAAAGGAGGAATAAATAAATAAATCCATCATCCAATTAAAAAAAAAGAGAAGAAGAAAGCAGCCCTGCAAGCCGTCTTCATTTTCAGAACATTTCTTCCCCAGGAGAACAGTCCACATGCTGGTGTTTGCACTGCACAGCAACCTGCCCGGGGGCCTCTGGCATGCTCTAACTCCAAAGTTACGTGGGTGCCCAGAGCACCTTCTTTCTAAAAATCACTTCTCTGCAAACCACCCCCTGGTCTTTTTCTTCCCACAGAGCTCTCAAGTACTTTCTTTCTCCCGCTTCTACTTCTTCCTACTTGTATCCTCTTCTTTCCCTAGTATTAAGTCAGAATCGGAATTCAAGGGAAAAAACTGCTGGCTCTTACGTGGGTTCAATACAAAAGTGTTTGCAACAGTTTAAAATAATACTCCACGAAACATGTTTACTCCAGTCGTTTAATGAAGTGTCCTTCCTCTATACATTTTTCCCCTTAAAGGCAACAAAGTAGAAAAAAGTACCATTACTCCTAGGAATAAGAAACCAAACAAAATGCAATATTGTGATTTGTTACAAGCAGCCTTACCTCTTCAAGTCAAAAGAGGTAGGGACAGCTGTCTGTCACCCTCACCACCATCAGTCCCAAGTTTACACAAGTATATTAAAGCCACTTAACAGAAGAACTTAACCATACTTGAAAAATATCACCCAGCATCTGTGTTTGAACTGATCTCCAGCCTCCAAACCAAGGTTAGGAGCAAAACTTTCACCCATTTACCTGTCCTGATTTCTTGCAGGAAAGCTCCATTCCAGCACCAGAAGATCAGTATAGAGTCCATAGATTTACCCTGATGACAGGAAGCTACAAAGCAGTTGGCCTCTGGACACCATGGGAGACCACAGGAATTTTGAAGCACCCCTCAGGAACAGCTGTGATAGATTCATAGAAAAAGCAACCTTGGAAATAGGCATGTTCTGCCTGCCTGGAAAACTCCCTCCATCCCACTCCTCCTCAGAGAGGGTCTCACTGGCTGAAGCTTTGATTATGTAATGACATGTTTTAGGTGCTGAGTAGGATGTGAACCTAGATTGAGGACTATACTATACAAGCTGATTCAAAGGAACCCTCTTTCTGTGGGGACAGAAGCACACTAAGTTAGCCTATGCTATCAGCTCAAGGATCTTTTCTGAACTCGCAGCCAGTTGGCACAGCTCATGCTAACAGACTTTTATTTCAGTTTCTCTATGTAGTTTTAACACATTTTTGCTGGAAAGACTTCACTCTTGCCTGGCGGATTTCCTGAAGCGCAGTATAGCAACAAGCATAGAAAACAAGTAGCAGTGTGAATCCAAACAGGTGTCTCACATTTGTTTCAGCAGTGTTCATGACTCAACCTCAGTTTCCGGTGGTGTTCACAACCTCTCTGTGTAGATCATAGCTGAGCTCCCAAGAAGGAATGCCTCATGATTGACTACCTGAGCATGCGAATCAGTACAAAACATCCAAGGAAGAAGCACTTGCACAGGTAACCTCGGCACCTCCAATTTTGTGGCCAGAGGGATGCAGCAGTCAGGTAACCCGAGGAACAGGCTCAATTGTCACTCAAGTGATGAGCCACACCAGCTGTTTGTGACACAAAGTGCAATCAAAGGATGTGGTCTGAACACATCCCTGAGATAATCATGCATGCACGTGTAGGGGATAGTGTTTATCCCCATCCAAATCTCTTCTCCATAATCTGTGTAATGGAAAGATCCTACGGCACCAGCTCCTGTTGTTCCAGAAGTGAGTGCACCGTGCCAGAGTAGTGCAAGGGAAAGCCAGCATCCCACCTCATCAACAAGAGCTATAGGCAAGGAGTGCTGGCTGCACATACAGGTGGGTTATTCTATGACTATCCATGCACTAGCAAAAGCCTGCAAGTTATTTCTCAGCATTTGCTGATGCTTCCCAACCTGACAGGTCTGAGTGCTAGAGATTTAGTTTTCAGGGCTGGCCACACTTTCATTAGGGCTCCTGCACTCTAGCAATAAATAAATCAACAGATCAAAGTGAATTTCCAGCACATTCATTTCTCTTTCTTCTCATGCACTGACATGCAAGTCTGTTGTTGCTGAATCACCAGCAGATAAAAGGAACCAGTAAGGCAGTATTCTGCGATGTGCTGAGAAAGATTCATACCTTAAAGAAGAAAATCAGATTCCCCTGTGCAAAGTAACAACTGTGTCATAAAAGAGAAAAGCCTCAAAATAAGGCAGTAATCAGTGAAAGAGAAAAAGATCCTAAACTCACACTTCAGAAATAAGGCCAGATCATGAGCCACAGGAGAATGGGAAACAAGCAACAACAGCAATAATTAAGAGAAAAGTATCAAGAGTACCATATTAAGCCATTATGCTTCAATCTGGATCAGTCTGTTTCTCCTCAGAAGGAACAATCAGAAGTTTGCCATTGGCCAACCTTGAGGATAACCTGGCACGAAGGTTCTACTGCAAACAAGCCCACATAGCAAAGGTGCCTACAGCCAGCCTGCTGTCTGGCACAAGTATGGTTCTCCAGCAAGAGAGACTCGATAATTCACTGCTCAGTAAGCAGAATATTCCCTGCCCAAGGATCACATTTCAGAGTCTCAGTTTGTGGAATAACATCTAACACAGCCCACTTCTAAACTACAACAAACATTTCAAGAACATCAAAACGCTGTGGGAATCAGAGTTTGATGCCCTATTCAGACTTCTGCAGAAATCTGAACTAAGTCACCTCACGTAGCGTGCCCACAGCACCCTCTCTTGGGAGGTTATCCGCAAGAGACAGCGTTTACATTCAATGAAAGGTGACAAACCGATAACACACACACACTTCAGGCTTGAATTTGTTCAAAGCTGCAAGCACATGTGTGAGCTTACATAACATTTGGCTTTAAGGAACAACTCATTCTCTTGGCTGAGTGCTGCCTTATTTTAACTGGGAACTGAAAAAAAAATCAGTGGCACGAGTAATACTGCCTGTCATAATCAGGTTAGGAGAAAGACTTTTTCTTTGTAATATTCATAACTCTCCTACTACTCTGGGCTGCTTCCTCACTCAAGGTCTCCATCTTTTGCACACCTCCATGGCAGTCACTTCTGCCCAGTAATGTGTGAAACCATTCCTGGTACGTGGAGCGATGCAGAATGGCATTTGTGAACTCAGAGCAGAAAACCCACGCCACAGGCAGCAAATCAGCTCCTTTTACAGGCTCTTAAATGGTTAAACACCCATTTATTCATAAAAGTACTACGAGAGGTTGTCTGCTGTGTAATACTTCAGAGCAACTTACAGGGTTAAGGATGCTACTTTGCTGTAATGCAGCATGTAAAATCCAAGGGGTCAGCTTAGCTCAGCTTCCTTTACAGAAGGGGTTATGTGATCAGACTAACATTCTGGCTCACTGCTGTCTCCTCTAGATGACTGTGCGTGCCCCATTGCAGTGCTGACACAAGACAGCTTTGTCCATGCATATCTAAACAAATCTCCACACAAGCTGTACACAGCTTGCAGTGCACTTCTTGGCCACATTTCACATGTAGGTAGACAACAGGGCACCAGAAGGCACCATGGACACAAACAAGTGTATTTTGATCCAGTTTGTTCACCAGTGCTAACTGGCTACCTACACCTGTCAGCTGAGTGTCTGACACCTTCCTAGTCTGTACAAGACAGTGCAGGGAAACTACTTTTTAAATAGGGCTATCATTCATGGATCTGTTCAATCTCCAAGTTTAGAGGCACAAGAGGGAAAAGCAAATGGCCATTCAAAAAAGACCTTGTATCATTTTTTCCTGTAAGCCAACATCCTGGCAAGGTGCCCTTGCCAAAACAAACAAGCAGAAATTTTAAGAAGTAGAATCACGGAATACCCTGAGCTGGTAAGATCCCACGAGGATCAGCAAATCCAACTCCTGGCTCCACGCAGAACCACCCAAAATTCAAATCCTATGCCTGAGAGTACGGTTCAAATGCTGCTTGAACTCCAACAGGCTTGGGGCTGTGGCCGCTGCCCTGGGGAGCCTGTTCCAGGGTCTGACCATCCTTTCCTAACAAACATTTTCCTAACCCAACCTGAACCTCCCACAATGCAGCTTCACGTTGCAGCAGATAGACAAGAAGTCTACGGTCCAGCTATCAGCATTCCCGGCCAAAAATCTACGCTTCGTGGTGCATACAGCTCTCAGCCATGGTGGAAGTAGAAACCAGGAACCAAAACCATCAACAGAAAAATGCTTTTTGTTTTCTGATCCTAAACGATGGTCTCCAAAAAGAGCATAGTGGCACTTGACAAAGGTACTACTTGACAAGAGGCAGCACCTTTCCCCTCCCTCCCTACTTCACCTTTCCCAAGCGCATATGAAATGCTCCTCACTGGAAACACAGCATAATTTCTGCTGCCCTTTAAGAGAAGGAGATGGCAAGGTTCTGGGTAATGAAATCCAAGTGTGCCTTTGTCAATTAATTATGGAGAGAGCTGTACCACACAAGCCCCATCACACACCCTCCATCATTTTTGCTGCTCGATATAACTTTAATTAATCTTTCCTTTGGCAATTTGAAGGAAGGGTGAGCACGCTGCAAACACCCACAGAGTATTAAATTGATTTCCTGTTTTACAGTCCCCTTTCCCTTCCTATTGGCCCAGCTATGATTTGTAGTCCCTCACTTAGAGGCATTTTATCCTTGCTAATATAATCCAAAGCCTCGTGCAACAACTACATCCAGAAAAGTAACACTTTGCACAGTTGATTGCTTCAGCCCAGGCGCTGTCAGTACAAAGCAGATTCACTCTTGCTCTTCCCTCCCCATACCACAACAATTCAAAACAGCCACTTTATGTCCATATCTTCAGCATTTTAACTTACATCACCGACATTTTTGTTCTAAGAAACTCAGCCATCTTGGTCCCCATACTTTTCTGCCTGCCATTCATAGCAGCACACTTTAGTTACCAAAGTGCTAAGGCAAAACACATTCCACCAGCAAACACAACCTCCTGCCTGAGGTACCGGGCTGATCTTTTAACTTCAGATAACTAGACCTACAATCAGAGCATAGGAACACCAAGATCAGCTAAGCTTCCCAACAGATACACCTACCAAGAGACACACCGCCCCACACTGGACTTGCAGGCCTGAAAGCAGTATCCTTGTCAGGAAATGCACACTAGTCCACAAGGCAAGTCTGGGTTAGGAAAAGGACAGGCAAGTGTAGTTTCACTTCACAGCTATAAAACAAGTTCTTTTCAAAACCCCTTCTTTCCACCCTGTAGGGGACATAGGCTCTGGTTTTCAGAGACATCTCAGCAGTCAACCATCTTCCAACACTTGTCAAGAAGCATTCAAAAGACTCAGTAACTACACATGCATTTGGTCAGAATTGACTCAGTCTCATAAAGAGCACACATCTCTTCTGCTCCGGACTCACATGCAAAGGCCATCAGATTCTTGCTGAGCACATACACCCAGAGCAGGAGAAAGACCCCAGCACACGTAGACAGGTGCTCAAAGCTGCAGGGTGAGAAGCTCTGCCCAAAGGCTGTCCCTCTCATCTGGATCAGGAGCAAGTGGAAAATCTGACTGCTGTATGATTCCACAAAGGGTGCTCTCAAGCTCACTGGAGAAGGCAGGAATGGGGCAGAGAGTTGAGTCTTGTGGTCACAATGGAAACAAGTCCACAAGGGCAGGCATGGGGACTGTATGCCTGCAGTTTCTGATTCAGGTGTGACAATGAGAGTTTCAGGATAGAGGCCAGGAACACAGTCCACATTTCAAAGATGAACTGCTGTCTTGAGGTTCAGGTCCTTGTTCAACAATACTTTCTTGGTACTATGGGTCAGCAGAAGACCTTTACCTAAAGCCACTGCATACTCCTCACCAGCTGTCCCACAGAACAAAGACTTGCTGAACCTTTCAGCCATCACCTCCAGCCTTCTGGGAGGAATCAATCTAGGTCAGCTCTTCTCTTCAGGTAACTCTCCCATCATGGGAGTTGCTCTGGATTCATTCTTTCAAACGAAGCTGAGGAACAACAACCTTAGAGATGCAGATGAAAAATTAAAACTGCTGCAATCCTAAACTTCACTTGGAGTAATTCAACAGCTAAGCTTTTTCTCCCATTAAAGTCATCTTACCAGCCATGACTACAACACAAAGTGAACCATCACAACTCATTTAAACTGTATTATTTGAGGATAGATGTTGTTCTTCAGGTGGCAGATTTTGTTGCAGAAACTGCCCTCTTCCCCAATGCATTAAGTGTTTTCACCTGGCTGGAGCCCCAAGCAATGCAGCTGGGGAAAAGGTGATCCTAAGCAGGAAATACACACATACACACACACAAGCTCATAACAAAAATGAACAGGAACAGAGCCATTAGGTAAGCTATAACCTGAAAAAAAAGGAAGGTAAAACTTCAGCCCCTCCGGAGCAAACTTAAAGACTGGCCAACAATTTCTAACCACAGGGCTGGATAAAAGGGGGTAGTTCATGATAGATCACATCTATTCACAGGCTAGACAAGGAAAGCAAACACTGCCTCATTTTACTCATTGTTCTTTATCCACCAACACCAGGAGAGGAGTGTTGTGGCACTGTTGGAAAAAAAGCAAAGAAGTGGACAGGAGGTAAGAAAGAAATGGGAACTACTTATGGAGGACAGCTAATTTGAGCTGTTTACAGACTTCCCCTGTGAGCATGGGGATGGAAGGGTGGCAGGGAGTTGGTTTCAGCCATTAAAAGTACAACGTGAGAATCCATTAATTTTTCCATAGAAACAATGTCATCATAGAAGCGAGACAAATCTGATCAGTCATGCAAATGTGCTGATGTTACATTCTCAGGCCTGGGCGGAGAATTTTGGTTGCCAAAAAACACAACAATGAAGAGATCAGAATGAGATTAGCAACCAGAGAACGGCATTGTGGGAGCATGGGATGTATACCCCAAATCACTCCCTGACCACACTGGAGTTTATTTCCTAAGCCACACATAGGTGTCTGAGCAGAACAGAACAAACAAACAAAAAGCAGTTCTTGTATGAGATCTCAGGAAATGGGCAAACGGCACATTCCAAATGCCAACCAGGAAGGACCTTCACAGAGCACTGAGCTCTCCCCAGGGAGCGGAGCGCTTGGCACCCCCACAGCACTGGGATTCTCACAAGCTATGAAATCACAGGGCCACGAACAAGCAAGCAGTTATAACAGACAAAACAAGTGACTCTGTATTGTAGCTGAACCCAGAAGAACACCCAACACCACGAGTTTAGAAAAGAAATCAAGCAAGTTGGCCACATAAGACACCAGCACCGTCCCAGGCATGTGTCGAGCTAAGATACAAGATGAAACATGGCACTTATGCTGCACTAATAAGGGACAAGCCACAAGAAAAATACTTCTTCCCTTCCCAACAGCAACAACCCATGAGGAGAGACCAACAGATTTTATCTCCTTCCCTCCCTTTTCCCTTTAAAATAGAACTGTACAAACACCCCTCAGAGGGAGATACCACACACAGAATATCATAGCAGCACCCCAAGCAGGTAGAGTAGAAACCGCTCACCCTGACAGCAGAGCACAGCCCTTCCTCATGAAGAATCGAGCCACTGTCCTGGACTGGCTTCACCACAAGGATTGAGGGGTTAAAAACATGCAAAATGAAGCGCTCCACCCCCTGCAACACGCAAAACATTACTAGAGCAATGCGTGTGACAAAGATGCTTCCTGATAAGTCTCACCACTAGCAAAAACAGGTCAAACAAGTGCAGGAACTAAACGAGGAGGAGGGCTCAAAGCACAGGAGATGTTTCACCTCGGTTTGCCCACAACCCAAAACATCAACATTCGCCAGACAGAAGACATCAAACAACTGTTGGGTTCACTTCTTAAGTTTAAGAAGTGCAATGTTGTAACACGATGGAAAGCACAGCAACTATAGCAAAGTAGCAAGGTGCTAGGCTGCAGCAAGCCAGGACTGCTCAAACGCAACAGCTGTGAGCACAGAAACAAACAAAAGAAGTTGCTTACCTTCAGGAGGCCCCAAGTACACAGGAATCTCTAAAAAAATACCCTCACATCCACTGCCAACCCTTAAATGAGGTCTGTAAGGGGTGGATCCTGGCTCCACCCCTTCCGGCCACTCAGGTACATTGCATGCAGCTGAGCTCCCCGCGGCTGGCCCTGCTTTCCCACCAGGTGCTCAATCACTGCTTCAAGCCGGGACTCAGCGTTTCTGCTACAAGAACACATTGTTTCTACATTTGGACATGTTTACCACCTGTGCTGCAGTGAATTCTAGGCACCTGTTCGCAGATGCTTTGTTTCAGCCCCAAGCTAAGCTAGAGGAGAACCTAGGAAAGTTCTCCTTGTGCTGACAAGGAAAGATGGTTTTCCTTGTGCTTTCCATGTCAGAAAGGTCAGACCACTCAGTGCAACCCCATGGCTTGCTGCAGTGGCACACCCCAACACACCTTAGTCAGGGCTCACATCACAGCAGTGGCAGCAAATGGCCAACATTTGTGAGGCTGTGGCCCAGGGAGCTCTGCACAGCTTACATTTCAGAGGAGGGACCGGAAAGAATAAAGTCCAGTGATCACAATTAAGAAAAAAAGAAAGAGAAAAAAAGAAGAGAGAGAAACCACCACTAGCAAAGCTTTGAAGGATATGAAGGAACGCAGTTCTCTTGCAACTGTCTGGTGACACTGTAAGCACCAAAGCCTAATGACTTTGAAAACCGAGGCATCTGTAGGTAATTTAACATCTGCCTAGGCTGCCCACTGCCCTGGACAGCCCGATCCATGCCTGCCCCACTCTGGGGAAGAACCGTTCCCACACCCCCAGCTGCCCCTCCCCTGACACAGCTCCGTGCCGTTCCCTCAGCCCCGTCGCTGTCACATAGATAACGTCAGCGCTCTATATTCAAAGCCATTTCATCCTGTTTCAGCCACACACACCACAGTGAGCACGAAGGGCTGTGTAGCAACGCAATCCTCCCAGTATATAGAACTCCACAAGTTCACAGGCCGTCACAGCTCCAGTTGGAGGCATCACTTTTGGGTGCACTTTCTCCCTATATGAAATTCCTATCAGGATTCAAAAGCCGCAGCAGTTCTGCTTTCTTCAACAAGGTCTCATGTCCCTCTAATTACTAATCACTGCACCAGCAGTGAGCAATCAGGAAAGCAATGAAGGATCAAGTGCTATTACATCTATTCATCTTATTTACGCAGTAGGTGCCGGTGAGAAGTTGGTCTTTATCAATATACATCCTGTAACGTTCGGTTCTGTTTCACTTCAAGCACTTAACTACACGTGGGTGAGGACGTGCTTGCCACTCACCAAGCCAGCCAGATGCACCCTTCACTCGCTCAAACATAAATTACAAAAGCCTGCTCAAGAACATGCATCTGTTTCACGTATGGCTCATACAGCTAATTTAAACAGTTTCCATATGTTGCCCAAAAACTGTGACCGAATGCCACTTACACATAAATGGGGAGATTGTCTGGATTCCACAGAGAAAGGTTTCATCGTGCAGCTCTGAGCAACAGCTCCTTTGTTCCTAGGTCTGCCTGGGCTCCCCCAGTGCCCTCTCCTTGGAATGCTGCTGACCGGTCTAAATGCTGCCTCCTGCCGGGGTCCCAGCCCTGCAGCATCGTGTTTGCAGGCTCACAGATAGAAGACCTTGGGAAAGACCTGTAATGAACACCTGAGCATGTGAAGGCCTGCCAAGTCACACAGTGCAACCATCCCCTGTTCCTGGTTCCACAGAATTGAGTTACTCTTAGGACAGGCATGTCTTTTGCCCAGTTGTCATCCAGATGTTACCACAGACATGAGGCTGCAGCTCTTAGGACTCCCTGAAGCACAGATGATGCTCTCATACCCTATGTATCTTAGACATGCACGCTTCAATATTTTGCTGTACATCTGAAATTGCCTTCTCGCTTTTATTGCATCCATTGTGGCTTCCCACTCTGTTCCATTCTGGCAACAGCATATTCCATCTAGACCACATTCGAACTAACAGTCTGTAGTCAGGTGGATCAGAAGCCTGAGCAGATAGGTAAGGACTTCACTCAGGGTTACTGCTCTTCTAAAAGTAGATCCAGTCGGGGAAGGAGACAATAAATATCTCCATTTGGAAATGCAGAGGATGCTATCAGAAGAATTAAAAAAAAAAGAAAGAAAGAAAGGGGAAAGAACATAGATGACAGTATTTTGCTTGTTAATAAAGGTTTGTTATACGTTCAGTCTAAGAAAAGTGAATTGCAGAATTTGCACCCATTGGAATAAAGCACTGCACTGCAAAGTGTGTCACATTTCTCTAGACAAAGCTTGGTGAATCAGGCGTCAAATACACATCCCAAAGAGTCATCCAAAGGTATGTTTCCTGGGATGTCCTGAAGAAGCAACACATTGTTTTCCCACAGAATTCAAAGAAGAGCTGGACGTGCCAGCCCCATACACAAGACACAGCATCTGCTGCTGGCCGGCACTCAGGTACTACAGTTACCTTCCCTCTCAAGGCTGAAGGGTGTCAAGGCTCTGCCATTTCAAAAGGGAGTCATGCTTCAGAAAACCAAGCAACCTCAGCTCATTTGCACACTGTGCTGTTTCCCACTGCCCAAGGCAAGGAGATTCATCAAAACTATCCTACTCCTACACCTAGTGGCCGTCCTGAAACATCTCCTCTCTTTTAGGGGAAACTGCTGGGGATGAGACACAGTTAACTGAAAGTCCTCTCAAATCTGACATAGGTTGAAGCACATGAAAAATTACTCATGCAATTGATTTGCATGGTTTCTGTAATTCATAAATTCCTTTGCATAAAGGGGAGTCATCAGATTTGCACTTAACCGATCCAGACAGCTGCAGATCTCCATAGGCGCTACATGCCTGGGGGCAGAAACCACTCCTCATGTAATCCTGTTAAGCAGCTGAAATGAATGAAAAAGCCGTGTGATTCAGCATGTTACAGGCAGTCGCCTCTACTCGCTCCACTAGTAATAGGGTCCTCTTCAGTTCAGCCTCTTACCTTGGGCCCAAGTTATAGGAGATATTTCTTATCCTGATCTCTGCAGAAAGTCTGAGGCACATGAAGTTGTGATGCCACCCTCAGAAAGTGTTAGGAACAAAGTCAGGCTATGCATTACAGTCTGTCTCATCCAGTAAACTTTTGAGGATATTACTGAAGAACACTCCAGGAATGGAAATCAGTGCACTGGAAAGTCTGCATAGAGGTAAATTAACTCATGGCCATTAGAGAGGGCAAGGTAGAATTAATAAATATAGAACTATTCACAGACCAAGATCCAAATTAGAATCAAAGGTTCTGAAGACAGAAGGATCTCAAGATGAAACTGTTGACCATTTGAAGGCCCTTCATGATAAACCACATCACAACAGTTGTCAAGAACCAACATAAAACCACAGCATTAAGGAATTTGAAGGAGCTAATGTTATTCCTTCCTATCCTTGGAAATGGAAGGAAGAGAAGCCTCTGTAACGCAGCTCTGCTTCCTTATGCAGTGAAACTTTCTAAAGCCATCCAGCACAAAACAACATTAAACAAGGCTTGTGCTTCATGCATATGCAAATCTGGTCTACCTTCCACACCTCCAATAAGCTGGTAACACACTCTTGTTAGTGCTTTCCAGTCCTGTTTGATCACTAACAAATAAAATCTATAATTCCATGACAACTGGAGGATCTTAGTGACAGTGAGCTACAGCCATGACAGCCCAGGCAAGCAATCACAACAGGACAAGCACAAGCAGAACAAAAATATCATTTCACTCTGAATGCAGCCTGCAGAACTGTTGGTTACCCCCCTAAGGCAGCTGTTTTTCTCTTCTCTTTCCTCTTTAGCAGCCACTTGGTTCTGTGGCCACTCCTGAGCTACCACAAGTACCTACAGAGCTGGGAAGCAACACCAGTCAAAGAAGCCAGTCTGTGTGGAAACCAACTTGGTAAAAAAACTTCTCAACCAGATCAGACTCTGACTGCATTCTCTCCCCAAGGCTCAGTTATGTAGGGAGAAGGAAGGAGGAAGGTGGGAAGAAAGACAGCAGCAGCCAGTACTTAAACCAGAGGAAAGAGGCCACAACCGCAGCGTAACTGGACACAGCTGACTTACAGAGCAGCCGCTGAGCCCTCCCTCGCCAGAGGATGGCCTCCTACTGCAGCACGCCCATCCGTCCCTTTCCAGCCTTGTCCTGAAAACAAAGAATCACCCGAAGTCACTCACCCCAGGCCTTCACAAACGTTCACAAGGTTACACGAAATACACAACCTCAAGCAGGCACTGCTTTTGCTGGCCATCCCTCTCTGAAAGACCCCAGCTGAGCCCTGTACATTAGCGTGGTGCATTCTGTGTCAGAGCTCAGCTTCCCCCTTTGTGGAAGCAAGCACTTGGCACTTTCACAAGTAACCTATATGCTCCCATGTCAAACACCCAGAAAACCACAAAGGTATTAAGAACCTTTGAAAAGATTGGTGCCACAGCTCACTTAAGAGCGTGCGGGAACACTGATGCAGAGCATCGGTATGCACTCTGCCATGGTGCCACTCAGCTGTCTGAAAGACAGAGGCTTTTTCATCCTTGCTCGCTGCGCACCTCCCTGGCTCTGCAAGAGAAGAGAAAGGATTCCTGTCATCATCAGTCTGCTTCACCCCAGAGCTGGATCTATTCCAGCAGCAGCGTAATGCAATCGTATAATTAGTGACTATCACTACACATGAGCAGGGCTGGACTGAATGTGCAAAAGCAACTTCAATTTTGACATTTCCCAGCGTTAATGAATTGTCTCTACAATGCAAACAACTTCTTCCCCTGACAAGATGTTTGTGCCCTCTGGATAGCAAATAGTCTTGTGTCAGGAGTGTGCCTGTCTTTGAAGTGGGAGGTTGCAGTTTGACAAAAGCAGAGGGCAAAGGGGAGAGGAGACAGAGCTGCTATGAGACAGTTGCCAGAATTTTAACACTGCCAGCAAGGTCTCTCTGCATTAGCCTTGTTTTGAGGCAGAAAAGCCATTTTTTGGCTCAGAATCTAAAAAAATTTCCCAGCCCCAGGCAGACCAATGTCAGGAAAAACTCTAGCCCCAAACAATGCAAACTGGTTCCAGTTTCCTACGGCTGTGAGACTTTGTCAGAGGAGCTGCTGGGTATCTACAGAAGGCAGGTCACCAGTCCCACTGGGAAAAAAAAGGAAAAAGATAACAAAAGGGATGAGGTTCATTTATTGCAGAAGGACATTTTCACTGTGCTTGATCAGAAAAGACAGTGCCCAGGCATTTGCTCCAGCAGCTGCTTGTCTGCCTCAAATCAAAGAATCATTAAAGTTGGAAGGGACCTTTGAAAGTCATCCGGTTCAACTCCCCTGCAATGAACAGGAACACTTACAGCACGACGAGGTTGTTGAGAGTCCCATCCAACCTGGCCTTCAATGTCTCCAGCAATAGGGTATCTACCACCTCTCTGGGCAACCTGTGCCAGTGCTTCACTACCTTTATTGCAAAAAAACTTTTTTCTTATATTCAATATAAATCTCCCCTCTTTTACTTTGAAACCATTTCCCCTCATCCTATCACACAGATTCTGCTGAAGAGTATTTCCTCTTCTTTCTTACAGCCCCTCACATGGCCTTCAGAGGGCCCTTCCAACCTCAGTCAGTCCGTGGTTCTGTCCTTCCGCAATGCTCCTTGGTTGGGCAGCAGAGATGCACTCAGCACACTATGCCCATGTTCCCCCACATGGTTTGTACCTACACTCACAGACATAGCATTTGTCCACACAACCAATTTACTGACAACTGTGCACGGGGCTGGAGGTGACAGAGGTAACCTCTAAGATTTTGAGTGGTCACCGCCTGCATGTTAACCACGTTATCTTCAGTTGCACAAAGTCAGTTTCCAACAAAACGTGGTTTAGCAACAAAGAAAATGCACAGAAGCAATATCCAATGCCTATTGTGCAGTGTCTGCTGAGTGTCCAGTATGCTCAGTCCTGGGGCACCAGCATCCAGCGGACGCTGGGATGGGCAGGTTCTCCATCTTGCCCTTAGCAAACGCAGCAAGGCCTGATAGCAGTGCCTCTTGCTTGGTCCATGCACAGCCACAGCTCAGAGGGATACTGTCAAATCCTGCACAAAATGGCCGCCACCCAGGCAGAGCCAGGGAATACAGAGTGAAAACCAGCGTCTACAAGACCACTGTCATCACCAGCTGTTGCTCTGGGGAGATCATACCAAGGAGGATGTTGCTTCTCTTTACAGAGGGCTGTGAAGCAGGGCCTTCCCTCTTCTTTATGTCTCTGCATCCTGCCTACCCTCTGTCAACCAGGCTGTTGAGTCTGTTTGGACACACATCAGCCATTTTAAAATACTCACACAATTTCCAAGGGATTATTGCAGCTTTAGCAAAGTTTCAAACACAAAGGAACAAATTTATTAAAAGTTTAAAAAAATATATTTTCCAAGCGTTTATCCATCTCTTTAGGCTCCCAGCTAACTCTGAAATTCTGGTCTGAATTGCCTTTGATGGAGAAGGACACTTTTTTATAGGGCAACTTTTCCAAACAAATAGGATACAATCATCTATCTGAGGACAACCAACAGTAGAACATACAATAGATTGGGCACTGAATGGCAGAGCAAGGTTTGTAAGCAAAGGAGGAGTAACACAGTTACCAGCTGGGAAACTACTGAACATAAAGAACCACAGATCATTCTTTATGGCAGGAAAGCTTCCCCAGTCCCCCCCAATCACTAGCAGCAAGAAGCTGGCTTTATTCTGACCCAGCTCAGAGAGTGACAATAACAGGCTGAATTGCTCTCGCCAAACTCCATAGCAGCACAAATGGTTTCAGAAATGAAGGAGGTGTTCAGAAGAGTTTGCTCTGCAAGGCCCAACTTCCAGGCAGTGACAGGGCAAGAGAGAAAATGCAAGATTGAAATCACCCCCAGACACACTCAGCTTGTTCAAAGCTTCCAGCAGGGGGATTTAGCCAAAGCTTAAAGCAGTTCTCTGCGACTCTTTGTCGCAGGAGTGTAGGTACAAACAAACAGGAGCTGGGACAAAGGGAGTCAACACACATTTTATTAGTAAAAAGTTAATCGGCTTAAAGTGTGCAACTAAATAAGCAAAGCTTACATTAAAGTGACCCAGCAAGAAAAAAGATGCCATGGAAATAAAGTTATAGGAAATACAATATAGTCTCTATGTTCTTTTGTAATCCAATGTAATAAATATTCATGACTCCGGGTTAATGGGGTACCCAGCTCGCAGCCATCACAATGGTTTTTTGTTTATTCTCAAGACCATGAACTTTGGAACCATGAACCTGAATTTCAGGACTTTGCATTCATGTACGTTAGCAAAACGTGGGGTAAAGCAGGGGACTGGAGACAAAGCCAGAACCTTGGCTTGTGACAGCGTAAAGGAGGCTGCTGGCAGGTTGTTGATAATGAGTAACAAGAAGCCCAGAACACACTGGACTTCTGGTTTATCTGTCACACTCTCTTCATCGTCAGGAGTAGAAGAATGAGAGAAGTGGCACCACCCTGCAGCACAGCCCCATCATTCTCCTCCAGTCTTTCCAAGACAGGGCTGATTCCTGAGTTTCTCTCTCCAGAGGAAGAAGTATGCACAGGTCAGCCCTCAAGGAAGCAGGGGTTGCCTGCACCACACAGCAGCATCACAGGGCAGGGAGGTCCACTCCTAACACACAAGGGATGGGTACCCTTAAACACAATCCCTTTAGCATTCATATCGATTGAAAGAACATTCTAGCACCCTGTAGGGATGGGTGACCACGCTCCAGCCAAGCTTTCACACTGGATAGCAAATATTCTTTCAAAGCCTTGCTAGCCACGAGTTGCAAGTTTGATGATACCTTCTGCTGATACTAACAGTGCCAGCTTCCCCAGTTTTGCAATGACGGCTTCCAACTCCACTTCCTCCTCCAGGGATGGTCCTTACCTGCAGGCACACATAGACTTCCTATCACTTAATTCAGCTGCAGTCTTCCTATCCCACACACAGACAAAATACCCAAGAGGCTAGGAATTATCCTGGGCCAGGAGAAAGCCTGCAAGTCCCCAGTGCATTCTACTCAAGGCATGGATTCTGGGTTTGCAGCACATATTTCAGAACGGATGGAAGAAAACACACAAAAGACAGAAATTCTCTTTCACGGGCTACTTGCACCTTGTCAGATTCCCTCGTAAAAGTCAGAAATACCAGTCACACAGTGATAAGTCAGGGGACTTCTATTCAAAAGAGTAAGATTGATTGATAAATTAATAGTAACTGCTCTTCATGCATCCTCTTTTAGGCCAACCTGGTTGGCAAATCTTGCCACAACAAGCGTTATTTCTCCCTTCAGAGGTCCTCATTCTGATTCACTGAACCTGAACAGCAGTAGGGGTAGGCAACATGGAGGCCAACCACTTCTTCAGAATACGGCTTCTTGTAACTGTGAAAGCTAAAAAATTAGTAGGAGAAGTGCAAGTATACTTTTGGAAGGGAAATTATTTCCCTAACTAGTTACTGCAAAGATTCAGCTCGGGAATCAGAGATGTAGCTGTGATGTTTGTAGGCACAGCAGAAGCATCAGGACCCAGCAGTCAAAAGTGCCTATGACAAAAAGAGCAGGCATCCTTGATGGTTTGAAGGTCTCTATTTCACACGCAGTTGCAAACTCTGTGGCAAACACATCCTATCTTTTCCAGGAGATTAATAATTGTACAATGTAAAAAGAGAGCAAGAGAGCAAAAGGATAGAAAATGTTCTTTGGTGTCAAGAAAAAAAAGAGGACAGCCAAGAGGTTAGTGCTGATGTCAGTATCCCATTACTAAACAACATTTTACCTTATCAACAAAGCTTTCTAAGAAAAGGCAGAGCCTTGGCAACTTCAGCAATGGCCTTAGGAGATCCCAGCCCAGGAAACAGAAAAAGAAGAAAAAAAACTACCAAAACACCAGCATATCACATATCACCTTGTTACTGAAGCATGACAGAGAAGAGAATATATTGCAGAAGAGGCCAAAGAGGGGAAAAACAGAAATCAATAGGATCTAACAGAGCGTGACGGAAAATCACTTCCCCCATAAAAAGAGGTTACTTGCCAGGTTAATGAATCTTTTCTGTTCTGTACTTAGACACCCAGGAAATGGAAAGGGTCATAGGAGCAGTGTGGGTGGGAATGCAATCCCTAGAACATGCTTTCAAGAACAATCAAAGGTTAGAGATTAAATCCAGGCAGTGTTCAACTGCACAACGCATCAGCAGCTTAATATACAAGGGCCAGCTGCAGCTCCGAGTGTCATTGAGCAGAACACACTTCCAGTATCAACATCACTGCAAACAACAGGCTTCTCTTCCACTGCGAAAGCAACCCCAGAGGGTAAGCATCAAGAACTGGAGTGTCTCTGCCTTCCCAGGCCAGTAGCATCAGCAGGTAAAAACCAAAGCGGGTCTCTAATCAGAGTAACTGCGACTGCGCTATGAAAAACAGCCCACGCTCAAACTCACACTGTACAAACAACTCAGAAAGTTTTTGGCCCAGCAGCCAAAACTTCTTAAAACTCGCTTTTAGTGAAGGAGATCTGCCTTTCTCTTGTCAAGAATGCGCTGGCAGCAGATAAACCAACACAGGAGTGTATGGACAATGGCAGAGTACAAGACCTGGTGGCCACAGAAATCTAAATTAGGCCTCTGAAGTATCAAATACCTTGATTCTGCAAAGCAAGGTACATCCAACTTTGAGCTGCATTTTCTACTGCCTGAAGCCCTACTAACAGGCTCCATGAATCAACTGAAGAACTTCGCTGTTTTATCACCCCTCTGTCCTCATCTAGCTTGTGGTAACTATAATAGCTACCCAAGGAATTGTCCTACTTAGCCTCAAGATACTCAGTAAGGGAAATGTAGGTCCACAGTTTCCAGCCATCTCAAGATCCCCTGACTCATAGGTCGCTATATGAAGTTCCCGCATTGCCTACTGGCTTCTCGGCCAGGCAGAATCATTTATCAACTGCTGCTTCTCAGTCCGGGGTTTCTTGAGTCCAGCACAGCTCAGATTTATTTGTCCTGCAGCTACCCAGGCTTTTTCTGCAGCCTCATTTTCTATGCTCTACCCAACTTCTATAACAGCCATGGGCATTGCACCCAAAAGTCTCCTTTGTTACCTATATTTGCTGCAGCCTCAAGCGCAGTGTACCAGAGCTGCACATAATTCAAGTCCCCCTTTCATGCTCAAGGAGCTCCATTACAAGCTCCAGAAAAGACTTGATTCTGTCATTTCTGCAAGAGGGAGCTTTGACTTGGCAAATCCAGTGTATCTATTTTTATACCTGGGGAAATATAAAGCAAAACCAATCAACAAATGCCTTCGTCACACAGCCCCATGCCAACACACACACAGCACTGCAGGCCGTCTTCTCCTCCCACAGCAGACATGTGCCACTAGAGCAGGGATCATCTCCTCCATTATGTCTAGCCAATGCTAGTGGAAGGCAGGGTACATTTTGCACGTACATCTCTCTTCTTCAAATTCAGCATGCAAAATAGTAACCCAAACAGCAAACTTTGGCAAAGTTCAAAGCAAATGAAAATACTGTTGATTAGGCAATGCTACTTTTGCAGGCAATGCTATCTAAATTCAAAGTTGTGCTAACGAGGCATGGGAGACTGGCAACACCCACAGCTACGACATGAGAACTGGATGTAGGTAATTCTCACCGTTGTCCAGGACTGCATCACTCTGCTTAATAAGTAGGCAAAGGCACTCAGCATTACTCCACAACTAAGTCTAAACAAATTGAGGCAAAATACAAAGTTTTCTTGAACTTCTAACACTGGGATGGTTTGCTCTCAGTGTTGTTTGGGATTTGCGGACTGGGAGGTGAAACAGATGCTTTTTTGCTTGGATGCTGGTATTTGGATGAATACAAAATGCCTTCAGAGGTCATGAATTTTTGTTTGGGTCTAAAGCCGAGCTGATCCAAGAACCAACAGCAGTTGCCCCTCTCTGACAATTCGCATTGGTCAAACCAGAGGGTGATTTACCATTGGGTTTAGAGTGGATTTCCTTCTCAACACACAGCTAACAGTTCCTTTTAATTCCAAGCTGGGCTGACACAGACTGGCTGAGAAGGCGCAATCAGACATTGACAGTTGTTTAATCAAATGCTTCATTGCACATTTAAGCAGTTTCTATTGACTGGAACCTTCCTGCTCAGGAAGCGCTAGCTAGGCTCTGAACATCAAAGTATACATGCCTGTTGAGATCAGCATTTTTGGGGAGCTCAGCTATAACAAAAGGGATAAAAAGCAGAAGCCCTAAGTATCTGAATCAGAACAATAACAGTTTCTAATCAATCATCCATCCTTTCTGAGCAGCGTAAGCACATTTCAGCACTAGGTGAAAGCAGTTTTGTTGCAGGTTCGTATCTGCAATATTCACGATCCAGGACAAGAAGGCCATTCACTGTCAGAAGTGCCTCCTTTCTTCCAAGGTTGCCTGTCTCTGAAAAGAGCAAACAAACAAGCTCCTCATCAGGTCAACGTTCTCACCAGTCCCAGCACCATTATTTGGTACAGACAGGTCTGGACTCGGATTCACAGGAGCCAGGCCTATCATTTCCCTCCGGTCTCCTGGGGGAAGGGAGATGGGTAAAGCAACCACATACTACAGCAAACGGCCCTTTCCACAGAACCAGTTCATTAAGTGCAACACAGCAGGCAAATGCACAACACAGTACAGGGCTGCTGCACAGATTACTGAGGATGTAAGAACCTGCAGACAACTGGGAGAATGGCAGGAGTTAATGCTGGGACAGGAGAGAAGAGAAAGGGTACCCCACACAGACTGAGGAAGAAAGCATCTCGGAACACCTGAGACAGGAGAGAAAGATTTGAGCAACTGCTTCTAGCAGGAACTTAAGAGAGCTCCAGGAGAAGGGAGAACACCAGAAATGAAGCTGTAGGAAACAGAGTGAAGCAGACAGAGAGCACGTGGGTCTCTGCAGCTGAAGCAACACGGAAAGGGGAGAAAAAAGAAAATGGATGTATTAGAGAAAGGGCTCCAGAAAATCTAACACATAGGCACACTGTGCCTGCAATTTCCCAAGCAGGAATGTGCGAGTCTGAACTGACTGCAGTGGGAATTTGTAGTTATATGATTCTCTTCATTCAGATTGCAGCAGCCGCTCACCTGGGCAACACCCACAGCCACAGTTTTAGCAGTGAGAAAGAAGAAGTGGCTTATTGAAAAGATGCAGCTAGCTCTAGGGTGAGCCATGCAGCAAGGCATAAGCACTACACAGGAGGTTAGGATAGGAGGAGAATGAATACTCCAAGCAGGACCGTGAAGGTAAAATACAATTATACGAGTGGGAAGTACCTTGAACCCAAACTCTCTGCTCTGTGGGCTTTTGAAGCCTGAAGGATACGCAGCATAGCTTTCTAAATTCCTTTGGCTGGGGCTCCCTGACTTACTAATCTCATGCTACAGAACACCTGAGGAATGAGCTATCCTCACTGATCAAGCCTGCACAGGTTATGGTCAAGGGCATGCACCTGTGAACTGCACTAAGACTATAAAGCTCAATAAAAGCTCTAAAAGTTCTTTACAAAGAAGTGTCCATGACAACCAAAACACTTCTTCCCCACTCTACCAGCTTTCCTTCTGGAAATACAACCCTCACTTACAAAGTTTGCCCATCCCTTGTCCTGCCCATTGCTAAATATTGAGTTGTATGTATAGCACTGAGAGTTAAACCTCACTCAGGACAAGTAGATTCAACACATCCCAAGAAGTGTCAAAGATCAAGCCTGGTTTTTGGCACACCAAGGAGACAGCTTGATGTTAGAAGGACTCCAAACACAGATTTTAAATGTTTCTGTGCCCAAAAATCATAAGATTTTCTCTCAAGTTCACCACACCAATATATTCTCTACCCAGGAACTTCGATCAAGAAAATGACTGGTGGTTAATTTAACTTCAGGCTGTAACCATCAGCTTGTGTTTGCCCAGGATTATAACAAAAGTCACCTTTTACCTTTCCTTTCAGGCAGAATTTCTACTGCAGCTCTACTCCACTGCAAAATACAGCCTCCCCAACTGCAAACAGCAACAACACTGAATGCATATAAAGACAGAATGTCCCCAGCAGTCTTCACCCACCTGTTTTCCCTTTAATTGCTGTCACCTCCCCAAAGCAGGTAAATTAATAGTCTGCTCTCTCATTCCTTCTCAGACCACCCAAAAAGACTCAGTCAACATCCTCCTTGAGGATTTAACCCTTGCTATGACCTACTGGAGAAAAAAATACAAGAGGAACAGTTGCTTGAGAGAGCTTGTTGCTTTGTCTGTAAACATTCCATCAGCACTGAGGAACCCACGGGTTGGGTTATACCTCAAAGCACATTTTTAAGTACAGGTGTCAAAAAAAGGAGGAAGGGAACTTTATTTATTTATTGGAAGTTCATACAGCTTCACATAGCTTCAGGAGATCAGTATTCAGCTCCCATTACTGACGCCACCGTATCGGCCGCC